>NW_024543066.1:41030000-42418750 GCF_018167655.1 Microtus oregoni
CGAGTATTCACTTCAGGACTTTAAAAATGAAAAAAGACTGGATAGTCACGTTTGCTGAAACGCCGAAAAAACACTCGAGAAGCTGTAGAAGAGGTCTGTGCGCGGAGGGGTGGGAAAACTCCTGCAGAGAGATGAGAGCAAGCATGTCTGTGGAATTTACCGCCCGCCAGGAGCTGTTCTCAGTCCATAACACATGGGCGCTCGCTTAGGTCACAACCCCCCAAGAGGAGGGGTCTTGTTGTTATCTGTCTCTCCGATTATGAAGTCGAGGCTCACAGGGATGGGGCAGCTTGGTGAAGGAGTCACTGTTGGAAGTCCCTGGCTGGTCCTCACCCAGGCATCCTGACTTCACGCTAGATAACCTGGGGATCATTGGGGCTTCACTGGAGTGTGGGTTTCTGAGGGAGGTGGACCCTGTACTAATACTTCTATGGGTGTGTGTGGGTGTGTGTGCGCGCATTTGGTTCATTGGTTTCTTCATTCTAGCCCACATAATTCTGTAGGAAGCAACCATACTACATACAGAGGCCTTTACTTGGGACTGGAAAAAGACATCTTTGGGTCCTCCTGCTGCACCTTGGTTGCTCCAGGCTCTCACCCTCCCCACTGCGGTTCCTTCTCTCCTAATACACTCCCGGGCATCAGAAACCCTTTAAAGGATGGGGCTCAGGATGGAATCCAGCTCTTATGCATTGGTCTGACTCATATGATCCCCTCCATCGTTTTCAGAACTAAATTTCTACCTATTCAGCTTATTTTTCCACTTTTTTTTTTCTGAAATCTCAGTCTCTCTTGTAATTAGCTAAAACATTTCATGCCTGTTCCCATGCGCCTCTCGTATTCAACCCTGCTCTTGACTGGAACAGCTGGTTTCTAAGCCCCAAGCCTGAGACTTTAAATCTCGCCTCCATTAACCTTTATCTCATTAATCTCTTGGTTCAATCCCATTGTTCTAGCCTGGCTCAGTTGGATCTTGGTTCACTTTCCCAATAGATTGATCCCTCCTGGTTCGGTGTAAGATATTTGGACAGATAAGAACGCTCAGTCCCAGGGAGTGAGGCTGGACGCTCTCGTGGGTCGCTGGTGCTAAGGTAAGAAGTGACCACACTTGACCTCCACTCAGCCCCTTCGTCCCACTGAGCTGATGGCCTGCTACCTGCTGGAGGAGCTCCATTAAGGAGACTCCCGGGGCTCAGCCAGGCTCAGTGCTGCCTCTGCAGAGTCCCACAGGCCTTCCATAGGAACTGCGAGTGAAAATGCAAACCCCGTCCCGCAACAGAGTGCTGCAGTTGGGGAAGGACGGCCGCCATGTGCGGGACATATGTTCAGAGTTGGCTGCTGATTATAGCGGCTTAAAACATTGTGTTCTAGATTAGCTGCTTGGGGTTTTCTGAAGCTTGTGCCGAAATCAGAGATGCCGTGGGGATGACATCTTCCTTATCTGTGAAGTGATGTGGACTTACTCAGCAAGCAACCCCCAGAGACCACAGAACAAGGAGCGCGTCCAGGAATTCCGCTCCCGGCCGCTAGCCAGATGTGCAGGTTGACATGCATCTCGAGGCGCCACATGTCTTCTGAGAGACGAGATCAGGCAGCTATTTCAAAGATGAATTTTTAAACAGGGAGGGCTGAGTACCTAATCATTATGATGGCGGCCTGTCTGACTTGGGCGGGGGCGGGGGGCGGCCGTGCAAACAAGGCAAAGATTCCTGAAAGTGTGGTGGGGAAGCTAGACAGTCACAGCTGGACCGAGCCAAGTGTCCCAATATCACCATCCCCAGGAAGAAGTGCAGAAAGCTCACACAGCAACAAATGACTTGGTTGGAAACTAGAAATGCCTGGGAGACAAGGCGATGTGGGGTTGAGGAGCAGGGAACCAATCAAGATCCTATAAGGCCAGCCCTCTGCAAAGGCCAAGGCAGGCCACACCTCAATAGCTAATTAAGATGCCATCTGAAACTTGGATAGATGTGGATTTGCAATGAAAGCTTGCTAACCTTGACATCCAATGTGCTCTCCCATTCTGCCCCTGCCTTGCTGGAGGGACTTTGGAGTATTATACAACCAGCGTGCACCCCAAGAGCCGTGACTGTGAAATGAGGGTCGGGGAGGTAAGAGGCAGACAAGCAGATTGGCAATCTGCACCCCCTCCAGCATAAGGGGTGTCCTGCATGCAGAGACGATAAGAGCAAGAAATGCTAACGTCAGGACTACTTTAAAAATGGCAGCAAGTCAAAGAATTCTTCATTACTGCTACCATGTGTACAACCCTAACATTGCCTAGAAGGATGCGTTTTCAGAAATCCTGAGGCAGACTCTCTCTCAACCTCAAGGGAATTTAGAAAGCCCTCTAATATGTCCTTCTGACCCCAAATCAGCTTGGAAGGACATCCCTAGTATATTCAGCTGTGAACCAGGTGCAGCTGGCACCCCTTCATGGATCAAACTGGTTCTAAGAGTGACTCACCTTGATTATGCCTTTGGGACATCATTCATGGATATCATCTGTCCCCTGAGTCTTCCAAAAACACAGGAGTCATGGCAAAACACACCACACACACACACATACTCACACACACAAAAGGTCTCTGACAATCAGGCCATTGTTCTTGGCAGGATACCAGGCACACCCTTTATCTGAGATAAAAAGAAAAGCAGAAAGCAACCAAATGAAACCTACCTTGCCCAACCTGAAAAGCAACTGCGGATTAGAATGCTGTCTGCGACCTGTTTGCAGCCAGACACTCTCCTGGAGGCCATTCAGCAAGCAGAAGGTTCATTCAGCCAATGCTTCTTTAAATGATAAGGTGTTCCTGCCACCTGTCCCCAGGTCCCTTTTGTGGCTCTCTTTCCAAGCAGGGTCATGCTCTTTCAAGAGGTTCGGCACCTGCTTAATTAAACTATTTTTTTTTTTAACCAGGGAATAAAACTTTAGGAGTAGATACTATTTTCGGCTCCTAGAGAGGGGCCCAGATGAGGTGACATGCATTGTATACAATCTTCGTGGCAGAGCTAGAAGTTCACAGCTTGCAGTTTTTTCCACCATCTTGGCCTTCATCCCTACACAGGACAAAGGCATTCTGTCTCTACAGGACTAACATTACACGCTGGCTGTGTGGCCTCACTGTGGCATTTTATCCCTAACAATCCCCACCCCCACCCACCCCCGCTCTACCTCCACCTCACCAAAGATGCCTTTCTAAAGCTGAGGATATTGCTCAGATAGTAAAGAGATGGCTGTGTAAGCATGAGGACCCAAGTTCAGATCCTTAGCAAACACATCAAAAAGTTGGGCGTGGTAGCGTGCTCCTATAATCCCATCAAAAGGGATGGAGACATTGGATGATCTCTGGGGCTTGATTGGCAGTCAGTATGCCCAATCGATGAACTTTAGGTACAGTGAGAGACTCTGCCTCGAAAGAATAAAGTAGAAAGTAACTGAGGAAGACACCCAACATTGACCTCTGGCTTCCACGGGAATCAGCACACACACACACACACACACACACACACACACACACACACACACACATGCAGGGGGAATGGGTCTTTCTCCAGAGAGCTACTGATCTGGGAAGACTTAGCCTGACACATGGTCTAAGGCCAAGTACACAATTCCTGCCACCTTGGTAAGGCAGCAGCAGAGACATGGAGCTTGGGAGTTTTTAGACTCTGCCCCAGCCTATCCATGCCCTTGGTGGAGCTGAGGCACCTTCTTGCTTATATTGGAGGAAGAAACACATAAAACCTTGTCCTCAAAGCACCTCCCCATCGTGCCTTGTCTCCACTGATTTCAGGAGTCAGGAACCGACAGAAGCCTCCTATAAAAACCCAGCTGAGGGATAGGAGATGGCTCAGTGCGTAAGCGCTTGCTGCTGTCTTCAGATCCCCAGAGCCCAAGTCACAATGTAGGTGCAGTGATGCAAATACCAAGAGGTGAGGGACAGAGGCAGAATATTCTTCAAAATCTTACAGGCTGCTTACCGCACATAGCGGTAAACAACAAAATGCCCTGACTCTAGCACTACTGTTCTGTGAGCTCCACTCTGTGTTATGTGCACACTCACACACACACACACAGATATTCACACACACATGCCTGCAGGCAAACAAACCTAGCCAAAGTTATAATTCCCAAAAGAACATTGATTCTCCCAAGTCATTCCTTTAGAAACCGTAGACAATTTCCCACTGGGCACATGTCTAGTTTACCCACACAGAGGGTGTCATCCCAAGTAGAAAGGATTCTAGCGTTGATTTTGCATATTCAAATTACTCATACAAGATGTGTATGTATAGAGGGAGTGTGTGTGTGTGTGTGTGTGTGTGTGTGTGTAGAAAGCAAGAGAGACAAGATACAGAGAGACAGGCAGAGAAGGAGAGAAAGAGAGAAAGATGGTGGAGGAGAGAGGGAGATTTTTATAGACTGCCTTGTCTAGACATCTTAATTTTTTCAATAGTTGTGTGTTTGCCTGGGTGTTTCTATGTATGTAAGCCAAGTTTGGTAATAGAGTTTACTAGAAAATTGTCCACCAGAAATTTCAAATGTATGGCCTGAGGCTGTTTGAAATGCCCCTTTATTTTCAATTCTGTGTCTCGAGTTCTGTCCCCTTTGTCATAATGTGTTTGTTGCTTAATTTTTCCACATTAAATCTTTGCTTATGATTTATGTATCTCTGCTTAAACGACCCTCTCCCCTCCCTTGTCCTCATATTCTTTTTCTTTACTCTAGAATCTCTGCTGATTCCCTAAAATTGGACACTCAGGTCATAATAAAACATTTTTTCTTTCTAATTGCAATGTCCGCCAGCCAGTCGCATGACCAATCAGCACCCTAGGGGAAGTGTCAGCCATAGAAATTTCAAGAACACAGCATACCTCCCAAGTCTTTCCATGGGACTCCTCAGGGCTCAAGGGCTGCTCTCTGGTGTCATTGAGGCTTAGGGAGAGAAGTAGTTGGATGAAGATTGACAGCAAGCTGGGGCAGCTTCTAGGTCCTAGGCCTAAGCCCTTGTGTCTCTTTCCCATGATCTCCTAACTGGAAAACCAAGTGAGAAGTTCTAGTGTCCGCTCAACGTCCCTAGGCTTATACTGTCTTTGACTCTCAATATCAGGTCTTCATCAGTCTGTTGGAAATGTGGCCTTCCTTTTGGCAATGTAGATCAGTCTTTGGAAGAAAACAGAGATTTTGTTTGCTTAGTTGGTATTGAAGTGTATGTCTGTGTGTGTATCCATGTATGTATGTATGTATGTATGTGAGTGTGATGTGTGTATATATGTATTGTGTGTATAAAATGTGTGCACATGTGTGATGTATCTGTATAACTGTGTGTGTTTGTGTGTTTATGTGTATGTGTGTGTGTGGCATTTTATTGATCATCATTGAAGACTGGCCCTGCGTATGATGGAGCCTATCCATCATAAAATTTCTGATTGAAATTCAAATGCCTAACTCATTTCGTCACCAACTATTACCTAAAATGAGCCCCCAAATACGCTAGCCCTGAGAAAGAGCTTCTGGTTCTCCTGGACACATCGGTGTGCACAGCGGATCTCTATAGAAACCAGCACAAGACAACAATTACATTCAGAGGATGAAGGAAAGAGGCCATGTTTCACGTGGGGAGAAGTCAAACAGTTGTTTTCCATGCTCCATGTCTGTGTGAGAAAATTTCTCAGTATCAGTTTAATGAGTTTGCGAATGATAAATCTCTTCAGACTTTCTCCTTCTTCTCAACTTTATTTTTGCCTACTTTCTGTTTAAGAGTTTATCCTTTTTATCTAGACTGCTTACCACTGCTGATTTTCTCAGTGTGTGTCTCCTCTTCATCCATAGCCAGGATATCTACTGTTTGGTCAGGTTTGTTGGATCTTTGTGCAGAATCAACTTTGGATTTTCTAGATCTCTTAATTGCTTTTCTTTTTCTTTCATTACTCTCTTATCTGTTAGATTTTATTCCCTGTGCTTAATTTTTATTTAATTTATCCTTTCTATTTTTATTATTATTATTTTTAGTTTCCTAAGATGTAAGTTGAGGCTATATTTATCTGAGATTATTCTCTTTTCAAAGGTCAATGCTGTAACTCCCTTGAACAACACTCAAGAAATAGTGGTGTAAGGGCTTTGGTTGACAGCTTCTCAAACAGGAGCAATAGCAAGAATGCCACTTGTTTTTGTCAAAAATCTGTAAATTAACTAATTTTTCTTTAAAAAGTATAAATGTTAGTATTATGTTTTCCCTATGGACAAGCAAGACAGATTTTTGAGAGGAATTGTTTTGAGCATGCCACTTGAAGAAAGTTACCATCTTAGCAAACTAAGCTTTCTGGTCCATGAAGATGGGATACCTGCCTACCGGTTTGGGTCATCTGTAATTTCCTTCAACCGTGTTTTGTGCTTTTTAATGAGCAGGTTTTATACTCTCCTTTTAAAATGTATTCTGAAATACTTGTTACTTTTTAACTCTACATGAATAGAGTCATTCTGTTAATTTACTTTTAAAATTTACCTGTTTACATGGGAGGTCAGAGAAAAACTTGCATGAATGAGTCTTTCTTTCAACCATGTGAATTCTGGGGATCAAAGTCAGGCTTGGTGACAAATAGCCTTTACCCACAGAGTATCTCGCTAGTGAATAGAAATTTTAATTTTTATATGTTAACCATGTACCTTGTAGCTTTGATAAAATAGATTATTGGCCTTAAATAACTTTCTGGTCATTCCTTATAATCTTCTATCTACACATCCATGTCATCTAGAGATGTAAGGACCACTGTACATCTTCTTCCACCCTGAATTCCTGGGGCAGAGCATTCAGCACAAGAAGCACAAACATTCTTGTCTTGGTGTTTGCCTTAAAAGGAATCCTTTCTACCACCCGCCCTACACACACAAACCATTGTCAGTTTCTCAAAAGGGAAGCCCAGCAGTCTCATGGGACCTACCAATTCTGTGTTCAGGTTTCCACGCAAGATAACTGGAAATATATGGACACACAAAAATATTCTTGAAAGTATTATTTGTTGTAGCCCAAATATCTATGAACTGATAAAGAGGCAGAATGGGGCTTTTGCATACAGTGTAACTCAGCCTCGAAAGAGATGAAGTACTGAGAACCATTACAACAGGGGGTAGACTACACAACCCACATATTACATGAAATACTTGGGTGAAATGTCCAAAATAAGCAGCCCCACACATGTAGAAATTAGGTTGTTTTATGAGGAAATGAAAAACAGGGGGCAACAAGGGTAATACTTATTAGATTTTGTTTGGAAGACCAAAAATGTTTTGAAATGACCAGTGATGATTGTGGAACTTGATACTGTAAATGTCAGTGGACTGTATGCTTCAAGGGGTGAGTGATACGACATGAAAAGCTCATCTCTGGTATTTGCATATTTTATCGAAATTTGTTTCTACTTTTAAGTGCATGCGTGTGTGAGTGTGTGCACCGGGCAGTCTTTAACTTGGGTTCGGGAGATCAGACTCTGGTCCTCACATTGGCACAGCCAGCACTTGACTGACTGAGCCATCCCTGCCGCCCACAGAATAAGACCTGATCTAGCACATTCCTCCCCAGGTTAACCCTAAGAAACCACAAAACAACCCTGGAAGTTCACTCCAGGATAGCTCTGCCTCATCCTCCCTTCTTTGTTCCCGTATATAAACACACACAGAACATTTTATATGCTTCATATACATTACATTTTACGTTTTGTATGCAGTTTTATATGTCTCGTATATACAGGTATAAAATCCTTATATAAGCCCGTAAATTCAACTTTATAAATATTGTTTTATGCGATTATCCTTTAAATCTGATATGAGATTAAAAAGGGGAAATACATAATATAATTTCTGTATTTATCTATGTAGTTACCTTTCCCAGTGAATTTTTAAAAATTTCTTCTTATGGAGTTAAGTCACCTTCTGGTGTACTTTCCTTTCAGGCTAAAGGTCTTCCTTGACATTTCTTTTAAGAAGATCTACTAGCAACAAACTCTCTCATTATTTATTCATTCATGGAAGCATTTAATTCAACATCATATCTGAAAGAAAGTTTGTTATTTGAAGATGCTACTTGTATGCTCAGTATCGTATCAATAAAATATAAAAATTAAAAAACATTCAAAAAACGAGTTTGTTAACCATAATATGTTCGATTGGTTTATTTTTTTCTAGTGCTTTTACTGTGTGTTGTCTGATTTCCATGTTTATGATGGAAATTCATCTCTGATTATACTGTCCTTATATATATGAGGCTGCTTTCCTCTTGCTGTTTTGCATTTTTCCTTCTGTCATAGGTAGATGTATCTTGAAGTAAAGTCCCTCTTTTCTTAGACTCCTTGTTTGCTCAGTTGCTGGGATTTGCTGCTGTCATCTTAAGATTTTCATTTTGATTTTTAATTACTTCTTTGATGTGGTTTGCATAAGTACAGATGCCTGCTCAGGCCAGAGGTGTGGCATCCCTCTAGGCTGGAGTTACAGGCAGCCACACAGCAGAGGTCCTCGGCAAGGACAAACAGTGCTTATTCTTTATTATTTTTTTATTGATTTTATTGAGCTATACATTTTTCGCTGCTCCCCTCCCTTTTTCTCTCCTCCCCTTCTACCCTCTCCCATGGTCCCCATGCTCCCAATTTACTCAGGAGATCTTGTCTTTTTCTCCCATGTAGATTATATCTATGTAAGTCTCTCTTAGGGTCCTCATTGTTGTCTAGGTTCTCTGGGATTATGAATTGTAGGCTGGTTTTCATTGCTTTATGTTTAAAAACCACCTGTGAGTGAGCACATGCGATAATTGTCTTCCTGTGTCTGGGTTATTTCACTCAATATGATGTTTTCTAGCTGTATACATTTGCCTGCAAATTTCAAGATGTTATTTTCCTCTGCTGTGTAGTACTCCATTGTATAAATATACCACATTTTCCTTATCCATTCTTTGGTCAAGGGGCATTTAGGTTGTCTCCAGGTTCTGGCTATGACAAACAAGGCTAACAGTGGTTATTCTTAAGCTCCAAGTCCCCTCTCCAGACCCTGTTGCTGTTTTATTTTTATTTTATTTTGAGACAGGGTCTTGAACTTGCTGTGAAGTTAATACTGGCCTTGAGCTTTTCACTCCCCCACCTCTGTCTCCAAAATACTTGGATTATAGGTATGCACCACCATGACCAGCTTTCTTGACTACCTAAATTTATCTTGTAATTGGGGATCTTAGAACCATCATCTCTTACTATTTTGCCCACTTCTCTCTTACACTCTGCTTTTGAGACTCACTAAATGCATTTTCGAACCCCTAGCAATGACCCACAAATCTCGGAGGCTATGTTAATCTCAGAGGCTATGTTAATTTCAGAGGTTATGTTAATCTCAGAGGCTATGTTAATCTTGGAGGTTAAATTAATCTCAGAGGTTATGTTAATCTCAGAGGCTATGTTAATCTTGGAGGTTAAATTAATCTCAGAGGTTATGTTAATCTCAGAGGCTATGTTAATCTTGGAGGTTATGTTAATCTCAGAGGCTATGTTAATCTTGGAGGCTATGTTAATTGCTATCTCTGCAGTCTTGTTTCCTTTCTGGTCCTGAGTTTCGTTATTTCCATGGCTTTCTCTTCTCGCTCCACGTATGTGGAGCTTTTCTCTGGCTGCTTCAAACCTGCTGTTGAGGGACTCGAGCAAATTTTTCACTTCCCTGCCCATGCTTTTCAACCCCACAGCCTCAGTCTGGTTCGCTGACACTCCCCATTTGATGTGTCTTCACCACGCTGTCCTCGGTTCTTTAAACAAGGATTCCCTTAGTTCTTCGAACATGTTTATTATATCTGCTTTGAAGTCTTTGTCGGCTGAGCCCCAAATCTGGATTTCCTCAAACACAGCTTGTTTGGGCTGCTTTCTTTCTTTTTTTTTTTTTCTGCGTATGAATCATGCTTTTCTGTTTCTTTGCCTGTCATTTAATTTTTGTTGTTGTTGAAAACTGAACATATCAGTTAGTATGTTAGAGCAAAGCCGGAGTCTGACCCTCTCCCAAGGCTGCTGCCGCTTTGGTCCATAGTTGGTTACTCCGTCACTGCTTTGGCCAATTCTGCAGTCAGAGCCGATGTCCCCACTGTGTTCAGCTGCTGATAAGACCTGTTCTTTTGTTTTTAATCTCTCTCTTTTTTTTAAGATTTTACTTTAAATTTTATTACCTGTACATGAGTGTGTCTTGTGTGCTGCACAGGAGCGTAGGGACCTGGGGAGTTCAGAAGAGGACATTGTATCCCCAGGTCATTGTGAGCCACTGATCTCGGTTACTAGAAAGCAAACCCCGGTCCTCTGCAATGACAGCCAGTGCTCTTACCCACTCAGCCATCTCTCCAGCCTGTTGGTTTCATTTTAAGCCTAGTTTTTTATACCTCATAGTTAGTCAAAACCGTTCGGCTAGCTAGTGCCCTTTCTACTACTCCTGAGTGTGTACATCCCCTCCTGGAACCCCAGGAGTGTTCCAAGTGACCACTAAGGTTGTCCCACTCCCTGCTCGTAGAAAGTTTCTTTTCTTCTACTTTCTGTCCTGGTTAGCTTTTGGTTTCTGTTTGTTCATTTTTGTCAACTCGACACAAGCTAGAGTCACCTGGGAAGAGGGAATGAGTATCAATCAATGTCTCCATTATACTGACCTGAACAAGAACAAGCTGAACAAGTCTTCTATTGCTCTCTATGGCAACTCTGTGAGGCACTTTCCTTATGAATGGTTGACGTGCGAGGACCCAGCCCCTACGGGTGGTGCCTCCCCTGGGCAGGTGGTCCTGAGCTATATCAGCACAAGCTGAACAAGCCATGGGAAAAAGTCAGCAATGGTCTTCTACGATTTCTGCTTCAGTTCCTGCTTCCAGGTCCCTAATTGAGTTCCTGCCCAAACCTCCTTCAGTGATGGATGTGAAAATGCAAGCCAAGTTCCTTGTGGTCATGGCATTTATCACGGCAGCAGAGAAGCACACCAGGACCCTGGCCTAAATCAGACTCCAACTTTTGAATGGCTGCGGTATTGGCCTTTCCTACCCATTTGCTACCCAGGTGGTTCTGCCTCTATGGGCTTTTTCAGGACTTCACTGTCTCCGGCAGCAAGCCTGCTGGCTCTCATGGCTTGCTCTGGCTTGTCTTCCATGAAGGACTGTATGGATGGAGCTCAATCTGTTCCATGTCTTGAGTAGGTTTTCCAGTCCTGAAATTGTGTGTAATAACACATCCAGTCCAAGGACCGCATTTGGGGGAATGAATGACAGACAAGCTTCCCATTCTCCCATATCAGAGCATCCAGCAATTCTACTCTGTGTCTAACGCAATGTTTGTAGCAGCAGAAGGTAGCATCACGGCCATGTGATGGTGAAGAGACCAGATTTCAGAGAACTGAAGAAGCTGAAGTCATGACTCACCCTTCTCAAAGGCAAAGCAAGGTCTGTGGGGCTCTGAACCCACATCTAAAGACTCCCGATGCTCCGGGGCTCTAGCGATGCCAACTCGAAGTGTCTGTACATACTGACAAGTGAAGTTAGGAGACAATGATGTTGCCTAGATGGTTCTGGTAACTCTGGCTTTCTCTTGACCAGATGTGGTGCAGATTTAAGTTGTTATTATATGTAACCTATGCTCCAAGTACCAAGGAGTGTGTTTTTTAAGTACACTTTTAAACTGCGTATGTACATATGTAGGCACATGTGTATGTGCAAGTGTGATAGCGTGTGCGTGTGTGTGTGTGTGTGTGCACATGTGTTCACAAGAGGTCCTCTGTGTCTTCCTCTATTGCTCTCTTCCTTTCTATTTGAAACAAGGTCTCTCATTGAAACTTAAGCCCCCCATTATGGCTATACTAGTCATTGAGTCCTGGGCCTCGGATTGCCTCTGCCCAGCTAGCGTTGGGATTGTCATCAAGCTTGGCTTTTGTGTGGGTGTGGTGAACTCAGGTCCTCATGCTTGTGAGATGAGCAAATCACCCACAGACCCATCTCCCCAACCCCAGTACCTCCAGTTCAATCCTCACAGCAATGCTGGGAAAGAAAAAGGGGACCTGGTTATGCCCCCTCCAAGGCTACTAGAGACACAGCAGTTTTAAGTAGTAGAGGCAGAATTCAAAGACAGACTTCAGACTCAAAAGCTTACTAGGCCCAGTTCAATGCTCTCCTTCAGTTCAAATGGCATACAAATAAAAATAAAGTGGGAATGTGGAAGGAGCCCCATGTGTGAAAAAAATGAAAATTTTAAAAATGAAAGATTTAGAATTAAACCAACGGAGAAAACTAAGATAACTTGGTTTAGAAACTAGCAAAGATGGCAACTTTACGTCGATAATGCGATATCAAACAGTTGATAAGTGCTAGATTTTTTCCCCTGAGGGAGAAAAAGTCAAACAAGAAAGTAGGAAGTGCCTGCTCATTTAGTCGGTCTTGCTTCTGTCAAAGATGGGTGAGATAGTGAAGCATGTGTGACTGCTTTAAGTTTCCCTTCAGGGTGGGTTTCACAACGGCTGGGAAAGACTCCCGAAAGTGAACTGCAGGGGCCCCCTAAGAACCCACCTGTACCTTACACGCTCTCAGTTCTCCTGCCTCCACACGTCTCTGGGGCTCAAGTGACCAGCTAAAGCAAGATTCTTGCAGAAATGGCCTGTCTGGGTAGGGCCAAGCCTTTGTTAGAAGTTAGCAAGAGAAGAGTGAACTCTAAGTCACAGAGAGATGAAAAACCCTCCATGGCTCTGGATATCTCCCTAGCAAACCACCCTGAAAATCTCCCACTTGGCTTAAGGCTTCAAGGTGAGGCACGGTCTTCAGAAAGTCACTGTAAGGGCAGTGTTGCCATGGCCACATCTCCTTAGACAGGTGTATACATGGCATTAGAAAAGGAAGCTATCATAAGGAAGAAGTACCAGCCCAACTCAAGAAACGTTAGTTCACGGAATCGAAGCAAAGGCATGGCTCTGGTGCTGGAAAGGGTTTAATGGTTACAGAAGGCGGAAAAGCTGCTCATGGGAAGGCTAATTCACACCCAGAGAAGATAGGCAAGCAGCCTAATGCATCCATCAGTCCTTCAGTTCAGCCTTCCCTCAGGTCACCCATAATTTATCTGTCCAGTCAAGAGCTCTACGTGGTGACCTAAATCCTACACAACCATGATTCCCCAGCCAGCTGGAACCAGAAGCAGATGTTTCTGCGTTCATGTTTTATATTAACTTCATTTTGCTCAAGATTTCATTAAAAGCCACTTCCAGCACTGATACGTGCAACGTGAAATCCTGCAGATGAATTGGTCTGCGGATGGTGACAACACTCTCGCCACACTCCATGGATCAAATCGCTCTTTATTCACCAGACTTGGCCAGAACAGAAAGGCCAACGCTAGGCAAAACGCTATGAAAGCCATAGCCAGAGCGTGTTGGTTTCGCTTTCTTTCCCCCTCTTTCCTATATAGATTCCCAAAGGAGACTGACACACGATTAGACAAATCACTTTTCATAATCCTAGGGACTGCCGCATGATGGATCCAGAATATTAATCAAAGGCTGGGGCTGGGTAAAATGTGAATTGAATTTCTTAATGGAGAGAGACGTGAACTTTCTGTCCTTAGATCTCTGGCTGTGGACGTCTCTAAGGCCATGAAAAACATAGCTACTCAGTTTATAATATTCTGAGAGATATATCACCAAAGTGACAGAACTTATCATGGCTTCAGTTTCTGTTTAGAAAACTTGGTTTCCGATGTGGTCAAAGGGAAGTCGGGGGCTGCTGGCAGAGAATTTAAGGGTTGTCCATAAAAACCAAAGTCCTATATGTTTGGGGTCGTTTAAAGACCCCATGATCCTTTTCACTGGTGCCTGGGGGCTTGTCTGAGTTTCAACCAAACACTACGGTCCTGGTATTTTTTATTTAGTCCATAGAATTGCAATGGAGTGAAATATTTTGCTTCCTATGTGAGTGCTGCTAAGATGAACCCAAAAAAGTTCGAGTAAAAGTGAATGAGATTTAATACAAAACTGGAAATCGGCCTACAGTCTGTCCTTCTGTGGAGATCAAAATCACATTCTGAAGTCATTTCTGTCACACTGGTTGTTAGGGTATAGGACAAGAAGAAAACAAATACTTGGTGAAATGGAGATGTTTTTGCTTGCTCAAAAAAAGCTGTTTCATGTGACGAGGCACCCCAAAGTCAATTCACTACAGCTGTTCTTTCCAGAGGGAACGCACACCCCAGCAGCCAGAGACAAGTCTTCCTACCTGAACACCCTCGGGCTCCCAGAGGGTTCTGGACCCTCAGGAAACTATTCAAGGACACTGTGGTAGCTTTTCTACTGTGAGCTGCTCTGTTCTAATGAGAGTAAAAGCCTGTTGTCATCATTATCTGACTTGTCCACACCCTGCTGGTGATGCGGAGGTGTGAAGGAGGGCCAGACTTTCAGATGAGAGAGCCAGGCAGAGATATGGAAAGCCGGTGTCTGAGAGGTCAGAGAATACAGAGCAGGGAGGAGGCAGATAGGAAAAGATTCAAGATGTCCAGGTTTCCCAGGGATGTATGTCTACACACACACACACACACACACACACAGTGAATAAATAAATGTAATAAAACTTCAAATATGAATTTCAATAAATAACCCATTTGTGTTTTGTGCATGAATGTCCATGTATATAGGAGCAAACATGGGTGCATGGAGATTGAAGAACAACCTCAGATCCTGTAGTTCAGTGATTTCCCAAGTCCTCTTGCTCTTGACTGGCTTGACCAGTGAAGCCCAGAGACTCTCTGCCTCCTTAACTCTGGTATTGCCAACTCATGACACCAAAGCCAGTGTCTATGGACCAAAGCCAAGTCCTCTTTCTTGCAAAGCAGGCACCATGCACACTGAGCCATTACGCTAGCCCCAGGGATTTTGAGGACTATTAACAGAGATTATCTCAGCAAAATAGCCATCTATAACAAAAAGTGATACCCCCTAAATCCTCTTTGTCGCTTCCATATCCATCCAGAAAATGGGCTAGCTCCTTCAGAGGTGTGGGAGGACAGAGGGCCACTGGCAGTTCGGGAGCAAGAATGGCGCTCTTTATCATCCACTCAAAAGGAAACACACAGAGCATGCTGTTTATTCTAGACTCCACCCTGTAGGTTAAAGCCACATGCCAAGGTGACTTGCATGTCGTCGGGCTGCGGGCTCACACTGAATCATGAACTCCACTGCCGCACCTCCCGCCGTGTGCATCTGCTTCTCTTTGCCTTGGATGGCATTCCTGGTAGTTGGGAGAAGGCAGATTTTTTTTCCCTCTAGTTTGGAGATCCCCTGAGATTATCAGCAATTATGTAGTAAATCTCGAAGATCTATCTCCTCTCAAACACGGCGCACTATAGCGTACTAGGTTACAAGATGCGTAATTAGAGCTCATTCAACTGACAGATTAATGGAGGTGGAGGAAAGGCCAGATAGCAGTAAATTAGGCAGCAACCTCGGGCGTTATACGGGCACTAAATTGTGCATCCTTCGCCGTGTGTTGGCTGCCCCTCTCAGGGTTTGAAATGTCTCTGTTTTATGAAGTGTTTGTTTAAGGAACCTCGGCTCAGAAGCTTCAGGGCCGGCATGCAGCACTCCATTGCCTGACTTCCGAATCACCTGCCTGCCGCACAGGCTACATCCTCACAGCCAAACAAGCTAAATGAACAGCCCATCGTGAGACAACTAGCTAAATGGATAGATATGAGGTCGACAACTTGGTGGGCAAGTTGGAAATATCTTTTATAACTAGACTCAAAGTTAACAAGTGAGGGGCTAGAGAGATGGCTCAGTGGTTAAGAGTCCTTGCTGTTTAATCATGAGGACCAGAGTTAAGATCCCATCACCTAGGTAACCAGTCAGGTACCCTGCAAATACCTGCAAGTCCTGCTTCAAGGGAGCTGGTGACCTCTTGTAGCCTCTCCTCATCTACCCCTGCACATCTGCACATTTGCACACCTGCACACGCTCATGTGTATATAAAAATCTTCCTGCCAAATTCCCTGGGCATTTTTATGAAACGAAGTCTCACTCCATAATCCAGGCTGACCTGGAGGTCACTACCCTAATACAATCCGACATAGCCTCTAACCCACAGCAATCCTTCTGCCTCAGCCTCTCCAGTGCTGGGATTACAGGCATATACCACTGTGCCCAACCCTAGATGCTCTTGAGTGAAGCCTGCTAGAAGCCAGGTTAAGCTCTAGGATGCTCCCATGGCTAAAGCCTATCTGAGTAATGAACGTATTCTCATACTAGAGAGGAAAGCTCGCCAGGACATCAAACAAAGTCACACAGGCTGTGGGGACCAGACAGATGCAGGTGATGTCACAGGCCTTGACTTCCAGGAGGATGCACAGTTGGGGCAGACCACAGGGTGGGGGTGTCTCATTTAGTAAAGAGCCCGCTGCATCCACATGAGGACCTGAATTCTGATTCCCAGCCTCCACATAAAAGCCAGGCATGGTGACACACATCTGTAACCTCAGTCCTGGGGATGCAGAGAGGCAGGGCCCTGGAGTTCATTGAGCATCCAGCCTAACCAAACAAGTTCCAGTTTCGCAGACAGACTCTGTCTCAAGAAATAAAAAATAAGGTGCGGAGCAATTGGGAATGGCACGCAAAGTCAGCCTCTAGCCTACAACAGGCTCGCGGGCACGCGCGGGTGTGTGTGCTCGTGCGATCACACACACGGGCACACTCATAAGAGAGACAGAGGGGTGCATACCTCATCACAAAGTGTGACACAAGATGGGATTCATTCTGGGGCAAATCCAGCGAGGCAGGCACCTGCTGTGCTGCAAGGTTTTGAGTCCTTCCTTGGCATTGTATCGCGGGACCATCCTAAAGGCTCCCTGCTGTCCAGACATGGAGAGATTCCTATAAGCCTTCCATCCCCCGGCTTTGTCTCACAGCAAAACCAGGCTTGCGCAGAAAGCAACTAGGAACTTGGTTTGAAAACCTTACCTACACTATTTCCAGACACTTAAGCCATCTGAATTCCAGGACCCAAGTACAATAAAACAGAAGAGGTGGGAGGCGTGCCTGCGGGAAGAGATCACATCCTAAACTCATCATTAAATTGCTGGGAAGCGTGAGTGATGAAAAAGACCAGAAAATACGATCCTTTGGTGAATTGGGGTCTCATTAATGTTTAATTGGGTCTCCTGTGAGACATTTAAATCTATGGGCAGCCATGGTGGGTGAGAACTCCCCTTTAGCGGCCCCCAAATGACTTCACCCTCCCTTTCATTTCAGTAGTGGAGGGAAGCCAGGACATTTGCTAAAATATTTGAATGGTGGGTGTGTCTTTTAAAGCCTGTATGTGTGAGGCAAGCCACCACAGGGGAGGGACGTTCAAGGATGGCTTTTTAGCACATTGGTTACCAAGCACGGGGCGGCCACACTGGAGGTCGGAGCCACCTTGCTCGTTCTCTCGCACCCTGCATTTCTCCCTATTCCAGAGCAGAAGCCTGCTTCCTTGCTAGTTCCCTAAGGCTGAAATGCAGGGACTTCCAAATATGGAGTGCCGAATGTTCTGTGACCTCTCTACCCAGGCCCCTTCAAATTAGAGCCGCTGTTGTGATTTTGCTTCTTAAATTCAAACTCATGACCAGCATGGAGTCCAGGTGGGTAGCAAAGCTGTGGGGTCAGGGGCTAGGAGACTCAGGATCCAGTCTCAGCTGTGGGGTCGGGGGCTAGGAGACTCAGGATCCAGTCTCAGCTGTGGGGAGAGACTAAGCAGGGGCTGGAATAACTGTGAAGCTCAGCTTCAGACTTCCTTACCTTGTGATCTCCAAGATGACCTAATCACCCCACCCCAGCCTCTGTTTTTCCACCTGCAGAGTGAGGTGCCTGGCGTGTAGGGTGCACAGCCTCTTGCAAGACACACACGTGTAGCTCGGTTAGAGCCGTTTCATTTGTGCTGGGGAACAAGAGAGTCCCTTGGTTCTCTGTGCACTTTTCCTTCTCGCCCCTTACCTTGTCAGGGGCACGGGAAGCAACTTTTGCTTTTTTGTGATTTGAAAGAGTCAGTTTTGTCAAACAGCAAACGGCATAAAATCCAGTTTCTTCCCCTATCTAACTGAAAGTGTCTTGAGGCCTAGAACCCGAATCTCCTCTCCAGCCCCGGACCCCACTCTTCTTGCCCGACAGTACTCTATCCCGTAGACATCAATAAATGTGAATTGACTTGACTTACCTCCAAGTCTAACTGTGTGATAAGGGAGTCGATGAATGACGCAGTTTTTGTGTGTGTGTGGGGGTGTCAACGTAGGCCTACAAGAGTTTGTTCCAATGACAGCGTGTTTATTAGTGGTTTAGTGAGAGGCAGGGGGATGTCTACTCATGAGTGTAAGTAAATATTCCTGTAATTACTGAGACTTTTCTAACTCAGACACTTCACTAAAACATAAATCTCCATGTAGCAGACTGAGGTGGAGGGGGAGAGAGAGAGAGAGAGAGAGAGAGAGAGAGAGAGAGAGAGAGAAATTTTAATTCTCAAAATGAATCAAATTTTGGAATTGATCTTCACAGATAAGTTTTCATAAGGAAAAAATGAGTTACATGTTTTCCGTGTTCTCCCTTTCTGGCCTTGGTTTATCGAAAATATCAACCTACAACTCAGCTTCTTTTTTTTTCTCACTTCAGAAAACATCAATGAAAAATCAACCCCTGCTTGTCCGCAGGGCATCACACTTCTCCAGCACGAATAACACTGCAGTGTAGACACAGCCCACTTCTCCAGCACGAATAACACTGCAGTGTAGACACAACCCACTTCTCCAGCACGAATAACACTGCAGTGTAGACACAACCCACTTCTCCAGCAAGAATACACTGGAGTGTAGACACAGCCCACTTCTCCAGCAAGAATACACTGCAGTGTAGACACAGCCCACTTCTCCAGCACGAATACACTGCAGTGTAGACACAGCCCACTTCTCCAGCACGAATAACACTGTAGCATAGACACAGCCCACTTCTCCAGCACGAATACACTGTAGCATAGACACAGCCCACTTCTCCAGCACGAATAACACTGTAGCATAGACACAGCCCACTTCTCCAGCACGAATAACACTGTAGCATAGACACAGCCCACTTCTCCAGCATGAATAACACTGTAGCATAGACACAGCCCACTTCTCCAGCATGAATAACACTGTAGCATAGACACAGCCCACTTCTCCAGCATGAATAACACTGTAGCATAGACACAGCCCACTTCTCTAGCAAGAATACACTGGAGTGTAGACACAGCCCACTTCTCTAGCAAGAATACACTGGAGTGTAGACAAACCCTTTGAGGGATGCCTGGGCATCCAACACTATACTTCAGAAACCTGAAATGGGTTAAAAAAAAAATCTAAAACATGGCTGTTCTGATATCTATTTATTTATTTACATAATGAAAAGAGAGGGAAAAAAGCACCCAAGTGTTTCACCTGGCTTCTGTTTGCAGTGACTCATTTTGAGAGTATTCTGAGGGGAAAACCCACCTCCTTTCTATCTCTAGGAAATTCCCTCTTCATGGGAACGAACACCCCTGCTCCCACGCTCACAGGTCTGGGGACCCAGTGGCTGGGGAAGCTGTGTCTGTCTCCCCATTTTAGAAGCTACAAGCCCTAAGGCAAGCCAGGGCTTTCTCTCTAATCAGGGTGTATTTTTCAATCAGAGCAATTTTATGGAGGGGGCTTAAGTGACTTCCTACATTCCTGCTGCTGCCTTCATTTCTGTGCAGGCAAAGAAACCCCTACAGGGGAACTGTAAAGAAAACAGAATAAATGAAGGAGGAAGAGACTGCTTTTCTTCTCTTTCCTCCCGAAAACCCCTCGTAAACATCCCACCGTGTGTCACACAACGCGCGGCCAGCGTTAAGCCTTGGCAGTATTTTGACACACTGCACAGGCCTTTTCTCCTCTTCTTTTCCTTTGAGGTTCATCTTGCAGCCCAGGACTCTGTTCCCCTGCCAACTTGGTGGGAGTGTTTAGTGACTGGAAGGCTGTGGCCCGCTTTCCCCAGAACTTCACACTTCATTTTTCCATATCCCTGGGAACAGCAGCAAATATTTCACCAGCCTGGTTTGCTGGCTACCGCCATAAATCAGACTTAGGCCTCAAAAAAAATATCCAGGCCTGTCAGGGCCTTAAGCTTTATTTTCTGACTCGAACCAGTGGTAAATGAGAGCTTGTATTCTCCTTTAAAACTGTAAAGGGATTTTTTAAGGATTGTCGCTGGAAGCCTGCCAGCCATGGGAGATACAGTACGGAGCACGGAGCTGGTTAGGAGAAATTGGGGAAAGTCTGAAGTATGAAAAATGTCTTTTTTTAAAGGCTTTTCAATGAAATGAGAAACAGGGCTTAAATTTCATAAAGGTTTGAAAGAAAGAAAAAGGAGAGGGGGAGGGGGAGACCTGAGCTATTTATGATAGAAACCTTAGGAAATGAAGCGGGATGCTCTTGCAGAGCGAGAGTTACATTTACTGTATCACCCTCTTACTCTCCGTGTGTGTATGCAGATCCTCGGACTGTTCATTAGTCGGTTCCTGCCATCATTACTGACGATATGACAGCAAGAACAAACAGACTGGACAGTTTTATGTGCTGTATATTAATTGCTTCATAATTTAAGCAGACAAACCAGGACAGTGGGGCAAGTCGGTTTGGAAAACCCCCTGCTTAAAACGCTAAGCAAGCTTGCAAGGCGCAGATCAGCCCCCAGCCTTTGCCCGGGTTGAGTAATCAAATCTTCATCCACAAAGGCTCCTAAAAGTTGGGAGGGAGACTGATAACCTTGAAGGTGGTAGGTACTGCACCAAAACGCCAGGTTCCTGGAAATGTGGCAAGTGGTGCAGGCTAAGATCAGGTACAGCGCACAGAAGAACAGACAGCCGGGGTTGGGGGCTGTGTCGTGTTTAACAAGGCGCATGCATGATTTTAGCAAGGTGTAAGTAACTGAAAGCAAACCTAATGGGCCCTCTGCCTGCATCAAGTCATCGTGATCTTGTGCGGGATCTGGGGAGGTGTGGGAAGTTAGGAGCCAAAGAAATAACGAAGAAAATGCCGAGCCTCTGTGGTTTCAAGGGTGACTTAAATCAGGATGGGATGGTCAGGGACAGTAACCAGGCCATTTAGATGATGTGATGTGATCAGGAGAGTTGAGCAGGAGGTAGGAGGGACTAATGAGAGCCCACCAAACTGGTGGCGTGGAAAGGAAAAGAAACCCAAAGCTGGGTTGTTTGAAGGATTTGTAGAAAATGCATCCTGGCCTGGCTTTGCTGGGATTGCACAGATGTCTGCCCCACTAGTGACATCATTTCCGTATATCTGTCCTTCACCCGAAGCTGGGAAGCTGCACTACACCTTGGGTGTTCCCCAGGTGGGTAGGACACTGTTCTTCTTGGTCATCTTCTTGAGTGGGGATGTTCATGTCTGACACAGCTTAAACAATGGTTCCAGTCCTGGCATGTGCCCAGATCGGGTCTGTGTCTGAAACTCGTCGCTGCTGGCCTTCTTCACTGACATCAACCTCTTTAGAGGGACAGGAAGCCAAGCTAGCGTCTGCTTTCCAGCCATCTCCCTCATCTCACACCATCCACCTCCCTCTCAGCCACCCAGAAGGACCTCCTATCGGGTCTCCAAACAGGCGAGGTTTCTTCTACCTCTGATCTTTTTCCTCTGACTAAAAGGTTATCTTCATATGTTTGTAAACTTGGTCCCCTAGGCAAATAATCGGCCTCTACCTGCTTGTGTATGGTTCAAGAATGCTAAGATTCATTTTCAAATAGTTTTAAGTAAAACAGAAGAAAAAAAAGTATTTTGTAAGATGCCAAATTCCGATGACATTCAAGCCAACAAAGCTGTCTTGAAACACAGTCGTGTTATCAGTGTATGTATAAGGATGTTTTCAGGTGAGCAGGCGTCACAGAGATTGCGTCATTTATGAATATTTATTATCTGCCTCTGTATGGAAAAATGTGCCTACCCCATTGGAATTCCCCTGGCCAGCCACCCTCAGCTGACTGCCACTCTCCCTTCGTCAGCTCCTCCAGGTGCCTCCCAGGACGGCTCTCCCACCTCGTGCACACCAAGCTTGTTCTTAGACGGTGAATGTGCTGCATACAGATTCCTTCTTTACATTTTCCCCCTTCAGACTACAAAGTGGCAAAACCAGTAGGTGAAAAGCTCAGAAAGACATCCACCTGTCATAAATGTGTCATAAATGTAACAAACAGAAAATGTTAGCAGTGCTTATCTGTAAGTAGCAAAATTATGAGTACTTTTAGTATACTATTCATTGTATTTTGTAAGTTTCTATAACATACATTTGTAGATGTCCACTATAATGTATCTAACCTGAATTTTCTACAATATATAGTCTATAATGTATAAATATTATTTTAATGGCATTTTACATTTAAAAAATGTAGTGGATACCTTTTTACATAGAAAGCCTGAACTAAAACGCCTTAGACAATGAGCAAATTTTGCACAGATTGGCTGCGTTCTTAGGAGATACTCTGATTGGTATTATTCGGCTAGTAAATGTGTTGAGTATTATGGGATAACGCGTGTGAGTCTATGTCAGGAGTAGGGAGATGGCTCCGTGGGTAAAATACCTGCCTTGTAAGCAGGCAGACTTGAGTTCTGACAAGGGGAACTCATCTAAAGCCAGGTGGAGAGGTAGGACATGTCTGCAATCTAATGCTTCTAGGGAGAGTTGGGAGGCCAGCTAGCCTGGCACACACAGACATGAGCAATAAAAGGCCCTGTTTGGGACAGGTGGAAGGTGAGGACCAACACCTGAGATGGTCCATACGGTCCTGGCACATCCGCAAAAGCCACTGAGTTACCAATGGCATGTGGGGGGGGGGGTGCATGAACACCAGGTCAATAACATCTCATTCGCTTTGACCTCGGAGGGTTTTGGTGTTGGCTAATCTCTCTTATCATTGAAGAGCCACCTGGACCAAGCCATTTCATGGTGTCACAACCTCCTATTTTCCCCCAGCACTTTGTCACGTGTGTCATTTGCCCAGTGGCAAATGAACAGGACAACATACACCCTTCCCCCACATCTATGGCATGCAGAGAAGGAGCCCTTGAGAAGCTGGGTTCTCAAAAAACATCCTTAGCAAGGATGGCTGCAGGAATCATAACTGGAACTCTCACAGTTGGGCCACAGCCAGGCCCAACCCTTCCCCAGCGCCATGCCTTCTAAGTACTGTGAGTCCTCTGTCATCTGGTCCCTACAATACCTAGACCACTGGCTCTCAGTCACCAGGAGCTTTTCGTACAGACCAATACCTAGAACCCACCCACAGGAGCCCAAACCAGAAATCCCCATATGCTACACATACCTTGGTCGGAGAATAAGGAGGACACTTCTGGGGTGGAGGAGAGGGGTAGAAAGCTTGTCCCCTGACCACACCTCTCTAACCACATCTAAGTTAAAACCACAAACCAAGTAAACAGGTAGGAGAAGGTTGACACAGCGATTAAGAGGAAGGAGAGAGAGGGTAGAGGAAAGAGGGGGAGCGTGGTAAGTCCTCTTTCATCAATACAGTCTTCCTCAAGCTCAAATCACATGTTGCACGTTGGACACGATCTCAGCGCAGTAGGGATGAGTTGCTAATGCTTCTGTGGGAAAGCCGACGTCCTCTCAAGATCCAGGCTGCAGAGGCTGGGCCTCACTAATGTCAACTATCACTTCTCTCTTTCCTTCACCCTCCAGGCCACCGTCATAGGCCTCACAGCTGCCGCCCACCCCTTACAAACACCAAGGCTCACGCTTGCATTACCACCTTGCCTGTGTTTCTTGGGGGTCCAGCACCTGTGGCAGCCACCCTATGTGAAGAACTTTTCCTCTTAAAATGCCACAATTTCAGTAGCTCGTCTTAGGGGTGTGCAGCAGGGTGGGCCACATCAGGAGGATGTGCCTGGTGGGAGAATGTGTGCACTGGGGTGTTTCTCAGAAAGGAGGAAATGGGTACTTGGAGGTCTCGTCTTACACATTGACCAAAGTTGCAAAGAAACTGAAAGAACCCAGCTCCCATCCCTGTTTTCCTCTTTAAACACCTGTCCTTCCCCAGCCAGGGCCTCTTTGCTTTCTCTCCTTAGTAACAGTTATGTTTTATTTCAGGCTAACTACTAGGTATAGGGCAGAGACTAAGTCCTACAGGACCTCTTCAGCTATACTCTGTCTGTAGATGGAAAAACTGGGGTGCAGGGAGACTGGACAGTTTTCCCCACACCTCCTGATTAGTGATGACAGAGAAGGGTTTAGATTCAGGACTTTCTGATCAAAGCTGGGGGTTCATGACCTTGACTAGGTACTGTAGACTTTGTGGGGGGTACACTTGATCTGTCAGTAAAGTTAGAATTAGTTCCCAAAGGACCTGACCCTTGTCAATCAAATGCACAAATACTCAGAGCTACATATGCAGCCGTGATGGGGATCCATGTGAGCTGGTGTTTAGAAGTCCATCTGTGATGGAGATCCATGTGAGCTGGTGTTTAGAAGTCCATCTGTGATGGGGATCCATGTGAGCTGGTGTTTAGGAGTATCTAGGCGCTTTGGATTTCTAGCCTCAGTCTGTTAAGTAGAATATCAGGACCTAACTCCATAGAGTCATTGAAGAAACAGATTAGCACAGAACACACAGCTCAGGGAGAAAATGAAAGCAATGTGATGCACCCATTTTATTACTAATAGAACCATTGGAAATAGAACTGCTGAACCTTCATTCATCATACTGTAAGTCGAGAGAGGTGCCAGCACCCACGATTGAGAGATCCCAGTGAACCACTCGTACCACCGTCAGCTAACAGATCACTGTCTTCTCAGCTGGGAAGTTCACTGAGGAGACACAGTAGGACTTCTAGATGTCCAGGGTTATGGAATGACTGTTGTCTCTTCTTTTGTTTGAATGCCAGAACCAAGGCTTGGCACAGTCTATCCCATGGATGAGAGGGTTTGAAGGAGAAGGGACTAAGGCTTCCCAAACATATCCAGGTAGAATTTCTGCAACTCCTGCCATGGGAAATGCTTTTAGGGGGCATCAAGGATGCTCTTAGAGTGTGTGATCCTGTCCTGAAAACCCCAGTGTTGGGGTCACACTGCTTTGGTTCCTACTACATCTACACTAACTGTATCATGTGCAAGTGGTTTCCTCTCTCAGCCTTAACGGCGGCCTGTGAAGGTTGATACTGCTAGTCAACTTCAGAGGATCTAGAACCATCTAGGAGGCAAATATCTAGGCGTGTTTCTTGAAGGATTTTCTAGAGTGTGTTAATTGAGGCAGGAAACCCCATCCTATCTGTGGGAAGTGGACTAGGTCCTAGATCAAATAAAAAAGAAGAAGTGTGCCAAGCATCCCACCTCCACACACATGCCTGCAGATGCCACGCCATCAGCTACCTCAGGCTCTTGCCACTGTGGTTTCTGTACCATGGTGGATTCACCCTCAAACCATGAGCCAAAGTTAACCCCTCCTTGCTTAAGTTGCTTTTGTCGGGTATCTATCACAAGGGATTAACAACTCACTAACGCGGTCCTCAACTGAGAAGCGATGATAAGGCATCCACCTCACACAGCTGAGGAGGTGGTGAGGGAAAGACAGTTTATAAGGGACTCAGCCAAGTCTGCCACCGAGAAATCCTTTGCCAGGCCGAGTGTTCTGTGAGTTCAACACTTGTTGATCTCCCTGGGTAAGGAAGGGAGAGTGAGCAGTACTTGGGCCCAGAGGCTCCATCATCACTGAGCATGCAGGCCCTAGAGCTGCACTGTGGGCCTGGGGATGTGGTGCATTCCCTGTGTTTAAATTGTTTCTTGACTCTTCTTAGAAATATAGCAGCAAGCTATCTGTAGGTGTGGCCCATCTTTGCACATGGGTCGCTTTACTCAGAGGGCACCAGCTCTAAGCACTTGCTTCCTTAGAAGGCAGGCATGGCACCCTTGCTACAGCCTCTCTTCCAATCACACCTCTGAGGTGGACGAGCATCTCATCAAGCTGAACAACAAAGCCGTGTAAATGGCTGTTCCTGCCCTGGTTTTGATTGTGTTTCTCACTTACAGAATGGTGGTTCTGAGTTCAGACTCAGCGGGAATCCTTCCTGCCGCGGTGATTATGGGTCTTGAAGTTAGTGAACTATGGTACCCAGGAGATGAGGATGAAAGCAAAAGATGGGAGCCGAGAATCTAAATGAAGTTCCCTCCTGCTACTCAGTCCTATTATCCTGTAATACAAATGAGGAAAAATGAGCCTGTGGGGGCTTTCTCCGCCTACCCAAGACCACATGGATCACGGTTAGAACCCTACCCCGATTCCCTCTGGCCTTCTGAACCCAGTGTAACCCAGGACCTCATTAAAAATTCTTGCCCGTCTTTTTTCTTCAATGGATAATTTAAAATAGAAATAATAAATATAACACCTCATTGTGTATAGGTAGCACCTTCCTTCCAATAAATGGGGCTCTTTCAGCTCGGCCACACATGCTGCACAGAACAGAGGTCTTTCCACTGAGGGCTCTGACGTGGCTTATCGACTGGAGCCTTGCTTCTAGCCCACACACACACACCAGCATCAGAAGCAGAGCTCACAGAATTACTGACAACGCGTGCTTGCCAGGCTCCTATCTGCCCTTTGCCATTTCAGAGTGCTGGGTTTTGTCCTAAAAGAAGTCCCTTCCTCCCCACATAACACACAGGATATACGCATATGTAAAATTAACTTTCTCAAGAATTGCCTTTCTCCAGTAAGTGTGAGTGTGATCAAAAATACAAGCAAAAAAAGCAAATGTTGGTGAAGATTTGGAGAAAAGAGAAGCCTGGCCCATTGTGGATGGAAGCATAAATAACTGTAGCTGTCACAGAGAAGAAGGTGGACACTCATGTCAATACTGCAAAGTGGATTCCATCTGATCCGGCAGCCCCTCCACTGAGTATCTCTCCAAAGCAATAAAATCAGTGCACCAGAGACCCCTTCTCAGCTACGTGTATTACAGCACAATTTGCAATAACCAAGAGGTAGAAACATCCTAAGGGGCCATCAACTAATGGGTGGCTAAGGAAAGGGGGACATACTGAAACACTAGTCACAGGAACAGTGAAATCCTGTTGTTGCTGGATTTAACAGCAATCACTCTGTCAAACAGAACAAACCACGGAAAGATAAACACGACACGGCCATACTCACGTGTGTAATCTACAGAGCTGATCACATAGACCTTGAGCTGTGGTCCTAATTGGGACTGCGGGTCTTCTGCACTGTGGGTGGCCACTTGTACTGAGAGCAGTAGCAGCAGAACAGTAGCCTTGATAGAGTAAATGCCACCCAATATCTTGTATCTTGTCCTTCACAGCAATCTTAATGGTATAGGAGTCATTTCAGCTTTGTTGATGACAGTAACTAAAACCTAAACACACAACTTTCCCAATATTAAAATGCAAAAAAGAAATCTTGTCTTTTGAGCAATAGGATTTTAAAAGAAGACCACCAGATTTGATAAAAACAAAAATGATTTTTAAAATATATTAATGGGCTAGAGAGACGACTCAGTGGTTAAGAGTGCTCGCTGTTTTTTTGCAAGGGACCCTGGTTCAATTCCCAGCATCCACAGTGACTCACAGACAGTTCTCCAGTTCCAGGGGACATGATGGCCTCTTGTGGCCTCAGGAGGCATCCGGCACATACATGGTGTACGTACATACACGCAGGAAAGACATTTATGCTTGCAAAATAAAAATAAATATTTATTAAAACTAAAAGGAAGTATTTAAAACATGCTTATGTGAGTGTGATGAATTTTTCTAGCTAAAGAAAAATGCATAATTGTTTGAGTCTCAAAATGACTGGGAATCCCAACTCCAGAGGTATCACACAGGACTAAACCTAGCATCTCCCACCCAGAAATACAAAACCTGAAGTCAGTCGTAAGTAAAAGGCAGAATAGATAACCACAATCACATCAAGATGGTTGAGGGGCATCACTCACAAATGAGTGATCTTGGAAAACACCTATTCTATGGAACAAGAAAACGGAAATGTGTGCCTGGGTTGGCCCTACCTCTGAGTAGAGAAGAAAAAGATAATAAAAAAAAATCCCCCCTTTTCTTCTAATTACATATCTGCACTTTTATGAATTGGGGCCTTAACATACACAAACCACTGTGGATGGGAGGAAACCCTGAACATTTAAATCGGTTCCAAGTTTTTGTGAACCCCTCAGGCTTCTGGCAAAGGCGAATTCCAGTCTTCTCTGGAAGGAAGTCCTTCTAAGTAGGGTCTCAGAGAATTCCTACATATTAAGTTGCAAAGAAAATGAGTTCAATTGAAAACAATCACTAAACACACGAGTAAATAAACCACCCTGAGAGAGACAACAGAAGCAAACACTAGAATCAGACCTTCAGAGAGCACAACGCTCCTGTTAATCAACAGAACATAAGCTTGGTGTGCTCCGTCTGTCCCAGAGATAGGAGGAAAGATCAAATGAACAACAAAGGAAGCAGGGGACTTTCTCTCTGGTCATGTTTGAAAAGGGACCAAGTAGAAATTTGAAAGCCAAAATAAAGTTGGTAAATGAAATTAAAAATTAAATTATTAGACTAAAGATAGACTAATGGATTGGAATACTGAAGAAATTCTACGATTTCTGACGGAAATCCAGAGGAGGAATTACAAACTGAATCTGTGCATTTTAGAAATAAGGAAATGATCAAAGGAGGTAGGTCTGACATAGAAGTAATAAGCAAAGATAAAAGTAGCATATGGATAAATCCAAACAATAATACACACACACACATTTAATAATGTCTGTGTGTCTGTGTCTCTGTGTGTGTGCGTGCGTGCGCACATGCACGCTTGTGTCTGCAATGCCAGAAGAAGTCAAAGGATCCCCTAGAGCTAGGGTTACAAGCTGTTGGGATCTACTCAATGAGGCTGCCGGAAACTGAGCTCCAGGTTTATGTAAGAGCATTGAGCACCAGATTATAAATTTTAAAATTAAGAAAAAATTCAAGTACTGGAAAACAGCACATAAAACTTAAAGATGAGCAACCACAATTAGGAAGCTTGTGTTTCTTGTATAGGTCAAGATCTTAAAACCTTCAATTTTATTATTTTAAACATAAAGATTGAAACTGTAGGAGCCCAGTAAAAGAAATTAGGATTCATGAGGTGGAGCGAATTAAAACAGAAGGCAGAGTAAATGGAACCACACGTGCAGAACAAGAATAAGCAAGAGGAAAAGGAGGGGGTAATTATTATCAGAAAATATAAGGTGCTAAAATGTGAATCCAAACTGTTGGTTACTACAGATAATGTAGTGAACCTCCAACTAAGTCACAAAGACACTGAGACTTTAGCTTATCTCAGAGAGAATAGTTGTTGCAAGCCGAGAAGTGGAAACAAGGCTTAGAAGGTAACCCAGGCATTACCAAGTCACAAGGGGCTTGAAAAGTTTAGCTGAGGGGTGGTGAGGCGGCTCAGAGCATAAAGACTCCTAAGGCCAAGTGTGACAGCCTGAGTTTGGCTTCATGTGGCCAAAGGAGAAAGCCAACTCCAAGAAGCTGTTCTCTGACCTCCACATATGCGCTGTGGTGTGTGTATGACCACACACATACACACACACACATACACACACACAAACATATATATACATACACACACACACATATAAAAAAATAAATATTTTTTATTTTTTTAAACATGCCTAGCTAAAGCATTTGGGTTTTGATTTAACAGTTTGTACTGCTGAAGCATGGGATATGAATATTTTGGCTTTTACTCTAAGACTTGCATTATTATTATTATTATTATTATTATTATTATTATTATTATTATTATTTAGATGATTTTTTAAATATTTTTGTGCTAGAATAACAAAATGTTTTAAGTTGACCAGCATGGTGGCCCAACACTCAGGAAACAGAAGAAGGTGGATCTCTGTGAAATCGAGGGTAGCTGGTCTACAGAGCAAATCGCAGGCCAACCAGAGCTACATAGCGAGATCCTCTCAAAAAAATCTTTGCTTTTGAAGTTAACAACAACAAAAGAACAAAAGACTAATTGTTGATTGGAAAACGTGTGTGCAAATGTGTATGTGCTAAATTCATGTCTATGAATTAAATGTTAAGGGGGCTGTTTCCCTATGCACATGTGTACTGTTTGAATTTGGGACAGTGGGTATGTGTACTGTTTGAATTGTGACAGTAAGTTTGGTTTTACAAATTAAAATAGTGAGATACTATAGATTTTTGAGAAAGGGGAGACAGAGAAACAGAATGCTATTTGGGAAACAGCTTGGCGTGGATTGAAAGTTCAGGAAACAAAGCCTGCTTCCAGCCTGCTCCTGTGAAAAGCCCCTTCGGACATCCTGAGGCATTCACAGTGTAGGGACACCTCCCCACCTCTTTCCTCAAAGGCTCTTGCAGAACAGAGGCTAAGTCCTACATAAGGCTTTGAAAGGTTCATACATATGTAATAAGTCAATACAAATCAATTTGATTAGAGACCCTCCTCGGTTCCAACCATAACGCAGGAGGATCAACAGTAACCTTGTGCTCCCACATACGGCTTTGGGAGAGGAAAGGGAAGCCTCAGCCATGCTCTGGGCTCTTCAGTGGGCTAGCCACTGCAACTTCTGTGTCCAGGAGTTAGATGTCATGGGATCTGGGGCAACAAACAGCCGAGAAACCAGGAAGCATGCTTGTTACCATGTTAGGGTGTCCATCATGGTATCCAAACTGACCATTCCCTGGACCATCTAGAGCTCCCTGTGGGACAGCACAATCATTTAGCCTTAGTTTTCTAGTACATTTTAAACCAGAATGCTCTCTTTTTTCTCCTGTGTTTGTGCGTGTGTGTGTGTGTCTGTGTGTGTCTAGGGCATGTATATGTTGAGACATATTTGCATGCATGTGGACACACAAGTGTGTGAGTGAGCATACTTGTGGAGGCCCAAGGTTAATGTCAGGACTCTTTCTCCATGCTCTACCGTATTAGCTGTGGTAGGGTCTCCCAATCAAATTCAGAGTTCACTGAATGGCTGCTTCCACTAGCCAGCTTGCTCTGGGGTCCTCTGTATCTGCCTCCCCAGGCTGAAATCAAAATCACAGGTGGGTCACTCCTAGCATTTACATGGGTTCTGGGGACCACACTCAGGTCCCTGCACCTGCGTGGCCACTGCTTTAGTCACTGAGGATGTCCACACCTCCTGGAATCCTCTCTAGTTATCCTGTTCCCTGGTTCCTTATAAAACTTTTACAGAGCCAGGAGGTGGTGCCCACGCCTACAATCCCAGCAGCACTCAGGAGGTAGAGGCAGGAGGATCTCTGTAAGTTCAAGGCCAGCCTGGTCTACAAGAGCTAGAGTTCCAGGACAGAGAAACCCTGTCTCGAAAACAAAATAAAAAAACAAACAGTTTTTACAGGTGCGAGTCCTGTGAAGTGACCGGGCTACTGGAACTCACAGGGAAGGTGACCTTCACTGGCTTTGCTGCCTGAGGTGGTGCTGGGACGTGCCTTACCCTGAAACTCTAGAATCTGCCTTGCGCTGTAATTAGATTCCACCAGAAAAGCAGGCAGTGCCTGTGGAGCTGGCCCACCCTCACCCACATCCCTGACCCATCCAGCGGCTTTGAAGAACCGTGCATATAGAATCAGGGATGGGGAGGTACTTATATCCTGAAGACAGTTTGTCTTCTTGATATACTACTTTCTTAACATCAAAAGAACAAATAATCTAATAAAAAAAAAATGGGTACAGACCTAAACAGAGAACTCTCAACAAAGGAATCACAAATGGCTAAAAGACAACTTAAGGAAATGCTCCATATCCTTAGCCAACAGAGAAATGCAAATCAAAACAACTCTGAGATTCCATCTTACACCTGTCAGGATGGCCAAGATCAAAAACACTGATGACAGCTTATGCTGGAGAGGTTGTGGGGAAGGGGAACACTCCTGCATTGCTGGTGGGAGTGCAAGCTTTTATTTTTATTAAAGTCAATACTTATTTGTGTTTTCTCACGGCTAAGTTTCTCCTCTGTCCACTTCAGACTCAGGCTATAAATAGGAGTCTCTTTGTTCTGTGTCCTCTGGGTAATGGCTGCAGACATAAACCAGGAGAGACACCCTCGCATCTTCCTCGTCTCTGGCCGGCTCTCCACAAGTAGGCAGCCGTGCAAACAAACAGACTGATTTGTTTGCAATGCCTCTGAAGTCACAATTTCTTTCACCAAATGTTTACACATTCCACCATCTCAAGAACCCCAGGACCCAGATTGATGGGATTTTTATATCTGTTTGAACATGTGCACTTAATGTGCTTGGTTAATTGGAGTAATTAGTAGTCTTTTCATTCCAAGGCCGTTGCTGAAATTAAACCGTGGCTGTTGTTTTTGTTAATGGACTAACTGAAGAACTCTTGTCTGGAGACTGATTTGGCTCTGATGGACGTAAAGTGCTGGCCTGCTAAGCTGGGGTCCCAAGGATCCAGACATCTTTGAGGCAAGTTCCCAGCCTCGTGGAGTCCCTCCCCAATTCACTGTCAACGATCTCTAAATACAAGTCGATATAGCGTCTCACTCAAATTAGAACCCTTCGAGAAAGAAATGAAAGTCCATTGCTGACTTCATTCAGACCAAAATCCTAAGCAGAGTTTCTTCCCAGGCAAACCAAGAGGAAAATCACCCTAGCAAAGCATGTCCTGATGATATATAGTTTCTTTTCTGCAGCATGCAAGGTGGGGAGGGGGCTCATTACTTAATCCTGTGGCTTCTCTTCAACCACGAGGTGGGGGAGAGCACCACACCTGAGTAGGTGAAGTAACTAAAGCCGACAAGCCCATAAACACTTGCCCAGGGGTTCTAGGCAGTACACGGAGCCATGGCTGACTCAGATTTTCCCCAGAACCTTGTTCACTGTGCCGACCACACTGGCAGATTCCTTCTAACTGGCCACAGGATAGGTTGGAAGCATGTGAGCACAGGTGACCTGGGAGGGGCTGGGAGATAAAGCGGAAGAGGAGAGAGCTGTGCTGAGGTGTGGGCAAGTGTCCTGACCTGGAAGTATCAGCTTCTACAGAGGCCCCAAAGGATCATTGCCTCAATGCTACCACTCGTCCCTGCACCTCAGGTATGGGAGTACCACCAATGAGCCCCAGGGTGTGTGACCAATGGACCATGATCATAAAGGCATGAGTTATCGTGACAGAATTTTCCAGAAGACATTTTACCAGCTCCTGGGCTGAAAGCCTGGCCTCTATGGTCGGCAGTCTGTTTTGATGGCTGGCATTTCATCCTCACCTGGTACTTAGCCCAAAGTCACAGATGGTCTCTCATTTGTACCTGTTACTTCCCTCACCTCCCAGTCTGCGGCCCTCCTCTTCCCTCCACTGGGTGATGGCAACTGTTCTCTATGGTGTTGCCCCTGTTCCTGTGCCCATTATTCAGGTATCACTCAATAGCCATTTGACAGCAGTGATGCTTTTCACATATTACTGAGAGCAAGTGTTTCCATGAGCTCTGGAGCAGGAAGATGGGCTGAACCCCCAGAATGCTGTAACTCAATAAGGAAGGTAATGCTGCTTATGTGCCTGGTTCACCCTGAGGGTTCCCTACGGCCTATGATCTAAGTTTTGCCTCAGGCTTGTCCTAGTTCTGAGCATGCTCCACTGCCAAGCACATTTAGAGGACAGCACTTCTGTTTCTCAGCCCCCAGCCTCCAATGTTCACACATGACCCTCTCATGAGGACCTCCATCCCATAGCTTGTTACTGATTGGCTCATGGTGTAGCGCTCAGACTTCTTCACATCTCAAATCCTTTCTTACTTCAGACCTAACCATTCTGGCTTGTGTTTCTGGAACTGCTGTCTGCACCTATCCTTTTTTTTTTCTTTCTTTACCTCTTTGGCTCCTTTTAATGTTTATGTTTGGCTTGTGAAGTATCATATTTCATTCTAAGTCACCAGGCAGTTTCAACATCAATTCATTGCAGTCTAAGTCCACTGAACCGAGGGCCTGAACTGGAATCAGCATCTGTAGACTCTAAGATGGCAGAACATTCCACCCAGCAGAGCTCTAGTTGGACTTGGGCAATATGCAAGGTCTTCGATGAATACTTCATTTTGCAAACAAAACTCCTTGCAGGAACTCTCTTCTCCATCCTTCTGTTCCCTAAGATATCAACCATCTAATGCTATTGCCCTCATCATGGGTGGTTCTACTGTACGCTCAAAAAAAAATCGCATAAAGTCTCCAGGATCTCTTGCCCCGCCCCTGCAAGCAAGGATAGTCTTCGGCACTTTGTGGAAGCTGAAAGTAGAGCCAGGCTAGAGCCCACTCAGCATGTGTAACAGTCAACAGGGATTGAACTTGGCAATGGTGGGGGCGTTTACACCACTAAAATGGATAAATGCTACACATAACATAGTCTCTTTCCTTCCTCTATTTTCAGAGATGGCTTTGGGGAACATTTGTCAACATTTGGAGCTGTGATGGACACAGAAGACCATCAAGTCTCCCTTATGGGCTCCTATAAAATCTGCCTGTTTCACACTCATTGGTCATTTTGTTTTCCCTGGGTTATTTAATCAGGCTAGACACCAGAGCCAAGTACCCATCCCATCCCATCTCTGAAAGTCCTTGTTGCCAACCCTACCCAGACCCCAACATGGACCAGACTTCCCATACATCTTTAGACTGCAAACACAACCACCAGGATTTTACTCAGAGGACCGTGCCATGTGTAAGAATTAGAGCATCTCACCAGGACCCGGACATGTCACACTCCATGCTGACGACAAAGGCTGAAGCCTTCTAGTTCTGGATTCTTGCTGACATGAAAGAGTCTGCAGACCTACAGGAGAAGTTGGAAGGAACTTCATAGAGTCAGGGAGCTGGGTTTAGTGCAGAAGTTGGGAGCTGGGGATACGATTTTGGGAATAAAGTGTACCCAAAAGTGTGAGCGTCAACCTTTGGATCCCCAGAAGCTGTATAAAAGTCAGCTAGGCATTAAAGTCACCTGTAATCTTTGCCCTTGGCAGGCAGAGACAGGGGATTCCCAGGGCAAGCATGCTAGCTAGACGAGAAGAAATTGGCTCTGGGTTCAGCCATAGATCCTGTCCTAATAAATTAAGTAGAGAACAATGGAGAAGGACAGGTTATCCTCTTTGGCCCCCACAGTCATATGCACACATATGTACCATCCACTCATATGTAAACACAAATACACACACACACACATGCACACTGCACACACATACACATACACATGGAAAAGAAAAGTACAAACTGTTAACTTCCCAGGCTCAATGGCTTACGTGTTTCCTTCCCAAAGTTTTATGGAGGCCTCTCCTCGGTTACACAGATTCCCGCTCCCCTCTCTCTGCGCTCCATATTTTAGATGGAGGCCTAAGGACAGAGCTGGGCAAGAAAGACAGGAAAGAAGGAAGGGAAGGCAGGAAATGGTGAACCCAGTCAAGTCACAGAGTAGAGACACAGGACAGGACCCAAATAAGGACAAGTCTGAGGAAGCCAGAGTGAGTCCACCTTGCCCTTTGTACCCAGATTCTCTCAGCTCAGACCCCTTCTTCACCGCGCAGTCAGATAAACCATCCTGAGAAACTGGGTCCTGTAGCTCTCTGTGACCCTAGTCACTAGCTTTGCACCTAAGGTCCCCTTAGCCATCCTAAACATCCCTTCTCAAAACCATCTTCTATTTTCTCCTTAGATATTTCTAAAGGGTCCTCTGTCTTCTCAGACATCCAAACTTCTGTCCTCATAGAGCTGTGTCCAGAGGACTACACAAAATTAAAAGATGGAGACAATTGGAGAGATGGCCCAACGGTCAAGAGCACTGGCTGCTCTTCCAGAAGTACTGGGTTTAATTCCCAATACCCACATGGTGGCTCACAACCACCTGTAATGCCAGTTCCATGAAGATCAGACACTCTCTTCTGGTCTCCACAGTGCCAGGCATTCACATGGTACACACACACGCATACATGCAGGCAAGACACATATACTCATAAAATAAAAATAAATGTATATTTAAACACTAACACGGAGAGCAATAGAGGAAGACGTTCAGTGTCTCTGGCCTTCTGGACTGCACACGTAAACTTTGACTTAACCCTAGAAATGTTGAATGATGTTCTCATTTGCTTCCCTGCTACAGCAATAAAGCGCTCTGACAAAAAGCCACCAGGGAAGGAGGGCGTTGATTTCAGCTTACACTTACAGTTAACACTCCATTATGGAAGAAAGACGGAGCAGAAACTCAAGGAGGGAGCATAGAGTAGAAACCATGGAGGAAGGCTACTTACTGGCCCACTCTCTCTGGATTGCTCAGCTAACGCTTAATAAAAACAGCTCAGTCCCACCTGCGTAGGGATGGTGCCTCCCCATGTCTATCAATCTCTTCTAGTCTTGGCCACAGGACATTCTGAGCAATTCTCTAACTGAGGTTCTTTCTTCCCAGGTGACCCCACATTCTGTCAGCTTAACAATAAAATCTAAACACATAACTTATAAAGACTATTCTAGAACAATAAAGAAATTTAACCTAGCGTATTAAATTTATATTTGACGTACTCTTACTCCCTATTATATTTACTTAGTACTTATAATTTTTTGTATTACTCTTTTCTTTATCAAATATTTTAATTCTAGGAAGCACTTGTAGTTCTTAGAAATAGTAATTTAACATTATTTTGCATAGTAGTGTATTATTTTAATGACTAAATGATAGTAGGTAACATTGTTGAGTGACATTTCTTGGGAAACATGTTGAATGTATAGATGTAGCAACCGCTGGAGAATACATGTGCATCAGTTGTTAAAATTCATCCCATTGTTAAAATGTTAAAATTCATTGAATCTATAAAATGTTTAAAATGAAAAGTTGATTACAAGTAAAGTTACAAGCAAAACTCAGGTAGCTCAAGCCACCTGAGAGCAGAACGCAAAGCCCTCACAGTCTTCTGGACCGTCAGTCTGTCCCTTGCCTCCTCCCCCGTGTTCTCTCCCGCTGCCCCTGCTCTCACTACGTTCCAGGCAGCACACATCTCCTGGTGCTTCTAGAGCCCAGCACAGGTCTTGCACTAGGAAATAGGTAGTCTGCATATCCAATAAGAAATATAAGTTTGCTTTGTGTTAGAACTGCAGGAAGAAAACCGAGTTCTATGGGATCTTGGTTTGTGTGTGATTTCTTTTTTTTTTTTTAATTGAGAAAAGGAAAAAAAAGTATCTGCCTCCTCCCAGCCTCCCATTTCCCTCCCCCTCCTCCCACCCTTCTTCCCCTCCCCCAAACTCCTCTCCCCCTCCCTCTCCAGTCCATAGAGCAGTCAGGGTTCCCTGCCCTGTGGAAAGTCTAAGGTCTGTCCCCCTCCGTCCATGTCTAGGAAGGTGAACAACCAAACTGGCTAGGCTCCCACAAAGCCAGAACATGAAGTAGGGTCAAAACCCCGTGCCATTGTCCTTGGCTTCTCATCAGCCCTCATTGTTTGCCATGTTCAGAGAGTCCAGTTTTATCCCATGCTTTTTCAGTCACAGTCCAGCTGGCCTTGGTGAGCTCCCACTAGATCAGCCCCCTTGTCTCAGTGGCTGGATGCGCCCCTCGTGGTCCCGACTTCCTTGCTCATCTTCTCCCTCTTTCCGCTCCTCATTGGGACCTTGGGAGCTCAGACCAGTGCTCCAGTGTGGGTCTCTGTCTCTATCTCCATCCATCACCAGATGAAGGTTCTATGGTGGTATGCAAGATATTCGTCAGTATTGCTATAGGATAGGGTCATTTCAGGTTGCCTATCCTCAGCTGCCCAAGGGACTAACTGGGGACATCACCATGTGTGTGTGTGATTTCTATAGTCTAAGAGAGTTCTGTCTGAAGCTGAAGCTTGTTCTAACGCCCCCTTTGGGTTTCCACTGAAGGACAGCCTTTTCAAGAAGCCCTTCCTGGGCTGAGATGGTAACTCAGCGGGAGAGGACCTGCCTTGTATTCACAAACCCTGAGCCTGCTCCCAGCAGCACAATGTCACAACCAATCCATAGGCTTACCTATTTAAACCCCCTATCTAAAACAGTATACTTTGTCCACTTCTTCCTCTTTTTGCTTATGTATTTTGTTTACACAAAGCCCCTATTACAACTTGAAGTTACCCTGTATATTTTGCTAATGTCTTCCTCACTGATTCCCAATATCTACCTCCCCACATCTTATGTGGAACGCGTATGCGAGCAAATGGTGAATTACTCTTTATGTATTCAGTCGGCTTTCATCACACCCAGCCATGCATCATCATCAGTTACCTCTCCATGTATCTGTACCCTCAATCACACTTAGTTATGGTAAATTACTCTTGACTTACTAATTCGGCCCGAGGATAATTCCAGGCACCGCAGACACCGTTCCCTCTCTGGAAAGCGCACTGAGAGAGGGAGGCTGTGTTGTAATCCTGGCTCTTCCACTGGATGCTTATAGGACTGGAGCCAAGTAGCTCAGCCTCTTGGAACTTTTATTACCTGACTGGTTCCATGACTGCCGACCTCACCTTGCAAGGTGACCACATTAAATAAGATAACTACGGGAATGCTTTGTACTTCATCAACTGTCGCATTCTGTAAAATATGTGGCTTATTATGTCCCCTCTGAGAAAGACCTGGAGAAAAACAAACACTTCAGGTGCCACTAAAAGCACGAACTGAACACACAATAGTGTGTTTTAAAACAGTTCTCTCTATTCTTCCCAAGCCCCCGCTGTGCTGCAGAATGCACCAGGATGGAAACTTCTCTTACCTGTGGCTAAGGAGTAGTTCAGGCTTAGTTCCTGTGATGTGTGGCCTGCATTTTAAATTTCATTGAGATTTACTCCATTTTATTAAGAGCTGAACGGTTGCACATGGCCAGAGGCTACAGCATTAGACCCCGTTCATTCACATTCTGTTCACAGAAAACCCCCTCCAGCCCTGACTGTGGGGCGATTCAGTGCTGCAAGACTCAGGAGGTTGGATGGTAGAAGTCCTGAGATGCTTCAGAGCCAAAGAAATGCGGACTGTTGGAAGAGAAAGGGAGCAGAGGGCAGCTGGCCAGGCTGATTCAGAATCTGCCCGTTTGACCTTGAGACTAGATAGTTAACCCCTTTGATCCCAGGTCTTTCAACTCTAGACTGGAAACGATGCCTCGCAGGCTCCTTCCGAGGATTCAAAGAGACAGATTAAATGACCCGGTGTGTCTCACAGGGTATCTGACACACAGCAGACTCTGAACCTTCAATGTTGATTCTTCTCTTAGTCAAGGGTTAAGGCCCAGCGATCCGTGTTTCTGGCCGCAGACCATGTTGCCACTGGAGCTGTCTGGTCATACATGGGGTATCATTCCAGCTGCTAGAGACCTAGCCTGTCTAGCTGGCTCACACCTAGCACCCCTCCCTCCATTCAGCCTCCTAAATGCCCTGACCTCACCCAATACTGCCCCAAAGATCTATGAAGGATTCAAAGCCCCAACTCTAGATTCAATACAGTGTTCCTTCTGCATATGTACCCAGGTGGGGAAGAATCGAGGGTGGATCCAGCCTCTTCCTCAACCCTGGCCACTCGTCTCGGGTCTTCGGGAGATGGCCCTGCACCACCAGCATTCCTGCTGTGACTAGAAAAACATCCGCAACATCCAGCTCAAGGCACTTGAGAACAGGGTCTCTTCGTGTCCGCTGAGAAAGCCCCCTCTAGTTAAAGCAGGTGATGGCAGTTCCAGGTCCCAAGTGTGAACAACAGAAAGTTCAAGCAAACCCAGAGAACCAATCAATGTCTAAGTCCCATCTCTTAGAGTGCACCCTCCCCTAGAAGCAGTATGAGAACCTTCTCTGGTCATGGCCTCTCTTTCACATTGAGTGACAGTTCGATAGAATGGTAGAAAATTCTCTGACGACTGTGGGTGAACCCATGACTGCCTCAACTGATCTAGGATGGAGAAAGTGAGCCCAGGTGACTTCTGAGGTGTTGTTATATGGTTGGCTGGGACCCTTGTTCCAGGGGCCCACTATGGAACCGGTCTGATGACCCAGGGAGGGGGCTCAATGCCAGTATGTCAGCTGTGGCCATCCTTCAGTCATCTCAGCACAGGGGTATGGCAGTGGAGGAAGACTCCCCAGAACATTCTAGTCTCAACCTTTCTGGCTGCTGCTTCTCCGCTTCCTCCTTCCTCCCTCACTGTCTCTCTGTCTCTCTCTGTCTCTCTGTCTCTCTCTTTCTCTCTCTCTCTCTCTCTCTCTCTCTCTCTCTCTCTCTCTCTCTCGTGTGTGTGTGTGTGTGTGTGTGTGTGTGTGTGTGTGTGTGTGTATACAGATGTACAGACATGCAGGTGTGCTTAGGTATGTGTGGAAGTCTGATGACAACCTCAGGAGTCATCCTCAGGAATGTTGTCCACCTCCTCTGAGACCGTCTTTCTCTAACCTGAAGCTTGCATCAAGCTAGACCTGGCTGGGGATCCTCAAATCTCTGCCTCTCCAGAGCCAGGATGACAGGCACCAATATGCCTGGCTGTAAAAATCAATGGTGAGTGCTGAAGAGAGAGCCCAGGTCTTCATACCCAGGCGCACCTCCAGTCTTACTGTGCTTGTTCAAATCTGGGACCTTCAGACCTTGTGAGCATAATTAGTGTTCTCTTGGTGGTTTGTCACATAGTAAGAAAAAGCAAAGCCTTGATACAATGTATCATAGAACCCAGGCCCCGTGATCCTCTGCTCAATGGGAAAACTGAATTCTATAGACTAAAATGCTCTTGTCCCTTGTCAATCACTTTCTTCCAGTTACTACCTGTAAAGGGGGAGGCAAAGCTGACCACATATAAAACTACCTGCAGTAGAGTTGGCCTCTTTTTTTTAAACTTTATTGTCCAGAACATTGCGCTTTAAACTTGTGTTTTACCCAAAATACAAAGTGCTACACAGAGAGGAAGTGGCTCATGAGAGATTTTTGTGTTGATATTTGTTACGATTTTAATTGGCCTCGCTTGCTTGCTTATTTGTTTAATGTTTTTCTTTGTTTCTTAAGCTAACATGTGGTCACCCCACATTTCTTAGGATTATATGGAGTTATGGTGTATATAATACCCAAGGTCACTTGACATGAGACTGTGATATACATCCTTTAGGGCCTTACACATCTCTGAAGCAGACAGAAGAGCCTGGACTAGAAAGGGATCTACCGAGAGCCATTTAAACTTGTACAGTTAATCTTAGCATTGCTGAGCTCAATGTGATCACTTATAAATTGGCTTTAATGATCACTAAGGTTCCCTTTTGTAAGATTTCAAAAATAAATCAATATTTATGAAGTGTTTGTTCTACAGCAAGTACCACATACCCCCTTTGAGATCATTTTATGTATCTCTTAAGGGGAAAAAGTCTTGAGAACAGACAATGCATTGCCCTTATGAGGAAAGTGAGACCCCCTGAGATATGTACCATAACTGGGGGGGGGGTTAGAAATGTGCAATCAGCATAGGCACCCCCGGGAGATCCTGACTTTCCTCTCTACAGTGTTTCCCATACCTTGTGTCCCGAAGCTTCCAGAATCTCATTCTTTGGTCTGTAATCTGCCATGGTTATAAGGGAGGGTCCAAGCTACATTCCTTTGTACTGTCATCAGCTGCTTAGAGCGGCAGGAAACAATAGCCTCTTTCTCCAGAGAGTCTCCCTCTGCTTTCCAGAAAAGGTGGCTCTTTGGACCCTGCTGAGTCTCTGAGTGACAGCAGGCCAGCCTTGCCAAACCTACTGCTTCTGGGTGCCCTGGGCATTTCTAGAGGAATCCTGCCACCCAGCTCCTCCCTTCAGAACTTGAAACTGTTAAGGAATATGCACGGCTGTTTTCCCTTCAATAAGATCCCTCAACTATTGACACATTCTTATTAGCTCATCATAGAACTCAGGGAAGAATATAATGCGTCTTTTAACAAGACACTCAGGACCCGTCCTTTTTTACACAGCACACACCTTTTCCATTAGCAAGGTACCTCTTGCCCTTGTTGTTTTGATGAAGGGGCATCTGGTTGTGCGCGGATGCTTCCCGCTTCAGCTCTCTTCTCCCTGCACTTCTGTTACTGATGCTAGAAGGATAATTATCACATGTTTACTAAGTCCCATGAAGTGCCGATGCAGATCATTGAGAACTGGCTTTCACGGGGATCCAACTACAAGTGGCAGCTGTCTCTCCTCCGGGACCTTACACTGGCTCCTGTGACTGGCGTTGACCTACAGAGCACAGTAAAAGTGGCCTGCTTCTAAGATGAGACCTTCGAGATCGAGACATTCTATCTCCGTGCTTCTTGGGAACTTGTACCATGAAGGAACTCTGACAACCCTGAGGCTACCACTCTGTGTGGAAGTCCAAGGCAGCCAGGCAGAAGGAGGAGAGGGGGAAGAAGTGGAAGATGAGAGGGAGAGAAGGAAGAAGGATGGGAGGAGGAGAAGGGAAAGAGGAAGACGAGAAGAAGAGGGGGAGGAGGAAAAGGAAAAAAGGAGCAGAAGGGAAAGAGGAGGAGAAGAGAAAAGGAGAAAGGTACTACTAAGAACTAGTTCCATCCCATGTGAGAAGCCTGCTTGGACATTCCGGTCCAGCCTCTGCTGGATGCAGCCAAGTGAAGGACCACAGCTTGGTCCCTGGTGGTACAGAACCATCCTACTGAACTCTGTTAAACCCTATATACATTCCTGACCCACAGAACTGAATGATGAAAACTACATGGCTCTGTTTGAGATGACTAAGGCTGTAGTTTCTCAGTTAGCAGTAGCTCACCAAAACAAGTAAGAGGAATGGCGTGTTACAATTACAGGACAGTTTGCACTCAACATCTCAGAGTGAAGGCAATTAGGGCATCTTCACAGAGGAGGAGTTAGATGTGGCGGGGTTGAATGAATGAAAGATGATCAAGGGGGAGGAAAGATGTCACTTATCTATAGGTCTCCCAGAGTACGTCCTAAACAGTGACAAGATTTGCCATTTTTTTCCATTGCTGTCACCTAATTGCCTTACCTCCAGGGAGATAGTCTGAATTTAGTCCAAAATGATCTCCTATAGGACTACTTACTTCAAAGTCCTGTTTAGCTTTTACAAATTCTATGAATTTTATAGCACGTTCTAAAGTGTATCTATATTTAAACAAAAAATAATTGAAGTTGCTTACCTACTAAATGATCAAACTTTATCCATCCTGGGCCCTTCAAGAAGACAACACCCCAAAGAGAGGTTTTCTAGTGAAAACACCGAGATCCTGTATAGCCCTCCCCTCTGTATAGACCCTCTGTATAGCCCTCCCCTCTGTATAGACCCTCTGTATAGCCCTCGCCTCTGTATAGACCCTCTGTATAGCCCTCCCCTCTGTATAGACCCTCTGTATAGCCCTCCCCTCTGTATAGACCCTCTGTATAGCCCTCGCCTCTGTATAGACCCTCTGTATAGCCCTCCCCTCTGTATAGACCCTCTGTATAGCCCTCCCCTCTGTATAGACCCTCTGTATAGCCCTCGCCTCTGTATAGACCCTCTGTATAGCCCTCCCCTCAGACCCTCTGCATTCAAGGGAGGACTCAGCCTCCCTGTGATCCCTGGAGCCAAAGACTTGGTGTTTTTCTTGTAAGAGTGTTCTCTATTCCTGATTCCGTCCCATCCTAAGGCCACCCTTGGGTTCATAAGGAGTCCAACAAGACCTCTTGCCTGTTCAAATGGGGACCAACAGCAATCCAGCCCTGTCGCACAGACCAGGTCCCACACCCACAGAGCGTTCGGGAAGCTATCTAAGGTGGTTCTTCATCTTTGAGGAACACATCTTTCCTTTCTTCATCTTAAGCAGAAAATTGACATCCCTACCTGTAGCTTGTGTTGACACTTAGAAATAGAGGGAAACTCTTATTATTGTTTGCCATTTTAAAACAATTATTCTATGGGACAATATGAATAGAAGGAAATAGCTCGCAGCTAGCATCCCAGGGAGATTCTCTTTCTTTACCTGGGTCCATCTACTCTCCCCACTTTGAAGTAGGAACTGCCTAGTACCAGACTTGGATGTCTCCCAACACAAATTAAAGGAGTAAGATGCCTTCTGAGGTGGGGGGTGGGGGTGGGGTGCTGGCCAGTGAGAATGGTGAGAATCTTGAAGGGTTCATCTCCTCAGCAGGAGGTTCCAAGAAAGCTGCCCCACAAAGTGTAACTGTCGCCAACAGATGGTTCCCACTCAATGCCAGCCCCAGAGTCACAAAGGCCGATACTATTTTGCTGAGTTCAGAGCCTGGCTCTCCCATTCCCCACCCTTAGTCCCAGCTAAAGCTAAGGATCTCTGCTGCTCTACATAACAAATGTTCTCTCCCAGTCCTCAGTCCTACCTGGAAATAGAGCCATGTTTTATTTAAAGTCATGGAGTCCTAACAAGACACTGTGTGAAAACCAATTTGTATTGAAAACTGGATTCAGCGGCTGGGGAAGTAGTCCAATCAGTGAAAAGCATCCTGCCAGTCGTGAAGACCTGAGTTGGATCCCCAGAACCAACAACTTGTTTGTAATCTCAGAGCTGGGAAATAAATGGATCCCTGGGGACCCAGTGGTCAGCCAAGCTAACCAAATGGCAAATCCCAGGCCAGGGAAAGCTCCTATCTATAAAACATAAAGATGGACAATGCCAATGGCACCCAAGGTTTCCTCTGGCCTCCATATGCATATACAGATACAGACACACAATGGATCTAGAATAAACACAGAGAGGAAGTGCTTCCTGTGGGTTCAGATTCACGTTTTTTGGAGTTAGAAGGGTGATGGACTGAGTATACATTGCCCACGAAGGGGAGGGGAGCCTGGAGAGACAGTTCAGTGGTTAAGAGCATTTGTCGCTCTTGCAGAGTAACTGGGTTTGGTTCTTACATCCACTTGGTGACTCACAACCATCTGTAACTCTAGTTCCAAGGTCTCTAATGGCCTTTTCTGAACTCCTTGGGCACACAGAGCAGATAGAGACATACATGGAGGCAAAACAAACATACATATAAAATAAATGAATGAATAAATTTGAAACCAGTGCCCATGCATCTTTCATTTTAAAGTATTTGGATTTATTTCATGCAAATGGCACCTGAACTAAACTAAAATAATCTTCTGGAAAAGAGTCAAGGCTTCTAGAATCCTATCCCAGAAGATTCACTGGGTCTTAACTACTTCATTTGCTGATGGGATGCTCAAGAAAAGCCACAGTTCTTTCTCTCTAGGGCTGTTCCAATGCCTAGCAGGGCAAGGTCTTCAGATGACCTCAGGACAGGAAGAAGGAAAGAAAAAAAGAAAGAAAGAAAGAAAGAAAGAAGAGGGAGGGAGGGAAGGGAGGGAGGGAGGAAGGAAGGAAGGAAGGAAGGAAGGAACGGAAGGAAGAAAGGGAAGGGAGGGAGGGAGGCCACCAACCACCCAGCAGGCTGGAATTTGCTAGTGCATAAACTTCTCCTGGAGCTGTCCTCTGTGAACCCCAAAGCGTCACATGAGGCTCTTGAGATCACACTCCTAAAATTAATGATAGACCTCATTACAAATCAGGAGCGCTTCTGTTTGAACCAACAGCTTCACTTCTTTCTCAGCCACTCTCTACCTCGCTGTAGGAAGTCCCTCGGTCAGGCAATGAGGAACCTTCCTTGGCATGCGATTTCTGTCTCCAAAGGCCCTTGCCAATTCAAAATAAAGAGAAGAGAGATGTGGAGTGTGTGAACCTACAAATATTCAGAGAACAGGAAAGGGGCTCCTTCGCTTCAGCCGAGTTGATTTGATACTTACAAAATGATCTGCACGGCCAAGAATATTTTTACTTTGTGTCTACATAAATAGTCTTTATTTTTTATAGAAAGCACATCACTGGTCTCTAAAAGAAAATGTGGTTTTGATTGAACCAGACTCGAATTTCTATCTGAAGCCCGTTTGCTAACAATAGAACTGGCTTTCCCATTTGCCAAGATCAATGTTGACCTGTTTTCACCTAAATTTTATAGATGTCAGAAAAAGAAACTGTTCACTGCTCTGTGGTGTACCCTGGCCTTTTTCAGCCGCACTTTGCTTGCATTTTTTGCAGCTCCTTTAAATTCCCCTTGTCACAAAAACTAACAATAAGGTCAAGTATTTCAGTAAGAAATATTGAATTATTATCCAACATTGTCAACCAGCCAAGAAACTACGAAAGCTAACCACGAAATGTAGAAGAGAGAGGCTTAACCTCAGGCCTCCGAGTCCCGCCTTCATGGTGAGGGGAGGATTTTGGCACTGGGCGGTTATGGAGGGAGGCGGGCTGGCAGATGGGTGGAAAGGGAACTGGACAGCTCGCAATCACGTCCAGACTCCTGTCCCTCAGGAGTGTCTTGTTGCACTCGCTTGCTGCTGCAAAAAGCCAACTTTGATTTTTCTTGGAGAGGGCTCCGGGCACCCTAACATCTAAGCCATGCCAACAGCATGAGTCTACTGAGCTCTCCTGATCCCCTGGCCGTATCCCTGTCCATCAAGGCTAATTTCTGTGACAACATAAACTTCGCTGCCTAGCCAATAAACTCAAACCCGATGGAACTTGATGTGGCCAGGAAGAATGACAAGTTGGCACGATGTCAGGGCTGGAAATAGAATGAGTTTCACCAGGCAGTGGTTTGGGAAGGGTATGGGTGGGTTGATGGATATGTACATGTGCTTTATTTGTTCTGATAACCCTAATAAACATTCCATTAATCAATAAACTAACTCCCATAGGAGCAGAATAACTTCAAGTCTCCAAATGAACCTCAGGTAAAGTCAACCCCCCCGCTGCCCCGTCCACCTATCTAACCCTAACCCATGATGACTAAAGACACAAATCTTCTTATTGCAAGGGATCTGGACAGAGTGCTTGGGCAAGAAGGAATAAGGGTTGGTTTTTGGCTGGGCAGGGAGACACAGCCTGCCTGCGAGGATGCAGCAGCTCCAGGTGCCAAAAAAGGATCTCCAAGAAGCTCCCTATAGGGGCTTTGGAGGTGAGGCTCAAATGGCTACCAAAAACTTCCTTTGAAATTCAAACATTCTCATTCTTCCAGGGTGAGAGTTCGGACTAATTTATTTTTATAAAGGAGAGATCCGCAGCCCAATCATGGCTGGGGTGGACTTGGAGGAGTCTGTGTGCAGTCCTGGAGGGCATGGCAGGCCTCTGAAGGAGAGCTCAGAAGTATGGGTAGAGCTGGAGTCATAGGCACGACACCTCTCAGGATAGGGTGGCTCAGCGCGTGCCCAACCATTCAGAGTACAAACTTATCTCAACTATTTATGCCCATCACTCTTTCTTACTGAATGCTGAAGGCCTTTTGTGCCAAACCTATTCCTCATTGCCCCATCTGGGCTTTAAATCACCTGGCTATAGGTGTTGGGTAAGCAACTAGATAAAACAATCAAAGGTATGGGCTGCAAGTTGATTGGTTTCTGCTGTCTATACCCACTTTTGTTAAGCATTAAAATCTTACATTTATTTTTGTCATGTATCTTGGTTTTCAATTATTCAATTTGAATCCCTTACTTCCCAAGTCCACCACCTATTCAGAGGACTGGTTTGGCACTGCACATCCTGGGGCTGCTGCATCTTTAAAGCATGACCTTCCCTGCCAGGCTAAAGCCAGCTCTCGTTGAGTGTGATTCCCCAAAGCATGACTTCTAGTCCACCTCCTCTCTTCTGCTGCACAGCTAAGTCTGTGCCCACCCCTCAACCTTCACTCCAACCCCTCTGAGAGCCCATCCTGCTCTTCTCGCTGGAGTGGGGTACTGCCCCCCCTCTGCCTCTTCTTCTTCTAAAGAGCCTTGGTGCTCCCGGGCAGCACACTTTATTCCTGGGTACTGTGCTAAAGGGAGGGTGCAGAGTGGGTGCTGCTTTAGCTTCAGACCCAAGATAGCATAAAACCACCCATCCAGATGAGGCTCAAATTCAGTGTCTGTCCCAGGAGCTTGCTGCTCCTGGTGTCCCTAGGCCCTTGGATCACATCTCTGTTATACCACCTGCTGTGCAAAGAGGAGTGTCTCTATCTGTCCCTAGGGGCAGATCAGGTGTTCTTCATGACGTCAGAGTGTGTCTCAGTCATTTACATATCCATCCTGTCTTGAAAGTGTTCAAACCATATATGAGCTTACTGAAATAAAAATGTAACCCCTCCGTTAAGATCAGACTAGGTTAGGGAATTGAGATGCAAGAGTCACTTTTTTCTCAAGCTGTGGATAGGCTAAAGCTGGAGTCCTCCTGGCATCCCACCTCCTTCTTCTCCGTAATGCAGAAGCTCTTGATTTGGAGAGCCTTTGGCACAAGCACAGCGGGACTATCATTGAACCGGGAGGGTGTGCTACGCCTAATTACACTGTAACTTCTGTCAGATGGCAACTTTAGACTCTTGTGAGCTCTCACTGCCCTGTTAGCATGCTCTTCTTCTCCTTGTTCTTTTCTCTAATTATTTATTTTTATTTTATGTGCATTGGTATTTCGCCATGGGTGTCGGGTTCCCTGGAACTGGATATTACAGACAGTTGTGAACTGCCCTGTGGATACTGGGAATTGAACCTGGGTCCTCTGGAAGAACAGTCGGTGCTCTTAACCACTGAGTCATCTCTCCAGCCCCCTCTCCTGATGATTCTTAAATTAAAGAGGCATCAGCTGTAGGTTATAGGTCATACAAACAGAAAAGGGAAAACAAAGAGGTACAAGTGAAATGACCTTTGTTATCAGGTTAAGTGACAGAGTGGCCCCGTCCTAGCGACCAGCATGGGAAATGAGAGAAGAGTCTTCATTGCATGGCCAGTGAGCCTACCCTGAGTATGGACAACAGGAGCCTGAACTGGAAAAGCTCTCCTGTCCAGCCCAGGAGAATCAGCTGGAAAAACCTCACCCGTGGATAGGACAGCTTTGTCCGGCAATGAATGGCTTCAACTCTCTCCTACTCAATTCCAAACATGGCAGGCTGACTTCACCTTGCCTTTTAGAGAGCAACGCTCCCTCTTTAACATGATTAGCTGGAGCGTGATATAGATAATTCCCAGTGGGCTGGGAATTACAGAAAACAAAGTTTCAGGGGATCTGTCTGACTCAGTTTGCAACTAATGGAAATGAAGTTCATGAAAACTAGGGAAGCCACTAAGTGCTTGGTGAAAATACGATGCCAGTGATGTTTCCGTTACAGAAGTGACCGTCCAGGGGCTCCTGGAAAGAGACGTCCTCACCCCTGGCCTCCAGTCCTGCACCCACAGGGTGATCTTGCAGAAATGACTTCACCTCTTCGGGATTTCATTTCCTCTTTCTCCACAAAATGACCATTTTTTCCAGGGCCATGAGAAACAATGGAGCCCATTCTCTCTTTGCCGTTAGACAGGCTCTAGCTGCCTCTTAAATCTCCCCATAATTTCTCCATTTTAAAAGCCAATTCAAGTCTATAGGTAAACGTTGTATGGTCAACAGACCATCTGGCAGGCAATTTATTACTGTCTATGCTTAAAGAGAGGGTCAAGAGAGGTGAAGTGGCTTGTTCAAGGTCATGCAACAAGTTAGGAGGAGTTAAAGACCTGGAACCCACATCTCTCTGCAGCCTTCTGCTGTCCCCCTTCCACTGACTCCCCAGTGCAGGGTTGGCTGCAAGGCTGCTGTGACAGGAAGGAGAAGCTTCTTCTGTGTGGAGCCCCGAGTCACACATGCATGTGGTGGGAACCAAGGTTTCCTGTGACTCAGATCAATGTGAAATAGCCTACAAATGCTCAGCTCTAAAGGAAATGAGCAAAAGGAAACGAAATTGGCCATAAACAGAAATCAAAACTACCTCAATTCTCTCTACAAAGGAATGGTGAATGCTTCCCCACCCCAGTGTGTGTGCGTGTACGTGTGTGTGTGTGTGTGTGTGTGTGTGTTTGCCTGTTTCTGTGTACTTGGGTGCTTGTAGGTGTGATGTTTATGGGTGTGCATGCACTAGTACTTGTGCGCATGTGTGTGTATCCCAGGAGTTTTTTCTTCAGATGCCCTCCACTTCTTAACGGGGCTTCTCCTGAAATGCAGAGTCTATCAATAGCCCAGCTGACCACCATGTCTGTCTCCTGAGCACTGGGATTACAGGCGGCTGCCACACCAGCCCCGTGTTTATAGGGGTTCTGGAAAATGTGGGCTCCAGCAAACACTCTACCCACTGAGCAGTCTCTCTGGTCCCTAACTTTTTAAACCTTGGTTTTGGTCATCCTGACTGACTTGGAGTAAATAAAAGAGTGGCAGAGACATCTGAGGTGGACTAAACGGAGTGTACCTCAGTAGCTTTCCGGTGGGGGCCACCATCTTACATACTATTCTGCCTAGAGCTCGGAACTGAATATAAATAAAGATTTGCAGAGAGAGAGAGAGAGAGAGAGAGAGAGAGAGAGAGAGAGAGAGAGAGAGAGAGATTGGGGAAAAGAGGGGTCATTTTGTGAACGGGCTTCCCATTAACAGGATCTCAGTTGCTGGGAAAGTGTTGAAGATACTCAGAAGACAGGAGTGATTTAGGGCAGGGAGCACTCATAGCCTCAACTCTGGCTTCCCTCAGAACCCCAGACTCTGGTGCTAAAACCTAGCCCCCCCCCCAGGGTTTCCACTGCCAGCTGTAGCAGCTATCATGGGCCTGGATCCTCTTCTACCTCAGCTACCCTCCGCATGGTTTTAGGGACCCGGAAAGGGTTACCAGGTGCTCTACTTTCATTGGGGGGGGGGGACCCCATAGCCGTGCATAGAAAAAAGAGAATTGGAATTGACAGAGATCTCTTGGCTGTGGTCTTTCTCTTTTCTGTTAAAGGAGTCCAACAACTGCCAAATTAAGTTTAATAATACTTTTTTTTTCTCCCCCCAGTAGCGGTGTTTATATGAAACTAATGGAAAGCCTTGGAAGAGACCGCAGACACCTGGGGTCAAGTTAGGGCCACGTCTCTGTTCCAAACGTGTGGATGTGCTTTGCCCCTCTGCCCGCTGTGACAAGAGAGCTCGATGCTCTACAGGGACGGTGCCTCTGGTAAGAAGCCTGTGCCAATGTAGTTTTCATGTTTTATAGAAAAACAAAACAACAAATACTCAGGTGATTTGAATCAGGGATTTAGCTCAGTGTCAGCCCTTGCCGACCAAGCACAGGCTTTGGGGTTCAAGCCCTAGAACCACATGCACATTTTCTTCTGAAAGAAAGGGAAAGGGGCTCAAATTCTATAGAAAACTATCACTTTCCGATTTTCAAATGTCAAAATTGTATTTAAAAATCATCCCACTTGTGGCTCTGGCTTTATTGTGTTTCAAACTAATTGAAAGTTTTTCGTGTGCTTTTTAAAATAATCGTCTTAATTATCATGAGTAATAATAATAGGTACCATCTATTTTACACCTATTACGTGCCAGACACCTTGCAAGGCATTTTCATATCTCGTTAACTCATTTACTTCTCATAGCCTCCATTATATAGATGAGAAAGGAGATTGCATGCAAATCCATGGCTCAGGAGGGCTGTCTTTGCAATCAGGCAGATCTAGGCTTGAGACTTAATAGCCCTGTAACCTGGGACAAGTCTGAACCCCAGCTTCCTATCTGTGAAATGGGAACAGAAACACTGCTAACCTGTCCCTGGGCTGCTGGGAAAACTGAGATAAGGCAAGAGAAACCTTGCAAACAGTACCAGGTGCACAGGGCATTCTGTGACGGCCACCAGATCTGATTTACTCCCAGAGAGCAATCAAAGCAACGGCTTTCAAAGGCATTCTAAGCCCAGAGCCCCTTGTGCAATCTGGGCCACCTGGACTCAAGGCCAGTGAGGGAGGAGGACAATAGCAAAGCACTGGGAGAGCTTTTAGCATTGGAGGGAAAGAATGACAGTTGGGAAGAGGACCTTTGAGGTCAACAAAGAGCCTCCTTGGGAGGGGCTGTGGGGTGAGCCTCCCGCTGACGCTGGGAGCCAAGTCCCAAGAAATCTAGAAAGCTCTATCTACATAGACCCGTGCCACAGGACACCTCTGTCTCCTGGAAATAACATCAGGCAACCTGCCTCCATACTATCTCTGATAGGTCACTGGGAACGAAGAAAGTCTGTTGCAAATGGGTCACATTCTAAAACAAAATAGTATCTGGCAGATTGATGGACTCTGACAGGGGGAAGAAGGAGTCAAAAAGATGGAACAAAGGTGCCGTTTGTAAAGATCGGCTCGCGGTCAGGATTTCACTGTTTTCTATGGCAAAGGAACCGGTGAAAAGTTCCTCCTACTGATGGATATTTTTCTACAGTCATTCAAAGTCCGAGGGCCCAGAGCTTTGGATTCTCCCTCTGGAGGAACCTGGAGCCTGTCCCCTGAATAATGCAGAACAGGGTTACATGGCAAAAGCTCCAGGGTCCCAGTAAGCAGCGGGACAAGGAACGGGTGCAGGGGGACACATTGTGTTTTCAGCTCGGATTCTGTGATCTTCCTGCCAAACAGGGGTTTACAAAGCAGAAGCTTCCAGAGAATTCTCATACTTTCTGGCTTATTCTCTCGATGTTCTTCTTAACAGGAATCAGCTGTTTGCCTTCTCACTCATCCAGCATGTCGCTGGGGAGCAGTTAGCATCTGGTCTGGCTATTATTAAAAACAAGAACATCCCGCTCTGTCGGGAGAACAGTACCCGTGTAATAAAACGACAGAGATCATTTGCATTCAGGACCAGGGATGTGGTCCATGAAGTGTCTGCTCTTCCTCCCTGCCAAGGCTTTCCAAAGCCTCCACCGTGGGTCTCCCTCTCCTGAAACACAGACACGGGGCTTATGTTCTCCTTCCTGGGGAGGCAAGAATCTCTGGTCCAGAGCTCCAGTGTGATAAATCTGAAGTACTTTTTTTTTTTTTTTACAACTGCGGAAATGAAAAAGTAAACAAGACTGGAGCTGCGTTGGTATTTAAGCTCTAGCCTTTTGCTGTTGTTTTTGTCTTTTTCTGTTTTTGAGCACTGGGCCAGGAGCCTGGAGGAACCATATAATATAAAAAATCTTGAGAGGTTTTATTAGCCAATAAAAAGCCTTAGTTCCTATTAACCACTTAACTCCTTGCTCAGATTCAGCACTTGCTTCCTTCCTAATACTCCTCTGCCTCCCAAGGCCCAGAAGTGCAAGTTGGCCCACTAACCTCTCTCTGCACAACCTGAGTTCACACTCTGTTCTGGAAGGTTTCGGTAAAAACTACCGTCAATAGTAATCTTGGCATTTGCACCAAGGACAAGATGTCCACACTAAAACATGTTTTTTTTTTTCCTTCTCACAGATCCCCACCCAATTTCCTCAGCACCTGCTAAAGGGACAAAGCCATCATGACTTTCAAGATCTTAAATATTAAATACCAGAGGAAAGTTTAGGCCAAAGGCATGACCAGCAGAAGCCATGAACCTCTCTCTCATGTGGAGCAGGGAGAATGGACAGAAATGAGAGAGAGAAAGTGAAACGGGTCGGTTGCTTGACTGGCTGGAAAAGATGACATTCTACCAAGAAAATGGCTTGGCGTAGGAAGCGGGAGGGCGTCCGAGGCATTAAAAGCCTTCAGGCACTTTGTGGGCACTCCCGCCCTTGTTAGTGCTGTGCTGCATCCTGGCTTTTGCTGGCTGTAAAGAATAAATCTGCACACTTACATCAGTCTATAATCAATCTGCTTCGAGAGCTCGTGCTACCCCTACCTGATGCACCATCTCTAACTGCGCTAACCCTTCATTCAGGCTAACTCTAGTACTTCCGGTGACCCAGAAGTTTCCTAAGACCTGCAGAGCACACAGCCACTTGAAGACTGCTTTTATTTTTGTTCTGGTCCTAACTCAAGTTGCATTCCTTTGTTACTTTGCCTTCCGGTAGAATTCTTTGCTGAAAGTTGTGTTTGCTTGCTTTTGTTTTACGAGAATGGCAGGTGGAATGCTTCACTTTCTAGCAGCTCGAGTGGACCAAATGAGCTGGGAAAAACACATAGCTGGAAAGAAGTGAGTGGTTGGAGGTGGCTTGTTGGGTAAAGTACCTAACTCAAAATCATGAAGACCAAGTTGAGTTTGCATGCCCAGAACCCACAGGAAAGCAGGCGAGTGTGTGGTAGACTGCGGGCCATTCCAGAGCTATTTGAAGGTAGAGACAGGGAAAAGAAAGAAGGAGATCCGAGATGAGCTGGCGAGCTAGGACGGCCATCTCAGTGAGCCCTGGCTTCGAATGAGAGACCCTGCCTCAATGAACACAGTGTGGAGTGATTGAAGATGATTCCCTATGTCAACCTAGGGCCCCCACATGCATGCACATCTTCCCCATGTATGTGTAAGTATACACACTCAAACACACATGCACACCATGCCCACACATATGGAGGTGATAGGAAAAAAAGAAGCAACATTTGCAATGCTAAAATAAATGCATAAAACAAGTTTTAAAAAAACCAAAACCCTGCACTAAGTGGCCAGACATCACTGTGACATAATAAAAAAATGAAGAAGTCTTAGTAAAGGTTAGGCAAGTTTCCCGAATTGCATCTTCCTGCTTTCTGACTGGCTGAGTTTCTCTGAACAACAGGGCTGGATTGAGTCATAAGAGGCATTTGAAGGAAAGCTTTACAAAAATTAGTAATGACCTCTTCTTAAAGGTCACGCCCAACAAGCTTTGTTAACCCCAGGAGCCTGCTGCTCCTTGTCCATGTGAAGAAGAATTAGAAACTATGGGATGGTGGTACTTCTCCCAAGCCCCTGAAAAATTACAGTCATGACAAACGCCTCAGGCAAATCAATACCATCCCCAGAAGCGGTTCACTTCAATTTCTTTAATGGTTTGCCATCCTCTCCCTTCCTCCCTTCAGGTGTGCTTGCATGGACCCACATACACCACCACCACCACCACCACCACCACCACCACCACCTCCCTGGTCTCTTATCCTCTACATCTTTACCTAATCTAAGCTCTGAGGAAGACCTTTTAAAACTCCTTATCCCAAGGTCTCCAGATTGAATAGGTATGGCTGAGAAGTCCCTAGAAAGTCCCAGCAAGGCTGATCAGGGTGCATAGGAAGAATGCAAGGAGGGAGGAGTCTGTTGCCTTTGCTCAGAGCCCAGAATAAGGCCAGTTCCTACCTGGCCTTTCTTAAACAACTCCAAGACCAAGAAGAGAGCCCAGAAAGGACAAGGAGAGCCCTGGGTGGGGGAACGCATTGCACTGTGCATAGATGAGCAGCCCTGGGGTGGCAAGTAGGGTAGACCCGTCCTTCAGCACGGGCTCTAGGAGCAAAAGTACAAGGGTTCATGGTCTTGCATACGAAACCTGGTGAGACCAGTGAAATCACAGGAGTCAGAAAAAAATAGTCCTCCACCTTCCCTGAAAAAGCAAAACCTCAGGCTTTAACACTGTTGTCCTAAGTCACCCACTTTTTCAGTGCCCTCAATATTCTGTTTTCTAGAATGGTCTCTAAACTGATTTTCACAGACCTGGGTCTGGAATGGAGGCCACAGTTCCCTGCCTCTGACCTGATAGCGCATATAGAGGTGGTGGCTTGACTCACAGGAATTAATCCCCGCTTTCACGGTGACTTCTTGGTTATATCTGTATTGTGTCTCATCCATTCTCAAAAGAAATGGGGGGAGGGACAGAGAGTCTGCACTGCTGTAAGACCTGTGCTCACTGTGACCAAGGGCTCCCCGACATTCTCCTTTGCTTTCCAGACTGTTTTCAAGTCTCATAAATACAAACATGTGGCTCTTCAACCACATCTGTAGATAATAACTTCAGGGGCTTCCTGTTTACATGGCGATACCCATTGCCCAGCCAAATAAACTCTGTAACAGAGAGCTAAGGTGTTTATTGGGCCAGTCTCGGCTGGGATTGAGTTAACAGGAAACTCCCACTCTCACAGAAATGTCTCATGATTAAATATTTGGGACACGAGGGGTCAAAAGCACTGGAAAACGGACTTTCTTCTTCCGCCTGCTGTTGCAGGGAGAAAACAGAGCAGCCAGGGGGAAATGCCGGCCTCACGGCACCCTTCAGATCAGCTGAAAGGCGGCAGAGAGAAATACAGCAGGAGCATTCTCCCGCTCTAATCAATCCCTAGGTCCATCGGGTGAAGGGATGGATAAAGGCCCTCAAGCATAATGGGAAGCCCTTCAGCCTTCCGCTAGTGACCTCGGCTTAGTGGGCAGCATCCCTTCCCACCAGCTCAGTTATACCCTCATCCCAGTTCCACAGAAGACTTTAGGCAAAGCCTCCAACCCATGGAGATGCTACCCATTTGGTAATGCCTAGAAGTATTTTTGGTGGTGGGGATTGAGAGGTTCTCTTGGCATCCAGTAGGTAAGAGGTTGCCCCTCAAGACTCTGGACACAGCAGAGAACTGAACAGAGAACAGAGACACATGTTTGTATTTATGAGGCTTGAAAACAGTCTGGAAAGCAAAGGAGAATGTCGGGGAAATGTCCACGTCAAGGTCTAGACAGTAAGCAAGAAACTCAAGGTTCAGAGGAGTGAAGGGATGTGGCAGGGGACAAGAGAGCGCTTCTGTGCCCCTCCCCATGCCTTTAAAAGCCACGGGAATGTTTAATTGAAATAAATAAATATTCATCTTGAAAGAGTTACAAACAAATTCTCTGACCATAGCTCAGCCATGTTCTTCTAGGATGGCTCTTCCCCTAGAAATAATCTGCTTCCAAGATTTCATGGGGAACAGCCCTCTTAGGGGAAGTCGCTACCCTATTGGGATAAAGAAGCGATATGGCCAGTGACCTAACATCTCTAACCAGGGTCTCTGGACCCCTGCATTAGAACCTTTGTAAGTCAAAACAGACAGACCATGAAACAAGTAACTTCTCAATCTCATAGAAAAGGAAGGACTTACCAAAAATAAGCATTGGCCAAAAAGAAAGAACCAAACCCCCAAAATACAGTTAGCTTCCCTAGCAGAAAGCTTCTGAGGCCAAAGTCCTTTGGGCCAAGGTCTGTTTTAATCATCATTGAACTTGGGTTTTTATTTCTGAAGACCCCAAAAGAAGTATAGGGAGGAAAATGGACAGCTCCCTCTATCTGGGCTGCCTGGGATCTGACTAAAACCAGAAGGGGGTGGTCACTGCTGGGTCCCATTCCTGTCTCAGAGGTCTACACACCCAGGCTCATCCAGACCCGAATTCAGGGGCTTTGCAGGAGAATGGCATAGCCACCCCATCCTTCAGGCTCAGGCGCTAAAGACATGTTGATGGCTGGAGTTTCTGTCTACTCCTCCAGAAGCACGGCAAACAACAGCACAGTGCTCACTATGACGCCCCCCCCTCTCACAAGGAGTAAAGAACCTCTGCTTTTACCTAGCTCTGGTACATCCTGGAAGGTGTAGGCAGGAGTGGATGTCAGACACGAATGAGAAAAGACCCAGGATACACACATAACGAAACGAAAAACAAACAAACAAAAAAAGCCTTTTTATTGAAAATTAAATTCAAACTTCAAATTAATATTACAATCATGAGGGAAAAATGCCAAATAATTCAATTTACAGTTGCAACATACAATACAAATAGTCCCTTTGAAGTCCAGAGTAAACTCATCCACAATCATGACCTGTGGCACAAAGCAGAATTTGTACAATACGTGCATGGAAAGCAAATCTCGGGCAATAGCAATCAGAGAAATAAAAAATAAAAACAAATGCTGTATTTACACAAAATGCTACAATTTTTTTTGTTGTTGTTCCACAGAAATCTAAGAATGGTAGGCATATCAAAAGACATGGAGTTTTATTCATAATACCTAGGAAATGACTGTAAGTTATGGTTTTGGCTGGTATATTTTTAAAGTACTGCATTACAAAGCAAACAGTTACTTGTAAACATGAAGTAAACAGACAGCTATGAAAGTTCTCACATAGGAAACAATCTTTGTTTTAGATGCATTACCTATTTTAAGAACAACAAATTCAAAGTTTGGAAGAATTGTCTTTTATTGTTTCTTATTCTTTTCAATACTGTGGCTATCATTGCTTCTACTAATGCTCTCTCTCTCTGTAGGTTTGTCAGTCCTTTTCCTTGGAGTAGACGGAACCCCCAACATGGCTCCTCCCTTCTGAATCTACCCTGGACAGTCTCTAAAGATGTGGAGATGTTTCTCTGTTTGTTTCCCAAGGGTCTCTGGGTAAAGGAGGAGACAGTTTAGAGAGCAAACAGTAGTTAAATCTGTTAAGTCTCTCATTCCCTAACCTAAAACTAAAACCATGGTACCTGATCTGAGCTATGGCCTAGGTTAAAATTTCTGAGACACTGAAGAGTGTTTTTCTAAAAATCTGGCTGTGCCGGTCCGATGTAAATCCCAGGGATGTTTGTGCTCCTTTGAGAACTCTGTGTGTGTGTGTGTGTGTGTGTGTGTGTGTGTGTGTGTGTGTGTGCTTGTGTGTGTGTGTGTCGGGGGGTGGGGAGCGCATTGGTTAGTACACATAGATGGTTCCAGATGTAAATAAGACATTGCTTTGGTCTTAAAACCAGAAATCATACATGTGACCCAGTGCAAACGGAGTGTTAAAGAGACAAGGGAAGAGAAAGGGGATTTTTAAATCCTAGCCGCACCCCCCCCCAAAAAAAAAAAACAGAAGAAAGAATAGGTTCTGAGTAATGGGAGCCACCCAGTGAGGTGGCTGAAAGGTGGAGAGAAATACTTGAAATTTTCTCAAAGGGAAGGCAGAGGGAAACAACCTGTTTTCAAAGTGTCTCAGGGTTGCTGCCTGCAGCCACTACAGTAACAACAGGGCACTAGCACATCCCCTCTAGTCCCTTAATATGTGTATTGTAAACTTTAAGAAGCCCTTTAACATTAAGAAATAATGTAGAAATATAGTACCCCTTTTTAAAAAAAAAATTAAATAGGGTGCAGCTGGCACCGATGATAACATCTTCATGTCAGTTAATGCAAGCTGACAAGTGTGACCAGACACTGGCTTTTGTAAGCGCTGCTGAAGTGGACAAACACATGGACGGTGGTGTGCTTCAAGCTACCACACACGACAATAAATAGCATCGGTTACGGCTTCCCGCTTGAGAAATACAAAGTGGCTTATCTATCTGAACATACTTGGTACACAGCCTTTAGAAGGCAAAGTGTTTGGGTTCAGTGGGGGCTTTCTTCCCCCCTCGATTTGTATCAGGAGTTAGGAGGGATTCTAAGGAAAACCCAGACTGGAGGCACACACAGGACCACCTGCGCCCAGACTGTCCCACACTGGGACAAAGGTCAACCTGAGAAAGGACAGAAAGTGAGGGGGTCTGGGGGCGGGGGGGGGGGGGGCGAAAGGCAAGTGTCTGCAGAGCTCTGCTTAGGAGGACTCAGGATTCAAAGGAAGGGGGCCCCCACCCCAACCCAACCCCCACTGCCTGTGCAGGAAGAGTGCAGGTATTTGCCTAGTGATGTCATTGAAGAATCCCTGGCTTAGATTAAGGTTTCACACTCAGGGATTGGCTGCAAGGTCCCAGCAATGGTCAAAGTGCATCCTCCAGGAGGGCTGGGTCTCAAATTCACACGCAGTGGCGGACACCAGTCGGCACATGGGCTTCCCTGCTCTTGGCCCTCCCTAGTGAGAGCTGCTAATATCAAGGGATTCATGGAGGCTCTCACGGGCTGTGTCTACTGACAGCAGCCACGGTGGCCATGACTTGAGCTGACCAGCTTCCCTAGGACAGTGACTTCATTCTGCTCCTTGGAAGGCCGCTGGAGGCCCTCCTTGGCTAAGGCACTTTGGGCTTCCATGAATGACTGTGTGGTAAGGCTGACAGGGGCAGAGACCTGGTGTGTCTGAGCTCCCTACACTACACATGTCGTGATTGAGCCTTTACCACCCATGTGGCTTTCAGCTGACTAGCTTCTCAACCACGAAGCCTGCGATTTAGAGTTCTGCTTAACTCTGAGACCACAGAACACTTTTCTGCAGTTATTCACTTGTGTTTGGCTTTTTAATACGACAAGAACCATAAAGACCATGCCACCACCACCATCACCCCAAAAAAGAAAGAAATTAGGAAACCATATGTCTCCAGCATTTCATGCTGGTAAAGGGACCACATTAAGTGTTAAAGGGCTACAGGTCCATAGGTATTTTGCTTTTGGTTTTTTTTTAAATCTTTAATTATTGCTTTAAAAGGTAAAAAGCTGTATCAGAGGCAATCAAAGACCTGAAAGAATGAAACAGCATTCCCTTCATACATCACAAAAACAACTACATCTAAAATATTTGGAGATGGAAGTTATCTTCAAAAACCACATTGTGCCTGAAGGAATTGAAATTGCTTAGCAATATTTCAGATATGGCTCTAGCCCACTGAAGAAATTTGTTATTTAAGAAAAAGCACTTTTAGAGACCGAAGTCAACATATCATTACACTAAGAAATGTTCCAAAGGTCCAAATGTCATTAAATAATTATAAATATATCTTTAAAGTTATATGACCATTCACGTTAGCAAGTTACCTCAGATTTTACACATATTCATAATTTAAAAAAAAGAAAAACAAATAACACACAGCCAACTCAAACACTATATCATTATGGCTATAATAAGGTATTGCCATTTTCAGTTTTGCATAAAGGGAGAAGGGGAAGGAAAGTGGGGGTCGGGAGGATTTCATTTTGGTTAAATGGGGGAGATGGGGGAGTACAAAAAAGTAAAATAAAATAATCTATCCTGATCAGTATTTCTGAAGTCACTTTCTTAGAGTAGGAAACAAAGGTAATAAGTGAACTCAAAAGTTCAGACGCGTGCCTGCAGCAAGTCTGAAGGCAAACCTTGGAACAGGCATTCAGAATGGACAGCCCTGGATGCGGCATTCATGCTACCTCCGCCCTTTCTGAGTGATCGAGCGAGCACACCACACAGCCGGCTTTGCAGGCTGGTCTGCAGAGCGCACCGGCCCCTACACAGCCGAAGCTGTGGTTTCAAAGGACAGGGAGGAAGTGGCTTGGCTCTTCTTCCTCCTGAACCCGGAGTCCTCCTCTCTGAATTGGCAAAGGAACAGGTTACTTATGAAAACAGACCAGACAACAACACCTTTGACCATTTCTTCCTTGGTAAAGGGGACATCTTAAATAGTAAACAACATGAGACCCAGTTATGACTGTCTCTACCCTCTTAGGGTTGCAAGATCACGACTAGGGATGGACTGAGAAATCTTCTAGATAGACTAATCAATATACATATATATGCACTCTCTTTATATATGTATATATTAACACATGAGGGATGTGACCCCTGGATGCCACTGGGCCACGGCTGAGGAATTTCAATATGGTCGCCAGACAGATTCATCCATTCTGCCACTAGAATTCAAAACGGTTGGGGAACTGCTGTGGCTTCCATCAGCGTCAACACCATCATTCTGGTTAGGCAAATTTGGATTTAATAGCGTGCTGCCATTCGAGGTGGTGCATGGCGGTAGCATTCTGGAAGGAGACCGGTCTCCTCCCGGTACCACGGGGAACTGATAGGGCGCTGACGAAGTGCCATAGTAGAGATATGGAGTGCTGCTGGTCTGGAAGGGTCCACTCTGGCTTTGGGAAGAGCCGGGGTAGGGTGGTGGCAGGTAGGTGTGGTAGTGAGTGGTGGCGGACATGCCGAGGGACACGCCTGACGTGACGGGCGGGGTGTAAGTAAAGGTAGCTGGATAGTGCATTCGTGGGTTGGAGAAGCGGCTCTCAGTGAGGGATGAAATGCTTGGGAACTGCCTGGGGTCTGAAAAAGGGCCCAGTTCTGAAGCACCTAAAAATTATAACAGAAGATGGGGAGGGGGAAACATCTGTAAATATCAATTAAAATGATAGAATTTTTTTTTACAAGATTTAAGAAAAAAAAAAAAGAAAGAAAACTTTAGCTTTCTCCCAAGGAACAGCAAGTCACAAACAGATTTTCAAACGCACTGCTCACCTGGGGCTTGGCTTTCCCCACGTTACAATCTTAATGGCATTTATCCTTAAGTTCTCCAGCCCCGAAAATCCTGAAGGACTTTTTAAAGCCAAATGTATGCTAGGCCCTGTGTGGAAGCCAACCCAACCCCCGAGTCACCAGATCTGTCACCAGACTTTAAGACTGGACCTTCATCGACAGTTCCCACCCCACCCCATCTCTCTTTTTGTTTCTTATGACACTTTAGGTATCTGAAGTGAAACTTGTACTAAATCAGACCAACTCATTTTTCCTAACTCAGTGTAAACAAATTCTAAAGATTTATTATTTTAGCCCTTGGGAGGGGGGCTTCTTTGTTAAGATAAGTACATTAAACAGATTCCCTCAACATATTCCTCCTAATTCTTTTTAAAAGAATTTAAGACCTTGTTACAATCCTCATTGTAGCCATGGTAAAAAAAAAATCAAAGCAGATTTCAATGGTAATCTAACACTATCTTGCTTCTCTGGGGGTGTTGGGGAGACTCCTCAGAAATTCTCCCTTGAGTCATAACTAAGTGAGAAGGTATTGAAGGTGGGGTGGGGTGGGGTGCGTGGGAGGGTGGAGGGGGTGAGGACCTAGACAGTCACTGCCTTTCAGAGTCTTGAGGAGTGACACAGAACCGGATTTAGGTCGGGTGCCCACGGCAATTTTTCTAAAGGTTTCAGGCCAAGGAGGAGATTAAAAGGAGGGCTCTCGGCTGATCACCTGAACCCTGCACTAAAGTGGGCTTTCAAAGTTTTGGGGGGCTTTAAAAGCACAGAAGCAGACATGGCTTCCCTCTGGAACTTCCACATTCGAAGCTACCAGTGTGCCCCTTTAGCAGAGCCCTCTGCCGGCTACCTCCTGAAGGCACAGCTAGAGACTTTGCACGTGCAAGCCAGTCTTCTGAAATAGATAAAACTCATAGCTGTGATCTTGGGGTTCCTTGTAATTTTTTAGAATTGACAGAATTATGGCAAGCCCTTTGGTAACATAAATGTCGCTCGCTAAGACTATGACGCCGAAGCTTCCCTTTCTTTTCTGATTTGGCTTTTCTGCATCTGCATTTGCTGCAGGTTTTAGCTGCAAGTGAAAGTCCCTCAGCCCAGTTGGTGCTCAGGCTTTCTTCTGGGACAGTCTGATGTTTACTGAAGGGATCCTTTCAAATAAGTGTCCCAAAAGGCCTGATGGCTGGTGGTTGGTGTTTGTAAGAATGCACACTGCTTGTACCTTCACCTGGAGCTGGGATTCGGGCATGGAATACATTTGTCATACAAAGTAACTGCTTGAAAGCAACAAGGGGTTAACAAAACCTTTCTCTCACAAACCAGAAGACAGCCCAGCCCAGCCCCCCAGCAATTGTGAAGTCTCACCTGCCTGGCTCTTCTTGCTGAGAGAGGAAGGCCAGAGGCAGAAGTCAGAGGTGGCAGTGTCATCATCTGGAAAAGGAGGGGACGAACTCTAAGTTCCCTTCCAGCTCTAGCATTGACATCTGGTCTATGACATTAATTCCAAAGCAGGAGGAAAAAGAACGGCCTTGGGGTGTGAGGGGGGGTTCCCATCCCTCATTAGTGCCTTCCCAGAACCCACGGGCCCATCTGCAGAAGGCGCACAGCAAATGAACTGCCTCCAACAGTAGAAGCAAACACTTTCAAGATGACAAACTGAAATGCATGCAGCCAGGCACTTAGGGTCTGCTCTTTATAACCCCCTCCCTCCCTTGTCTGTCCTCTCCCTCCCCCCTCCCCCTAAAGGAGATTTGGATAAGCCGAGTTTTAGGCGATGGTGTGCAAATCAGAAGGGAGCAGATGAGAGTCCCCACCTCCCTGCGCTGTATTTATGGCCCACTGCAGACAGTGCGGACCCCAAGCAGAGGCCACAGGTGGTCCTCAGCTGCCTTCTTGCCCCACAGCATCTTAGATGGAGTGGAGGGGCCAGCCTAACAGACACAGGCAGGCCACTTCCCTGTGCAGGAAGTTCAGTACCCAGAGCACATGGCCAGAATAACTGCAGTCATTTAAAAAGGGAAGGAGTCACACTTCAAACGTCAACATTCGCCCCTCCAAAGCAGCACAGACTTCACTTACAGATAGGCAGGTGAATGTTTTTTTTTTAAAGGCTTCTACATGTATTTATTTTTCCTTAAAACTACATTTTAGGAATAATTAAAATTCCATATGGCTTCACTTATTTTGATGCCGAAGTTTTTATTAAAACTCTTTATGGGGGACCCTGCTAGTAAAGTCTGATAAGGCTTTGTGTTTTCTCTAACCACACAGCACTATTTTAGCTGCTACATTTTGCTGATGTTTTTATTGCTTGGCAGCATATGCCAAGATCGCTGTAGTTTTGGGGTTTAGAGACATTAACTAACACAAACCTACAGTCACCTTTCGATGGGTGAGCTCTGGTTGGGGTTCATTTGTCATCATGGAAAATAATGGGGCAAGTGTCTTTGGGGTCACAGCATGGTGACCAGCCACTTCTTTGAGACTGTGATGTCCTGAGGACCAGCTCTTTCTTGACTGAATGAACTAAAGTAGACTTGAAAGGGACTAGAAGAGATTCCTTGAAATCTATGAACAATCGTGTTTTCCGGAATTTTCTCAGTCATTTCATGTGAGCAGGTGTTATTTCTGAAGCTGACTGCGGTGTATCGGGTATGAAGAAATAAGAACTTTTCATGTATGACGGGCAGGTGGGAAGAATCCTAATAGAAACCCCAATTTATTTACAATCATTGTTCCAGAGGGAAGAAAGGCAACTTCAGTTTCTCTCCCTGACTAGGTCTGCACCTGAACTTGTCATCTGTCTTATATGAGTGCTGTGGGTTTTTTTTATATCTCCTTTTCGGGTGATTTTGACAATGACACTGCTCCTTTGTGTCATCAGCCACATTACAGCCACAAACTTAAAAAAAAAAATAGTTAGGGGGCTGAAGAGATGGCTCAGTGGTTAAGAGCGTTGCCTGCTCTTCCAAAGGTCCTGAGTTCAATTCCCAGCAACCACATGGTGGCTCACAACCATCTGAAATGAGGTCTGGTGTCCTCTTCTGGCCTTCAGGCATACACGCAGAAAGAATATTGTATACATAATAAATAAATAAATAAATAAATAATAGTTAAAAACATATACTGAATTGACTATGGGAAATGTCGATTTGGCTTGTTAAAAAATGCCCGCAAGACGAAAGCCTGGAGTATTCTAAAAGTACTGGTAAACCCATCTAACTTTGTGCATGTAACCCCTCCTCCCTGGTGACAGGCCTGTCGCCTCAGAGCAACCCAGACATCTTAAAGCTCCAGCTGCTGTCATCCACTGAGTAAATAAAGCTAAGGTCATTCTTTGTGCTGTTGGCCGTAAATGATCTTGTTCATGTACAAGGTACACTAAACTGTACTTAAAAAAAATGGGAACAGCCAGGAAATTGAGGGTTCTACTGTCCACATGAGACCTGGTTGGAAGAGTCTCAAAATTAACCTGGGGTGCAGTTAAGTCTGCAATCCAGCACCAGAAGGCTACGGTAGGACTATGCATGTTTAACCCTGGACTACATAGTGAGTTCCAGGCTAGTTTGGGCTACAGGGCTGAGATCCCTATCTCAAAATAAAATCACAGCTTCAAAATGGTGTTTCAAGTGCCTGGTGGCTGACAGAAGTCAGTAAACCTCCAAGATGACGCATCTTCCTGATAGGCTAGTTTGACTCAACCTGGGAAAGGAGCGACACTAACACAGTAAACCTGAAAACTGTGGCAGACTGCACACTTGGGTGACGTTTTTGGAGGACTAAAAATGATTTCCAAAAAACTTTGTACTTATCAGCTGGGCAGTGCTGGTGTGTATCCTGGATCCCAGCACTCGGGAGGCAGAGGCAGACCAGGCAAACCTCTGTGCATTTGATACCAGCCAGGACTGTCTTAGGAAAGAAAAATGTACCTATGACTCTTTATGCTATGTCCCCTGGTCTCCCAAGTTAGCCATGGATCTCCTGCTGGTCGAAGCATGCTAATGGGAAAGTCTAACCATCCCATGGATTGTCGTCTAATCCACACTTGACAGCTAGGGGAGTCCAAGTCAGAGAGGAGCTCTTCCCTCACTCAGCATCCCCACACAGTGAAGCACAGCGAAGGAGGCAGAGCCAGAGACAGACACCCTGTGACTGCTAAGAGAAGACAAGTAGTCTGTGCTACCCTTGAGGAATCGGGTTGAACCGATCACAGCCCCCCTCCCCACTTCTCTCACTTTGTCTAATTGGAAACTACTTAAGTAGACTCTTTAGGTATCTCAGTGTCACCCCAGTGATGATTACCATTTGGGGAAACCCTCTTATGCTCCATTCTGGCCACATCGTGGATCTAACCTGATAAACAGCAACCGGTTCCAGTTGCTCAGGGTACAAGAAGAATGGAATCCAGGTCAAGGGCTCCATCCCTTGGGATGCCCTGGCTTCCTACAGATGCGCTCTGTTCTGAAGCTGCTGTCTCTACTCCCAGCCACAGCTGGACAGCATGCAAACAAACGCAACCGCCTTAAGGGGGAACTCTAAGAGTCTTGCCGTGGAAAGCAGCGGCAGGAGCCCCTCACAGGCTCACACCGACTGGGAAGGATACATTCATAAAATGCACGAGGCCCAAATAAAAACAAAGTCAAAGTTAAAAGAAAAAAAACTGCCTCTCCCCACAAGGTCTGTGAGAGGAAAGCCTGCAGGTTCTCCTTACCTAGTGAGGTTTCTGGAGTCTTCAGAGAAGGGGAAAGTGTGTGAAACCCAGACAGGAGGAATACAGGAGAACCTTGGACTTGGCTCTCAGGTCTCCTATCGCCTACCACAGCTTTTTCATGGTCTGCTCCCCAGTGCTGCTTACCCTGGATCATGCCTGACTCACAGTTAAAGACAGCTGCAGAAGGCACAGATTTCTCCTGTCAGGGCTTACGAATAGGAATACTCAGTCTTCTCTTTTTTAAAAAATTATTTACTCCGTGTGTGTGTGGGGGTGGGGGGTACCCATAATGGCTGAAAGACATCATTGGCACTGAGGTAACTTTCTGGCCCTCCTCTCCTTTTTGGAAGTACTGGGGAATCAAACCTATAGCCTCAGGCATACTAGACTAGCTCTCTACCACTGAGCTACAGAGCCACAGCACAGTAGCTAATAATCGCTATTTCTAAGCCCTGTCTTTATGATACATATATCATTTAGTAGACCGTAGCTAAACAGTTGTTATTGAAAACAGCAAGGAGGTCTTTACAATCAAAGGAAATTGGAGTTTGGGGATAGAAAAGTACTTGTTACTAAGGGGTGTCAGCTGGGAAACGGGGCATGTTAGCGTCCTGACTAAACAGTAAGCAGAACCGACATGACCCAAAGGAGCAGACAGAGGCAGAAGAAATACAAAGAGTCTTGAATCTAATGAAACATCAGCACATTCAGAGCCCGTCCGTGCGCTAAGGACACCACTGTGTGACAGGAAAAGCCAGCTGCCTGGCAGCCAGGTGTTAATTTCAGAGATACTTTGGGGGCAGTTACCTGGCAGGAGTTATTGCTTCAACAAATCTCAAATGAAGCTCATGAACTTTTTATTAACCTGAGACATCCTTCCAGGGCACACAGACCACACAAGACCCACCCAGGGCTGCTGTCCTCTGGTTGCAGAGGCTCCTTCCGCTTCAACACTTCGGCTGCCCCATCCCAACTGCCTGCGTATGGAACAACGTCCTATTTGGCTTCCCTTCCAACAGTAGTCCTCTGCACCGCTCTTCTGAGCCTTTGCTCGCGCCTCCACTGACTTATTAGCTGTTTCTTAGTCTGTTCTGCCTCACTAGAGTCAGCTTTAGATGGCACGGGATTTATCTTATTTCCCTCTCACATCCCTCCCAGAACCTAGTACATTGTAAGAGCCTCAAATGGATATATATGTATATGTATGTATGCATATATATATACATATATATATATGTATGAGCGGTTGGATGGAAAAACAAGAGAATGAGCTTAGGTGTTGGCATCTCTGACACGACCAATATACTTGCAACACAGTAAAAATCCACATCAAAGCCCTGGGGAGGGCTGAAGAGTTGGCTCAGCGTGTAAGAGAGCCCACCTGTAACTCGGTTCAAGGGGGTCTGATATCCTCTGGCCTCCAGGGCACCTGCATACACATAGCATGCCCCAAGTCACGTAGCCACACAGTTTACACATAAATAAAAGTAATAATTAAATCTGTTTTAAACACACTTTGGGTGGCTCATGTCTGTAATCTCAGGACTCAGAAGGCTGAAGCATATGGAAGATCACCATGAGTTTGAGTCCAGAATAGACAACATGGTGAGTCTGAGGCCAGCTTAGCTTAGGCTGGTTACATAGATAGTGTCTTAACAAACATAAAACTATTTAAAAAACAAAAACAAACAAAAAAACAAAGCTAAGCAATGCTGACACCCAATCTAAAATGAAATGTAAGTGCATTTCATACCTAAAACCTTGTTAAATGCTCTTTAAAAGGGACACCAAGCTACTTGCAGTATGATGCAGCATGCATGCATCACCTGACCTCACGCTGCAGATGGAGCGCCTGCCCAGCAGCATTTGCAACAAATGTCACTGTTTCTCTAGCATGCTAGTCCTTCCTTCCTGACACCGGCCCTACCTCAGAACCAGCATGCATGCAGCTGCAGACTGGAAGACCCTGGGGAAGAGATGAAACGGAGGGATGGGTAGACTCAGATCAGAGATGCGATACATGTCCTTCCAGCCATTTAGTGCGCTTGTCCCTGCTCGTGAGCTTGGGCCTGCCCACTGCTGCCATTAAAGTCATGGTATTTATTTGGAATCAGTAAGGTAATGGGGACAAAAATTGAAACTTTCTGAATGTCTGCACTTGTGTAAACAGCCAGCATTTCAGAGTCATTAATCACCATTGATGGGGGTTTTAGCTCAATCAACAATCATTGGTGGGTGAGGCTGGATAGTAAGAGCACTGTCTCCCTCATAAAGACCCTCAGTTCCGTGGCTAGAATTGGAGGGATAGGGAAAGGAGAGAGAGAGAGAGAGAGAGAGAGAGAGAGAGAGAGAGAGAGAGAGAATAAATCATTGATGCATTGATGGTCTTGACAAGTAAGACCTAGGGTCTCTGGGTCCATGGGGCCAGGGGCAGCAGGGACTCCAAAGTGTCCTCCTGTCCTACACCCAACACCCTCCCTCTCTTCTGCTGCCTGATGAGGCAGAAAGTGAGGGTGGGGAAGGACACAGAATCTGCACTCTGTAGAAACACCAGGGAGAGGGGACTCTTTCGCTTGCAGAGTTTCCTTTCCGAGCCAAGGCAGCAGAGCTTGAAAACCAGGGATGGCCACCCTTACCACGTGCAGACGGCTCTACCACTTCTGATGAGGCACAGCCGAGTCACTGTGCAAAGAATGTGTGACAATGAGAAGAAGCCTGGGCGTGCATGCAGAGTTACTTTCCACACGTGACACCTTGTCCCTCAGCCCCTCGGTATGCATGTGCTTCCTGCTGATGTGACATGAACTTGAGGCTCGCGGGTGGGCTATGCTGTGGCTGCCCCCTCTGGGTTCCCAGACCAAGGTAAGCAAGCACCCACAGCAGAACTCATGGCCACCGAAGAACACCCCCTCCCATGGTGTGCAAATCTGAACTACGTTCTTATCGAGTATCCCTTGAATATTTGTGTCTATAAGCTTACCATGCTGTTTAGATTAAAGCATAGCCATTGGCATTCACATTGTTTTTAGATAGGTATTTTTATTTTGAAATGACCCAGCTGTTTCTCTCCTGCGTGTACACCACAGCGTTCTCTCTATACCCTACCACAGCCCATGTTTACTGTTGCCTTATTCACTATAGAAAAGAACTGGAATCAGCCCAGTTGTCTATCAACAGATAAATGAATAATGAAACATATATATGTGTGTGTATATATCACATACTTAGCTCTAAAGAATAAAGTTAAAAATTTGTAAGAAAATGGATAGATTTAGACTGTATATGGTTAGGTAAAGTCACATGATCTCAAAAAGAAACTATTTTCACTCTCATATGTGGAGTGAGCCAACAATATGTGCATCTATGGAAACAAATGTGCATACGGCTTCAGAATAACATGAAAGAAAACAAATTAAACACGAAGCAGTGAGGAAGGACAGAGTGCAAGCAATGGACGCAAGTCATAAAATAGACTCTAAAGCTTTTCTAAGTCCAATTTTATTATGGACTTTTTTGTTTTTGATGGTGGATAAGTGCATAAAATTTATTCAGTACTAAAAGTGTAACATTTAATGTGAAGCTTCACAGCTTCCATTCTGAATGTCAATTCTAACTATCTAGACGTTCACTGAGTTGCACGGGCCTGGTTAATTTTTGGCATGCAATGGTTTTTACTTACTTGCAAAGTTTTTATAATAATGTTTGTTTTAAAAAGTTGTTTTATTATTAGAAAAATAAAGCACACTAAAGAAATGAACTCTATCTTGGGGTGTGTGTGTGTGTGTGTGTGTGTGTGTGTGTGTGTATGCAGGTGAATATGCATGCCTGTAAGTGAAAGCCAGAGATTGGAGTTCATCAATTTGGCTGGCCTGGCCAGCCAATAAGCTTGAGGGACCCACCCATTTCTACTTTCCCCAAGTGGACTTTCACATGGGTGCTGGAAATCTGAACCTGGGTCCTGAACCCCATGCTTCAAAGGCAGGCACTTTCCCAAGTGAGCCACCTCCCCAACACATCCTTCCTTTAGACGGTATCTAATATGTCAATGGGAAAGACAAGTGTGTCAAAGTCCTACTGAGCAAGTGAATGCTACTTTAGTCTCCAGAAGACGTGATCCAAGAGTCAAATCCAGACTATACACAAAACACTACTCTGCATGGTCACACCTAGATTTGAAAGGGATTTTATATCAGTTGTCCTCGAATTGATCCCCTCATACTAAATATGACTAAGCAACACAACGTTTAACTTAGCTTCATGACCTCATAAGCAGGAAAGCACACATTTTAGGGAATACAGAGGGACACACTGAAGAGAACAGCAGAACAAGAAATGGAACCAATCTTTAGGACAATAAAATGACTAGCAAGCGCCATAGTCTTAGGCATAAAAAAAGTGCTTTGAGTCTCCAGTATAAACATTTATTTTGAGCGTTGTAATAAACTGTGCTTCCTACAACATGCTCCCAAATTCAGACAGAGCAGCTGATCCTAAGGCTAAGAAAGTCTGTTACACGGAAGGCAGGAGGAGTAGGGCGAGAGCCCGACCCTGGCAATCTCGAGAAATACAACTGTGCTTTTAAACCCACCCCAATTTTAAGGATATTGCTGGAATAATACACTTCCGCTTTGTGGAAGGGGAAGGGGCAGACGGTAAAGACGTGCGAGCCTGTGCGGATGTATCCAGGGACCCAGGGCAGAGGAGAAGGAAGGAGCCAAAAGCCGCGAGGGTGGAAGAATGGGACGATGGGAAGAGGGGAATGATCTCGCTAGGCCTTGATTAGGAACATTTTAAAGGCACGGTGGATAGTCTTTGAAACCAGATCCACTGCAGGAAGGAGGCCAGCACCCAGGACACCCTGTCTTTCAGAAGGGGCCACCCACGGTGCCGCGAGTCATATGACTGCTCTGTCACATCCTGAAGCCATTTCCAGCCCATGCACACGTCTGAGCTCCCATTTAGAGAGGATGGGATATATTGGGAACACACATATGGAAACACTTTCAGAGAATCAGTTTCCATGAAATTCATAATGAGCCAAGTGGCTTCAGATGTGGTTGCGTTCCTCCGATTAGCCAGGAAAAAAAAAAGAGGAGGGAAAAAGGAGGAAAAAAGGGGGCAAACCCACCCTTTCAGACCCTATTTCAGTTTCAGAAAAATTAAAAACCACTAATGAGTTATGGCTACAAAAACACGGAGCCACGATTAAAACGGGAGGAACTAGGAAAACGAGGCAGAGAGATCGGAAAGCAATAGTCTTTAACCCCTAAAAATAACAGCTTCTATATCGGTAATCTTATCTTGAATCTGGGGCGGCTTTCCTGTGATGGTATCTACCCCGCGCTGCGTAATTAATTTTCTGACATCCTGGCAGAAACCAACGCAGTGCGCATGCCCACACGAAGGAGCACGAGGAGGAGGGGAGTAGGGGTGGGAGGTAGAGGCTGCAAGACCAACTCTTATTTGATAGCACATGTGGTCAATTAAGATTATTTTTAAAACTGCAAGTCAATGATAAATTGTTCCTAAGAATTTCTCTCTTTCTTTGAGCTAGAATTCAGAGAGGGTAATCTGGTACTTTGCCGTGGTTTGAGCTACCGGTAACGTGAACTGTACTGAAAGTAGCAATTTCTGAACTGGCTGACAGGTTATCTATTAGCCACCAAAGCTCAGGTGATCAGGAGAAGGAGACAAATAGGGAGGTTTCTTACAGGACACCTACGTGATATTAGTGAGGTTAAACATATTAAAACAAACCTACAAAAACTTCACATGAATTTTTAGATAAAACATGAGATTTGAAAATACTCTGCTTAGGGGGAACTGCGGATGTCAGTCGGCTGAGGGAAACATGGCGAAGGAGTCTTGGGTTTTCATTTGCCCTTTGGGGTGCTGCCGTGGAAAAGTCTGGGCAGCATTTCTTTGAAACCTGGTGGTAAGCCCAAACCCATGATGGAAGAATGCTCTGACCTGTCATTGCCTAGCTGATGGGCTGACAATCAGAGCTGGTGATTGCTTAACCAACCAACCTTTGCTTTTCCCCAGCCACATACGTCCCTCTAAGAGATGTGATATCCATAGCAACCCACAGGGCTAGTGGAGGCTGGCTCAGAGGGAAGAGCAGCCAACCCACAGGGCTAGCAGAGGCTGGCTCAGAGGAAGGGGCCGCCAACCCACTGGGTGAGCAGAGGCTGTTCAGAGCGAAGAGCTGCCAGCCCAGCAGCTAAGACACCACTGCTACAGCAGCAGATGGGATGGTTTCTATGAAAGCCCTGCCACTTATATTATGTCATTAAATCCACGAAGGAGACAGTATCACCCACCCTATTTTCTGAATGACAAACTTTTAAAGTTGCAGATGAGTTCAGGGTGGCCCAGAACCTGACGCTAGACCTGTGTGGCCCTGCCGCCATTCAGGAAGACCATCAAGTCAACTCTGACAGACTGGCTGAGGATGAGAGAGGTCCTGGTAGACTGGGGGGTGGAGGAGGGGGCAGGGGCAACCGTGAGGATGGAGCCAGGATGGGTGTGCTTGGGGAACTGATGTCTGCCACCTTCTGCCATACTTGACCCTGCCCTTGAATATGCCTGGGAAGAGAGATGCATGGGGAAAAAAGATACCTGGGAAGAGAGATGCCCGGGAAGAGAGATGCCCAGGAAGAGAGATGCCCGGAAAGACAGATGTGTGGCACAGGGAACGGGGCTAATTTCCACACCCTCTCCCCTGTTGCAAGACTGTATTTTGGGGATAGATTTTGTCATCTTTGTCTTATAAAGTGGTATCTCTACATGAAAGCCCAACCCAGCCTCAGACTAGACCTCTGGGGTGGTTTGAATGAGAAGTCTCCCATAATTGTCAGGCATCTGAATACTTGGTTCCCAGTAACCGGTGCTGTTCTGGGAGCCTTAGGAGGTGTGGCCTTTGGCCTTGTGAGAGGAAGTGTGCCAATGGAGACAGACTTTAAGGTTTCAAAAGCCACATGTCACATTCCCAGTTAGCTCTGTTTCCTGTTTGTGGTCTGAGATGCAAGCTCTCAGCTTCCAGCCGCCATGTCTGTTGCCTTCTGTTCCTGCCAATATGGACCATCCCCCGCTGGAACCATAAGGTCCACATAAACGCTTTCTTCTCCAAATTACCTCAGTCACAGTGTTTTATCACAGCGGTGGAGAGTACCAAAGACACCTCCCAACAGACCTCACGCTGATTCGCAAGCAGGCCAGGGGAAGGAGGAGCTGGTTCCAGACAGCAGAATCACACAAATCCAATCTACGCTTTTCCAAGACAGACTAAGAGGGCTTAGTGCACGCAGCCCAGCCAGTCCAGCCCAAGCTGCCCACAGCCCACACCCAGACCCTGAGCCACTTTCTTTCCCATTCTCATTTGTGGCTCGTGTGCTCCAGGTAACACAGTCAAACTGGACCCCTTTCCGTTTGCTCTAGTGCCTATATTTTCCCGTTTCCTTTGCCTTGGCCTCCATCCTCCCCCACCCCTCTTCCTCAGCACTGGGAATTGAACCTGGGGCCTTCTACGTGCTGGGCAAGTACGTAGCTATCTATCCCTAGTCCTCTTTTATTTTCTATTTTGAGACAGGGTCTCCATCATTCACCTCACTCTACAGGCTCCTAAGGAAATGGAACTTGATTCTCCTGAAGACTCCTGGCCCTTGGCCCTCTGGGCGGTTAGGATCACAGGCCTGCTCACCTGATCCAACTTGCCTTGGTTCAGCCTTTAAAGTCTTTCTTCTTGCAGCCTCCTCTCCTCTTGAAATTACAAGAAGCCTTTAAAACCTTCCTCAGAATCCCATCCTACTGGAGGTCCCCCGACATTTCATGGGCCTTAGCAACCTCACCCTCCTCCGTGCTTCTTGGAGTCTCCACTTGTACCCAGGAGAGGGATGCAGAGGGACAAAAGCCACCTTGCCACCTCTACTGGCCTGCGTGCTTTTGGAATTGGAACCCGTCCCACTTCCTGTGAACACCTCGAAGCCTTTCTCGGAGCAATGGGTGAACGGTGTGACACGCGCGAGGGGGAAAAGGGTGGCCCGCAAACCCTTGTGATGCAGCAATTTGTGTACCTTCTGCCTTCTCCTGTAGAGCCAGCTGCCATGCCTGCAGTAGGACTCACTTGAGTTAGCACACACCCGCAGATCTCCTGCAGCCTCCAGTTCCACGGTGAATCTCTCGCCCTAACCCCTACTCCCTTAGCCTACACATTTCATTATGGGCTCTCACTCATTCACCTGTTTTAAAACCTTTCACTGTTTTTACATACATCTGACTTAATCTTCACAAAATGCCTATGAGGTAGGCGTGACAGGCAACAATGACAGAGAGGCTTTTTGTCAAGAACGGAAGCCCCACCACCACCTCCATAACCCAAACTAGTTACTTGAGGGGAAAAATTGTTAATGCCCCCTTTCCACACTGGGCTTGCCCGACTGGCATCTAGCACTTTTGTGCAAATAGAATTCCTGATAGGAGAGCACACAGAATTTCTTTCCAAACAGGCATCCTCGCTTGCTTCCTACTGATGTGATAAACACCATGCGCAGAAGCATGGGCATGGAGAGGAAAGGGTTAATGTCACCTTACAGGCTACATTCCATCATCAATAGGGAAACGAAATAAGCCGGCATGGTAGCATATGCCTGTAACCCCAGCACTCAGACAGCTGAGGCAGGAGGATAACGAGTTGGAGGGCAGCCTAGGCTATCTTACTAGACCCTGTCCCCCCAAAATGACACAAAACAGACACCAGGAACAATCAATTTTTTCCCATGAGTGCTGGTAAGGCTTCTCATGTGACTATGTAGACACAATGGCATCAGAAACCAAATATCACCTTCTATTTAACCAAAAATTGGACTTAGTCTGAAAGGGTTCCTTTCCCTTTGTCAGTAAACACTAGTCTAAAGCCAGGGAGAAGAGGCTGGGACTGCTGCAAGCCTTATGTAACCTCGGAAGCTAAGTGTGGCATTACTGTAACCAGTTCCTCTGACTGTCTCAAAGGTTTTCCACTCGAGCCCTGAACACAGAATTAACTAAAAACTTCTGCAAGAAAAACGTCCCTTTTAGAGTTTGATTTGGCATCCATTTCAAAGAACTGTTTGTATATTTTAGAATAAGGAGACTTCTCCTTTGATTGAAACCTTTCTTTTAACAATGGACAAGAGAAGATTTCCCCTCTGAATGACTTAAACAAAAACAAACACGTCCTAGTTACATAGACCCTTGTTCTCAGAGTGATCTTTTTTTTTATGAGAAATCAAGTCCTACAGATTGCTAAGCATTTGGCAAAAGCCTTCAAACAGCAAAAGTTCAATAATGAAATTCTCCTTTTTGTAGGAGATAAATAAATAGTAGCCTCCAAATGGAACTTTCACTTTCTCTTTACTTGCTAGCATTCCACAGTCAGTACACACACACACACACACACACACACACACACTACACACACCACACACACACTACACACACCACACACACACACTACACACACCACACACACACTACACACACCACACACACACTACACACACCACACACACACTACACACACCACGCACACACTACACACACCACACACACACTACACACACCACACACACTCTACACACACCACACACACACACTACACACACCACACACACACCACACACACACACTAAACACACCACACACACACTACACACACCACACACACCACACACACACCACACACACACACTACACACACCACACACACACTACACACACCACACACACCACACACACACACACTACACACACCACACACACCACACACACCACACACACACACTACACACACCACACACACACTACACACACCACACACACATAGACACACTACACATACCACACATACCACACCACACACACACACACACACACACACACATCTCCAGATGGCTTCATATAATGTTTATTCTTGGTGCTGTGGCAATAAACTTACCACCAATGAACCATCAACATCTGTCGGTGGCTGCTCCTGGCCCCCTTGTATGTCTTTGAGACATGAAACCCTCTGCTTCCCAATGATAAAGAGATACACCTAACGATGTATTGAGGTTCTGCTTGTTTTAACGAGGAGAAAAAGAGGGCCTGGTGTATCTTGTGGGGTTGTGGGACAAGAGACAACTGAAAAGCTGTCTAGTCACGGCTCTTCAAATAGTGGGCAATCTCTGTGTGCTAACATCAAAACCCAAGTCCCATATCTCTCAGAGTCAGAATCATGTACTCTGAGCCCACACTAGACCCAGACAGTCCAGAGAGAAAATGCTGCCAACCACAGGGCAAATATCTGTTTCTGAAACTATCAAGAAGGCTCAGCGTGTAAGAGTGCTTGCTTCGTATGTGTGAGGAGCCGAGTTCAGATCCAGAGCCTCTGTAGACAGCCAGCTATAGTCACGTTCACGCCTATAACCCTAGCGTTACAGGGCGGTGGGGACAAGGATTCCTGGGGCTTACTGAGTCACTACCATCTTAGCTCTGGGTTCAATGAGAGCCTTTCTCAAAGACATGAGATGGGGGGTGATGGAGCGAGCCCCCACGAGTACACACATTCACACATGTGCATGTATAAACCATATGACTTCACAAATCTTCCTGTCACGATGGAGAAAAGAAAGACTGGGCTAATTCCTGGTGAGGTCTCTCTCTTCATTGGGTCAATATGTTGTGTTCAGCAATAGAGAGAATGCCTATGGCCTACAAGGGCAGTCCAGTGCAGATGTGGGCTCTGCCCAAGCAAAGGTCAGAATGGAGGGGTCCCTGACTCTCAGGGTTCCAGGATTCTCCAGTAGGAAAAGGTGGGGATTCTACTTTGCTACACAACAGACAAATGTGAGGCTCCCCAACAATCGACAGCTCTATCCAACGACACACTGCCCTTGTTAAGAATGGCCCTCATTTACTGAAAGCAGTATCAGCATTTCAGATGAGGCAATCAACTAACAACAGCTATGCTGTGCAAAAAAACACCCAGGTTCTCATCCTACAAAACAAGTGTGCAACATAGGCCAAAAGAAAATGAGAAAAAGAATTGGCGAGATGGTTCAGTGGGTAGAGGTTCTTGCTGCCAACAAGCCTAATGACCTGAGTTCTATCCTTGGGCCCCACACGGTGGAAAGAGAGAACAGATTCCCAGAAGTTATCCAATGAATTATTCCTTTTCTAAGGAAACCTTTCATAGTCAAATGTAGCATGGAAACCAAGTACTACAAGTGCAACAGTGTAAGCCATTCCTTCTCACTGTTCTAGGTCCTTTAAGCCATCTCTTTGAACTATTATGTCAAGGGTCTCAACTCCCACAAGGACATACATACATACATACATACATACATACATATGTACATGTATATATATAATTAAACTATATATGTTTATATAGTGTTATGCATAATTCAAGAAGCTTTGAATTTCTTCACCCCACACATAAAAACATAGACTTAACAGCTTCAGATTTCATTCATATGCATATTTTAAACCTTTTCAGCTAAATATCATGTTTACAAAACCAAGAGGCAGATTATTTCCACCACCGTTTCTGGCTAGAGACAAAGTGGGTTTGACCCGTCTAAGGGTCCTGGGGTCCATTTCTCACGGGACCATGGGCTACTTTCTGAGCACTGCTGGTGTAATCCAGGTGCAGCCTGGAAAGAAGAGGAGGATGCTAAGCCCCCTAAGAAGCCGCCATGGAGCTGGAGCCTCTCAATAGTGTGGCTCTGGGACTGGGGAGATGTCTCAGGCACTGAGCACTCGCCTCACACTCACAGGGACCTGTTTTGAGTGCCCATGTCAAGACAGGTGCAGTGGTATGTGCTTGTAGCCCTAGCAAAGGCAAGAGGGGAGAGAGAAACACGAGGATCCCTGGAGCTCACAGGCCAGCTACCACAGAAGTCAAGTTCTAGGCCAATGAGAGATGTTGTGTCGACCCAAACATCTGCAGAAGGGGATACTGCAGAATGGCAGAATGATGTCTGAGCATGTATGTGTGTGAATACAATACACACATAATCCCCCTCCACACACACACCCGTGCATTTAGGTCTGAAATGGAAACTCCTTTGAAAAAAAAGAATAGTAGGAAAAAGCACATTTGAAACCTAAGACTTTTTGCTGTATCTCGATTCTTCTCCGCTGTCACTGTGTAGCCCTAGACAAGTCCCTTGAGGTCCCTGAGTCCTGACTCCCTAGTGGGATTATCCAGACTGTGAGGCTATCAACACCTCAGGGAACCGCTATGCAGACTCAAGGGAGTCATGTCTAAGAAAGGGGTTTCTACATATTTGGGGCACCATGGAAACAGAAACGCACTTGGTCCTAGCCACCCATGGGTCTGCATCCATGCAGCAAAATAATGCTATTTTCATATTTTATTTTTATTTAGTTGTATGTGTGCCTGCTTGTCAGGATGTATACCATGTGTTTGTGGGTGCATAAGAGGCCACAGTTGGAGGGACAGGAGTTAGTGAACTGTTTGATATGGGTCCTAGGAACCAAACCAGGGTCCTCTGCAAGAAACAAATACTCTTAATTTCTAAGCTACCTCCCCAGTCTCACAGTTTTTATACTGCATACACAGACTTCCTTTTTGCCACCATTTTCCCCAAATACAGTAAAAACAATTATTTATACAGCATTTACATTCTACAACATAGTACAAGCAATCTGGAAATTGCTTACACAGGAACACGTGAGAAGGTCACATGTAAGCAGCACATCACTTTATGTAAAGGAATGAGCATCTGTGGTATTCACGGAGGGTTCTAAAACAAACCTCTTGGATACCAGGGGCCAAATGTACTGTTTTCTATGCACTGTGTGTTACTGAGCTGCTATAAAGATTCTTCCTATTTTTCTCTACATTTAATTTGTCTCAGATATCTTGTGCTTATCTCTAAGGTTTACATGATTAAAAACAGTATCATTTCTGATGGTCTGAGTGTCTTGTGACTTTTCAATTGTCTAACGCTATAGAGTTCCTAAATTGAGGTTAAAAATGCCTCCTCCTTCCCAGTAGATCCTTAGATTCTTCCTTCAGGTTCTGGCTGTACCCCACTCTCTGCCCCTCCTGACTAGACCAACTTCGGGGAGCATCCTCAGAAGACAGCAGTTTGACAGACTGCCAGAAAGTGCTTGCCAGTGACCTCGTCAAGAGCAGTGTGATGGATTTGAGCACATAAGCAGGATCTGTATCCATCAATCTTTATCCTTCTCCTGATTTCCCTCCACGCTCGTCTGTGTTCAGCTTATGTGACTTGAAACCGCTACATTTGCCTGCCCCGTTATTTCCAGGTAACTGTTCTCAACACGAATGGCTCTAAGTTGGGTTCTTCTGCGACGCTTTTATCTAATTTGTTAGAACTCCGTTAGAAAGATTGTTTTCAAACCTTTAGCCCTAGGTTCTGTATCTTACGGTTTGAACTTCAACCTTATTTAAATGTTAGAGAGATACTTGGAAGAAAGCAAAGCGATGAAAAAAGAGAAAGATGCAAGGGCCCCTCCCTCCTGGGGGGACCTGCGGTGGGGGGACCTCCAGGGGGAAGTCACCGCTCTACAAGGCTACCGCCTACACTTCAAACAGCGGCTTGTAGATCTACAAGGAAAGTGCCTGCCATGCAAGCATAAAGACCTGAGTTTGGATCCCCAGTATGCATGCGCAAAGCCAGGCCCTACGCCTGTAATCTCAGTACTAAAGGCAGGGGGAGGGAGACACAAGCAGGTCTCTGAAGCTCCCTGGCCCATCAGCCCAACCCAGCTATAAGCTTTCCCATCTCAAAAAGACTGAGGTGAGAAAGGGGATGGTAATCAGAGGGGTCCCAGAGAAGGGAATGGGATGAAAATGAATAAAATTTATTATATTAATATATGAAATGCAAGCAATAGAAATTTTAAATAAAAGTGAGGAGTGATTTTGGAAACACCTGATGTAAACCTTGGGCCTCCATGCATACTATACCCCCATGCACACCATACCCCCATGCACAAAATGCGCATGTTCACACTAGCAATCATACAACCACAAACACATACATACACCTTAAAAAGTAAGAATACAACATAAAGTCTTGAAAGAGTGAAACATACAGGTGTTTAGTTTCCTATTTTTAGGCTCGTTCGATCAGGTCTTGACTTATTCCTTCTGCACTGACACAATGAGGAGGGGTCAGTCCCAACGTCTGGTGGCCAGGGTGGGACTCAATAGGCCAGTCCAGGTCCCCATTTTAGGAGGAGGGAAGCTCACACTCACAACTGCACCAACAACTGTTACACATCCTGGCTCCTGGCGGGGGACACCCCTCTTTCCAGTAGATCACCCAGGATTTCCATTTTGTTCTGTTTGCTTTGGGTGACTCCATCTGCTATCTGTCATCCTGGTTTTGCCTCTTCTTTTTCTTGTTTATTTTTTCTTTTACAATGAAACTCTCGTTCACTGTCTTGGATGACTAGTTCTGATTGTAAACTTGGCATGCTCGGCCTTGACAGGCTCACCGAGATGCAGAGCTCTGGACATGTTTGTGGGAGAGTTTCTGAGGTTAAGATGAAGAGAGCCATCTTAACTGTGTGTGTGTGGGGGGGGGGGTGCAACACCATGTGCTGGGGTCCTAGAGGAGAAAGTGAGCTGAGCACCTGCACTCATCTCAGACCCCTGAGTACAGAAGTCATGTGACCAGTTGCCTCTGGCTCCTCCCACCACATCTTCCAACCATGAAAAAAAGGAATCCTTAGGAACCATAAGCTAAAGCCAGGTGTTTGTCACAGCAGGGAGAAAGCAACAGCTGAACCCAAAACTGAAGGTTGCCAGAGAAGAATAGTTTCATGTTTTGTATCACATTCCTGTGTGTGTGTGTGTGTGTGTGTGTGTCTCTCTGTGTGTGTGTCTGTGTGTGTGTGTATGTATGTATGTACAATGGTTCAGAGATGGCAGTCGGAGGACAGCTTGTGAGAATCAGTTCTCTCTTTAACCATATGGGACCTGGAATCAAACACGGGTTGTCAAACCGGGTCACAAGTGCCTTGGCCATGAAAATTTTGTCATCATAAGGATAATCTCTTTGGGGCACAAAGAAGCTGAGGAAGGAGCAGAGGTTTAGTACCAGGACAATGGTGACAGCCCTGCCAACCCAAACCTTTCTCCTTTCATTTTAACTTACAAGATCCTGCTTAGAACAAGGTTCCAAGTCCTCAGAGTTCAAGGCCTTTCTACCGAATACAGAATTTTTGAGTCCTATCCCCTCCACTCACATGGAGACATTCACCCTGCCTGGATGCTCACCCCACTGTGACTTTCTCAAAGGAAGGATGCTAGCTCATGGGTCTGAAGCCACTAACCACTCCCTACCCAGGGTTCTCTTCACTTCCTGAGTCTTGCCCTATGCTCCCAGCATGGTTGCCTGGTAAGCACTGGCAGAAGCAGCTTACTCACACCTCACCTATGTGCTGGTCTTAAAGGCAGCCAAAGGAACCTGTACACAAATCTCTGAAAGATCTGAAAACACACAACCTGCATTTTAAGAGGAAGAGCGCATACAACACCATTTCTGTCCCAGAAGGCACCTTGTCAGTTGCCTTTCATTGCGCTGAAATCTGGCCCTACTGCTGCTCTGGTGTGAAAGAGCTAAGGGTCCTCAGTGTTGATGAGATCCAGGGGTGAGTTCCCAGGGCTGCGTGTTTGGTCACTGCCCTCTCACAACACAAAACCTCCATGAGTTGTTCTGCCTTCTTCATCAGTTTCCCTCCTATGAGTAGCATAGGTTCCGTGGATGAGTGAATTACCATTGGTAATAACCTACATTAAGGAATCTTTTTATGGGACTGAAGAGTTGACTCAGCAGTTAAGGAGGCATACTGCTCTTCCAGAGGACTAGAGTTCTGTTCCCAGCACCCTCAGCAGGTAGTTCACAACTCCATGTATTAGAGCTACAAAGGCATCCGGGGTCTATGATCTCTGTGGGCACCTGAACACTGGTGCACACACGCACACTCACAATCACATTAAAAACTTTTAAAGAAACATTCTACCACCAGATAGTGGTGGTGCACGCCTTTAATCTCAGCACTCAAAAGGTAGAGGCAGGTGGATCTCTGAGTTCAAGGCCAGCCTGGTCTACAGAGCTAGTTCCAGGTCAAACAGGGCTACACAGAGAAACCCCGTCTTGAAAAACCAAAAATGAAAGAACGAAGGAAACATTTTACTATGTGACTCTAAAACACTATAACACTGATGAGTCATCAAGAGGAGCCGTGTCAGGATTCAAATAACACTCTTTTTAACGATAGCTAATTTCTTCAGTAGAGGCTGGGCCTCTGTCTCATCTAGTCTTTTCTAAGAGTAGTTTGCTCTTTATTTTGTGTGTCTTGCTATTGCCGTTAACAGCTTTGAGATAGGGGTCTTGCTATGTCACTCAAGCTGGCCTCAAGTTTGTGGACTCAGATGGTTCTCCTGCCTCACCTCCTGGGCAGCCGGGGGTAGAGGCTCTGCTGCCCCCGGAAGAATCGGCTGTTCTTTCATCTCGGTCACACCCATTCTTAAAGTGAAAATGATGAGCACGGGTCAGCTACATCAAGTAATGTAAAACAGCAGTGAAATTAAATTCCTCAATGAAAAACTTAAATCTTCAGTGTTCAGCCTGCCTATGGACTCTGACATACTGTATAGTCTGGCATAGGAGGCCCTAAAGCAGAGGTTCAGCTGGGGTCAGGGAGCAAGGTCTGAATGCTCATGGTTTTTGGTATTAATTAACCATCATAATCAATTGATGTACCAAAACACAGCTTTCCTTACCATCTATGTGTACTCATTAGTGTTAATTGAGGTTTTGAATGAATGACTACCCCTAGCCTTCAGAGAATTTGGTCTGTCGCGCAGATGATTATGATATCTTTCCCGTAAGGAAAGGCCTGCCCTTCCCTGCTCTAGTTTACACATACCGACATTCAAAGCTCTATGGTCGTCCTTGGAAGAAACCTGCACCCAACAAATTCTGTTCACGCATAAGGAAAACTAAGACCCACAAAAATTCAGCAATCAATCCAGGAACCTGGAGGCACACACAAGAAAGAGTTCCTCAAATCCCAGCCAAGTCCTGTGCCCAGTACAGTCTCAATGATGCTACGGTTGGTCAAGGACTGTGCTATGTGCCTGGGCCATGGAAGAAATGTTTGCCTGACAAATCCCATCAACGTGATCTGATTGAGGTCCTGATGCTAACTTGATGTCAGGTCCAGTGCCCTTTGGGAGGTATTACCCAATCCAAGGGTTTCAGCCACTTGTCAGACTAAAGGGACCCCAGGAAGTCTTATTAACTCTTCAAGGATCATTTTGACACCTACCAATTTTTAAGGTCAGGAAACTTTAACTTTCCCTGTTAACCGCCTGGAGGACAAAACTCTTTCCTTTCAGAATCATGTGGTCCATTCTCCTTTAAATCATGATAATTAAACAGCATTTTCCTAAGGGGCTTCTGGGTTGTCTCCTTAAACGATGAGGACCACAACATCATTATGAACTTTTTACTTTAGTCTGTTTTCATTTCTTCACAGTTTTTTTTTATTTAGAAAGGGTTCTTCTTAATTATACATGAATTTACTTAATTTACTTAATTATGCATGGATGGATTGGTTATTGATTCTGTGCTCCTCTTGGCACAGGGCAGGATTATTTATAGCCATCCTTTTAGCTGTTATTATCATTTCATTAACTGTAGCACTATTACTAATTGCACAGACAGCTGGAACCATGACCACTTTGGCTGGAGAAAGAGCTCTGAAGTAACACGAGACAACCAGTCTCTACCACAATCTCTACCGGCTGTGAGCAACCCTTGCTTCTGCAGAGGTCAAAGCTCAGGTGATGCCATGAGCAAGTAAGTCCAACGTCTCTATTGTTTCTAGAATACACGGCCCTGGTTTACACTCACTAAGATAACAAACAATATTCCTTCTCTTCTAGGTCAACTGGACGCAGGCTGGAGTGCCCTGTGGAGACTCTGTGTGGGAGGAGAGCACCTCAGCTGATGGACCGCCTCCATCAGATTGACCCATGTGTATAGGGCCCTTTCTTGATTAATGTTGTTGTGGGAAGACCATTCCACTGGGAACAGTGTCACCCTTGGGCTGGTGGTCCTGGGGTGTATAAGAAATCAGGCTGAACCCGTTATGGGAAGCAAACCAGTAAGCAGCACCCTCCATGGTCTCTGCTTTAGTTCCTGTTCTGGTTTCCCTTGGTGATAAGCCGCTACCTGGAAGTGAATGCTGAAATAAGCCCTTTCCTCCCCAAGATGCGATTGGTCATGGTGCTTATCACAACAACATAAAGCAAATTCAGACACATGTCAAGAATAGTTGCATGTCTGTCTATTCTAACTGTAGGAACTTAGATATGGATGGGCTCATGCATGTTAAATCATAGTGCTAACTGTGTTGTTTCACCTTATCAAAGACATTAGCTAATTCCACACTGTATCTCATGCTGGAACATACATATGTTTACAGAATATGAAATTCAGGTAATGACAACAGTTGGTCATCTCCCACAGGACTCCACCTCTGGATGCGTTAACTTCTGGATAACCATCAGCATGGTGAGACCCTAGGCTTGCAGCACTGGCTTTTGGGCAGACTTTCCCATGACCATATGCAAGCAAGGTGTGGACATTGGAATTACAGAGAGAGAAAAGGATTGGGAAGCCAGGCTTGAGGCCTAGGGGAGCTTTCAATCTATCCAGAGTTATAGAGAGATAGCAAAGGATTAGAAGCCTAGGCTCTGGGCTTAGGGGAGCATTCAATCTAGCTGAGGAAAGATCCCATAGATTCCTGTAAGATATTAAAACCATTATGAAAAAGAATCAATATGAATCCAAATGTCAAATAGGCCATTTTTAAAGTTAAAAAATGTAATTATTGAAGCAATTCAGAATAAAAGGATAACCTTTTATTATGGAAAAAAACTGAGTTTTTTAAATTTCCTAAAGGAATTGGCTTTAAGTTGGTTACAAACATAAGTTAACAAAGCAGAGGAGCAGAAGAGGTCTCTCCTCACTAAGAGTCTGAGCATCCGTGGCTTCTGCTGGCCTAGCCTGGGCTGCATCCCAACATGACTGGATAGCTACTCGCTGGCCCTGTCGTGTCTTCTAAAGGAGATGGGTGGCTGCCTCCCCACCACAGACTCTGCTGTCTGTGTCTGTCATCCCTCGTCCACTGTCACACATTTCAAGTGCATGAGAACCACTTAATGGGTAAACCTGAGCCGTCCCTTCTAGGAAGAAATTAGAAGGTTAACAGGACACAGGGTATTAGCCAAAACTAAGGCATTCTTAGCAGGCAGAAGCTGCCTGAATTAAACAAACGGAGTTTGACTATGAGATCCAGGCACAAAGAAGGACACAAAAAAAACCCAGAGGTCACTAGCTGGGACAACAGGGTGACAGGAAACCTTATCACACACGAAGGCACGAGAAGCCAAGGAGATACATCAGGAAAATTCAGGAGGGCGAGGCTCATGAGAAAGGACAGTAGTCGAGAAGGGGTCATTTGCGTTGTCCTGGAAGAACAGCTTCTCACTCAGTTTACAGCTGAGTTCACGCACCTTCCATCATTCTCTCAGAAAAGCCTCTGACACTTTATTGCATGATGGCTATAATTAATGTCAGACTCAAAATTAGAAATCAAAAAATTCTATTTGATCCTTCGGTTTCAAGTTGGACCTAGAGTATGTTTTGGCATGATTACTAACTGTTAGCAGAAAGTTCTGGAAACAGATGTAGTCTTGATATGTGCTCTAAATATGAAACACATTGCAGAGAGAGTTGGAGATAAAAATATATACCGCTTATGCACACGCTGGCCGTGCCATTTCCTGTCCTCTCCAGCAATAAAGTCTCTCTCGTTTACCCTTCTTTTGTTATTCCAGGTGAACAAAATCCTTTCTTCTTCTTTTTCCCCTTTCTTTTATCAAATTTTAAAGTTTATTTATTCATTTATTTATTTATTTATTTGTGTGTGTGTGTCTGCATAAATCCCCCCCCCACATGCACATATGATGGCACACATGTGGAGGTCAGAGGACAATTGGCAGGAGTCCGTTGGTTCTGCCCTTCCATCATGTAAGTGCCAAGGGGTGTCATGTTTGTGGCAAGAGCCTTTGCTCTCTGACCTATGTCAGCAGCCCTCCTTGTCCTTCTGTGTAACGCTCTTGTTTGTTTGTTTCTATCTTCTTTATCATTTGTAGTTGTTTCATTGTGCTATGCTAAGCACTAACTACGTTTCAGAAAATGTGGAAGGCTACGATGATCGGAGACTATGTAAGACATAGCTGCTGTCCTTGAAAAGTTTGCCCCGAGTGAAAAGAAAGCCACACGTAATGTAATCCCAGAGCTGGCTTAAAGTAGCCATGCAGCTTCCGTTCTTTTGCAAGAACCAGCAGTGAGGGAGCACTGTTTCCTCAGAAGCTGGTAAGCACACATCTCAGAAAGACGTGAACACTGGAGAGGCCCAGGCAGCGTACAGAGAGGATGCGGGTGCAGTGTAGATAAAGGAACCGCTTGCTAAGAGCAGAGTGCTGGTTGGAGATGAGATGCCTGAGAGGAAGCCACAGGGCCCTGCACAGCAGCTCTGAGAGTTCTTCAGAAATGCCAGTGTCTAGAGAGAAAGGGGACACCGGTCCCTAGGAGCTACCGCTAACACAGCAGGGCAAGCACAGGAATGGACCGTGATTTCTAACCAGTCTGTACTGTGTTTGTGTCCATGTGAATGACGAATGTGTAGGAGTTTGTCTACAGGCCAAATCAAGAGAAAGGCTTCTACGGGGTGCGTAGATATGTGGTTTGTGTGGTATGTGTGTGTCATGTATGTAATATGTGTATGTGAAGTGTGTTGTGGTGTGTGTATGTGTCTGCATGTGGTGTTGTGTAAGAGCATGCCCATATGTGTGGGGAGTATACATGAAGATATATGCATGCCTATGGAGGGCCAAGGACAACCTCAGGAGGCATCCTCAGAAGCCATCCACCTTGTTTTTGAGAAAGGGTCTCCTACCCAGTCTAGAACTTGCCCATGAAGGTAAGTTGGCCAGCCAGAGAGCCTTGGGAATCTACCCACTGCCCCCCCTTGGGCAGGGTGACAATTCCGTGTTATTGTGCAATGGTGGCCATGATAGGATTGGCAAGGCCACAGAAGGTACGGCACCAAGTGTGAAGGAGCCTAGGATAGGCTGTGGGCTCAACTTCATAACAGTGGATCAATACTCAGTTGTAATAACGCAAGACATAAATATCAGGAGTCAGTGGGTGGCGGCTAGAGGATCTGCAGGCTGTGAGCTCTACTTAGCCTTCCTGTAGAATCGGCAAGACTGCTGTGAAACAAATAGTAACTTAAATAACGTGTGAGCGTGTGTGCGTGCATGGGTGTGTATGTGTGTGTGTGTGTGTGTGTATGAATTTTCTGTTCTTTTAAAAGTAATATGCAACTTAGCTTTCTCGCTGACATTCACTGGTAAGTCCTAATGTTGTCTTACTCCTTGTAAAATTCTGAGACACAAGGACAAGCAATTTTGAGTCCCTTCACTCCATGGTACCACTAGGGCACAAGAAGCCATGTGATAGGTCTGAGAACAGTAGAAAGAATCTTTAGTGACCCTGAAACTAAAACCAGGTTTTCCTCACCTAAATTATCCCTGCGCTCATCCTGGATTACAGCAGTCGCTGTGCCCTGAGAAAATCAGGGCGTCTGGTGAAAGGACAGCCCACTCCCGAGTGGACATCTACCAAAGGAGGCTTCGTCATATCTTACGGGAACATCTGTAATCATGTGCCTGACATCTCTGCCTAAGCATGACCCCTTGCTTTAACCACCCTATGTGTGGGTGACTGCACAAGTGTCAGAGGTAAATCCCACCCACACCTACACCCCCACCCTGCCCCGGCAACAACTGACAAGATCCATGTATTAAAAAAAAAAAAAAAAGCTCAGAGCGAAACCACGTACATAGGTTACACTCTGAGCTGGGGTACGTCAGGCTAACTACAAATAACCGCAATTAGCCATGCAAACAGGCTGAGTCAGCCTCACGGTCTGGGCCAAGATTTTCCAACAGACAGGGTAGGATTGAAAACCAATCTTTATTCCCAGTACTTGCGTAAACTGAGGTTCAAGTGGGATTAAATCACATCTGCCCTTGTCAGGAGACAGACTATTTTTAGGGAAAGCAAGACGAACTCTGACCTACAAATTTGAAAACGCCTGGATCAATCACCATCGGTATGATGAGAGGCGTATGGAGCACGCCATTGTTAACACGTGGGACGTGTCTTTGTTTAGGGGCCATTAAATTTAATAACTTCCCTCTTTATGGCTTTAAATAGGGACCCTCTTCAAAATAAGAGTGGCTCCGTGGAACTTAATCTCTTGCCTGTGGCTATGCGGAGGGGCGAGCTTACCAAACAGGTAGTGCTTACTGTAGGAGCAGGTATGCCGGGGAAATGTAGGATCTCCAGTGAGTTGTCTTAACCTTAACTTTCTGGTGTGTTAGTCTTAATTGCTGGGGCTTTCTTTTTAAACTTCCTGAAGGTGTTGCTCCCTCCTGGGTGTTGAGAGTTGTTCTCTAGAAATAAATGCTCACATGGATCTAGCACACCAGAGCTACCGACTCCAAAATCTGAACTCAGGAGATTTGACAGGGACCAGGTCATGAGGGACATTTCTTTTCTGAACGAGCTGTTTCAAACACCAGTGAGTTTTAAATGACATGGACGAATCCTCCTGACAGCTCTCGAGTGATCAAATAGGTCATCCCCCTGCCCCCAGCAGCTTCTGTATTTTCTGATAGTGATAAAATCATTTTCAGTGACTCTATTTATTAGGCTGATGTCACTCTGCTGACTTTCAATTTATTATATAATTTAACTTTTCTTAATAATTTATTGACTTTTTGTGAATATCCTAACTGATTTTAGCTTTATAAATATTCACTTAAAACTTTAATAACAAAAATGTACATACTCTAGAAATTCTATGTGCTATATACCACATGAAGTGAACTTCATGAACTGTATGATTTTTGAACTACATAGGAGGGTAAATTCATTTAAGTATTGAAATATTCCAAAACATGTTTTGTTTTTAAGTATGTTCTGTAATACATTTAAAAATACCAAAAGTGGGTATCCATTTTGTTAAACAAATAATCTTTTAAAATTTCACTTTCCTATTTATTTTATTAATTTAAGCCAAGCTTTGCCTGCAAACCACATACAGATATACAATTTTTAAAACAATTTTAGTTTCAACATATCAGCTATAATATGTTGCATACTGTATGTCAGGTCTGTCCTAAATAGTTTACATTCTCCCAGTAATCCTAAAGGATCATTATTATATCCCAATTGATAAAGTTTTATAAACCTAACTTTTAGACAGTTAAGGAACTTTTGCCTGATGTTTACATGAGGTGCAAATCTGGGTCAGAACCTACTATTTCTCACCCAACACAGTCTGCAGTGTTTTGTTTATCCCTTAGGCCAGAGAGATGTGACCTGAAAGCATCTCAAAAATGACCTTTTGGGGATGGTGATAGAGATTAGCATTTTTTGTTTGTTTGTTTTTCGAGACAGGGTTTCTTTGTGGCTTTGGAGCCTGTCCTGGAACTAGCTCTGTAGACCAGGCTGGTCTCGAACTCACAGAGATCCGCCTGCCTCTGCCTCCCGAGTGCAGAGATTAGCATTTGAACTGCCCATGTTACAGCCTAATAGTGGGTGGACAAGAGGGCTGGGTATGATAGACTAGAGGACTAGGTATGATAGACTAGAGGACTGGGTATGACAGACTAGAGGACTAGGTATGATAGACTAGAGGGCTGGGTATGATAGACTAGAGGACTGGGTATGATAGACTAGAGGACTAGGTATGATAGACTAGAGGACTAGGTATGACAGACTAGAGGACTAGGTATGATAGACTAGAGGACTAGGTATGACAGACTAGAGGACTAGGTATGATAGACTAGAGGACTAGGTATGATAGACTAGAAGACTAGGTATGATAGACTAGAGGACTGGGTATGATAGACTAGAGGACTAGGTATGACAGACTAGAGGACTAGGTATGACAGACTAGAGGACTGGGTATGATAGACTAGAGGACTAGGTATGACAGACTAGAGGGCTGGGTTTGATAGACTAGAGGACTAGGTATGATAGACTAGAGGACTAGGTATGACAGACTAGAGGACTAGTTATGACAGACTAGAGGGCTGGGTATGATAGACTAGAGGACTAGGTATGACAGACTAGAGGACTAGGTATGATAGACTAGAGGACTAGGTATGACAGACTAGAGGGTTGGGTATGATAGACTAGAGAGCTGGCCAGGGTAGACAGACCAGAGAGCTGTCTACATCCACAGTACATATAGATTCCATCCAAAGAGTTTTATTTTCTAAAGAAAAAACAAAACCTTCAAGTCTCGCTTGGAGGAAGGTCAGTCTTGTATATCTTGAGAATGGTTTTATATATTGAAGAGAATAATAATAAAGTAGAAATTGTGCAATTTGGCCCCTGGAACCCTAAAAAACAATCATCTCCCTAACATAATCCCCAGGATGGGTCCCAGGTTGTGGAACAGGCACCCACTCCTGGCCCATCAGGTAATGCCGGGGTGCATGGCCCCGCAGGCAAGAGCCAGGTCAGGAGTTGCAGGGTTCCTCCTGCTCCTGACAGTCCCCAGCTGTCTGTTCCTTCCTGTTTCTGTACAGGCTGACAGGAGGGATTTTCTGTTCTCTTTACTGTTTATACAGAACCTCCCACCTTGGCTCCATGCTATTCCTTTACCAGTCACAACTCACAGAGATGCTCAGAGAGGAGGAAAAAACTGGACGAAGCTTAATTTTAAACCGGTATAAAGCAGGGTCTCATTTCTGCCTTTGGCTCAAGATCAATACCCAGCTGCCTAGCCAGTCGGTTTCTGTTCCCACCACCTCTTCTGTAGAATGGAAAGAACTAGAATGTCATTTCATGGAAATGCTTGAAGCGACAAGATCAAAACAACCTTGTTCCACATCACATGTGTGAACGGTGAACACTAAGGAGTAGCCCATCGGGTAGTCATCTGCTCAACATTGTTTACAGCAGTTTCCATGGTGAATTCAGGTGTGAACACACTTTGGCAAGAAAATTGTGTAGGCTTGTGTCCCTACAGCTACAATTGTCCTCCGGAACCCTTTCTTTCTTCTTTCTTTTTCTTTCTTTCTTTCTTTCTTTCTTTTAAAGAAAATTGTTTACTTTTATTTTCTCTGTGTGTGTGATTGAGTGTATGTATGTGTACCATGTGTGTGCCCCACACCCATGGAGCTCAGAAGATCCCCATAACTAGAGTCATAGGTGGTTTTGATCTGCCCAATGTGAATGTCGGGAAACGAACCTGTGCCCTTTGCTAGAGCAGCAAGTGCTCTTAATGGCTGAGCGATCTCTCCATCACCACTGGGGCTTTTGAAAGAAACAAAAACCTGCTTTAGCTACAAAGATAGGTCAGATAGAAGCCCGAAGGGACCCTAAACACAAGCAAGCCTGCAAGTCTTTGCTAAGAGTCCTGCTTGCTCTATGCAAATTCATTTCTTCCTACGGAATACAGAAGAAACAATCAAAACTAACTCAACTCCATCAAACACTGTGGCCTCAGCACCACGCTAACTCTCTGCCCCTCTGTGTGTCTTCCTTTTCCTCTCCCGTGTCCATGATTGATGTGCTGACTAAAGGAGACCTCATTCGAGAGATGAAAACTATACGTCTAGACTTGGCCCAGCTCCCAAGAGATGTCATGTGATTCATAGGCAGGGACAGCAGTGGTCAATAAAATGAGGTAACATGGTTATCCAGAGAACCTTCCAGCTCTCCCCCCACCCCTCTCCCATCCCTACTCACCCCCGGGAGTCCATCTGCAGCAGAAAATGTGAAGGCACTAGGACCAGAGAGCCCTTTCCTGCTACTCGCTTGAGAAACAAAGCCTTCCCTCCTCCCAAGTTGAAAGAAATAAAGGAGAGTGGACTAACGGAAGCCTGCTGGCGGAGCTTCAGCTTGTCAGTGACGGGACTCAGCGCAGAGAGTAACGGCTCCGAGCTTTGCAGAAAATTGATAGAGGGAGAGAAACGGAAACAGAGACAAAGAGAGAAAGAAAGGCATTAACCTGGCCAGGAGTCAAACAGGTGCTCAGGGGCAAACGCTGACACAAGACGGCATGAGATACAGTGGCTGTGTGCCCTGCGAAGTCATATCTGAGTATTAATATGAGCGGGGTGGACGTCAGGGCGAGTGGAGAGATTTCCCCCCCTTATTTATGGGACTCATGTGTTTGGGTGAGGGCCTTTAGCTTCTTGTTACATGTCTGCCTGGAGGCTTACGTGAAACTCTCTGACTCCCTCTGCTAGACTCTGTAGGATGGAGAAGAAGGTGGCCAGGTCACTTCAGACAGACCCTTCCACTATGATCACAGCTGTGGGTGTCTTTGGAGTGGTGGATCTGTGAGAACCAGGGCTGCCACCCAGAGTGACAGTGTACCTTAGCCTGGAGCTACCGCTTGCTGCCTTCCAAGCTCCTCCGGGTCTCACTGTGCTGTGAATGACTAGGTCTCCTCAGCGTCCTAATCTTGGAAAGGGTTACTGTGGAGCCCAGGCAAGAGAAACAGGGTGGTGCCAACAGTCTGTACTTTGACTTAAAAGTGGAGGAAGGCCTGGGGCGTGACCTTTGGGAGAAAGCTCTAGGTGTAAGACCACCCCTCAACTGGGAAAGGATTCAGCAGGCCACTAACTGAGTATCATTAAAGGTCATCTTAAGAAAAGCATGCCATGTCTGATGGATTTTCATCTCTTGAGTTAAAAATGTTCAAGTGTTTGATAGTCCCATCAATTCAGAAGACCAGGTGCCTAATGTTAAGTGCCTCCTAACACAGTGACTGTGAGCATAGATAAGCCAGGCTGGTTCCATTCCCACCCCCAGCCCCCTGGCCCTGTGCAGGAGTGGGCTTCTCATTAAAGTTCGGTCTTTACCTGAAATGCGCCTGGGCACATCGGTGATGGCGGGTAGCCCAGTGCCCCGGGTGGAAGACAAAGGCGTGGTGGAGTGGATGGATGGTGACGTCATCTGGCTCAAGTACGAGGGGTAAGACTGGTCATAGGACCACGGTGGGGAAGATTGTGCCTGCCTAGGATCTGGAAGAAGAAAAAAAGATAAAAAAAAAAAAAAGCAGTTCAGTATTCCAGCTACTGCAACCATAGAAACATGCAGCCCAGAACTTAGAGCACAGAAACAGAGGAACAAGATGACAAAATAAATAATAATAATAAATATCTCCCACGGCCTCTTCCCTTTTAGGCCTTAACTAGCCCAGAGCTCTCTAGACTTGATGTCTCAATGAACGCGACAAAATGAGTGCGCATAAGGTCCATCTGTCTCTCTTGTGCATAAATATTTCTATTTGGAAAGTCCAGTGGCCATTTAGAAAACAATCCATTTTGCTTATTTTACAAAGTGGAATTTATTTTATTTATTCTCCGTATTTTCTAAAGCTCCTTTCCTGAGCACACTTTTTGAACTGTATTTTTTTCTATCAGTTAACTTGTATAACTTTGCAGGAAGATGCAGACTTCTCCTTTAACTGTTGTTTTCCTGGGTCCATGCTTCAGCGGGCTCTTAGATCTAAATGTGTGTAACTCTGCACTTCCCTTACAGTGGGCTTTCTTTCGGGGAGAGTCACTGGATGCCGTCTCCTAATGGAGTCGGGGAGACAAGGATGGAGGTGGGCGTGAGAATGGAAGAGGTAGAAAGGAAGAAAGCAGGATACACTATCTCACAATAAAGCTAAAACGGAAAATAACCTTTGAGAAAAGACAAGTCAATTTTAAAACCGACTGGGATTGACTATAGAAAAGCTTCACGGCCGTTCAGGCTGGATGTTAAACACGTAAGTTCCTGGTGGCAGGAAGATGGCCCCAACCAGGAGAACAGGAAAATGTTTTAACCCCACTGAGATCTGTTTTAAAAGTGTCAAGTGTTTGGACTGTAGCTTTGTGCTCCCCATAGCCGCTGATAATAAAAATAATGGGCAGAAAGCTGCTCACAGTTAATCGGCAAGAGCTGAGACGCCTTTGATCCATCTCCGTGGGGTTTAATAACAGGCCATCCATTTGGACAAGGAAAGAGAAGGCAATTGTCTTTCTTTGTTTTCCCTTTGAGACTGCACCACCTGGTTTTCCCAAGGGGTCACCCATTCAAGTACTGCTTGGCCTCCTGGATCAGATGAGGCCGGGTGTATTCGGAGTAGTTCAGGCAGAATCATAAACAAATTTAAATTTAAATGCTAACTTAAACTTTTATGTTAATTTTTTTAAAAAAATTAATAGAATTGGGTCTTACCAGATATAATCTGAATATAGATGGGCTTTGGAATGCTTACAACTAGGTCAGAATTACCTCTGAGACTTCCACTCTCTGCATGGCTTTGGCCACACAAAGCCTTGGCTTCCTCTCATGATAACCCGATCACAGGAACATGAGAGTAAATGAAAAACTATCAAGAGAACAGCACAACAGCAGACTTTCCGTACAGGGCCATGCGCTTTTTAAGATTAATCTGCAAGTACATATGTCTTTGTGTGTGTGTGTGTGTGTGTGTGTGTGTGTGTGTGTGTGTGTGTCCAAATGAGTACAGGTGCCTGCAGGGGCCGAAAGAGGGCATCAGATCTAGGGCATCCCCTAGAGCTGGATTTCCAGGCAGCTGGGAGTTATCCAATGTGGGTGCTGGGAACTGAACTCCTGAACCCTGAAAGTGCAGCACCTAATCCCAATTTCTGAGCCATCTCCCCAGCCCTCCTTCTTTCATTCTTATATTAAAATTGAACAAACAACAAAATGCTCTTCAGAGCAGATTGTTCCATCCTTAAAACACATTTGAGGCATTTGAGGTGAAGTACTTTAGGAAAAGGTATAAAATTCTCCCATTGACTATTATTGCTTGAATATTAACAGCTTACTTTTTTAAAAAAATGTATCTGAACAGTCAATTCAGATTTATTTCTCAAAATAAAAATGAATACATAATAAGACTCAGATTTTTCCTAGGCTCCTTCCTCTTTTAAAGCCGCTAGGTTTTTTTTTTTTCTATGCAGTCAAAGCTTTTGAGTTCCAGCTATTCCTTGCTTATTTGTTCAGTTTGGAAACAATTTATTTAAAGACTATCTAAATAGAACATACTTCCTTGAGTGGAAATAATTAAATACATCTGGATATTTATCTGATGTTTACTGACATTAATAGATACGGGGAGGCACTCGATTCAAGTTTAAGGACCATTTTTACCTGAGTTTGCAATTCAAGAAAAGGGTAGGACTGTATTAACATATTCTTTCCTCCAGAAATCTAAAAGATACTGGATGATGAAAAATAATGAATTTCTATGTTTTAAGACTCTCAAGGTTGAGGCTGTACAGATCGGCAGTCTTTCAGCTCTGAGTGGCTGGTCCTTGTTATCCTCAGATACTGATATATTCCTAGCCTTCCGCCACAAATGTAAGTTACTATTTAGAGAAATGGAAAATCATCTTCAGATGGGGAGGGATTCGTTCCTTACAGAGGAGGAAAACTGTCTCGTAAAAGCAAGGGGCTGGACTCGAGCACATTTTCAGCAGATGAAAGAGACAACTGTCACACAGCTACAAAAGGGGCTTCCTGCAGGACAGAAAGCTGGGCTTGCATCATCCAGACTGAGCTGCACCAGACAGCTTCCTGAACAAGCAGTCTGATCTGCGCATCCAGTCCTCAAATGCAACAGCATGTCGGTGGGCTAGTCCACCGTGCCTACCCTGGGGAAAATACAACGAAACGCAAGGAATGGCTATAATGATTAAACATATCCCAAACGGAGTGAGGGTGCTTAACTCGGTTGTAACACGCAGCCTTGGTCATTCCCTTTGTGCAGAGAGACAGCCTAGGACAGTGGGAAATGAACAGGCCTTCTAACGAGAGAATGTGGGATGAGGGTCACCCTACTATTTATAAGCTTTATGACATCAGCTGGGGAGCAAACTCTCTGAGCCTCCAATTTCCTTGTCTGGAAAATGAGACTGCACAGCGTGCCAAAGTGACTCTGGCCAAGTGGCTGTACCCACTGGCTACGAAGACAGACTGAGGCTAGTCTTACAGCTCCCCACTGTTTGGAGTAGGTCACTTAAACTCCTTGGCCCAATGGTTTATCTGTAAAATCAGGATAATGATCCTGATTGGGTTTTCATGAGCACAGCATGAACTATGCCAGATCCGATCATGTATCTGCCTCTCACAGGATCTATTAAGTAGATAAGGAAAGCGGTGCTAGCTGTAAAATGAACACAGTAATAACTGCAGGCATGTTTGGAAAACCAGGTGAAAATGAAGCATTTGATAACTCCTATGATCTATGCTAAAACTACCATTGGGCTTCCAGTGCATGTGGGCAGGCTCTACCACGTAACCTGGAATGTTCTTAGAACTGCTTGTTTCAAATGAAGGTGGAAATATCATCTCTGAGTTTGGCCCCAACCAATAAAACCTAATAATTCACAGTGAATGGCAAGTCAGCATCATTATTCAAAGAAATAAAAATCTGACTCCACATTATCTGGGCTTCCCTGGTGTGTGTGTGTGTGTGTGTGTGTGTGTGTGTGTGTGTGTGTGTGAACTTACAGGTGGCTTGAATAAATACCAGAATAATAAAATGTCATAACTAATCATTCTAATTTTCTCTTATGCTATGGAAGAGTTATTACATCAAGGAAGTTTTACATAAAATTTCTGCCTGCCAAATATTAACTTGATCGGTCTAATAAAGGACAACTTGGCTTTTGGTAGAGGCTTTCCACGAGGATGTTCTCACCAACACTGAGCAAAGACAGGGTACTTGGACTTTGTCTCCTGGAGGGTTGGCTGTACAGCCCAGCCAGTCTCTTTCAAGGTCCTCGTCCTAAGACTGTATGACAAGAGTGGGGGAGACAGGAGAGAGAGACCAAAGAAAAATAAAATATAAAAAGTGCCACAGTGTATGCACGAGATCAGGTGTGAGGGACAATAACCTTGACCTGAAAGCCAGTGGTCTGAAAACCCCAGGCCTTTCCAAGCACTAAGTGAATGACAACAGACCATGACTCCCACAGACACCATTTCTGGGCCACTGGCTGCACAAAGGACGACCTGTCTAAGCTTCCATTTCATCAGCAACATAGGGAGAAACAAGACCTCCTCCTCCTAAACTTATGAAGGCTAAGAGAGTGTAACAGTGCATAGCATGGTGCCAGGCTGCCTCGCTGCCCATTGACAAATGTCAGGAATTGACTGTCTTTAACTTGGACCCTGTCCTTCTTGGACTTGGTTTCACCTCAAAATAAACTCCCACATCTTCAAATAGCTTATCCTCTAACTTTTCAATCTTGTGGTGGGAGGAAAATGACTAAAATAACTTAGTTTCCTAAGAACGTATAAACCTAACTTAAATATATAGTTACAGTGTGTGTGTGTGTGTGTGTGTGTGTGTGTGTGTGTGTGTCACAGTTATTAATGCCCACAGTGGAGAGAAATCAAGGACCTGGCTGGATGGTGGTGGCACACGTGTTTAATCCCAGCACTTGGGAGACAGAGGCAGGCAGATCTCTGTGAGTTCAAGGCCAGCGTAGTCTACAGAGCTAGTTCCAGGACAGCTAGAGTTGCTACACAGAGAAACCTATTCTTGAAAAACAAAAACAAGAAAGGAAGGAAGGAAGGAAGGAAGGAAGGAAGGAAGGGGGGGGGAGGGAGGGAGGGGGGAGGAGGGAGGGAGGGGGGAGGGGGAGAGGGATGAAGGAAGGGAGAAGGAGGGAGGGAGGGGGAAGGAGGGAGGGAGGGAGGGAGGAGGAGGGAGGGGGAGGGAAGGGGGAGGGAAGGGAGGGAGGAGGAAGGGAGGAAGGGGGAGGGAGGGGGGATGGAGGGAGGAGGGAGGGAGGGAGGGGGAGGGAGGGGGGAGGGAGGGAGGGAGGGAGGAAGGAAGGAAGGAAGGAAGGAAGGTCAAAGACCTAGTGCATGGTTTCTGAACTTCATTTCCTGAAGAAACCTGAGCCTTCTCTAAACTCAGTGAGTCAGAGCAGGTATTGCTAAAATCACCACAAAGGGCCTAGCTCTACAACAGACCATCGAGTTAACCATGATCAATGGGAAACTCTCGTCAGTTAAGCCTTGGCTTCCTTTGCTTAATCTCACTGGAGCTATAGAGCATGGCTTGTATTTCTAGGTGTTCAGAAACGTGAGTCAAGCATCAGGAGCTGTTTTCTCCAAAGTAGGAATAGTCTTGATTCCAAAGCCCCAAAGCATGGAAATTTGGAGATTATGTCCTCCAGGACCAGCATCTACCCAAAAGCATCTACAGCCTCTCAGAAGATATCAAAAGAAATCAAGCCTGCTACTGAATGTTTTAAAAATTATTTTTAAAGATTCTTAAATTTATTTTCATTTTATGTGCATGGTGTTTTGCCTGCATGTATGTATGTGCAGGCAAAATGTTTGTATTTCCCAGGGAGGTGAGGATTTTCTAGAAGTGAAGCTACATATGGCTGTACATCACCAAATGTGTGCTGGGAACCGAAGCTGGGTCCTCTGAAAGAGCAGCAATGCTCTTAATCACGGAGCCACCTTCCAGCCCCTGATTTAAACTTTTTATATTTTTATGGGGCTTTAAAACTACAATTCATTCTTTTTATGTGGCAACCTTCAAAAACAGTATCCAAAGCATCTCACTGTATTACAGATGTGTAAGTGTTTTTACATCAATATGGAAGCTTCAAAGCAAAACCTTTAGTGCCATCTTTATGTGCATACACTCTTTAGTGTTTGAGAGACCTGAAATATTAAGTTATCACAAGCATATTTCAGTATCACTCCATATCTATTTCTGCACAAACCTAAAACAAGGTCTTAGCAAGGAACTGAAAATCAGATTTTCAACTTGTAACGTAAAGTTGAGAGAGAAAAATTAGGTCTTTCCAATAATGAGACTCACAGGTAGGATGTGATAAGTCATAATGACGAAATGCTAAAGAGGAGAGAGCAGCAGAGACGCTGTGGATGAACCCGGAAAGGACAGCCTCCACACGTCTCCACACGCCTCCACATGCATGAGAGCAAGCTCTGAGTTGCCACCAGGCATGCACAGTGGCCGTGTAATGATCAGAACTACTACGATCGTGTGTCCAGAGGAAGCCATGGCTTCCTTCGTGAACGCAGCTACTAAGAGCACAGGTTGAACTCTCACTGAAAACTAGGAAGAAGAAGAAGACAAAACCAAGCACTGACATAACGAGGCAGTATTTGTGTTTTCGAGAACACTCCAAGGTTAGAAACAAGCCATAAAGTACCAATGCTTAGCAGTTTTTCTAAGTTCTCCACCCCGAGTAGTGTCCCTTCATCTCGGACTTCTAAGCATGGACGCTGCCTTCCTCCCTATAAACCCCAAGCACAGCAGCATGGAACGCCCTGTACCCAGGATGCTAACGGAGCAACTGGAAAGTGACGACTCCAGTGTCTTAAGCTGACATCCATCAGGCAAACTGGAAACGGCCATTCATGCAAAGGTAAGGACACCAGGAAAGTAGGCAGTGTTCATGGAGTCAGCCAGGAAAGAGGCTGCACACTCCCTAAAGGAGCTGTGAGGGCTCTCTGACTTTATACTCACAAACAAGAAAAATGACAGAAACAAAAATTCCACGTCTGTGTGACTGAACATCAGACACTAAGAAAAAGAGCGACAGTAGTGAAAAGAGCCTGGTGCTGGCATAAAAACAGACAGGAAGACCAATGGAGCCGAATCCACACAACTACGAACACTTGAGTTTTGACAAAGAAACAAAAAATATCAAATGGAAAAAAGAAAGCATATTCAACAAATAGTGCTGGCATAACTGAATATCAACACATAGAAGAGTGAAAATAGACCCATATCTATCACCATGCACAAAACTCAAGTCCAAATGGATCATAGATCTCAACGTAAAACCAACCACACTGAACTTCATAGAAGAGAAAGTGGGAAGTACCCTTGAACGCATTGGCACTGGTGACCACTTCCTAAATATAACCCCAGTATCACAGACCCTGAAAGAAACAATTAATAAATGGGACCTCCTGAAACTGAAAAGCTTCTGTAAAACAAAGGACATGGTCAACAAGACAAAATGACAGCCTACAGAATGGGAAAGGATCTTCACCAACTCCATCCACATCAAACAGAAATCTGACCTGCAAAATATACAAAGAACTCAAGAAATTGTCATCAAAAGAACAAATAATCCAAAAAGGAGGGTGGGAACAGACCTAAACAGAGAACTCTCAACAGATGAATCTAAAATGGCGGAAAGACACGTAAGGAAATGATCAACCTCCTTAGCCATCAGAGAAATGCAAATCAAAACAGCTCTGAGAGACAGAGACCCACATTGGAGCACTGGACATAAATCTCAAGGTCCAAATCTGGAGCAGAAGGAGAGAGAGCACGAGCAAGGAACTCAGGACCGCAAGGGGTGCACCCACACACTGAGACAATGGGGATGTTCTACTGGGAACTCACCAAGGCCAGCTGGCCTGGGTCTGGAAAAGACTGGGATAAAACCGGACTCTCTGAACATAGCGGACAATGAGGACTACTGAGAACTCAAGAACAATGGCAATGGGTTTCTGATCCTACTGCACGCACTGGCTTTGTGGGAGCCTAGGCAGTTTGGATGCTCAACTTGCTAGACCTGGATGGAGGTGGGGGTTCCTTGGATTTCCCACAGGACAGGGAACCCTGATTGCTTTTCGGGCTGAGGAGGGGGGGACTTAATTGGGGGAGGGGGAGGGAAATGGGAGGCGGTGGCGGGGAAGAGACAGAAATCTTTAATAAATAAATAAATTAAAAAAAACAGCTCTGAGATTCCATTTACACCTGTAAGAATAACCAAGATCAAAAACTCTGATGACAACTTATGCTGGAGAGGATATGGAGAAAAGGGAACACTCTTGCATTGCTGGTGGGAATACAAACTGATAGCCTTTGGATATCAGTATGGCGATTTCTCAGAAAATTAGGAAACAACCTACCTCAAGACCAGCAATACCACTTTTGGGTATATACCCAAAGGATGATCGATGATACCACAAGGACATGTGCTCAACTATGTTCACAGCAGCTTTGTTTGTCATAGACAGAACCTGGAAACAACCTAAATGCCCCTCGACTGAAGAATGGTTAAAGAGTATGCGGAACATGTACACAATGGAGTACTACACAGAGGAAAAAATAATGACATCTTGAAATTTGCAGGCAAATGGATGGTTCTAGAAAAGATCATATTGAGTGAGGTAACCCAGACCCATAAAGACAAATATAATATGTACTCACTCACTCATAAGTGGCTTTTAGACATAAAGTAAAGAAAAATCAGCCTACAATTCACAGTCCCAGAGAACCTGGACAACAAAGGACTCTAAGAGACATATACATGGATCTAATCTACATGGAAAGTAGAAAAAAAACACGATCTCATGAGTAAATTGGGAGTGTGAAGATCATAGGAGAGGGTAGAAGGGAAGAGGGGAGGAAGAAAGGGGGAGCAGAGAAAAATATGTAGCTCAATTAAAAAAGAAGAAATTCCAGAGAGCTCCGCTATGAACTGGCTATATGAAAAATACTTGGAAGTTCTTTCTGAATATCATTAGGGTTAGGGAATGACAGGCAAAGAGCTTTGGCAAAACCTAATAGAAGAAGGATAAGGGAACCAGGGGTTGCAAGCCTCTATCGATTAACACTTGGGTCATGTGTGAGTGGGGCTTTCCTAAGAATCACTCCCAAGGGACACACCACGGATGTGGCGCCAAGCTTCACAGAGATGGTAAGAACTGGGGTGCCATGGTCGAAGACCAGAGAAGCACATAAAAGCACTACCAGCAGAACTCTGTAGAAAACAAGACAGCTGCAGAGATTTGCCTTCATTGTCTGCAGTAGCCGCAGGCTGCCAATGCGGAGTACAACGAAGGCTTCTCCACGCTGCCACCCCTTGCCTTTATCCACTTTTCCTGTGTAAAGCTCAGGTGATCATTGGGGAAAATGGATGATTGAAGCTGCAGTGTAAAGAGAGAGCACACTGCTTTAGAGCCATACCCAGGGTCAAATACAGAGAGAGCACACTGCTTTAGAGCCATACCCAGGGTCAAATACAGAGAGAACACACTGCTTTAGAGCCATACCCCTGGACCACTCACTCCAGGGTCAAATATAGCCACCTGCGTTAACAGCTAAGAGGATACACGCATGATTGTCTGTCCCCTTTCCAGCACATTGCAGTCATAATACACATTGTCACGACCATCCATATTTTTATACATAGACATTCCTAATTTAAAACAGTGAGCATGGAATAGTCAAGGTTATATGCTATGTGTTCTTCAAAACCCTTTTCGGCTAGCTTGGGTTTTTCAAATGAGCTTCCACACTCTGTCCAGACCCTCAAGACGGATGGATAGAACACGAAGAGTCTCCTTCCCTTAACCATGCTGCCACAGACCAACAACTTGCATTATCAGAGACTTGTTCTTCTCACAAAGTAAGAATGGCTCTGTCATGGTGGGAAGGATTTTGCCACCCGTAAGATGCTGTGGAAAGTGAGCCCCTAACACACAGTCTTCCCTGGGGAGAGCAGTTGCAGCGGAAATGGCGGAAGCCATGCAGAGCTGACTTGGGATGACTGTGAAAGATAGTTGAGGGAAAACGACACAGAGAGGTGCCTTCCGCCACAGGACACTTCGGCTCTGCTGGTGCCAGAAAAGACCAAGAATAGGATTCTGGCTTCTCATCTGGTTCCCAAACAAAGCAAATAGAATCACTCGGTAGGAAACCAACCCAACTGATTCACGGAGCCATGAAGAGAAATTTGAGAAAAGAGTAGCAAGCAGGCTAAAACTGGGTGCTGTGTGGGCATGACAATGGGTTATGAAACAGCGGAAGGGGGGGCTTAATAAATCCCAGGAGATAATAGCAAGGAAGAGAATAAGAAATGGTGGGTGCCTTCAAAGGTACTGTATCCTACAATATGATCTAGAAACAGGAACCAGAATCAAGCTATGCATCTAAGCAGGAGATGCCAGGGCTGTCGCAGTGACATCAACTCCATGCTGTGTAGGACTCACAACTGTCTTACAGAAAGGAGGGGCTCTCCGTGTGAAAAGAAAACCCCAAGACTCAGGAGGGACTGGCCTTAGCTCAACCTGGACCTCAGTGGTAAATGAGGAAAAGAGTGGGGTGTGAAGGAGTGTGCTCAGAATTTGACTTCTAATTGGAATATGGGGCTGGCTGAGGGGCATTACACTAAGTTCAAGCCAATGCGGTCATAGTAAATCCAGACTCAGATCGGGCTAGTGTCCATTACGCTGGTCAGACAGAGCACCCAGAGTGTCACACCCCAGGCACAGGAACACTTACTATCAGTTGGATGATGATTACCCAGGATTCTAAAATTTGTCCACCAGGCATTCGTCATTCATTGAAAACCATTCATTCTCTACTGTGGTGCTGTGTGATGGATAAAATCAAAACTACCAAGCCCAACATCCGGAGTTTGCAGCTGGATAGGAGAGACTGCCAATGACATCGTCATCTAACTGTGATAAGAAGGGGATAGCCATGACACTTGGGAATATATGGAAGGAGAAACCTGGGCACCGGGCACAGCTTCCCTAAGGCCATGATGACTGAGCCAAGACCTGGTGAGGAGGCAGATGCCCAGATGATGTTTGTGTGGGGCTAAGAGGAGGCTGGGCAAAGGGATGGCAGGTATCTAGTTCCTGGGAAAGAAGCAGTGTCGTCTTTTTGAGGACTTGACAGACAGTGTGCTTATGGGGACTGGCGAAAGTAGAGGAGAATGCAGAAGTGGGAGGGAGGAGCCAGGTGATGCGGAAGTTGCTGGCCGGTGCTAGAATCACGGGTCTTCACACTAAGTGCAACAGAAGGTCATCCCAGGTTGGGTTTCTGTTCTGCTTTATTTGTTTAATAGGGTGGCACAGCCAGTTATGCATTTCCAAATCTCCCTCTGACAGCATCATAACAGAAACAGGGCAGAAATCCAGCCAAGGGGCCGACACAGGGAAGGGCATGCAGGGAAAACAGCAGCTGAAATCGACACCAAGGTGGAGTCCAGGGGCCGCATTTGGGAAACCCAGAAGCTAGCAGAAGACACTGAGTGGCCTTAACACATCATCTGACTATGGAATGGGGCTCCCCAACATGCTCCAGGCTGGGTCAGGATTGGCTCTGGATGGGCAAGGCTATCCTGGGGTGCTTGACCAGGGGCATTTTTGTTGACCTCACCTCCTACACTCTGATCAAGGTTGAAGGACACTTCTAACAGGCTTCCCCGCCGATAAACAAAATGCATCAAAGTTGAGAGCAATGGGTGTATTTTTTTTACTTCTGACAGTTAGAAGGGAAAATTACACTGCCTCCTTTTGATTTAATCTTCCCTATCAAGAAGAATGTTTTCAAATAAAAGAGAAGCACAGACACACTGAAGAGGAAATGAAAGCCGAGAGAGGCAGGGTGATAAGGAGGAGCTGCTTTAGGTGAAGCCAAGACTCTGCTCCAAAATAAATTATGTCTTGGGATGTTGCAAGAATTTATGGCACCCATAGGCAAGGGGTATCTACCTGACAGAAAGTTCCTCTTTACATGCATCAACTACATCTCTCAATGACGCTATTGGTTGGCAATCTTCACTTCTCCCCAGGGGGTTACTACTCCAAGGTACAGGAGGATTTATAACTCTTTATTCTACCTTCTTTCTTCTGAAAATGTCTTAGCTGTTGGTAAGCATCTTAGATCTGACTAATATTTGGTAGCTATTGCCAGTGTTAGCATGCTTCCGTCCACTGCAAACACTTAAATCCTGTTTGAAAGCCAATGTGCAAAGTGCGCTTCAGTCTTGATCTCCGTGTGACGCTATGGGCAGAAGGGGCTCACTTCTAACTTGCCCCCAGAACTCCTAGAGCAACCAATTAGTAGAAAGCTCACCTGCCTCTTGTGTACCTGAACCTCGGCAAGACAGATGCTTCCTCTCTAATGTAATGTATAAAAGCAACAAAGAGGCCTACCAGGGAGTGGTTACTAATACAGGCCATGGCCAGCTTTGAAGATGGCATCTAATAGCATTCCACCCTAAATCTGTTAACTTGACCAGAGTCTAGAAGGGTGAGAAGCAGTCTTTCCAAGATCTACAAGGAGGTACAGTTGTGAGAAGTAATGACTGGATGAAGGATTTGAACCATAAGACAATCGTACAAACACAGAAGAGGTTAGGAGAGGGGCCTTCTGAATAAGTACGCAAGGACAGGCTTGCTCTGGTCAACTGCGAGACAAGATGGATGGGGGTAAGTTCAACAGCAGAGTTTTCCACACACAGTACAAATCACTGAGTGGTGTGATCCCCAAAAGTCACCAGAATCAGTAATTAAAAGTCAACCCTTACTTTAAAACCTCAAAGTCTCTTTCCTCTTCGTTCACTCTGGTGACATCTCTGAACACAGAAGTTAACACTGCTCCCAAAACTTCCCTCCCCACTTAAAACCACCCTGCCAATTTTCTCTTCCAGAAATATACAATTCTGGTTTCAGCTCTGTGGATTTTAGAAATCTCCTCAGACCCCAATTTTTAGCCACTAAATAAGGCTGGCAATACTGAAAACCTCTGCCAAAGTTGTTGTGTTAAATACCATTAAAGCCAATTGATTCCAAACTGTTAAAAACTGGACCCTGATGGAACAAAGCCCTAAAAAGATCAACTAGATGTTCATAAATGAGAGTGGTTTCATACGATTTTATTCCTGGAGTGTGCTTTCGTATATTAAATAACATATTCCATACAAATTAGTATCGAATGTTATATAGAGTGTGTTTGCATATTTTATATGTTCAATATAGTAAATTAAAAGTGGCTTAGAATATGTTTGAAATTATATAAATTGTTGTTGTTATTCCTCCCCCATGGAAAAGCCCCAGAAACTTAACCATGATGAAAGGAAACTTCAGAGTGGCCAGGACAGACGCACCAGAGCCCTCTCCTGGATCTGCTGTCTAGCTGTGTATTTCCTTCTAATGTTGTCTCCTGAGCCTTTGGCCTACAGGCCATCACCGAAAGAAAAAGGAAGTGAGAAAGGTTCCTGGTAACTAATAAAGAGGGGTGGTATGCATGTGTTTGTATGTATACATTACATACATGGACATAAAACCAACATGAAACTATAAGAAAACATAGGATGCCTTGGGAAAGAATGGAAGAAGGAAGTTGATGCTTTCCGGAAAAAGTCATAAGACATTCAACCAGGATGAAGCAAGCAGACTCCTCTCGTCACACCTAAACGCCAGCTATGTATCTCCTGGTCCAGAGAGAGGAAAATACAAAGAAGAGTCTTTGGAACAAGAAATTGATTGCTCTCAGATAACCAGCCCTCCCTGATTCTAGAAGCATCCTCCGAGACTAAGGAATGCTAGCACGCAATCAGAGCACTTCCTAGAAGTTCATGTGTGGACCTCCCCGGCAGGCTGAGCAGCAGCATAAGCCTGTAACCACCATCCCCTCACTGGAGCCCTGCTCTTTACAGACGGGAGCACAGCCTTTGCCAAAATGGTGCTTTTTACCTCAGAGGCTACCCCCAAACCTAACAGACGTGAGACAGTGTTCATACACACGATTTGTGTTCTTTTTCTAAAAACGCCGATTATGATTAGCAACTTCTCCAATGAGATTTCCAGTTACACACATGGTCAAGGAAGCACCCTTCCCAAAGACTCTCAAAGGAAGAAGCCAGGGCAAGCTGGCCAGTGACTTCAGAACAAGCACGGTGCCACCAACGGCAAACAGGACTACATCCAGTGATGTGTCCTTGAGTTGGAGGCTTTTTGAGTTGGAGGTTCCTTTACAACCCATGGTGGGTGAGAGAGATAGAGTGGCCCTGAGCCTCGGCTTTCGCTTACTCCCTGCTGGTGGAATCCTGCAGCCACTCCGCCTCCCTTAGGTTCCTTCCCTGTCACACTTAGAGTCGCCATCACCACCCAATCCCATGTCACCTCCCAGCTTGCTTCCCGTTACAGAACCATGTGGTCACTCAGCACTTAGAGAATGGGAACTTAAGACACACACTGCCCAGCTGGGCTTTCCTGTTTCCGAGAGGATTATGTTGGGAAATGCCTCAGGACAGGCACAGTGGACGGAGCCCAGGACAGCCAGCCTTGCACAGGCTGATTCCACGGGCATAGTTGGCTGCAGAGTGTCTACTCTTTTAGAGGAGCTTTGCTCGCTCATGGAACACAGAATCAGACTGGAGTGGAGAGAGATGACGTCAACTCCACTGAGGTAACTAATCCTGAAATTTATATCGCCTCAGACCGTCTGGCAAACTGTTTTTTTTTCCCCAGATATTCTTTTTTAAAAAGTATTACCATGAACACAAGCTTTATATAATTGAACTTTAGTCATTAAACCTGATAATATTGCATATTAAAATACAAGTCAGATATTCCTAATGTATCTCTTTTAGGACACTATCTTCCCTGGGGATCCTAAATACCTGGTGGAAAGAAGAAAAAGGAAGCGTTCACACGTGACATGTCACTTAGATGGTTCATGACATTTCCAATGTATTGGAGGTGCAGGTGACTTCCCACCAAAAATCTAAAACTCAGAAATGACGAATGCAGCAATGGAATCCAGTCATCGAATCAACAAGCATTTTAAAGGCAAATTAGACACTTCTGAGGGATCCCTCTAAGAAAAGCATTTTCTCTGGCCACCCAAGATAATATCCAGTCAGACTGAAGAATGTCATGGGCATGTGGCAATTAAGAGCACAAGGCCCCGAAACTATGTGCATCTGTCTTAAATCCTGTATTTAAAACTAACCGGAGTGGGATCCTGAATGAGTGGCTTTATTTCTTTGGCCCTCAGATTCTACTATAATACCACCTACCTAAAAGACCCATTGTGTAAAGGGTGTGTGACTTAACCTCTTGGAACAATGCCTGGCTCGTGATATGCAACAATAAATGATAGCTAATAGGAATCCAATCAAATAGGAACTACAAAAATACTAAGTCTAGAATAATACTGAATCACACTTCCTAAAGAAATTAATGACCTGGTTAATTTCCAAACCAAACCAAAATCACCAAGCCAAGGGCTTTCCTGAAGACAATAGGGACACAAAGATGAATAAAACATGGCCTTAGACTTTGAAACGAGGGAAGTCTGATGCAAGAGACAATATGTATACATGTAATTGTCCCCACAGGGAACGTGATGTAAGGGAGTGTTGCACAAGGTGACACAGGAACCTGACTTGGAAAGTGGGTCAGAAGAGGCCTGGCAGAAGCCAGAGAGGGAAGAACTGATCCAAGTTTGGAGCAAATAATGTCTTTGGTAAAACCATGAACAGAAGAATGTGCCAAACAAAGAAAAGTAGGAATACAATGACATATTGCTAAGAAACCATGAGTGAAACATCAAATGAGGGGCATACACATTCCACAAGGATAGCACCACGGCCAATAATACGATGGCTCATCATTTAGTAGGATGTTCAAGACTCTATTCCTGACTGAGGGACCACTGAAAATGGAAGTCGGAGCGAAAACAAACCAACAGACAAACCCACCACCATCCTATATACTTTTAGCATCCACAAGTGTGGAAAATGAACATTCATTAAACATTTAACAAACGACTTCCCCAGTCTTCCCCCATGTCACAATGACATATGTCACAAATGTCCTGTAGCTGACTAGGTCGAAAAGCCTCGAGCTCTGTATTCCCCTCGGAATCGGCACAATCAGCTCTTGGAGTGGCGTCTTGACCACACACTTTCTACTTTTGGACCATGGGACGCAGCCTACACAGAGCACCTACACTGGTGTCATTTAAACATGTCCATGGTCAGAAAACAGCCTTCCCCTGGTTTCCATCCCTCAGCAGCACCCCACTGCACACAAAATCTCCCTGTGAAGACCTTCAAGACTCTCTGTGCTTCACCCCCACCTGCATTTCTGAGCCATCCCCTTCGCATGAGCTCTCCCATCGCACGACCCGCTGCTGTTCCTCACAGGCCAGCAGGCTTCAAAAGCTGCTTTTCCAAAGGCTCCTCGCCAAACTTTGCAAAGTTAGTCCCTTCCCTTCTTAAGCTGCTCTGCACTGGGTGCCTCGTTTTATTTTCTCGGGCACTTATTATTTGAAATGATCTCTGTGTACTCTTTCTGCTCCTTTATTGCCTATAAATGTCAGGGAAATGTAAGCTAATGAGAAAGAACCAGGCTCCGTTATAAAAACATTGCCGTACAGATGATTACATGAACTAGAATGCCGATATGAAGTACTCCAAAGAAGTCATAAAATCCATATAAAAACTGCATCTATTTGATTTGCTTCTGATAATTCCTGACAGGCATCAAGCATCAATCCACTCTTGCATGAATGATTAAGAGAATAGCAGTACATACTCCCCGTGACGAGATGAACATTCCATCCCACCAAACCCAAGGGCTTGAAACACTAGAAATTACTTTTATGGAGAGTTGTGTCATACAGAGTATTTAAAGCAGCAACTGTCTTGAGGGACGGCATCCTCACCTCTGACATCCTCACCTCCACAGCCAATTGCCAAACACTGAATCAAAGGGGCTTGATGTTTGCAACAGACTAGGTGTTTCCTGATGCCAAGAGACAGGCAGCAGATGTCAGAATGATAAAAAAGAGGCAGGGAGGAAGCAACTTCCGCAGGAAACTGTGGGGAGGCCCTGGTCCCTCAGGCAGAAAGAACATGGGCCATCAGAGTCTACAACAGAAGGACCCCACCAGCCGGGTACTGCAAAGAAGCCTGCCTACCACATGGCTAGAACCTCTCGCCCTAGGAACTGCAAGAGACATTACATAGAGCTAATGATGAAATACTAAATGCTAAGGATTTCCTTGAATTTCGTTTTGTTGTTCTGGGACTTAGAAGCCATCTGCCTCTGATGTTGGGCAAGACAAATGACTGTAGGTGACCACACAACCGTGGCCACCGTGTGCTGTTTGGAGATGATAATTCAAGAGTGCCCAAGTTAATGAGAGAGAGCCAGGTCCTGTCACAAACACCTCTGAACAGAGTATCACGTGAGCTAGAATGCACATACAAAATACTGCACAGATGTTACCATTCTAGGCAAGTCTCAAGAATATAAGTTATGCAGTTCCTTGTGGTGTGAAGCCAAATGGTCGAACTACATGGCGTTAATATAGAAATGTGATTTCTGCCATTTTTTCACCTTCAGGAAACAAGAAAAGCCTAGATAAGAAATTAGAAAGTGCAGCCCGTGCTAACTAACAATTTGTGCAACAATTTCTTCTCAACTGGATTCTCATTAAGTCAGCAGTTAGTGAGACTCTACTTTGAAGAAGTTAACAATTGTAGAAAGACAAACTCACTTAAGCTAGGAAACAGGGCCATCCCTACGAACACTCAGATGATGGAGAAGAGCCTTTGGACAAGGTTCTTCCCGGGGGGAGGGGGGGATGAAGAGACCTAAGGAGGATTTCACACTCATCAGCAGACGACAACCGTGAAAAGTGTGGTGTGTGATGGCTTCTTCAATTAGACCAGAGGAAGGGCAGCGTTTTCCCCCACCCTCGGCACCGCTAGAGACGGGGAGCTCTACATGTGCTCACAGGCACACGTATTAAGTAACCAAGATGAGTCCAGAGATTAAATCTGCCTACTCATCGTGATGTAGCTACTGTCCTGGGTGCTTCTGGATTTCCTACTTATCTGGGTTCAGAGATCCGTTGTATCCTTGACTACATGAAGGTATCTTTGTTACCTCCCTAACAAGGTGAGGGCATTTAAAGGAATGTAAAGTTTACCCAACTAAGAGCATAGTATGTCATGAATGTACATGTGTAAACATTATACAACCAAGAACAGAGTACACCATGGATATACGTGTGTAAACTTTAAACCAAGAGCAGAGTGTGTCACAGATATACATGTGTAAATTTTACACAACCAAGAGAAGAATGTGCCATAGACATATGTGTACACCTTTGCATTTGGGAAACTGCATAAAAGCTATTGTGGTCACAAGATGAGGAGGAGAAAACCAGCAACAACAGCTGATCTGCAACTAATTCCACGGGTACCATATCCCCTAAATGAAGAGCTAACATTTTATAGTATGAACTTCTATGATGCTATCAATTCTTTCATATTTTTATTTTAAAATATGTACTCGGAATATTCATTGTCCTGTCACTAATGAGCTGAGCAACTGCAAGCAAGGAACTCAACCTTACTGACCCTCCAAAGAGGGTGGTGGAGAAAAGTTGCTGACTGGGGACAAACCAGCTCTGCAGAGGGGACAGTCACACTCCTGGCCTGCTCTGATGCTCTGACCTCTCCCTATACACTCCTGCGTTCTCCGAGGTCATTCTTACATCTATGCATAGGAATACTGCTAACACTAGCTCTTCTCCACCATCTTTCCAATCTCTTGTTTAAATGGCACCTAAACCATTCAGGTTCTAAACTTCTGGAGCCTCCATGGGATGTCCCTTTTAGATTCAAACCTGCTAAGTGACTCTAACATTAGCCAAGTTCAAAGGACCATTGTGAAGACCAAAAGTAGGAGACTGGAGAGATGGCTCAGCAGTTAAGAGCATTTGTTGCTCCTACAGAGGATCCAAATTTGGTTCCCAGCACCCGTATGGTGGCTCAGAACCATCTGCAAATCTAGTTTCTGGGAATCTGATGACCTCTTCTGGGCTCTGAGAGTACATGCACATGGTACACATACATACATGCAGGCAAACACTCATACACATAAAACTAAAGAAACTAAATATTAAAACCATTAGTCATTAATATATTAAAATAGTTAAAGATTAGAACATAGAAATAAGAAATTAAAGTACCCTAGTGTTTACTAAAATTATACAATGCATGTATGGATTATATAAAATTATTCACAATTACAAATAATATATAAACACATACCACTCTCTCTCACACACACACATACACACACACACACACACACACACACGGTGTAAGAATTACTATAAGATGGGTATTTTGAATGTTAATCAATAATGAAGGTCCAGTTCTTTAAATACATAACAGTCACACGCTAGTGTGCATTTCCCCCTTGCACTTTGATCTTCCACGTGCCTGGCACACATTTCAGCCTTCTGCTTCACACACACTGCGTAACGTTCCAGATAGGTTCAGCTGTGGTTGTTCTTCACGGAGCACTAACATTCTCCTATGGTGCAGATATCATGTGCTCGCCAAAGTACTGATGCATGCTATTTTTCACAATTCTTTTTAAGCGCATGCTCATGCAGGCATGTTCATTTACTGAACACACCCACAGAAAGAAAAGGCTGCTCTCAGGAGCTATCCAGGAACACATTTGCAGAGCATGAGGCAGAGAGGAGAAAGAACTAGGCTATGGACAAGTATGTTTTGAGACCACTGTAGATACTCAGATCTACCCACTACAGAGGAAACCCAGCCATGGAAAACATATGCAATTTGGGTTTATTACGTGTTTTGTTTTGACATGTTTTCTCACTAGTCTAGTCCACCTCTAGCAAAGATAGCAAGTAGACGATGTAACATTCTTTGACCTCTCAATATTTTTGATATGCAAATTAAAGATCTGCCATGGTCCACACATTCTTGTGACTGGGGCTTCAAAGTCGCAATACTGGTCCTAAAGGAGGATCTACTTTTGCACCCGTGGGGCAGAACACAAAAAGAGCTGGGACCTTAATGCATCACACATGAGTGATGAGATGATGCTGACATTAAGAAGAAACATAAAGTGAACAGCTCAGTGGAACATATAAAAAGAACACGGTGTGGAGAATCAGAGCTAAATGTGCACCCAAAGTTACTTCTGTCTACCTAAAGAGCCACTCATTGGCCTGCCTTAGAACTACCAATCAAGGCTTCCTGCTAGCCCTGGGCAATATTGAATCAAACTAAATGAGAAAGTTATCCGTGTAAGAAATTTAAACTCAAATCAGGGTCGGTGACACTAATCTTCTAATCGCAAGGGTGGGATGTCCCCTGCAACACCTGGATACAATATAGAATTCTGTAAACACTTTCCCAGAGCAAAGCTCTCCCCATCCCACCGGAGTACACATAACATCACTGCAAAGCACAGCAATAGCAGAAACCATCTCCCAATTTTTATCCCAAAGTGACTGAATGTCAAAATGGTCTTAATGAAGGAAGAAATCAATATCTTCACATCTCAATTCTTTAACAAGCCAATCCGCAGCTCCAGAAGTCATGAAATGAACACATCTTATCTGTTAGCCCCTCACCCCCAGCCTGCCAGACTCCAAGTGAAACCTATGTGTCTGTCTTACCTGTAATCTGACTCTGTCCTTGTGGATTAAAAGGACTTGGTGCAGAGTTCAGGGAGGGCCGTGGGTTCTGAGGCGGGACACCTACTCTCATACTGGGATGAGGAATGCGCCCTAAATCACTGAGGCGGTCAGAGAACAAACTAGGTTTAGAGTCATCAAGCTTCTGTCTGTGCCCTGGAAACAGCAAATCATAAAATAAAAGCATATTAATTAGCTGAACAATTGACCATGCTGAATAGATATGTGAACATACATACTGGGTAGGGTAAGCCAAGGAATTATCAATACTGATATCTATTATGATGTGTCTATGCAAGCTGCTCTTTGGGCATTGTGGGGTGGTGAGCCTTCCTAATTCTAGCGGTATAGAGAGAACAGAGGGTCCCAAGGATGACGTGGAGTCAAGAGCTCAAGAGGAACTCTCTGGGTGCCCCCTGGCCCTGTCAATAAAAAGATGAGAAAAATGAGTGTTCTCTAGGTCACCTTTCTAATTTCATGATGGGGGTTCCCCATCTGAAAGCTCAGGGGGTCTGCTACACTGTCACCAACCTTGGGCAGAGTCAGGGGCAAACACATTTTTTGAAGACCAATTTCCATAGTGGCTACAGTGACTTTTCTTTCTTATGCTACAGCTACGTACCTACCCTTGCAGAAAAAAAATAAAACTCAAAAGGGAAAACAGAAAAGAAAGGAAGAGAAAAGAGAAGAAAGCAGGAAAGGAGGGAATGGGAAGAAGAAGGGCAGAGACAGAACATAAGCAAAGAAAATCGAATTGTCAAAGCAGAGTTGCGTATTGTGAGATGTGCCGAAGCCCCAGAACATGCAATGAACCCTGGTAAGTCACACAGAATATGTTCCATTTTAAATACACTACTGTAGTTTTATGAGGAAATGGAAAATACTGGTGGCTAAATAGGTGAATGTGACCACACATTATGAGAGAGAGAGAGAGAGAGAGAGAGAGAGAGAGAGAGAGAGAGAGAGCACTTTTCTGGTTTATTTAAGTTGTAAAGCAACAAAAAACTGAGTGTTAAAGAAACGTGCAAATTAAAACAGATGCACTGAAACACTGAAACATCTTCAAAAATCACCAACTCATCCATTCGAAGGAATGTAGTAGTGTCGTGACCCAGGGACAGAGCATGGCTGTGCACCTAATTTGAGAGCAGAGCTTTGGATGCTAGGAAGCCCCTATCTGCTGCTCAGCATTCTGGAACGCATGAGCAAGCAGCTGGTGCGAGAAACGTCATTGGAACAAAGGCTAGATGAAAAAATGCATCCGCTAGCAAAACTGAGGGAATTTGTATTATTACTCATCAAAAAAAAAAAAAAAACACTGAATGTGTATTGTTAATAACCTGGGGAATGGGTGTCTGCCACCACTCTAAGTGCTGGGACATTTTACCTCCCCCTTCACACGGGGCAAGGGGAATAAATGTATCAGGAGAGGGTTAAGTTGAACATTAGAATTCCCCAACTATAAGCTGTCTTCATAAGACAAATTCCTTATTTTATTTGCCCCAAAATGTATTTTCCTGTCTCCCTTTTCATTGCCTACCCAGCCCAAAGAAAACAGACAGGAAGCCAAGGCTTGGTAATATGAGTGTAGCTGTCTCCACAGCCAAACATGTTCCAACTGAGCCCATTAACTGAAATGTACCCACCACCCTATTTCCTGCCAGTGTGTGTTTTGGGCATTGGCTGTAACAGAAGGACTAAACCTAGTTGAAAACATGATCAGGAAAAAAAACAAAGGAAATCCGTTGTTAATTGTTGTTTCCCCCCACTTTATACAGATCACAAATAGATTTTAGAAACGTAAGGGTTTTTAGAGGTGACCTGAAACAGCCCCTAGACCCCAGCTAATAGCTCGTGCACAGATGAAGAGGCCGAGACCGGCTCAGGCAGGGTAACAAGGTCATGGCCCTCCATTATTGGCTAGCTTGGCAAGGCTGAGGCTCCAGCCCTAACTGTATGAGGCAAGCTTTCTATTCATCATGAGGGACCAGCAATGTTGGCTTCCTACCTTCCTCCTTGAGTTGTCTCTAGTGACTCAAAGTGCCTAAAACACTTAAGAAGTCAGCCCATGAAGTATCAAGACTAGTTTTCAACATAAGTAGCAAGAGTGGTCAATTACAAAAATAACTTATTCGTTACCAAAAATAAATGGCTGTAGCTTAAATACTGAACTTCTATCCGTACAGCTCTCTGGGTCTAGCTAATTTCACAATAGAATTATTATATAAATACTTGTCACAGTCAGATTCATATAATCTCTCTGTCCCTGTCTCCTCTCCCATCTATAATTTTTGACACAGCAATAAATGCTTATGGAATTGTTTGGTAAGTTATTTTTTAATGAGCCACTGTTTGGAGTGGTGAATTCCCTGAAGGTTGTGAGAAGGCTGTGTGATCTCCCACAGACACTTGTACACTGGGACGTGAGTTCAGTGTGTGCAGGTGTGGGCACATTTTTATTTACTATTAGCCTAACATTATGCCGAATGCTTGCCTAACGCAGGCAAGAGGAAAGGGCTTTGAATAGCCCTTTGATGTGAAAATTTCTAAGAAGCAAGAAAAACTTTTAAGTTTCAGTGACTTTTCAGAATCATCCTCAAAGACAGCAGCTACCATGAATCCACAGACAACCTAGAATAATCTATAGAGCTTCTAACAGAAGATGCCAATATATAAAAGCATTTATATGTAAAATGCATTTTCCTTGTGTTTCTTTACCCTCTCCTAGCAGCCGCCACAACTAAAACAAGATTCTTACAGCACAATGCCAAGCAAAAGCCAAACAGGTTCTTCATCTTTCAACCATGACAAATAGCGGCCGCCGCTAAACCACATCAGGGTGTACTCCAGTGATGGACGAAAGATGTGCTGGAATCATCGGCACCCGGGCGATCCTTTCAGACACTCAGAACACAGGGGACAAAGGAGTCACAGACTCAGACAAGGACAGAGTAATTGGTCGTGTTGTCTGGAGGACTGAGTGTCACTCATCCCCAAGGAGAAGCTGTTCCAAGCGAGAGGCAGACACAAAGAGTGGGCAGCTCTTAGACAGCTGCTCTAGGCGAAAGACTAGGAACTGGAGCGGGGGGGGGGGGGGGGGGGGGGCTTAGCTCAGCAGATAAAGCACCTACCTGCCATGCAAGCATTGGGACCAGAGTTCAGATCCCAGAACCTAGGAGTGTGGGTGAGCATGAGGGACCACAGAGTTCTAGCATTCAAAAAGCATGGACAAGAGATCTCTGGAGCAAACTGGCTAGCAAGACTACCCTATACCCGTGAGCTCTGGATTCAGGTGGGAGACCCTGCTTCAGTGCATTAGGTGGACAGCAACTGAAGAAGAATCCTGACATCAACCTCAGACCTCCACATGGATACACACAGAGAGACACACAAGAGCACACACATGTACACACACATGAAAACTGATCTGCACAGCTCATTCAAATCACACACATATATGGGGGGCACTATATAAAAGCATGGTCCTGGAACCTCTCATCTAGCTGAATCTTCTCCTGACGGAAGTCATCCTTCCAGACTGGCAGAATAGGAAAAGGCTCCCTCAAGCTCTGAATTATATGGGCATCCAGATCCCAGAGTGGGTTAAATTAAACTCTTAGGGTAGGTTATGGAGGAAAGTTGCCTTTTTTTTAAAGCCTCGCATGCTTTAATATGCGGGCAGGGCTGAAAAAAACCACTACTCAAGATAGTCCGAGATCCAGCACGAATGCTAGCCATCCACACCAATGATTTCTCCATTTCCAGACGGAGCCCTGTCTTCGGTCCTGAGTTCCAGGTTTCTATCTCCCATTGCGTCCTTGGCAGATGCCCGGGGATGTATCATGGTATCTTAAATGCAGCACACTCAAAACAGAATTCTTGGGTCTCTCTCCAAAGCATCCTATTGCTTCGATGGAATGCCTAATATCAATGGCTATCACTGGCCACTCGCTTGCCGGCAGTCAAGAACGGAGATATTCTCCTTGGTCCTCACTCCCCACATGGAGTCCACCATCACGTCCTGGCCTTTCTGTCTTGAGACTCCATCTCCTATCTACTCAGTTCCCTTCATTTCTCCCGGCACAACCCTAGCCTCAGTGCCTACCTAACTCTCTCTGAGTATCTGGCATTGTCTGCTTTGAAATTTCCCATATGCCTGAGATAAAAATCTTCTTGGTTTTTCTGTATGGCCCCCTCCTTCTTGCTTAGGTCTAGCATGAATCCCACCTCCTTTGAGAGGCCTGGCCTGCTTCCAATAACCAAAATATGTTCCCACCCTCTTGAGCACAGCCTTTCTTTATTTCCTTTGTGGCAGTTGTCACAATCTGTAATTATCTTGTATATTTATTTGCCCCTCCGCAGAGATTCCACATCCCATGAGAATGAGTGCCCTGTCCCTTGGGTACAGCTGGATTCTCACAATCTAGTCGGTGCCTGCCATACAGTAGGTATTCAATGAATATTTATGAAAGCAAAGAAAATATGAAGATGAGAAATGCCTTGATTCGGAGAAAATTTACTGGTACAGGGTATCATATTACAACACTATCCCTAAAAAAAAAAAAAAAAAATGCATCGTAGTTTTCTGCAGTGTAATGAAGCCAGTAGGTAAAGCCTTTATTTAGAAACAGTTCCACTTGGTGCTTCCTGGAAAACTAGACTAATGGGCATAAATTTAGACTAAAGCTCATTTGCTCTTTGAAAAAAAATCCCATTTTTCTCACTGTAATATTTAAGCTTTGTTAAAAACCATTTAGAATTGGGGTGATTAAAAGGGTAACAGATGTAAGCTGGACTCTACATTTTGAAGCGGTGCACTTGTTTGATGGGTGAGGACCCCGAGTCCCCATGAGAGAACATGCTTTCTCAAAGTCACATGGTTAGTGGGGGGACTAACGCTTGGATTTCCTGGTCACTGGTCCAATGTTCTTTCCTCTCCCATGGCTGGCCAGCTTATTTGAGGACATAACAGTAAGGCAGAGCTCGTTCAGGGGAAATCGTGACCAAAAAAAAAAAAAAAAAATGAGTTTTAAATGGAAACGAAAAACGGAGTAGTTTTTCAGAAAAAAAATCTCTTTCAGAAAGTCCCAGCTTGCGTGGGTGAATATGACTTTTGTTGTAATAAATTCAGGGGCACAAGAAGAAATCATGAGTAAAAGGTCACGGCATTCACACATGCTTACAGCAAAGATACATGAGGAACTGCTCAGCCCCTGGGCCACAGTGCAGCCAATAGCCCCACTGATCCCTTACACACATGAGACTAGCAATCGGCCATAGTCACCTCTGCCTTCAAACACAGGCATCAGAAAGGGGCATGGAAAGACTAGTAAGTGTGGTGTTTGGACAGTGAAAATGACCTCCTTTGTATAATTAAGACACTGAGCTACGCCTCCCAGCTTCCGAGAACAGCGTTCCCCCAGCCAGGACCTCCCCCTTTATGCAACTGTCTGGCCGCATGAGTCGTACCGGCCAGTAAGACGGCTCCTCCTCCAAGAAGCCAGATACACTAGGAAAGACGAGACAGAATATTTTTCTATATTTTTAAGACATTTTCTGTCTTTTCATTTAATTTAATTTATTTATTTGGGGTTTTTTTTTTTTGAGTCAGGTTTTTTCTTGACTGTTCTGGAATTCCTTCTGTAGACCAGCCTGGCCTCAAACTCAAAGATCTGCCTGCCTCTGCCTCCCAAGCACTGGGATTACAGGTGTGTGCCACCACCGCCCAGGATATTCTTCGTGAAGAGCATGCTGAACAATGTCTGGTCCACCCTCGCATGGACCAGAAGACTAACTGATGTGCGTGATGGGTTTATCTAGTCTAGTCGGTGTGCAGTACATCTCTGGCCTGTGTGATTCACTCCCGGCATTGTAAGGAGGAGGAGATAGGAAAGAACACGAGATAGCATCTTTGCCTTCAAGGAGCTCACAAAATAGTGAGAAAGGCAAGCCATTCCGTGTGACAGGAGAACATCCGAGGTGAGGGTAAGCGTGGGTGTCTAGCGTGGAGGTCAACTGAGAGCATTAGACTAGGGGCCGCTCAAAATATTAAAGAAGCCATTCTTTGTGTGAGTCTCTTTGTCTTGTGCTGTCAGGAGAACTGGCATATACTTGAGGGTCAAATGTCACGGTATCTAGTACTCACTTTGAAATATTTCAGCTAAATAATAGACGAAGCAGGCATGGCAAAATAGACATACGAGATGCTAAGCAGATATGGACAGATTAGATATGATATTTTCATGCATGTTTGTAAGCTCTTTCATTATGAAAGAAAAAAGATAATAGAGGTCAATGTGGAAATCACACAGGAGTAATTGGTTTTGACTAAAAGGAAGCATGCACTGAAGAGAGTCATGCCTGTTCTAAGGCCAAGAAAGATGCTGATATGCACAGAGGCAGAGGACAGCTAGGAAGGCACGGGACAGAAACACGGTCACAAGAAGAAGGGGACAGCTAGCTAGAAGGCACGGGACAGAAACATGGTCACAAGAAGAAGGGGACAGCTAGCTGGAAGGCACGGGACAGAAACATGGTCACAAGAAGAAGGGGACAGCTAGCTGGAAGGCACGGGACAGAAACATGGTCACAAGAAGAAGGGGACAGCTAGCTGGAAGGTGCGTGACAGAAACATGGTCACAAGAAGAAGGGGACAGCTAGCTGGAAGGCATGGGACAGAAACATGATAACAAATATCTTGAGAGAACAGATGATGTTAAACATTTATGTGATGCTAATCTAACCCCAGGCACCCCCTCCTTCATATCGCTTAATAAGTGAGTGAGGCGTTGGCTCTTAAGCCACACACAACAGCGTAGAGCGCTGCCCTGTAAAGACAGGTCTCCTGACCTGCAAAATGATGTTTGGCAGCCCACAGACCTCCTCTGCCATGCCTGTGGGCTTCCCTAGAGAAGTGACTAGGGAGATGTTAACTAATTATGCTGTCACCAAGTATGTTTCAGAATGAACTCTGCTCTGATGTTAAGAGGTCTGAAGCCACAGGATGCGACAGATGCTGGGTATTGGGATGACGATCCTCTAAATGAAAAGAGAAGGCTTGCATTTTTCTTCCAGAGTAAATTTGCTACCACAGCAGTCCTGGGGCAAATGAAGAGGCCCTTTGATTGTAATTGCCCTATCCTGACAGTGGCCCAACAGGTGTGTGCCTGCAGGTAGTGGGGAGGACTTTTAGAGCTTCATGTATTTAGTGCCATCCTGTCGCTGGTGTATTTATTATCACCTTTTGGCCGTTCACCTTACAGAGAGCTCTGACTCCACACAATTTATTGGGAAGTCTGTTACTGAGAAAAGAGTTTGTCTCTGCGTCTCTTAGCATTTTGGCTGATGTCTTTTAGCAAACACAGGGAGGGGTTCACAGGCTATGGCCCCTGAGGTTAAGAACTTTGACTTTTGGCACTCCTGCAGGGGTGTGAAAATGGAAAAGCCCTTGAGAAAAGTGAAGCTGTTCTCTGCCAGCATTCAGATGACTCCATTCACCTGCGCACTGTGGGTAGAAATCGGAGACTCGGGTCCTTGCACGGCCGAGTTAGCCTCCTTTCCTTTCTCTCATCCAAAACCATCCAAATCAGCTTCATCTCTGATCTCTATTTCTGAGACATCACTATCTTCTAGTCTTCCATGTCCCCAAATCCAGCATCCATCACCTTCTACCACCTCCTTTCCTAGAGCCCACGTTGTCCAGCCAAGGCCACGCCTACAACATCCAGAGGGAGGCATCCATTTGCCACCCCACCTGAGCCACTCCCTAAAAGGTGTGGCCTGAGGCTCAGACCTCAGAGCATCAGTAGCAGCCGAGGACATTCAAGAGGACACTATCGGGTCATGGGCCCCCAGGAAGGGACTTTGGGACTTAAGTTTCTTCACCTACCTACCACAAATGAAAGTATAAGTTTCCCTAACCCCTAATACAATTTCTGTTCCCCAACCCCAAATCTCAAATTACTCACCTGCTAAGATCCATTCAACCATCCAAAGAGACACGGCTCCACCTTAACCCCTCAAACCCAGCAGAGAAGAACCTGGAAACAGGGTTCTAGTGTGTGCTGTTACTCCTGTCTGTGGTGGCTCACACTGATCTACCCTCCACTCTTCAGGTAAATCTGGTGTCTTTGTCCAAGCTGTCCCCTCAACTTAACACACATTGTCTCATCAGCTGCACTTGGAAAAATCTCCTCCCTGGCTAGACTTGGTCATGGCCTAGTGTTTCCTGTATATGTGACTCTCTGGTTTCTATCTTGGTAGCTGAACACAGGCCCAACTGAGTGTTATGTCCAGGGCACATGGTTACACTTAGGTCCTAGAGGCATTCCGTGAGCATTAGCCTTCTGCAAATTGACATAAAATATTTATTCTGAATTTCAAAGCCTATTATTCTAAATGTTCTTCACTTTGATTAGCCACCCCTTAGAGATGGTTGTCATGTGTTATATCTACAACAGTCTTAATGCATACAAGCACCAATTGACTTAACAAAGAACCAAGATAAATTTGAAATTATCTCTCCTTTTGTCCAGTGGAAGACAGGGAGGAGGGGGAGGAAAGCTGGGAGGCATTTCCCACGGTAAAACTGATGATTCGATCACCTCTGTTGGAAAAGGCTGCTGAGTCATCCTAACCATACACTGGCTGGTGTCGGCCAACACTATTGGGAGACTAGAATAATGAAAGGAACTTAGGCATCATTTTCACATTTAAGGCCTCAAGCCACGCTGAGCCGCTGATAAGAACAGCTCTTCAGGAGTGCTCAGGAGCAGAGACAGCCCTAGAGCCATGGTAGTGAGCAGCTGGAGACAGAGGACCACAGATCGGAAACAAACCAGGAGATTCAACTCTCGTGGCATCTCAAAAGTGAGCTTCTCTCTCAGGGACCCTCTTAAGATAGCAACTAGTTTCTTAAGGAAAAGCGATCACAGTCTCTACCACATATCTCTGAACACCCCCTCGCCCCCACACCGAGTCAGGCACAGGGAGTCAGAGTTTATCCAGAGAAAAGACAGGAAGAATCGCTTCACCCAAGAAAGGACTGAAGCTCTTCCAGGCTCTTGGGTAAAATATAATTATGGAAAAGAAAAATATAATATACTCTAGAGACATAATTATAGAGCTAAGCCATAGACTCCATAGAAATATTCTAGGAACTTCAGTTCATTTTTTAAAAAAATGTTAACGTTTGAATTCGCTGCCTTTTACTGCAAGGCACCAGTCTAGAGCAGCAGCAGAAAGTTTTTCATCCTCTTATTACATCTGCAAGCATTTTTTAAAAATACAACTAGTTAGAGTGAGAAATTGCCGAGGGCCTGCCTCATTTCCGAGGTCAGCTGCCTGTTTCCAAAGCTAGGCTTCTGAAAGTTGAGGAGTTCAAGATCTTTCGAGAAATATGCAAATCAAAGAGCTGGGGCAAAATTTGCATGAATATAGATTCGAGTTCTTTTATAACTTTTCCCTTCTGGGGATGTGGCAAACACAGAGACCAAAGCCTAACTATCAGGGAGGAAAGGAGACAGGGTAGAGCCGTGGAGCTAGTCCCCGACCAGTCCCACTTCAGGAAGAAAGCCCGATAGAGGAGCTAAAGCATCCTCTCTTGTTTCGGGATAATGGACTCAAAGAATTTCATATATTTACATAGAAAGAACCTCCTGAAAAGTTAAACAGAGAACAGGGTTTTATTTAACTTCTGTCTCCTCTCTCTCTCTTCCCCTCCCTCCACCCATCCCTCATTCCTCCCTCCCTGCCCCAGTCCCTCTCTCTGGTGACCAAGCCCAGACCCTTCCTGGCGCTAAGCAAGCACTGGACCACTGAGTCATATCTCTAGATCTGAGGAGGAGGATTGTAACAAGCTAGAAAGAGCAGGCAGTCTTGACCACAGCTCACAGTATACATATGGGGGTCAAAGGACAACTTGCAGAAGTCCATTTTCTCATTTCTATCCTGTGGGTCCTGGGGATTGAACTCAGGGCCACAGGCTTGGCAGCAAGCCCCTTTACCTGCTGAGCCATCTCGCTGGTCCAGTAACAAACTCTTTACCTTTCACTTTTCTTTACACAATTAATTTGATTCCCAGAAAAAAAGACATTGTTGACTTATTTTTCACTCCTCTGCCCTGATACAGTCGTCATTTTTATAGGCCAAATACCACAAAAGGAAAAACCAAAAGAGAGAGGGAGCAGGGGCTGGAAGGATGATAACTTGCTGATATTACACTGAGCCCTACTGATCTGTAGACCATGAGACATCTCATCCCATTAATGACACCTCAGCATCCATCACCATCCCTGGCCATCTGACTTTAACTTTCTGGGAAACGAACAAAAGGTCCCCTTCTTCTCCCTGCCTATGGTGAGCTCCATCATGGGGTGTGATGCTGGAGGCAGGCCCTCTGAGTGTTTTAGTATGGTACAGTCACATGCACCACAGTTCTTTGTGTTACCGACACTCACAGAAACCCCAGCGAGAAATGGAAAGTTACTCTCCATGGTAAGATGGTTCCCAGGGTCGAACAAAAAGCATTGCTGTTTGTTTGCCAGTGACTCAGCTGATTGTGGATGGCATTATTCTTCAACGTGTCTGGTGACAACCAGCCCACAGGCTGTTGTCACACAACCCCTGGAGCCTAGGCTTGGTTTCCTTCACAGGCATACTCTGTTTCTCTTCCAGGGTTATGGTTTGGTAGGTAAGTTTTGGGGAGTGTGGGGGGTGGGGGATGAGGAGGAAAGATTAGGAAGTGTGAGGCACTCATCTCAGAATCACCCAGAGTAGAGACCATCATCCTCAATTTTCCTATTTCTGCCAGGGGACGAGAATGCTGAAAAGCAATAACCAAGGAAAAAGTCAGCCAGTGCCCGCAGCCGAATGGCAGCAGAGATCCCAGAAGGAGAAGGAAAAGACTGGGAGGGGGTGGACTTCTTACTTAAGCTGGACCTGTTCCAGCTGGCAAGATGAGGTGATTTTCTTAACGCTTGCAAAACCTGATTACGTTTTTAAAGGAATGAAGAAGAGGGAGATGTAAACACAGCCATTAAAGCAGATTTGAAGCACTTAGTTCTAAGCTAGTCTAAGGCTCCCCCAATTGTACACCGCTCTGCATTTCTCCACTTGTGAGCCATCAAGATGACACGTGGGATCCATGTCAGTGTCCTCTGCCTGGCAAATTAGGCTGGCCAAGCTCTGCCGTTACCCTGTCAGGTCAGATGTGGACGAAAGAGCACCTTAAACAGTGATAGACGCGTCTCTCAGAAGCGACACCCGAAAGATTCTGTTTTAATTCATCAAGGGCCCATTGTGTTTATATCTACGTAACAGGTCTTAAACAGATGGTTTAAACATGATTAAACAAGAGCCGTCTTTGAAACAAACCCCTAACAAAACTCAGATGGCTCAGAAGCTGAACAACAGTCAACAATATAACATATAAATTATTTCTCTCGAAGCTGCAAGGGTAATACGCGATAAACTCCCAAATAAAAGATGTTTTATAAGTGAAACTTGAAGGATTACTGCGTATATCAACACCTCCTTGCAACAGAATAGCATTTATCCACCTATCCATCCACTCCTCTTAATGCTACTGCACACTTTACTCTCCGTGATAGACAGATAATTGCTCTTGTCAGCCGTGTGTACTGAAGGGAGTCTGCTGTGCTAATCCCGACATTCTTATCTTCTGTGAACCCTGATTAAGGAACTCAAAAGAATACTCCTCCATCCCCAAACTACTGGAGTTTTCTGCTCCTGCTCGGATCTGCTAAAGTGTTCTTACATTCCACTCTGTCACGAGAGGTGCCAAGTGTTTTGAGTAGGATCAAGTCAGAGTTTTATAAAAGGGACTTTAGCACAGTCTTCAAGGGTGTTAGGTGGCAGCAAGCTTTGCCGCCTTTCAAGACACAGACTATCAGAAAAGTATGTTATTTGCAGGCGAAAGCAAAAGCGGGCTGAGATCGGTTAATATTTGTTTAAAACTACCAGAGCTCTTTCATTTCAAAGGCAAGTTAATGCTGTGGATTCCTGTCTGCAGGTTTCATGTTGAATCATCATTTGTGACAGTTTGTCCATAGGAAACAGAATGTATGCATTTTCCAGATATACACACGTATGACTAAAAATTCCTATTGCTCTACCATACTCATGCATGTATATGGATGGATGGAGGGGGCGGGAGTCCAGTTAAAGGGACAGAAATGCCACTATCCAAGTTCTAGGTCATTCTAGACATCACTGCTGACAGAGATACCATCCTCTCAAGGCTCAACATGCTTTTCAGTATTCCCTGAACACACCCCAAGAAACCTCTGCCCCCTAAACATACCTTTCCTTCTATATGAAGTCCCAGCCTTTAGTCTGACTAGATGTCTTTCGTTTATTTCAAAAATGGTACATGCTCACTGGAAAAGCAAAAGTGGGCTGGTCAACTGAAGAATTTCTCGTGGTTTGACTATTCCTTTACTGGGTCCTGTTTGTTTCACAGACCTCACACCAACCATGTTCTCAGAATTAATATTCCTCCTTCTTGGTGTATTAACTGGCCTAGCAGCTTAACAGGCCTCACTAACTACCCTTAAGATTATACACGCATGCATTCACATGCATGCACGCACACGCACATACACACACACACACACATTTCCAGTTAGTTCCTGGTGTGGAACTGTGCCTCAGAATGGATAACTGCTCAGAATATGGGAAGAGAAAAAGTAACTAAAGGGGGTGGGTATCAGTCACTAATGGGCAGACAAGAGCTTCTCAAGCCCAGAACTTCTATCAATGCAACAAACTGACTTCCAGTCTAAAGAATCGGTGAGGCTGGGGACTAACTTCCTGATAGTATGGGTATACACGCACTGACTATGACACTGTCACCTAAACAGTGAGGAGGTGTGGGGCAGGAAGAGAAGTCCTGCTCCTAACCCTGGGCCTGACTTATAGAAGCCTGAGAGCCTGGGGCTCTGTTTCTGTTGGTGTCAGGCTGCAGACAGTACCCTCTCATCTCCACGGCTCTACCCGCTAATGTGTCAAATGAGGATCTTGGAATCTGTACCATGAGATGCCACCAGGACGAAATGCATGAGAGGAGACGAACCGCACTGACAAAACCACCAGGCAAGTTTAACACGACTCACCAATGACCATTTCCGGATAATGTACCCTGATTGCAACATACCGAGGAGCAAACTAGAATGAGTGGAGCAGTGTGATCGGACGGTAGAGAAGACAAATAAACAAACCATAGAGGACCAGAAAAACAAGGGCTTAATTTCCAAGAGTGGTGGAGAAGCCTTCCCAGAGGAGACACCCTCGGTGGGGATTTAAAGCGTAAGTAGAATTCCGTCAAGCAAAGGCAGAAGACACCTGTCTCGGGAGAAAACAATACAGAAGGCATTGCAACCAGAAGGAACGGCAGGTGCAAACGCTCAGAGATAAGGAAGGTACAGAGTGAAGCAATTAGGCACGGCTGGCACCGGGCCACAGCGCTGTGGGTGGAAGGCAGTTGGGCAGATCGGATGCTGAAGGGCCTTGTCATCATGCCACGGTGTCTGAACTTCATCCCACAAACAACAGGAGCCGCCGAAGTATTTAAAGCAAGGGCGTACCACATGCTGCTTAGAGCGCAGGGAGACCGTGATGGTCACAGGAGAAGAGGGATAAACAGGGAGGCATGAAATGAGCCGGGAAATCACTTTTTCTGGTACAGGCCAAGAGGGCAATGCTGTGTTCACTGAGACAAGGGAGTGCCCGTGAGACAGGGGTATAGACGAGAGCACACTGAAATAATTAGATGTACAGAGGAGCGAATAAGGTACGAGCTCGATGGTTGGCTGAGCTCAAACCTGTAAAATCTGACGGAAATTCGTGTTCAGGCAGAGAAGAGCAGCCTCAGTGGAGACTGGGAATCCCAGATGCTATGCTTCAGATATGTACTTGAAGTATTCACCGAACTCGTGCAGTTGGAGACACCAGGAAGTGAGGGGAAATGAGTGTCTCGGGCGCATCTCCCTGAATCATGCGCACATGGAGCCAATGTTAGGAGGGAGAACACTGAGCAAAATGGGTCGAGAATGGGTGGGAGTTTCCTGTAGGGATCCCTATGGAGAACAGACTCATAGGTGGGCACCAGAATAGTTCTGAGTCACAGAGGAGCTTCCTGAGAGAGCTTTTTACCTCGGGTGCAAGGATATGAAATTAATTTGGTCGCCATGGTCAAAAGCAAGCTTCTTCCCCCGCCTCTCCGCCCCCGCCCCGCCTCTCCGCCCCCTGCCCCGCCCCCGTCACTCCATACCCAGTTCTCAAGCGACCTGGTTGATACCAGTGACTTCAAGTATGTGAAACTGCCAAAAGTGTAAGTCAAGTATCTCCCAAGCTCTAGAGTCACACTCTAGTTGTCTCTTGGGCATCTTCCTATCCTTCTAGGGGTAGTAATGGGTGTGCCCAGAGTTCAGCACGGCCATGCTGTTTTAAGGAAATGGAAGAACCTGGCCTGAAAACCTTCACAAAGACCCAGCGTCAAAAGTCAGACGGCGGCGCTGGACCTCTTGTTTGCATGAGCAGAACCGCTCTGGCCTAAATACTACACTGGAAAATGTAGGGACTTTGCTATCACTTCATGATTCTTGTATGCTCCTGGATGCAGACTGTGAGCTCAACATTTTCCAGGCGGTGGTGGCGCACGCCTTTAATCCCAGCACTTGGGAGGCAGAGGCAGGCGTTTCTCTGGGAGTCTGAGGCCAGCCTGGTCTACAAGAGCTAGTTCCAGGACAGGCTGCAAAGATACAGAGAAACCTTGTGTCAAAAAACTAAAAAAAAAAAAAAAAAAAAAAAAACTCCCCCACAATGATTCCTGTAATTTGATGGCATAGTTTATCTGACCACCTTTTAATTTTTTTTAATCTTTGAGATTATAACTTAATTACAACACTTCTCCCTTCCTTTTTCTCCTTCCAAAACTTCCTATATACCTCTTAATGCTCTCCTTTCAAATTCATGGCCTTAAAAAACGATTACTGCGTGAATATAACCTGTTCAGTCCATATAATGCCACCTGCATGCATGTCTTCAGGACTGGGCCATTTGGCACTGAACACACTCTGCGAGGGCCACCTCCTCCCGTTCCCAGCCACCTCCGTTGCCTACAGTCTTGATGGAGAGTTGACCTGTGTGGCCTTTTCCCCATCCATCTGGCATGTCCATTGATATCATCCTGGTTCAGTTCACCTCTTATCTGACTATTTCCTATCCTACTGTTTGCCACTCTGATACCCTTAAGGGGAATGAGAACAGGTAACAGAGTCAATCTGTCTTCTCCCCTCCTCTTCCTGAACCTTCACTCCTGGTGCCCATCAGAAAATCATCAGAAGAAGGAAAAGGGTCTGTCCGCAGTGGGTGAAGACAGGACATGGATTCAAGGCAAAAAACATAAGCGATACTATTAACAAAGCTGCCAACTGAAGCAAGAGAGACTTGGAAAGAAAGTCTGAGCAGCCAAGTTGGCATGGAGATTCTCGGGTCTCCTCCTTTTTCCTATATGAAAACAAAACTCCAGCGGTTGCTAAGTTCTAGAACAATCTCAAAAACTAATGATCTCTTCCTTTTTCCTACATGAAAACAAGACTCCACAAGGTTGCGAAGTTCTAGAACAATTTCTAAAACTATTTAGAAAATAAACAATTATTTTTTACATAATTATTTTATATACACTTGAAATCAGGCCCTAGACTGGTCTGTAATTCCGTGTACCACTTCACAGTATGTTTGTATTCCTTAACGCTCATCGTGAAAATGAATTCAGGGGATACAGAAGGGGTAAACTCCATTCACTAATCTCTCTTATTCAGATGATACATGTTGGATCAGGGGATACGGAAGGGGTAAACTCCACTGATGTCTCTTATTCAGATGATACATGTTGGATCAGGGGATACGGAAGGGGTAAACTCCATTCACTGATCTCTCTTATTCAGATGATGCATGTTGGATCAGGGGATACGGAAGGGGTAAACTCCATTCACTGATCTCTCTTATTCAGATGATACATGTTGGATGTCTACACTGTCCAAGTATTACCGCATCAGCGCTGGTGCGGCCCGGGATTGCAACCGAGATTGTGGCAGAATAATCTCAGCCCTCGAGACAGTAGCATCTGAAGTTACCAATGAACATTAAGTGGGTCCTCCACTAATTGAGGGGGAACAACAGGTGCTAGTTGAGCTAGAAGGAACCACCTGAGAGACAATGAAAACATACACCATTCCATTTTCACGTCATAACTTCCATCCACAGACCTGAAAAGGGAGCCAAAGAAAAGATGGAGGTGGGGAGGGTCGGGTCACGAGAATAAGGGATATGCAGTCTGTCCACAATTCTATACCCCAAATTCCTGTCAATAAGTCAACTTACCGATATTTGGGGTTCCCCTCAAATACCTTCCTAGCTTAATACAAGCCTCCTGTGAGCTCCCAAACAAAGGAGAAACCGCTCTTGAATGCCCCTGCCCACTTCAGCCTCTAGTTCTTATGGGCTTTCTCATTTTTCTGTTGTTTTGTGTCACATGACCACAAGGTCATTAATATCTACAGCTTATCTCTCTGAGGGTAGATTTCATGAGTTTCTTTTTAATTCAGCTTCTTTCTGGAGGCAAGCAATGGGCCAGAGATGACTAGGTTTTCTCTCAATTCCTACAGCACTTTTGAAACTTCTCATGGCAGGTACCCTCTGAGTGCCTGCTGAGCAAACAAAGGTTGACTCCAGAGCGTGCGTCAGTGAATGGAGGCGTCTAGTTGCTAGCCGCCGTTTAATCTAAAAAAACAATCGCCACAAAATACCCATGAAAAAGAAAAAACCTTCTCAGCCACTCACGGAGTTAGGAAAGTTTGCTTTCTACTTAGATATGAAATAATAAGGCTGGTTTAGCCAAGTGTAGTGGCTCACAACTCTGAATCCTATCATTTGGAAGGCTGAGATGGGAGACCTGAAACTTTGAGACCAGTTTGGGCTACATTTGAGTTCTAAGCCAGCCTAGCCTATATAGAGTGAGGAAAGGACGGAAGGGAGGGAGGGAGGGAGGGAGGGAGGGAAGGAGGGAAGGAGGGAGGAAGGGAGGAAGGGAGGAAGGGAGGAAGGGAGGGAGGGAGGGAGGGAAGGAGGGAAGGAGGGAAGGAGGGAGGGAGGGAGGGAAGGAGGGAAGGAGGGAAGGAGGGAAGGAGGGAGGAAGGGAGGGAGGGAGGGAGGGAGGGAAGGAGGGAAGGAGGGAGGGAGGGAAGGAGGGAGGGAAAGGAGGGAGGGAAGGGAGGGAGGGAGGGAGGGAGGGAGGGAGGGAGGGAGGGAAGGGAGGAGGATCATGTTGGACTTTGTATCTACTAGACAGCCTATGGGGTCTGACACTGCTCTTGGGGACATTTCAGTTTTCTACCTTCGCCAACAGCCTGAAGGAACCTCTGTGGATTCTACTAAGATTCCAGGTTTCTGAGCAGACAGTAACAAGTATCAGCAACTTGCTTATGATCCTCTTGCCAGCTAAAACTAAACAGGAGCATCCCCCAAAAGAGATAAGGTCCTAACAGCTCATCCCAATGTTCACTTTGTGCCGCGTACTTAAATACATGCCCCCAACTGCAAAATGGTCATGATTATTCCCAAATGTTCCCCAGCCATGACACAGCTGTGTGCCATCTCACCTGAACTTCTACTCTGCTCAGCTACCTAGCAGGCACACTAGCTCTGGGGATGGGGGACACTTCAGAGGGCGGTTTTATGTCGTCGATCCTGGGCAAAGGCAAAAAGCAATAAAAACAACTGTGTCTGCACCAAGGGCTGAGACCAGTGGTTCTCTACCTGTGGGTCCCACGTGGCCACATGGGCAAACTGCTATCTCCAAAAATATTTACATTACACTTCATAATGGTATCAAAATTACAGCCATGAAGTAGCAACGAGAATAATTTTACGGTTGGGGGTCACAACAACATGAGGAACTGTATTAAAAGATTACAGCATTAGGAAGTTTGAAAAACACTGCTTTAGAAAAAAAAATAAAAAGACAAACACCCTCAAGCTGGGTTTCTACTGTTGACAAATCACATTTCACTGGATTAATGGTGATTTTTCTTTTCTTTCGAGAACAAAATCCCTTGGCCCAGATAATAATTCAAACGTTTATACCCAGAGGCACCAAGCTACTCCTGCTTATCCAGCTTCTCTTCAGGGAGGGGGACTTGATTCCAACCCTGCGACCACAACGGCATTTGTGGAAAGCCAAGGAAACATCTGACTGTCACAGCTGAAAGGGTCTGAAGGGCAGTGGATAAAGAGTTAACGCTCACGTACATACAGGACGCCTTTCAGGAACTCCTGACTCAAAAATGTCCAGGGGAAGTGGCTGGGTGCAAGCATCGCTTCACCTCTTCTGAGACTAGAGCTGTATGGTTTTAACAGAGGTCCATTTCCTGAACCTAAAGAGGGCTGCTGAGTCTCAATCCAAGTAAAATAATCACGCAGACAATTCCACTCTCTTACTCGCAGTGAAACCCATTCTGTGTGGTCCACATGCCTGCTGACACCTTCAAAGGAATAGTAAGCCATTTTTATGTACCATACCCTTAAAGGGTGGAATGCAAGGTAAATTTCCTGTACAGTTAGCACCTGCCTGGTACTCAAGGTACCATTGCCTCCTCCCTTTATTTGGCTACACACCAACACGGACACACACAAACACACACACAGCAGAGAGAGAGGAGAGAGAGAGAGAGAGAGAGAGAGAGAGAGAGAGAGAGAGAGAGAATCCAAAATTCTCCATCTCCCAAAGTCAACATGGATGCTGGTAAATCCTTCAGACACAATTGGCAGGTGGGAGGACTAGGGAGAGGGGAGAGCAGGGGGAAACAAGGAACCCCACTCCCTTGTGTAGATTCTAGAACATTCAACTACTAACCTTAAAATAATTGAAAGAATAGGAAGATAAAATCCCTTCTGCACAAAAGCCAGGCAACACAAATGCTGTGAAAATGAAGATTTAAACCAAGGAACCCAACTATTAAACGGAACTCTCAAAAAGACTACCCTTTGGGCCTGAACACTCTCTTGCAAATAGAACATGCTAACACATGCCAGATCGCCCTTGAATCTGAATCTTAATACAGCAATTGGCTACAAAACAAACTAGCTCTCCCTTACAGACTATTAAATATCAAGTCTTAAAATGAACTGGTGAAAACTTTTTCATTTTGCCAACATATTTGGCGCATTACAAAAAGAATCCTCTCTCCCCATCATACGATCTCTGCTTTCCAATATCCACCCGCCTCTCTTGGAATCAATATATAGGCACCCCTCCTCAAAAAGACAGGATGAAAAGGTGACATGTCTCTAGATGGTCACGGGAATTTCACAATCACAAACTCCCTCTTAAAATGAAAAGCTGAGACAAAGTCCATAAGGAAAGCAGGGGCCAGGCCGCCAAGGTCAGAGCGCGAAGCAGATACTAGCCAGGCCAGAAGCCTTCTCTGGTGCTGTTTTCTTTAGACTGCCTAAAAGTCTTGCCAAGAAACAGGAGGATACCACTGAACAGATATCTTCCACAGCTGAGCATCTGGGGACTGTGACAGGCAGCCCTGCCTCTGTGTGTGTGGCCTATAGAACACATGGAGTGGCTGTGCCTTGCAAAATGGGAGAAAACTGAAGGGCGTTTTTTTCAGGTGAAAAATGAACAGAATTCTAACTTAATACATATCTAGTAGAAACTCTCCCCAGCCCCTCCCACTCCTGTCTCCCCGAAGATCACTTACTGTTTAAACAGAAACCCTTCTGCTTGCTTTCCTTTTCAGTAAAACTTTTTTATTCTGTTTTATTTATTTCCGATATACCCCCCATCCACTCCTCCTCTGTCCCAGTTCAGAAAGGGGCAGGCCTCCTCTGGGTATCAACAAAGCATGGCATATCAATTTGAGGCAGGATCAAGTTAATTTTCAGTAAAACTCTTATACTTTCGCTTTGTTCCAGCCCAAACCAGAGATATTTGTGTATTTATTTTTAGCAATATATGGTTATTTTATTTTTATTTAAGCAATCTATGCATTAAAAAAATAAACTGGTAATCTTGAAGCCAAAAAAAAAATGTAAATGCCGTTGCCATGAACAAGAACTATGTTATCAAGCAAGTTTTGGTTGGATTGTCTTAAATGATTGAAAAACATATCCACTTAACCTTAATTTATCAGATTTATTTTCATCAAACATTCAATAGCAAAGTTTAAGAACTGTGAGTACTGGCTAAAAGCATGGAATAAGGACAGAGCTCTAGGAACAGGAGGAGAGGAGAGGAGACAGCAACTAAGGCTATATAGATGGCTCAGCGGTTGAGACTGTCCTCTTGCAGACAACCCGTTTGGTTCCTACTGTCTACATCAGGTGGCTCCCAACTGCCTGTAACTCCAAATCCAGGAAACCCAATGCTTCTGAGGTCACCTACACACACACACACACACACACACACACACACACACACGTAAACCAAATAAGCCCACTTCCTCCCCAACTTGCTTTTTGGTCATGGTATTTTGTGGCAGCAATAGAAACCTTAACTAAGACAAGTTGGTACCAGGAGCAGGGTGCTGCTGGGACAGACCTGATCATGTTTTGGGGTGGATTGTGGAAAGACTTTGGAATTTGGGGCTAGAAACGTCACCAAGTGTTGAGAGCTCAGGGAGCTCTTCTGGAAGAGCCTGAAAGATAAGAGCAGTGCAGGAGACGGAGGCCTGACTTGTAAAGCTTCAGAGAGAAGTTTAAAGACTCTAGCAGGGCCATTGGTTGAGTTGAGAGTCTGTCATTCTGGTCAGATGGGGCTGAAGATTCAGCTGTGATTAACAAGAGACCGGCACCATTAAAATGCAACCTTTACGTTACTGCTACAAGGCATGCTAATCAGCTGGAGCTAAGAAGTTAGCACTGACTGGTAAGAGACCAGCATCCCTGAGGTGACCACTTCTGAGAAGTGTTTGCTCTGGGTCAGCACACAAGCTGGGGTCTAGAGGCAGCCAATGTTGTGTCTCATGGTGGCAACCAAGCTTGATAGTGGAAGATTTACCACCCAGGTGGTGCTTTTGAAGAAAGGGAGAGCAACTGATGCTTGGCATTGTCAGAGACTAGGAGAGGCCATTGGTGAAGGTGCAGCCTCAGGGGTAGTCGGAGGCCCAGGACTAAAGGGTTCATGCAGAGTTCAGGTTTGGAGCCATAGAGAGAGCTGTGAGAGCTTACTGGTGAAAGTGCAGCCCAGTTACAGCAGAAGACCCCAATGTTTTGGGATGACCACCAGGGACAGCAGCAGCAGTGGACTGGAGTCTGGCAGAGCCTAAAGGACAAGCTGTGTGTGCTGCTGGGGGCGGAGCCTTAGGAGTAGCCCAAAAGATCATGAGTGAATTAGAGATAATTGGATATTGAGCTATTTATACTGTTGGAGTTGGGTTTTGCTTGGTTCACATTGTGACTATGCCCTAGTTCTTCCTTCTTGAGGAAGGTATTTATTGAATTGAATTGAATTGAATTTTGATTTTTGCAGAACCCACAGGTGAAAGACTTTGAACTTTTAACAGAAATTTTAGACTTTTTTTTTTTAGAGAGATTGGATATTTTGAAGAGACTGAAATTTTAATGTGTTTGAGTTTGTAAAGACCGTGGAACTTTTTTAAGTTATTTGTGTTTTTAATGTGAGATCTTGGGGATGGATAAGCAAGGAAAGGTGGGGCTTAATAGTGATGTGTTTGTGTGTCAAGTTGGCAAGGGGTCAGTTGTGCTGGGTAGACACACAAACTTAGTTATCTGAAAGTAGGGAATCTTAATTGAGAAAATGCCTCCATAAGATCTGACTGTAAGACATTTTCTTAATTAGTTATTGATGGGGAAGGACCCAGCCCATTATAGATGATTCTACCCCTAGGCTGGTGGTCCTGGATTCTATACAAAAGCAGGCTGAGCAAACCATGGGAAGTAAACCAATGAAGAGCACCCCTCTATGGCCTCTGCATCAGCTCCTGCCTCCAAGTTTAGTTCCTGTCCTGACTTCATATTCACCATAACACCATAACACCAATATGAAGTGTGAACCAAATAAACCCTTTCCTCCCCAAGTTGCTTTCTGGTCATGGTGTTTCATCACAGCAATAGAAATCCTAACAAAGACATACGCTAAAAATAAATCATTAAAAAGTAAAGGAAACTAGTTCAAATGGAAAGTCCCTCAAGTAAAGAAACAGAGCTCACTGGAGAGAAGAAAGGGAGATGAGCCTGGAAAATTAATCATTTATAACAAAGCCCGCCTTCCAAACTTAACATCACATCAACAGGCCCACAAGATAGATCCACGGGTAAAGGCATTTGCCATTTAAGCCTGCCAATCTGAGTTCCATCCCTCTTGTAAAGTTACAAGAAGAGACCCAGCTCACAAAATTGTTCTCTGGCATCCACACACTAACTGTGGCATGCACATGTTCATATTTGCAGTAATACCTACACGTGTATGTGTGTGTGCATGTGCATAAACACACACCAAAACAATAATCATAATTAAGTAAACACTTTTTAAAAAAATAGCAATCATCTTCTTGACCATTTTAATTAAAGGCTGAGATTATAGCTTGCTGTTGTACTTTGCTTCTTGTAGAAGATCCTAGGTCCAATCCCTGTTACCAACGAATTGCTTTGAAGACAGCAAGGATGGGGGTATAGGTACTGCCATAGCTCTGCAGGGCAAGGACAAGAAGAAGGAGTAGGGGAGAAGGAAGAGGAGAAGGAGTAGGGGGAGGGGGAGGAGTGAGAGGGGAGGAGGAGTGAGAGGGGAGGAGGAGAGGGGAGGAGGAGGAGTGAGGGGGGAGGAGGAGTGAGAGGGGAGGAGGAGGAGTGAGAGGGGAGGAGGAGTGAGGGGGGAGGAGGAGGAGTGAGAGGGGAGGGGGATTGAGAGGGGAGGAGGAGTGAGAGGGGAGGAGGAGTGAGGGGAGGAGGAGTGAGAGGGGAGGAGGAGGAGTGAGAGGGGAGGAGGAGGAGTGAGAGGGGAGGAGGAGTGAGAGGGGAGGAGGAGTGAGAGGGGAGGAGGAGTGAGAGGGGAGGAGGAGTGAGAGGGGAGGAGGAGGAGTGAGAGGGGAGGAGGAGTGAGAGGGGAGGAGGAGGAGTGAGAGGGGAGGAGGAGTGAGAGGGGAGGAGGAGTGAGAGGGGAGGAGGAGGAGTGAGAGGGGAGGAGGAGGAGTGAGAGGGAGGAGGAGGAGTGAGAGGGGAGGGGGATTGAGAGGGGGAGGAGTGAGAGGGGAGGAGGAGTGAGAGAGGAAGGAGGAGGAGTGAGAGGGGAGGAGGAGTGAGAGGGGAGGAGGAGGCAGCAGCAAAGCACAAAATATTCTCCATGAATTTAAAACTAGAACAATTCTGATTTATGCTCATAATTGTCACTAAGGACTATCAGTTCAGAATAGTCACATGTCCTCCTTACAGCTAGGGACCTCCTTTGTTCTGGGGGTGTGCTTTGGTGACAATAATGAGTGTAAATTGCTCCACAAAATTTTAAAAGTTGAAGAATATTCACTAAAAAGACTTGGAGAAACCTTGGCCATAATTTCTTAGCCCCATTCCCAAGCTGCAAGGGTCCTGGCTTATGCAAGTGACACTGGGGTTGGTTTTCCTTCCTCTTTAGCACCAACTAGAGAAGAAACTTCCATTTTCATGACTACTAGAATATTACCAAGGTTTTGTTTTGTTTTTGAAGCTGAGAATGACTTTGAACTACTGATTGTATACAGTGCTGGGGACCAACCCAGGGCTTCCTGCTTGCAAGGATGGTGACGTGGATTAAAAGGAACCCTTGTAACTTCTGTGGAAGCGGATTGCTTTCCCAAAAGCCACCGGCCCTCTCCACGTCATCAGCTAACAAATATAAGAATACAGTTAATCTTCAGAAAAGGGTTCAAGTTGAAATCCCAAACCTGGAAAAGGACAAAATGCCCCCAAAATTTGAAACTTTCTGAATGCCTACTTGCAGATTTTGAAATATGCATTTCAAATTTTTGAATCACGAATGCTCAACTGTTAATATGTACAAAAGTATTCCAAAACCTACTTACTCCAAAGTCTGAAGCCCCTCCGGCCCTGAGAAATGAATAGAAGACTTTGACTCGTCTTGCAAAGGGAAAGAGGTCTGGACATGAGACATTAATGTCCAGTCTTGGTACTCTAGGGGGCACAGTTCCTGGGACAAAGGAAAAATCCCATAGAAAATCTGATAAATGTTCCAGATACTAGAGACAGGATGATCTGATTGCAAGGCAGTGCTGGAGGAAACCCAGCATCACTGCGGACCCCATCTGTGGTACCCTATGGGGATCACTTTCCTCCATTCAGATGCACTCCTTTGCACTCTCTGGCAGGTATTTCCGAATTCCTTGGCTCTATATAAAGTCTCTGAAAACAAAGCCTATCTTTGTACTCAACATTGTCTCTTGTGCTATAAGAAAAGTTGGTTTTAATTGAGCAAATCATCCAAAGACTGAATTTTTTTTCTCTCTCAAGCTGAAGTCCAAGCAAAGCTCAAATGTATCTGAGGCAAGAGATGGAAAGAGAGTAATGAAAATTAATCATGTCATTTGGTCGTATCATTTTCTTGGCTCACTTTAGGAGGCCTTGATATTCAAAGAGAAATACTTCCTACTTCACGGGGGAAAAAAAACTTAACAAAGAGCTGTTAGGTTTCTTATCATAAACACTAACAATATGTTCATTGACTAACACCTACCGTTTAACACTTTATTTTTTTTTTTTAACACATGAAGACAGCCACAGAAGCTGCACACTGTCGAAATGCTGCAGCTAGATTGACAGGGGATATAAAAAAGCTAGTATCTGCCTTTTTCAGTGGCTGCGGCAGTGTGCAGTAGCTTAAATATGTTTTTCATTGTCGAAGGGGTCTGATTTCTTTCAGACGGATATTGTTAGGGAGCTGAGGGCTGGTGATGGAGTTAAGATGACAGAAAGTGAAGCCGTGGCAGGAAAGACTGCGCGGCCGCTTCATACTCCCCTTGTTAGAGATGAAAGGTGGGTGGGGTGAGCTCTGGGCTCTCCTAATCATGTCACTGGAGAGGGATGCTCAACAGTATTGAAAGCGTTCGGCTCTGGGAACGCTTCCTGAGTCTTTAGACTGGATGTGTGAGATGCAGATCTTGAGGGAATTACCCACAGTGGTTTTTGAGGTTTCTGAATAAAGGCAGGGGGGGACGGGAAAACTGCACAGGCATCCTGATTGACTTCAAAGTTGATTTTATCTGTCCATTTCAGAATTGAAGGAAGGAGAGGCACTTTAGCCACGTTTTCCCTCCAGTGTTGGAACACTGGTTTCATTTTGCTCCAAACCCTTGCTAGGGAAAGAGAATGATCTTATCTTTAATAACAGTCCAAAAATGATTACATATTTGTAAATATGTATACAGACCAAGCTATAGGTGCTTTTTCTCTATTAATTTATACTATTAGAGGTTTAGGTCACAAAGATCAACAAGTTTTAAATGCTAAAATCAGAACCAAACTTTCCTTTTGTTCTCTCACAAACACTCTTTCTAGATCATTTACTTTCTCAACACCTACCAGGCAGGCAAGAGACTTGTTGTAAAACATTAGAATATACACCCCCAAAATACGCGCTGTCTGCTCCCAGACCTGAAAAGCTCGTAGGTGACGCAATAGCTGTACATAGCAACTGCCGTGAAGCAATGTGTGCTAAGAACTGTAAAGGGTCACAGCCACAGTAACTGCAAAACTTGAGACAGGCAGACACCCCTGCTGAAGGAAAATACTGCCCTGTGCACCATTTAAACCAGGAAGTGGGGTTTCCAAAGGGTGAGGTTTCAAAAGCTGAATGGAAGAAGCCTTTTTGAAGCGGCCGGCACAGCATGAAAATAGATGGGCAACAAGAGTTTGTTCAGGAGAGGAGGACACTGGCTAGAGCCGCACTACGCTCCTTCCTGGCCGGCACAGGTTGTTCAAACTCCCGGGGCGTTCCGTGTCTCTGGGGAGGCAACGTTTGTTGTCACATAGTAGGTACTCTGCTTTAATCCAGCGGGTAAGGGCTGAGGACAGCAATCACACTGCAATGCATGGATCACCAGTCCTACAGAACGGGACTGTTTCCAGAGCTCTCACCACCTCTGCAAAGGCCCCAACAGATAGTCAAGTAGGATGAGCTATTATGCTCCGAGCTTAGATACTAACACTTCTCAAATACAAAGGACTATTTTGTCATATAGTGTTAACTCATTGGGTTTTCTAGAATTAAAACTATCTAGAAACCAAGGAATAAAGTTCTACATTTCAGAAAATCTTCACCAGCAACCCCATCATCTTTGGCATTTGAACCACTAATACATGCCTGTATTAGTTTATAGCCGCCATATTCGAGGTGGTTCTGCACATGTTCACATGCCTAGTTTGTCTAATTATATTTTTCAAGGCATTGACTATTCCTTTCCAATATTTAGGTATCAAAATGAGTAAATAAAATTCTATTTAAGATGATGTTCCTTTCTTTTCATAAAATTACACTGATGTTTTGAAAAATTGTTTAGACAGATATAAAATGTAAGGATTTCATCTCAGGATAACAAAGGAGCAGTAATATATAATATTGTATATATATTATATATACAGCAAACATATATATGTGTGTACATACACACACATACACACACACACACACACACACACACATAGAAAGATGCTGCCTCTAATACATTTAAGAACCACCAGACTGTGTCTAGTGGGCGGACAAAGATAAGATCGTGCTAAGTTGTTCTGAGCCTAGGGAAAGAGACAGAGAAGCCTGTCACTGATTGAGTAATGTGGACCCAGGGCACCTAGGGGATTTCACAGCATGACATCCCTGCCCCATGGTGACATAATCAGAGCTGAAACTTCAGAAAACTGAGCTGTGGTCCATGTACAGAGACTGTCGAGGGGACAGACAGACACGGGTAGCCTAGGCAGCACCAGGAATCCTGGCGAATTACAGTTCCCTGTGTCAAGGCACGGGAATGGGAGCTTTTACGGGGAGATTATTTAGAGATCAAACAGATTTTGTGGCATTCATTTTAAGGATAAGACAGAGGTGGAAATTGAAGATGGTAAGGATGAAAGAAAGGGATTTGAGAGTTGTTTACAAAATCAAAGTGACTGCCGTATTTTAAATGAACAAGCAAGGAAGCAGCGAGGCAGAGAGCCAAGTTCAGGACTTTTGGTAATGTCCACATAGGTGGGAGGTGAAAAGACAAAGAGCAAGAACAAGCGGGGAGAGGCCAGACAGGCAGGCGGTATCAGAGAGGGAACCGCGAAGACAGGCCTTTAAACAGAGGAGCTAATCAAGGGCCAGAGGCTGCAGAAGGGACAGGATGAAAAAGCCCAGCAGAGGAGCGTGGGCCACTGCTAGCAACCTTCAGGGAAGCAGTCTGGCTGGGGGAGTGGAAGCCAGACTGCAGGAGACAAGGAGGGAGTGGGCGATGAGGAAGTGGAGGCGACTAGTCTGAGTCTTTCTAGAGACTCAGCGGTTAGAATAGAGAGGGAGAGAAATTAGATATTAGCTCAAAAGAGCAATAAAAGAAGGGGATGCTAGTGGGCCGCAAATCTGACCCACTGAACAAGAACACATTACAGGGACTCGTCTGTGTGTTTCCTTTGCTGTCAAATAAAAAAGTAATAATTGAACCCAAGTGGCCTGTGTTGTCACTCTAAAATTATATGGCGACCTGTTCAGGTGGACAGACTATATTGATTAAATATTAACAAAAGCATTTCTAACAAAAATTTGGTTTGTAAAATGGGTTTTATCTCTCCGTGAGATAAATAGGAGAAAAGATAAACTTTTGACTCTCTCTGTAAAACACTAAAAACTACAAAGCCTTGGAATGCTTGAAGGGTCACCAGGGCAACCTGTGATGAGAAGCCAAGTCACCTACCCTTCCTGGGATCTAAAAGATGGCTCTGCAACCATGCAGGGCTGTATTCCAACCTGGCCAGCACCCAGACGTGGACCACAGTGCTGCATTACGGTCTGGCTCTGAGACTCACTGGACCTGAAGACTTTGGCGCATTATTTATCTACTCCAGGCTTTTGGCCTCCTTTGTAAATTAAGATTACATTCTTACCTATTTTATAGGGTTATCACAAATGCTTTTTTTTTAATTTTGTGTGGTGTATTGTGTGTGTATGTGAGGATATGTATGTGTGTATATGTATGTATGTGTGTGCGTGTGTATGTGTGTATGTCCATGTGCATGTGCGTGTGTGTATGTCCATGTGCATGTGTGTGTGCGTGCATGTGTGTGTGTGTGTGTGTTTCAGAGGACAGTCCTCATATCCTACTTGGTTGGAGATAGGGCCTCCTGTTGTTTTTCCACTGTTACCCCAGGCTGACTGGCCAGAGCTTCTGGGAATTTGCTAACTCTGTTTCTCATATTCCTATAGGAATGCTGGGGTTGCAGTCACTTGGGCTACAGCCTTGACTTTTCCCTGGGTCCTAGGGCTCTGAGCTCATGCTGTGTCAAGAAGTGCTTCACTCCACTGGCTAGTATCTCAAGATTAAAGATGGCTTTCCTCAGTCTCTATAGACACAAAAGGCAGCTCTCTAAGCAAAAAACACAACCACACTGACTAAAGCCATCTGCATTGTTTCTGGTTTTGTTTTCAAAGGCCAAAGAGGTTCTACTAGCGCAGCTTAAGTATTGGTATTATACAAGGAAGTATGGCACTAAAATTAGTGTCCTTTGAGAATGGAGCTCTCATGACCAATAATATTTACCTGTTGGCAAGTGTCCTCAAATATAATATAATTCACTGAGAACGGCTCCTATTACAAGAGAAAAAAGTTCAAGTCATCATGTCCTTAGGTGATTCTGTGTCCTTAGGTGATTCAGCCGAGCTCCTCAAGGACCCTCATGGGCTCTACCAGAACTTAGACATTTTCTGAGTTTCTACAAAATGTCTATGAGAAACTTCTTGGGCAAGACACACAAGCACGTAGCTCCCCCCAGAGTCACTGGGTAAATGATAAGGAACTCTGGTAGAGACAGAGAGTCACCTTTTAATTCTAAAGACTGTCCTCTGCCTTTAAGGCACAGAGAACGGCGAGTCTGACTTACACAATGTCACAGCCTTCGCAGTACCCTTGCTTCAGAAGCAGTGGAACAGCTGTAGTATAGACCAGCCTCCTGGAATACAGGCTGCCGCCATCGGGCTGTGCAACGAGAGACAGTGTGAGTCACGACCCACGCTCAGCTGATACTTTGTCCAGACAACTGAAAAGACCATGAGACGGGGCTCAGGCCCTGGTGGGTGCCTATGCTATCAAAAAGGAACGTTCTGGTGTGACTGGCAGTGTGGGGACGTTGATCAGGGGAAAGTGAGAAACAAGATGAGGACCTGTTCAATCCTGTACAAATTCTAAGAGGAAACTCCTCCATTTCCAGCAAGAAAGTAAGGATTGGATAATGCTGAGCCACTGGCCAAAGCTGGTTTTTCCAGCTCCAGAAAGAGCAAAGCAAAGGACTCAATAATCTGGTTTGAGGCAGCGCTTACCACCCAGAGCCACTTTAGAAGAGGCTTTGCAGCACTGACCTTCACCGAAACAAAAGGGGCGGGGCCTGGGTTTCAGTTTCCACTATTCTTACTTCATCATTCTGTTCCACTAAAGGGGGGGGAGGGGGAATAGGGGAGGGAGGGGGAGAGAAAGAAGGAGGAAAAGGGAGAGGGAGTATCTGCGTGGATTTATGTTCACCACATCCATATAGGAACCTGGGAAGTCAGAAGAAGACATCAGACCCCTGGAACTAGAGTTACATGAGCACCACGTGAGTGCTGGGAATTGAACCCAGGCTCTCCGCTGAAGCAGCAAGTACTACTGACTGTAGAGCCATCCCTGCAGCTCCCCAAACCACATTTCTATTTAGGGCAGGTCTTGGACTTGGCAATCACTGGGCAGATCACCTTTCCATCTGAAAATGTTGCCATTACCAAGCAAGGAAGAGATGCTAAGTTGTGAGTTTGGGCATTGCGGTGAGAAGACAGTTCTTCCTGCAGAGACCCGAGAAATAGTTGTTTAGGAGTGATGCTAGTTCTCTGGTTCGGAATGCGATGCACAAAGACTCCAAGTCTTTGCTTGGTGGCTCCTATCCCATGAATTAAAAAGCATGGACATATTCCCACTGACTCGCAGGACACAGACCCAGATGCAAATGCTTCACTCCACAGTCTCAAACATCCAGATTTAAACTCACAAACTGAGGCAAAGTAAACAGAAAAGGGTGGAGAAAAGAAGAACTTTTAAAATTTTTAAATAAATTTTCGCATCACTGCATAGGTAGCTCTGGTTTCATCCTATGATACTTAGACAGAGAAAGATCTGCCACTTTTAACTCTACTGGCAAGATGGAAGGGATAAAAAGGGATAGGCCAAATAAATAGACGTTAATACCGGGAATATTTTCTCCTCAACAGAAAGGAAGTATCCTCTTTTCTTGGAGTAATAAGTGCCCTTAAAATATCCAACAGAGCCAGTGGTCACTCAAACATTTAATCCCAGCCCTTGGAAGGCAGAGGCAGGCAGATCTCTGTGAATTCAAGGAGTTCCAGGCCAGCCAGGAATATACAGTGAGAGCCTGTCTTTAAAAAAAAAAATGAAGGAAAAAGAAAACACAGCCCTGTGACTGTAATGTGACTTCTAACTTAGCATGTATTTTGTTTCTGATATTTACCAGACCATAAAGAGCAAACTAGGACCCTGCCTGGCCAGGGACCCTTCTCTTAAGTCGCTGAGCAATATTAAGCGAGGGTCTGTCCGTGGGATGTTCCTCACTTCAGTTCACACGCCCAGGTGGCGTCTGCTCTGCAAAGCTGCTGGGCCCGTGTGTGTCCACCATTGCGACTCCGATGCCTAGGACTGAAGCCTGCTGCTTCAATGAATGGCTGCAAATCTGGGCTTTTCCAAGCCTTCTCATATGTAGGCGTGCAGAGAGAGAATGTTACAATACAGATTCCACAAAGTGTGGTAACTGGGGAAGCCTTCCAGCCAGCTGTGTCAGAAAGAAGTTAGAGCTAATGCCCACACGCTCAGATTTCAATCATTCGTGTTCCAATTATTTGCTCTGGAAGGGAAATATTTACTCTTGTACACATTTGGGTTTTAACCTCCAAAACCATTGCTAGAGATTAATCTCAACCACTGAACATCTGCTTCAAAACCCAGACTCAAGTCCGTCATTTCAATAACATTACAAATACACTAGGCCATTTTCAAAACTCCACTGTGAGCTGGGACACCCTGTGACCACACAAGTCATTACAACCAGAGCTAGAGCCCTGACGAGGGATCCAGAGTGATAGCTCACACCGCCAGTTTACGGTGCGTGGAAGGCGCATTTATTCACCTGTCTGCCCATTACATGGAAATCTACACACACAATTTCATGTGCTCGTCTCCTACATACTTTGCAAAGAAGCCCAGGAAACCTACAAGACTGAAGGTGTCAAGGAAGAACCAAACATTACTACCACACCCATTAGCTTAGTGCTGGTCCAACAGCACCACCCACTTTGGTCCCCTCTCGTAAGGATCGGGCACCTGCCACATGATTAGAAATATAAACCTGAGTTACTTCACATGACAATATAAATAACGGTAGTGTACCTGTGGACTCTAAATACTCTCCTGTAAATCAATATCGTTAACACAATATCCTTAACACCGACTCTAAGAATCCCCCCACACACCGGGTTTTAATTAATGTTTTCTGCATGTTCTTTTTTGCTTAATGTCTACATCTGAATATTGACTTGTATGAATGTCACCAAAATGTCTGGAATGGCTTAGGTTTGACAGTCTGCTTTACCAGTCGGACAAGCCAGGTCTAGTCACACATTCCAGACACAGCCGCCCCAGGAACAATTTTAAGGCTTAATTAAACTACAGTGCCTATCACATTTTTTTTAAAAGAAAGAAAAACTAATATTGCTAATTCATTTACTAAATACAACCAATTCCATTGGCCAACCCTGTGATAGGCACACAGGAAACTGTAAAAGCTGCTCAGGAACCTGAAAGGACCATCAGCCGAGTTCTGAAATGGTTCGGTCTAGTCTGATGATAGTTTCTAGAAACCAAAACTAGGCATAGTAGGGGACACTCTTCTGCAGCACACAGTCCCTTGCTTTCCGGACACGACACTGTCTGGAGCCCTCCCTGTCTCTCTGGCTGCACCTGCATAGCGACCCTCACCAGCTCTCTGTTCTAATCTAACTTCAGATCTTGGAGATTTTCCCAGAGCGCTGTCCTTGGCTTTTTCTTCCAGCTAACATGTCTATGGCTTTAAACACCACTCCAGACTTGACATATTTGACATTCCGGCACTGCAACAGGACATTGTCATCTACAAGGTCCACACTCAAGGACCACACAATCACATTACTAAAAAAACAAAAAAGAAAGAAAGAAAATATGACTGGAAAGACAACACCTAGAATCACTACCTTAACACTCGAGAGGACCCAGGTTGGGTTCCCAGCACCTACATTACATGGTTCACAACTGCCTGTGATTCCAGTTCCAAGGGTTACAAAGCTTCCTACAAACCTTCAAGGGCATTCACACACACCAAAATAAATCTTTTAAAAAAAATCACAGAATATCTCTTTGTATTTTAAGTGGGTTTATAATTTTGTGCGGGACTGAATTGGTTGCCAGCCTGAAGCACATGCAGCCTGTGGACCACGAGTTTGACATACCTGAACCCTACATGACCCAGGCTTTCTGGTACGACTTCTATGTAGGTCTACCCCTGAAGCTTTAGTGCCAACCATTTATCCATTCACTCACTCTGCTGAAACCACCCTTGTCTCCTGACTGGGCTTCAATGAGCCAAAGATTTAGTGAAAATGCCTGCTTTGGACATGCAGCCTAGTTCCTTCCCCTAGATACTTACAAATAATTCACTTGTTAATGAATCCAGGTCTTGGCTTAAATGCTGCATCTACCTGTCTCCATTAGCTTTGCCTCCTTTCTCTATTTTTCTCTAAATCACTTAGCATCATATGTATATTTGAATATTTATTTATTTGCTTATTGTCTCCTATTTCCAATATAGTGAAGGAAAGCAGGCGTGTTAACGCATGAGTCCCTGTCACCTTATAACATCTGTCCGCAACTAGTCAACATGCAGAAAATAAGACTGTGGAGTGGTCAGCCTTAAATAGGACATTTATATCCCATCTCTACCCCCACTACAAGGCAAGGTGGGAAAATGCATGACTGCAACAAAACATGCAGCAATGCAGATGCACATGTGAGCTCAGTGGTTACAACATCACACCCAAGACCTGTGCAAATCCATGCCAGACAGAATTGCAAGACCCTCAGCATGAGAGTTGGGGGTGATCAGGGGGTCCCACCCCTAGGTAAGGAGCGATTCCCAACTGACAGCTGCCAGGAGAGGAGAGTCAGTTTGCTTTAAGGGTGTGGCCCCTAATAAGTCAACCAAGCTCCAGCACATGACCCCACACCCTAGCACAAACTGGACTTCATTGTTTGTGTTTGTTATTAAAGAGAACACAAAATTGAGAGGGTAGGGAGATAGGGGTGGATCTGGAAGAAGTTGGGGAGGGGGTAAAATGTGACCAAAATACATTATATGAAAATTTCAAAAAAAAATGATAAAATATTTAAAAACAGTTTTTGATCAATTATAGTAGGATAGTAGGGCTTGACAAATACTTGTTGAAAAACTGAACACACAATAACATCATACAACTGAATATTAATTGTGTTAATTATTAATTGCCTTGCTGTCTTCTGACCCACATTTCATGCCTTCTGAGGAGAATTGCATGCCTTGAATTCCCATCTGCACCCTGCTGGGATAGTCGTACGCAGAGTGGTTCATAAAGCCTGTGCTACCTGGCTGATTTGGGCAATGGAGAACTAGAACGAGCATCTACATACAGTCAACACACAGCTGTGCTTTTGCTTTGGTTTGGTTTTTAGGAAATTCTACATGTAAAGATTTTAATGACGAAGGCTAATATACTCACTTTCCTGTGAGAATAGTGTTACGGTACTGAAAACAAAATCAATGTATATAAACAGAGACAAAATATAAATAAAACCATAATGTCAAACAATAAATGACAGGGCAAGCCCTTGGAGCCAGGAAACCAAGCTGGGGTAAATTCAGCAGGAAGGTAGAATAAGAACTGAGAAGGAAGAAAGAAGGTGAGGTTTCACCTTGGGCAGTAGGCACAGAGGCAGGGACTGAACAAAGTCACCAAGAATGAAAAGGGGGGGGGGGGATCATCAAGAGGAAAAGGGAGAAGCGAGTGCTTCAAAGCTTCAGGGCATGGCCATGTTTGAGGAACAAAGACTGTGGGAGGCATCCCCTTCAGCAAGGCTTTTCTCAGAGGGTAGAGCTGAGGCCTTGAGATCATCAGGGTTTTTTTTTTTTCCTTTGCAAGTTGTTCTTGCTACCTCTAGTCAAAACATTAGCAATCTAGCAGACTCTCAAGATGTTAGAAGGTTCTAGAACATCCTTAAAGACAACTTCTTTTGGTCCTGTCACATCTGAGTGTTACTAAAAGTCAATATTGTAGACCTTGCCTGGATTGCTGAGCTAAATGGAAGATTTTGTCAGTACTTTGTTGTGATATGTTTGTGATTTGTGATGTAAGGTTTTATGATAAAGAAAGGAATCGGTATTTTGTTTGCATTTAAAGTCAAAATAATGCCTTCTCTTTTTTTTTTTTTTGTCATTACTAAGATAAACCGGAAAGTAATGAAGAAAAATGTCTTATATAACAAAAAGAAAGAAGAAAGAAAAGAAAAAAAGAATCAGCATTTGTTTGTTGACATAATTTACAGAGCAAAAGGGATTAGAAACCGAAGGACATGACATTGTACTCACCAGCTGACACACATGGGGCTCTAAATGAATGCACACTTTAAGCTGGCACAGCCAGTTCTCAGGAGCCCACTACTGCTTTCTGATGTTCCAAACTACCATAATGAAATCCAGGCTCTACTCAGCTTCATCAAGAGATGAAGATGTTGGGCTTGGGAGGTCGCTCAGTAGAGCGCTTGCTGTGCAAGCATGAGGACCTGAATCCCATCCCCAGAACCCAGGTAAAAACAAACAAACAGTAGGTAAATAAACAGCAAGGAAACAGCCCAGTGTACTTTTAACTCCTGCACTGGGGAGGTGGAAATAGGCAGATCCCTGGGGCTTGGTAGTCAGCCAACCTAAAGCAAGGGAAGAACTCTAGGCCTATGAGAGACTCTATCCCAAAATAAACAAACAAGAAAAGGAGGACAATACCTGTGAACCACTCCAAGGCTGACCCTGGCTTGTGCAACACACACATACACACACACACAGAGGGAGGAAGAGAGGGAGGGAGAGACAGAAGGAGGGAGGGAGGGAGGGAGAGAGAGAGAGGGAGGGAAGGAGAATTTCAGATGTTAAGTTTTCTGCATTACCATCCTTGTCATTAACCTCACACCTCGGAACTCACTGTCTCTGTTTGGAGTCCAGAGTCTCTCAGGCACCCCCATCAGGCTTTATAAATTGTGAAGACATGCCTCAGAATCCCAAATGCACACTTAGACAGAGCATTTAACCTCAGTGGTTCACTGGGCCTCCAATTCCACCCACCTCAGTCTCAGACCCTTCCAGTCTAAGTCACCCTGCACTAGTCTGTGTGACAGACAGGCCCGTTTCCAGTCTCCATTCCTTTTCCTCATCTTCAGTTAGCCTCCCTGACATTAAACTCAAACACCTGGCTGTGGTGGTGCACACTGGTAGGTCATGCTGCAAAGACAGAGGCAGGAGGATCATGAGTTTGAGGTCAGCCTGAGCTGCACTCTTCCCTCCCTTGACTTTGCTCTGTAAAATAAAAGCACTTGACGGTTGGTTTTCGTTCCGAAAGCTCTGAAGGGAAAGCAATGACAACTCAGTTCGCACTTGCAGGCAGATTTCACGGCATTTTTTCTTTAAGGATTTGATAAGACAGACACAATCACAACTTAGTCCTGAATCTGCACACTGCTCTCCTGCCTTTCCTTAAAAGACACTGTCTGATCTTGCACCTTCCCTTCCTTGACCAGATTTCTAGACACCCCATCTTCTGTGGAGATGATCCAGAGAGGAGAACTCCTGCACTCATGGGGTTGGTTACCCCAGACCCAATCTGCAGCCCTTGCTGTTGGGGGGCTTAACCAACCGTTTGGTTTCCAGCCCCAATAAGGAGTGAGGAGTGAGGCATTGTGACCAGGCAATCTTTCCTATAGATTTTGCCCTTTGCTCCATCAGAACAAAAGAGAATAATAATGACAATAGCAAAACTACCAATACTTAACTCCCCACACTGACGTCGATACTCTTACTTCTATATAATTCCAATAAATGTTAAAGCAATCTTAAAGCATTTTAACTATTGGAATTTAGAACACTTTCTACATTTTTCTTTATATCCTCTGTTTTGAATCTCAATGCTTGGCTTTAGTCTTCATAGCAGCAAACCATTTCTAAAACATTCACTAGAGATGTGTGATGCTGGTTAAGACCTCAACTCTGTTAAGCTTCTTTCTCCCTGGCTAACTAACTTCTTCCCTGCCTCCCCCACAGAGTTATGATGATGTCATTAGTATTAGGGTGGATTCGGTAAATGACACAGTGAGGCCAAAAGGTCAAGCCTGAGCATCCGAGCTAGGGCACCAAAGCACCCTCGGAAGGATGCCACAGGCAGATAGAACTCTGAAGAAGTTCGAAGAGGGGAGCCAAGAGGCCCTCTGAGCATGCTGAGTAGGATTTTGTTAAGCATACTGAGCGTGTGGGGAGAACCCCCTGAACCAGAAAAGGGTGAAAGGGGAAAAGAGACAAGAAAACGAGACAGCTCAGCAATGTCAAGTCATGTTCTGAGGCCAGCAGCAGGACAGGAAATGACTAATCCAGTCAGCTAGGACATTCTGAGAGGAATAAGGATAGGAGATTTCTTCACAGCAATTTTTGAAAGGTAATTTTCAGAATCGGAAAAGTTCTCATTTTGAAGGGGACAATCAGGGGGCAGCCTGCTACTGTCATCAAAAGACAAAGTCAGCTCATGAAGAGACATATAAAATACAAAGGGTGCCCAAATATATTCATAGATATCAATAAACTTATCAAAGCAGATACTAAAGGAATTTTATCTAAATATGAAATGAGTCCTCTACAATGCTGTGTTTGAAATGACGTGTTTATGCTTTCGGAATTTTCTGCACTCTTTACAAATGTTTTTCTTATATAGTAATTAAGTGCTATTTCAAATGTAAACAAAGGAACTAGAAACACTGCACATGAGACGCAAGTCTTTGTTACTAGCCCCGCAATTTTGTGACTTACAAAAATAAAACATTTTCCACAGGATCTACCAAAATTAGAAAGCCCCTCAACAGCAACAGCAAACTGATCTATGAGATCTCAAAGAAAAACATCCTATATGATAGGGGTGGTTATTCATTTCTTGTGACTAATAATCTTTCCAGTGCCCCTAAATAGAGAAAGTGCATTACCAGTATCTGGAGGGACCCACGGATGTACACTGTCTCCCAGGATGTCTTCCCTACCGCAACCCTACGCCTTGTACCTTAGACCTTCATACTTCATGCTAAGCACAGATGAAATGATATTTGGTCTCTGAATTAGTTTAGACTTGCCCTAACCTCTGCTATACGGTTCCCCAGTTCAAGCTGTCGAGTAGATACTGGCCTGAGGCAAGAAAAGCGGAGTCAAGTGTCTCTCATTAAGGACAATGCTACTCAGTGTCACTTCCGTGGCCCCCTTTGTAAAGAGACTTTGTTGGATAGAAAGACTCCAGTGGGGGCTCTCATAGACCAGCAAACCTTACCTGTATCTTCTCTCTCCCCCACAAAATATTCGCATTAGAGGAGCGTTTCATTTTGCTCTGTGTGGAACCTGCGACGGCTAATTTTGACTGCTAATCTCATAGGATTAAAAACCACCTATCTAGGACATTAATGAGGCTCGTCCTTTGGTGCCCAGGGACAAAGGCCTGACTTGATGACACACACCATCGCCTGCAGTCCCAGACTGAACAGAAAAGGAAAAGATGACTGACTGACACCAGAACTCCCCGGTTTCTGCTCTTTGACTGGACAAGACGTGCACAAGCAGCCTCCATGGCCACTGACAGGAGCCGCTCCTGTCCTTAGACCTTCCCGCCATAATGGACTGACTGAGCCTTGAGCCAGACTTACGCTGTTTCTTTGCAGGTGTTTAGACACAGCACCAACAAAATAACTAGTCCAGGAATGAACTTCAAATTTAAATGTGTGGAGGGCCCCTCGACGCCAGCCAAGCAGACAGTATTCCCCTGCCCTGGCCAGGCAGGAGGTATGGCATCTCAAGGAGAAAAGAAAGCAGAGAAGGCACACAAACTGAGACGGGGAAGGGAAGCCGGATCATCAAGGATAGAGCAGACGTCCTAAAGACAGGACTAGAAGCCGCTCAGTGTGGCCATGGCCGGAGCGGATAGCAGTGCTGCAGAATTTAGGAGGAATGTGCTCTTAGACGTTATTAGAAATGAATTCGGGAAGGCATGTTTGTTTCTCTACAAATTAAGCCCTAAGTGACCAGGCATTGTAGGAGTGGGCCCTCCTCTCAGTTTTGTTCCAGCTCTGCTGGTGTCCTTTCCAGTAGGTTCTCAAAGCCATTTCATCAATACTTGGCATTCAAAGGCCCTAAACCAGAGCAAGTCAAGGATAAATGCTTGCCCAACTAACATGCATACAAAGGATAAGGACATGTTATTAAAAGGGCTTTCCCTGCTTAAAGTTGACTTATTTTCATTGTCAAAGTCACAGAGGTTACAAGCCTGATGTAACTATCAACAGTCACTGAGATTCAGTTCACATCAGCAACGACAAAATAGAAGGATACATTAAAAGAGGGGATGGAGTGCATAGCTCTGGGTACTCCTTGCCAAGTTGAGAGAAGGCTTAGGAATGCAATCCTAATACACAGAAACAATATTTGGAAACAGTTACACTAAACGACTGGCAAACCTTAAGCTCTTTAGCAGCCTTGCTAAAATGTGCTGTGACATTTTCCTGAAAACCATCTAAACCAACCCCAAGATCAATCTGCTCAGGGATGGAACGAGGGGAGAACGAGGCCACCATCCACCTGTGGGAGCTCCGTGCAGGAGCAACCCAACAACCGAAGGTATGGTTTTCAAACTGGGCATGGTGGCTCACTTCTATAAACCCAGCCCTGGGGAGGCTGAAGCAGGCAGAGTGCTGAATTCAAGGCAGCCTGGGACACATAACAAACACCGGGCCAGCCTGGGCTAAAAGCAAGAGCATCTTATACATGAAAAGGAACAAAAGGAGGCAAATACAAATTAGCCCGACATTCTCGCTGCTTTTCCCAGGGCAAAGAGTTCCGCCTTCCCCGTAAAGTTTCTGCTTCCAGTCCTGAACAAGCAGCAAAAGTGGTCAGAACCAGAACCATCTATCTAGACCATCACATTTCCTTCCTCTGGTCAGTTTATGCCACAAATCTCATGGGACAAAAGCTACATTTCATCTCTCAATGTCAGATTTTTTTCCCTCCAGTTCAGTTGCTATTTTTTAACAAAGTGGAATGAGATGGTGGGTTCACATCCCGTCACGGTTTCCAGATCTGTGACTGACAGTGAAAAAACCGACCCTCGGCAAAAATGTATGCTTGAGACAGTTCATCTTGCGAAGTCCCTTTCAGCTAGTCCCCGTCCACTCGATGTTTCCCCTGGGCTACTAGATGACAAATTGAGTATAATCAAACAGATTCTTTGCCTCCTACCCACCTTTTAGCCCCTTTCTAGACAGTCAAGGACAAGGCATCCTTCCTACCTGTGTCATTCAGGGGCCACCAAGGAACTGCCATACCAGGTGTCTAGAAGCAAGGAGTACTGCATAGAAAACAGATCACAAGGTATAGATAGATGGGTGGGGCTGTAGGAAGCCGGCTCAGTTCTTAGAGCGTTTGCTCCATGAGCGTGACAATTGGTTCCATCCCCAGCGTCCATGTAAATTTCTGGGCATGGCAGCACAGTAGCACACCCTGGTAGTCCCAGTGCTGGGGAAGAGGAGACAGGCAGAACTGTGGGCTTACTGAGCAGCCAATCAGGGTGCTCCATGTTTAGCAAGAGAGCCTGTCTCAAAAGAATAAAGGAAGTGAATGGTTTTCAAGGAATGTGTTCTGATGGCTGACTGCTACCCTCCACATACACCTGCACACACATTGACCTGCACACACATACACCTGTACACACATTGACCTGCACACACATACACCTGTACACACATTGACCTGCACACACATACACCTGTACACACATTGACCTGCACACACATACACCTGTACACACATTGACCTGCGCACACACATCTGCACACATTGACCTGCACACACATACACCTGTACACACATTGACCTGCACACACACACATCTGTACACACATTGACCTGCACACACATACACCTGTACACACATTGACCTGCACACACACACATCTGTACACACATTGACCTGCGCACACACACATCTGCACACACATTGACCTGCACACACACATCTGCACACATTGACCTGCACACACATACACCTGTACACACACTGATCTGCACACACATATACCTGTACACACACTGACCTGCACACACACATCTGCACACACATTGACCTGCACGCACACACACACATACCTGCACACACACATCTACACATGCACTGACCTGCACACACACTGGTCTGCACACACATACTCCTGCATACACACTGACCTGCACACACATGAGCATGTGCAGATACACAAATAGGTATTTATTCTGCACCTTGGACTATGTTTTCCTTATTATTTAGAGACCCAGCCTTAGACAATGTCCTGTAAGTCTGTGCCACCAGTGTGAGGTTGTGTAAATGGCCGAGGGGAGGTCAAGGAAGTCCTGAAGAAGTGCCACGCAAGACCTTCACTGACTCTGTCTAGATCATCCACTGTGGATCCTTTTGAGTCTCCAGACTTTCACTAAATCCTTTGTCCTTCTAGGCAAAAATATGGACATTTACTGTGGTCATGTGTCCAGCCTTCTGGAAGACCCTGCCCCGAAAGCTCCTATTCGGACCTCTGCCGTATCCCCTTGTAGAGCAGAAGACCTGCTTCACAGTGTTTCTCTCAAAAGGTGTCGCTGTGGAAGAAGAGTTCAGCAGACAGCAGACAGGTAAATGACTCCATGTAGTGTAGAGGCCTCTGAGAGTTCAGAATAACCAGTATGTGGTCAACCTCACTGCTTACTCCTCAGAAAAAGTCGGCTTCAGTTGATGATGCGTCCATGGCCCTCCATGTGCGCAACAACAAAAGAGGAAAGAGAGTTGTCCTCAATGAAGACTGACAATAGTGTGGCTCCCTAAAAGCAGTGGCCCAGGCCTCTCTCTCTTCGCCTGGCCTCCTTTCCAACAGTCCCTATGTTGACCTCAAGGGCAAAGTTAAGGCCATTAATCCCTTCCAGGGTAACCCAGCTTGAAAAAAAGCCACATGGAAGGGACAGGGTAGACCCAAATGTGGAAACCACAAAAAGAACTAAAGACCGAAGGTACCAGGGCCACGAGGAAAAGTTCACAGAGAAGGAAGCAGGTCAGCCACAAAAATGAAATGGGCTGTGACTTCTGTCCCCTATTGCGAATGGGTGGCTCTGTCATGGGGACCTTTGGTTGGCTCTCGGGTATAATGATGATCAGTGATCCCAGAAACCCAAGTCATTTTAGAAAGAAAGAAAAATACGTTTTCAAGTATCTTTCCTTCCCCTGGTCAGCACCACGCCCACTCAGCCACTTCCGCTGTCACCTGCGTCAAAGCCTGCGCTTTGGCTTCATTATTGTTTTCCCTTTAGAGAAAACTGGACCCACGTAGATCCTAACAAAGAACTTATCTGCAGACTACACGTGTGTGCGCTTTGTTTTTCAGTGTTTCATCGGGAAGGTATCCTGGCTGCCTAAAGGAAACCATCTGCAGATATGCAGAAAGGTGTTTAGGAAGCTATACCCAATGCAGAAGAGCAGATTAAAGAATAAATACAAGGCTGGAGAGATGGCTCGGTGGATAAAGCACTTCCCAGGCAAGAGTGAAGATCTGAGTTCAAATCCCAGCATAGTGGGGTGTGCCTGCACCACTGGCGTTTTACAGCAAAATGGGGCATAGACACAGGAGAATCCTCAGAAGCCCATGTGCCAACACAAACAAGAAAGACCCTGTCTGAAACACAGTAGAAGGTGGGGGCCAATGACTGAGGTTGATCTCTAACTTCTACACTTGCTCTATGGCTCACCCTCATTCGCATGAGCACACACACACACACACACACACACACACACACACACACGAGAGACAGAGAGGTACAAGCTAAGACACATGACACTTGGCTTCTCCTCTGAGAAAACAACAAGGCAATTGAGCAAGCAGTGTTCTCTGCTTCCTGGCATCTCCAGCCTTGAATTAGAAAGAATGCTGTGCTCAACCAGCCTTTCTCAGCTCACCTCTGTCCAGTGCCTCCATACTTCTACCAGCTTTAAAAACCATGGAGGTTTCTGGTTTGGGAAAGCCGATCCTACCTACTTCCTTGCTCCTATCCGATTCCCTTGTGACCACGAATTCCTTGAGGGTGATTTTGGGGATCACATCTCTCCAGATCCACGTTAAATGAACTTTGGTGTCACTGGGAAATGTTTTTCACTTTTTCCAGTAGGAGAAAAATTAACCAACTTCCCAATGTGCTACCCTTGGTCCCTGGAACACACAGATCAAATAAACCCCAATTTTTCTGCCAAGAGACCATTCTCACCCAAAGTCCTAAATTCCTCATAATGGATCTTCTCTGGTTATTAATAGAGATTTTTTGGATCACATGGCAGATCTGTTCCTCTTTTGGGCCATATTTTTCTCAATTAAAGATTCTAATGGCCACTGAAGCAAGACAAATTACCCTCATCATTTATGTCTACAAACCCCTGTGATTCTGAGCCTCAGAACCGTAATGGGAAACAGAAATCAGGCCTTTGATTTTCCAAACAGAAAGGTGGTATTTGGCTGCCCGTCCTAAGCACACAAAGAGTTTGCTAAGATGGACGGAATCTGCGGAGTCCCCCTTTGCAATCCTGTCTCCAGGAACCCGCTCTACCCAGCAATTCCCCCAGCCAGTGCGTTCTCCTTTAAATCTCACCCAAATCCCTTGTGCGCCAGTTAAATGACCTGCTCTTCTTTCCTGACTTCCCCAGAAACAAAACAGCTGGCCACCATACAGAGCTTAATAAGTCTCATAATTCCGAAGTCTGTTATTAAGTCATTTTTCAGTCTCCTCTTCTTGGAGCTAAATAATCCCAAGTCTTTCAACTTATCCCTACAGGTTCTATTTTACAGCCTTTAATCATCACCAATGCTCCTCGCCGAACATTCTGAAGTGCTTCACGTTGCTCTCATGTTCTGAAATCCAGCTCACCTTTGGAATGACTTGGAAATCATTGTCCAGAAAAGCCCTGGATCTTTATGTGTTACACGCAGTCTGGGGGGAATTTACCCCAACAGGTAACTGACTGCTCTGTCTGGTTTATTTTTAGGATAAGCCCGCTCCCCACATGCTGCCTGGGACCCAGTATTCCAACCAACTGCCAGATGCAGGTGAGCTATCCCCGCTCCACCAGCACCCACTCCATTTTCCTCAGCAGAGTACGTCAAGGTCTCGCTTAACATACTTCCTTTGCCAAGTCCGGGCTTATGATCCTCTACAGCAAACTCGGAATCTAGTTAAGCTGATCTGGTCCACTTAGTGTCATCAGCCAAAAATGGTGCAATGCGTTATCCTTTGCACATGGCGTCTGCACGCACGCCACCCTCGGAGCCTGCGCTCGCAGCGTGAAGCTCGGAGACCTGCTAAGAATGCTGGGTGGGACCCCTGAAGCCAGGGGAGAAAGGGCTTAGGGTGTCCCTGGATTTTCCTCAGATCACACTCCACCAGTGCCTGGGAGATTACTGAACCCACACACCACTTTGAGATGCATGATGTCTACCTACTCTTTTCATCTAATGTCCTCCTTCTCAACCCTCAGGTCCTCTCCTGTCAAAATCAGACGTTCTATTCTGATATTGATCATGGTCAGCCTCGTCACACAACAGACAATTCTCCTGCCTCAGTCTCCAGAATGTTAGGGTTAAAAGAGTGAGTGAGCCCCCTACTCATGCCCTGATGTCTCTTTCCCAGCTTGCAAGCTGGGCTTTCCTCATCCTTCAGGTTCTGTACCCAGTGTCGCCTCCTCGAAGAGCCTTTCCTGGGGTCATTCTAAAACGAGTTCCTCTCCTGTCCCTGCTGCTCTTTTTTTTTTTTTTTTTTTACTTATAGAAGTTCTCTTTGCCACCCTATCACAGTTTGCAAACAGATGTGGGGATGGGTGCTTTTTCTTCCTTCTTTCCTGTCTTGGCTCCTCAGAGGTAAGGGTCTGCTGCTATCACCACTGAGTGCTGGGGTCCTGCACCATCACTTGACGCAGGGCCAGGGAACTGAAACCAGGACTTTGTGCACACTGGGCATCTGAGCACGATGCCAACTGACACACATCTGCAGCCCCGATAATCACTAATTTCTTCTTTTTAGCTATTCAAAAAATATTTTATTACTTTATGTGCACAGGTGTTTTCGCCTGCATGGATGACTGCATACAACGTTTGTGCCTAGCGCCTGAGAGGCCTGAAGAGGATGTTGGCTCCCCTGGAACTGGACTTACAGGTGGTAATAAGCTGTCACGTAGGTGCTGGGAATAGAACCCAGGTCTTCCAGAAAAGCAGCCACTGCTCTTAACCACTGAGTCATCTCTCTGGCCTCTTCTTCTGGTGTTTATTTTGTAATGATTTTTTTTTTTTTGGCCACAGATGTACTTGTCTACATTTTCTATTTGTGTACTTATTTAAAGGTTTGGATGTTTTCAAGTGCTAGCTCTATTTCAACTATTGTTGGTTAACTTCTACAACTCATTAGCTTCGTCTCACAAAATGCAAGGCTTTTAGATACTACACAAACGCTCCCCTAAGCGAATCCAGGGCATGAAAATACACACAGAGACGCGTGCGCATGCACTCTCATGCTTCTGCGTGCTCCCTTATCCCTTAGGCTTCTACTCCACTTGGCAAGGCTACTGCCTAGTCAAGCTTGCCTCTCGTAGCGCCTACTTCTCGACAGTAACGAAGGCTGTGCTGGGCTCAGCCCCAACAGCTTCCACATCTTCAGTGACACAGACGTCGGAGTGTCCTCGTGGTGAATAACTGAACAGGAAGAGCCCTGGGATCCTTGCCCAGTCCTATAAATCATCTGCTGACTTGCAGAGTGACACAGGAAAAATTAGCTTTTGGGTGCCCGTGCCTCAGTTTCCCCGCCTGTAAAAAAAAATGCCCCATGCTTCCAGGCCAGGGCTGTGAAGACAATCGATGAGGTAATGTCTCCGCGTTTGGAAGTCCTTGCCAGTAAGGCGCTACATAATTACTGCTTGGTATTCACGCTGCCCTTTATGTGTGCCAAGCGCTTTATGATCCTTCCTTGGGAGCTGCTCCCAGCTACTGTGAAGTTGCCTTCATGTCTATTTCCATTGAAAGAATGAAGGAGTAGAACCAGAGAGACATTTAGAGATGCGCCGAGGGTCACAAAGGTGGCTCCCAGGTTTTAAAAGAAGGGTCTTCCGCATTGTTCACGTTCCTTCGTGACAGGCAAAGTCACACCTTTCATCTGAACCAGCCCTACAGGACACGTCCCTACTGAGTGACTCGGAAGGTATCTTTGGGGTGCCGTGCGTAGCCACTTGCCTTTTCAGGTTGGACCAAGCTATAAGAAGGTGAAACCGAAACCAGTGTTCTAGAATTAGAAAGCCTGGGCTCCCCCTTCCTGGCCTATGCATCTGTCTTTCTCCTCACTTTCTGTCCAACTGTCTGCCTTGGGTGCCTTGGCCATTGCTTGCAGGAGACGGGTTTTACTGCTATTCATTTCCAAGCTGTGAGGAAGCATAGAGAACAGTGCACGCCACCTTGAGCTCCCATCCACCCAATCAAAATACATGCTAGCGTATTTATACCCCAAGTGTAGTTCCCAAACATTAACCTCACGAAAGCAACAGTGAAAGAGATGGATACACTTAGAGCAGAGAGAGCATAAGCAGTTCAGGGGTTAACAGGAAGGTAGAAAATACCAGAATGCTACCCAGTCATCTGGCCTCTTCCCCACCAGCCACTTCCTGCTTCCAGGGAGAGGTACACCAATCGGCAATGCAATCACTCCATGTACCTTGCCCAAAGACAGCTCATCTTAAGAGTATGGTCTCTTGTCTCTCATAAATCATGTCTCTCTGGTCCACATGTTTACTTTCTGGCCTCCCTTTCATTTGATCCACTTACATATAAAAGAAGGATCCGATCCTTCTGAGGCTAGACTGTCATTAAAATGACCAAAAGCATATGGCATAAGCAGGTGACGGTGGTTACTCTGGAGGGTCGGTGAGGAGGTAACATCTGACCCTCAAGTATAATCATGGAGCTTCTTAGCATAAATTTGAATAGAAAATTCTGTAGCAACAATTTCTTTTTTCCGTAGCCAGGCAAAACTAAAGAAACAGAGGATTTACTTTCGCTCCCGTTCTTTGTCTCCTCTTAGAGAATACTCTTTCCCACCTTCTCCTTACTCTGCAGAGCTTGGGGCCACAGGCAGTTAAGGCCCCTTCCCTTCCTCTTTTCCATGACGCTTTATCGGCCTCACATTCCACTCTCTCAAACTCTACCCCCGCTAGTAAGGGCCTGCAGGTCTTAACTCAAGGGACCCTAGGAGAGAGACTCTTGGGCACTCGCAGCTGACAGGCTCAACCTGGTGCCTTCACATTGCCATCTTCGCTTTGCAGGAGCCAGTGCACCCATTGGCCGACATTTCAGGAACAAGAGCCAGGTGTTCACGGCCAATAGTTGTCACCAAAGGAAAAACTGAAGGACGTAGACCAAGAGAAAGGAAGCTGAGGCCAGAATGGTGAGTGAATGTATCAATAAGCGTCATGGGTAACGTAAGCTCGGTATAAACGGGTTAAAATGGATGCTGCTGACTAATCCCGAGAGTCTGAAATAATGGTAAACTTAAATATCACACAGCAGGGGACAGAAGGGAACTGCACACTAGAGTGTGCATCCCTTTTCACAAAGACAGTGCGATTAATTTCACTAAGATGAATATGAACATTAACTGGTAAAGATAATCAATAAAAGAAAAAGAAAGTATAGGGTGTTTCTCCTCCATGGAGGGGAAGGAAAGTTACGTGTATCTAGAATAAAACTAGACAAGGAAATGTCTATGACAGGAAAGCTTGGCAAAAAGGTTAAGTTCAAAACACAGAAGCCCCTGAAAAGACTCTGAAGCTTAAAACTGCACCAGCAAAAATGTGCTCGTGTTTAGTGTGCCAAACCTACGTGCAACCCACTGTGAGAGGGAACGTGCAGCCAACTGCCCTGCTGAATGTCGGCGTCCACATCTCCAAGGCGGGCAAAGACTCACGATCTGGACACTGCGGCTCACTGTTTACTTTCTATCCCTTACTCTCCAAGATCTCAACTAGTGGAGAGAGATCAGAGATTCTCCCTTTCTCCTAAATCAGCTAAAATCAGCTCCCACAGAGGATCCGATTTCATTTATTTTTGCCTATGAATGTGAGTCCAAGTTACTTTTTCTGGAGACATTTTAAGCAAAAGCCTCCATCTGCGATTTAATGGAAAGGCTTTGGTCTACTAGCAAAGGATTCTAAGTACCAGTGAGCGGCAGGATAGAAAAAACTTCCAGAAGCACGTATGCCCTTGCATTTTCTGCATGGCACCACACTCCAAACAGCCTCTTATTCCAGCCATTGCATATAAGATGTATTGATATTTAAAAACTAAGTGGTTTTTATGTTCTCTTCATTTCCCAAATCACTTGAAAGTCAAGAATAATTCTTGTTCCATCAGCTGCCCAAATTGAAACTTCAACTTGAATTTTATGTGGAAGGAAAACTGTGATTCTGTTGACATCATAAATGTCATCCTATAAAGATCCCAGTTAGGGACAATTCTGACCACTAAAAATAAAACAATGATTCTTTCCCCCTTTTGATTTGTGAGTATAAATTATTCTACCCAAGTCCAGTTGCCCTTGGATAAAATACTACAGGACACGAAACAGAAACAAGGAATCTTTCTGTGATCTGTCACAAACTGTCTCTCAGCAAAAGGAAAAGTCATTTTCTTAAACAAATAAGAGCCTTCCCCCTCCCCGAAAAAAAGAAATCAATCTATTTTTTTTTGAGTCCCTAGCACTGTTTTAAGAATGAATCATTTCTGACCTACATTGAGACACAAAGTCCTGACACTATTGGATGGAGCCTGTGTGGAGACTTAGAAACACGTATCATTTGAAAGCCTGGCGTGCTAAGTTTAGTCAGAAATAAATACATCAACCTGGATGTGTGCGTGTGGAAAATGGGTCACTATGGCAAAGGCTCCTGCTAACAGGAGTCTCGGGCCTTGAGAAAGCACGCTGAGGAGGAGGAAAGCCAGAGGAGGGCACAGGAGGGACACAAGCATGTTTTAACGGCTGCGATAATTTGCCATGAAAGGATGTTAAGGCCATGGCTCCTTGCTGCAGCATGCCATGCGCTCCTGAATTAAATTACTGCCATGCAGTCTGCTAGCAGAGGAATGTGTAAACAGGCCATATAGCCTTGCATCAGTTCCACAGACTGTTGCACAACGCGAAATGCCTCTCGATGTGTCATTTCCTTCTTGGCCTCCTTCCCAGCTCCTGACAGTCAGTCAACAACAGAAAAAAGGACTGAAAGAGATTTAAAACTGTTCTTCTAGAGAGCACATTGCTCCAACGTCTACTAAATACCAGAGCCAACCTCCACCAGCACCACTTGTCTCAAAGAAGCGGGGATTGGGGGGCGGGGGTTCTTCCTGCCGTTATTAAAATATTTAAATAATGTTTATATACTAGGGGCTGAAGAGTTGGCATCTATGACAATGAAGCTGCTGCTTGTATATGCACGTTTGTAAATATCAAAATGTGGACTTCGCCTGTAATCTCTGTTCCTTGGGGACTTCGGAAAACAGTGGCCAACCCCGGTGAAAGTCTATAAGTCAAAAGCTTAGGATTGAGGAGGGGCTTCAGTGAGTAAAATGCTCACTACACAAACATGAGGACCTGAGTTCAGAGCCCCAGCACCGTGTTGTTTAAGGTTGAGCACAGGCGTGCATGTCTATGGCCCCACAGCTGGGGAGGAAGAGGCAGGGAGATCCTGGAGGTTTGTCAGCTAGTCATTCTAGGTCAGCCGGTGAGCTGGAGGTTCAGTGAGAGACTTTGCCTCAAAAAATGAGAGGGAGAGCTATTCAGGGAGACACCTGATGTCAACCTCATCTTCACACACATGTTCATGTGTGCATGTGCAAACACATACACACACATGTACACAGACACACAGGCACATGTGCACACACACACACATACGTAAGCGCACATGCACAGAAGTTAAGGAGTTTTTCTTGTTGATGTTTCTCAGGAAGAACTAAACTTCAGGGCCCTGGCATCAGGAGGAACACAAGGCCTGTGTTGGTTTTCTCAAAGTGTCTTCATAGACAACAGGAATGTGAATATAAGAAGTGTATCGAGAAATATCAAATAACCTTAATGTTTTTCTACTCTCCGTCCAGACAACACAGCTACCTGTCCCCACCTTTGTTCACATGTGAGACCAGACCCTAAAGAGTCATCTCCTCTACCACGGCTAAGCAAGCAAAAGTCATGGCCAGTCATCATATAAAGCTCAAGGAGGATACAAAGGAATGGCAGGAAAAAAGTGAGCAACCCCAGATGTTCTCTGGAACGAGGAAGAGAAAATATCAAGCTCTCTGCTCTCCCCACCCTCACAGGCCTGGGAATCAATCGCAGAACTCACTGGAACAGCAGCAGAGAACAGTGAGATGCTACTTCAGGGTAGGAAGGTAGAAGTGCTGCCACCAGCCATGTCTCGAGACTATGAAGGGAGCTGGAGAGATGGCACAGCACTTAAGAGCACCGACTACTCCTGGCGGGGACCCCATTTGGGTTTTCCAGCACCCACATTGGGAGGCTCACAACCCCAGTGACTCCAGCTCCAGAAGGCCCAGCGTCCTCTTCTGGCCTCTTCAAATGCTCACACCCATGTGCTCACACCCATGCACAGACATACACACACACTTAAATAAAATCAATCTTAAAAAAAGAATGCAGAAAAGTAACGCCTCTTTGGAAAAATTGAATTTGTTCGTGAAAATTTGTGTACAGGAGAAGTGGATGTTTTGTATGTGGGGCCATCAGGGTACAAAGTACCCTGGGCTTCCTTACAGCTTCCCAGACACTGAAGAGACCAGCAGAGACGCTGCCTTCATATGCCCTGTACCTGCAGGAAAGGGGTTGGAACACTGTGGGGAAGGCAGGGCTTCTCCATTTTCTCAACCTATCTGGGGCAGGTGGTTGGCCACCGCAAAGTGCTGCCGCATAGACGTGGCCATTGATTGTTACTTCCTGGAGGTTCAACACACAAAAGTGCTTAAAGGTTCACTTACACATATTACATGTTATATGTCAGAATGTTCCAGACTGGATAACGTAAGCTACAAGATTTCCAACCATAGGCTCTCTGTGGATTCATAAGACATTTCTGCTACAGGGTACTGTTACCAAGCGAGGCTTGTAACATCATTTTCTTCTTCTCTGGTATGGCTATTGATGTGGCTCACTTTGATATTAATCTACTGATTAACATCAGCACCATATGATTGTAAGGTGCAGTCTCTCCAAAGAGGTTTAAATCACTCTGATTTTAAGTCAAGGGGTCTTTCTGACTATGAACCCTTGAAAACAATCCCACCCCACTCCCACCTTGCAGGAGGGTGTTCTGCAGCTAGTCACGTGTGCAAGCCCATCCTCACCCAGGTGGTTCAGTGAACCACTCACCTGTCACTCATGCCTTTGTATCATCAGTATCATCACTGTAATGAGTGTGATCACTTCCTCTTCGATCTGGGCTTCACCTGTGTCTTGATTTAACCAGGAGCGTGTAGAGGAAGCAACTCCGTGCAGGCTCTGAGCCTGAGCTTTAAGAGGGTCTGGCAGCTGGCAGCCCCTATTCTGCACCCTCAGCAGCCCTAAACTGCCATGCAGAGAGTCCATCACAGCTGGTGAGAACTTCTGGAGGGGCCCTAGAGTCCCACGAGGGAGGGAAGACCCCTTTTCTGGGGTCCCTGCCAAAGCAGTAGACACAGGAATGAAACCCTTGTGGACTGCCCAGTATTGGTCCCCATCTGACGACAGTCACATGTTAGACCACACACAAGAGCATAAGAAACTACTCTCCAGTTAAACTCTGTCCAGCCCATGGAATAATAAGACATGCTTGTTTTAAACTCTGTCCAGCGTATGGAATAATAAGAAATGCTTATTTAAAAAAAAATAGGTGCTGTCCTTGCATAGGGGTCATGTCAGAAGACGCAGCCCAATGATTCTAGCGAGAATGACTTACCTTTCCAGGTTCTTCAGTCTGTATCTATTCCCATCAGGCCTCTTCCCTAACTCAGAACCACTCCTAGAGAACACGGTACTGCTAACTGATTTCCCCACTTCCCTGCAGAAATCCTTTAAGTCAGACTGGAGTTGGAGGCAAGTGCATAAGCGGACCAGAGGATCCTAATCGGGAATGATGTGTAAAAGAGTTGGAAATCCAAACTCATTACTGCGGCTGCCGACGCTGTCCTGGCCTCTCCTGCTGGCGAGCATACGGCACTTGTTCTTCAAAGCTAGCTTGCCAACAGGAGGTCAAAGCTCCGTGCCTCCGTACAAGACTTACAAATTTGGGATCTTAAGTATGATGTCATGTCTTAAAATGATAAGCTAGGCCCAGGAAAGAAACGGCATTTTGTGAAGAACCTGCGCCGTTCTCGAGTTTACACTGCTTGAGATGAAGGTCCTCGTCAGGCATGGGCTGTGTTGCTTTAAAGGGAAGTTTTATAACTGAGATGAATCACAACTGCAGAAGATCAAAGTTGAAAAACATCAATGATGCCATGGGGTACTTTTTAATCTTGTAATGAGTGATGATCATGTGCTCTTATGAAGTGAGTCCAAACTGCCAACGCCAGATGTGTATATTAAGAAAGGGAGTTGTTTGGGATGCGACAGTCCTGGCTCAGCTGCCAGAGACGAAAACACACGGAAGGGTGAACCCTTTCAGTTTGGACTCAGCAGCAAGTCTTGGCAGATGTGCTGGTAAGTAGGGCCTCCGTGTGTGGGACTGGGGTGTCACATAGCACCCCGTCCGGGAGTTTGTAGCACACAGAAGTGTTGCTCATCAGTTTTGCACATTTCTCCCCGGGCGGTGTGACATAAACATCTGCTCAAAGCATAACTTATAATGTGGATCAGTGTAATTCACAATCGTGCAAAAGTTAGTAAAGTTTCACTCAAGGAAAAAAATAACACAGTAGAGAGCAGATTATGCAGCACCTGTTTCCTGCACACATGCATACAAGTCTGCAGCAGACTCGTGACAGGGCGGCAATCGCTACCATCTGATGAACACTTACTACACAACAGCTACCACACTGTCGAGTTTAGACACCATGTATCGCCTAACATTCTTGCATCAACTGGTATGAAAGACAGTATTTTGCATTAGTCTTTAAAAGATGAGAAAAACGAGGCCAATGACAGCTAGGGAATATGTCTGCCTGCAGACACCTAAGCAATGCTGGCTTTGGGATTTCAGTCCAGGCAGTGTGACAGACACAACCAGTGAGCTCATTATGTGTCCTAATCCAGTCATCTGGGCCTCTGGAAACAATGATTTCAATATACACACGGGTCTTTAAGGAGAGGGCAGGGAAGACCCCTGACAAACAGGAATAATAACACCAAGTCCTGGACTCCTTCACGACACTCAGGAATTACAATTGGGAGGAAAAGCAACTGAACCAATTGGACTGATTATCTTTTTCTCTCTGTTTTGGGAAACCTTTTATGAAGTCCTCTCTCTGTTGAAGGTTGATAAAATAAGCCACTTTGAAATCGAGAGCAGGGATGGAAAACTATATTTTTGGTCACATATGGCCACTACTGGTTTTTAAAAAGCTTAGGGGTTTTTATAAAGATATCTTTATTATTATTTATGTGTGTATGTGTGCCTACATGAGTTTATGTACATCATGTGTGCATGTGTGCCTACGTGAGCATGTGCACCATGTGTGTATGTGGGCCTACGTGAGCTATGTGCACCATGTGTGTATGTGGGCCTACGTGAGCTATGTGCACCATGTGTGTATGTGGGCCTACGTGAGCTATGTGCACCATGTGTGTATGTGTGCCTACATGAGCTGTGTACACCATGTGTGTATGTGTGCCTATGTGAGCTATGTGCACCATGTGTGTATGTGTGCCTACGTGAGCTATGTGCACCATATGTGTATGTGTGCCTACGTGAGCTATGTGCACCATGTGTGTATGTGTGCCTACGTGAGCTATGTGCACCATATGTGTATGTGTGCCTACGTGAGCTATGTGCACCATGTGTATGCAAGGGCTTACAGAAACCAGAAGGATTCAGGTCCTCTGAAACGAGAGCTACAGGCAGTTGTATGTGAGTCACCTAATGTGAGTGTTGAGCACCAAACAAGGGTTCTCTACAAGAGCAGTTAGCATTGTTAATTGATGAGCCATCTCTCTGGTCCCGTAAATAAAGTTTTATTCAAATATACCTGTGACTACTTGTTTGTGTGTTGGCTTAGACTGCTTTTGCAGGAATCCTTATGACATAGTCGGGTCCTTTTGACAGGTGACAAAGAGCAAGTAGAAAGAAAGAACCCAGCAGTGTCCAAGCTGTAGGTTTAACTAGTTACTGATACCAGATACAGCCCACATTCAGGCAAGTAACCACACAGTGTGTGTGTGTGTGTGTGTGTGTGTGTGTGTGTGTATGTCATCACATTTTCAGACGGTATTCATTTTATAAGAAATGCCAGCTGGATATGATGGCGCACACCTTTAAACCCAGCACTTCGGAGACAGAGGCAGGCAGATCTCTGTGAGTTCAAGCCCAGCCTGGTGTACAAAGTGAGTTCCAGGACAGCCAGAACTGCTATGCAGAGAAATCCTATCTCAAAAAAACCAGGGCTGGGGGGAGGGGGGAGCAGCAGGGAAGAAGAAAGAAAAGAAAGAAAAAAGAAAAGAAAAGAAAAAGGAATGCTACAAAGATAGTTGGCCTTGCAGCACCAGACCTGCGTCTACTTCCCACCCTCCCTCAGGACTACCAAAGCACAAACTCCGATCACATATGCAGCATGCATCCTCGATTCCAAACCCGCACAGCCTTCAGGGCACTTGTCTGTCTTCACAGGCCAATAGATCTTTGAAATGAGATACTACCATCCCCACTGGAATCAGAAGGAGCTTTCGCAAAGCTACCAGCCTGCTCACCTTTTCCCATCTCTTTTAGAATGGGGCAGCACCAACCCTTCCCTGCCTCTCCCCTAACCATCAACTCAGACACACCCATCTCCACTAGAAATACACATACACCCAGACAGACACACACACACAATAATAGTTTCTCTGTGTACTGAAGAAAGCTGCTGGGATGAGCAGGAACCATGTTTCAAAGGCAAATATTTGTAGTGTTGAATAAATACTAAAAGGCTATTTGCTGCCTTATGCACCACTTCTTCCACTCAAGAGCTTGTCAGGTAAATGGTTAGAAGTAGAAGAAATCATCCCTGACTTATGGCAATCCAGAAAAGACTAGCAAAGCCCTAGCTAGCCAAGACATCCTTGCTCTGATCTCTTTCCCTGTGCTGTATGACCTCTGACCCTTGAAACGTAAGATTTGGAAGCTCTCACACACACCACACATGAACCAAACCACTTAATAGGCTATTCCCAGACTAGACAGGGCCAGCACTGACCCAACATTAGGAATTGGGAAGAAGACCATACACAGGAAAGGAGGGGGACCAAACCTCACAGACTGCTTTTGGGGGCAGGAAGCCTTGGTCACTCAGGCAGTCGGCCTTTGTAGAATAGACAGAGGCAAAAGGGATGGGGGCTACTGTATGAGCCCCTCGCTAAAAGACAGGAGGTATGGAGAGAGGTTTTGCCTCTATAGACCTCCTCTCTTACTCTGGGGGAAGGAAGGAGCCCATCCTCACTATCTGGGTGGGGGATTCATCTTAGAACTTCGATCAGCTGCCCACCCCATCATAAGCCACATTTAACTTCCTAAAAGCAATGCCTCGGACTCCAAAATATCCAGCCCACAAATGCCGAGCTTACTATGATGTTTATATCATATTATATGGCGCAGAACTCTTCACACTTCAACTTCAAATAACCTTTACTCTGCAAATGTGTTTTAATGCTGCTATGCCAAGCTTGCTCAAAACGCGGTGGGTGGCAGGAGCACGGGGTGCAAGCCAGTCAGATCTGCTTCAGATTCAGGAAGAGAACAAATATTGGCCCCCAGACAGAGGAAGTACACTACCTTCAACTGACTGCTGGATAAACCTTCTGGATCGACAGACAAAGAAGCCAACGTGAACGTAAACCTAGTTTGTATTGCTCTGCTACAAGGAACTATCTAGAACACTTACTAGAGGAAAATGACCGTACAACAGTGTTGTAACAATGAAGCAAGTTATCATTTGCAAATAAATTCTTTGTAATTAAGCCCTGTGCTCTTTATAAAGGGAACTGAGTGGGCGAGCTAAAACGCATTCTTGGGCCATGGGAAACACACAAATGCTTTTTGCCTAAGTCTAAGATTTTTAAGTTTATAATTTGCTTCCTAAGCCTCATTGGTCCCTTTGACCCTGCCCACTGCACAGGATGGATGAGCAGAGTTTCTTAGCTGAATGTCTCCAGGATGAGTAGCTATCTGCTTGTTCCCCAGCGTCATAAAGCCTTAAGCAAGCCTGTGAGGAAAGAGGCGCTAGCCTTTGGTTTTCTAGAAGCTATTAAGTTCTACCAATAGCTCTTGCCTAAAAACACATAGTGACCTGGGACTAACTCCTTCAGAACAAAGGCTTCACAGGGTCTGCACAAACTCCATTAGCACTGACAACAGAAAGCAGGTACTTACTTCTTGGTTCCCGGGGACCATCCACTGTCACTTTAATCGCTCTGTGATAAGTGGCCACTTGGGGGGGATTTGTGAAGACTGTTATGGTCAAGGTGAAACTCTTGCCTGCAGATGGAAGAAGGGAAAACACAAGTAACTATAAATGGCTGGCATTGATGACCCTACAATAATATATGCTGACATCCAAATTTGACTGAATCATCTCTTAGGGAGCAACCAATCAGGAATCCTTCCTCTGGACCCAAAAACGCACTTAGGAACACTTCTAAGTGTTCCTGATTAAGATCGGAATCTTTCCTGAGGTTCTATGCGAGAAGCCTTCACCCCGCTCCCCAGTAACCTCCTCAACAGTGAGAACAAAACCCTGGGGCCACTTGAAGAGGTGGCTCTACTTTTCCACTTTTTCCAACATCAGGAACACAACCCTGCCTGCAGGTTGACAGTTGAGGAAGTCTATTTAGGATCAGGTCATGACCCCTTGAGACAACAACAGTAAATTACCATTGGTGATGCTATTTACTTCTCATGGCCTTAGCATCGCATCTGCTTAAATGAACCGCAAGAAGATGAGCGAGGGAAGCTGTTATGGGAATCATTTCAACAGGAGCCCAGGTCTCCTGTCCCAGCCTTAACGCGCCTGTGGTATATGATTTCATCACGGAACAGTTTTCTCCTCCAAGCTCACGCCTCCCCTAACATACATCTCAGAGCTAAATCTTGAAGGAACTCACTATAGTAACTTACAGTAACTTAGTTTTGGCTAAGCACGAAGTTTTACTTTTGGAAGAGATTTTCTGCAGGGATACATTCCTTCCTTCTGATGCCTCAAATTAATGAGCTAAAAGTGATGAATCGTGGGGGGCAGGGCAAAGTTTGGTCACAGATCTGAATGTCTGCTTTCTCCAGAAGATACTGCCCTCTGTTCTACAGACTCACTGACAGTTGTAATCAGTTAGATTTGCAATGGTTAGTCATGTCAGATAGTCAAAACTGCAGACTGTTACAAGACAGGAAGAGGTGGGCGTGAAACAGTGACTCAATAAAACAGCAGCGGGCTGCGCCGAGAACCCGGCCGTCTGCCCCTGGAGCTGATAAAAAGCTCCTTTTGTGTTGCTTTGTTTTTTCGGTCAGATTTTTTTCCCCCTTCTACTGAAAGCTGAGAGTACTAAATCAAAACACAAATCTTAGACAATATGTAGCAATGTGGAGTTTAATACAATCTTTTCATAGCTTAATATGGAACAGGTTATGTGCCAGGCTTAATGGAGAACAGGTCTTTGGCTGTCAAATCTACTGAATGGCTTTCTTTTCAAACCAGACCATGTAAGTTCCTCAAATCTGGTTAAGAAACATATCATTTGTTACTGTGTGTGGATAGTCTTAAGACTCTCGACTGCTTTTCCATAGCTAAGGGGGTTAAAGAAGGCAAGGCAGGAATGTGGGGATAGAATTAAGACAGATGAATATTGATTAGAAACTTATTAAGCTCCAGCCACATTGACCACATCACCCCACTTAACCTTCCCAAGTGAGAGTCATCACCCCAGCTCACGAAGAAGGAAACCTTAGCCCAGAGAAGCTCAGTGACTTACCCAGGGTCCTGCGATTAGTGAATGGGGAAAGTTGGGAACTAAACTCAAACCTTTCTGACCTTAGATCAAATATCTAGGGTAGATATGGAACCAGGATAAAGAGATGGGTAGCGTGTGTAAGGCCCTGGGTTCAATTCCCCACATAGAAAAGAAGGAAAAGGAAAGAAGGGGGCAAAGGAAGAGGAGGAAGGGACGAAAGGAAGGCAGGGAGGAAGAACAGAAGGAAGGGAAGGGGAGAGATGAGAAGAACGAAGAGGAAAATAAAAAGTTTTCCCTGTTTTACCATAGAACATGAAAAAAACAGGCTCTCTTTTCCATCTTCCTCTCGGAGAGGCAGCTTCGCTTCTGCCTCTCTCCCCACTTCTCTGCTTCCCCCCTTCTCTGTCTCTTTCTCCTCTTCTCTCTCTCTCTCTCTCTCTCTCTCTCTCTCTCTCTCTCCCTCTCTGTCTCTGTCCCTCCTTCACCCTTCCTCCTCCATAACCCCCTGAATAAACATTCAGCCTCACCCTGCATGTCGTGTCTATCCATGTTTCTCTCTTAAAAAAAAAAAAAGAAAAAAGAAAAAAAAGAAAAAAACAGATAACTTACTTCTAGGTGTGTCCCAATTAGCTCCCTGTGCCCAGGAAATAATAAATATAAATAGATTAGTAATGGATGAAATTGTCTATCTCTCAGTATTACTGACACTTCACATTGTGTTACTACATACTAGATATTACATGGAATTAAGTAATTTAATTCAGTACAGAACAGAGACTTATTGTAAACATTAATGTTGGCCAGAGGACTAAGACAGCCAGGAGTCTAAACTAGTCCTAGAAAACTCAAAGTCAACAGAAATTGAGATCAAAAACTTGAGTGGGAGTCCCAGATTGAGAACTCAAAACAGTGGCCAAGTCTCCGGATTCAAAGCTAATTTGCATTAAGACATTTTAAAACACCATTCTAGAAGAGATCAGTGGTCCACAGACTTGGGGTTACACTTCTAGCAGTGGCTCCAAAGGCCATGGTTGGAAGACAGCATCCCTGGTGCCAATATTAATACATCAAGAATGCCTATGGTTTGCTCTTCCTTACTGTCTCTGCGTGACCTGCTAGTGAAAATGCCCGTGAATGAATCATGACTGTTCTGGGATGCTTTCCTATTGTGAACCTTTACAACCTGCTTGGAAAATAAGTCCTTTGCTCCTCTCAAAGTCAAGAAATACACTTCATATCGAAACAGAACCAGAGACAAAATTCTGAGCATCAAAATACTCAGAAATGAACCAGTTTTCCCCTTTAAAAATGCCTTCAGGACTGGAGGCCCAGTAGTTAAGAGTGTTTGTTGTTCTTGCAAAGTACCAGGGTTTGATTCCCAGAACCCACATGGAGGCTCACCACTTAGACACCAAGCATACATGTATGTGTTATGCAGGTACACAAGCAGTCACGGCACTCACACACGCAAAATAAAACAAATCTAAAAAGTATTAGTGAGTAAATATATAAAATCATAAAAAAAAGAACAAACCTCCTTTAAAAAGAGGTGGGGTTATAGGAAAGTTGCCATCTGTCATCTTCCAGAGTAGACTCCTAAGGCTCAAATTGTGCTTTCACAATGAAAGCATAGGCAGAAAACGCTCTTTGCACTCCTGGTTAGCCCCTGTATGCAGTGTGGAAGAAACTTCCAGAAACTCTGACCTGACTCACTAATTAGTTCGCCTTATAATAATGCATTTCCTGAGTCAAATGTTTATGTGGGCATTTGTGACTTCCTTAACTTAAAACAAAAAGTTTTCCAAATTCCACTTTCTAAAGAAATCAGTGATACATGGATCCAGGATTGCAATTTTTTTACATAATTTTATGTGCATGGGTGTTTGGCCTGCAGATATGTCTGTCCACCGTGTGCGTGCCCGATGTCACTGGGGGTCCGAAGAGGGCATCGGATCTCTCTGAACTAGTGTGACAGACAGTTGTGAACGGCCATGTGGGGGCTAGGAATCAAACCCACACTGGTCGTCTTGAAGAGCAGCAACTGTTCTTAGCCACAGAGCCATGTCTCCATTGTTAACAGTGGCTGTGGTGGACGGAAACCATCTACAGATGATCCACTAATTCGAGACTAATGACTAATGAGGGTATTTAAAACAAATCTTACTTGTGCTAGAAAGGTGGCTCAGTGAGTAAAACCAACTTAAGGTCAGATTCTCAGTACCCATGTTAAAAGGAGGGGGTGGCAATGTGTGCCTGAAACCCCAGCACTCGAGGGCAGTAAACAGGAGGATCATGGGATACGGAGTCACCCAGTCTAGTAGACACAGTGAGCTGCATGAGAGACCATGTCTGGACAAAAGAGTGGAAAAGAGACTGAACACGCCATCTCAACATCAGCCTCTGACCTCCACATGTCCTCACACAGGCACAGCTACCAACACACACGTGTGCAAACACCTTCATCCCCCTCTGACACACAAAATCCAAATCCTACGTAGGCAAAGCTAATTATATCATCCACAGTTTTATCTAGAAACTCGTCCTGCGGTACTACCCAGGGTCATATCATTTCTTAGATGTGTAAAGGGACTGTCACTGAAAGACATTTCCAATTTAGCCTTAAAGGCTGCCAGGAAGGGCCAGACTGCAAACAGGCTTGTGTCCTAAGATGACAAAACACCACGCTATGTGCACTGGAAATGCTTTATAAGGCTTGTAAATTAAATGCAGCATGCTTGATGTCAAACGAGAGGAAGTAAACCAAAGGAGGACGGACAAGGAGTGGGGGAGCACACCAAAGGAGGACGGACAAGGAGTGGGGGAGCACACCAAAGGAGGACGGACAAGGAGTGGGGGAGCACACCAAAGGAGGACGGACAAGGAGTGGGGGAGCACACCAAAGGAGGACGGACAAGGAGTGGGGGTGGGGGGAGCACACCAAAGGAGGATGGACAAGGAGTGGGGGAGCACACCAAAGGAGGACGGACAAGGAGTGGAGGGTGGGGGGAGCACACCAAAGGAGGACGGACAAGGAGTGGGGGTGGGGGGAGCACACCAAAGGAGGATGGACAAGGAGTGGGGGAGCACACCAAAGGAGGACGGACAAGGAGTGGAGGGTGGGGGGAGCACACCAAAGGAGGACGGACAAGGAGTGGAGGGTGGGGGGAGCACACCAAAGGAGGACGGACAAGGAGTGGGGGTGGGGGGAGCACACCAAAGGAGGACGGACAAGGAGTGGGGGTGGGGGGAGCACACCAAAGGAGGACAGACAAGGAGTGGGGGTGGGGGGAGCACACCAAAGGAGGACGGACAAGGAGTGGAGGGTGGGGGGAGCAGCACACCAAAGGAGGATGACGATGAGGAGGGGGAGGAAGAGAAAGGAGGAGAAGAAGGTGTGGTCAAAGACATTCTAATCACTTCTGTGTAAAACATTAAGGAAAAAAAGGCAGAGACAATTAAAAACCATGACTTCATGCCAGTTTCATGGATGCTGAACTTTATCTCAGGCATTTTTGAGTGTCAGGTCCTCCAATGACCTAGGACGCAAGAGTGAATGGAAACTTGGATGTTTTGTAAACCTAAGGCCCAATGTTCAATTTCAGAGAGTCTATGTTTCCACCAGTGAAAAGGTTAAAAGAAACATAATATGTATGGGGCTTGGTTTTTGTTTTGTTTGTTTATCTTTTAAACATCATTGAAGATACATTTTGTATAGTTGCGAGAGAAAAATCCATCCATTGGGCAATGCATGCGGTGAAGACTTTGAGACAGAGATGAAGAACTGTGAGAATCAAAGAGGAAGCTGGGGACAGACTTGTAAAAAGCAGGTCAGGCTTGAGGGTTTCCTGCCCCTGAAAACCTGACTCATTTTCGTCGAGAGCCGTCTCTGTCTTTTCTCTCTCTCTCTCCATTTTAGCTTAATCTTATTGCTTCCTCTCATTCAAAGTAACACAGTCATATAAAATCTATTATTAGTGATAAATCAATTTCTCTCTCGTTCTCTCTCCACCCTCACTCTCCACATGCACCCCCCCTCCCCCGGTCTCGAAGACAAGTCTGGACCAATTTCTCCATCCTGCCTCTGGCAGCAGACTGGAGCACTTCAGATCCTCCACCACGTCCCAGCTGCTTCAAAGGAAAAATCCTACTTTCTTCAGTTAAGATCATAAGAAATATAGGGGGAGGGGGTCAGCTCTGTTTGGACATAATTACACTTCATCAAAAGAGGCTTCCTTCATCTTCCATGCGTGAAAAGTCTGCAAGCAGTTAAGTCTGTCTTTTTTTTTTAATATAAAAATTGCTATTTGGGAAACCAGCCAAAACTCTGAAAGCCAATATAGTAAAACAGCACACACCCTTTGCTTCCTTTTGAAGTTTCTTAAATAAATATGTTGAGGGTTTGCAAAGTATACTATCACTCTGCTATAGTTTCTAGTCAAATTGATCAGAAAAAAATGGGTGATTTAGTGTCTATATAACACAAAAGTGTAATAAATGAAAACACAACTTTGGATCTGTAAAATAAAATTAAGAGTAGCAGTCCACCCTCTAAATATTAAAATTCACTACTCTGCTTACAGTAACAGAAGAAGAAAGATGCAATTTCGGCAATTTAGAGTATCCAGGTACATCGTCATGGTTACATCTAGAGTACACAGGGACCTCCTTATGTTTACTTTTTTTTTTCAGGAGAAAATGGGAGAGACAACTGTATTGTGACTCTGCAACAGGAACTAAGAAACAAACAGAAGCATGAAAAGAGTAGATGAAAGAATGAATGGATGAACTAACGCACACATGCCTTCCAAACCTAACCAGTCGCTAGAGAGAAGCTGCATCTTCTCATTCTTCTAATGAAGGCGTGCAGAACCTGTTCCAGAGACAAACCCCGCAGTTCCGCTCTCCCAGAGGCTCCGCACCTCAGTTTGGTCCAGACAGCCTCCAGTGACAGCATCTCATTAGCGAGCTTTCTTTTCTTTTCCTTAAGTTAAAAAGTACAGCTTCTTGGCCCCATTCCTAGAAAGTAACTAAAACCTACTCATCGAAAACAGTCTTGCTTAAATTTCCCTTATCAAGTTTTTACAATGGTAATAATTTGACATATGACCCAAACTAGAGAGTAATTATTGAACACGATTGAGAATGGGTGTTTCTCATTTCCTGATTCAAACCTGGGCTGCAGGGAGCACAGATGCAGGTGTCATGGTTTTACTTCACCTCAGTCCTAAAGTGCTCCTACTTTGTTTTTTCTCTTAGTGTAATACTTAAAATGGAAATATTAGATTCAATAAATTGAATGAACATAATACCTCCAACAGGTGAATAACCAGTAGCAGTCTTTCTGGAGAACAAGCAAATAAAAGGCAAAGTATTGATTTTCTTAGGAACGCAATCCAAAAAAATAATTCCCTTTCTGAAATCCTTATGAGGATTATCTCCTGTTTCGTGACTCCCCTAAATGATCCTAATATCTAAATGTGATTTCAGATGATTGAACACCCTAAATGCCGCTAGGCCATTGGGGTCCTAAGCGTTGCTAGGCAATGTTATAGTCACTCTAAGTAAATAATTCACTTATTCAAACAAAAGGTCTTCAGCCAAGCTTGGTGGCCTTTAACCCAACACTCTAGAAACTGGAGCAGGCAGATCTCTGTGAGTTCGAAGCCAGCCTGATCTACATAAAAGTTCCAGGCCAGCCAGGGTTACATAGTAAAACCATATCTAAAAATATACCCCCTTAAAAAGCCTAAACAATTATTTTTAAAAGATTCTTATTACCAGACTAAGTCATTCAAGGGTGACATCACTAAGGGAAGACAGTGTTCTAGTTGTCCCCATTTCAACTCAGGGTGATGCTGATACTGTGGGAAACGCTTCCCAAGCAATCACTTTCCTGTTTCCATTGCCTCTCAATCTCTTCAAGTCACGTGACTCCTCCTACTTCAGAACTTGATGCTCCAAGCATCCTTCTCTCTACTGTACACACTGAACCCTGTGAAGTCAGGAGCTAGTTCTTCTGAGGACACTGTTTGACTCTTCAATATCATCAAACAAATGAAAACGGCCTCCATACTGAGGGGAACACTCCAGGGTATCTGGATAGTTGTACACAAACCTTCGGTGGCTCTGTCTCAGTAAGAAGATGCTGGGTTGCGTACAGACAAGTCCACGTTGCATCGGAGAGCTAAAGTGTTTAAAAAGCAGAGACCTACCTCGTCCACTCCGGCCCACAAATCTCAGATCGTTGAACCTTGCTACTTGGTTTTTCATAACAGCAGAGGCATTTCGGAGCTCAGCAGAATAGTTCTCATCATTCCCTGCCATGACAGTAACCACAGTCCCATCTGGTACCTCTCCGAGGGCTACCACCTACACGAAACAGGAAACACAGAAGGAACAGGGGCACATCAGAAACACTTAAGAACGGAGAACACATGCTTACTGTAAATGTCTTATCAGAACCCAGTGTGGTGGACCAGTGACGGCAGACCACAAGGGAAGCATCTGTATTGGGGCTGTGACACCCCTTCAGACATACTGATGTCTTGGGGTCCACCCGTTTTGAAAGCAAGCTAAATTTCCCTTTATTTATCGTTCAGTACTCACAGAATATATGCACATTTTTTATTAAATCCCCATGTTAGACTGTCTGCAGGAATTACGCTCCAGAAAGAAGGCTGACACCCATCTGCATATTGCACCATCCATATTAAGGTGTCAGCTGTCTACAGCTCCAAGAGCCCTGAGGTGTGGTCTTAAGTCAGATCTTCAGCTAAAAGCAGAAGGGTATTTAGGGGCTCCAGAAACAGCTTAGTGGGTAAAGCCCTTGCTTTGGAAACATGAGGACTTGAATTCAAATCCTCAGCGCCCATGAAAAAAGTTGGGGGGCGGCAGTTTGTACGTGCAGTCACTGCTACAAGCTGGAAAACAGGCCATCTGGGGGGCTTGCCAGACGTCCATCTTAGCCTAATTCGCAAGCTCCAGTCCCCAAGAGAGGACCTGTCCCAAAACCTAGGGTAGAGGGGGAAAGAGATGGCTCCCTGGATTAAACACTTTCCACCAAGTTTGACTTGAGTTCCATCCCTGGGACCTACAAGAAAAGAGAAAGTGCTGACCGCTTGTCCTCTGACCCCCACAGGCACAAGCATGTATGCGTGTGCTTATGTAAGAGATAAATGCAACTTCAAAACAAGGCAGAGAGCAACTGAGGAAGACACATCAGTGTCAGCCTCTGGCCCCCAGATGCACTCTGACGACCCAATGCACATGCGTGCATGTGTGTGTGTGTGTGTGTGTGTGCTCATGTGCACGCGCGTGCATGCTCACACACACACACACACACACACACACAGACAGAGTACCTGATTAGTTCTACAGAAGAGGACTTTTCAGGTGATGTTCCTACTTCCTGGATACAGACCAGGTGGGGGCAGGTGTCTTAGAATTCATCTCACTACACAGGACTCAATGGTCCTCTTTTAATGATGATGTGACCATATTCACTGCTGCGGGCCCATGAGAGAGCCGAAGCTATCAAGTGAATAAAGTCTCGGCAAAGAAGAAAGGTCTACCCAAGGCAGAAAACGATCATGACAAACAAGTAGTACAATCAAGAACTGTGCCCTGGGCTGGGGAGAAAGACTGGTTGGGAAAGTACTTGCCTTGCAAGCCTGTGGCCCAGAGTCTGATCACCAGAGGAAATGAAAAACACCAGGTGTTATGGCATATGCTTGTAATCCCAGCCCCGGGGAAGCAGAAAAAGGAAGATTGAGGTAAATCAGCCACCCTACCCTAAACGACAAGTCCTAGGACCCACAGAAAGCCAAAAACAACAACAACAACAACAAAAAAAAAAACCAAAACCCAACACCTAGTGTTGTTGACCTCTGACCTCCAAACACATGCACGTGCACCGGCATCTAAGGAAGCACACACCCATACCCACAACCCCATTTTATTTTTTCTGCCATGTTGGAATGCCACATTTGCCCCACCGTGGTCTTCAGCAGTTAATCTGAAGCTTATAAATTTAGGCAAAATACAGGCTAACCCATGTCTGAGGCTAACTCACTCAGAATAACTCACTTCACCCTAGGTCTGCTGTGGACCTTGGGTTAACATGGAACCTTGTTGAGAGAATGCTGGCCATGGGGAACCTTCCCTGTCACATATAAAACATTCTGTTTCCAGTCCAGAAGCCTTCTTCTCAGGGGCAGTCCCTTCCTCTCCAGGAGCTCCCAGGATCCTCCGCATGGCCTATTGCCATTTCTTCATTTAGTGCTGAGATATCGTATGATAACTCGGCAAGAGCTCCAGCGGAAGTGGCCATTCCAACAAAGCACCCCTGTGCATTTGTCCATCTAGCAAACACCCCACTCTGTCTTTCCCCACTTCTGCTTCTGGGCTCCCGTTGGTTAAAATTTTCACACAACAAATTAGATATTCCCAAACATGCTTGGTATGGACCCTCCCTAAAGTGTATTTCCTGTCCAGTGATACACAGGTACTATATTTTAGGACTGAGTTATCCCTGTCTGTGACCCCTACCCCTAAACGTCCCCATGATATCCTCTCTCTCAGACAGGAAAACAACCAAATGAAATAAAGCCTTGCCAAGGTGTCTGTCACTCCTACTTGACCCTTAGGCTGTTTCTCAGTCTCTTCAACTTCATACCTTGTTCAGTTCAAAATTAAAACACTTTCCTTAAACAGTAGGGTTCACGTTCCCAGTGTCCCACTGTGTCTAGTTACCCTCCTTTTTTCAACACAGAATTTGATGATTAATACCTAATTAGCCCAAAGTTTAAAGAATGGCTTTCATTTCACCTAGATTTTTACATGTCTCAACTCCCAAAACAGTGCCTGGCACCTTAGGAGGGGCTTGATGGGTATTTAAAAAAAAAAAAAGGAGCCAGAAAGATGGCTGAGTGGGCAAAGCACTTGCTATGCAAGCATGGGGGCTGATTTCAAATCCTCAGAGCCCACGGGAGGACTAGACACGAAAAGATGCAGGACTGACATTTGTAATACCTGTACCCTTACCGGGAGATGGGGTGAGAAGAAACACATGAGTCATTTGGCCTGGTACCCAGCAGCACAGCAAAGAGACTGCCTCCAACACGGTAGACAACAAGGACCCATATCTGATGTTGTTCCCTGACTACCACATGCCTGCCATGGCACTCCATAGTCACACACACACACACACACACACACACACACACACACACTGTGAAAGAGAGGAAAAGTATGTGTGTGCGCGTGTATGCATGTGTGCGTGTGCGTGCGTGTGTGCGTGTGTGTGTGTGTGCGTGTGTGTGTGCGTGTGCGTGTGTGTGTGTAACAAGTAAATGAAAGAGTTCCATAAAAAGCACTGTTCCCAGCAGCCTGTGGACTAGCAGCTAAAACGCTGAGAGGGCCAGTTGTAAGATGAGTCTGAGTCAGCCTCCCCAGCAACAGCCCAGTGTCCTTGGTGCAGACCGGTATTGCCTGGAGTACACAGCTATTCTCAACTCAAGAAGTCTCCTGGGTCAAAAGTAAATCCCTTGAGAACAGACTTCCTCTCTGCCACCGTGGTCTAGCAACTCGGGTAGGGTCAGGGGAGTTTCTAAAACCAGTGCTATACTCCTGAAGGTGAGGGTTTCTCTGAAGCCCAAATGGCACATTGGAAAATACAGAAATAATTGACTTGTCTGCCAGCATTTATCTGAATATTAAGACATTTTGTACATTCGGCAGATTGTATTTTAACATCTGCTGCCTGCCTTTCTATCTCGAGATACGTACTAAAGAAGGTGAGAGAAAGCTAAGTACTGTTTTAGAAGAGACTTTATGCACTGAAAAGCAAGAGCCGCCACTTCCCCTACTCTTCCTCCCTACATTTCTACCGTGACCCTTATACCAATCATTTCCTCTCTGAGAACCACAGTTTTCCAATAGAAATTGAAAATAATTTTTAATGCTATGAAATGCCGAAGATGCCACATCAGCCCAGAGTGTCAATACAATGATCTGAGTTTGGGGAAGGTAAGGAGAGTGACAGTTCCACGTCTGCTGCCTGCTAAACACAGGCTTTTCGTGGCAAGCATTCTTTAAGAGTGCCACTGGGTATGTGACCCTTCTCTTCGTGGCCTCAAATGTTTTGCAGTATTGTTGAAAGATAAAGGATGACCCCTTGCGGGTCTCACTCCAATCGTGCCGAGTTTCAGAAAACAGTAATAGTAATAGTAATGAACTCTGCCTCCGTTTAAAGTTTTTAAATAGCTTGGAACACTATTGTTCTGTTACATATTTTTAACATAATGGACTTTTTTTAAATAAGAAGAGAACAAAAATTGATTCAATATGAGAAAATGCAAAAAAAAAATATTCCTGAGAGTGAAATACATAAATCCACTTTCCCAAAGCAGCATAATAATGGTTATATTAAATGTGGGTATGTTTTACATATCATATTTAGCAAAACAGATGGATTTTCACGAGCTGTGTGAACCTTCTATGAGGCTTAGAACTGGGACCGGAGAACATGGCAACACACACAGCGACAATCTTTCTATTAAAGCTGGACACAAGTCCAATGGCTAAAATATAGTGTATTTTCTGTTATTCATTCTATCAGACCAGACTGACCAATGTTTTTTTTTTTTTTCTGAGAAGGGGGCGGCACATGTCTTGGGAAGGGGAGTACTGTATTTAACTGTATATCACTCAGAAGTTTAATTACATGTTTGAGACTTTTTAAAGTAGATGTCTAAGGCCTAAAAGTTTCCTTTGAATATTCTCAACCATGTTTATCTAAAAGAAAACCAAAAAATGAAGAAATTTTTACACATTTCATCTGTACCAAACCCAAGCAATGGAAAAACATTTTAAAGGGGAAAAAAACAATTTTTAAAAAATCATTCTTTAGCTGGTTAAGCAGAAGCATGAACTGAGCTTTTTTCCGATGCTACCCAACACAAAGTATTGTTCTGCAAAGAATAACTCATGATGAACTTGTAATAATTACATTTCTAGGTGTTCTTAAAATATAACAATTACAAAGTCAAGAAAAGCATGAGAAAGAGAGAAGTCACTTTCTGTTCTGGCTTTCCAGAATTGAGAAAGAATTCCCTTTAGTTAGTGCACCCCACTGTAACCAGCATTTAAACCACACAATATACGGCTTGTACAAAATGAAGTTAAAGAGTATTTAATGCTAGTGATATTGAACTTATGTTCAAAACCCATTCTGACTAAATCTGGGCCTCATGCTGAACAAGGAGCAATAGCGAACTTAGCTTAGCCCCCTGGTCCTGTGGTCTTACCACACTAGAAGTTTGAAATTGCCCATGACTTTTCCACGGACAGCAGTTTAGTCTAACCTAATCAATTACTGTGACAGATTAACATTATTTTGGCATATTGCAATGCAGTAAGATGAAATATAATTATTTCTAAAATAGAATCTGATCATCTTTTTCTTTGTAATGAGGAGAGGAGGCAAGTCAATTATTGCAAGAAGCAAAAACAAAAGAAAACTGTATCTTTTTCAAATTAAACTATGAAATATTTCAATAAATTCTGCAGTGTGGCTTTAGAACGTAAGCCAGGAAGGCTTCCTCAACTCAAAAAAAAAATGAATCCTAAAAGAAAAATAAATACAATACATCATCTCAAAAATTTAAATAAATGTCTAACAGAAAAATAGTGCATTTTTTTTTTTTTTTTTTTTTTTAGTTTAAGCTAGCAATCCGTGTGCCACAAATCACAGTGGCTTAGGTCAACCAGCAGTGAATATTCTGGAACTCTGAAAATGCACAGTCAATGATGCCATAGGAGAAAATACAAAGAAGGACGCCTACCATACCTTTCCTCCAACATAAGTTTTCCAAAGTTCAAAAAAATTTATATATTTTCTATCTAAAATTTATTCTAATGAAATTATTCTAGTGAAAGATGCTATTAAAAATATAAAATTAACTGTGAGTACTTGATCATATATCTAAATATGCTTTCTTCTACAACACTGCTAGAAAAAAGAAGTGGCATTGGTGAACATAGATGGTCTCGTGTTCTCTAACTTAAAACAGTGATATGGGCCTCTCCTGCTCTGAGCTTTAAGATATACATCTGGATGTCAACATCGTGTTTCAGCTTGAAGCTATTTAAGTCAACTTAGTTATGAACCCTGAACATCAGGCTTCACAGTGAAGATGCTGACAGGCCTCTAACTCAAAGGACACTCGCTACTGGAGGCAAGGTTGACACATCCTAGCCACTCTGCCCACCAGACCAACCATCAGCTACTGAGTTGAATTTGCAAATTGCTTCGTCCTGTCACTAAAATCATCTGTGACAGAAAGGGCCTAACATCCTCGAATAGGAGCCCTAAACTATTTTGGGGTTTTAGTGAGATACACCTGAAAGAAATGTTAAAAATATTTATTTCCATTTCCTTGACACCTGGAAGGACTGTCTATTTCAAAACTACAGAGCTTCGGTAAAAGTACAAAGGTGACAACTAACTTTGCATGGAGACCACTAGCTGCTTTGTGGGGTTTTACATGTTGGATATAAATTAAATAATTTTTATTTATTCTTTTTTAAATGTCCAAATTATATTACATGAACAGTACCAATAGCTTCTGTACTTTTTAATATAATCCACTGTCGATATCATGTTGAAGCACTATTTAAGTCGTCAGAGAGCAAAACGGTCTACTGAATCCATTTCTGGCCGGCTGTAGACAACTGCATCACAAACCTGAAGTATAGGCTCAGTAAATATTGTGTTGATTTGAACACTAGATTACTCAACCATTGTGTCCTCTCAGGGATGGGAGCGTTTTAAGGCATCTACCTCTCTGCTTTTTACCTAACAATGCTATAACTTATTTTGTACACAGCTCTGGATATGATAGCCAAATTGCTGTCACCACTTTTGAAACAGGGACTTCATACTATTTCTTCACTGCAGATGTATTTCATTACGTTGAGAGTATAAGAAGTCTGTTACACTCATGCATCCACTCCCAATGCAAGTTATTTTTAAAAGGCTGCTGTTACATCATTGAGATGAAAATCATAAAAGTCTCTGTCAAAATGTGTACCTTCAAATATCCCTATATATTTTAAGGAGAGAGACCAAACTGTTAGGGGTGAGCTTGAATCTCTCACCCACTCTTCGAATGCCGTTAGACAGAAAGGGAAGTACACAAAGTCAAACTCTAGGTAAACCCACTATATTACTAATTTAAATATTACAATATGCCCTATGCTATCGATGCTCTGCCTGCTGGTTAAAATAAGAAACATGCACTCTGTGATGAGAATGCTTTAATGGCAAAGAAATTCATTTCCAAAGAGTTTTAGAAACTAGTTAGAAAACCCAGCTCCAAAACCCAAAAAAAGTTCAGACTGAACCGCATTCCATCTTTATAGCCAAATCCTTTCCCTGCAGAATGCTTGTGCTCAATATCAACTCGGCATTTAAAATGAACAGTTCAAGACAATTATATCCTAAGCACACTCACACTAGAAGATGCATAGAACTCTAGACAGTGAATCGATAAAATTAAATCCTTACACTTCAATGCATGGCCTTGCATAGACAAAATATCTACTGATTTGCAATTCTCCCTATTTTCATTTAGGTCTGGGAAAAGATTTTAGCTTGGTTTTTATTTAAAAAAAAAAAAGGCTACCCTCACAGAGACTGCTTAGAAAATTCTGGGCCCTTGGCTGATAAACATTGTAAAAGATACCTCTAATACTAAATATCATTTTCTACAATTTCACCTATATCTGACCTTTTCACATTACAAAGAAAACATTAATCTACAAAATGGATGCTCTCAAAGAGGAAAACTGCCGTGTGTGATTTTTTTAAAGAGCACTAGTTGATCCAGCTACAAAAAGAAACTTGCTAGAGAGAACGCAACACACACCTCCTCAATAAGAACCCGTTCAGATCGCTGCTCAGATAGAAGACCTAAAGAGATAACTACTCCAATTGACCTGGGCTCCTCCTGCCACCCCACCCACACGTGGAATCTGAATTGATGCGTGGGGTACCGGTGATCAACAACTGGGAAATGCAAGGGGCCCGTGGGAGTTTGGCACCAGAGTGAAGGATGAAGGAACTGGCACAATTCCTCCCTTTTCTCCCCCCCCCCCCCCCCACTCCCGCTTTCTTTCTTTCAAGATCATACTTAACCTGCTCTCCACAGATGCTAGGTCCCAGGCCCATTCCCTAGAACTGGAAATGCCTTTGGATTCATCTCCCTAGCTGCCTCACCCCCTCCATTCCTAGGGTCTAGACCAGCGAGAGTGGACAATCATCAATCCAGCAGTCTCTTCTGGTGGGGGTGTTCCCTGCCAACAACACCTTCCCTGATAGCTCCAGGAATCCCAGACTACACCATAGCTATGGACAGAGGCTGAGAACCCGAACACCTTCAACCTGCTGGCGTCTGCCCATGACTCCCACCGCTACCGGTGCTGGCAAGCTAACGGACTCGGCGGAGGAGGCCGCGGGGGCGCACCTTGGCGCCCAGGCCTCCGGCAGTGCCCTTCCCAAGCAGATGGGACTTCTGGGGTTCCGGCTCTTTGAAGGCAATAAAGCAAATCTACGAATTTCACCTCCGTTTTCCTTCTGAGCCAGCCAAAGTTGCTCCACTAGTTTCTCTCTTCCTCCCCGGCTGAGTGAGGCGGGAGAAAGCAGCCTAAGCCCTGATCCCCCTTCCCCGACGTTCATCCCTGCACTCGGGGATCTAGTGCCCTGGACCCCGCAGCTGCCGGGCCTCAATAAAAGCGGGGACCCCGGCGACCCCACCTTCTTCCGAGTAACGGGAACGGGAGCCCGCCAAGGAGGGCTTGAATGTCCCTGCCCGAACCCATCGCCCCGCATCCCCAAGTTTGCTGAGCACCTCAACCTTCTCGCCAAAGGCTGGCACCTCATCCCGCCCCAGGGGCAAGCATCCTCTGGCGCCGGCACCCCGCGGGCACCAGGCCCCAGTCCGGGAGCTGCTGGGACTGCCAAGCAGCACCCAATCCGGGAAGTGGACGCCTAGTCCGGAGTAGCGGCCTGCGGCTGTGGGGGAGGCGGGAAGGAGAGCACGAAATCCTGGACAGAAGCTGCGCGGGGCTGAGTGTGGGGGACCCGCGCAACGGGGGAAAGAAGCGGGGTGGAGCTAGGGCATCGGGGTTCTCAGTGGGCACTTAGGATCGTCTAGGGCCAAGGAACTCCAGCAGGGGAATGAGCAAGAACCGAGGCCAGGAGACAGGAAGGATGAACAAGCAAGGAAACCTAGGCTAGGAAGGGAGTGGTCGTGGGCACAGGTGACCGCTGCGGGGTATGTAGATCATGGCCACCTCGGTCCCTGAGTCAGAGCCACCAAGACTGAAGTCTTGGAGGACACCCGTGGGCACCGAGACCGCTGCGGGCAGGTTCCACTGAGCCCGGCGGGGGGCTAAGGGTGGCCAGTCTCTTACCTTGAAGGCCACGGGCAGAGTCTTGTTGCACCGCCAGTGCGAGGGCAGCACGGAGCACAGGAAGTTGGGGCTGTCGGTGCGAACCAGTTCGGCCGGGTGGTCGGCGATGATCTCCACCATGGTGCGGTTGTCGTGCGGCGGCCTCAACCGGGGCACTGCCGCTGCCGCCGCTGCCGCCGCCGCCGCCGCCGCTGCGGCTGCCTCCTGCTGCTGCTGCTGCTGCTGTTGCTGCTGTTGCTGCTGCTGCTGCTGTTGCTGCTGCTGTTGCTGCTGCTGTGCAGCCACCACCGGGCTCACGTCGCTCATCTTGCCGGGCTGCAGGCTGCTGGAGGGGGGGCTGAAGCGCCGGCTGGTGCTCGGATCTACGGGAATACGCATCACAACAGCCACAAGTTAGCGAAGTGGCCGGGGGAGGGGGAGGAGGGTGGAAATGGGGGGCGAGGAGGAGGAAATTGAGGGGGTGGAGGCGAGACGGGGGAAAGAGGATGGAGGTGACGGGACTGAAGAGGTGAGAAATCAAGTTCGAGGAAGCCGACTGCCGGGCGGAGTCTGATGGGGGCCGGCGGCCGGCGACCAGGCACAGTTGGGTTGGCGGGTGGGGACACCCGGGAGATGCAGATCTCCGCCCGGAGGCTTGAGAGCCCCGGCGGTGGCAGCTGCGAGAGGGGCGCGGGGGCGTGTTTGGCCGAGCCGAGTCAAGGGACTTGAAGTTAGCAACTTGCAATGGGGGGGGGGGGGTGTTTGGGGCACAGCGTCCCGGGTGCACGGGCGCCCCCCTCCCTGTTCCAGTTCGGTAGTGGAGCCTGGCACGTTCAGCAATCCATCTCAGCGGTCCGTGTGGCCCCGCGCTGCCCGACACCGCCAAGCCGAGCGCGGCTGCCCAACTTCTGGCGCCGCCGCCTGCCCGCGCCTCCTCCTCCTCCTCCGAGGCCGCTGCGCGCTCCCCTTTGCCGGCTGCGCGCTCCGAGTCCTCCCGCGGCCGCTTTTTCCTCTCCCCGCTTCTCCTCTCGCCCTCTCACTCGCCGCCTCCTCGTAGCCACGTCCTTCCTGCTCTTTGCAAATGCCCCTGGCCCCCTCGCGCTTCAAGGTGTCGGGAGGTAAGTGGGGGCAGCGGATCTCAGGGCGACAGCTCCGGAGCCTGTAGATCGCAGCCGCTGCCGCCGCCCGCCGGCCGTGAGAAGCGCCGTCACGCTGCGCTGGGCTGCGGATGATGGAGGGAGGCGGTCCCCGCCTAGGGCATCCGTGCCTGCTCCTTCAGCTCCCCCCGCATCCCCAGGACCAGGAACCCCCTTCTTAGTCTGACCACGCTGAAACTGAGAAGCCGGAGAGCCTCAGGCTGCTCCTGCTGTCGTTATTTTTCGTTGTAACTTCAAAAGAGGAGGAAGGAAAAGTTCAAGTCCCCTCGTTGACGTCTGAACACTTTTCACCCTCCCCCAACACCCCACCCACCCTACCTCGGCTGGGGCGGGGGGGGGGGCAGATATTTACAGGATTCGGGTTGGGTTTTATTTTCCCCCTTAGGTGACGCCAAAAAATGGGTGACAGAAGGACTTGTCAAAATAGTTTTAGAAACTCGAGTGGATGCCTGGACGCTTTCTTCTTACATATTCATTCTTGTCATTCCTGGACAATAAGGATGGGTTGCTTTTTTTAAGAACTAAAAAAAATGACAGCTTTATAATGAAAATAAGTTGTAAATTGCAAAAGCATTTGCTGAGAGAGGCAAAATGTAAATATATAAACAGCGGTAATCCGTGAATTGTCAATCTTTTAGTAAGCCGAGTCTTCGAGTCAGTCTAAGTCTTGATGTTCTTCCTCATCACACCCCCCCCCGGGGAGAGGATAAAATAAAAAGTTTTTTTAAAAAAAAAAGCTTCAGTAATTATTTATTTATTTATGTGTTTGTTTCCGACATTTTTTTTTAAAGGAGATTTTGGAATCCCCAAAAGTTTGTGGTCGAGAGATGAAGGAGTGCGGAAAAAAGGCGGCAGTTTTTACCTAAAATGTGGTTTTTGGAGGCTGGGATTTCTAATGATTAGGTTTTTGTGGTTTATATAGACACGACTCAAGCTAAGGCGATCATTTAGCTGATGGGAGACAGAAGCACGTGGGTGTCTCCAACCAGCCTCCAATTCTGAGCCTTCAAAACAAATCAAACAGATTGCGTGCCCACAGAAGCCGGGAAATCCGCTGGAGGCTGCTACACCCCAAGGACTAGGCAGCTGCAACATGGGGCCGGTTCACCTCTCGCGTGGTGTTCTGTTACGTCTATTTAACCGATTTTTAAAAACTCTTAAAGCTTCCAAATAGAATCATTTACCCGAGTCCCGATATTCCTAGCAACAAGGTAGTTGACACAGTCGCGACTTCGTGCAATCCATGAAAAATTGGAGTCCTCCCTTGAAGGACGGAGGTACAGGGAGAGCTGGGTACCCTACCTCTATCTCCTGTCTTGTTTAAAGCTCTTCGCATGGCCATTAACTAGAACTTTTATTAGTGGATGCAAATGCCTCCCAAGTTCTTCAAGAGACCTGTCACCACCCTCCCTATCGGTTTTCAAAGCGCAGTTGCCACTCTTACCCCGCGCGCCCAGGGAAAAGGTTACCAGGACGCGAAAGAGGTTGTTTGCTCCTCTGCAGGACTCAAGACTCTGACAAGCATAAGACAAGCACGGATCTCTGTGCCCAGGTGACCTAGGGACCTGTGTTCCGGTGCCTAAGATGGTGCTGGGGTCCAAGAGTGGACACGGATGAGAGGGACTGTGCCCTCTCACGGGCGGGCGTAGAGATGAAACTGGAGTACACTACTATGCCCTTCCTCTTTGTGTCATTATTTCTGCCTCCCCTTTCTGCTCGCTCCACTTACAACCGCCTTGTCGGTGTTTCCTTGTCTCTTTCCGGATTCTTCCCCTGCATCCTCCCCGTGCCACCTCCCCATGCCTCTCAGTTTCCCTCTTCTGCCACACCGCCTGCTCCTCCACGCCACCGAAAAGCAACACCTACTCCCGACCCTACTCCTCGCACCTGGTGGCCTCCATGCCCCTAGCGCTCGGCTCCAGGACCACTGAAGCCACTCATCCCATCACACTACCGATGCAGCTAGTTGCTGAGCTATCTCCCAAGGGTGCTACTTTTAATAATCTTTTTGATCACAGGAGAGAGCTCTAACTCTGAGTACAGCTGCATCGCGTGTGCGCGCTAGCATCCCTATGCCTAAATGCCAGTTCAGTAAAGGAATGCCCACTTCCTTACCCATTCCTAAATGCCAATTCAGTAAAGGAATGCCAGCTTCCTTTGCACCCACCACCCACCTTCCTTACACACTCACTTGTATTCTCACACGCTCACACACTGGCATTACGACACAATTACATGCGTTCCTCTCCTGCCTTTATTAGGACAGTTTTCTTTGGGGACACATCTAAGGGACGGAGATGGCTTGCTTGCCCAACTCCCCCTTTTAAGTGTCTGGGGACTACTGACTAGGGGAGGAGTCTCAGGAAATGGAATGAGATTCTGTAGTCATAGAGATAGAAAGTCATTGGTAGGTGATATTGCATCCTCCTCCCAGGAAACCCACAGAATAGGGAACTTGGAGAAACTGACAGACACTGAGAAACAGTCCATATTTCAAATAGGAGCTCCCAGAGAGGGGCTTTTCAACAAGAAATTTTAGGGTCGTTTGAATTAGAGAAATCCTATCTGGGGACTTTTTCTTCCCCACCATTGCTGATTAGTTACTACTACCACCACCACCACCACCTTTTTTTTTTTTTCAACTTAATGGATAATGAGACAAGCAGGCCTCAATGGTTGGAGATTTTAAGGACAATTTAATCAAGGTGAGATTATTTATTTTAATTAATCGTATCCGGTAATTCGGCTTTATAGCCTTCCTGGGCACCCTCTCTCCATTAAACATTTCGGTAGAACTAATGTAAGCAGCTCTTGGAAGTTCCCAGTCTTGGAGCCCTTAAAATATCCTACAGTTATTTATAATGTGGAAATGAAATTTTCCACTGAATGCCCTAACAACGGCTCAGGTATCTGGCAAAGAGGACTTCGGTCCCCTTTCAAAAACACACTCTCGCTGAACACTCTCACTCAGCTGGGACTGATGGAGCCCTGTACTGGCCAGGGCTTGGCTCTGAGCACTAAACTTCAGTAGGAAACATTTCCACAGCCCCTTCACTCAAACCTCTCCTAATAGTAAGCACAGAGGGAAATCATGAGCCTTTTCCTTATGTCTTTGGTGCTATGGAATGCTTGATCTCTCTCCTCGGCTTGGATTTTCCTTCTACGGGAAAATGCTCTAAGCTGAGGCAGAGAGCAGAGCACATTTGGTAAATGCTTCCTGCAGGAGCCCAAGGTCCTGATCCCTGCCCCCTCCCAAAGAAGCAGAGCCAGAGGTACCTTTAAAATCCAGGTGCTCAGAAGGCCCTGAGACTTGCTGCCTAGACAGCCCAGCCTGCTCAAGGTGCTCCAGGCCAGTGAGAGCCTGTCCCAGAAGACGAGGTGGACTACATGTATGGCCTCTGGCTTCCACAGGCAAGCATGTACACACACACACACACACACACACACACACACACACACTTCTAAGCAAATCACCCATTGGATTCCTTTCCAGAAATATTCCTTTCAGTTGTATCTTACAGTGCTAAAAAATAGATTTTTTTCTTCGTGAAGATCTAACTACTCTGAAAGATACAGTCGTCCCCCGCCACCGTGTCCTTTAACGTTTAATATAACTGTTAAGTGACAATACCTGGCAATTCTAATTTTTCAAAGAAAGTGCAATGTGAAAACAATCTTCTTCCAATCTCTCTTCTCCTCTCTCTCTCTCTCTCTCTCTCTCTCTCTCTCTCTCTCTCTTCTTGCCAGAAAAAGCTGAACTCCCAAAACAGGAACAGAATTCGGGGACTTCAGGCTTCTTTCACTTTGGTTTCTAATCCTAACCCCTTCTACATTATTTTTTATACTTTTTTTCATGATGAAAAGTGGAGGAAAACCCTCTAAAAACTTAAAACAGGTCTCAATGAACCAGCTAATGAAGTAGGATAGCCACTGGAAAAATATGACCATCCTGAGCTCTCTGAAGGTGTGTGTGTGTGTGTGTGTGTGTGTGTGTGTGTGTGTGTGTGAGAGAGAGAGAGAGAGAGAGAGAGAGAGAGAGAGAGAGAGAGTCGGGACTTTATAAGCAGAACGCTCCCTGGAGACTTTTCTTTGGGGTTGACTGTATGAGGCTAGCCTGGAGATCCAGCACTACCACCAAACCAACAGTTACCATACTGGAGCCTATGGGCTAAATCTGACCTAATAACTCTTTTCCTATTGGCCTACAGGCAGTGATCTTCATGAACGTGTATGCACGTTTGCGTATTTGTGGCCACACCACGTAGGTGCATGCAAGTGAGTTTGTATGCAGATGCCCTAGGTTGATACTGGAGAATTGTCCTGGATTGCTCTCAAACTCACCAGCCAACTTGACCCGAGGATCCCCAGGCTTTGCTTCTGAGACTGGCAATGGAGGCTGTCCCAACAGCCAACATTTCCATGTATTCTGGGAATCTGAACTCGGAACCTCTATCTTAACATGCCAAGAACTTTTTAAAAATTACGTGTTTATTCATTTTATGTGTATGGGTCTTTTGTCTGCATATATGTCTGTATAACACTTGAATGTCTGGTACCTTCAAAGGATGGAAGAGGATGCTGGATCTCCCTGGCAACTGGAGTTATAAATGGTTATGAACCACCAATGTGCGTGCTTGGGAACAAACCCAAGTCCTGGAAGAGTAGTGTTCTTAACTGCTGAGCTTCCAACCCCGGGTAGCATTTCTACACACACGCGCGCACACACATACACACACACGGGTAATATTTTGATACGTATGTTACCTCTGTTTCATTCATGGTTCCACAAGAACACAAATGAACATACCAAGAATTTTCTGGTATCCCGTGTGTTTGCTAGGTCTAGATACATTTTCCAGACAGCTCAAGAACTTGGGTGATCCAAAGGCCTTCTGACATAGTTTTCCACTTTAATTTCTAGACAGTTAAATGCTGTCTGATTTGTTTTAAGCTCAGTACATTTTCCCTGTTGTCGGTGGACCTATAACAATGTGCCTGGCTGTAAAAAGAGATGAACTGTTTGTAGCTGAGCATCATAAACCTTTCCTTGTTGTGCTAGTTAACACGCCCATGGGCCGTTTTCAGACATTCATAAGAGTGCAGGGTTGTCGTAAAAAGGGTGATGCTTGCCATATGATCCTTCAGAGCTGCGTTTACAGCGCTCCTACGTAACCGCTGTGCCCTTGAAAGGGACTCAGGATTTGTTTGACTACAATACCAACTTCCTCAATAATATCCTAGATACGTGAAGACCAGTATTCTAAAAATTGGTCATTTCCCAGAATTTAGAGACGTAGAATTAATTTTTTTAATTATCCCTCTGGTATTTCAGGGTCGGCTATTGGTCCATGGCAGTAGCAGTGATCAGCAGTGGAATGTTCTATATAAAAGTTTATGGGGCTTTGTGATGAAACTTCTGAGAACCCCTAAAATTAAAAGTTTCCTGGAGTAACCCAATTATCTTATCAAAATGTTCTCCTCTTCCGCCAGCACACCGGAAAAGGACTTTCCAATTCTAATTCCACTGCCTAAGGTGCTAAGGCCTCACTCTAGGCCTTGGCACGGACCGCAAGTCACGCCCCTTCAACGGGCGAAAAGTAAACGATGACATTCTTGGTCCGCCTAAAAAAAGAACAAAAATCACCATTTTCACCAGGTCAGAAATTTCAATTACAATCAAGAGGTGGGAAAAATCGGTTAGAAAGACAAACTGAACGTCAGGAGCCCAAGTCTTTGCACGTGCTGACTCTTGCCGTACACAAGCCATAGATTACCATTCTTGGTGTTCTGTGTCCTTAGCATTCTCCCTCAGAAACTGCTCGGTGTTTCCTCTTAAACTTCCACGAGCCAGACTTCTCTCAGAAAACAAAAACAAAAACCACTTACTTATTCCAACCTAGCTATGATCAAGTTCCACAAGCAATGATTCCTTCATTTCCAACTTTGAGTGACTGTTACGACTTTTCAACAGCCAGATTGGCACGGGGCAATCGTTTGGATGCTTCCATAAGCCAGTTGTGATGTTTTCATTTGAGAGTAAATTAAAATACAATAATTTTGCCTTTTTAAAAAATGGGCAGACCATTCTGGTCAGTGGCTTGTCTTGTTCCAGGGTCCTGGCTCTCCCTTGTAGGTTTCGCTTAACTTACTGGGTCTCAGCTCCAAATTCCCCCATTTTATTGTGTGGAAATGGATGTGGGCCCATTAACTATTTTTCTTTACCAGCTGACATTGACATTCATTAGAACTTGAAAAAGAAGAGAACTTGTAGGAAGAAAGATTTTTTGTTCTGGTTCCCTTGTGTCAACAGCAATTTTCTACAATGTAACTAACACACGTGGCTCCTGCCTCTGGAGGGGGGGGGGGCAGAGAATGACGGGATGACTGACAACAACGACATGGGACTTCAGACATAGGTGCTACAGAAAGCTAGCTCATCCAGTTGTCCAGTGCTGAGCGCAAACAACATTTATCAACCAACAGCAGCGATAGCAGCCAGCAGCTATCCGCAAACCACACGTATAGAACATCCCTCCTCCAGGATACTCGTAAGACTCCTCTAAGGAAAAAACCTTTTCCAGAAGCCTGCAGAAAACTTTTCCATCTTCCAGTATCCCAAACTGCGAGAGATCTGGATCCCAGTTTTACACGCACAGGGAAGGAACCTTCCTTGGTTGCCCTATTTAGCCTGAGAATGGAAGGTCTATTCTCTGAGTCCTCTTTGTCTTGCTTGCTTTCAGCCCCAAGGATTGAACTTAGGCCCTCGATCATTACCGGGCAATCTTCTCAGTTCTTTTTCCAAGTTTTTGATTGTTTGTTTTTTAGACAGAGTCTTGCTAAGCTACCCAGGCTGACATTGAATTTACTCTAAAACCCAGTCAAGCCTGAGATTTGAGGTCCTCCTGCCTCAGCCTCCTGAGAGGCTACAATTGTGGGATTTTGCCATCTGGCCCAGATTGCTTGTTGCAGGGGCGTGGTGAGGTTGCCTGTTTTTAAAGGTTATGTTATGTGTATGAATGTAAGGTGCTTCGTTTTTGTTTTTGTCTATATGTACATAAGTGCACTAGGTGCCTGCAGTGCCCCCAGAGGCCAGTAGGTGGCATCAAATGCCATAGAACTAGAGTTACAGATGGAGTCGTGCTTGAAACCAAACCCTGGTTCTCCAAGTGTTTTTAACAACAGCTAAGTCATCTCTACTTTCTGAATTCTTTAGACTTTGTTTTACCCCTTTAAAGTCAAATCCTTATTACTCCAGTCCCTTTATAATAGATTCTTCTTCAGATTAAACTTTTCTTGCTCGCATTATTATGTGACCTCTCTTTATTGGACCCCGATATACTAAGGCTTCCATGTTCTGACCCCCAGCATGTCCTTCCTTATTCACATTGGTTTCCACTTGGAACACTTCCTGTGGGCCACATGATGAGCACTTCCAACACAACATCACATGTCTAAATGATTTATCTCCTCCTATAGAGAAGTGTATAGTTAGAAGATACCCGTATTCAAGAGATGATGATGCAGAAGAGGGGAAAAAGCTATTTTAAAGTATGGGGTGAAACTACTCAAGATCTCTGTGGAGTTGTCTTTACAACTTTCATAAACTCTTAGAGTCCACATGTTAATGGAAATACATATAAATATGAGCAAGGCTAAGTGGAGTCAGTAGCTGAAAAGAGATGTGCATATACATATATATACATATATCTCAATGTGCTAATAATGATCTAGAGATCCTGTGTCTGGGAGTGGGCGGGCAGGGGAGGAGTGGGAGGAGGTTGGGAAGGGGTGGAAAGGGAGGGGAGTGATACTGTGGCAATACTCCTGTAGGAAGTTCTCAAAAAGAAGGAGGAGAGGGAGGAGGAAGAGGAGGAGGAAGAGGAGGAGGAGGAGAAGAAAGAAAAAGAAAGAAAGAAAGAACCAAAACAAAAGATGTTTAAAGGTATGCGAATAAAACCACAGGCAAAACTCCAAAGCAGACCCATGCCTAGATCTGACGGAGAGCCGGTGGCAGAGAAGGATACTCAAGGGAGCAGAGAGGCACAGTGTGAGACACCAGCGAAGAGGTACTGCCTGGCTGCAGTTGAACGTGGGACCTGGCAAGGCTATAACTCTAGCAAAAAAAAAAAAAAGCTAAGACAACAAGGGATTAAACAAAATAAATGGATTGACTATTGGCAGTTTTCTCCAGACTTTTAATATGTTGCTTACATCTTCAGTCTCTGTGAAAGAAATGTGAAAGCAGTGTTTAAGAGCTTGTTTAGTTACTGCATCTGAAGAATTAGAAAGGTCTGGGAAGTTTATTGGGTTTTGTTTGTTGTTTGTTTGTTTGTTTGTTTTAATAGTAACTGGACACCTGGTAACCAGCATCAAGCCTTCATAGACACTTCCCCCAGACACACACACACACACACACACACACACACACACACACACACACCAGGAAGGTCTGGCTTCCAAATTCTCATCACAGAACCAAGTGTACAGAGTTTCAAAGCTGAAACCTAAACTTAAAACCACCAGCCTACTCATCTCCTAACATCCCCTGCACCCAGCTTGACCATTTTCTCTCTGTCCTTCAGTGCAGTTTGTGCTAACCTCCGTTATCACACTCATCACCTAAATTTGCTGTTCACATGTTCTCCCCACATAGAGTGAATGTTCCCTGAGGACAGGAATTGATAGTGGTCATTTCATACTTAGCAATTAGCGTAGTGTCTGCAAAGCAATAAGTGCTGATAAATGTTCATTAAAATTTGTCAGTGAGGGGCTAGGGAGATGGTTCCATCGTTTAAAGCATATATTGCTTTTGCAGTAGACCTGAGTTTGAATTTTAGTAACTACGTCAGGTGGTTCGCAACTGCCTCTAACATCAGCTTCAGGGAATCCAGTGCCCTTGTCTGGACTCTGCAGGCGCCTGTAGTCATCTGCTCACACACACAGAGACAAGCATGTGCCACCCACATTATTAAAAATAAAAACTAGCCTAGTATACAAAGCTAGTTCCAGAACAGCCAGAACCATCCCACAGAGAAACCCTGTCTCAAAACACTATTTAAAAAATTAATTAACAAATCCATGAGTTAATACACCTACTTAAAATTATCTTTAAACCTGGGTTTTTAATCCTCTTGAAATATAAAGTTTTCCTGTTATTGAATCCTACAATTTTAACTCAAATTATCCAATGGTGCTAATTCTTCCAAGCATCCTTTTACTAGAAATGCTAATTGGAGAACGTGGACGTGGGAGAATCGTTTAGCATTATCTACCAAGATGGAAACTCTGAGGGCTGGAGAGGGAGACTTTTGCTTACTATTATGAGCTGCACCTGGGCTTAGAAAGTCTCAGCTAAATCAACAGCCATGAGGAGCCCAGGTCCAGTTGATATATCTACAACACAACCTGAGCCCCGAAGGTTCATGGGACATTGTAGGATGGGTAGAAGACTATAAGAACCAGAGGACCACAACACCTGCTGCTAGATAGTGTCTCGTAGACAAGACAGGGAAGCTGTGCCCACGAAATCTCAACAAACAAGATTTGCGTAATGACACCAGTTGACATGCCAACATGGATGAAGGAAACTTCACAAGGCCTCACACCTAGATGAGTGGCTAAGGGTTGCAGAGAGAGGGAGCAATCAGGTTTCTCCAGAGAGGAACTCCCAGATAGATTATCCAATCCCTAAACACACATATGAGCAACACTGAATGGACTCAAGAAGAGGTAGTAGAGGGTGTGTGTGTGTGTGTGTGTGTGTGTGTGTGTGTGTAAAACAACTGAAGAAGAGACTATAAGTCTGGAAGGGCATTGGAGGTAACAGGAAGGGTGGGAGAGGAAGGAGGAGGATATCATGTAAACACAACACTCAAGTATAAAATTCCCCGAAAGATTAAATTAAAAGATACCTCTTGCCTGCCACATAAAGCCTGAATTAATCAAGATACCAAATACACCACTTCATTCAATGCCTTAAAATGCCCCCCAAAAGGCTAAATATTTACAATAAATATTTATCAGAAAGTATAATGCACTTACATTTTCATCAATTGTATACTGTAGCAATAAAAATATAACTCAAAACAGAGCTTTCTAAAAATTGTCTGTGGTATCATATATGCTGTGTTCATATGCATATAAAGATCCATGTAGAGGCCTGACAGAGGTCAAAGCCAAGCGTCTCCCTCTGTTTCTCTCCACCTTCTTTTCTTGAGACAAAATTTCTAGCTGAACCTGGAGCTCACTGACTCTGGCCAAGTCTATTTGGCCAGAGAGCCCCAGGAACTCTTCTTCCTACACCCCCATGCTGGAATTACAAGCACACACTACCACATCTGGCTTTGGAGAAGGGCATGAACTCGGGTCTTCATGTCTGCAGGGCAGACACTTTCCTAGCCAGACCATCTCCCTGATGCCCAAAGATTGTTTTGTTTTGCTTGAGACAAGGTCTGATTCACTTTATATCCCTGGCTGGCCTACAACTCGCTCTGTAGACCAGGCTAGCCTTGAACTCACAGAGATCCACCTGCCTCTGCTTCTTGAGTACTGGGAGTAAAGGTGTGCCACTTTTAAAATACCCTGAAGTATTTTAGTCAAAACTTACATAACCTAAGACACTTAACAAGGTGTAGTTTCAATTTATGTACTTATATTTTTCTTCTGAGAAAGTCAAATATGACTAATTAAATATGTAAGGCACAAGACATATAATATTAAGATGTATTGTGGCAGAAGTTTAATAGAAGTGGTATAAAAACTAAGTCAGGTAAATGTCCTGAGTGGCAAGATCTTCTCCTATTTCTGGGGAGGGCAAAGGTGACTTCAAGGTCTCTAGTAACTGTGGTGTTTAGCTTGTACTCAGTGAGTCTAAAGGAGGGATGCATCTGTTTTAAGTGTCAATTATTACAATAAACCAGAAATAGCATCCTCTGCAACTGTTAAAACATATGCAAGAACCTGTTAGCTATTTTATAAGTCAAGTCTAAAGGGAAGCAAGAACTAGTCCCAGGTTCTTTTTAAACATAAAGTATCAAATGAAAGCATTAAAGATTATCCAGAACTGAATAATCAATTGGAGCTATAAAGCAACAAAGGTTAGCAACAGCGGGAGCTGCTCCCAATCCAGGACTGTAGAAACATCAGGATGAGGATTCGAAACAAAACTCAGAAAACAAGGCTGCCTAGGAGGTGGAAGCATTATGGGATCCCCACAAGGAAGCACAGAGAAAGGATATCTAGTGCAATATAGACCCAGAAAGACAACTCAACCGCTGCTGGAGGTGGGCTCTGCAGAGAGCCTCTGGCTTCTCCTCTACCCACAGGACTTGGAAACCTTCATCTCAGGGCTGGATACGTCCACATCTGTAGCCTCTGGCTTCTCCTCTACCCACGTGACTCGGAAACCTTCATCTCAGGGCTGAATATGTCTGCATCTGTATTTAAATCTCTGCTAAAGTTGCATGTATAGAGGTTGGAAAGTCCTGAGTTTGATCACCAGGGAAAAAAAGGATGAAAGGAAGGAAGGTAGGAAGGAAGGAGGGAGGGAGGGAGGGAAGGAGGAAGGGAAGAAGGGAAAGAATAAAGATTGAGAAAGATAAACTAAAAGAAATAAGAATAAAAAAAGGAATCAGAGTCAGAGATGGACAGTGGAGCCCTGGGCTGAGCTCCCAAAGATGAGTGGGAGAACTGGAGGAGGGAGAGTATGAGCAAAGAGGTCAAGACCATGATGGGGACACCCACTGAAACAGCTTAGCTGAGATAATGGGAGCCCACCAACTCTGGCCTGACAGGAAGGGAACCAGCATAGGACCAAACTAGGCCCACTGAATGTGGGTGACAATTGTATGGCTGGGACGGACTGTGGGGCCACTGGCAGTGAGACCAGGATTTATCCCTACTGCTTGTACTGGCTTTTTGGAACCCATTCTCTTTGGAGGGATACCTTGCTCAGTCTAGATACAGTGGGGAAAGCCTTGGTCCTGCCTCAAAGCAATGTGCTAGACTTCGTTGACTCGCCATGGGAAGCCTTCCCTCTGGAGGAGTGGATGGGGGTGAAGGAGAGGAGGAAAGGGAGTGGGAACTGGGATTGGTATGTAAAATGAGAAAAGATAGTTTTTTTAAAATAATTTTTAAAAAAGAATAAAATAAAGCCATAAAAAAGGGGTTGACATGGGACTCGGTGGCCAATAGCACTGGGAATGTGATTTCCTGAAACACAGCAGAACCAGAAGGGAAAACTGACAAAGGCTGGCATAGGCATGAACCCAAACAGGAGAGAAACGTCCAGAGCCAACTTCACACAAGCTGCAAAAGTCAAAAGCCAAGGTGTGAAAAACAGAACTTGAATCTCAAAGCAAACAGGTACAGCTTTCTATCACTATGGACCGGACAGTGGCTTTCAGATGTAGATGCCACATCCAGAATATAAATGACTAAATAAAAATAAACCAGATCTCAAGCTTTAAAATATTTGTGTTTCAAAAGCCACTTTGAAGAAAATGTGAAGACAATAATGCATGAAATAAGAACAAATACAGTATTTGCAAATCATCTATGGAAGAACACAGTCTCCAGAATACATGACAATCTCCTCCAACTCCACAGCAAAAAGACAACCCAATTTAAAATTGGGCAAAGAATCTGAACATGCATTTCTCCAAAGAGAAACTTATATAGCCAACCAGCATATGAAGGGGTGCTCACCATATTAGTTAGTAGACAAAGAACTTAATCTGAGGTATTACTTCACAATTATAATGATGGCTACAGAGATCAAGCATTTTCGATAAAAAAATTCAAAATTCTGAAACCTCTAAAATCTGAAACTGCTACTCTGAGTAGAAAATTCCACACCTGGGCTCCTGTGATATGACAGTTAAGGACGGGCACACGAAGAAAGGCATAACTATTTATTACATTTAGGTCATGTACATGAGGTCTACATAAGGCATAAGGGAATGCCATGTTTGCAGTTGAGACACAGCTCTAAGTTATCTTATTATATTTATAAGTATTCCAAACACAAAACAGTTCGAGCCCCAGGTATTTTGGATAAAGAATACTATATCTATAAGAAGCAAAGATAGATGTTAAAAAAAAAAATGTTGGTTGCCAGGCGGTGGTGGCGCACACCTTTAATCCCAGCACTCAGGAGGCAGAAGCAGGTGGATCTTTGTGAGTTCGAGGCCAGCCTGGTCTAGAAGAGCTAGTTCCAGGACAAGCTCCAAAGCTACAGAGAAACCCTGTCTAGAAAAACGAAAAAAAAGGAAGGAAGGAAGGAAGGAAGGAAGAAAGAAAGAAAGAAAAAGTTGGAGAAAATGGAGCCTTCGAACATTTCTGCTGTAAGCATAAAATAGTTCAGCCACTGTAGCAGTTTCGCCGGTAGTGTCTTAAAAGTTAACATAAAGCTAACATGCAACATAGCGATTAATGTCTACGCCCTTACCCAAGAGAAAAGAAAAAATTACATTCACAAATGAGCAATGCTAAACGGACTCAGTAGCTTTATGTACACAAAAATGCATATGTTTTCAGTTCACATATGCATATATATATAACAATAGTAATTTAAAAAGAGGTGGGCATAAACTGGGAGCGCATGGGAGGAGTTGGAAGTAGGGAGGGCGGTTGTGAGTTATGTAGATACAATGCTCGTGCATGACAGGCTCCAAAAGTTTTTTAAAAGCCTTGTGCCTCATATGTAAATATTCAAAGCAACATAGCTCAAAATAAGCAAAATGTGGAAAATGCTCAACTGGGGAATTGGTTAAAACTGTGGAAGTTTCCATCCCTGGAATATTAACAAGCCATAAAAAGGCACGAACTATCTGGGTGATGGTGGCGCACACCTTTAATCCCAGCACTTGGGAGGCAGAGGCAGGTGGATCTGAGTTCAAGGCCAGCCTGGTTTACAGAGTGAGTTCCAGGACATCCAGAGCTGTACAGGGAAACCCTGTCTTGAAAAGTGGGGGCGGGTAGGAACAATTGATAAATGCTATGCACAGTTGAATTTTGAAAACATTGCAGTGGATGAGAAAGATGGCCCTGTGGTTGAGAACACTGCTGTTCCTGTAAAGGACACAAGTGTTGTTCTCAGAACCCACACTTTGTCTTATAATTACTTTTAACTCCAGTTTAAGGGATCCAATGCCTTTGGCCTCCATGGGCACCTGCATTCATGTGCACACACCTACACACAGATACACACACATAATGTGGTGGTTTGACTAGGAGTGGCCCCCATAGGCTCAATTATTTGAATGCTTGGTCTTTGGGAGTGGCACTACTTGAGAGAGACTAGGAGCTGTGGCCTTGTTGGAGTGGGTGTGGCCTCATTGGAGGAAATGCATCACTGTGGGTGGGCTTTGAGGTCTCAGAAGCCCAAGCCAGACCCTGCTGCTCTCACAGTTCCTGCTCTCTGTGAATCCAGATGTGGAACTCTTGGCTCCCTCTCCAGCACCACACCATGTCTGCCTGCATGCTGCCATGAGGCCCATGATGATGAGAATGGACTAAACCTCTGAACTGTAAGCAAGAGCCAATTAAATACTCTTTTCTAAGAGTTGCTATGGTCATGGTGTCTCTTCACAGCAATAGAACATAATTAAAAATGAAATAACTCTTTATAAGCATTATATTACATCAAAGAGGCTAGACACAAAGGACTACATATCATTTGTATCCATTTGTGATAAATGTTCCCAAACACAAAGGAATAAATATTACTTACATCCATTTGTGATAAATGTCCATGCCCTTCTATTCCTGTGATAAAAACATCGTGACCAAAAGCATTGTCAGAAGGAAAAGGTTTAACTTGCCTACATTTCCATATAACATCCTATCATTAAAGGAGTCAGGGCAGGAACTCAAGGCAGGAACCTGCAGGCAGCAGCTGAAGCAGAAGCCATGGAGGGAGTGCTGGTGTCTTGCTCCACAGTTTGCTCACCTGCCTTCTTAAATATATCATCCAGGACCACCTGTGCAGGGATGGCACTGCCCACAGTGAGTGGAGCCCTCCTTCATCAATCATAATCAAGAAAATGCCCCACAGGCCAATCTAATAGAGGAATTTTCTCAATTAAGATTCCCTCTTCCTAAGTAGATCTAGATTTGTGTCGAATTGAAAAAAGAGCTAGAAAAGAAGGAAAAAAGGAAAGAAGGAAGGAAGGAAGAAAGGAAGGAAGGGGAGAGGGAAGGAGGGAGGGAGGGAGGGAGGGAGGGAGGGAGGGAGGGAGGGAGGGAGAGCAAGCACAGCCCATAACAGATGTCTATGAGATAGACATTAAATTACTATTTGCTAGGGACTAGTGAACCAATAAACACTGATGAGTATCGGATGATAGTAAAGGTTCTATTTAACCCTCACCAACCTTTGGCGTATGCTTAAAGCTATCAAATCATATACTTCACAACTTTCTAGATGTGTTATTTTATTCTGAGTGTATTAACACCTGCGTGTACATTAGATGCACTACACACATGCAGTATCTGTGGGTGCCAGAAGAGGGTATCAGATCCAGTAGAATTGAAGTTACCTTGCGAGTGCTTGGAACTGAACCTGGGTCCTCTTCAAGAACAGCAAGTACGTTTAATCCCTAAATCATCTCTCCAGCCCTTGAATCCCGGACAAATAAGATGGCTTAGTGAGTAAAGGCACTTGCCCCAAGCCTGGAGATCCTGCCTTCAAGCTTCAGACCCCACATGGTGGAAGGAGAGAACTAACTCCTCAGGTATGCCAAAGCAGATGCACAGAGAATTTCCAGTAGATGGGCTTCCTGACGTGTAGGTCCTGCTTTGGTCAGGATACCCACCTGGCTGCCTCACCACCTTTTTATAAAGTCATGGTCTCAGTGAGTTTCCACAGACTATGTCAGTAAGTAGCAATTCCCATGACCCCAATCAGCTCCCCGTTCACTCCCTAGGGTTTTCTCCATTTTTCTAATGGATCACCATTTGCTGTTTGCTTTTGTGTGTTGTGAAGATGTGTTACTCTCATTGTTAAGAGCAAGCTGACTGGCCAATGGCTAGGCAGGAAGCGTTTAGGCAGGAGAGCCAAACTGAGAACACTGGGAAGAAAGGGGGTGGAGTTGCCAGCCTGAAGCAAAAGCAACTATTTATTTTAAACTGTCCATTTATACCAGCATCAAATAAGGGACTAGATAATCAAAGAGGATAAGAGATGTTTAAATTATTTTCTGAAAGTGGTTTAAAAAACAACTTCAATGGGCAAAGCAAATATGAAGAGAGACAGATGAACCTTCATGATGCACTACATCACTGACCAACGCCCCTTGGTATTCTCTAATTTGTTTCTTACACTCTAACAGGAAGCTGAACGAGACACTGCTCTACACTTCCCAAATGACTGCTAGAACCCATGACACTAGTGTCCCAAGATGGAGGCGGTAGAAGACTAGGTGTTTTTTAGGATCATTGCATGCAGTGACAGGGAGACAGGAGTTCTTTGGTGCCAAATGGGCTCTGGGGAAGCTGGGATGCTAGAGTTATCTAAAGCATGTCTTATTTAACGGGCTTGCACACCAGGATTGCACGTGGGCATGGGCATGTCTGAGTTTCCGTATCAGGCACCTTATAGTATCTGTTGCTTATTAATGGGAGAGTCAGGGAGCCCCCAGCAGTCAGCCCCCATCCAGTTACACAAACAGGTTCTGCCCTCTTTTCATTATCCAATTATTCAATTACTGGTTATAGTTTTTCAAGTTCATGTTATCCAATTTAATTCTTACAGAAATCTAGTGAGGTGGGCATGATTTAAGAGTCACACTTCTTTTCCACATTAGGTAACTTGGAAATAGTCTCTGAGAGGTTACAGGATCACACAGTCAGTGGACAGCCACAACTTCAACCAGCTTCTTTGAGCATTGAGTGCCCTGTTTATTCTCCTGTGCAACCCAGCCTCGTGAGGGCATCCTACACATGACATTGTTTAAAGCCTTACAGAATGTGTGGGTGTGGAGCCAGGCATGGTGGTCACACCCTAACTGCAGCCCTTGGGAGACAGAGGCAGGAGGGTCAGGAATTCAAGTCCATTCTTGGCTACGTAGTAAGGTGAAGGCCAGCCTAGGTTGATGTGAGAGTTTTCTGTTTTGTGTTGATTTCATTGGTTAAATAAACTGCCTTGGCCCTTTAATAGGACAGTAAATTAGGTAGGCGGAGTAAACAGAACAGAATGCTGGGAGAAAGAAGCAGAGTCAGGCAGTCGCCATGATTCTCCCACTCCAGACAGATGCAGGTTAAGATCTTTCCTGGTAAGCCACCTTGTGGTGTTACACAGATTATTAGAAATGGATTAATCGAGATGTGAGAATTAGCCAATAAGAGGCTGGAACTAATGGGCCAGACAGTGTTTAAAAAAATACAGTTTCCGTGTAATTATTTCGGGGCATAAGCTAGCAAGGTGGCTGGGAGCTGAGTGGCTAGACTCACCCCCCCCCCCCGCAGCTCAATACTATACTAGGTTACAAGAGGCTGTATCAAAACTAACAGGTGAAAACAAAGAATGCATAAATGTATATGAGCCTTGCCCTTACAACTTAAGGAGGCCTTAACTCATTGAGAAGACTTCAAGCACCTTGAGTGAGAACCCAGAAATGGTGTTGTTAAAAGACAACACAGTGCAAACTGCTTTCAAATTTCATTAGGAATGGGAGGAAATTTCATCAGAGTCCCCATCAGAAGATAATCTAGAGGAGAAGTGAGTGTGGGAAGGAGGACTGGAGGACTTGGCAGACAGACTGAAGGGATTTATTTTTGTTCTTGTTTTTTTCCTAATATCTTATTAAAAATTGCAAACAAATCACAAAACTGAAAGTTATATTGTTACTATCATCATGATCCATTATTATTATTGTTATTGTTGTTGTTGTTGTTGTTGTTGTTGTTGTTGTTGTTGTGTGAACCTTCATGCAGTGCCTGGGAGGCCAGAAGAGGGCATCTGATCCCCTGGAGCTGGAGTTACAGCCTGTGGTAAGCCATGCATAATAATACGGGTACCAAAGTAGGACCCTCTGCAAGCTCAACAGGTGTGTTTAAGCACTGGCCCATCTCTCCCACCCTGAAAGTTACTTTGACTGCACATACACATTTATATACTCACCACCTAGATTCTACAAGAATGCACATCTGCATTAGTGTTCTATTTTGAGTTGTTTGTGGGGTTGCATTGAAATTCCTCATTCCCCTTACCTTCAGTAAAGCTTACTATGCACAAACCCTTGAGCAGATGGTATTTTTAAATTATAGGAAGTAAGGAGAGTGGAATGGATTCTATGCATAAAAAGAGGCAGAGGTTGAAATAAAACAATACATAGTCACCACCTCCCAGAAACATCTGCATATTGGTTGTAGGACCCTTCTTGGATGCCAAATTTTGTGGATGTTCAAGTCTCTCCTAGAAGTGGAATATCTAAGCAGGGTTTGCCTACAACCGATGCATATCCTCAGTGTAAATGTTGCATGGCTTGTTATTGTGTGTTAATAAACAATAAAAACTCAGTATATGTTCTGCACAGACACATTTCCTGAAACACATCCCAGCTCTCAGGTATTGAGTGCTTTCTCATAATTATAAAGGATAGTATTATGTAACTCCCAGTTTAATGGAGTTAGGAATTAAAAAGTAGAGGCAACCAAAAGATTATTAACCCTTTGGGATTAGAGGACATCTGGAAAGGTCAGAAGATTTTACACATAGCAGGAATAGAGATCTGGGTTTGTTTTATTTACCCGCATATTTTAAGGACTAGCTAAATGTCAACTGACAAACAGATTGCCATCTTTTGGGGGTACCATTTACTGAAGCTAGAGGTTTTCTACCACTATGGACAGCACTGGTAGTGGGCTGGAGAGGGGGTGGAGGGCACAGAGGGGAGGGAGAGGACCAGAGGCTCAGACACTGCCGGGAGTTGTTCCCTCCTTCTCTACCTCCTCTGACATCCAAGTCCATTCCCTTCCTCCGCCTTTTCCTGCTTCCTTCCTCTCTTCCCCTCTCCCCCTACTTCCCACTTCCTCACCTCCTCTTCTTTCTTTGAATGGGGAAGGGAAGAGTAGGAAGATAGAATAATGAAAGAAAGAAGCGAGAGGGAGCGTGAACAGAGGAAATGGAGTCACATTAGAACCAGGCATTCTGTCTGCTTCCAATGGGGCCTTACTCTATTTCTGCTGATTCTATTCATTACCAGAGAGAAAAGCGAAGGGGGAACAAAGTGGAGGCAAGGCCAGTAGAACTATAGGAGAGAAGAGAAAACCTCATGTGAGATGTGTTATTAAGTTACTATATTTTCAAAATGCCCTTCGTAACCACGGAGATCTCAAATTCCCTCTCACCAGCTCCACCCCACAACACAGACAGGCCAGTGATTTCTTAGTTTGCTTTTGTAAACACAAACTTTACACAGTTCTTCTGCCAAAAGAGACATCCCTGGGAGTCACCAGACAATGGACTCAGACTGGGCTTTTCATTTACTGTGATAAAACTTGGGAAAATAGCCACACCACGTCTCCATTTTCCTGTATCTAAACTGAGACCAACAGCGATGCTTTCTTAAAGTGCTGGGTATATTAAAGATGAGGTGCATTGGACCCCAGCTTCTCAAGCTGGGGGTTGTGACCCTATTAAGAGTCAAAGAACTGAATGTGGCTGCTGGGAAATTTTGGCAACAGTGAGAGATTTCCGAATGTGCAGTGACCAAATTTTAGTGCAAAATCAAACATATAATCCTAGGTGTTTCTGGCCAAGCTCACCCATGTTGCAGCATGCAACTCCACTGCAGCCTTGGTTCTAGACATACACTATGGGCACTTTGCTCTGTGCATGCTGTCAGGACACACAATGCCACGGAACCTCGGCTCGGGCTCAAGGCTATCACATGCTATAGCTTACAGTGTTGCTATTGTACATACAAACTTCTTTCCTCTTAAAGGAACAATGATTTAACTACATCCATTCTTAACATTTTCCTACCATTTTCTTTTATTAGGTAAGGTATCAAATTAGTGTATTTTTTGAATGAAATACATTAGAATGTTTGGTTTTAAAATTCTCTGTTTGAGTTAGCAATTTGTATTTCATTTAAGAAATGTTCAAGCTGGGCGATGGTGGCACACGCCTTTAATCCCAGCACTCGGGAGGCAGAGGCAGGCAGATCTCTGAGAGTTTGAGACCAGCCTGGTCTACAGAGCTAGTTCCAGGACAGGCTCCAAAGCCACAGAGAAAAACCAAAAAAAAAAAAAAATGTTCAGTGAGCTGGGAATCACCACACACCATATCCTCAGCACTTGTGAGGTAGAAAGCACATGAATCTCTGAGTTGCTGAGTTGGAGGCCAGTCTGGTCTACATGTTGAATTCCAGGCCAGCCAGAAATAGTGAGATCTTGTCACAAAAAAAAAAAAAATGAATTTGGCCTTGGGATTAGGGTAGACATTTCAACAATTTCTGAGATGTCCCTGAACACACTACTTTATTTGGTACTACATATTTATTAAAAGCGGTGTGAGTAGCATTAGCTATATATTTTTCTTTTTGTTGTTGCTGTTTATTTGTGAGACAGGATCCGGAACTTATTATGCAGACCAAGCTGGCTTAGAACACACAATGACCACCCCCCACCCCTTGCACGTGCTCTGCCTCCCAAGTGCTAGAATTATAGGCATTCACCATCAGGCCTGGTAGCACTAATGATTATTAAAATTAGCCAACTCTAAAAATTGCTGAAGGTGCTCCAAGTTCTATAGTGTCAAATATTCAGCCAATACTTAATTCTGTATATAACTGTAAATAAGTGTATATAGCTTAATTCTATGCAAATTTTATCTCATCTTTAACCAATAACAAAATTATATGTATACCAAAATTAGCTTAAAATATTTTTTAGGATTTATTGTCAGTAAAGGTTTGATTTTTTTGTCCTTTTTAAATTTTTCCATACCTATTTTAAATACCTGTAGTAATGGTTAACCATTGTCAGTTTGATGGGACTTAAAATCACCATGGAAACAATCTCTGGGCATGTCCAATGGCTTATCTACATTAGGTTAATTTGGTTAATTAGGTTAGTGTGGACTCTTGGATTCCAGACTGAGTAAGAGGAGGAAGCAAGCAGAGCACCAGCCTTCATCTCTGTCTGCGATGGGACCACGTGACTCAAGCTCCTGTTCCCATGATGCTCCCACCACAGTAGACCAAGCCCTCAAACTGGCAGCCAGAATTAACTCTTCTTCAAGTTTGTGGTGTGTGTGTGTGTGTGTGTGTGTTTTCTCAAGTATTTGTTTGTAGCAAAGAAAGATACAACTATACGCCCAGGGACAATACAGACTTCCTGGGTAGAAAGGAATGTGAGAGGGAACTGTTGACGAAGACTTCCATTAGATCGTATGCCACAAAGCTTGCAGTAGAAGAGACCAATTAATGACACAGGGAGAGAAGTCCTAGGCTGGGACCATAGATGACAAAGCAGTGCAAAAGCCGGAAGAGCTCCTCTGGGAAACCAGCTGATTTACAAGAGTGACTTAGGGGGATTTATAAAGATTGTTCTTCTCATATTTGGAGATGAATGCAGTTACACTGGGTGGCATTTGAAAATGGATAATGAAGACGCCACCTTGTGTATGCAATTTTGTTAAAATCTTCTTATTCATGTACTTTTGCATATTCATAATGTTGAAATAGGAATTGGTTTCTAAAGATGTCCATCAAGAATGTGTGTGTGTGTGTGTGCGCGCGCATGCATGTGCATGAATGCGTGTGTGTGGTGTATGCATGCATGCCCATATGTGCATGGATGGGGTGTTCTCATCCACATATGTGTGGAGGCCAGAGGTGGTTGTCAGAATGTTTTCCTTAATCCTTTTCCACTTCACTTTTTGAACTTGGAGCTATTTTGACTAGACTGGCTGTGGATTCCTGGGGCCCACCTGTCTCTGCCCCCCAGTGCTGGGGGTCAGAGATACACATTGCCACATTCAGCTTTCCATCAGGACCCTGGAGATCCAATTCCACCTCCTAACATTGTGCACCAAGCACGTTACACACCGAGCCATCTCTCTAGCTCTGCTTGTAAAATACGTTAAGAAGAAACAGAGTAGCTAAGCAACCTCTGTAAATCAAGCTATAGCTGAGATCTGGCGACACAGCCCCTTAGCTGCTGTGATAACAGCTCATGTTTGCTAGGCACTAGCTACAACTTGGCGCTGTGCTCCGAGCTCTGCATCGCTACTCTTGCCTGCTTCTCCCAACAATGCTCCGCATGTTTAGTTAGTAGGTGGGGAAAATGGAGCCTAATGAAAATGGGGAGCCTCTTTCTCATCTGCATATTGGTAGAAAACAGTGAAGTTGAACACTCGACTACAAGCAGACACCCAACACAATTACAGTAAGTGCCACCTGGGAAACAAATCAATGGAACTACTGGCCAAGTTCAAAGGAGAAAATGGGTTTTTATAGTCTGGACTTCCAAATATGAGTACAGAAAAAACATCACCTGGACAAGGAGTATGTTCTAGGCACAAGGCTAGGTTCAATGTTTGATGCAGGGAATACTAAATTCAGGTAGACCCAGGAGGTCAATACTGATATCTGATTGTGTTGTTCATAGATAATTGTTTCCACTGTGACTATAGTAAATGAATAAATGCATAAAACCAATATCAGAGAGCCGTGAAGCATGTCTGTAGTCTAAGCTATGTGGGAGGCTGAGGCAAAAGGACTAAGCACAGAAGTTAGGCAGGTATCTTTGTTAACATGGCCAGACCTATCCTAAAAACAACAACAACAACAAAAATTCACAAGCACCAATCAGATATGAACAACTTGGTGATCATTTTTAAATTTTAGCTCTATAAAATAGCAAAAAGGGTTTGAACAGACGTTTTGCTAAAGGAACGACAATGGCATTCTTGAAATATTAGGGAGTATCATGAGCCTGGTCGTTAGTCATTGGGGAAATGCATATGATCCCACTAGAAGATGCCATTTCCCATCCGCTAAGATCCCTAAGCAGTAACAAATGCTGACAAGGGGTGTGCAGACAGGAAACCCCAGACACTGCTGGTGGCGATGTTAAATGGTGCAGCAACTTCAGGAGACATTTGATTTGCTTCTTTAGAAGGGAAACACAAATTTACCATACGAATCAGACATTCTACTCCTAGGTTTGCAAAGTGAAGTAAAAACATGCATCTACAAAACTCTCAGAAAACACATACGACCATTATTCATGCAGCCAAAAACTGGAAACAGCTCCATTGTCTATCGGTTAGGGAGTGGGCAAACAAAACGTGCTGCGTCTAGTCAATGGGTATTGCTATGCAGCCATAAAACCTGGGTGAAATACGGATATATTTCAAAGCGGAGGAACATGGAGGAGATTATGCTAAGGAAAGACGCCATGTTCAGATAGCCACGTATTGAATGTCTCTCTGTGATGGGTAGTCTTGATTGGCAACAGGAGAGGGTGGAGAAACATTGCAGAGATAAACAGAGCACTCCTCTAGATCTGAGGCTGTTGGCAGAGAAACTGCCCATCCTGATTGCGCATGGAACCAACCAATGGTGCCAAGAGCTGGAGGGCCAAAAAGAGGAAAGTGGAGGAAGCCTACTGCCACCTACTTCACTTGGCAGATATTTTCCAAGCCAGTGTGAGCTGTTCCGTTCCACCATGCCTACTCTACCATGGAGGACTGAAAACTCTGAAACCATTAACCCAAACAAATCCTGTCTTCCTTTTCTGGTTTCCCCAGAGATTTTATCCAAGAAACTAGAAACTAAGCCACTCTCTTATGAGCTATCCAGAGTTGTCAAATACACACAGAGAGAAAGTAGACTATTGGCTATCTTGGGCTGGCCATGGAAGTGGGGAGCAATCATATATTTGGGCACAAATGATCTTCCTGAGGCCATGAAGATGCTTTAAAAATCAGTTCTGGTGAGGGTCACCCAGCTCAATAAACTGATCAAACCAGTGAATTGTACAACCAAAATGATGAACTTATGGAATAACTGTAGCTTATAGTTTATTCATAATTATAAAAATTAGACTTTTAGTTACTTTGTATGAAATCATTTCTTTTTTATAAGCTCTTTTCATTCAAAAAATATTCTATAATATCTATTAGAAGAGGTTCTTATTTGAAAGCATTTGCGTCTGTCAAGAGGTCATACCTACTTAGGTTTCCTGTCTTAACTTTAACTAAGAAATCACTTCACAGATAGTCATAATGGCACAGGCTTATAATCCCAGCACCAGGGAGGACGAGACTGGAAGACTGTGAGTTCGAGGCCAGCCTGGATTGCATATAGTAATAATCTTGTCTATGAAAATAAACAAACCAAAGCCTCAAAATGCACTCCTAAACCAAAAATAGTACCCCAAAAATGAAGAAAACTTTCCATAAAACAAAGAATCTTTTTGAAGTAATATAATTGCTATTTCTCTAACTCTAAAATTATTTAAGTTCCGTTGTGTATGACTTATGTAAAATGTTTATTCTCACAGGTTGTAGCATATGGTAAAGAATAACAGAAGTAGTGGCCACCCCTGAATTTTGTGACACTCTTTCCTATTTCAAATGCTTGTCACACGTTCTCCCTCCCTCGTCTAAACCCACGTTCCAGGATGAATGGCAGAATTCCTGCTTTGCAGACCAGGATATCAAAGGTGTGGATCAATGGTAGACTTCCTGCTTGTGTGAGCAAGGTTCAGGTTTAGCTCCTAATAGTTCCAAAGTAAAATGAAAGAAAAGAAGTGCCTAAATTTTGTATTTCAGAATAATTCTGGGGGCTGAGAGATGGCTCAGAGTTTGTTAAGGGCACTGCCTACCCTTCCAAAGGTCCTGAGTTCAATTCCCAGCAACCACATGGTGGCTCACAACCATCTGTAATGAGATCTGGTGCCCTCTTCTGGCCTGCCGGCATACACGCAGAAAGAATACTGTATACCTAATAAATAAATAAATATTAAAAAAAAAGAATAATTCTGATGTTTTCTCCAAAAGATGTACGTCCCTTGCCTCACACACCCAACATCCTCAGGAACCCACACTCCCAGCAACCCTCCTCCAGTGCACAGTTTATATCAGTGGTTCTCAGCCTTCCCAATGCTGTGACCCTCTACTGCAGTTCCTCATGCTGTGGTGACCCTCAACCATAAAAGAATCTTTTCATTGCTACTTTATAACTGTGATTTTGCTACTGTTATGAATTTTAATATAGATCTCTGATATACAGAATATTTGAGATGCGACCCCTGTGAAATTTCCCAGAGGCCGAGAACCACTGTTTCACATCTGTTTCCACTGACTGCCTCTCCCACCCTCCTGCCCACCCCTCTTCTTTTCATGGCAGGGAGAAAACCTTACAGCTGCCTTTCCATTTACCAGCGTCTCCTTCCACCTCCTAACTTGCTAAACTTTTGAAATGAGTGATCTGCTTCACCCGTTCATACTTAACACCCTAGGAAGTCATCAATGCTAGTTGTGCTATAGGTTAAAGGCCTGGAGCATCTAGGCTGCTGTGGCCGCTGCTATAGATCTTTAGAGGGTGAGCGTATCGGGGCTTTTTAGGTCACCAGAGAATATCCTTGAAGGAAACTGTGGGGAACTGGCCTCTTTTTCTTCTTTTCCTTTGCTACCTAGTGAAGAGGACCAGTTTATTCTACCTGGCCTTCCCCGGCCATGATCATCGGCATGCCCACCAGAGACTTAAATCAACCAATCTGTCTAGTCCTGGATTGGAACCTCCAAACTATGACCCCAAATAGATATTTTCTCTTTACAAATTAATTGTTCCAGTATTTTTTTAAATATAGTTATGGGATGCTGACAGATACAGCAAGTATCTGGGCTGACTTGCTGCTGCAGAGGGGGTGCCTAAACCCCTCAGAGTGCAATTCAGGGGTTTGTTTCCTCACTCTTACCAGGAAACTTAGCCCTCCTGTAGAACAAACTCAACTTATAGGCGATCCAAATAAAACCCAAACTGCTGAGTTACTGACTTACAGTGGGAAAATGCAACTGCTGTATGAAACGAAACTTTCTAATGCAGCTCACCGTCATAGTTGGAGTAAAATATTATTCATAGAAATCATCCCATCACTCTTGGAATTAAAAAAAAATGTAAAATTGCTTGGTCACAGGAAAGTCAGGTTAAGCGGAGTTAGCTGCCTAATTTGAATTTCAGAGTATTGGGGCCCTGAAAACTCTACTCTGTGTCTTTCCCACTCAACTCTGTTGGAATGTGCTAAGCTGGTGTGCTGAAATATGTTTTTACAATGTTTCGTGGCAATGTTTCTCCTTATTTACATAGTGCCTTAATCAGGTTATAATTGTCTTGCTCGTTATCCTTCCTATGAGTCACTATTTGCTCGCTCTACAAATTCACTCTGAGAGCTCCGTCTTATCTGTAAAAGTAATTGGGGGAATGTCTCATTGCTTTCTGCACGCTCACATCTGGTTTTTAAATATGAATTTCTCGATGCCATATTTCTTTATGCAAAGCACACCTGGATAAGTCAGCTTGCTCACCCACATATATATTTGGCTGTAAATAAATTCTTAAAATCCTCCTTGGCTGTGAATCTGTTGCCTTTTCCATTGTTTGGGGGTAGTCAAAGGAACATTCCCTAGGTAGCAAAAGTGGTTCTAAACTAGATTCTAAATATTTGAGCAGTGACAACATTGTTGGAACAATGGTAGTAGAAAATGACTTTATTACCGGTATGTCATAAAAAGGGTTCAGTTGTGAACATGCATGTAATTACACACACACACACACACACACTATTGAGCTATGCCTGACTGGCCATCTTCAAGATCATTAATAACCACTTCCCGTTTGCTCACTTATTTTGTCATGTGCCATTACTTGCCGCCAGGTAGACAGTAGCCAGGATCAAGCCCTGAAGATAAATTTATGGGAAACTTAAAATTGAGAAAATTTCATTCATAAATATTTCCCCGTGAGAGCTGATCACCATCGCTTAGACTGAGATGTCAGTGGCGCCCTGCTATTACACTGTGGGGCCCAAGAATACTTTTGATGAAGTGAATGACAATTTCATTATTTCTCTATTATAGGTTTAAAACTTGAGTAGAGAGGCCCTTTCTGAAAACAGCATTTGCGTTGTCCGGTTTTGATGAAAGGACTCTCTTTGTTCAGACTTCACAAACCTTGCATGACACCCGTTTCCACATAGATTCACAGAATCTCTAACATGCCAAGTAAATGTGCTTTACTGTAATATGGAAAATATTACTAAAAACTGCCTAGGATGTGGTTGAGTATCACAGTTTGTACTTCGTCATTGCTTGTTGGTTGGGGAAGCCACAGATTCCGAAGAAACTCTAGACAAGCATTTTCCCGAGAGGGTCGGCTTGCTACGGCAGACCACTGAATCTGTCCTTGGGGGTTTCTGATTCTGTAGGTGTGGCGTGGGGACCACATATTCCTTTCTGATAAGAAGCAGATGTTGCAATTCCTTATTAGAACCACTGCTCTGTCCTGGCTAGCTTCGACTCAACCAGCCTCTGGTACTCCCCGCTGCTCACAGAGGCTCAGCAACCACGAGTCATTTCATAAAGGATTTGTCTTGGCACCTACCTTGTCAGGAAAACAGCTTCTTTTCTACAGTAGGAAAAATCGGGGTAAACTTGCATGGATAGCTTCATGTTCGTTTCTTTCTCTAGTCTAGCTACCTTCTCTCTTCCATGCTAGGTCTCAACCAGTCTTGGATTCTAGTAGAGGCTTCTGCAGTCTCTCACGGGACCCAATACTATCCACTCTTGCCAAGACATTTATCATCAGCTTTCTTCTCTCCCAACTGTTCAACATTTTTCTCTTGGCCAGTTTCTTCTCCAAACCATGTAAGCAGGTCCAAGAGTCTTTAACTTAAAAACACAAAACACAAAAAAACCTATTCCTTGCCCCTAAATAAGTTTCTAGTCACCCTGCTTCTTCTGGGCAAGCAGTTCTTGGAGAGAATAAGGATTTTCTTCATCTACTTCTCCCGTCTTAAGTCAGAATAACCAAGTTTCTCTTCCTAGCTTCATAAAAATTTATTTTGCCAGAGGCCATCTTGAACTGGCTAAATCCATTTCACATTAACATGTTGGTATCATTAATATGACTCTTGGAAACTATTCTCCTGCATCACGGAAACTACTACTTTTCTCAGTGGGCTTTTTTTTTTTGGTTTTGGTTTTGGTTTTTTGAGACAGGTTTCTCTGAATAGCCTTTGGTGTCCTAGAACTCATTCTGTAGACCAGGCTAGCCATGAACTCACAGAGAACCCCTGCCTCTGCCTCTGAGTGCTGGGATTAGTGTTAAAAGCATGCACCACCACTGCTCGGCTTCTCAGTGTTCTTTAAGACAATCTGCCTCACCCATCACAAATATGGAGGACCCAACTTTTGACTCTCATCGTTCTAGAAACTCCCTTGTTTTCTTTGGCTTCTGCTGTGTCCACATGGATCCTAGTAGAACATTTTTTAGGCCGAATATAGGGATGGTAAAAAAAAATATCATACCTGAGTGATGCGTGTAAAATAATGAATCATGTAAGCACCAGGTTCCTAAAGCTACGGATCCATTGCTGTGGTTTGAGAATCTCGCCATTAGATTAGATTTTGAATGCATGGCTCCTGGTTAGTGGTGCTATTTGGGTAGGTGTTGGAGGTGTGGCCTTGCTGGAGGAAGTATGTCACTGGAAATAGACTTGGAGAATTTAAAGACTCCAACCATTTCTAGTTCATTCTCTTTGCTTCATGCTTGTGGTTCAAGGGGTGAGCCCTCAGCTCCCTGCTTCTGCTACCATGACTTAACTATGCCATCGCAGACTCTAGTTCTCTGGAATGATAAGCTCAAACTCTCTCATCATTGTTACCTCGACCACGTTTTCTATCACAACTAGAAAAATCATGCATCCATTTAATCTTGTAGCTTTAGACTTTAGTTTAGACTTTGCTCTAAGTGTTACCTCAACCATTCACTCTGTTTGGTTATTCCAGTTGGTTATTGGTTAGAGCCATTTGGGATTTTGTGCAGTTACCTGAAAACATGGCACATCTAAAACTGTCACTCCTAGTCTTCCTTGTCTTGATAAATGGTACCACTACCCATTTGGTAATCGAAGAAATCTTGAAATCATCTGTGAGTTCCCTGGTTGAATTGAGATTGTGTGTGTGTGTGTGTATGTGTGTGTGATGTGTGTGTGATGTATAGGATGTTCAAATGTGTGTGTGTAGTTCAGAAGATAACCTTGAGTGTGTGTCCTTGCTTTCTATCTTGTTTGAAATAGGTTCTCAATTATTTTCTTTTCTTTTGTAGTTGCATATGGCATGCTAGGTGGCCCTTGAGCTTCAAGGGATTATTTGGTCTCCATTTCCCACTTCACCATGAGAACATGGGGATTATAGGCATGTACTACCATGCCTGACTTTCTACGTGATATCTAGGAATTCCTTAAAGTTATGTGGCAAGTACTTTCCCCAAAGTCCTGATCTTCACATATTACCAGTCAGGAATCAAATCCTAGAAAGTTTCCCCTCCTTCCTATTTCTGCTGTTATTTTGTTTCCCACTTCACTGACTCAGCGCTTCCCTATTTTATGTCTTTACTGAAATATTAGCTTCTTCCAATTCTTCTCCTAACTTGTCTTGCACATGACTTCTATCTTTCTAATCATGACATCACCTTAAAAACAGTTCCAACACTCCCAATTTCTAACTACATAAAGCCTACATTCCTGACCATGAGGCCCAAGATCCTGACAAATGTCTTTGCAAACTCTGTGGTCCATCATGCTGAGCTTGTGATTCCCTTTAATAAATCATACCTTTCCTAATGCTGTCCCATCTGCTTAAATCATCTTTTCCTAGTTTGTTCACCCTTGATTTACTTTCAAGGCTGAGTTTTGGGTCATCTTCTCTGCAGTAATAATGACAAATATGAAAACCACCATTTATTAAGTGTCAGCAATGTGTGAGGCTCTTCGCATTCATTCCCATGCGATACCAACATTATGGTAAAAGTTTATGCCGCTGTGTGCAGTTGAGGAATGAAACTATTGAGACACGGAGTGGCTGCCTGCCTTGACATCTTTTTCTGTTCCACCCCACATTCACTGCTCTCCATGACTACTCCCTGATTTTCTATCTTCTACAGTTTGTACACAGAAATGGAAATACTTAATATTAGAGTTGACAGTTGTAAAGGAAACGAACTGCAAATTATTCAGAAAAATACAAGCAGCGGGTGGCCAGGTAGCCTCAAAGACCAGAGTTGCTAGAATCTCAGTTGTTGTTGTTTTAAGAGATAACCAAAACACTCAGAATTAGCAGTGCATAAGTGCATAGGACTGTGTGGGTAGAGGTTTGAGCAGAATGGTGAAAGGGGCATGGTACCAACACATACTCATGCAATGGGAGGGCTGCTCAGAACAGAATTCACATGGAGCTGTGTCTCTGTAATGAACAACCCCTTCCATCATCTCCAAACATTAGTCAGTATGCTGCGCCTGTATAGAACTCTACGGAAACATATTAGGGTGAAATCTAGGAATAGGGTTATGGTCATGTCTGAGTGGTTGTTTGTGAAGTGAGGACATGCTTAGCAGTTGATCCATAAACTGCACAAATTCAATGTCAAGTGGAGTCCAGTGCCATAAGGGAGAACATTGGCTCCAAAGAAACATGAAGAACTGTTGGGTTGGGTGTAGGGTTTACGGATGAGGTGGATCTTGACCTAGAGGCCAAAGTTCAAGGAGAACTCAGCTGACAATATATATTGTTCCAATGCCTTTGACTTTTCTAATTCCAGTAGCAGCAGGCAGGATCTCTGTTGCAAATCTTTTTCTAGTGCTAAGAATGCTTCGTGTGACTACTGGAACCCCAATACATATTTGTCTCATTAATGCAGGGCCTGGTGGTGTATGCTCACAACCCAGACGCTGGGGACTGATTGAGGCAGAAGTGCCAGGCTAGTTTGGAGGTCAAGCTAGGAGGACCATGAATTTGAAGTTAACATGAACCACACAGTACAGTGCTATCTAGAGAAAAAAAAACCAAAACAAAACAGAACAACAACAACAACAACAACAACAAAAACCTGTCAAGTGGACATACATTTACTGTATTAGCAGAAATAAACCCTGGTACTTGAGATAAAGTTTCTCTTTATAGTCCCATGTCCAATGCATGACAAGATAAAAGTTATAAAATTTTACTGATAGCTCATTAAAAGCTGGAATATAAAAACCGCCGCACATTACAGAGCATTTTCAGTTGGTCAGGACTTTTCCGTCTAAATCCTGATAACAACACTACTTTGCAGATTTTCTTTCCCTGATGTATACAGGATGATGCTTGCTTTCAGAAAGACTGAGTACCACTACCAGGATCCTGTGGCCAATGTGTGGCACCAGAGCCCATCTGTTTTGCACTATATCTGACTGAGTTATTGAGGTTGTTTAAAAAGGATACTAGAAAAAGAAAAAAAGAACATAAATACCTCTATATCTGTAGGATGCTAGAAATTAAGCCCGTTTGTACATTCTTTAACAATTGATTCGAGCATTACTTAGTCAAAATAGGTTTATTACAACTAGCTTTGGGGTGTGAAATAGGAGGGACAGGTTACATAAGCCACACACATGGCACCAATTGATTTTTGGCTGCATTTTCACATGTAATAGAAAGGGAAATCAGTTATTAATAATTCAACAAAATGCATCCAATTTTATATCTAAGTATTTTGGCTAAAATACATTTCAGAACTGGATATTCTATATACTGGTCTCAACTTGATCGCTGTCTTATTTTCAAGTACTAATGCCCCCCCCCCCCCAATATTTTACTTTGGTTTTGTTCTTTTCTTATTTTAAATAAAAAGAGTCTTCAATTTCCTCGTATTTCCTTAAAAACACAGTGAAACACACCTGTGTCGGGCGCTTTGACTCTGTAGTGTCTTCTGGAGACTCCGGTTGAAGGCTTAGCTGTAGGCTCAGGGGCTTTGGGGAAGTGATTTTATTGGGCAGATTCTTACCTTATTGGCAGTTCAATCTGCTGACAAATTCATAATTTGATAGCATGATTGGGAGGTTGTGGGAACTAGAAGATGGGGCCTAGTCAGAGAAAGGAGGTTCCTGGAGGTGTGTTACTGGGGGTTTTCCTTTGTCACGTGAAAGGTGTGCTGTTTCCTTTTCTCTCTGCCTCCAGTCTGCCTTGAGGTGGGCAGCTTTCCTGAGCTAGAGCCTTCCGCAGCAATATCTCTGTCTTTCTACAGCCTTAGTAAGACTTATGTAGCCAGTTGACAGTTGACTGTGTATTCTGGGACACAGTGATCAAAATATCTGTAGAATATCTCCTTAAGGGAGGAAAGCTTTCAGTGAAAGAGGGATTTCAGCCTGCCAAAGGACACAGGGGTGTGGTGGGGAGCAGTGGATTTGAGGCTGGAACCATTCACAGGCTGAGAACGCAGGCCAGAACCAGGACAGGTACAAACCCTTAGTGGTCCACTTCTAGGCAGGCACCACCTCCAAAAGCCTCCATAGACTTAGAGCTTTTAAAATAAAAGCCTGGATCTCTGTGGGTTCAAAGCCAGCCTGGTCTACAAGAGTTAGTTCCAGGACAGTTAGGACTGTTACACAGAGAAATCCTGTCTCGAAAAAAGCAAAAATAAATAAATAAAATTTGGCCATTTAATGCAATCATCACAAAGAAGGGAGGGGGCCTCGGAATGCATGCTTTGTACTAGTGAGTTTGAAGATGATCATGCCAGAGACGCGTGGAAGTTGACACTAGCAAGCTTCATTTTCCTTTAATGACATCAAGAGATGGGGCATCTGCAGTCAGGGTGGTACACGGCACACACCTTTAATCCCTGTGCTAGGGAGGCAGAGACAGGCGGATCTCTGACTTCAAGGTCAGCCTGGTCTACAGAGAATTCCAGGTTCCAGGACAGCCAGGGTGCTCTGTTACACAGAGAAATTCAGTCTCAAAAAAACAAAATGGGGGGGAAGGGGGGTGTTTTGTTTGTTATAGGGGTGACGTGACTTCACTTGGTCTCCTGCTCTATTTCCCCTGGTGGTCTCCAAAGCTTTAATTTCAGCAAGAGTTTGTTGTTTTAGTTTTGTTACTTTATAAACTGAGGACAAGGTATGGTTGAGGGGAAGGGTTTTCTTGTAGATATGATGGAGAGTACAGTCAGAGGCATCTGGAAAAGTCTAGAACAGGGAGGAGGCAGCAGACTGAACACAGTCAGCAGACTCACCTGGCCATGGGAAGAGAGATGTGGAGAGCAAGAGAGGAAGACAAGGAAATGCTTGCGAGGGAGACCAAGAGAGAGGGGTGCACGAGAGCACAAGGCTGAAACAGCAGGGTTATATGGGATGGGAAGGGGGGCAGGAGCTGGAGAAGTTTAGGGGGAGAAGAGCTGAGAAGAGCCTCAGGAGCTGTGGCAGAGGGAGCCCTCCTGGAGGCCAACCTGCGTTTTGGTAACCTGATAGGAACCGTGAATCTATCCTGATTATTTTTTTTTTTTTGGACCTGACAGTTATAATTTGTTTATAAGTCAAATCTGGTCTTTATCTTTGGAGGTGAAATGCCCGTGCAATGACATCTTAATTAAAGTGATCCACCTGCAATTTTATTTCTTTGGATACTCTGTCTCCTGTTTTCACAGCAGTTTTTTTTTTCCTGTTTGTTTATACAGAAAGGTCTGAAGTAGTAGCTCAGGAAGGTCTTAAAATCACTAAGTAATCAAGACTGACCTTGACTTTTCCAATTCTGTGCCCAGCCCTATCTCTTATTTTCTTGGCCATATACTAAAGTCTGTCTTTTCACCTACTGCATATAATCGAATCTTACTTTTTAAAAGAAGTAATGACGATTTTGGCTACTTTCCCATACACTGGTACACTCTGCCTAGGATGAGTAAGCCTGGATTTACACTTACTTCATGCTGAGTCTCCACATCCTAAATAGACTTTGGCAAGTGTATTTGACGAGTAGTGAAGTGTCTGGCAATTAGACACAAGACGACTGCAATCCACAGAGGAGATACTTAAATGAATGGCTCTGTTAAAGAAGCTAAGCAAACAGGATCACTTCAGAACACATACATTCCTAAGCAAGACGTTATCGGAAGCAGCAGTGCTTGAAAAGCCCTGGGAAAGGTGAATCACTGGACACTTATTAAGTAATATTTGAAGTGGTAGGATTTGAGTATGGATAATGTTTTCTTTCTTAAACGGCTGAAAAAAACTGCTAAAAATATAAACAACAGTTCACAAAGCGCCATGAAAGTCAGGAGACCCCACTGTCTTGATGCTTTAAAGAATTGCTTCTGCGACCATCAACCGCGAGAAGAGGTCACATATACAATTCAATACAGGTGGTGCCAGAGGAAAAATGACCAAGGCTTGTGTATAAAACCTTCCAGATATCGCAAGTTATCAACAACAAAAGCGTACTCTTTAAGTAATTAAAGAACTGGGGGAAACTTTGCAGATGGGCTGTCATAGGCGGGGTGAATGAAGCTGGTGTTTCAAGGTCCCAGAACCCAGGGTCAGCACACAGTGCTTCTCTGAGGTGCAGGTCTTTCCGAACTCTGTGCCTGTCATTCGAAACAGGATAAGATTCTAATCACCCCGACCCCTGAAGAGAAGCTTGCACGGACAAACTTCCAGTGCAGACACCGACTCCTTAAAAAATCCTAGACCCATAAGCTCACTCCGGCAGGCTGCAGAGTGTGTCTGCACCGGGTATACCCGGTTCCTCAGCCCGACCCGCACAGCCACTCCAGCTCTGAGACCGCCGCTCCCTCCGCCTTGGCGGGAGCACGACGCCCCGCCCCCGGAGTGTGGCGGAAGTAGCGGGAGCGGCGCGCGCCACCTCGCCGGCTGCGCAGGCGCTCTCCTCGCATGGGTTGGCGCGTCCGTCTAGTTACCTCAGTCTCCGCCACCCCCGCCCCTCATAGTGGCGCTCTCGCCATCTTGCACCCCCTCCAGCCTAGCCCAGTCACCTTTTCCCTTTCCACAGTTTCTGTCCCCCCATTCCCCGCCCCCTGCCCATCGTGTCCCGGGGCCGCCGCCGCCGCCGCAGACACCGCGCCATCTCTGTCCCCTCTCATTCTCCACGCGGGACGCGCAGACGTGCTTCCACGTGTCCTTAAGCAGAGGTTGTGGGGCGCGTGGGGGCGGCGGGGAGTGGGGCGAGGTCATGGGAACGCCAGGGACGTGGCAGCCAGAGGTCAGGCCCAGGGCTGCGGGCCCAGCCGGGTGCAGGCCGCCGAGTGTGGGGTGCGCCATGGCTCCTCCCCGTCGTCGGTGGGCGTGGGGCGAGGGGAGCCCTGGGCTGGGCGGAGAGGCACCTTTCGCCTGCCACCCAGGTTGTGTTGGGGTGGGGAGACCTTCAAAAAGGAAAGCTCTGCTTCGTGGAAGTTAGGTAGCATTAGTGGAAGTTCAGCCTGCCAGGAGAGACCCAGAGGACACAGAGATGCTGCTGTCACCGCCCGCCTCTGGGACCCCTGGGGGAAATCATTTAGGTCGTGTTGTGGGGTGTAGATGGGGATCACAATAGCCTAGCTCCAGATTTATGAGAGAGTATTTGTGTACTTAAAGCTTACAAAAAGCCAGCAGAATTCTCTGCTGTGATTTCTTATGAGTTCCATGTTAAGAAATTGTCACCTTGCCTTCCCTTAGGAAAGTCAGGACAGTTGTTGTGACAAATGAGAATGGAGTTATAGGGATAGTAAATATATTTGACGTTCAGACAGGATCCCGGAAGCAGTATCGTTATTGTATACCCGGATAAATTAGCATCATGTCCCTGGAGTTTAGTGGGAACTCAGAAAGAAATGAGGACATGTTTATCTGGGAGACACCTGGGTCTCCCAGATCACCGGTAAAAGATTGCTTGAAACAACTGGTAGAATTTCTGTGTGTTCCAGAGAGACAGAATTTAACGACTAAAGGGTTTCTTGATAATACTTGATAAAAGCAGAACGTAATGGGTTATGCTGTTGTGAGTCGTGGCCCCTCAAATCCCCTCACCCACCCTGGGGACCTTTAAATACAGTAGGTCTACCCTGAGGGCTGCCCTGCCTAGGGGAACTTTATGCCACGCTGAAAATGCTATACACGGTGGGCTTCCAGTATGGTAGCCATCAGGTGCAGGTGGCTCTTGAGCAATGGAAACGTGGCAGGTGCCACTGATGAGTAGCAAATTAATTACAATTTAAGTGGCCACCCACGCGCACGGTGGTTGTTGCATGGGATCACACAGGCCTGCAAAGTTGAGAGCTGTTGCGGTCTTTGATTTGGTGGAGTTTTAAGTCAGCTCAGCTTTTGGAATATTTATGCTGTAAGGATTCATAATTATGTCCAAATATTGCCTTTCATTCAAAGCGTGGGCCTGCTAGTATTTATTTACAGCTTGGCAAATTAAAGCAAAACACTCCTTTGACTCCCTGGTTCGAAAGCTAGCGCCAGATTTAGCTGGAAAGAGAACACTAGCTGGAGTTCTCTTTAATCAGCGCTGGCTTCCACTGTCTTTTATCACCGAGTTAGTTCTTTGTGAAAGCTTGCAACTCTTTATTGCTGCCGTTTGTTTTTTTCCTACCATCTTTGAAAGCTGGTGCTTCCCCTTTTAACCTTTTGTATAATAAGACAGTTTAATAAATTATGGTGGCAATATTTGGGCAATTTTAGAAGTCATTTTAGTATCCATATTCAAACTTCTGAAGAGAAAAGTGAAATTTGGTGATCAATGTGTCGTGAGATTACTTTCTCTGAAATATGCCTAACTATTTTTTGACTGAGTATTTGTAAATCTTGAACATAAAAGCCTTCTCCTTTTTCTCCCCTCTCCCTTCCTTCTTCCTTTTTTTGTACTGGGGATTGAACCCTGGCCCTCCCACTTACTAAGTGGTGGTTCTGCCACTAGGCTATACACACCCAGTCCTTGAAAAGAAACCCTGAGAAAAAACGAAACTGTCACGGCGTCGGGGTAGTACACTCTGAACTCCAGCCTGGTATTTGTGAAACGTTGCCCTTGGCCTTTGGTTCTGGAATGACAGTTTAAAGCTCCTGTGTTACATCATAAGCAGAGATTAGTTCATGACTTGCAAGTCAGACTGAGCTGGTCTCGAGTGGACAGACTATCTTAAGTTTTCTGGGACAGTCACGTCCCAGCATGCTTCCTACCAGGACCCCTTTCGTACTGTCAGAAACATTCCAGTTTGGACTTGCTAACGTGGCCACGCTTTTTAAGCGTGTCAGAACTCTTAGTCTTGGAAGGATTAGCAATTTTGCAGTCTCCAAAATACACTTGCTGAAAACAGTGACAAAGTCCATGCTGTTTCCCTCATAGGATATTTGGAATAAGGCCAGAGAGTGACTTGGTCCCTTTAGGTACTGGCAATTTAAATGTTTTACTTTGTATAGAAATCTTGGGTAATATGCTTGTTGGCCCCATTTGGTGTAAAGGGCTACAAATATGCCGGTACAGTAAAAACAGTGAGATCGAATCGTCCTGTTTTCCTTTTGAGAACGGGTGTTTTGGTGAGGTCAGATAGTAAATCAATCGGAAACCTGCTTTTCATGTATTAGAATGTCAGTGATTTTGCTTATATTTCACTTACATTATGAGAAGGGATTCGGCCATTGCATTACTGTGTTAACTGAATTCATGTTAAGTGAAGGGGATGAGCTGTTCTGTTTGTTATTTTAAATGTTGATGGTAATGCCACTGAGCCTTGTGTGTCTTCTGTAGTCCCACTTTTAGCCTTGAACAGACTGTCACACTCACGAGCTGCCCTCTTTGAGCTTGCTTAATGTTAAAACCCTGACGTGTTTGTAAAGTGCTGTGCTCTTTTTTTTTTTTTTTTTTGGTTTTTCGAGACAGGGTTTCTCTATGGCTTTGGAGCCTGTCCTGGAACTAGCTCTGTAGACCAGGCTGGTCTCGAACTCACAGAGATCCGCCTGCCTCTGCCTCCGGAGTGCTGGGATTAAAGGCGTGCGCCACCACCGCCCAGCTCCTGTGACACTTTCTGTGCACCCTTGCTTAGCCATTATCTCAGGAACCCTGGGAGGGAAGTGTGTAAGTTTCCTCTCTAGAGGAACTGAGGGAGAGAGGTGGAATGAGTTGCCCAAGGTCACATGATAAGCCTCAGAGCCTGTGTTTGAACTCCAGAGCTCAGCGCTTTCCTGCTACACCGAGTGAGCATAGGCAGATAGTTCACAACCAAGTTCACTGTGACCAATTCCTTGTGAAGGTCTTGTGAGTTAATTATGATCCACTTTTATTTGTGTGTTCCTCATTGTATAGAAGAAAGGATTCTGGGCCAGGAGTCAGGGGGACCTCAGTTTTAGTCCAAGCTTGTGTCACTAAAAAGTGGTGTGTGGCCGGGCGGTGGTGGCGCACGCCTTTAATCCCAGCACTCGGGAGGCAGAGGCAGGTGGATCTCTGTGAGTTCGAGACCAGCCTGGTCTACAAGAGCTAGTTCCAGGACAGGCTCCAAAACCACAGAGAAACCCTGTCTCGAAAAACAAAAAACAAAAAAACAAACAAACAAACAAACAAACAAAAAAAAAAGTGGTGTGTGTCCTTGGGCAGTACAAGAAACCCCTCTGGGCTGCAGTTTCCTCACCTGAAAAATGAGGGATTTGGATGAAATTAGTGATTTTCAAACTGTGGTTTGAAGTCTGCTCACTTCTTGGCCCCTCCCACCGGTTTACATGGTTTAGTTGGCCTGTTGGTTAGTCATGGCCTACAGTCTCCTTTAAACAAAGACTATCTGGACGTATCATTTAATTTACTAGACTCTCAGATAACTAACGGCAGTGTCAGCCCCTGACTGCAATGGTTGTAGCTCTGATAATTTCATATTACTTTAGAGTATCTGGAGATAGGCATCTTTTACAAATGAAAAATCTAGGCATTTTTAAAATTGATAATTTTTTGTTAAGATATATGCCTCCATAGATCAGGTTATCAGCTACTTGAGATCAAAGCCTCCCCTTTTTTTCTTTTTAAAAAGATTTATTTTAATTCTCTATGTACGCACACATCTGTGTGGGTACCAGCAGAGGCCAGAGATGTTGGGTTCTCCCGGGACTAGAGTTACAGCATCTTTGAACCTTTGATGTGGGCTCTGGGAACCAAACTTGGGTCCCCTGAAGAGTTGTATGTTCTTTACTGAGTCAGCTCTTTGGCCTAAAGCCTTACATTTAAAAAGAAAAAAATAATTAGGTCTGAGACATTTAGCCAGTATTTTTAGTTTCCTCATCAGTAGTGGGAAGGTACTGGCCTGGTAGGGTGATTGTGGAAAAAAACACAAAAACAAAACAACAAAAAATCTAAGTTACTGCAGTAAAAGACCAAGTAAAGCCCAAGTCCATTAGTTCTTCATATACATGAATTAAATCGCCATTAGCCACACAGGCTGTATTGTAACCACATCATTAAATTACCATTGGTGAATTGTATATGCTTAATATTAGATGACAATAGATTTCTTATAAGGATGACTATTTATAAAACATGATTGTAGGCTAGAAGAGAATTGTAATGTTTAAAAATATCTACTCATTTAAAAAAATCCTTGTTTTCTGCTATATGACTTACTATTAGGATTGTTAAGTGATGGCTAGATTTCCCACATACTTAAAGAAAAACCCATAAAGTCATTGAATTTTCTGTAAAAACAATATTGTCAAAAAATGAGTTTGCTATGGGATTTGCCAGTGTGGATGCTGTGTGTTTTTGGCTGTGTTGTTAGATGTAGTCTACAGTACATTTTTATATATACTTTTAGTAAAGAATATTTTTTATAACAAAATTTGAAAAAGCCAATAATATGCATTAAAGCACATGGAATAGAATTTTAGGCTAATATGAACCTAGGGGAAAAAATATAGTAAGATTCTCCCATGTTTGTGTGGCAGAGAGCGCTGTTGTCTGTAAGTTAACTTATCATTAGGTAACAAGGAAATGAAAATGTTTTGTTATTTTGTGTGTGTGTGTGCCTGCGCGTGCATGTATTGTATTGTATTGCAGTTTATTGAGCCTCGTGACTTATGCATTTAAGGCAAGAATTCTGTTGCTGAGTGATAGTCCTTTCCATTTTATAAATTTTTTTATTTTCAATTCAAGTATATTTTTGAGTCCTTATTGCATTGTGGGTTTATTGTTTTTTATTTATTTTTTTGTTTTTGTTTTTCTGAGACAATTTTTCACTGTGTAACAGAGCCCTAACTGTCCTGAAACTCACTTTGTAGACCAGACAGGCCTTGAACTCACAGAGATCTGCTTGCCTCTGCCTCCTGAGTGCTGGGATTAAAGGCATGTGCCACCACACCCTGCTTCATTGTATTCTTTATAATACCTTTGTGAGAGATCATTCCTCACAAATCATTCCTGAAAGATGGAGGAAGTGAACCTGAGACCTCAGTTGATTCTTATAGTATAGGTTCTGGTGTATTGGTTAGTTAATCCTTTAAAGAACCCATGTCCAGCCAGGTGTGATGATGTAGTTCTTTAATCTCTTTACTCAAGAGACTGAGGCAGCAGGATTGCAAGTTTGAGTCTAGCCTGAGCTACCTAGTAATTTCTTTCTCCCTTTCATCCTTCCTTCCTTCCTTCCTTCCTTCCTTTTTTTTTTTTTTTTGTTTTTGTTTTTCGAGACAGGGTTTCTCTGTAGCTTTGGAGCCTGTCCTGGAACTAGCTCTTGTAGACCAGGCTGGCCTCAAACTCACAGAGATCCACTTGTCTCTGCCTCCTGAGTGCTGGAATTAAAGATGAGTGCCACCACTGCCCAGGAATATCAGGGCCAGCCTGTGACGTAACACAAGGCATTGTACCAAACCAATGCAAGCCAGACCAAACCAACGAAACTCCCCTCGCCATGGCATTATCTTTTAAGACTTGACTCTGTCAGCCTGTACCAGTCCCTTTCTGAATCTCTCACAAAGCTTTGTGTATGCTCCTCCCCAAGTGTCTGATCGTTGTCTAATACATTCTTAACTGGAATTGTGTGGACTTTTGCTTGTTTGCTTCTGTTGGTCTTATTTCCAAGCCTCCTCCTCTTTTTATTAAATAATAGCATAGTTGTGTTGTTAATTTCTGAGGTCAAGCTTCTGTCACCTTTGCTCTTCTTACATTGCCTACTCTACCTGCAAGTTAACTCGACATTTGTAATATGTTCTTATTTCCACTTGTTCCAGATATCAAAGGCACTGACATCTCTTGTCTATACAACTTAAGTGGCTTCTGCTTTCCTGGGTCATTCTGCAGCTATCCTTAAAAAATTCCGTGTTCAAAGTTCTCCAATAGCTTAGTATTTTCCTTCAGTAAAAATTAACCGCTGTTGGCCTTCAAGGCTTTCTAGTATTGCATCCTCCTTATGACACGGATCTCCCTTTCTGTTGCTTGCATTTTCTGTTCACTGCACTCTGCCCACAGTGGTTTTAGGGGAAGGTTCTTGAACACTGCCTCTTGCATTTTTGTTCAGATCATATATCGTCACCCTGTAGTTGAAATTCATTTGTTTACTTTGCTTTTTATAGTACTACAAATTGTTTTTGTCTGAGTTTACTCCTGACCCTATAATGGTTTCTTGTTGTTGTTGGTTTAGTCATTATTATATCCTGAGGCCATAGAAGACCATTTGGCTTTCAGTCAGTGTCCAGTAATTATGAATGAATAACCAAGTGCTGAACCACCCTCGTTCAGTCTTTTAAAAAGACATTGACAGTGCCTTTATGATAAGAAGGGGAATAGAAGGCATGTTACTTCTTATAGGGGAGAGTGAGGGGAAACCAATCAGGGATGAGTTTCTGTTTCTGTGTCGTTTCAGAGATGCTGGAGGAGGGAATCAGTATGGGACAGAAGTTTGAAATGAATAATGCATGTTCACTAAGATAGTATTAACCAGTTGTGGTGGTTGATCTTCATTGTCAGTGGGACTGCACTTAGAATCATCTAGAAGACATATGGGAATGCTTCTGAGGGTGTTTCCAAAGAACTTTAACTGAGGGAAGACCCATCTGAATGTGGGTATCACAGCCTGTAGAATTGGGTCCCAAACTTAATTCAAAGCCAAAAGAACACACGAACCCCAGTGTTCATCTGTGTCTGCTTCCTGATAGTAGATCAGTGTGACTAGCTACTATCACCATTATGCCTGACTGTGACCTCTCTAACTGTGAGACGAAATAAATCCTTTCTTTAGTTGCTTTCATCAGGCATTTGCCATAGCATTGAGAAAGAAATAAATACAGAAATAGAGAAAATTGGTTTTTGCTGTGACTATCTGACCATGTGACTTGTAGGCTTTTGGAACTCTTTTGTAAAAAGAATTTGGACCTGTGGGCTAGAGAAGCCCTAGAGTGTCATAAGCCATAGACATCCGACGTTTTGACATTGTGGTATGATGCCATCTATAAACCAGCTGGGCTGCATTCGTAGCTTTGCTGGGCTGCGTGTAGTTTGCAGACTGAAGGTTGGATGTGACTGCTGTGAGCAGAACTTAAAGGGTGCAGTGTGGGCTGCTGGAATGCTGAAATGAAAGAAACTAATCCTGGCTCATGGGATTTCAAATGGGAAAGCGGACTCTAGCAGGACCTGGGCTAGGCTGCCCGTGCTGTATTCTGGAAAAGAATGGGTATGTTTTGCCCATGGCTAGAAAACTTGTGTTATTATTCTACATGCTATAGACATTTTATAGATACTTTTACACTTTTTGAGTTTTTGCGTTTGTAGTGATTGATCTTTTGGTATTTTTCATATCAGTAGAAATTTGGATTATGATGGAACTTGATTTTTTTAACACTAAACCAAAATGGAGGACGTAATAATGTTGAATTACCTATATTTTTCCTGCTTTTGGGGTTTTATAAAACTATTCTAATAAAAAATTATTTATAATAGATGTCTAGGTTAGGAAATAATTAAGATTGAGACTCTGTGGATGTTTGAGTAAACGCATGGATCTGACTTAATGTTCCTTGCCAGTAATAAAGCAGAACTAGCCATTCCCATTATGTTTCTTAATTGCTGGTTGGTTGATAGACTTATAGCCCAGATTTTGATATTACTTCTAGGATATAGAAACTAATAATAAGTCTCAGTTCTTTGAGGTCTATGAAGAAATGTTGTTCATGGGATGTCTTCTTTGGTCATGTTGTCAACAGAATATGTTCTTCAACGGATACCCAGTAACATATCCACAGCATTTTGTGATATCTGTCTTTACCCTGTACTACAGTTGGGACTTTTTGTGTTTGGCAGCAGTACTTTCTAATGAAAGGAAGTTTGTGTGAATATATACATACATACACATGTATGTTTAGATGAAATAAACAAATTTTGATTTTCCAGAATGGAAATATGGTTTAGTGATCAGGTTAATGCAGAATTAATCAGAAATGAACTTTTTCCTGGGGTTCACATTTAAGCTGGCATGTTGAAATGATCTGGGACTCAATCTGCACATCTGAATTCATTTTGTAAAATATGGCAAGCAGCTGCATCCCTGTGGAAGCTGAAACAACTGCAGGACATTAACCCATTGAGAAGATTACAGTAGGGTTTCAGTTCCATGTTAACTGTATTTATTAGTGAAAATTGACTTGAGTGCTTCTGCTTTTAACAGACTTTTTTATGTCTAGAAGAAAGGAAATAAAGCATTGGAATGATAGGACTTTGATGTGTAAAGAAGTTAATGTCTAAAGAAGTAATTATCTAAATCAAACAAAATGTGGGTACAGGAAAGAATTATTTTGGAGTCTAATGAGCTATCAGCTCATCATGTCAAGAAAAATGTTCTTCACCTGTTTGATTTAGAAATTAAGTAACTTGTCTGTGGAAGACTGGTTGTGGTTGTAATAAATTTGGATTGGAACTTTTTACCTCTTACCAATAAATACACTTGATAGGAACCATTTCTAGTGGGAGACAACTGAAAGAAAGCTGGGCATCAAACCTAGGGCTTGGCCCTTCGTATAAATTCGCTCTATGAAATCTGTCCTCTTTAGAAAGTTAAAACAGGGTGACTGGATTTGAACTGAAGAAAGGGACAGATCGCTTCAGCAGTGCCTCACTTACTTTAGGCTATAAACCCCACACAGTGCTGTGTGTATCAAATCTGAAACTGCTCAACTCCAGGCCTGATTTGGGAGGTTGGGGTTAATACACAATCCTTGAGGTTAGTATTTCACCAGGCCTCGTGTTTGAACCACTAAAAACACTGGGTGTGTGGGGTGTGTCTAAGTGGTTCTTGAAAAAGGGAGGCTGTGTGTTCTCTTTCTGATGGTCTGGTTGTAGAAATCTGTAGTTCTTGTTTTCTCCTAGTCATAGATTGGTGGGGTAATTATTATTATTTTTTTTAACCCAAGTTTCAGACTGGAGTTTGATGGCACACACCTGAAATCCCAGCACATGGGAGGTGGAGGCAGGGAGTCTACATAACAAGTTCATTGCCAACTTGGAATAATGAGGGTATCTCAGAACCGAAACAGAACAAGGCAATGTGGGTAGTTTCTTTCCTTACTTTGTTTGTAGAAAAATAGTAATCATTTCAAAAGTTATTGTGAAAAACAGAGCAAATTTAGGCTTAAAGGAAAGTGATAACTTTTCTTAGCATTAGATCTTTTTTTTTTTTTTTAATGTGTTTGGGCATTAGTTTCAGTTTGAGTGAAATGCTTTTGTCTTTTAGAGTATTCATGTTGTGTGCCTTATTTAGTTCTAGCCTTCAGCATAGGCCAAAGGAATATCAGGGTATTTCAGACATCATCACATTTAAGTATCTCTACACACCTATTATGATATAACTAAGGTGCTGTTCGCACTAGAGCCCTGTGCCGTGTGGCCTTTTCAAAAGCTGCTCATCTTGGACACTTGGGTGTAGTAGCGTTTTCTCTAGCTTAGCCTCATGGACCCTGTCCTTGAGGAGTGCCCCTGGTCTAGATCCCCTTGGTGATTTTTATCATTTTCCACACATTTGGTCAGATTAAAAGGGCATGTTATGAAGATGAATTTGACAGCCATATGGAGAGTGACCTGAGAGTGAGAGAGATAAGAGTTAGTAGAGGGCTCTATAGAGAAAGGGGCAGAAGAGGACCTTGTCTTCCTGTACGTCATGGATATAGGGAGGGTGAAAGATAGGAGATTTTTAAAGTTAGCTACTCTAAATTGATATAAAAGCTTTTGTCAGATCAAGATAGGGTATTTTAAATATCTTTATTTTTAATAGCTAACATTTATTGTGTACTTACTGTATCAAGATTGTTCCAAATTGTTTTCTGTATGAGTTCATCTAATTGTCACAATAATCTTTAAAAAGCAGGGCTATTATTCACATTTTATGGATGAGATAATGGAAGCAGAGAGAAGTAAAGTAACTTCTGTAAAGTCTTAACAAAGTAACAGAGCTGGGGATTGAACCCAGACAGTCTGCATCTGAAGCCAAACGTTGAAATCAGATCTTTATGCCCAACTCTAACTTCATCTCACACGTTCCACAGAAAGCATGTTTTCTTCCATTACTGTGAGCCTGGCTATCAGCAAGAGAGCCTCAGGAGAGAGCACCCTGTGTAGACATTGTGTGATTTGCCAGGAACTGTGTGTGGGGAACTAGTTAGTGACTCCTAGCCCAAAGAGATAATATGCTCTGCCTTTGAGATGTGCAGAATGGGAAAACATCTATAGGCCGCTGAGAGCTGATGCACAGGATGGGGCTGCATGTCTTCACTGGTTGGAAGCCTGTCTCCTATGAATATGTAGTTTGTGACCCTTTAGGCTGTCTCTTCAGGCCAGATGTTCCATCCTAGAAAAGTTCTTTCTCTGCCTGGGCTTTGCCTTCTGCAGTGGTGTCAACGACCAGCCCTTCTGTGCATCACCAACTCTAGAGGCTGTCGTACAATTAGGTTATTCCTGGACTTCTCTTTCAACTGTTTTAACATGTGTTTTCAAGTTCGGATGTTCTTCCATAGAATCTGCAAAGTATTTCTAATTCCCACCTTAGGGAAAAATGATGGTATTATCAGGTTGATATAAACATAGGGAGTAATATTTATTGTGTTTATAGTATGGTAATTAGTACTTACTTTGATGACTTTTATGTTCTCTTAACTAGTTCTTATTATTTAATTTAGTGTCGTGTACAATAAATAAAAATATATACGTTAGAATTGGCTAGTTTTCATTATATATCAGCCTGATATATTTGATAGGAAAAATGTCACATTTTAAATTGAGCCAGTTATTTGCTCATAAGATTATAAAATATAATGCCCACTTCTGATCTATTGATTTTCTGCCATAATTTAGCCTTTGGTTCAAATGAGAACTAGATTATGTTGTGGTTTTCTCATTTTGTGTATTATAGTTATAAGAACATCTTTAAATTCTACCTGGTACTCCTAAAGTAAGTGTGTGTGTTCATGTGTGTCCCTGTGCATGCGCACATATGTGTGTCCTGTCTGTGTGTGTGGTGTATGTGGAGGCCAGAGATTGATATCAGGTTGTCTTTCTCAGTCACTTCTTCACAGTAATTAATTAATTAATTAGCAAAACAATATTCTATTTGAAAGTATCCAAAGAAGATGCTACATTCTATCCTAGATGCTTAAGTGTTCAGTAAGATTAGGTATGTTGTGCCATGCTAGATAATAGAGCAGCAGATCTATTATCATTTTATAGTAATTCAGAATAGGTCAGTCCTCAAAGTCATTCCTCAAAACCCAGAGCTCCCTATTTCAGCTAAACCGGCTAGTCAAAGAGCATCCAGAATCCACTTGCCTCTCTCTTCCTCAGGGCTCGGGTACAGGAGTGTGTTGCTGTGCCAGCTTTTATGTGGGTGCCGGGATCTGAACTCAGGCCCTCATGCTCGCAAAGCAATCACGATTGCTACAGCCAACTCCCCATCTCCCAAAGTGACTTTTGTTTTTATTGGCCTGTGTGAAATGGGGGAATATGTGTTAAGGGGCTGCTGGACACTCCCTGAAGAATCGCTAATGGGACTTTGGTTGCTGTGCGACACTCTGGAGAGCTACCAAGTGATGCCAAAGTAGTTTAATGAGTATTTCTGTTCTAGTACTTACTATAGTGTAGACACTGTGTACCAGTCATGTAGGTGATTCTTTGATACCTGAGCTGACTAAGCACTTTTCTCCTGCTATACTAATTTTCATTTGAATAAAGACATTAAGTAGAAGACAGATGGATTTACTACAGAACTGAAATTATCTGAAATTTGAAGATTTCTGTACTTTTTGAAGTAGTTTAGAATTGCTTCTGTCTTGTGTACTTTTTATAGCTAAATATGTTTGTAAGTTTTATTTTTTTTCCTTTTCCTTTAGATGAATAATACTGCAGCTAGCCCGATGTCTACTGCCACTTCGAGTAGTGGAAGAAACACAGGGAAGGCTGTAAGCTTTGCTGCAGAACTGCAGAGCATGCTGTGAGTGTGTCTTCACATGTGTTACTGTTGCTGTTTTACCCTGATTAGTGTTGAAAAAGGAAACGGAAATAAAATGCATACATCTTAGCTTCATGAATTTGTATTTAAACAGAAGTAAAGTGCTCTCAGCATTGAAATACCTACAGTGAGACAGGCAGGATTGGCTCTGAGTGCTGCACTGGTGCACTGCGTCTGAAAACTGGGCGCCAGCTCACCTTTTTTGGATAGTCAAAGTATTTTCAGAGAAGGTTGCAGTTTTTATTAGTTCTCCTAAGTCGGTGAACCTAATTCAAAGTAGTTTTTAATTTTGGTAATATTTGAACTGTTGCGTTTCAGATTATTGTGAGAAACACAAAGCATTAAAAAATCACATGTATTGAATCTTTGAGAAGTTGCCCATTTGTTTGAGAATTCTTCCCAGAAGCTATCCTCAGCTTGAAGTGAATGAGACAATTTATCTTCATTGGGTGGGGAAGCAGATTAGTTAGGGAACCATGTAAGCTCTGAGTTCCTTCCTAATGGTTCAGGAGACCGGTATCTATGAGAAGAGGCAATGGTACTTCTTTCCCAGTGGTTCTCAATGATCGCAATGATCAGGGAGTTTAAAAGAATATTTCTGTGGAAAGTTTAAATGCCTTTCTCATGTGTATATTGATAGCCTTTAGAGCAGGTTGACTCTACTGTGTGATAATAATAGTTCAAAGCACAGTTTTGGTATGTTTGATCGCATTTGATAGTCTCTCAGTAGACATACTTCAAAGAAAGTATTAGCATTGAAAGCGTTAATGTCATAATATCTCAGACTCTGTGCTTTCAGCTTATCTTTATAGTCTTAATTATTGAGGATCTTGAGAACTTTGGTTGTATGGATCATCTATAAATATTGAGTTCTTAGAATTTAAAACTGAGAAATAAAAATTTATGCTTTCGTTTGAAAAATAACAAACTTACATGTAAATATAATCTATTTCTTTTAAAATATGTTCTAAAACCGAAAATTAACAACACTTGTGATTGCTAAAATGGGGATAAACACTAATTTAGAAGCTGAATTTTGTGAGCCTGCCTATATTTTAAATTGTGGAATGCTTTAAGAGTCTATATATTTGTATACATGTTTAAGTTTTTCATTATAGTTTAATGGTCTTTTTGTTAGACTTTTGTGTTATGTTACAGTAATTATATTTAAAATATTGAATATATACTTTATGATAAGGTGATAAATTTCATTTTTTTCCTGTGGCACTAAATTGATTTACTCGTAGTTTTTAATGTGAATTTGAACATCTTCAGAGTCCTTAAATTATAATATAATGAACCCCATGTATCCTTTATACAAATTTAACAGTAATTTCCCTTTCATAGTCTTATTTGACCTTTCTTCCTAATATCCATAAAAAAAGAAATGTTCTAAACCTAATCTCATAGGATTTATTAAAACAATATATGTTAGTAGGTAAAACACTGGGTGACTTGTAGCGTGAGGCAGCAGACTATAGCCATGTAACCCGTCTCAGCAAATGAAGTTTCCTTGGACGTCAGTGATGCTCACACATTTATCTGCCACTCATTGCTGTCTTCAGGCCTCATGGCCAAAACTAGTATTTATAGCAAGCACCATGTGGACTGTGAAATTGACCTCTGAGTTATAAAACCAGCTCTATAAAAGGAAAACAGAAACTTAGGGGTGGTTCTGCCTAATATTTATTTCTGATAGACCTAAGACCATTTAAGAAAGTTGAGCAAAAGAAAAGCTAAATTCAGTACTTTGAATTAAATACTTTTGCACACATCTTCCCAAGCGATCTACCTAAGCTGGGTTCAGAATGTAAAGGTTATTGTTGGCTGTGACTCTGGAATAAGTGTGCACTTTTCCTTCATTTTAGACCTCAGGGAGAGGCCACTCCTAATAGTACATTCAGCATGGAGAGACTGAAGTTTTTCCCTTTATGAATTTTTCCTCAGAAAGGGAACTGGAGTCCAAATGAGGGGAATTGTTTTAAATTTGTCAGTATATCCCATTGCTTTAAAAGTTTTAGGCTTCAGATGCTACATGAGTGAAGTCAGTACGCATGCAATGCTTGGTCCACACTTAATCCCCCGCATACTGCAGGAATTTCACTCCAAATCCTAGCTGCTGCTGCTTCATAGTTAAGCCTGTTGATGTTGCTGTTTCAGTCCTCTGTTGCTGCCACCTTCCCTATCTATTAACTAGTAGTAAGATGTTTGTCTTTTGGCTACAGGCTGTCTAACTGTGGAACATTACTTAGTCTTTTTCTTTTCAAGGAGTGGTCTCACCGAAAACTAACTAGTTGTCAATCACAATGAAAATTGTTTAGTTCAGTTAATAAATTCAAAGTGCCAGCCTTAATAAACAGAAGAAAAAGAGCCTGGGGGCAGCTCCTGAGTTCTATGAGCTAGAGGAGGTAGAAGGCTCACACAGCCAGAGGAAAGGAGCTGTCTACTGTGGCCCTTGCCAAGGGCAAGTTGTGTACCAGGAATGTGGATGTATGGGAGCTGATTCCTTGTGGTTCTATTTTGTGTGTGTGCGGTTTTGTCTGCAAGTCTGTCTGGGATCCACTTGTTTGCCTGGTGCTGGAGAGAGCGAGAGAGGGTGCAGGATCACCTGCAACTGGGGTTACAGTTGGTTGTGAGCCACCAGGTAGGTGCTGAGACTCTAACCTGGGTCCTCTGAAAGAGCAGTCAATGCTCTTAACTGCTAAGCCATCTCTCCAGCACCTCTATTCTTAGCTTTTTTCTATTTTCGTGGTTCTTAGTAATCTGTAGTTACTACTCACTTTTGTAATGACTATCTTTTGTACCCATTCAGTATATTCTGAACAGCGTGTGTGGTCTTAGTCTTTATTAATCAAGTTTTCCAGTGTTACTAAAACTATGAAATAAAATATTGGCACCTATTACCTTAAAATCAAAGAAGAAGTTTTTAATAACCTTTTTGGTACTAACTTTTTAATTTTCTTTTAAGGAAGCTGAACTGATTTACATCTTTACCTTATTCTGAGAGACGACACCCCTACCCCTGCCCATCAACATGGCTTTGTGTTGTCAAACTGCTTGGCCACTGAGCTTCAGCATAGTTGGTCACTTACATTTCCTGTGTATGTTTTTATGTTCTGATTCTCAGACAGTTTTTTTTTTTGTCTTTTTAACCAACGTCTTGGTTTTCTGTAGTTTATTAAGAACTTTCAGTGTCTTAAAAAGCTTCCTCCTTTGAGGATCTCCCTTGGCATTCCCTTCTCCCAGCACTTGGCAGCACCCTTAAGGTTGTTTAGTGTAAGTTTTCCTTTTTTTCTTCTTTTTAAATGTAGCTTAGTCAGTTGTACGCTGCCTTGTTGCTTCCGCTTTTGACCTGAAGTCCTCTTAATTTCGTGCACTTTCCTATATTTCAGGTTTTGGTTTCCACAGTTTAATATTAATCCACTTTGTTGTTCTATATTGTCAGGGAGGGGGTCTACCACCACAAATTACATAAACCTTCCTTCCTTCACAACTGAAACTCTACCTTTATCAGATAATAAATGATTCCCCTTGCCTCTCTGTTTTGTTCCATTGACTTTTCTCTTCCTTTGCCAGCCCTGCATTATTGTAGTTATTATAGCTTCTTAATGTGTTTTAATATTTGCTGTTATAGTTCAAGTCCGTCCACATAAGTTTTCTTTTTAAAATATTTTTGGCCCCTTCTTATTTTTATGCTTCCAGATGAATTTTTAGGAATCATTTCAACAAGCTCCAAAACAAATTCTAAGTGCAAATTTTAAGAACTTTCATTTTTTGTTTCTTTTTATGCCTTTTACTGTATTCTCAGATTTCAAACATGGGTCTTTTCAATCCATTTTACTTTTAAAGTTGATTAATGAAGTAATTTTACATTTGGAAAGTTTATTTGAAACAACCCCTGATAGAAACAGTAAAAACAACCAGACTAATGAGTGGGCTGCTTGGCTAGTGCATGATTAGAGACCAAAACCTTCTCGGTTTTCCTTAATATTTGCTTTTCTTGTTGAGTGTACAATTGTGCTGTGACTGCAGTATGCAAAAATCCAGCCAGTTTATCACCTTAATTTTAAATCATGGCAGTGATTTTCTTATTTTTGAATGACAGAATTAGTCAGTTTTAAATGGTCAGTTCAATTTTTAAAAATGGGTTTCTAAGATTGCATTCTGACTAGTAGAGTAATATACATCAGTATCCACTCAGTAGAGTCCAGAGAGGCTGAATAGATTTAATGTATTCATTTTTGAACATGAGAAAAGATGATAGAGTGGGTCTCCCTCTGACTACTTCAAAGAAGGTATTTCTACAATATATCAGGAGTGTGGATGCGTAGTGAGTACATGCAGATAGACTGCGGTGAGATTCACTAGAGTTCTGTGGGGTCACATGTGGTCTGTTCCTATGGTAAACTGTGCTAGTTTTTTCTATAATTTATCTGCTTGTGTAGTTTTAATTTTTTCACTCTTTGGTATTTTCTGATTTGTTGGTGTTCTAGACATCAGCAGTGCTTCGCTGCCATGCCACTTGGAAGGCACGGCAAGGCTTCTGGCAGTGACGGGTAGGGGCGCTTGAGAACAGTTAGTGAAGGAGGTGGGCAGAGAAAACTGGTTGGAAGTGTTCACTGTGGCATGAGCTGTCAGGAATCAGCGGAGGCAGGTGGCTTGCTTTTCCTATAGCAGTGCTTTGCTGCTCTGCATAGGCCCGGGAAGTCAAGGCAGTTTAGGATTCTGAAGGGCAGATGGTATGGCAAGTTATTAATTTGACATGCTGGAGGTTCTAGCCTACAGGTGAGGTATAAAATACATTGGAGTTGATCAGCATGGATACAAAGTATGGGAAAGGATTGGAGCCTTCAGTGCATCAGTACAATTATGTAGAACATAAGCAGTACTTACGAGAGCTTAGAGGGTTAGCATCTGACCTGTTCTCCAGTCTACTCTGACTTCCTGTGATATCCCATCACCTTTCTGTGCATTTGACACCTTGCTTTGTTTCTTATAAATGACCTCATTTTAGTTTTTTACAGTGCTGTATTTGTCTGAATCTAGTCCCTGATCCCAGGGCTTTAAATACTTTTCCTGATGTGCTCTATCTGGCATTTTATAGGTGCTGGTAAGTGCGAAGCTGTGATCGTACTGACATAGTATTTGGGAGGATAGCCTTCAGGGGAGGGCAGCCGTTGAAATCTTAAAAGTTTTCCAAATAGAAGGGGTAGGGAATAGGAGCCTGGATAATCCTTCTGGCATGTATTCGATTTTTTTGTCCTCTTACTACATTGATTTTTTTTGTCTACATGCATGAAAATATTCTTTTTTTTTATTTTTTTTGCATGAAAATATTCTTAGGTGTAGCTTTCTCTGTTTAGGGTTTTGATTTACTTTAATACCTCTTTCCTGCTTCCTTGACAATTCTATATTTATAACTACCTATAGATGGTAGATGGAGGAGGTAGTAAAGTTTGGCCAGTAGGATAAGATCCTATTTTAAGTATTTCTGCAGTGTTGCAAGATGCAGTAACAATGTTCATCTCTAAGGTGGATAAGTCAGATGATGCATGCAAATCATTTACATGTATCATAGTTGTTCAGTAGAACTTGATGTAAATGTCTGTGCCTTTTAAATTAGTCTTTGTTGGATTATAGGAATAGAACTTAATTTTAGCACTTTTATTTTTTTGTTTTTGCTTTGTGGACCGCTAATTGGGTATTCAGAAATAATGGAATCTAGCTTAATAATGTCAGTTATTTTGACTAAAGAGAAATCTGAGTCTTAGAAATGTATCAGGCCAGTCTTTTATTGATTCATGAAGAAGTAGAAAAGGGCTAATTTGTCCCAGGGTGGCTAGTTTGTTAGTTGATTTGACCCAGGGTGGCTAGTTTGTTAGTTGATTTGACCCAGGGTGGCTAGTTGGTTAGTTGATTTGACCCAGGGTAGCTAGTTGGTTAGTTGATTTGACCCAGGGTGGCTAGTTGGTTAGTTGATTTGACCCAGGGTGGCTAGTTGGTTAGTTGATTTGACCCAGGGTAGCTAGTTGGTTAGTTGATTTGACCCAGGGTGGCTAGTTGGTTAGTTGATTTGACCCAGGGTAGCTAGTTGGTTAGTTGATTTGACCCAGGGTGGCTAGTTGGTTAGTTGATTTGACCCAGGGTAGCTAGTTGGTTAGTTGATGTGTCCCAGGGTGGCTAGTTGGTTAGTTGATGTGTCCCAGGGTGGCTAGTTGGTTAGTTGATTTGACCCAGGGTGGCTAGTTGGTTAGTTGATTTGACCCAGGGTAGCTAGTTGGTTAGTTGATTTGATCCAGGGTAGCTAGTTGGTTAGTTGATGTGTCCCAGGGTGGCTAGTTGGTTAGTTGATTTGACCCAGGGTAGCTAGTTGGTTAGTTGATGTGTCCCAGGGTAGCTAGTTGGTTAGTTGATGTGTCTCAGGGTGGCTAGTTGGTTAGTTGATGTGTCCCAGGGTGGCTAGTTGGTTAGTTGATTTGACCCAGGGTAGCTAGTTGGTTAGTTGATGTGTCCCAGTGTGGCTAGTTGGTTAGTTGATGTGTCCCAGGGTGGCAAATTGGATATTTATGGGTTCAGTACTTAATACCTGAACTTCTGAATATCAACTCCTTATTCCTTTCTAGTGTTTCTCTGATATAAATTAGTGACCAGGTCTTATTTTTCCTTATTCTTATTCTTTAAACTGTCAGCATTTCTTTAGTTTTTCATTCTATGTTTATATTTGAGATAGTACCACAGTATTGGACTCATTTTAGAATGATGAATGGTATATATCACTTGACAAATTTCAAGGCTTAATCTTTTTATGTGCTTTAAGTTCTATGATTATCTACTGTAGAGAGTCCTGAAAATTTCATTCATTTAAACATTACTGGGGTGTTTTAAGTTTAGACAGTTAGAATGTGACATATATTATATATATGACATATATAGCTGACCAAACTACATTTTCTTTTCAAGCTTTTGTTGCTTTCCTGGTCCCTGTACTTTCTTTAAAAGACACAGTGATATACTTAGAGTCACTTTTCAGCACTTATCTATTTTTATAAGTCATTCTTTGAAGTTAGCTCTCCCTCCCCTATTTCTCCAGTCTCCTTTAAAGTCTTAACATTTAGACTAAAGCAGTGTGACTCTGGGTAGCTAGCCTGTGTTGTTTGTTCACTGTTGGTCTGTGACGTAGTCTAAGCCAGAAGTCAGTCCACTTTCTTCCTGTGATGACAGTGTCTGCAGTGCTGTGCAACCGGATGCTTTATAAGGTTTACCCTTATAGTGTAACAAATAGTTCCGAGACTATTTATCTGTTCTACAATACTCTTGTATCATCCTGCTGTTTTTCATTAAAAAAAAATAGCCTTGATTGTCTGCCTTGGGATAGTCAGTGTTCTTGGGCTCTGCAGATCTATCAGTGGATACAACATACGGGATCCCTAATCTTGTGGACCTACCTCACATTCCAATACTTCATTTCTCATTTTTTAGAAAATACTACTGCTTCTGGAGCAAACCGTGTTCTTGGAAGTTTACAATACTGTACATTAAAGTCTTTGACTTAATTATATATACTTTTGCGTTATGGTGGTGGCATTACTTTTGATTGCAGTTTTGGCTCAAGACTTGTTTTTCCTATGACATATGAAACCTTTTAAAATGCAGTGTATTAGAGTCACCTTCTAGTTTTACTTGAAATTAATTTAAAGCAGGGATATTTTTTTAAAAGGCAAATCAGGAGAAATTAATTTCCAATTAAAGTGAATAATAGCAACATGAACTGATTGTGTATTGAATGGACTAGAATATGAAGCAGTCATTTTTTTGTTTCCTTATTTATAGAAAACCCTTTGCCTAATTTTAGACTATTTTATAGTTTACTGTAAAATACTAGAATTTTAATATTTAAATAAAGATTGGCATGTTAAATTAATGAAACCTAATAAATAGAACAGCCCAACATTTAAAAATTGTCTAATGTAATTTTTCCAAAATTTATGTATGCTAATGTGGTGGTTTGAATAAGAATGACCCTCGCAGGCTCACATGTAAGTGCTTATGAACTCTTCCATCCAATTAAAGGATGAGGAGATGTGATCTTGGTGGAGTAGGCGTCTCACTGAGGGTAAGCTTTGAGGTTTTAAAAGCCAGTCTCTCTGATCAGGATGTAGCTCTCAGCTACTGCTCTAGGGCTATGCTCCCAGCCATGACAATGGACTAAGTCTCCTAAACTATAGGCAAACCCCCACTTCAATGCTTTCTTTTGTAAGAGGTGCCTTGGTTGTGGTGTCTCTTCAATAGAACAATAGAACAGTGACTAAGACACCAAATATGTACAATTATTGATACAGTCTTAATAAGTCTACATCTGCCTTTGAAATGCTTTTAAAAAATCTCATTTTTAAGCAATGTCATTTTGTTACGGTTATTTATTTATTTATTTGGTTTTTCAAGACAGGGTTTCCCTGTGTAACAGTTCTGACAGTCCTGGCTGTCCTGGAACTCATTTTGTAGACCAGGCTGGCCCCACACTCATAGAAATCCTCCTGCTTCTGCCTCTGATGTGCTGGGATTAAAGGCGTGTGCCACCACTACTGCCTGGCCTTGACATATGCCTATTCCTTTTGGTCCATTTTATGTCACTGTGTTGTATGTTGAGGTATTTCTTTTGTGCACATCTATTACTCAAAGATTGTAAATATAGAGTTGTAAAACTTTATATTTACAATGTGAGAAAACATGGTGATATATCTTTAAAAGAAAATTGAGACAATATTCCATAATAGATATAAATCAATCAACGAAATAGAATTTATTTAAAAGCAGTTGCTTACTATAGGTTAATTTATCTACATTAATCCTAAACTGCCAAGTGTTATCACATTATCTGGTTAATATAGTGATTAGTTCTTTTTGTCTTTTTAAAATTAATTAATTTATTTAGCTTGTGTGTATGAATGCACTATCTGCATGTATGCCTGTACACCAGAAGAGGGCATCAGATCCCATTATAGATGGTTGTGAGCCACTATGTGTTACTGGGAATTGAGCTCAGGATTTCTGGAAGAGTAGCCAGTGCTCTTAGCTGCCGAGCCATCTCTCGAGCCCTAAATATTTTTGTGTGTGTGTGTGTGTGTGATTAATTCTTTAATGTTATCTTCTTTTTGTTTGGTCATAAACCCAGAATTTATGAGATTTTTATTGAAAACATGTTCAGCTTTTTTTCAAATTATATAATGTTTCTACCACTTTTCTTTATTTCTAATCATAATTGTCATTTTAGAAGTATTTTTCCCATTTTTTATATATTATTTCTTTTGCATGTTTTGTTTTTCTGTAACTTAAGTTTTTTTTTTACTTTTATTTATGTAATTGTGATTCATTCAGCTACTCACATTCAATCTACATAATCGAGTTCCTGTGGTATGTCACGCCTGAGGCTAAATAATATGGAAAAGGAGAAGGAATGGGGATTTTTGTGTGCTGATGTTGCTAATACAATGTAGTTTGTGTCATGTGTCTTATGATCCTTTGGTCATTACAGTTTCCCCTATTTCTACTGTAAATATGTGTTTAAGTGAGGAGACATTAAAGATTTACACAGAAAATTCAGGTTTTAAGTTCCCAAGGTAAAATTTGAGCTCAACATATCTAATTTTGTACAACACTGCCTTTGTGTACTGGAGACAGGTGTATAAAATAAGTATATTTCTTGTCTTCGTGGAGAAAAGCTTAGTGTATTTTAAGTTCTGCTTTGCAGGTGTCTGTGGGGCTGCTCAGGAGGGTGAAATCCTCCCAACCCACTAGGCTCCTTTACAAGGTCCATCTCATTTACTAGCTTTTTCATAGCATATCGTGGGACAAATGGATTCTCCTAGAGTCACCAAACTAGTAATCAACTCTGCTTACGTATGTGTGTAAGTAGAACGAGGATCCTACCTTCAGACAGAAATTGAGACACAATGACAGGCAGTTGAGAATGTAAGTATGTAAAGAAAGGTTACTCAAGTCTTCTATATACAAGTGGGTAAGAGGGTTTTCAACTCAGAGGATGAATCTTATGAAATAGTGCCATTTTATCTCTTTCCTTAAGAATGGGTACTACTTAAAGCTTTGGAAATTTGGGGTAAGGTGATGGGACTGGTAAGGAACATCGCAGGAAAGTATGGAAAGTAGGAATGAGGTGTAGAAAGTTTAATGTACCTAGAAGGAAATTTGTTTGTAGGAAATACTGATAAAACTGGTGATAAATGTGAGAATGTGGTAAATTAAATGGATGACTAGGATACTAATATTTTACCTAGGGATAGGAAACCTTTCAAAGGTGTTTGCCAACTTGCAGGTATGGTTGCCTTGGCACTGATTGAGGAAGATGTGGAAATGGACTGCAGGAGCACATGACTGTTGTCTTTGTGAGACACAGTGGTGCCAGGAATGAAGCAGAGGAGACAAGCTTAACAACATTGCATAGGCTAACTTGTCAGGTCTTGGGGACTGCTGGGAATCAGGGACTGGTTAAAAGAAATGGTTCAAGGTTTATATTCCTATCCTAGGAATGGGATGTTAATGATATTAAGTTGAACAGTGAATTTTATCATTTGTATCTTGATTCCAAAAAAGATTTGAGGCATCTGTTAGGGTTAGGATTGTTTACAGCAGGATTGTTTTGGAGGTGAGGCCTGAGAACATTTCCTTCCATGGAAGCCTATGGGGACACTTTAATGTGTAGTGAGCAACCAGTATTATTAACTGTATGTCCATAGTAAATATAAAATCCACGTATTTGATTGAATTTGTAAGATTTAAGCTGGGGGAAGAAAGCACTATTTAGTAGAAATACATTGATTTGTTTTTAAAGATGATGGTGGCAAGTCTGATCTTAAAATTGGTGGTTTTAAATTGTGCTCACTAGAAAGAATTTTATCATGGGCCTCTAAAAGCCCTTCCCTTCATTCTCTCTGCAGTGAGAGCTGCCCCACCCTGTGTCTGTTTGAGATGGTATGTGCATCTTTAAATCTGGTGTTTGAACAGAATCATAGCTCAGAAATGTTTGAAACCACTGGTACATAGTCCTGATTCCCAAAGTAAAGTTCAGGAAAAAAAAAATCAATGTAATTGATTATTTCTAGTTTTTTTTTTCCATCTTTATATGTGGTTTTATTTTAAACTCTATTTTTCTTTTTCTTTTTTTTTTGAAAAAAAAATTCCTCCTGATTATTTCTAGTTTTATGAGTAATATGATGCTAAGATGAGTGATGCTAAATCAACATCAAACAAGTACATATGTGATACTTTGGACATACGTAATGCTTACTTATTGCATTTTTTGTGAATAGGATCTATGATAAAAAATACGTCCCTCTGTTCTTGAGGAATGGATAGAGTAACATTCCGATGATTTTAAATGAACATGATTTCATAAAGTTGAGCCTTTAAAACTGTTGGTATCTGACTGATTTCACAGTTTGATAAAAAGTTTGACTGCCCGAAACCTTCCCTGCCTTTTAATACACCAGACATGTTGATGATAGAAAATAGTACATGGTGGGAACTTAGCTATTCAGTTACAGCCTCAGGCATAGGAAGTTTTACCTGTGTTCTCTTTGACTCACTGTCTCCCCTGTTCAGGGAGTGAGTCAGCCTGTGAGTCACTGCTTATTTCTGAAGTTGCCCTCCTCTCTCTTTCCATTTATTCTTCTTGTCTTAGGCAGATTCACCTTTCATATTTAGTACTTTTTTTTTCTCCTTGGGCCTTCCTAGTCAAAAGCAAAGTACTGCTTTATGACAATTTCTATACCCAAAATGTTAACATGCTCTTTGATATTCTTAATTTTCGGTGATTTTTGAATGTGTGGTAAGCATGTCCTTCTTTGTGGGCTCTTACAAGACATTGGCCAGCTTGTCATAAACTACTAAATCCTGACTGGTTACACAATTGTACTAGACTGCTTGCAAAGGGAAGGCTCCAGAGTTGACCTCACAGTTCATAAGTGAAAAAAAAAACAGTTCATGTAGGCATAAATGGACAGCAAAACATATTTACAATTAAGGACAGATCTGTGTTAAAGGTGTAAGCATAGGTAGCGTAAGTGCAGGTCAGTGAAATGAGGGACTTTCTGGAATTCTGTGTAAAGCAGTTGAGCTAGAGGTCGGCCCTCCCTTTACTGTGGACAATAGCTACAGTTCTCCACTGCAGGTCACTTTGCAAGCCAGTAAAGGGGACTAGAATTCCTCTTTGACAATTGTCCTATTTACATAAGCATTGTTTTCTTCAGTCAGTAGCCAGGGAAGAGGAGAGGGGTAGGGAAGGGCACTCACAGACCAACATTGCTTACCAGTAAGAAAGTGCTTTAAAGCCAGGCAGTGGTGGCATATGCCCTTAAAACCAGCACTAGGGAGGCAGAGACAGGCAGCTCTGTGAGTTTGAGGCCAACCCAAGTTCCAGGAGAGGCTTCAAAGCTACACAGAGACACTCTATCTTGAAAAAACAAACAAAACAAAAACAATAGCAGCAAAAAAAAAAAAAAAAAAGTGCTATAAAATACCAGAAGAGGACTAGCGGCTTGAGATCTCTGTGGGCCAGAGTTTGGAATGAGGATTAGAGAGTGGTTTGTGAGCATCTCTGATATACTGGGGGCAAAATAATTTAAACAGCAGCTGTGTCTCACAAATTCTTAGTCTATGCACTGCTAGATATTTGAAGGAATTTTGAACAGATGTGGTGTCTTGAACTTAGACGCAATGTGGGGAGAGGTGAGGCATGGAAAAGATTGTGTTGTGTATGTGCTAATCTGCACAGAATGGAAAGACATACATGGATGAGAATGTCATGATTGTATACACAACTGAAAAATAAGCAAAAAACCTTTAATGCATCTGGAAAACGTATACTATGTGATGGGATATTGTTGATAGCATGGAGGATAGGCTAATAGCTGACATCATTATGCAGTGTCACAATCTGCAGGATTCTTGAGGGAACCATTGTGCAAGTACTCAATCATTGTGGGAAGACTACAGGGGTAAGGGGACAGGAGTTTCTCTTCACATGTTGAAAGTTTTGTTTGGAAGTGGAATTGAGTTAAATATTTTCCTTCTAGGCTCTTGAATCCCTCAGAATGAGGGATTAGTAGGATGCTACACTATGATCTCCTCAGCTTGAGAAGTAAGCAGTTGGTCTGGAGAGGCCTAACAAACCAGGACTTCCTGTAGCAGAGGTGGAGCAAGGGCCTACACTTTCAACAAGCTTTTCAGGCCATTGCTGTTGCTGCTGCTCCTGCTGGACTGTGAACCCCACCATTAGAGATGAGAGTCAAGTGTATTGCAGAAAACTGAAGGACCAGAGGGCTGATTATACATAATAACTCTGAGTTTTGTCAGGTAGGATGTAGGCACTTTACTTTTTATTTAGTTTTCATGGGAAACTTTGGGGATAGGTGCTGCTTATAGATGAGGGAGTTCTTGCTCAAGGTTTAGTGAGAGTATAATGGAGATTCAGACACTAACTTAAATCATTGCTGGTCTGTCATGTTTCAACTAGAGTCTTGTCTTTTTCTTTTCTTCTTTCTCTCTTTTTTTTCTTTCTTTTCTTTTCTTTTTTTCATTTGTTTTTTGAGGCAGGGTTTCTTTGTAGCCTTGGAGCCTGTCCTAGAACTAGCTCTCTTAGACCAGGCTGGCCTTGAACTCACAGGATCCACCCTCCTCTGACTCCTGAGTGCTGGGATTAAAGGTGAGTGCCACCACTGCGCCAGTCCCAGAGTCTTTTCTTAGAATATGATTTATTGTTGGAGATCTTTGCTCCATTTCTTAAAATTTTATCATGGCAGAAATGAAGGTTTTATGTAGATTCAGGAAAATGAACTTGTCAAATATTATAGCCCAGTAACTGAATTGTATAATTGTAGTGTACGTTCTTGTCTTTTAGGTCTAAGCATAGCTACTGTTACTGTTTGGGTTCCTCAGGTATATATACATGCATACATACTTTATAATTTGCAGTGATGGGATTGTAGCATATGTAATTTAGCATGCTGTTTTCCCTCTAAACACAGCTTTAGCAGTGACGGCTCCTTACACCTCTGCCGATTCCTCACATTAGCACATCCAGTAACTCTGTCTGTACCGTCCCATTTTCCTCCCTCCCTCAGGAGCTCTGTTGCCAAATTCTTCTGCTAGTTTCTTTGTGATATTTTCAATTTAACCTTTTGTTTTTTGGATGCTGGGAATCAAGGGCCTTATCCATCCTAGGCAAATACTCTATCACTGAGCTACATACACACTGGTGCCTAGTCTTGTTATATATATGTTATTATATATGGTCTTATTATAAATACATATGTAATATTAGTGAGTGCTGAGTCACTTTTCATTTTAAAATTTATTCTGTTTCTTTGTTTTAGCTGCACACAGTGTCTCTGTCATTTTAGTCGCTTCTGATAATGTAAGTAGGAATACATGTGGGGTTTAAACTAAAGGCTGTAAATTTCCTTATCTAACCAACCACCTTTTCTTTCCTATGTTATCCTTTTCTAATTTTCTACCTTCTTTCATCCATTGACAGGTAGGCTAGCAGAATCAGAACCTGTAATAATGGTACAACTATAGAAGAACTTTATCTGTTATTCCAAAATTAGTTTTGTATTTACACTGTTATTTGCCCATTTCCTTGATTTCTAGTGCCTTGAGTTATATATCGTAGGGAAAATGTCATGACAAACTAACTTCTAACATTCTTTTTTTTTAAAACTGGATGTTTGTAATTAAAACTAATATGTAATTTATGTTTTCTTTTCTAAATGGTTTCTAAACTGTTATACCTATGATTTTTCATTTGTATATTTACATGTGAGTCTTCCTTTTTTCAACATTTTAAGTTCTTGACTTGGTCATTAAAATATTCCATGACAAATGCAATGTGGGCGCATGAAGGCTGTTGACATTTTGAGATCCCCAGACAGCTTTCTCATCTAGGTTCTTTGTGTCTCATGGCTCTCTGGGCAGGGCATTCCCCTGTGCCCCAGTGGCACTGAGTAGACTGAAACAATAAATGTATCTCCAGCTCTATTCCAACCCTCTAGAGAAAAATACAGTAGCTAGAGCATTTTGTTTCTTTTTTTAAACTTTCTGGAGATTTTTAAAACATTAAATCATGGATGAAATTGGGCAAGTAGGACATGCCAGTAGTCCTGGAACCTTTTCATACTATCATTGGAAGACAGTGTCTGAGCATTATTATTTTAGTGGGTAAATTCTTGGTGTTGTATAAGTTGAATTTTAATTTCTGCTGATATTTTTAATCATGTGAAGGTGGTGTGGACATGGCACAGACTACTGATTATGATGACTCAGAATGGTCAAGTTTCTGATCAAACTCAACAATGTCTCCCTTTGATAACCTTTACTTTGTCTTACTTGCTTTGACTCCCTGATCATTATTATGAAAAGCAATGGACTAGAATGACCTGAAGATAACAGAGATGGCTTGTTTTGTGTTTTGTATTTTGTCAAAGTTTGCCAACATTAGAGGACCGTGCTTGAGAACCAGTACCTTTGAAGAGAAATGAAGGACCAGGATGTGACTTCATTAAGGCCAGTGTAATACACTAAAGCAGCTGTCAAGAGTAGAAAGGCAGACTAGCATGTCACTTACTCAGCTTTGTGACGGGACAGGTTTCATGACTGCATCCCTTTTTCTTATCTGAGTAATTATACTACTCATGGAGTTGTGAGGATTAAAAGAAAGAGCGTTTACGAAGGGTTAGCATAGCACCAGATCAGTAAATACTCAAACCCAGAAAGCTAATGGCTAAACAGACTCAACCAAGGGAAGGTTACAGATAAACACCACAATTTTAGCATCAGGACCACAGGCTGCATTGGGCACTCAGAGTCTTCAAAGTTTGTTAATTTAAAATACAAGGTCTGGGTATTAGATTGATTATATACTTAAAAACATTGGAGAAATAAACATTAACTTTTTGGTCTATTCATTTTACTAAGTTGTTTCTGTTTCTTTATTTTCTCTTTAAAATTACCTATGGTTATACACAGCTATAGACCAAAATCTGTTAGGAAAAGAGAAAAAAAAAGAAACTGTAATGTTTTATTGTAAAAAACTTTATAAGAAAAATTATTTTTGGGTAAGGAGACAGTTTTTCAGTGAATGTTTTGCATGTTCATCCTGGCTTTAGCTTATTCATGAACATAAATTTGTTAGCCAGTGACTCTCACATTTTAATTTACGGAGGAAGGAGAGGGAGGTGTGTTGTCTTTGTTTAAAAAAGCACTATGGCTGGCTGTTGATAAACCAGATTTGGTGCCATTGGACCACAGTAGCCAAGTATCACTCTGGGAACATTTAATGGAGTGTGTGTGCGTGCACACACACACATACACGTATGTATGTATGTATTGTAAGGCTACCTAGTTTACTTTGCATGATAGTTTCAGTAAATACCCAACCTGTGAACTACATGCACCTTCTTAGAATAACAGTTGGTTGGAGTGTAAAGTGATTATATTTATTTTCTTATTGTGTTTTTCTCAAGATAATCCTTTTTATAAAGCAAATATAAAGCATGCCCTAAGCACATATATATTCCTTGAACATTTTATTCTTGTATTAGTGTGTTTTTGTGTTTTCTGTTACCCGGCTTAGCATGTTGTTTATGCAGTGACCTATAATGAGTGCCTCTCTGGTGGCACCAGGCCCTGGGTGGGGCAAACACAACATAAGGGAGCCTCCAGATTAGCCCTGTTTTGAGGGTTGTAGAAGATCCTTCCTCAAGATTTTCACTCTCGCCACCTCCCATGTCTCACTGTGTCTCAGCCCTACTGCGGAGAAGTAGGCTGCATATAAATGATTTTGATTTTCAATTAGCACAGTCTCATGCATGCTTAGACATTTTATATAAAATATTTATGACAAGATGAAAATAATGTAGTTGAATTCAAGTTATATTACCTGGGATTAAAAGTAAGTTAACAGTTTGAAAAAGTAAACAGCACTCTGTCTCTATTCTTGCACGCTCAATAGCTGCCAAGCTTCCGAAAGCCCCGTTCAGCAGAATCTAACAGCTTCTGAAATACGCTGCTGTTTTACCTACTGGCAGCTACCTGCAGCCTGTGCTGTAGCTACTGTTCACTGCTTCCTTGGAGACATGTTCCTGTCGGCTCTTATTTTAAACTCACAGATGTTCGTTGAGGTAGTAAGCACTGAATCTAGTTTTATTATGCTGTTATTTAGAATCTTTGAGAATTTGCCTGTGATGTGTGTGTGTGGTGTTTATATGAATTGTGTGTGTGTGTGTGTGTGTGCGCGCGCACGCAAGCTCGCGCGTGTCCGCTACATCTGGAAATGCTCAAAATTTGTTTGCATTTTTAAAAGAACAGTCTGCAGTGAAAGTAGAAATTTTTGAGAGGTGAGGTTCAAGTTAACTAATGATGGAGCATAATGTGAGGAAGCATAATATTGTAAATTATTATTTGGCAAATGTACCTAATGCAGGCATTAGCTGCTGCTGCCGTTTGTAAAGGACCATGCATAGGGAGCTAGAGAGATAGGCTCCACAGAACTTTCTCTGTGAATCCCAGAACGTAAGTAGATAGAGCTTTTAGTTTATTCAGTGAGGACTACATTCTGTAAGTTTTAGTGTAATACATGTGTCGTTTTCATCATGCATGTGTATTAGAGTGTGAAAAGAGCCTTTAGAATTTGTTAAAATTTGTCGATCATTGTCAAGTTAGGAGTTGTATTTCTTAAAGTTAGAATTTACTTAAGTGCACCTTCTCTACTCTGAAACAAATTTTATTTCTACAGAAAGTTGTGCCAAAGTAAGTTTTCCCAAAAAGACTTATTCCGTATTTAGGTCCACTGATAATGTTTAAAATAAAAATAAACTCCTAACAACCAAGGGTGGAGGGCTGTCTAGATTTGTTTCTAGCTTTCTTTTTCATGGCTTTTCAGAAGTGTATCATATTATAAATACATTCAAAATGTTTTGCTCTGAGGATATGTAGCATTCCTGTAAAGGTTAAGTCAATAAAAATGATTTGGATACATTCCTCGGCCTGGCTGGAACAGGTAGCCCGTTGTTTTGGGTGCCCTTGAGCTTCTGCAGCACATGGTTATGGTGTAGCCAGGAACCGACTAAACTTGCCTTCTATATGTGGAAGCATCAGCTTTAAAAACCAAGATTTTCTTGCCTTCTAGAAGCGGGTGATTTTAAAGCAGGCCTGCATGGTTGACTCAGTTCTTTTAAATGTAGCTGGAATTTTGGAGCCTTTCTGTCTCCTCAAGTGCTGAAGATAGACCGTAATGGATAAGGTGGGAAAATGCAATGGCCAAGCCTTCCCATAGGGTTTAGTAAGATTGGTAGTTCTGGGATTAAAGAAGTTAACACACATTATAATGATGGCTTTAGATGTTAGACCTTCTTTCCTAAACAAGTTTAGGAGAAAGTTCTGTGCCCATTGGGTGGTTCTGTTCAGATTAAAGCTTGCTGTTTAAACTGCTCAAGTAAACTTCTGTTTTAAAAGTATATGTATATTTCTTATGTTCAAAGTGTTTCTCGTTCTTCCTAAGTACTTACATGATCTAGTTTGTATGTTTTTGTTTATTTCAGATGCTTTGAGAATGACTTTTCAGTTCTTATTATTTTTTTTTTTTAAATTTATTTATTTATTAAGGATTTCTGCCTCGTCCCCACAACCGCTTCCCATTTCCCTCCCCCTCCCCCGATCAATTCCCCCTCCCTCATCTGCTCGAAGAGCAATCAGGGTTCCCTGACCTGTGGGAAGCCCAAGGACTGCCCACCTCTATCCAGGTCTCGTAAGGTGAGCATCCAAACTGCCTAGGCTCCCACAAAGCCAGTACGTGCAGTAGGATTTTTATAGCGACTTTTCAAAAAATATCTGTCAGTTTATGAGAATGAATAAGGGCATTTTTCTTCATTGTTTCCTTTAAGGAAGCGCAGTGATGGTATTAGGTATTTCTGCATTAAAAATTACTGATCATGTATCTGCATAAAAGTAAATAGAAACTTAAATTGCATGTTTTAGTGAAGCTTTATTATGGAAAATTTTTTGTACATATAATATTCTTACTTTGTATATAAACACTTAGGACAAAATTTAGTGTTATTTTTTTTGTGGGAGTACACAAATTTCATGCCAAGGAAATAGATTGGGTTCATCTCAGTAAGAATTTATCACGTATATGAGAGATTTAACCATTTAATAAGTAATTTAGCAATTTAAGACAAATATTTTGCTCTATTTAAGATTTAAGTTTTGCTAGATAAGAATATTTTGATAGATTAAAATGCATATAAAGATAAAAATAAGACTTTTAGTCACTGGTTGCTTTAAAGCTGTCTAGGTGATTGATAATTAAAATATATTGCCAAGGGCCTTTTTCTCTGAACACTGGCGCACTCAGCCCTTCTGTAATGTGCTTTGTATGCCTTAAGAGACTTGACTAGTGAATCTAGAGTAGAGCTCATTTGAGAATACTTCTCATTCATATCTACTTTAGATAATAAGATTTCTAAAATGAGGTGGATACGAGTGGTAAAAGGTTCTAAAAATAAAATTTCTTCCTAAATTATCGAGGCAGAGATAGGATATGTGTGCACATGTATGTGTGTTTAATTTCACCAGGTGTGAGAGTGTAGAGAATTTTGTTTGACTCCTGGTGGTCATGAACGTTAAAGGAAGTAGTTGCTGATGTGGATTAATCATCAAAAGTTGGATTACACTGAATTTTCTATTTATATTGCTTTACTAATGTGCTGTAATACAGTTTTTAAAAAGTAGTATTTACCTAATTGTTTCTTTAAATATTCTGTGTGTGCATGTGTATATGTACTTTAGTTTTTCTAAGAACACTAGCAAAATTTTAATGCCTTTTTTTCAAAAGCTGAATCACATAAAGGTTTACAAGTTTCGTGACAGTAAACCTTAATTTTACTCGCTTATCTTTTGTACTCAGTTACCGTTTGTTGGGGCACAGCTGTAGGAGGGAGTTTCTCATAGGCTTCTCATAATACCCCTGAGTGTTTGGGGCCTTACCAGGAAATGCTCACATAGATTTTATTTTCTCTCTCTTTTTAAAAGAAAAATGTGCTGGGGAAGGAACCTAGGACCTTGAACATGTGGCAAAGGCTCTAGCCCTAGCCCTGACATACATTTATGGTTTGGTACCAGGTTCATAGAAAACTGATTTATATAATGTGGGTTGTTACCGTAAATTTTTTTTCTGTGTGCTATACTATTGTTGTATATAACTCTTGTATGGTAGAAGTCTAGGAAACAAAGTAAGAATTGTTTTCTCAAACAAACAACCAAACAAGAAATTCCCCCAAGTTCCCCCCTCCACAAAAAACAAAAACAAAAAAATCACAAAACCCAAAACTTTTAAAAGATAAGAGAGTCTTTACGATCCCCCTCCTGATGCTCAGGCATCTGTGCTCTGGGGTCTAGTTACAGTGATGAAGTGGAGGGCTGGAACACTAACTACATAATGTGCATTATTATAGATTTGAATAGAGTGAACCTGATGGACTAGTTTCTGCTCAGATTCATTGAAATAATTCTAAATTATGTATTAGAAATAATGACTATTACTAAATATTCATTAAAGAATATCATTTTTCACTTAAAGAATATCTTGGGAATTTATTCTTAAGTTGAGAAGTTCAGTACAGAAATTTAAAAAGAAAATTGCAGTTATTATTGATAAATAGCAGAAATAAAAGTCTAGTACTTTAATGACTTACCCAGGTTATATGGGCAGTGAGTGATGTAGATGTGTAGTACCAAGCTAAGAGAGCCATAAATAAGGACCTCTCAGCAGACTGATAACGCTCACGTTTGCATGTGTATACTGAAATGAATGGTTTTACTATTATCAGTGACTATTTGGATTTTTAACTGGAAAATAATGTCTTTGGACTTTATAAGCATATTACTGTTTAATAGGATGTTTCTTCATAGATGCCTAATTTTTATTTTACATATTGACTTTTTTGCAGTGTACATAGTATTGTCAATGTAGAAAATAATTTTTCCTAGAAGATACAAACAGACCCTTAGTTATATAATTGATAGTTATTTTTTCTTGCTTTATAATCATTATTCCAAGTTTCATAGTCATTAGTGTATATACACATGTGTATACTATATATAAAAATTTAAAATTAGACTAATAACCAAAAGGAATTAAAGTTGAATATATGTGGCAGGTATTTTGTTTCAATAAAAAATATGTCTGTGTCCATATAAAGGTTGTGGAATACCACAGCATCATTATTGTAATTTTTACAAAGAAAGCCTGTATACACATGTTTTTAAAACTTTATTGGTAATTGTTATTTGGTTTTGGCTAGTGTTTTCCCTTTATTTACTTTTTGCTTTTATTGAACCACAAAATAAATTTAGTTGTGAGATAGCTGACCATAAGGAATACATAAATAATGGTTTGGCACGCTCAAGTCTCATGTAATTTTAAGGGGACCTATAAATGTATATTTAAGTTTTTGGAGTTTTAACTTAATCTTTTATGTAAATATATGTTTATAGTTGGTGGTGTAATGATCCAACAGACATCCTTCGTGTACAAAAGTTAATGTTACTGAGAAGCAAGTATGATAAAATTAATCTATTTGACTTTGTAGTCAAAATTAATTGCATTACATAGATTATTTAGATCTATCTTGTTGAGAATGCCTGTAGTTTAACATCACTCTGTTGTATAATTTCTGAAGAGAAATGACAGTAGGATTAGTAGCATTCACAAAATTTTTAAAGTAGTTTTCAAAAACTATATTAAGTACGTTTTGGACAAGAATATTAACTTGGTAAATTTTCTAAAATCAACATAAGAATTTTTAACATGCTTCAGCATTACAAAAATTATGTTATGTCTATCTGTCAATAGTTTCTTTTTTTCTAAACAATAGGCTTAAAGAATTTAAACATGGTTAATTATCACTTATTGTTTATTTGCAGCAGCCATCCTTACACTTCGTATGTCTTTTGTTCCTTGGATTAAAAATTATTATCATTTTAAATTTTTGTTGCTAAGGATTGAACTGTGGTCATTGGGTTTGTGGGGCAAATATGTCATTACTAAGCTACACTCCTAGCTCCTATATGTTGGATTTTTGAGTATTAATAACAATTTAGAATATTTATAGGAAGAGAATGAATAGCACATTTAACACATTTTTCTTTCTGTAGGAATATTAAGTACTTTCATAGCAGCTAGCCTTTAAACTGAATTCTGTAGTTCATCTCATTTGGGAACATTACAATAAGGGCTACAGTTTCTGTTTTCTAGGGGAAAATATGCTTATGAAAAAATAGGCTTTAGAATTAACTCCTGTTTAATAATAGCACGAGCTTGAAATGTTTTATAGGGTGTTTCTCACATCCATTCAACAGTGTTGCAAACTTTGAATCCCTTGACCTTAATAGTACTATATGGGGAGGAAATTCCTAAGAATTCTGTGTAAGCTAGAGATATTATAAACAGCATAATAAAGGAGCATTTCATCTAGAGGCTGCTATAGATGTCTTAAAAAGTTATATGGTCTGTTTTATTTGTGTTTTCTGTTGAATGGACAAAAGTTTGTGGTTAACTGTGGTTAAAATTGCAAGGAAACTCCCTTTGAATAAGGTATAGAGTTTCCCCATTTTATATGAATTGTAACACATTAATCAGAATTCATCTCCAGTAAATACTGTTGTCCTTTTGAAATGATAAGAGGTTATTTTAAGGTGGATAAGTCATGTATAAAACTTTATAAAGATCCATTTTAAATCTTTAAACATTTTATACACTTGAGATAATTAGAATATTTCACTGTTTAGAAAATATCAAGTATTAGAGCTTACTGTTTTCTTTAATGTAGGAGCTTAGTGCTGGTTTTGGTTTTGACTATTTTAAATCTTGAATTGGAGTTATACAACTTTGGTTCATTGGTATAGGAGAGGAAAAAAAAATCCATTAAGGTAACTTGTTAGGAAGCCTCTGCCTAAACTAGCATTGGGTTGGCCGGTGTCCATTTAATGACAGGTCTGGCCAACTGTGAGAAATAGTCATGCATTGTCACAACCATGGTTTTAGCTTCTGCCATAGGATTTCTGTCACCTTGGATTGATGGCATTTATTTGGCCACATATGTAATATTTTTGGAAAGACACTGCAGAGGTTTACCGTTTCAGTGAACCGTTTATATAAACATGTCTCTAAAGACTTGCTTGATAGCATTTGCAGTCTTAATGCCTGTGATGTACTTGCGTAGCTTTTCTGCTGCCCTAGACTTGTGGGACACTAGTGTCCTGGCACGAGTCTGAAACAGCATGGAAGTCGGTACACATGTGGTGTGGAGAGGACTCTGAGTTGTCCCTTTGTTCTGTTGTCAGTTTCCAAGTGTGCGCGGGGGCTTCATTAATCATCGGAAATGCAGAAATAAAGAATCCAATCCCATTGGAGTTTTGATATGAATACTTACCTTTTCTTTTTTTTAATATATATACAGTTGAAGTATTTGGGTAACCCCTAACCTTTTGCTTTAACAAGGAAGCACAGTATAAAAATATTACCACAGTTTTCATGCAAGCAGCTCTTGAGGGGTGGGGAGAAAGCCCTCTAGATGAATATTTTTTTTTTTTAAAAAAAAGTTGTGATACAGAATGTCTTAACTTAACCCAGTCTAGTACTTGCGGACCACCAATGTGTAAAATTGAAAGCACATGAGCTCTGAAGCAGTAGAGAAGGTTTGTAATTGATTAGCGCTGCTTGAAAGTATTGAAGTACAGTGAGATTTGATTTGTGAATGGTTCTATTCAATAAAGATTAATTCTGTGTTCTTGATAACATCTTAGTCCCCTCCATGAGTCAGCTCCCACCCCCCAGTTTGCTTAACCATTGTATATTTCAGTATTCAGTCTTCTCTTAATGAGCTGGAACATTCCTACCTTACAGAGTTCAACTTAGACTGACTGGAGCAAGTCCTACCATCAGTGATTATTAGCTTAAAGGGTATAATTGAATAAATCATTTTTCTTTTATTAAAATAATTAAAATATATTATAATGTAATTTGTATATTTCATGCCCTTTTCATGATTTAGAAACTACCAGGAAGCTTATTCAGACTTAACGGATCTTTTTCTAAAATTCCATTTACATTTCAAAGTGAATTTTATTATTTAAAAGTGAAATCTGTATTAATCTTCTAAAGTGGATTCATTTATTAAAATACATGACAGTCTCTTTGGGTATCACTTGGCAGTTTTTTAGCTTTTACTAAATGTTAGAATAGCTGGCCATGTTCGTTCTTTTTAGTTCTTCTCTTTGGTTTATCGAATTTATCTCTATTATTTGGGAAACAAGTTGAAAAACTTGGTCACTAGGGAATCTTGAAACTCCAAAATGATTATTGTTGATATAGACCACAACTATTGTTTTGGAAACGACTATTTACACATTATGTGTTATCAGTGACTTTGGTCTCTTAGAAGGATTATGTGTAGAAATGTAATCAGCTAACTTATGTGATTTCACAAGCGAGTCCCTAATGGTGAGATACTTGTTGAGTCAATCTGCTGTTTCAACAGGATTTATTCATATTAAGTAATGATTTCAAGTAGCACAGATTGAAAACCTTGATTAAAGTGCAGCGATCAAGGACACTGGGGCTCTCCCCGCTGTCTGCTGTTCCCTTGCACCGCCTTCCCTCATCATGACTGAGGTGAGATAATCATAAGTGCGTGCCTTGTCCCTTACCCAAACTCTAAGCATCTACAAAATTGGCACATGTACTTAGGACACTACGTTAGGTGGTTATGCTGAGCACTATAAGAATTTAACCATGAAGAGAGGTTTTAGCCTTCACATACATTGTGGACCAGAGACATGAGATGTGATGATAACCTGGAACTATTGTCCACCCCTCACCTGTAATTAGTCTGGTGTAGTAGGTTCACGGTAAGCTCTCTAGCCTGTTTGGAGGAGAGGGAAGTAGGGAAGGTGAGACTCACCTTCCAGAAGAGAAAGACCAGCTATTGTGTGAAAAGGTACTGCATGCTGAAGAAGATGACTTTGACTGTCTTTTAAACTTGGTCAGGTCTTGGAAATTTTAATTTAGAATAGTCATTAAGACCCACTGCCACCCCTATAGGATAGAAGTTTATACAGTGTGTTCTTCGGGACAGTTCTGCCTCCAGTGTTGAATGTTCTTAATTGCTTACTGTGCCTGCCCGAGTAATCCTTCATAACAATAGCTTTGGCATTGTTTTTTCCCTTTTTTTTGTCTCTTAGTTACTAAAAACAAATCTTCTCCTGTGAGAACTGTACTTATAATATGGAGTATACTGTTATAATGCAATCTAGTTGTAGCTACTTTCTGCTTCCTAAAGCAGAGATTTTTAAAGTAATGCTTATGCCCACTATTAAAATTATAAAATAGTCTATGATTGTTGCATTACATATATTGTAACTGAGGTGGCCTTACTTTTGGCTACTATGGGAGTCATTACAACAATTTTTATTTTAAAAATAAAAACATGAAGTATATTTCTTTACCCTTTAAAAGAACCCCTTTCCCGCTTTCAGGTTTACTTATTTCTCTTTAACTTAAGACGATCCTCTTCTAGGAGCCAGTTAGATGTGTGAAGGAGGAGGAGTATTGGGAACTCCAATCGCTAGTTTGAAAAATCTGTAGCTAAGTCCATATGGGTGCACACAAGCAAAGGATTTGTTTAAAGGCTAAAAGATAGTCTTTAAAATCTGCCGTGTAGTTGGGACATGTTGGATATCATAAAGAGAATCATGTAAGTGAACATTTTCCTACAATCCCATGACAGTTGGTCAGGATTGAAGTAATTTACATATCTGTATCAGCACTCACTGGAAACTCAGTATTAAGAGACGGCATTACGTTTGTTTTATTTTAAAAGTCTAACATGATTTTGTCGGCATGGCTCTTTTAAATCCTTCAGGGTATCCTTGTGAAGTTTATTTTTCATGAGACTAAAAAACGGTATTCATTTTGGTAGGTCTAAGAATGTGCTCAGAAGAATCTTAGAGGTTTCAGTGTTTGCTGTATGTTTGCAATGAGTTCTGTGTGGGAGTAATAGCATGTAAATATAAAATTAGAATTATTTAGAAAATTGTAGATTCATGTAGAGTAAAAGATTTAAACACTCTGTGTCCTGAGCTACTGGAGATCTTTTCAGAACAGCTCCGATGTCCTGAGAATGCTTCTGTTCTAGCTGAATGTCTGTCTCAGTCACAGAAAACAGTTTAGAAACAAGCTTAGAGAGATATCTGAGGGCACAGTTTCAGACAGTAAAGAGAATTCTTTCAGTGGAACTGCTCTAAATGTTAACTTTCCTCCAGCTTTATTTCTGTGTCGTACACGCTAGACCATAATGTTTCGATAATTCTGTGGTCTGCTGCTTTGTAAAAATTGCTTCCTTTTTAAAATTTGTTTCAGTATTGGGAACTGCCGAGTCAATAACTTAACAATACTTTGATTAATTCAGCATCCAGTTTATTCTAGTGAAGTTCATGAGGATATTAAGCTTTTACTGTTTTTAACATCTTTGTTTCTGTTACTCTGGAAAACATTTTGATTAACATGAGCTCATTTAATTTTGTCGATTTCAAGCCATTACCCTGAGAGTTAATTACACAAGCCAAGTGCAAATATTTACAGCAATTTCATTTTTCAATTTGTAGTGCAACAAAATAGCATCATCATGATCTTTAACATGCTATGACCTAGGAAAGCCAGCAGCTCGTCTAAGACAGCCCTTTATGCTCAACAGGTTCATAGAGAACAGGATGAAAACATGGTGACACTTACCCCAGAAGAAGTTCTGCTGGCATGCTGTCACTGTGCTGAAGAGGCTGTTTGATGCCATAGTCCCTCCTTTTTCTTCCAGATAGAGCTTGTGCCCTCTCTTGTAAATACTGCTTGCAGCCTTAGACTGAAAACACAAACCATACCCAGTCCTTGTTTTAGTTGTACAGTATGCCCGGAGTACATAGACTTTATATTTATTTTTTTCTGTCAAGAAATTATGTATCTGGTAACATGTGAAAAGCAAGGAAACAAAACAGAAAAGAATGAGCAAATATTTGAAGGACCTACTATTACTGCATAGACTGTGGTTAGGGCACTCACTGACTCGGTTGGTCTCGGTGGCTGGTAGTGACCTGCGGAGATTAACCATTTAAAAACCAAAGACTTCTTGCTGTCCTCCTGGAGAAAGTTTGCACCGCACTTGTGGTTCTGTGGTTGTTTGTGAGGCGAATGAAGCATTCACACAATCCAAAAAAGCAAAAGCTTTAAAACTCCTATTTTTTGCAAGCACTATTACTGGAGAGACAGAATCATGTGGTTTGTGACCTCACAGTACTCAAAGGAAAGTGGGACTGCCTACCACTGTGGCTTTCCCCCTTGCTTTCTCTCCCCCCTCCCTCTTTCTCAATCTTTTTCCTTCTTACCCCTCCCTCCTTTCTCTTCTCTCTTCCTCTCCCTTTCTGTCTTTTTACTTATGGGTTCTCTCTCTCTCTCTCTCTCTCTCTCTCTCTCTCTCTCTCTCTCCTTCCCTCCCTCCCTCCCTCTGACAAAAGGCTTGTGGTAAGGCCTTCCTGGCATCCAGAAGGATATAGCTTTTTAATTTTTGTGACTCATGAGGATTTGGAGAGAATACAAATGCTGAAAGAGCCCACACTCCTGTAAGGTTAAGCATTTGGAGAACAGAACTCTGCAGCTAAGGATTTCCATTCTCCCACCTCCCCACTCCCGCCTTCCCTCTGCTTTTTTCTTCTCTCTTCTCTACCCCCTCCTTTTCCTTCATTATTATGTCTATGGAAAAGTGAACAAAATTGGCTCAAGCCAGCCTGTGACGTTCTGAACAACAGTGCTGATTTACAGTAATTTACATCTTGGGAGTGTATCATATGCAGAGCTGCTTCAGGTTTACCAGGGTGACTGATCCCTTCTGTTTGCCTTTTGCTTGTCTTCCTAAACTTGTGAATCTGTAACTCATTGTAAAAAAGTTTACCTTTCCAAAGCTCCGCTTGCAAACTTCTTGCTGGGATTGACTGTAATTGGCTGTCACAAAAGTGTTAGCCTGGGGATTCCTTTACAAATATTAAATCATGGCTGTCTAGTTGATTTTTATTAGGTGGCCGCTCTTACCATAAGGATTAAATGTAATTAGTATCATTTATGTTATTTTTATTATCATCTCATGGCTACTTTGAAGATCTTAAAAAAACAAATGTTAAGAATTGCAGGATAGTTTGTTGGAATAATGTTAGTTTTCTGTATGATTAGAATTTATCTTTCACAGAAATGTGTTTTGTAGAATTCTTTAGTCAGCTTGCACATCGACTTTCACAGGGTTTTGGATTGCAGATCTTCTACATATATAGTGAAATTCTCAGTAGCTTCCACAGCCCAGCACTGCATTTTACAAGCTCAGAATAGAGTGGGTTAACAGAAACTGTATTTTTTTTCTGTTGTTTATAATGGAAGCTTTGAAATAAATTACAAAATGCTGTGTGTAGTAAGGAATAATGCACAGACAGAGTATGTTAGTCGTCTCGATTTGCTAATTCTGATTCAGAAGAAAATTGAAACCATCTTTGGCAAACTATCTCTTCTTTTGCCCTCTTGGACATGTATGTATAGAGCTCATTTTCTTATTAGGATGATTATATATCATAGGCAGTGAATTTCACATTTATGAATAGAGCTTCCTGTTTTCATCAGTTGGGAGCGATGGAGGATTTTTCAACAAACATTATAAAGGCGAGCAGACCAATTTCCTAGGCATTTTTTGCCATTTATCCACGCCACTCTGAATTTGCATGTTAGATTTCTTCCTAGTGTGATGGTAACCAGGAGTGGCATGAAATAGATGACTGAAATGGTGGGTGGGGACGGGGAAGCCCAAAAAAATTTTTGGGGTGTACAATGGGGGCAAGAGGGAGTGACTCACGAGGTGATAGAAGTAAAATACCCTTGTGTCTATTCATCCCAACATAACTCATTATCTGCCTTTGTTACATATCTATGAAATTATGTTCATAAGATTCTTTAAATTTTTTTCTACACACACTAGAAAGATATAGGAATGATTTTAACCCCTTGTTTCTCAGATGTCTAGAACTTTTTTCCAGAATGAACCTTTAATGACAAAACCACAGAAATACATTCTGTTGTCTGATTTTGAGGCGAGACGCATACTTTACTGTAAAACAGATTTTACATTGAAGTTTTCATTTGGATCATTACTCATGCAGAGGAGAAAAAAGTCACTCTATTATCCTCTTTCATAAATACAATGTGCCAGTGTGATCTTTATCTCTGTTATCCAAAGTAAATAAAAGAGGGTTTTATCCACATAATTTGTGGAATTTCTGAACTTAATTCCATATTTACATGTAATAGCAGCACTTGCAGTTGAAGATATTTCCTCTGTCTAGAGAAACTATACATATATATGTATATATATGGCAACTATATATAAAAACAAATGCTTTTCTTTTAGAATGTTCAGGTCTTTTAAGCCCTATTTTTTTTTACAAAAATATTTTTTTCTTGAAACATTTCTTAAGGTGTATACACTTTTATTATTCAAATTTACCTGAATGAATTTGAATAATTTTACCACCATCTCATCTGTCTTCCAGTTACATGATCTCTCTTTGCAGGTAACCTTACTGCCTGTGTCAAGCTCTTATCCCACAAGCTTAGGGGAGACACTGCTGAACATGGCTTCTCTATACTGTGGGAGGCTCATCAAATTCTGGCAGGATAAAAAAAAAGGGAAGTTACACTTGTGGTTTAAATTTGTGTACTTATTATCCACATATCTTTCTCCCAGTTCGACTTGGCCTCTCTCAAGAGCAAATAGTACATTGTTGTAGAAATTCAAAAACAGCACTGATGAGTGGTGTCACCTTTGACTCTGACTGCAGTTCATTAGAAATGGTCCTGGTGATGGAGAGCCAGCCTGGCGTAGTGAAGCCATGGAGAGAGCTCCTGTACAGAGATGTCTGCCCTGCGTGTGTGCAGACATGGAGATCACAGACTGTTTAAGTCCGTTAGCATGCAGTCCGTCTGGGGGATATGCTAGCAGTTGCTGTGAAGCAAGCAGCAAGTTCAGGTTTACTCTGTAAATTCTGTATTGTAGTACTACAGCAGTGAAGTACAGCTTTAGATTTGAAATCAGTCTTTAAAAAGTCATGAAATTGGTTTCTTGCTTTATTACTTTACAATTTAGCGTTTTTTCAAAATTATCAGTTTTTACATGACAGTATAGTAAGGTTTTAAATGCTATTCATTTCCTTTTTGTTATCATTTGAATTAATTATTTGTTCAACTACTGCTTGAGTTTTAATACAGTTGCTTTTTCAATACCGTGCCATATCTATCTTTTTTAAAAAGGATCATTTAGATTCATATTTGCTGCTTTTCTCTTCTTTTAATTGAAAACAGTAAGAAAAAGAGTAACAAACTCTAGATGTCCACCCTGACTTAAATTTTCTGATTATGAAACTTGTGCTAGGAACTTCCTTAATTTATTTTAACTTGTTATTTGGTAATTTATGTTTTTTTGGGAGGAATTTTTTTTTTCAGATTTGATGCTTAGCTGTTTAAACTTATCTAGCACTTATCAGACTTTTATTAAAGACAAAATTTTTCTGTGCAGGTAAAGTATTATAGCTTTATATTTTAAATTATGATTATGAGAAATTAATTCCTAAGTCCTTATATACAAAACAGTAATACATATTCGGTTATGAGTACAGCCTATTATTTTGCACTTTGTTATGAGTTTTTAAACTAGATAATATTTAGAAAAACATTGCCACAATTTTCTTGTTATTGATTTCATGTGTGTATTCCTAGCAGCTGTCTTTCTGAGTATGGCATAATATGCAGATTGGCTATGCAAAGAGAACCTTTTAAATCATTGTCCACTCTTGCCTGGTCTTTCCTCCCTTCCTCCTTTTCTTCCTCTTCTTCCATTTCTGTCCCTTGTTTCTTTATCTCTACTCCAACTCCAGGCTTTTTTGTTTTCTTTTCCGATGCTTTGACATTTCTCTATATGAAGAACTTTGTAAAATGTTCATTAGGGATGTTGTCGTGTTAGTGCTCATTAGTGAGTACCTGGTGGGTCTGAGTGCAGCCCTCTTGTACACTTTGTGTCTTCATCTATTGGCATTTCTTTGTGGGAATTTTTTATTTCTTCTAATCTGTTTCTTGAATCTTTGCTTTATACTGGTTCAATTAAGGGCATTGTTCTGCAGGACATTAGCACTTTGATTGTGAGGCTCACTTTTGTTCTGGGATTATTCTTTGAAGTGTGATGATCTACACTTCAGTAGTGTACCTGTATAAAGTGTTTATCTTTCTTGTAATTATTAAGGCACTTCATCTTTGAATGCTGTCAATTAATTTAAAATTTTTTTTTAAAGGGGACAATTTACACAGAATGTGGGAAACATGCTCATATGACAGCCGAGGATGTGGCCAGACTCAAGCAGGAAACGACTACCCACAATGCAATGTTACATACACTGCCACTTAATAAAATTTATATCAAACATGATTCTGACCAAACCGAAGAAAAATAATATCTCAGCTATGCTAGTTAATGTATCTAGGGAAAAGTGAAACTAACGTCTGTGCTTGCACAGTAAGTGCAAATGTGGGAAGCCTAGTGCAGGGGAGTCTTGCTGTCACTTTGTCCTTGTGGTTTAGGACTTGAGTGCAGGTGACATTATTCTAAAGTGAGAACTTTATGTCACTCGTCTTGGAAGACCCCATAGGCCACTGTTCTCATGTTCACTTGAGTTGTTTCAGTATTGAATAGTTAGAGGTCTTGTCAACTACAAGGCAAAAATAAATAAATAAATAAATAACAATTTTAGATATGGTTTGGCTTACCTAAATTTTTTATAGCCAGGTGTATTTTTTTTTTCTTTTTGCAGTCTGCTTTATCCTTTGTTGCCAGTGGTCGAGGCTTGACTCAACCCCACCAAGGCATACTTCTTTCCTGAGTAATTGTTTCACATCTTCTCCTTTCAGTCCATGGACTTGAGGAAGTTGGGGGAAAGCAAAACTGAACTGTTACGTGATGTGGTTAAAAAGGTATTAATGCATCTTATAAAAAGATCAGCTTAAATCTATTTAGTGTTCCCATTTGTAAATCTTCAGCTGTTGAGCTCTCTGCTGTCAAACTTCAGCAATTTTGATGAATTTAATACCTTCACAATTTAGATGAAATTTAAGATTTTACAAAGGAGGTTGGGGCACATAAAGTTTTTAATTTGGCAAATAATGTAGAGATTTTATTAGACAACTATAAAAGGCTGTCAGTATCACTTACGATTGGTCCCATCTGCATATTTCAATATATATACATGGCAATGTTTTGCTCTGGAACTGGTGCAATATTGTCTCAGCATTTAGATGTAGATGTTATTGTCTGTATCTCTATTAAGGATGATTTGCTTAATTGTTTGGAGGTTTTTTTTCCCCTTTAGAAGATGCTTATCAATAACAGCTGCTGCAGTGTGGCTTTTCTCCATGGACTCATGGTGGTCTCTGGAAGAATGTTCCTCAAGTTTGACAGGTGAGACAGAGGCTCTCCAGTGCCACTGCTTTTGGATGAATCTGACTGTGGTCGGAGAAAGTGCATCTTGCCAAAATATATGGGTGAGACCACACACAGCCTTTAGAATAGTTATTGTAGGGTTATTTTAGGAGTGCATGTCTTGACAGTTCTTTTATTTGCATGCCAGTTTCATTGCTGTGTATAGATTTTTCATTGGGTTCAGAAAAGGCTATTGTGGATTGAGGTCTCTGTTAAGCTTTATGTATAATTTATGGTGAGTTCAGGCATAATTAACAATACAGAAAGAATATTGAAAATGAAGCACTGGAATACAGATCCTTTTGTTTTTACAAATTTGACAGTATTCCCACTGGAAATCTCAATTTCTCAGACATTTTAGTAGTTAAAAATTACTCTATTTGAACTCAAAGATTTAAAAAAATTAGAAATATTAAAATATTTATATCTCTGATTATATTAATATTAGGAAAATTACTATTTCTCAGAATAAATTTTAAAGTGAATGTTGCTTATAAACGGAGTGTTGCTTAAGCATTGAAATAAATTACTAAAGAAATCAGTTTCTAAATATGTAGGAACAATTTGTAGGCTACCAGTTTTTCATGAGATGATTAAAGCTTTGTTCAAAACTCAAAACTATAATTCAAAGTATGTTTTTTTAAAGAGAAATATTTGTAGCTTTAAAAACTGACAGTTTTAATGAACAGTAGCAAACTCTAGACTTTCACAAAAATGTTTCTTTTAATAAAATGTATTTGGATATGTGTTCACAGTTATTATTTGTAATAACTTTATTAAAACAATTCACAAGACTTTTTACTTGATTAGTGAGTATATTTAAATATATGTTTGTGATAATTCGACCTCTCTCCGATAAGTCGGTTTCGTTCCTGTTTTTCTAACATAGTCTGCAGAAGCAGTTGATTCCTGCCCCGCTGAGACTGATGTACTTCCTGGCAGGAAGACTGCTCTGTGGCTTTCTCCATGAACAAGCATATATAGAGATGAGAGCATTCTATATGCAGATAGGTCCTTTAAAAAGGATTGGTATTAATCTCTCAGAAGTTAACCATATCTGAGGACCTCAATTGATTGCCATGTACAAGCTCTTTTTAGACAACTTGAGGAAACGTGGACATAGACTCTGTACCAGCGAGTGCTAGTAAAGAGTAGCAAGTTTGGCTTGGTTGTGACAGTGATACTACTGACTTAGATGAAAAAAGTCCTTATTCTTAAAAGAGGTGTATGGTGAATTACTAGTATGGAGTCAGTAGCATACTTGAACAAATACATACATAAAAATTTGTCAATGTTGGCTGTTGAAGCTGTGCAAAGGGATAGAATGGCATTTTTCTTCTTAAACAGTGACTTCTGAAACATAAAGCGTTTTGTGTTTAAGTGACTTAGGAATTAGTTTTAAAATCGAAATAAAGTAGTTGGAAAATTCATTTGTGTGGTATATAAGGAATAAATTAACTGTATTGTGGGCGCACACACATATAGTTCCAACACTTGTAAAGCAGAGGCTGGCAGATCTCTGAGTTCAAGGCCAGCCTGGTCTACAGAGCTGTTTCCAGGACAGCCAGTGCTATACAGAGAAACCCTGACTTGAAACAGCAAAATTAAAAATGGATGCATGGAAATAGATTGGGCTATACTTAATAAATTATGGTTTTAACTTTTATCCTTAAATATTCATGGAAAAACTTTATCCTTAAATTTTATTCATGGAAAAAGCTTACATATAAGGCAAAACTTGAGGACACCTGAAGTGGAGCACACCAGGCTTGCTGCTGCTGTGTCCCTTGTGTTTAAGGTGGACACTTCTGGAGTATATAAGAATACCCTAAACGGTCGTTCATCCATGCTAGGCATGATGATGTAAATCTGAACACCAGGCATGCTGAGACTGGGGCACCAGAGAATTTAAAGTCAGCATGTACTATGTAGACAGAACCTGTTTCAAATAGCAAAGCTAGACGGATGGCTCAGCTTTGAAAGGCACTTTCTGCAATTGCAATCGCCGGGTTCTCAGCACCCACTTTGAGGTTCACAACCATCTTTAACTCTTAGTTCCAGGGATCCAACACTCTCTTCTGGCCTCTATAGGTATAAAAAGTATGCATGTGGGACACAGATGTGCATGCAGATAAAACATCCATATATTTAAAACGAAAGTAAAGTTAAAACAAAACCAAACAGTTCATTCACATCAACTAATTACTATTAGCTTACGTTATTACTGTTAAATCGTGCCGTTCCAGGAATTATTCTGGGGAGCAGAAGCCTACATCTCTATTTCAGAGTTACTGAATCTTGAATTTGTTTCGTACTAGTTGATAGTCTATCAAGGGCTGACATACCTTTTCTATAAAGAGGCAGATAAATATTTTTGGCTTTGGGGGTTGTAGACTTTCTGTCAGCAACTCTGCTCTGGTTGCACTCTCAAAGCTGGCAGTCAGTAAATGAATACATGTGTGCATTCCACTAGAACTTTATTCCCAAACCAGGCTCTGGCTCCTGCACCTGTACTGTTCCTAGAGAGCGATGAGTCCAGTGAATGCCAGCTACAGAAGAAGCAGCAGTGAGTTGTAGTAGTGATCAAGGTTCCTATTCTTATACAGTTTACAAAATCTTTTATTGAAAGTTTGTTTTCATGTGGAGCATTCTGTCTAGGGTGCTTAATAACCATCTGTTGTATTGACCCAGCTAACTACCTTGTAGTACAGTTTCTTTTTTATATATAAATTATTACATTGTGTATATCTATGAAGTATCTTAGAAAACTTTTAGGTCTGAGGTTGGAATATAAATAAATTATCTTGACTAGAGACATTTATACATTATATGTTCTAGAAGCATTATTAAATTATAAGTGTTGATATTTAATTTAGTTGTTCATTATCATTAATAAAAAATGTTAAGATGGAAGATCCTCTGCCCTTTAGCCATAGAAGTATTTCTTCTTTGAGAATTCATTGGGCTTGATGCCCATGAAGAAAGTATTTACTTGAAATATTATTAATAATCTTGATCAGTTATTTTTTCCAATATTATTTGGGTGTATATAGTATATGTGTATGTACACGTGTGTGTGCATGCATGCATGTATGCATGCTTGCCTATGTGTGTATGTGTGGAGACCAGAGACTGAAGCTGAGTGTCTTCCTCAATGGCTGTACCTTATTCTTGAGACAGGGTCTCTCACTGAACCCAAAGCTCACCTTGTTCAGCTTGACTGGCTGGCTGGCAATCCCCTAGGGTTGACCTGTCTTCTCCAGTGTAGTTAGCAAGGCTTCATTATTTATTGGGTAATGGTTAACACTAAGCAGAAAAAGTAACTATCTTGGGCTGGCAAGAGTACTCAGTTGGTAATGGTGCTTGATGGGATTGACAATGCTGGAAGGAGAGAAATAACTCTTACAAGGTGTCCTCTGACCTTCACATGCATATCGTGGTGCACATGTGCAAAAAATAAATTAATAAAGTATCTTAAAGTAATAATACTTATGTAGTTTTATGGCTAAAGAACTAATGAACTGTTTTGATCGAATGTCAGAAGTTTGCTATATTAAATGAGATATATATATGTATATGTGTATCAAATGTATATAAATTGACTTTCAGTAACAACTCAATATTTCATATTTTTATACATTCTAGCTTATGGTTATTTTAAGAATTCTTGTCATCATATACAATAGCTAAAGATAAGATAGTTGAAAAATTACTGCTTTTTTTCTAATATACTTTTGATGTAGAGATGAAGTCTGCCTTCTTTCCTTTCCTGTTATAAACTGGTTATTGTCCATTTGCTCTCATATATGGCAAAATTCAGCATAATTATTTTTAAGTCTATCCCATATCCTCATTATTTAAATATTGTAAGAATTAGTGTTAGTGTGTGTGTGTGTGTGTGTGTGTGTGTGTGTGAGAGAGAGAGAGAGAGAGAGAGAGAGAGAGGAGTGCAGATACCCACTGAGTTCAGAGAATAGGATGGAGCTGGGCTTATAGTGGGTTGTGAACTAGTGTACTTGGGTATTGGGAACTAAACTCTGTGAGAGCAGTCTTTATTCTTAATGACTGAACCATTTCTCAGACCCTCATTTAATTGGATGACACAGACGTAAGTCATTGCGATAGCTTGTCTGGTAGGAAACCGCAAAGAAATGCTCAGACACTCCAGCAGCAGCGTTATCCATGGTCTTTCCACATAAGGTTGCATTGCTTAGTTATAATGCATTTTAAAAAGTAGTCACTGTTCTTTCTCTAGAAAACAAAAACAAAATAAAACACCCCAAATCAAAACAGACAAACAAAATAAATAAAAAGAAAAAAGAAAAATGAAAAACAAATGGGAGAGGGTAGAAGGGGAGGTGTGAGGAAGGGAGGGGAATGGAGAAAACAAAAGCAAAACAAAAGAACAAAACTAAAAAACCCCAAACAATATAAAACATGAAGTTGGGTGGGTAGGATATTGGAGGTGTTGGGAAAGGGAACAGAATATTATCCAAATTATCATGTGAAAAAATTTAAAGAAGCAACACATTTACACAAAAGGTGTCATTGTGGTGTAGTGATCGAATAAACTAGCTGTCTGGAAGAACATTGTGTTAATCACACTTAAAATGGTTAGAAAATGCTTAATCTTTACATAGGGAATATACTCCAAATCAATAAATTAGAAGCAGTTTCAGCATTTAAAGTTTCAATATTCACTTAGTCAGAAAGCAAAAAGCTCGCAGAATGGTTTGCCAGCTAACATAAGTCATTGCGGAAGATCTATGTTCTTTACCTCTCTGGGGCTATGTGAAGTCCTTAGGGTTCCTGTCCTTTCAGTTATAAACTCATTGTTTGAACAAGTCAAACTCCTAAAGATTGTGTAGTTCTGACAGTTTATTTATCTTTGGATATAAATCTTATTGCTGCATTCAACTGTTTAAAAAAGAAAACAGGTATGTGTGAGACAAATCATCTATATGAAATTTTGAAAAAGCCAAAACAGCAGAAAATGTTCAAAAGATTAGCAGGTAAACAAAATAGTTGGTGTATACTTATGAAAAGTAAATCAGTAACAGCAAAAGAGGGGCAAGTTGTTGGGGTTGGAGGACTGAATTGATGGCATACAGGCCATACAGACTGCTCTGCACAGTAGAGCAGTGTTGGACACATGCCATTATTTATTGGCAAAGTGTACAGAACTGCATAGCACAAATCTTTTTTTCTAAAGGTGTTCTAATGATCATACTGTATCTGTATTGGCTTATCAATTGTGACACCTTCAGGCACCAAATGCAAGCTGTAAGTAGATGGTGTCCTGCAGGAGCTTATAGGAACCCTGTACCTTCTGTGTAGTCTTTCTCTATGCTGAAGACTACTGAGAAACACCATTACTTTGCTGAAAACAATTCTTAAGATCTACCTGCCTTAATGTTCCCAGTAGCAGGAGTTACTGCTGTGCCACCAGGTCAGGCTTCCTCTGTTACTAGTCTTAAAGGCAAAACATCCAGTTTCTCCTAGTCAAGTGGACTGACACTTCCCCTCCACACTTCCTCTCCTGTTATCCTTTCCTTCCCTTCTTTTTTCTCCATCCTTTATACCTCTCTTAGTTTTTGAAAAGGTTTTAGCCTGAATGGTGTTAGATCGTATCAAATTCTTTTCCTGTTTATCCTTAATGGGATAATAAGACTTTCTTGAGCCTATTTTATTGGATGGGTTAGATCAGGAGGTTTTTGAATGTTGAAAGCAGCTTGTATATCTGGAAGAAGTTGCACTTGGTTGGGGTATATAATTTTTTTAGACTTTATTGAAGCTGATTTGCTAATATTATATTGGTGATAATTTACATCTGTGTTCTTGGAAGATACTATTCTGTAGTTTTCATTATTTGAATTTCTTTGGTTTTGATATTTGGGTACTGTTGGCTTTATAAGCATGAGTTAGGAAGTGTTTTCTCTGCTTGTATTATCTGGAGCAGATTGCAGTGAACTGTCATCATTTTTTTCCTGAAATATTGGCTAGTATTTATCAGTGAAAACACGTGGACATAATGTTTACAATGTCTGCATGGTGTGCAGTAATGGCCTGGACTTTCACATTCACTCAACATTCACCACCTCTGGAGCAGTTTTCAGTCCCTTGAGCTGATTCACCCTAGGTGTCTGCAGTGGCTCTCTGCACTGATAGATTCCATAGTCAGTCCTCTGTGAAGAAGGGAGTGTCCAGCTCAAACTGGCCTGGGGGCATGTCTGTGGAGGAATTGTATTGATTGGTGATGGATGTGGGAGGGACCAGCACCCTTAGGAAAAGCACCATCCCTAGGCAGGTTAGCCTGGGCTGTATAGGTAGCTGTAGGAAAGCTAGCCGTGGAAGCCACAGAAAGCAAGCTAGTTTCCTGTCTTGATCTCCTGTCCTGGCTTCCTTCAATGGTAGACTGTAACCTGTAAGACTATACGTAAACCCTTTCCTCCCCCAAGTTGCTTTTGGTCAGTGTTTTATCTTAATAACAGGGAAGAAAACTAGGACAGTATTATTGTTTAAATCTTTTATAGAAAGATTATGTAGGTTTTTAAAGATACTCTCCCCTTTAGATGTTTACATATGTGAGTGTTTAACATTGTGCTAAAATCCCCTACTGTATTTCATGAAGTATCATGATCTATGTGTTTGTAGCCCAAGATGAATAACAGGCTGACTCATATAACCTTGGTGTATTGTAAGATATGCCCTTGGGACTTGATAACTATGCTCTAAGATGTTCAAATAATAATGAAATTTAAAAAAACATGTTTTAAGAGCTTATTCTCATCTTTAAGCCATGTACAAATATAGTATGAAATATATATATAAAACATATATATATATATATATATAACATGTTTTAAGAGCTTATTCTCATCTTTAAGCCATGTACAAATATAGTATGAAATATATATATATATATATATATATATATATATATATATATATTTGTGTGTCTGTGTCTATCTGTGTGCACATGTGTTTGTGGAGGCCAGAAGTCAGTGTCAAATGTCTTTCTCAATCACTTCATCTGTTTGTGGAAAAAAAAAAAGATCTCACTGAACCTGGAACTCGCTTATTTGGCTGACCTAGGAATCCATGTAGTCTGTCTGCTTGTCATTCTTCACTAGGTTACAGATGGCTGCTGCCAGTTTGTCTGTGGATGTTGTGGATCCAAACTTGAGGTCTCATGTGATTGCAGCAGTTTTTTATCCACTGAGTCATCTCCTGAGACCCAATCAGAAATACTTTTAAATCTGAGACTTATTTTGTGCCTCAGGATTATTGTTATAGTTGGATTACCATCATATTGTCACTCACTATACATTGTCCTTAATGTTTTTCTTCTTTTCTTTCATTTCCTTCTTCTCATTCATTGGTTTTTGTTGGGAGTTTTAAATAACTCCATTTCTGTTCTTCTTCTAGTATATCACATATACTTAAGTTTCTTTTTACTTTTCTTAGTTGTTTCCCTAGAGTTTGGGATATATGCATAAGGTTAGCCCAAGTCTACTTTGAAATAGTGGTATATAACTTCACAGGTACTATGGATACCTTTAAAAAAAAAAACGTCCTTGGGCCTCTGACATGACTCGGTTTAAGAAAACTTGTTCTTCTAGAGGACCTGAGTTTTGGTTCCATCACCCATATCTGGTGGCTCACAGCATCTTGTAACTTCTACTCCGGGGTGCACCCTTTTTGCCTTGACAGGCACTCGGATTTGATGGGCTTGTGCACATATGAACACACATGTGTGCAAACACAAACACACACAAAATTAATAAAAATCCCAAGTTTTTTTCTACTTCAAAATTTTGTTATTTTTTATGTTACTTATTATAAACTTTAATCATTGAATATAGTTGCTCTTTGAATAAAACACAAACTAGATCAGTTAAAAATAAGAAAAGGTTTCATGTTTTGCCTTCACACCGTTTAGTGCTGCTTATTTATGCAGAACTCTATTTCTGTTGTATATTCTTCATCTTTGATTACATCCTATGAACATTTTTTAAATAGCAGATCTACTGATAACAAATGGACTTAATTGTTTTGGTATATATGAATCTCTGTTTCTGAAACATAATTCTAAATTGATGGGATGTTTTTCTTCCAACATGAGATATTTTACTTACCGTATGGTTTTTTGAAGAGAAACCATTTTGAACTATTAATCCTTTGTAGGTGAGATAAATTTTAACTCTGGCTTCTTTGAAGACTTTTCTCATTGTTCTTAGATTTTTATGTAGTTTGAATAAAATAGGGGTTTTTTCTTCCTTTTTTTTTATTTTGTAATGGTACAAAAAGTGGTATTTGATGTGAACATCATCCCAGCAGGTGCCCTTATCATCCTGCTACGTATCATTTGGCCTTCTTGGAATGGTGGTTCCATTTCTGTTATTAATTGTGGTTAATTTTGGCCACTGTTACTTTAAATATTCTTTTCATTTTACCTTTTCCTCTTCCTCTTGCATCAACTTTATGGATGTTATGTTTTTAGGGGTCATTTTTTTCCAGAGTTCTCAGATAGTTCCTTTTTTTTCTTTCTTTTTTTCTCAGCTTTGGAAGTTTCCTCTGGCATTTTTTTTTCAGCTCAGTGGTTCTTTCCTCTTCCATTTCTAGTCTCCCATGGAGCCTGCCAAGGCATTCTTCTTTTTAAGCGCTTGAGTCTTTGGAAACTCCCACCTTCTTTAGCTTTTCCTTTTTGTTCTCTCAGTTCTCTTCCCTGCTTATACTCCTACCTCACGGCTGCTGTTTTCAGTTAGTGCCCTGAGCACACTGGTGGTCAGAATTGTTTTCAATTTCTACTATAATGATTTATATAATGATGCCCATTTTGACTCCTGATGGCTTTTAATTTTTTTTCCTTTTTTTTTTTTTGGCCTTTAGGATACTTGTAGTTTTTGTTGACCCTCTATGTGAAATGTCAGATCTATGGTGGGTATGTGAGGTGTTCTCTTTACTTTGCAGAGATTTGCTGTCAGAGACTGTTATTTCCTCTCTTGACCTTAGGTCTACTTCCTTACTATGTCTGGGTCTTTCTTGAGACTCCTCCTTGAGAACCTGAAGCATCTCTGTCTTTGAGCAGCAGTCTTACTATACACACACACGCGCGCATACACACATATGATGGAATGCTAAACACTATGTAACCTCAGTCTTCTAATGAGCCGCTAGCCTGGATAGGACTTTCTAAATTTCTTTTGATGATGCATGGTTTGTATATAAAATCCTACTGGTTTTTATATGAATTGTTTTTTACAACTTCACTATATTTGTTCTTTGTTCGTAATAGGATTTTTGTTGTTGTGTTACTGTTTTCTGTTTACTCTGAGATAGGAGTTCAAGTAGCCAAGGCTGCCTCAAACTTTCATTGTAACTAAGGATGCATGACCTTGAGTTCATGATTGTCCTGCTTCCACCTTCCAAGAACTGGCATAACTGGTATGTAACACTACACTTGGGTTGAAACTAAACATTTTTTTTTTTTGGCTCCCTGTCGGGGAAACTAAACATTTTTTGAGTGGGATCTGTATGCTTTTATAAGTAGGTTCATCTTATTCTTTTCTGACTTGCATGTCTTTTATTTTCTTCTCTTACCTAAGTATTCTGCCTGAGTCTTTCAGTACTTTGTTAAAGAGGTGATGAGAGTTGGAATCCTATTTATAGAAGAAAACATTATATTCATTGTTGAGTCTGGTATTAACTGTGGGTTCATTCTTTATGGTAGCCTCTATTTTGTTGGGCTATATTTCTCCTATACTGAACTCTTTTAGTGTTTTGTACTTCTAAAGGGTATAGCATTTTGTTTAATGCCTGTTCCGCATCTATTGATACCATCATAGATCATCCTTTTGTTGCTATATCACATTGACTTGTATGTTACACCATCCTTGCATTCCAGTGGCGGTCTTACTTGGTTATTATCTGGGTCATTGATCTTTTAATTTGGTTTAATTTGTCTTGCTGGTTTTCTGTTGAGGACTTTTCATCCTTTTCCTCAGAGATACTGGACTGTAATTTTATATCCTTGTAAGTGTTGGCATTACTATAAATATGGTCTTATAAGAGGGGTTAATAATTTTTTCTTTCCTTTCTCTTCTTTTGTCTTTTTAAAATTTTTTTTTTGGTAGAACTTGGGAGTGAGGTCATCAAGTCCTGGACTTTTTTTTGATGGGAACCATTTATTACTGATTCACTCTCCACATTATTGGTCTGTTTTGATTTTGTATGCTTTCATGATCGAAACTGAGTAGGTTGTGTCTAGAAATATAATTGATTTTAGTCTTCTCATGTCATTTTGTATTTCTTTGGTGCCAGTGTTAATATCTCTTCATCTGAGCCTTTTTTTCTTAGTTTAGCTTAGGGTTTGTTCATCTTTTAAAAAGCAGTAACTCTTGATGTCATTAATTTTTTTAAAAAAAGTTTTACTTACTAGTTTGTATTTTTGTTGCAGAAATTTAGGATTTCATTTTTAAGATAATTTATTTTTATTTTTTAAAATATATCTGCATGGATGTTTTGCCTGTATGTGTGTCTGTGTACTGTGTATGCCTGGTTCCCAAGGAGTCCAGAAGAGGGTGTCAAATTCCCTAGGCCTGTTGTTATTGACAGGTGTAAGACACCATGTGGTTGCTTTCAAGATAATGACAGTGTAAAACTAAGTAGATATGTAAAAACCCAGATATGAGCAGGGCCTTTGCCTCCAAAAATGAGAGAGGGAGGGAGGGAGGGAGGGAGAGAAAGAAAGGGAGAGAGAGAGAGAAGGAGGAGGAAGAGGGGGAGAGGGAGAGAGAAGCAAGCACTTTGTCGTTTGTTACACAAACTGGGAGTTTGGCAATGAAGAGAAATGATGGCCAAGATTGTTTGTGAAAGTGAAGTAAACAACCCTATGTTCTTCTTCAAACCAACCAAAACATTCCTAAAAGCAAAGTCTTAAAACAAAGGAGCCTAAAACAATGATAGAAGAATAAACATGGCTTAAAAAAGGAGAGTAGTGAAGACCATACTGTGTTTTTGTAGCTGAACTCTCTGCAGTGGTGGAATGGGAAGGAACCTGAGTTACAGGTAAAAATGTGGATTTTACATTCCTGTTGTCACCCTGTGATCCTAGATAAATCGTGCCATTTTCTAGGGTTGCACTTCCTTATGTTACTAGTAGATGCTGCTGTACAGCCCACCATATCTTCCTTCCCTGTCCCTCACCTGTAGAGTTGGTGACTCACAGCTCTCAGCTTTGCCTCATTCACAGAGCTGCTGAAATATGAAGTTCTCACTTGCTGAGGGTGGAGAGTGACTGGTATATGAGGTGTAAAAGTTTGAACTTGTTTCAAAATATGATGACTCTCTCATTCCAGTTAGACTCCAGAGCTCACCCTGGGGTCAGTTTGAGGCCAGACTCGAGTTGACCCACAGCTTTGTTACCCATATCCTTGGGTTGTTTGTCTAAGGAATATTTCCTCAGTCCTGTAGATTTGTTGTCTTAGACTTTATGTCCCAGGAGCTTAAATCTTCCACTTTTAAAACTACTATCAAATACAAGTAAGTTTACAGTAACATAAAATTTACCATTAAATTGTTATTCAATGAAGTTATGTATATTCACAATATTGCTCAAATGTTTGCTATCTAGTTTCAGAACCTTTTCTTTTGGGACAAGTTCCAGTAGGCTTCTAGTGAGATAAATCACCACCTCCCCATTAAAAAAAAAAAAACCCTCCAAGATTTTACTAGCCATGTTTTCTAAACCTACTCTTAATGGTGGAACTGGTCCCTGGTGGCTAGGGGCATCAGAATTTTCTTCCATTTTTACTAAATAAAAATTACATACTTTTTCAAGCTTCATTAAAAAGGGGGGTGGCTTTCTTTTCTTATGTTCGCCTTCTTAGCATCCTCTTGTCAAACTATAGCAGCCTGTATTTTATTAACCCAGAACTAGCCAAATGTTGAGGTGGGGTGAGTGGTTCTAAGAACTTGTTTTCAGAATGTGATGGCATTAGCTTGGCCACTTGCTTTGTACCAGATACCCTTGTACTTGATTAGATTGAGACAACTTAGCACAAAGCTCTGAGTGTGAACCGTCAGAAACAGAGCTTTTCCATCAGTCCATACCCTAATCCTAAACCCACTAAGTAGCCCTTCCAGTCTACCCTGATAACCCTCAAACAGGCACGCAACACACCTATCCCTGATGTCAGCCATGGATGATACCAAGGACCAGAATTGCTGAGTTTGTTGTTTTGTGGGGCTGACAGCTATTTTCCAAAAAGACTGATTAACTTTGTATATCCACCAGCAATGAACTAGGGTCACCATTTAGCTGGTCGAGTTTTTTTTTTTTTTTTTTTTTTTTTTTTACTGTATTAGGCAAGAAGCCTTTCAAATGCTGGCATCTTGCAAGTGTCCTTTTCCTGGGGTTTGGTAGCAGCAGGTGGAGGCATCGGCAGGTGGGAACAGCAAATGGTGCCTCTCTGTTACAGCCCTGTGAAGCACTCAGGTCTGAAGATCTTTGACAGTAGCCAGTGTTGTGGCTCCCAGGGAAAGATGAGACACTCAGTCCATGTCTTGCCAGCTCTGTGGGACTCCTGTGGTGCCCAGGGCTTTCAGGTTCTCTTCTCTGGCTCCTCGTAGTCTTTTAACAGCTTTTTGCTAGCCTCTCCTCTCTGTTCCAACTTTTCTTCTTGTTCTGGCTGCTTCTTCAGCTGTCGTTCTGTTATTAGTAGCTGCTGTCAGGATGACTTGGGCTGCCTGCCTGTAACAACATTCAGGAGCTGGGGCATCCTTAGGATGGCTGGGATCATTTAGGTAAAGGTACATACAACCCTCTCTTCACCCTCCACCCCCATTGAAAGAAGGATCCCAGTGGTTGGATGTGTTCTTAACGCAGATGCCTGACTATGGGTGGTGCCTGTGGGTGGGTTTCTACCTCCTCATCCATTAAGAGGCCATGCCAAGAGCTCCACCCTGTTGCTGCTTCAGTTGCAAGCAGTTGTTGACTGGTATTTGCATTTGAGAAGCTGGGTCCTGGGACTTGTCGCAAGTAGGGATGTTTGGGCGTTCAATGCTAGGTGTCAGAGCTGGGTTCAAGCTTCTGGGGTACCTCCAAAGCCTCTAGAACTTTTCATCTGTCAAACTCAGAAGTCAAGCATCAGGATCAAAATTACCAGATGTAGGGCAGCACTAGGCAGCGTTGGATTTGCATGGTTCCAGATACTCTCATATTCTTCCAGTACCTATGGACTCTGCAGCTCTCAGCACTAATGGGTGGGCACATCAAATGTGCACAGTCCCCATGTGATGTGTTGGTTCCTAGGTACCGCTTCCTTAGGTTGGTGCTTGTTTAGTTCTCAAGCCACCCCTGTTCTTACTGCTACTGCTTTGTGATTCCAGCTCAGCCTCTTCTACTGAAAGTAGCCCAGACAACACCACATAAGACATACTTTATTAGATCTGATGCTACAATACTAAGGGAAATAGCACAGAGCAGTGCCTAGCCAACTCCACAAATGAGGTCCTGCTTATGTAGCCCCCAAAAGATGTTTGGATTCCATCACAGATACTTCTTTGGCCAATCACAACTATTCTCTTCAGACCAATCACAGTCTGGCCAGTAATCATTGTTACTCCATTGGGGGCAGTGGTCTTCCTCTGGTTAAACTTTAAATGGTTTATGTAAGTTTATAGTTATAAAAAGAATGATGCAATCTGCCTTAAACAGCCATGGCTAGGCCTGGGTCTTTGGGAGCCAGGGCAGTCAGCTGGACTTTTATGCAGAGTTGTGCCAAGGCATCATGGAGTGCTTAGAATGGCTGGAGCAGACAGGAGAGTGGTCTGGCTGTTTGACTACCCTTTTGCTCATGACTACAGGGACAAGAGAAATCATTAATTATTGGAGAGTCAAGGTGCTCCATCTCCACCATCTTTGTTAATTTACAGAAAAATGATTTTAACAATGCTTTCAATAGTATTTTGCCCCACCTAATTCCCCAGGGGGAGATGGAACCCTCTTTTCTCTCACTTGGACTCTGCTTCTCCACATGCTTGCTAAAATTTACTGTTTGCCATTTTCATATTTGTAGTCATTCATGTGGGTGTGCACACACTCTTGTTTGAAATTGAACTCATCCCAAGATTACTTTGGGAGTCAAATAACTTGGCAGATAAAATATTTGGGATATTATAAAGCATCATGGAGATGCTTTTACATGTTTAAACTGAAATCATAAACTTAATGATATGTTTGTTCTACCTTAGTTGTGTCTAAGTCCTGCCTTGAAATCAGATTCTTTTCTGATAAGCCATGTTGCAGACTGGGGAGATGGCTCAGCTGGGAAAGTGTTGGGCATGCAGGTGACCTGAGTTTGATATCCAGAACCAACATGGTGGATAGAGAGAACCAACTTTCACATGTTCTCCTTTGACTTCCATATATGTGTAATGGAACCAACCATCCATGTACATATACATATACACAATGATAATTGTAATAATAATAAAAAGCCCATAGAGCCATTCATGAAGGCTCATGCCAATCCCAGCACTCAGGAGTCTGAGACCAGGAAAATTTCTGTAAGTTTCAGGCTAACCTGGGTTATATGGCCTTAACTACATAATGAAACCCTGTCTCAGGAAACAATAAGAAAACCTAACCAAACTTAAAAAGCCCATAGTTTTGAAAGTGCATTACTTTAATCTCTGGTATGTTATAGAAAATTTTAAATATAAACCAAAACATAATCATTATGAAATTAAAATGAAATAAAGATGATGGGGCTGGTGAGACGACTTGGTGGGTAAAAGCATTAAATATGAAGACTTTGTGTGGACCAAGAATATTCTCTCTAATGCCTGTTTAATGGCTGTGTAGTATTCCTTTCCATGGATGTACTATAATTTGACATAGTCAATTAATTTTGGTTAATATTTCAAAGCAGTTTTAAAGTACTTAAAATAATATATGCTAATAAGCGCAAAGAAAACCAGAAATTTTAATTGTTAATTAATCACAAGTTTAAATTGACACTTCTTTCCCATTATACTTGGGATCTGAGAGTTTTAAATTTTATTAATTATTTTTAAAATTTCCAGAAATAATATTCAGATATTCCTTTTGAAATAAGGTAGCTATCAAAAGTTGTGCATTGCCTGCCATGTTTACGTGGCTGAAGATCAGAATAGGCTCTTGTTTACTGCCTTACTCATTGATGACTTTCAGTGCTTCTAAATGTGTCTGCCTGTTGTCCAGGAATTTCCCAGTCAAGCTCTTTCAGTCTGCCTCCTGTCATCCTTTATAATCATCCTTACTGAGCAAGGCATAAACTTCTCATTGTATTCTCCTCAATACAATTTCTTGTTCATACATTGTGATACTTTGAAGAACTCATTAGTCCTTTCAAAATGACATTGAGAATGAAATCAACATTTAGTTGTTTGCAGCAGTAGCAGCTGTGACTTTATAGGCTACTGTTAGTGGCTTTGGAAACTAGTTGGTTTGCAAGCTGTCATAATGAGGTTATTTTCCAAAAGAAGATGAAGTCATTTGCCATCTTGTTTTAGTCATAGAGGGCTTTTTCTTTGCCCAAATATTTGAAATTACACATCCCCACCCACTTATTTTTACAGTTTTTGTGTTTTACAAAATAGAAGATGATACAACTTTTGAATGGTCACAGCACTCAGCATGATTAGTGTGACTTGTATTTATATGAAGGCCAGTATATGAATTTGAATAGATTAAGGACCACTGCCTGTTTGAATGTTGCTAATTTATATTTCCAATGGGAAGCAAAGTAGTATCTTGAATCTAAGCCTAAGTCTCTTCATACAGGATATGGAATTCTGGCAGGAATAGAGATGTGCTTAGTGAGAAATAGATTAGAGAAAGAATTGTGTGAGGATTAATGTTCAATAAAACCAAAGGAAAGAGAGAGCCTGTCTATTCTGGAAGTGCCTTCATCTCTCTGGGTAGGAAGTACTTTCTGACATGGTGAACACTAAGAGAAACAGCCTGAGAGCCTCCTTCTGTGGTTCACAATGTCTGCCTTTGGAGACTGGATTAATGTCTGTGGGAAATACTTGGGTATTTACAGGAAGAGAATTTACTTGTCACAGTCTTGACTTTGAATCTTTGTGCTAAACATTTGCTCTTTGGTCTGACATTTCTTACCCCTCTCCCCGTTTTTTGCTGTATTTGAAGTTTTGTTAATGATGGTGGCTTTTTCTAGGATATCAAAATAAAGTCTGACAGGGCTTGTTGGAAAACCAGTGTGGTTTTCCAGCGTAGAGCTCCAGAATTTGAGACCAAGTGCTTTATTCATTCAGGCCACATGGAAATCCTTGATTAGCCTTCTCGTAGTTATGGGCATGCATGTATAAAGATATGGAGACTACCTTGGGGTCTTCAGACTTTGACCCTTCATGCATTGTATATGACTCAGATTGGCACTGATTATTCCATGCTCTGATCTGTGTTCATTTCACTAGGGAAAACAGGGGTGGCGATGGAGGAATATGGTTGATTATGTGCAGTAAAATGGAAAACTGGAAGAACTGCAGAGGTGGATTTCTGGTATTCTAGCTTATATTATCAAAGTCTTTATAGTTTACAAATTATCTATGTTCATGTCTAATTTTATTGTTCATTTGTACCTTATCAGGACCTCATGAGGCAAGCACATTAGGTAGCAATAAGTATACTTTATAGATTTAAAAAGTGAACCTGATTTAAAAATGTACATTTGGCTAACATGTTTCTGCCCTTAAGCCATCTCCCATCCTCACCCCAGTCTTGTGATTCTCTGGCTCAAGGTGGAAGAACTGGGGCTCCTGACTGAATCTCACAGCAGAAGTGTGCAGAAAACACTAATAAAGTACCGGAAAGAGGAAACCTCTGCTCTTCGGTGAAGTTTGTTCCTGATTTTAATTTTTTCAAAACCACCTGCTTATTAAAGGGAGGAAAGAAGCAAAGGCAGAAAGATAAATACTGCGTGAGCCACCTCACTCCCATGTCTACCTCTGAGCTCACTGTCTAGCTCAAAAACAGACATCCAGACAAATCCCCTCACAACACAGCATGAGTAATGGCTAAACTGAATGTAATAATGTATATTTGTTCCAAATATCTTTATCATAATTTAGACTGTGTTGGTGTTTCTATGCAAACACACTTCTCAGGCTTCATCCTCCACTATTCCAAATGTACATCCTCTTCCCCAGCTGCAGAGATTGTTTTTAGCAGTTAACTTCTTTACGCCTAAACCCACCTATCTGCCTGCCTTCCCTCCTTTTTTCATTCCTTCCTTTCTTTTATTTTTATTTTTTTGGTTTCTCAAGACAGGGTTTCTCTGTATAACAGCTCTAGCTGTCCTGAAACTATCTTTGTAGACCAGTCTGGCCTTGAACTCACAGAGATCCACCTGCTTCTGCCTCTTCAGTGCTGGGAGTAGAGGCGTATGCCACCACTACCTGGCCCAAGCTTTTATTAGACTTTATTTTTTTTTCTCCAATGCCTTCCTTCCCAGTCCCAGAGTTCTGGGGTTCTGTTGTGCCAATTGTAACACTGTTCTTCAGTTACTCATGTTCTCTCTGACCTATTGTGATAGAAGGTATTTCATGCTTTAGAAGGTATCCTTTTTGAAACTGAGCTTTTGATGCTTAGCTTGGGGCTTAACAAGTAAGGATGCTTAAGAAAGGTTCACTGGATAAAGTAGATGGGCTAACTGTTGTCACTGTGTTCACAACTCATAACCCAGTTGTTGTATTTTGGATCCTGTAGCTATTCTTGTAAAGTTTTACCCACAGTATTTATTAGAGCAAAGATATTGTTTGTAGTCTTCTAAGGTACACTGTAAAAGGTTATCTAGACAGCTAGAGATGATGAACTATATAGGAGCAGCCTTACCCCTTTAAATATTTGAATGTTTGAGAATAATGGAGAATAAAAACATCTGAGAATCATTATATATTTGCAGTAGAGTAAAAACATATTTGATTTGAGATGTAGACATTTCAGTACCCCAGTGTAATCTTATTAATATATTAACACGTCTGGGAGAGGGCTAGTGCTGTGATGGGAGAACTGCAGTCTTGCAGAGACTCGTCTGGGAGAGGGCTAGTGCTGTGATGGGAGAACTGCAGTTTTGCACTCTCATTCCATTTAATGAGAAACTCGTTCCTTTCTTCATCCTCACTGTAAGGTCCGTTTATGGAAGAACTTAGGGAGTAGAAGCCCAAGTTGGCTCGTGAACTTTATCTCCCTTTTTCAACCACAAACTAAAAAATATAAACACTATATAAAAGAGTTTGATTTAAGACCTTTCTATAAGTACAGCTTTATATCTTTAAACTAAGTAATAATTCAGTTGTGATTATTCAGTTTTATATTTAGTAATTAATTCAGCATTAGTAGAATTCTATTTTTTATCTATTTCCACAGTGTTTGTGGTAGTGAAATATGATCAATATTTTTTCAGTAAGCTGAAATTGCTTACTTGATATGAATTTGGGTTTTACTTTATGTTTGATGGAAAATATTTAAGTAGAGTACATAAAACATTTAAGTGAAACTTACTGGCACTCCATTGTATATAATTCTAAAGTAGCCTTTATCTTTCTTAATGGAATATGTATATGAAATATTTTCTTTTTAATAGAAAATAAATTACAGTCTGTAATAACACTCTGGAATCACCATAGTGATTGTGTAGTGGTCACAATTGTATGTATTGGGAAAGTACACCTGTTGGTAAAAAAGGGACTGAGTCTGTGTCTTTTACTAAACTGGAGACTGCTGGAATCCAAGCCTGGTGTTGGCTTTCTTCATCTTCATATAGCACATCAGTGGTCTCTATTGTACGCTTCTATGGCCCTTTGATTCAGTCTCTCTACCCTTCAAAACCCTATCCCTTTCTTAATCCAAGTCAGATTTTGTTTTCTAAAGCAAAAAACTTCAGCAAAGGGCTAGAATATAGTAAAGAAGCAATCAAAGTTACAGGGTTTCAGCCATCAAATACAGAGATGCCACGTGGTTTGGGTGGGACTGGTCCTGTTGGGTTATCATTGCACTGCTTCTTTAATGTGGTCAGTGTGCAGGATGGAGGAGGTGGGAACAGAAGGATGGAGGGAGGTGGGAAAGGCAATCCTGTGAAGAGAATATAGAAGCGAGGAAGAGCTCAAAGCAGGGTGCAGTCATTTGTCACTGGTAGTTGTGAGGAAGAGAAGAGGACACATCTCTGCCCTGGTCACTGTGTAACCAAAAGTCTTTCCCTTTGGACTTCGGTTACTCCTCTACTCCTGGAGAACACTGCTAATGCTGCAAATCTTGGTGAAAGTTCTGACTCTGTATAAACCTGAAGTTTGCAAAGAAGCAGAGACACCTTCAAATACCACTTGTAATTGCAGGTCATCTAGTGTTCTGTTTATTTGCCTGAATCTCCTTTTTTTTTCCTTTGAAACTTAGGCAAATATATTGCCATATGCACCCTAATAACTTCTTCACTTCTGGAATCTGTGCTGTTATTATCGTCCTTGAACACTTCCTCCAATATTAAGGTTGTGGGAACAGGGTGCAAGAGAAATTATTTGCTATATCAAGAGTGATTGTTTTAATATTTTTGGTATAGTTAACAATATCTTAAAAAGCACTATTGACAAGCTAAATTCTATTTTAAATATGTAAAACTGATAGCAGCTGTTTAGAGCTTTGTAGATCCTGATTGCATCCTTAGCTACCTTATTGCTGTCTGAAGATGCTCGCTGTTATGTTACTTCTGTAGATCTATTTACTGACCTGTAGAATGGGCGAGGGTGGGTTTTAGACATGGATTATAAGGGAATAATATCAATAACTTCTATAAAATAAGTAACATACTGCCTCGCACACAGTGAGTATATGTTTTCTGTTTTCAAGTTAGTTTTAACCTTTTCTTATTCCTGTCTCTCTTCCCTTCTTTCCTTTAATGACGAGCGAATTTTAATAAGACATTGGTGTACAAATAATCTGTGCTTCTGTGCTTTGTGACAAGATGGTACTCAATCCTTCATGAAAAAGACTTACTATTTAAGCGCCTATTTGCTTGAACTTACTTTTAAAGATAATTCTAGTTTCCAGCTTTGACTTTATGTTGCTGTAAACATTAGCCAGCTCACTGGGTGTTTTAGGTGATGAACTGTGGTTAGTTTTATCTGCTTAGAGGAGAAGTTTTATACAAAGAATAGAACTGAGACCCTGTGCGCTGCATCCTAAGTCTCTGATTCCTTCATGGCCACTTTGTTAACTCAGTTACCATGATCATATATTTCTCTACTTTGAGAATAGATGTTACAGCATGGTGTCTTATTTGCTTGGCTTGCTAAGAAATCTTTGTTTAGAGATGATGTTGAATATAGGTAGCTCCCATATTGTTTTATCACTTGAATGAAAATATAGAGAAAAAAGATAATTAGATTCATTAAGAGACCCAAATATTAATAATTGACCTATTAATTTTAGTACAATTTAGATATGACTTATCTTTTAATGAACAGCTGGCAGAAAGTTTGTCTTTAGCTCAGCTTTCCAGAGATGTACTAGCTTTAAAGGTGCCCTGATTGTGGATAACACGCTGAGTGTGCATTGACCTTGGCAGCGTTGGTCATGATTATTTAGGTAAACCACAACTAATTCATAGAGTGCTGTAGACCTTTTAATAACTAGCAAGAGTGGGACGGCTGTCAATGTGGAAGTTTCCATCTGAAACATATTCTTTCACTTGGCCCCTGAAAAACTCTCGGCAGTACCCTGCATGGAACTTAGTTTATTTACTGAGAAGAAGGAATGGTTGAGTCAACTCACAGGAGATAAATCTGTGGTAGGTGTTGTAGGGCTGATTTTTAAACCACACAACATTTTGCTCTTTCCATTTATTTTACTTGCTAATATGTAAATTTTATTGATGAAGCCAGCAGTACTCATTTAGAGGTATTTTAGACTTTTTTCAGTGAAGAAAAACAGTGGTTTTGTTAGGAATAGTAAATTAGTTTGGCCAGAGTTAACTGAGTTCAGAACTTTTGAAAGGAGATTAAATTCTTTATTTAATCTGTGTTAAGATATCAGAAGATAGTTATCCAGTGTTAACTCATAGTTCAAGGGTTGTATACAGTGTTGATTTGAAATACCCTGCTTTCTTCCCTCAGATGAACTGGAGCAAACCTGTCATTTTTAGCATCAGTTTTGAACATTCTTGTTACACTGCCTTTCATGGAGGAAATCTGTGTAGAAACGTTCAGGTTCTAACCCAGGCCCAGAGCAGGCACCAGTGATACTGCTTTTCATGTAGTTTGAATTTTGAAAGAGGAGATTCTTGTGCAGTAAAACTTTCTCTTTTCGGATGGGCACACTTCCCAGTGAAAACATGATACGTTTTACTAATCAGAGTGGAGTCTTAGCCTGCGATGGGACTTGCATTTTGGGCTTTTCACCACATCATTGCTGTTTTCTACGTGGTCAAAAATAGATATAGAGTAAACCAACCCCAAAGTCAATTACAGGGTTTATAGTGATGTACTGTGAAAAATTTGGTCGTGTTTTTCATTATGCAGAATGTTCTTTCCAAAGACATAAACAGAAAAAGCACATATGTTTGATTTTAAAAATAACTCTGCTTAGCTCTTTAAAATGCTGGAGTCATTTTGGATACTTGTAAATGATCATCATTATAATTACATGATAAGCCCTCTCTACCTAAAGCAGGCCTGGTTTGTAATTATTTATTCAATTGCCTGTTCCCAGTTTTAAAAACATTTTCTTTTCTTAAATGAGGAAGCAACATGGATCTGCTAAACTCATTTCATGTCCACATCTCTACTGAAGAAGGAAATACTAAAATATGCAGTATCACTTTGTGGCACATAAATACTGATTTACACATATTGTAAAAGTATGGAAAATCAAAACCATTTGTCTATTATAAATTAATTCTGTGCTTAAAATATGATTTATAAAAACCAAGCTGCTGATATAAATACCAGAGTGATATAAAGTAGTACTTTGTTTTCCATTCAATTTTATATATTTTTTTAATATTTGTTTCTTTATTTTACATTATGTGTCTTTCTGTGAGTATGTGCATGTGAATGCAGGTGCTCAGTGATGCCAAAGACATCAGATCTCTTTAGAGCTGGACTTCTAGGTAGTTGTGAGCTGCAGGATGTGGGCGCCGAACCCCAAACTCAGATCCTTTTAACTGCTGAGTCATCTCTCTAGTTCTTAAACATTATATCCTTAAGTAAAACTTACTGAGCCTCATAAAATTTTAAGGAATGAAAAGTTCTGAGAGAAGGGTGTGTCATAACAACTTACTTTGATGCACTTTCATTTGAAATTTTGTTTTTTATTAGTGATCATTTGCCATCTTTTGAGCTTTGAACTTATTTTTTGTATGTTTTGGAGGTATGTTCTTATTTGACACTTTCCTCTGACAGTTAAGCTCTTCTGTGAGATTCCATTCTCTATGGCTTTTGTGCTCTGTTGAAATGGTTGCTGTCTTAGTTGTTGCTCTGATTATTTTTTGTCAACCTGACACAAAACTAGTGTTAACCTGGGAAGAGGGGACCTCAAGTGAAGAATTGCCTCTATCAAATTGGTATGCCTGTGTGGCATTATTTTGATTTATATTTGATGTGGTAGGGTCCAGAGCACATTGTGTAGGTGATGGCACCCCTGAGCTGGTGGTGCTGGGTGGTATACGAAAGCAAGCTGAGCAAGCCAGTAAACAGCATCCTCCATGGTGTCTGCTTCAGTTATTGCCTCCAGGCGCCTGCCTTGAGTTCCTGTCATGGCTTCACTTAGTGATGGATTGTAAAGGGTAAGATGAGATAAACGCTTCCCTCTACAAGATGGGTTTGGTGAGTGATTCTCACAGCAACAGAAAGCAAACTAGAATAGGTGTGTCTCTTATGCACTGACACAATTTTTTGCACACTCATACAAATCATACTAGCCCAGTGGTAGCTGAATGGTAGCTCTTTTCTAAGTCTGGTCACTTACGTCATTTCCGAGATTGCATAATTATTGAAAAGTAAAATTTGTTTTTTCATTCATCTGCTGCTATCAGATGATTTGATGGCAGGAGCTGTTTTGTTTCCTGTCATCTGCTGCCTCTTGCTTTTCTGGCCAAGGAATCTTGCAGTAAGAAGGCTTTGATCCCACTTTCCCAGGAGTAATCCTAATGCAGTTCTCTGTTTCTTGCCTTGCTTTCTTATTTTCTGATGTATGATGCTTCTCACTAATAAATGTGATTGGCATGATAGAGTGCTGCACGAAACTTTTGTTTCGAATGGACAAATGAGTTCCATGAGTCAGTGTAGACTCTGTTCTGTGGACTTTCGCTGACAGCATTCCTTTCCTTTCGAACACCTATTTGTGTTCTACTGTAGAGCTCTTGAGTCTGTAGAATTTCTACGTTTAGACATCTGCTCTGGATCTGAAATTCTGTTGGAAAAGCTGTAGCCTAGAAGCGTTTTTCCGAAATAGTATGAAGCGAGTCAGTGGTCAATGAAACAGATGAACAAATTGGAATACAGGACAGTGAGAACACCTTTTACCAGAATCTGTTTTCCTTAGTTGTCTTTGTAGAACCACTACAGCCTTCAGGGCATCAACAATGCATTCAAATTCAAGTTTCAAATCACATTTAAACTGTGGTGGAAATAACTCGGGACAATTCTGTGACAAGTTACTACGCCCTCATTAACCGTGACCTTGGGTACTACATTTGACCATTTGTGGTATAATTTATTGTCTATAAAGTGGAACTAATATCCATTGATGATGGGCACTGAGGAAAATATCCACAGAATAATATGTAGCACATTGCTGAGAATAAATATATTTGTGTGTTGTTACCCTTCCTAGTGTGGATCTGAAATATCCCACAGTGCCCATAGTTGGCACTAGAGAGAGAGGGGTTGGAGCTTCACCGGAGGGTGGTAAGTCAACCTGCCCTCAAAGGGGGTTGTGAAATATTGCTCTCCCCTCCCTCCTGGCAATGAGATGAATAACCCCTTTGCTACAGTCTTCCTTCAGGATAATCTGACTCACCACAGGATCATGATAATGGATCCATTTGTTATGGGCTGAAAAAGTCTAAATCTATAAGCCAAAACAAACTCTTTCTCTTGTATAGTTGGCTTGTCTTAGGTATTTGTTATAGTGGCTGAGAGCTGGCTTACTTGTCATCTGTTCCTTTCCTTTGGGACAGAGAGCTAAATTTGAGCATGTCCTCTCACCTCCCATCAGCTGCTTATTTTCTCCAGTTTTCCCCTCTGCTCCATTTATAAAACCTGTGTGTCTCAGAATAACTTATTGAAAATGAATGCTTAATATAATGGTCAGATTTTGTTCTTAGAAGCTGCCTCATTTTCTTGGTGCCTTATCCCCTTTGTCTGTTTATGTAAGCTGTTGGAGACCATATGACCAAATGAAGAGTAATTCACTCAGTTCTCTGGCTTTTCCTAATGATCAAATAAACCTGGTTTTATTTATGTGAAAATATATTGAATTTCTTTTGAGACATATTTGAGTTCTGAAAGTATTAGTAGTATTTTATTGATGCATACTTTTTTCTACCTGAAAACTTGATCTTTTCAATCTACCTTTTACACTCTAACTTCCTGATGTTCCTGTTATTAAGAGAAGAGTTTAGGGCTGGAGCATTCTGGAACATTCTGTCATTGCATTGCTGTTCAGATTGAAACTGACAGCCCCGCATTTCTTCACAGTCCCCCATACCTTGGGGACTCCCCACAGTAAAATTTTGATCTTACTTTGACTTTCTGCTGGCATTGAATGGTTGTCTTGGCAGATCCCCCTTCATAGCCACTTAGAGTATGTCTGGAGAAGAAACTAATTTGTTTTAGAAAATGTAATTTAGATGTTGACTATTGTTGAAAGATTGTACATAACAGATTTCATTGCCAAGCATAACAGTGAAGAATGCAGACATCCACAATCCAGATGATGTGTGTACATCTCATAGCGTTTGCTGGTAGACTTTAGGTGCCACATCATTTTTCTGTAAATTTTGTTTCACTCCTTTTTCTACCTTCCATCGTTGCTTGAAAGGTGTTCCTTTTATTCCCACCACTAGTGTTGGGAGAGGCGGGCCACACACACTGTCCTGCTGGGAGTGTTTGAACTTGTACTGTTTGCTCTGTTCTATCTTTCTGTTGGAAATCTTCCTTTATTATTTCTGTTATAGTCTTGTTTATTTTTATTTTTGTTTTTAATTTTTCAGGAATCACTGCTTAATAGTTGCACATATTGAGCTAAATTTTTTATTTATTTTTAGATTTTTTGTTTTGTTTTGTTGTTTTACAAGGCAGGGTTTCTCTGTTACAGCCCTAGCTGTCCTGGAACTAGTTCTTGTAGACCAGGCTGGCCTCAAAAAAACAGAGATCCGCCTGCCTCTGCCTAGTGAGTGCTGGAATTAAAGATGTGCATCACCACTGCCTGGCTTGAGCTAATTCTTATCATATCTATCCCATTTTCCACTCTTTTTTGTTCTTTCTCCTACATTAATCTCAAATGTATCCTTCAATTTTCATTTTTTCCTAGGTATAATTTAAATTCTAGAGTATCTTTTTTTCTTCCATGAGTGTTTCCTTAAATACTTACTTTGCACTTGTTCATATGTAAGAATGAGATATCAAAATGGATGTGAGTACCGAGCTCTGTGATTTAGGAGGCTGAGCCAGGAAGGATCAGAAGTTCAAAGCCTGTCTGGATAGAGTGAATTCAAAGGTCAGTCTGGGCAAATTCCTAAATGTTGAAAGAGAACTGAAACTGTGTGTGTGTCTGTCTGTCTCTATTTGTCTCAGATTTAGGCCCGCTGCTGACAAAACAAACAAACACAAATGTCTGTGAGGTGGACTTTTATTGTAGGGAAACCAGGTGGTGGCTTGGTTATTTTTCTGGGAGATTTCTCAATGGCATCATTAATTACAGCCACCCCCCCCCCCCGAAACTCAGTATTTCACCAAAAAAAAAAAAAAAAGGCGTCTTTGGTATCTAGAGCTTATAAGCTTGGTAATGAATATTTTAGCAATTGAGCCTGAAATAAAGTTGAAAGTTTTCTCAGAATATAGCATGTCAACTTTTCCTTATGCTTTCTCTTTTAGTGTGACATATCACTATCACGATGCCTTAACCTTGTCTGTACTTGCTGCTCCCCATCAGATTCTCTCTAGAGTCATTTCCCAAAGATGGAACGTTCAGTCTCTTGTAAGTGTAGTGAAGTGATAGTGGCAAGTTTGAACTGAGGTTAGAAAGCGGACCAGGGACCTGCTGTCTGTGCACATGTGCAGTGTGCTTAGTGTCAGTCCCACCAAGGCACCCTGCATTTGGTTCCTGTCTTGTGAGCTGTGTTAATGTGGAGGCAGACTATTAAAGCAGGAAAGGGTGTATTTTGGCTTTTGATCTTTCAGTCCAGGATTCCTTGCAGCATGACAGGAAGCATGTGGTGGATAAGCTGCCATCTCATTGCATCTGGGAAGCAGAGACGTGGGGATGGGGAGAGAGGGAGCACAGAAGAGAAGGCATAGGTGATACAATCCCCCAGAGCATGTGCTCAAGGATCCATGACCTTCAGTGATATTCAGTATTCTACGCCTCTCAGTAGTCCATCAGATTATGACCCCATTGATGTTTTTGCTTGTTGATGAGCTCAGAGCACTCAAGAGCCAGCCACTTCCCATAGTTCCACCTTGGAGCCTTGCAGCACTGGGGACTAAGCCCTCAGAAATGTTTGTTTTTTGGGGGGGTGGAGGGTTTGGCTTAAAATTATTAAAATTCTCAAATTTTGTCAGAATTTCTATGGCATAAAATTCTTGATTTTTGTTGACTTATTTCCTCTGGGTTAAGCTCCCATCAAGAAAGATAACTTTCTGCCTTATATACATTATTTGTTTTGTTGTTTGTTTGTTTTTTGAGACAGGGTTTCTTTGTAGCTTTAGAGCCTGTCCTGGAACTAGGTCTGTAGATCAGGCTGGCCTTGATCTCCCAGAGATCCGCCTGCCTCTGCCTCCCTGGTGCTGGGATTAAAGCACTGCCCAGCTACATACATTCTTAGAGACCTTGCAGGCTATTTCCTTTTGTCCTTTGTATCCCTTTAGTACTCACAGTACTAGTACTAAAGGAAGACTCCTGTCTTTTCCCTTTCATTTTCAAGACAGAGCAGAGGTAAATGTCTTTTAACTAGAAAAACTGTTTCTTCCTTAAATTACACTGTGTGGTGCTTACATATAATTTTATCTTCATAACAGACATTGAATGAAGTATAAGAAAATAAAACAAGATAACAGTTCAGGAAGTAAGGTAGTTATCTCTAGTAGTAGTGTGAGGAGAGATGAACTTAAGACAGTTGCAGGTTGCCATGCAAACCTTCTTCCCACTGGGAGAGACTATCTTCTATTGCTCAACCATTGTTGCTGTGGGACTTCCTAAGGGCAGATTCCTAAGGCTGGAACGCCAGATCACATAGTAGTGTATGCTCACTTTTATAGAAATCATCAAGTCATTCTGTACATGGCTAACACAGTTTACATTCCACTCAACAGTGTGTGAACTTCTAGGTTTTCAGCATCCCGAGTGGCACTTGTGACTGCTAGGTTAGTTTAGGTTTTGGTGGTTTAAAAAATCTTTAGCCGTTTTAATAGGTATGTAGCATTAATATGTCGTGCTTCTATTTTACAAATCATTAATGACGATAATACCACAGTCTTTAACATGTGCTTATTTGCTATCTGTAATTATTTTTGTTGTTGTTGAAGGCCTGTTTACTGTCTTCCCATTTATTTGATTAGAGGGCTGAGTTTTTAACCTGTGAGGTTTTTAAAAAATACATTCTGGAGTTCAGTACTTTAGAAATTCTTTCTCTGAACTGCAGCTGACATTTCCTCTCAGCCTGTAGCTTCTTTTTATTCTCTCGGCATCGTCTGCAGAGCCAAGGCTTAAGTTTTGTTTAAATCTATTTTTTTTTCTGCCTCTTCTTTTATGTATCAGAACTTTGGAATTCTGTTAAAGAATTCTTTGTTTAACCAGAGCCCAGAAAGATTTTCTTTTCTTTTGTTTCAAGACTTTTATAATTTCTTGTTTTAGATATAAGCCTATGGTTGTTTTGAGTTATTTTTGTGTAAGTTATGATATATAGGTCATTGTTGATTTCTTTTCAAGTTTATTTTATGTATGTGGGTTGGTTTTTTTTTTTTTTTTGCGTCTATCTCCTGTGTGCATGCAATATCTGGGGAGGCCAGAAGAGGGCATCAGATTCTAGGGAACTAGCATTGTAGACGATTGTCAGCTCCTCTCTGGGTGCTGCAACTCCAGCACAGGCCTCTGCAAGAGCAGTAAGTTCTCCTAACTGCTGAGCCAGCTTTCCAACCCCTCATGGGTTTTGCATATAAGAAGCCAGTTGAGCTGGGCGGTGGTGGCGCATGCCTTTAATCCCAGCACTCGGGAGGCAGAGGCAGGTGGATCTCTGTGAGTTCGAGGCCCGCCTGGTGTACAAGAGCTAGTTCCAGGACAGGAACCAAAAGCTACGGAGTAACCCTGTCTCGAAAAATCCAAAAAAAAAAAAAAAAAAAAAAAAAAAAGAAGCCGGTTGTTCTGACTTGACTTCTGTCATTTGTTTGTTGCATCTTTATGAATAGTCATTTGAGCATATTTGTTTGCCCTCTCTTCTGTTCTACATCTCTTGAAATCTAACCTTTGGCAATCATCACACCATCTTGATCACTGTAGCTTTATGGTAAGTAAGGAAATGTCTTTGGATGAGCTTTTTAATTTTAAGAAACTATTCGAGCTATTGAGCTACTTGTTTTGAGCTATTATAGTTTTGGTTTTACCTTAATAAATGATGTTTAGAATTTGTCTCTGCCTACAGAGATGTCTGAGAAAGCTATAGATTGACACCTTAACCATACTGACATTTCCAACTCCTGAAACAGGATATTATTTTCATTAAAAAAAAAAAGTTCTCCTACTTTTTTCATCAGATTTTTGTAAGTGTTGGTATTTAGTTTTTGCATAGTTTGTATATTTTTATGGCACCATCTTAAATACTAATACAAGTTTTAGTTCTATTTGTTCAATGCTTGTATATAAAAATTAGGTCTGGTATTGCATTTTCAGCTTGATCCCTGCAATTTTGCTAAACTCTCGTATTCTGGAAGTTCTGGGGCCTAGATATTTTATAGATACTTTGGAGTTTCTTTATTGAAAGTTGTGTTTTCTGTACACTGGAACAGTTTTATTTTTTCTCATTTTACCTGTTTTCCTATCTTTCTCCTTCTTCCTTCTTTCCCACTATCCCCCTCCTTCACGTGTTATCTTCTTCTTTTTTTTTTCTTGGTTTTTCAAGACAGGATTTCTCTGTGTAGCCTTGGCTGTCCTGGAACACACTATAGACCAAGCTGGCCTCAAACTCACAGAGATCTTCCTGCTTCTGCCTCCCAAGAGCTGGCATTAAAGGCATGTGCCATCTCATCCAGCTTCTTTTAACCATGTTGTCTGGTCTAGGATTTCTTACATAAAACTTGTAAATAGTGGTAAGAGGAGCCACTAGTGCTTTTTCCTCCAGCTTATACATTAATATTACCCTGTGTCATGAAATACAAATCATGTAACTTAAATTTGTCAATTTCTTTTCCCATTTCTGATAAGGGCATGACAATTTTTCCTAGGTGTTAATGTTGTAGATTATGGTGTTTGATATTTAAGTGTTGAGCTAGCCAGCCTTACCTCCTTGATTTATGTCCCAGTTGTTCATTTAGTGATATCTTTATTTGTATCTGGATTTAATTTCTAATGTTGTGTTGAAAGCTTTTTATCTATGTTCCTAAGGGTCTTGTGTTTGTGATCCTCTTGCCTCTCAGGTTGCTGGGTAATAGAGTCGTATGACCTCATACACTATACCTTGGTTTTTCTTTGTAAAAATTATTGCATAGACCTTGTCATTTAACTAATTACCTGGTACTTGCCTGACTAGCTATAACTAGTCAAAGTCTAGCTCCATGAAGGAAAGGAGATGTTTATATGCATAGTATTTGTACAAAGCTTCTAGGGAGGCTTGTAAGTGCCCAGAGAAGGCTCATAGCCCATTAGTGTGGTGAAGATGTCAGATGCAGACTCTGCAGCTAGGCTCTTCTAAGACATGTCAGGTTCACAAGGTAGACTCTAAAACACAACATCCATGTTCCTAAGGATTTATAGTTTGGTGTGCTTTCAGGAAGTGACTTAAAATGTATCTATAGTTATATTCATATATTTAGAATGTATCCTATTAATAGCCTTTTAGTTTCTGTAGGGTCTGTTATAGTAACTCTTGTTGTTGACTAATCTTTAAAAAGAAATGGTTTCTGGTCTCAGTGAGTTTTGTTTTTCCTTATTTAGAGTTTCATTAATTTCTATCCTTTATTATTTTGATTGATTTAGCTTTACCTCTTTCACTTTAAGTAGGCAACTTAAATTCCTCATTTACCCTTTCTAATGTGTACAATTTTGTTACAGTTTTTCTCTTAGCACTACTCTGTGGATATACATCAAATACTGATATGTTTTGTTTACATTTTCACTTACATAAGTTTCTTTTGTAAGATTACTATTTCTTTGTATGCATTTACATTTGTTTTATGACCTGAAATATGTTCAATCTTGGTAAATTTTTATGAGCTCTTGAAAAGATTATGTAACCAGCTCTTGTAGACCAGGCTGGTCACGACCTTACAGAGATTTATCTGCCTCTGCCTCCCAAGTGCTGGGATTAAAGGCGTACGCCACCACTGCCCAGCTATAAGTATTTTTTATAATCAAATTGTTTAGTATAATTACTTGGTCTTAGGTAGTCTTGCTATCTTAAGTTTTTCTCTTAGATTGTACTTGTAAATGAAGGTATTTTTTTTCCTGTTTTTGTTTTAAGATGTTTTAGAGTTAACTAGAAATTGAGCTTGTTGCTGAATTCTTATTTTAGGATGTGGTTGTAGTTAGATTATGCCACTGGACCATAGTATCCAGGAAGGTCATAAGGAAAAACCCAGTGTATTCCTGGGAACCATGACCATACTGTAAGTTCTGAGCCTGGAGTAAACTCCTTTATAGTCTCCATCCTGAAGGCTCCTACCCTGTTACCCCTAGATTAAGAGTGTTTAGATCACTGATGGCTTTGCTAGATATTTAGGGACATTAGATGTTTATTGGGAGGTATGGTTTTTTAAGTATACAAAACTCAATATTTTCATCCTGATGTTTCAAAATTTATTTTACATTGACATTAAAATAATCACATTATGGCCTGCTTAAAGTAGACTCTGAATTCAGTGGTGTGTACCAATACATTATTGACATTTTTATTGAATGAATTTCCTGGAAACATACACATCATTAAACATACTATAATAAATATTTCTTGGTGGTTCTGATAGTTAATTTCAGATTTTCAAATGGAAATGCCAATATTTGTATAATAATTTTTAAAAGGAATTAATTTACCTTTTTATAAAATAGGCTGTATAATAGTTACCAAACCTGCCTATATTTCTTGTCTTCTTTTAGGTCATACTACCCTTAAAAATGGTTTAAATGCCACTTACATCCTGATGACTAAAGTATAGTGTCAGTTTATCTTTCTTGAACTCTAGACTATTGAATATAGTTACCTACTATATATATTGTTGACTTCCATTTATAATAGATTAAAACAAGAGTTTTGGTTCCCTTCTTCATACATTGTTTTTTCTGTTGTCTTTCAACAGAATATCTGTTATTTAATATCTGATTGGTAAATGTCCTTGTTTTCTTTGTAATTGACATTTACAATTAACGTTTACTCTATCCGTCTGCCCATCTATCTATCTATCTTTCCACCCATTTATCATTGGAGAATATTTATTTATTTATTTATTAAAAATTTCTACCACCTCACCTCCTCCCATTTCCCTCCCACTCCCCCCATTCCCTCTCCCCCTCCCTCTTCAGTCCTAAGAGCAGTCAGGGTTTCCTGCCCTGTGGGAAGTTCAAGGTCGTCCCCCCTCCATCCAGGTCTAGAAAGGTGAGCATCCAAACAGACTAGTCTCCCACAAGGCCAGTCCATGAAGTAGGATCAAAACTCAGTGCCATTGTCCTTGGCTTCTCAGTCAGCCCTCATTGTCAGCCCCATTCAAGAGAGTCCAGTTTGATCAAATGCTCCATCAGTCCCAATCCAGCTGGCCTTGGTGAGCTCCCATTAGATCAGTCCCATTGTCTCAGTGGGTGGACGCACCCCTTGCAGTCTTGACTTCCTTGCTCATGTTCTCCGTCCTTCTGCTCCTCATTTGGACCTTGGGAGCTCAGTCCAGTGCATTGGACAGTTTTTTGGAGACAAGAGTTTTCCTATGTAGTCCAGGCAGGCTTAGATCTTGGATAGCTTGACATTTACTTGGTAAAAAATTCAAATCTCAACTGCATTTTTAAGATTTGCTTATCACAGGCAACTGCTCCCTAATACTACTCTCTTTCTAGACTAACATTTTTACTTTTTGACATTTCTACTTTGTAACATGAGGGCCGGCTTGTTGGGGTTTCTGTTCCACCTGGTACCCCACAGCCAGCAAGTCCCAAAGAAAATCACACAGAGGTCTCCATAAGCTGATTGGTCCATTAGCTCAGGCTACTTATTAGCTCTTGTAGCTAATAAGTATTTAAATCTTTTTATATTATAGGCTAGTAAGATACTTATTATTTTGAAAATTAATATGGTGTCTTACTTTTGAGTATATTTCACAAATTCCTTATGTCAAAGACAAACAACAGTTAAGGCATAAATGTCAAAGAACAAAAGTACAGAGAAGAATATTCTTAAGATTGAATTTGGTGAGGGTTTCTTAGACCAAAGAAACTTAGACCAAGAAACTAAAGAAAATGTAGATGAATACTGAACATGAGAATTGCTTTTGTATGTGAGGTAATCTTATCAGGAGAGGGAAAGAGTAGCCTGCAGAGAGAATATACGTGCCAAACATCTGGGCAAGGATGGCTTTAATACCCAGGACACACCTGAGTTTAGAGAACTGCTAAAGCTCAACACTAAAAACAAACTGGGGTGGGGGGTGGACATAGGCTTGAGTGGATACTTCTTCAAAGAAGATGTAGGAGTGACCACTACAACTATGAAAAGCTGCCCAGAGAAAAATGCATAGCAAAGCCTCAGTGAAATACCAAGGCTGGGGAGATATCACAGGTAGTCCCAGTGAGATATTGTCTCTAAAGACAAGGTGCTACACCAGAAACTGACACTGGCGTGCACGGTCTGGAGCATGCGTACCTGTAAGAGCAGGAAACTTGCACAGGGGCAGATTGGAGACCTTTGCCTTGTGCTGTCAGAGTTCATTTGTGGGGATGAAAATGGCAGCGATGACAGGAGCCTGCTCATTTGAATATACTGAATGCCATTGAGTTGTTCCCTTTAAAACACTAAACACAGTAAAGTTTATGCTGTAAACATTTCCTTGACAAAGAAAGATTGACTTTTACCTAGAAATCAAAATACTTTTCCATAGTAATGGTATTAATTTTTAGCTTAGATTCCTTGGTTAGCCAAAGTGAATACACCTGGAAAAGAAAAGAGGAGGAATGGGGGATGAGGAAGAAGAGGATAAATAAAAAGAAATATCTGAATAGTGTACATTTATAAGGAAAAGATTAGGTACTAGTCACAGTTTTGTTAATTATAGTCTTACCAATATTGAAAAAAAATCTGAATGCTTTTGCTAAAACAAATATAGCTAAAACCAAACAAATTTTTTAAATACTTAAAAATGATGGTATTGGACTATTTTGTGCCTTCCTAAATATTCATTGTTTTACTTTATTAAGTCAAATTTTAGCCTAAACCATCAGTTAAAAAATATGCATTACATATACCCATTCCAAAACTTTTAAATATTCAAAAATGAAAAGTGGGGAAAATACTGGGAGGGTAAGGGAATGAGCATAAGTCTTGGGGGAAGAAATAGAAATTAGATTAGTATTAAAGTGCATTGTGGTTAAGAAAAAAGCTAACAGTAGTAATAGCAAAATCCGAGGAAAAAGAATTTTAAGAAGCTTTAAACAAAATGTAGTGTGGTAAGCATCATATCTGTGTAACATTAGTATAGGAAGGAATTTGCTAAGTTGGGTTTTGTACTGTGTGGCAGACAGCAGTTCTGAGAGGCTCTTGTGTTCCACTCGGGATTACTTTGAGAATGCTGTTCTGGACAGGATTCAAATGATGGACGGAAAGTGTAAATTTGGTAAAATTAGTAGAGTCCGTTCAGAAAAATGAGCCTCTGGTTGAGACAATTTGTGAAATTAATTGTTAGGGGTGTAGATAAGGATTTTAACTCTACCCTCAAACTCATTTGGAATCTAGATGTGGTGGCACCTGCCTGTTACCCCAGCAATCACGAATTTGCGTCTGGGGTTATCGTTGAGTTCAAGGCTGGTCAAGCAACATAGCAAATTCCAGGCCCACTTGGTATCCTGTTTGCAGCACATGATCCCTAGTGGGATCAGCTGAAAGCATACATACCCAGTACCCAGTGGCACTGGATATAGTAAACCATCTGCCCACGTGGCCCCTGACTTTCTTGTGTAACCTTGCATTTTGTCCTCAAAGGAGCCTGTCTGTTCTTCATTCTTGCATATTCCTAATTCCATTATCTTTTAATCTGTTCCCCTTTCCTGTTGGTTAGTTTTTGTCTTTTTGTCTGCTGACTCTGCCTTTTTCTTTGCCATCTGTTTTTTACCCTTTGTCTCTATGATGAGGTTTATCTACTCCAGCTCCTTATTCTTTGTTTTATGGTTGCCTGACTTCTATCTACCATTGTTGTGGTACCTGGGACCCTACGTTGATTGCTTTTCTCAGCATATGTAGAGGGTATGTATCCAGGCTTTTTAAATTTATAGTGAATAATGTAGGTAGGAAACAGTCACGTGTTTGCTAGCCTTTTTGCAAAGGAAAACTTAAAACAAATTTTCAGATGGATTGTATCATTTTACCACAGTTGATCTGTTTTCTATCAGTTTCTCCACAAAAATGATAATAGTGTTCATGGACTAAAGCAGCATAATGTAGATAGCACAAACATTTAGAAGATGACTCCAATTTTCCTCTGAATATAAAAGCTAATCAAATTATAGATGATTACATTTTCTATTTCTTAGCAGCTACCCTTTATCCTTAATAGTATTTAGACTAGTGTGTACGAGTTTGGTTCTCAGTAATGTCACTTGAGCCACCCAGCTTTCAGAAGAGAATTTATTCTCAATGTTAGTACTTAAGTGAGCATGAAGATATGTATGGGGAGAATGGGCTCACTTGGCCTTTTATGGATAGTTTAAATAGCGCACATTTACTTATCTCTATCATCTGTGCATGCATGAGTGTGCACACACGTGTGCATGTGTGTGTATGTCTGTGTGTGTGTGTGTGTGTGTGTGTGTGTGTATGAATTGTAGAGGTCAGAAGACAGCTTGTGGGAGTTGATTCTCCCTTTACACCATGTGGATCCTGGGAAATGAACTGAGGCCTTCATGCTTAGCTTTACCTCTGAGCCTTCTCCCAGGTGCTTAAGCTCTTTTTCTTTCTTTCTTTTTTTCCAGGCTTTTAAATTTATTTATTTATTAAGGATTTCTGCCTCCTCCCTGCCACCGCCTCCCATTTCCCTCCCCCTCCCCCGATCAAGTCCCTGTCCCTCATCAGCTCGAAGAGCAATCAGGGTTCCCTGACCTCTGTGAAGTCCATGGACCGCCCACCTCCATCCAGGTCTAGTAAGGTGAGCATCCAAACTGCCTAGGCTCCCCCAAAGCCAGTACGTGCAGTAGGAAAAAGGGTAAGCTCTTTTTCTACTGAACTAACTGCTCATTAGTGTTTATATGGTAGGGTGAGACTAATTAAATTTAAAATGTAGTTGAAGAAACTCCTATATTGATTCAAAAACAACCAATAAGAAAGTGTGCTCCCTTGCTCCATGGTAATTAGATCTCCTAGAGTAATATTTGACAATGTATCTGAGAAGCTATTCGCATCAGTCAAGTTTATGCCGAAAAATGACTGTTCTAGAACAGTGGTTCTCAGACTTCCTAATGCTGTGACCCTTTGATACAGTTCCTCATGTGGTGACCCCAACCATAATAATTGTTTTGTTGCAACTTCATAACTGTAATTTTACTACTGTTATGAATCATAATGCAATTATCTGATATGTAGGATATTTGATATACTACCCCTGTGAAAGGGTCATTTGACCCCCAAAGGGGTCACAGCCCACAGGTTGAGAACTGCTGTTCTAGAAGGTAAACAGAAAAAGATAAACAGCCATTGTGTATTGGAGATCTGGTAAGTTAAATGAGTTCAGTTGTTAATACAGCCATTAAAATAATTATAAATATAAAACAATTTCAGAAGCAAGTATATTTTTTCTAAGTTTACTAATTTAGTTTTCGGAACTTGTGGCCCACATCTATCAGAATAATGTTAACACAATTCTTTTTTCACTATTTCTTTCTCAGTTAATTAAGCAAGGTTGATATTGTCTAAGAGGAGAAATTATATATATATATATACACACACACACACACACACACACACTAATATATACTCACACACATACACACACACACACACTCCTTATGAGACTGTGTCTGTTTGCACTATAGAAGGTCTGTGTCTGGCTGGACTAGCTATTTCCAGGTTCTTGGAAACTTCAAAGAATTAAAGAAGCACAGCCCACAGTTGACAAAGCAGCAAGGGACTTTTCTCAAAAACAGGCTCTAAGTGCAGAATAGATACTCCATAAGGGAGCAATAGGCTCTGAGCAAGATTTATCCAAGATTCCCCTACTTGTACCCTGGTCTCCTTATAAGGAGAAGATGTTTGTTTTCTGTTTGATTGATAAGCCTGGGTTATATAAACCTGTTTACGGTTCATGTTTCTGGTGTTAATCATATGCAAGCCCCATCATGTGTAGACATTAGATTGTTAAATAGGGACCCAGTTTGCTTATTGTGTATGTTTTCCAAACTAGGTCAGGCCAAATCATGCTATGTTCCAGGATTTGTCTGACCTCAAAAGTGGGGTGGAGCTTAATAGGGGGCCTGCCAGGAAGCTGAGGCTAGAATATACAGGTGGCTTGTTTAAAGAAGGTCCATGTGTGTTCCTTAGGCAGGTGGGATCCCAGGTTTGTAAGCTATCCTTACAGAATACATTTGGAGCTTGTATAGTTCATGATGGCCCTGAACTAGGCCCAAGCGAACCTCCTGCATCAATCAGCCTTCTGAGTGGTGGGGTACAGGCTCTTACATTGATCTGACTGGTTTCATAAATGCAATTAGGAGTTTGTGCGTGTTGGCACATACATCCCTTTGTCATTAAACCTAAAGTTATTTTTTCTTTACTCTGGTAAACAAGTTTTATTTTTATGTGGCAAATTATATGTATTTAAGTAGTGTCTGCTCAGTGGTGGCTAAAAACAATTAAAAATACTTCAATTAACTTAAAATAGAATTTTTCTGAAGCAAAATGTACAGTTTTAATAGTCTCAGTGGAAAGACACCAGTATTTCCTGTTGCTGTATTTGTTCAGAAATCATGGCTATAATATGTAGAATTAAGGAGAAGGTAAAGCAGCCAGTGGATGAATATCGGGTGCCCTTCTCAGTTTACTATAATGCTCACTAAGCACACGGTCTGCTCTGCCTTGGCTGAAGATCACATGTTGAGGTCTTCTGAGGCTGACAGTGTTTAGGCTAACTTTGTCTCTGTCCTGTTACCTCCTCACCCCCTGCCTTTGTGTTAGTTGCCGGATATGTATCACTGACAGCACCACCGTTGTGGTGACGGGGACAAAAGGTAATAACTTCTTGTGTCCTTTGGGATGGTTTTTGATATGTGGGTTTAAATGAAGTTTTCAGACTTAAGGAAGAAGTAGGTTGAGAAGGAAATAAATAATAGTATGTTGAGAAGGAAATATAATAAATTTTAAAGTTTATTTAAAATATCTCTTTGAAAATGTAGATTTTTGTTTACTTTAAGGTGAGCCATAAGACAAATACTTTCTGCTTCTGGGGGGAAAAGTTCACACGGCTGGCTTTCTTTACCTGTAGCTTCTACTTTGCACATTTGACAAACTGTTGCTCAAATATTTAGGAAAAAATTTAGATCTGTAATGAGTATGGTTTTCCTGACACTCTCTGACTACAGTTATATAACAGGTATGTTGTGATATGTATTATGAGTGATACTTAAAATTAGGAAACTTAAAATATGCTGGAGGTTGTGTGTGTGATACATAATACCAATACTACCTGAGTGTAGATGAGGGACTTGTGTTCCTGGATAGTGACGGTGAACCAGCCCATCTCCAGAATGTGATTGTGCTAGCTGAGCGAGGAGGATAAATCCAGTCACCCCATGGCTCTCTGCGTAGAAATGGACAGAAACATTCCTAACCTGAATGCTGAATATTCTGACATGTAAGAAATTCCATAAAATACATAGATTAAATGAGGAAGCTATGTTTGACCTGCTTCTTTTGTCTTTATTAGCAAAGAACATAAAACTCTTTCTTTACATTTCTTTACATTATTGATTATATAAGAGCATTTAGCAAAAAGCTACACAACTGTCACATATATGCTAAGGGCCTAGGTTGGTCCTATGCAGACTCCCTGGTTGTTGGTTCAGACTCTGTTTTCCAGTGAGCCCAGTTAGTTGTTTCTGTGGGTTTTCTTGTGATATCCTTGAACCCTCTGGGTCCTACAGTCCTTCCTCCCTGTCTTCTGCAAGATTCCCTGAACTTAATCTAGTGTTTGCCTGTCTAATCTCTGCATCTGTTTCCATCAGTTACTGGATTAAGGCTCTGTGATAACAGTTGGGGTAGCCACCAATCTGATCACAGGAGATGGCCAGTTCAGGCTCTATTTCTACTGTTTCTAGGAGTCTTAGCTGAGGTTATCCTTGTAAATTAATTGTGTCTCTATTATTTTTTCAAATTATAATACACCAAGATTTATTGGTCTTTGTCATCTGTTGGTAGTTAGATGCAATACAATGCAATGTCTTCATACTATTTTTTTTAAATAATAAGTTCTTTGTGTGGATTGTTCCAGAACCAGATAGTGCGAAATATTCCTTTAATGTGTCATAGTTTGTTCTGAGCCAGCCACAAAGAACTATAGGTCCTGTACTGATCCAGTTGAGAGAATCTGCACTCCTATGGGATGGACTTACTACTATGTGGGTCATGACAGCACCTTACCTCAAATAGTGAATGGCAGGAATAATGTTGATTAGCCAAATGACACTAAATTACATTTGAATCTGAGGGAAATGTTAACCGTGATAAATTACATCAACAAATAACAATAAACATGTAAATATGAGATGAATATAATATATATCAAAACAGGGTATGTGACAATACCGTATCAAACAAAGTAATTTGAAAACTCCATGAGAGGCAGTACCTTTTAAGTTAGAACTTACTCACAGCATTAAAAAAATCACACACCATTTCTAGGCACACACAATGTAAATACATCATTAAAATTAATCAATATTAATGTTTTAGATTAAGAAATTTGAAATAATATAGAAATTTAGAACTTTATAAGGCTTTAAGTAGAATCCCAAATTTGAATATATTAGTGTATTTATAATTGCTTCGTGATTTGATAATTATAACAATGTATCTTTGAAGTTAAACTTAATAAGGATAACACCAATAGACATGTTATGGTGAAAGGGGCAAAGTCCAAAAGGTTTCAGTACTAAACAAAGGACTTCAGGAAACTAAGATTGCTGTAGGTAGGAGAAATTGTCATCTGTGGGGAAGAACACAAGCACCCTTGTATTCAATACCAAGCCGTCAGCTCTGAAAACATACATATGAGTAACATTATATGAACTGGACAGGATGTATTTATATATTTAGGAGCGCACGTGCGTATACACACACACTCACACTCAGAGGTAACAACAATGAAAGAAAATGAGTCCATGAATTAAAAGACAGCAAGGGGGAAGAAGATTTAGAGGGAGGAAAAGGGAAGATGAGATGATATAATTAGAGCATCACAAAAGCATTTAATAAAAAATTGAAAGTATATATTTAAAGTTTCCCAGAATTTGATTCATCTTGCAGCCTCACTTTTCTTTATTTTTCTATATATTTTTTATATAAGAAGGTGATGTCCTAGTTTGGTTTCTGTAGCTGTGATAAATCAGACTAAAAGTCACTTGGAAAAGGCAAGGGCTTATTTGGCTTATAGGTTAGTCTTGCCATTAAGAGAATCCAACGGGGAGCTGTAGCAGAAACAATACAGGAATGCCGCTTAAGCACCTGGGTCCCCTGGCTTGCTCAACTGTCTTTCTTAACAACCCAGGCTCGCTGGCCCAGGGATGGTACTGCCTATAATGGGCTTGTCCCTCCTACATCAGTTAGTAATTAAAAAAGGGTAGTCTGCTGGAGGAAACTAAAATCAATTAAGGAAATACATCAAACTGAAGTGTGATTTGTATATGTTGTGTGATATAAACAGTGTAAACTCTAGAGACTTTGTTTGGAGGTTCAGCTAATGAATTTTAGGGGCTACTCAATTTAGGCATTGTTTTAATTTTAGGAATCTGATAGAAATTAATAATTAAATTTAGGAAGATTTGCCTTATTGAGCTTTTATATAATCCAGTCTTTCTTTTAGTTACTTTTTAAAAATTAAACTCGTTATTTTGAGTCTATATAGTAGACTTGAGTATGGGTATAAGAAATAATTCAGAGAGATTCTGTGTGTCCTTTCTCCAGTCCCCCCGTCAGAACAGTAGTAGAACTACCATATACTGATGCAATCTGGATACAGACTGGGTAAAGATCAGTAGTCAAGATTGGTGGTAGTTGCTGTCGTGTGGATACTCTTCATTTTGCATTATACTCTGAGCCATGTATCTGCTACTGTGGTCAGATCCAGGCCCGCTCCTTCCTTCTAGATCCTTTCTTTTCTTTTCTGGTCTCAACTCACTCTGCTGTATCATATCTCCTCTCCCTTGATCTCTTTAGAGCCACTAATTTTCTAAAGTCCAAAATTCATAGAAATAACCTCTTTTTCATTCTTAATGTTCGTGACTTGGTTTTTTTTTGCCAGTATTTAAAATTTTTTTAAAAATTATTTTCTGTGTGTTCTTGTATTTTCACATTTGTATCTTCTTATCCTTCTCGACTCTCTGTATTTATTGTTCCCTTACCCCAGTGAGATGATTTATGTTAAAGGTTTATTTTTATTTCTCTGTGTATTTCTGTATGTATGGCACGTGTGTGTGGAGGCTAGAAGAGGCCATTGGATCCACTGGAGCTGGGATTACAGTCAGCTGTGAGCCTCCTGACATGAAAAATAAACCCAGGTCTTCTACAAGAGCCCCAAGTGCTCTTAAACCCTGACCATCCCTCCAGCCCATGACCATTATTTGAAACATTTTTCTTTGTGCTCTCAGCTTTGGCTGTGCAATTTCCTGACATGTATTTACTTGAGAAGTTATATTTTAATTGTAATTCAGTTTTATGCATTTTTAGGATTTCTTCATGATTTTCTCTTTACCCCCTGAAGTATATATAGAATTATCCTGTTTAATTTTCATGTGTTCAGGATTTTTTTCTCTTTTATTGTTTTTAGTTTGATTCCATTATGAATAAATAGGTGACTGGTTAAATTTCACTCATTTTAATTTATTGAAAATTTGTCTTTAGCCCAGGATGGGTATTAGGGAGCCTTCTGCAAGCATTGCTATTGGGTGAAGTGATCATTATGTTTCAATTGGACTCTCTTGGTATATGTTTAGAGTTCCTAGGTTCTTGATGACTTTCTGAGTGGCCCTCTAGCACTTACTGAGAAAGGGCTGTTAGAATCTCTAGTAGCTTTAAATATTGGAGACTCTGACATTGGTTAGCATCTATAGAATGTTTCCGTTTTCCTAGTAAACAAAGGTATTGTACTTAATACCTTTCTTTGTGTCTAGTTATTAGCTCTGAAATTAAATTATTTGCCTTAATATTGCTATTCTGTTTTTTATGTATTGATATTTTCATGTTATATATTTTCTTTGCTTTTGCTTTCAGTGCTCACATACCTCCCTTTCCTTTTTCCAGGGGAGTTTTATTAGAAGAAATTCCAGCAATAATATATTGTAAAGGGGAGATGCATTAGCTATATCCATGTTTATGGAGTTGGTGTGTTATTTTGATACATATAGATACTATCAAATACAGAATCTAGGCAATTAGTATACTTTATTATCTTAGACATCTGTTTCACAAAGGATTATTTTTAGGTACATTGCCCAACCCTGCCCATTTAAATGATATTTGAATTTTCACTAAGATGTTATATATTTTTCTCAATTTTTTGTGTACTTTTCCTGTCTTTTATTCCTTTCTAAATGAGTACTTAAATGTTTTTTTCTCTTTTGATTTACAGTAAGATTTAATGCATTTTTTATAATTAAGTATAATTTGCATATTTGTTGCTTTAGAAATTACCTTATGCATAAGTGATTTAAAGTTTGTGATGTCAGCATTTTAATTCTTCAGATGAAGCCCTACACTCTTATTTCTACTTGGGTTACCTTAACTTACTTTCTCTTAAATGTTATCTTCATCATTAGTTTTATTTATTTATTTATTGATTGATTGATTGTAGTTTTTGTTTTGGTTGTCAAACATGACTTTAAATCGTGGAAGAATGACATTATATAGCATTTAGTCAGCATTTCTCTGTTTTGTGTTTTGTTTATAAATGATTCGAAGGTGCTTTTCCCCAAACTTTCTCAACCTTTCTATAGCATTTTTAAAGTACAAATTCCTCAATTCATTTAAAAATATGAGATAGAACAAAATATTCAAGTAACTGCTATATAGCCAGGACATTATCTGTCTCAGCAGTTTTAAGTACATTCTAGAACTCTAATATAAATGAATATCTTGTTCTTTGTGGTAATGAGTGACATGTTGGTTTGCCATCAAACACTGAAGAACAAAACAAATACCATTTCATATGTAAAGTCCACGGTAGCAATGCTTTAAAACCATTAGTTGTATTTTTTTCAACCCTTAAGGAGATAAGGGCTAAAACGTTTTAAAAATCACAATATAATTAATCTTTATATTCATATTTATTAAATTCAGTATGCATAGGGGAGATGCTCATGTGCATTTGCTGTGGCATGTATGGGAGGACAAACTGCAGGAGTCAGTTCTCTTCTCCTGGCATAGGAGCTCAGACTTCAGTTTGACAGCAGGCCACTCACTGGTGCCAGTTAGTACAGTGTGTTCAGTTTGTTTGGGATGTCAGAAAGCAAGCAATTAATTTTTTTCATTTTTCTTAGGATTTTGAGTGTCTCATTATGTAGCAGAAGCTGGTCTCCAGTTATTATCTTTCATCCACATCTCAACTGCAGAGACTATAGGCATAGTAAAGAGTTCCATGTAAATGTTGTTACCTAGCAGGAAGCTGGGGTTGTCTGCGCTCTCGGTACTTGAATTCTCTACTTTGTTTTATGAACTGGCACTTCATATCTAATAACTACCTTTCATGCCCTCATAAATGTGTTTTTCCTGAATATTCGTAAGTGGTGGATTGGAACCATCTCGTTTTAAGATAATCAATCCTCTATGATCCATATTCTCATAGAATGTCATACAGCATATTTTCAGTGTTTTACCTCTATAGAGTTAATCATTAGACAGAAATTCCTTCACCCTCTTCCACATTTCTTGGTGTTAGAATTGATTTCCTTTTCCCTGATTTTACTGTCTTTAGTTTTTACTGCTGTCAATCACATGACTTTCCTGTTTGCCATAATTTATTCTTTTGCTTAAGCTTTAGATAATTTCCCCCAGTTACTTTTCTCTCCTCTCTAACTGCATGAATTGGGCATGTGTGTGGTCACATTTAAGCTTTTTCCTAAGGTGCTTTAGAGAACTGCTTTCTCCCTTTCGAGTGAGCTGTTCTGAACTTGGGTGGTCACTGCCCCTTTGATACTGTGTTCTGTGCTATGCTTGCTCATTTATACATTGCTTTATTGTTTTAATCTCTTCCTGGAGTTAATTGCTTTCAATATATTAACTTTTTTCATTTCACAATCTTGGAATTATTTTGAATGCTAATGACATTATTGGCATGGCTGTTTACATTTAAGTAGTAACTTATGTAAACTGAAATGCATTGTGGGAGCTTAGAAGTATTCTTTTTTAGCACCAGCTTTCAAAGTTCCACATAGTGTATTGTGTCTCAGAGGAGAATTTAGTAAATCTTCAGAGAAACATAGGGAATTAGTGATGAAGCCTATTGTCTTAATTCTAATTTTCCTTTTTTTCTAGGATTTATTTTCATTTTAGGTGTTTGAGTATTTTACCTGCATGTACGTCTGTGCATCTTGTGCATGTCTTGTACCCTCCAAGACCAGAGGAGCCTTGAGTTAGAAGAGGTTGTGAGCTGCTACGTGGGTGCTGAGAACTGAATCTGGGTCCTTTTGTAAGAACAGCAAGTACTCTTAACTTTTGAGCCATCTCTCCAGCTCCTGCATTTTCTCTTCTATGATTAAGGCTAAAAATATCAGACATTTATACTGTTACATACTTCAGAAAATCCTGCCAACACTCCATCAACTTTCTTCTTTTTAATAACTTAGTCCAAGATAGTCATAGACTTCAGTTCTATAAGTGAAACCAGAGTTTTCGTGGGGTGGACATTAAGAATTATAACTGTTTTAGTGTGTGTGTTTGTCTACTGTGTGTATGCATGTGTATGTGTGTCCATATGCTCCTGTGTGAGGGTGAGTCCAGAGATTGACATTGGGCATCTTCTTCTATTGCTTTCTACCTTATTTTGTTGAGACAGATTGTCCTACTGAACCAGGAACTTGCCAATTTATCTAGATTTGATTATCCAACAAGCCTCTGGGATCCTCATGTCACTGCTTCCCGACTGATATACAAGCACAGGTTATCACACCTGGCTTAGTTTTTGTTTGTGAACTGTGAGAGCTGGGCCTGGGGATTGGACTCGGGTCCTCACGCTTGCTCGTGCAATCGTCACTCTGTTGACTGAGTTGCCACCTCAGTCCCATTATCGAAAAGTTTAGTGACTATTCTATTCCTACTCATTAACAGTGGCTATAAATGTTTGTTTCTCTGGCAATGTGCCAATACTAGTATAGTAAGTGGATTTTTATATATTAACAGAGTTAACCCTTTGTGTTTGTTGTACTCTTTGTCTAATAGCCACCTAAGGATGAGTTGAACACCAGAATGTTTGTGTTCCGAGCTGTGTTTGACAAGTGGATCTGACTTTTCCTTCAGTGCAGTGTGCTGAGATTCTCAGGCTAAGGAAACATGAGAGCACTGAGGCAAAATGCAGAAAAATCAAGGGGAGGAAAAGGTCAGAAAGCTTAGCAGTGGATCCAAGCCACAGGCCTATGTTTATACATATTCCTCCAAGGTGAGTGGCTGACCTAAGACCATGGGAAGAGCAAGTTCCAGGAAAAGGGACACCTTGTAGTGGAGCCATAATTATGACCTGATTTCAGCGCAAAAAACACAACTAGCCTGCCTGCCTGAAAATTTACACAAGAAATGCAGGAAAGAAACATGAACTATGCAAATCAGAGCATGATTTTAAGTTATCAGTGGAGTAGAAAACATGAGTATGTTAAATCTTGCTACTAGAATGTTAGCCTAAGGATAGCTGGATAAATACAGACCATAACCATCGTCATCATATTGAACCTGGAACTTGCTGATTGGCTAGACTGTGTGGTCCCATCTCCCCAGTACTGGGATTGCAGGTGTGTACTGCCACACCTGAATGTTTGCCTTGGTGCTGGGGATCTTTGGATCTCAGATCCTCATGCTTGCACCTCCACCAGCTGAGTCCTCTCTTTAGCACCCAGGCTTTGAATCCTACTGATGAAAAGGGAGTGGTGTGTGTGTCTTTCAAAGAATTGATGGTAGAAACTCCATTTGTGTTGCCATCGTGATTGGAGGAGGTGACATGAAAAGCCCTGTGAATTGGATGAGTGTCACTCACAGGGCCATAATCGAGGAAGTGGATAAGTCACTAAGGCAGGTTTTCAGGCACACACTCGATGTATGTGTGTGGTGTGTGATTGTCCTCTCTGTGCTATTCTCACAGCTTCACTGAAGTACTCAGAACGAGGGGCAGATAACTAGGACCTTGCTGTTTTCATTGCACAAGAGCTATAGAATGTTAGGAAGTGAAAGTGTAAGTTTTAGAAAAATTAGTACTTTTTTAGTCCTAAGTGTGCAAGCTTACAACTTTTTAATTTATTCTTGTTTTCAGTGGCAACTATTTATGTTGGAAGATTTCTAGCTCTTTTCAGTTTTCCCTCTTTGTACAAAAGGGTGAACATAACAGTATATTTAATACACAGTTCCTCATAGAATGATCAGTGAAAATGAACTTCACTGGGGTGGGACAGTTCAGGGGACAGTGTATCAAAGAACTTGGCTTAGCTGAGGCTCAGCTCATTTTCCCCTGTGCTCTTGATTTGCACCTGATAGCAAGTTGTAACAGCCGTCTTAGAATCACAGACCTTAATATATTAGCAAGACCTATCAAATTAAATACCTTACTATTGTCCCCACTCCTCACCATACTCTTCATGTGGCAACCAGAGAAACTTCAGAAATCCTAGTGACATTCCTTTACTCCAGTTTAGCACTCCTTGTTATTAGGGTAAAAGCCATGTGTTTCATCATGGACTGATGGCCTCATTCCTGTTTTCTGATGTTTGTTCCTAGTGCTGGCAGCCTCACTCTTAATTGTCAGCTATAGCCATACTAAGACTACTTTAACTGAACTGCGTTAGGGTCATTCTGCAGTTTAAGTTTGGAATCTTTCCTTGGAAACTCATGTACTCCTTCATGCCCTTATCTCTTTCACAGCTTTGCCTCATGATAATGCCATCATCGAAGGCCTCACTAGTCACCACATTTGAAATGGCAGCCATCCCTCTCGCTAGTACTGCACCTCCTCTCTAACATTGTGTGTTTAAGTTACATGTTTGACTATTCACAGCAACTCATCAGTCTCGCTGTTAAGACAGACTTTTTTCAGCTCATGCCAGGGTCTCGGCAAATGTTTATTAAATGAGGGCATCTTGAACAAGTAGAAACACAAATAGCTAAAAGTAAATATAATGGAATATTAATTATACTCTGTCACATTTGTATGGAGAATCCTGTTTTGTAATTGTACTAAAATGGCTCCTGTGAAGACAACTATACTTTTAGGAAAAGGTGAGAGATGACATAAATTACCACCAGCACTACCACAGTGCCACTACTGACTGTGTCACCTTGAATATGTTGCTTACTGTTCTTCTGTAAAATGCATATTGTAGGTGCCACCCCCCCATAATGGACATGCAAACTATAGAAATGTGGGAAGAACTAAAAAAAAAACATTCCTATAGCTTAAGTTTTCAAAACTGTCTAGTGAGCCTCCATTCTTGAGTCTTCAGCTTCCGGTTGTGTAGAGAGGAGTGGAGAGAGGCTAGCACACGGTGCTGCAGTGAATGTGTGCTTTGGGGAAAACTGATGAGTTTGATCAAAGAGAGCAGGAGGCTAATATTCTGAATCTCTGGTTTGCACAAGTTCTAGAGAAGTGGTCTTCACCCTTCCTAATGCTCTTTCATACAGCTTTCATACAGCTCCTCATGTTGTGGTGACCCCAGCCATAAAGTTATTTTCATTGCTACTTCTTAACTGTAATTTTGCTACTGTTATGGATCATAATGTAAATATCTGATATGTGACCCCAAATGGGTCACAACTCACAGGTTGAGAACCCCTCTTCTAGAGGAAGATTTTGTTTTTTAAACAAGTGAGGGAATTTTATTTTGTTAGGCTATGAAACCATAATCCTTCACCATATTTTTTTATTGGTGAAATGACAAGACTGAGAAATATGAATCCAGCATGCGTGTATTTCAAGAAGGAGTTACTGGAATCAAACGAGCTGCTTTAAGAAGCTGCTGATTAATTCCAGGAACAAAACGAATCCATCTATTTAAGCTGGCAGCAGTGAGAACAGACAAAAGGGAGGAAGAGAAGCAGCAGCACTCATGACTGACTGGCTGGATGTGGAGAACAAGGAATGGCACTGCAGTGCTTTGAGATCAGCTTGGGTGGCTGGGGTACCACTGGGTGTTCGCAGTGCTAACAAGAAAACAGAGAGATGATCTAAGTATGGAGAGAGTCCATCTTGGTCTGGAAATTATCCAGCATAGAGGCTTTCAAACTCTTCCTTCCCTCCTCTGTGGAGTGCTATATGAGAGTCAGTATGTAAAAACCCCGAGTGTGAAGTGTGAAGCTGATTTGGTTGAAGCAAAGATGGAGGGGATGTGTGGTAGGAGTGTCAGCAGAAATCAGGGTCATGTGTGTGTCCAGAGTGTCATCTGAGTGCCTGTAACCTTGGTCTTCATATCTTCTTTCTGTTTTCTTGTTGTAGTAGTTAGTAAATATTTATTCTTTTAGAATTTTGTCTCAAGTTTCAAGATTAGTAGAATGTAAGAGAGACATAAAATTCCTTCCCATTGGAACTTAGCCTTTATTAAAGAAAGCCACAGTTTGAAATAAAGTTAAAAATGAAATCATTGTAATATCCCCATCCTATAAAAGCCTTGTGATAGAGAACTGTTGCAGAGGGATGGTCAAGGACATCTTTCAGAAAGTTGTCATTGAGCTCCAAGGGAGAGGAGGGAGAAGAGGAGGAGGGAGAGATGCAAAGAGGATAGGCACAGTGAGGGAATGGGAGGCTGAAACAGTGGGGTTGAGGTTTACTAGGTTTGGGTGTCTAGCTCCTTCGTGTCTTTTCTCACGTTGTCTTCACATTCCAGATTATCTTCAGCACCTATTCCACAGCTTCGTATTCTCTCATGTTCTTTCTGACCTGTGTTTCAATTCATTTTGAAATCATTCTTCAAACCACCAGACAAGACATCCTTTGTGGAGTCTGCCATGAGCAGGACCTTATTGTTGTGTGTGATATGCTTTTGTAATTTGTATGTTATACCTATATTCATAAACTGTGAGATTTCTCCAATTTGTATTGTATTTTCCTTCGAAGTGATAAATATCTACACCTGAAAACCAGAGTAAAAGAAAAAACCACCACCTACTTTGTTAATTTCTGTGAATGGAGATTTCTTGCCTCATCTTAAGTCCTCGTCCTGCTGTTAATGCAAGGCTACTTCATGGTAGGGATTTTTTTTTGGAGGAGTTATGATATTGTACATTTTTATGGTGTTAGCTATTAAGGAAAGTTTATGAATAAAATTATTTAGGCAGTCTTTCTAAATGGGACATTTGACTGTTCAGTACAAAAACGACATTGATTAAAACCAATCTGATTAAGTTTCCATTAACTTTATTAATGGTTTGAATTTTATGTCAGATAAATAGAAGATTAAAGTTGTGTTGTCAATGTCAGCTTTTTAAATATTCTACTAGGAAGTATGAAGGCCTTTTTTGTTTTCTCTGTATTTTTAATTCTCTTATTTTTAAAATAATTAATTTGAATCCTTTTTTCTGTAATCTTCTTAGGTATTTACATTCTTTTATACAAGGTTCAAGAAATCATCACCCATTAGAGAGCGATTTGATATATCATGACAATAGCATATGATTTGTTTTAGTTTTTTTTTACTTTAATTAATTAATTATTGATTTTTTTTTTTAAGTCAGGTATTCTCTGTAGCTTTGGAGCCTGTCCTGGAACTCACTCCTCACTCACTTTGTAGACCAGGCTGGCCTCGACCTCAGAGATCCTCCTGCCTCTACCTCCCGAGTGCTGGGATTAAAGGCATGCACCAACACCACTCAGCCTTATTTTTAATTTCTAATTATTGTGTTGTTCTAAAAAAAGAGAAAAACTGGAAACTGTTAGCATTGATTTTTGACAGTCTTGTAAATTTCATCCTCTTTTGGGAGGAGGCTCAATCAAATTTGTAATTGAAAATTAAGTCACCTTGATATTAAAATAGAAGAATATATGGCTTATATCATTCTAGGAATTTGCATGAAGGGAGTTTAAAAGCAAGTGAAATTATGAAAGCCTGAAAAGTCTCTGATGGAAACTGTCGATGAGGGCCATACTATCACTTTTTCATATGTAACGTAATTTGGAAATTTGAACAGCATTTCATTAGTTTAACTAATTGTAAATGGAAGCAAAACAAAGTGGTAATATTTTGCAAAGTAAGTAAAAGGCTTAAGGACACAGCTGTTTTTGTTGGAGCAGACATGAAGGCATATCATTTTAAAGGAAACTGAGGTCTGTAGCTATCTGTTTGGGAATGTCTTTTAGTTACAGTGGTGTCCACAAAAGTTAGATCTGAGTGAAGATCTGGCTAGCAGCTCCCTCTGTCCTTCTCTGTACTTGGTAGAGTGAGGAACATCATGTGTGCAATATATTTGTTCTACTGCAGTCTGTCCTGGGCAGCTGACACCCTCTGAAATTAGCTCTTTATCTTTTTTACTTTCACCTAGCTATTTTAACATTTATACAAATGTTAACTTATTATTTAAATGGGAACATTGAGTAACTAACTCTCATTATAGATAATCACATTCTGTTGGTGTTTGTGACTTCCCGTATTTATCCAAATAGGAAACATTATTCATTGAGAAAGATATAAATCACTTTTTCTTAGTGAACAACAAACCAGCAATTTAAATGAATGTCTCATATTTCAGTTGCTGAATAAGAATATTTTTATTTGCCAATTCTTATAGCTAGTTGTAGGTTTCTGTTTTGATTTAATGCAGAAGACAGTTACAGGATAACTTTTAGTTCACAGTAAAGTGTACTATATGGATGGTTATGTTATCCGTGTTATTATCCACTTAATATAAGTATGAAAATTTAAATAAATTAGGATAAGAATTAATGTAGATATTTATTTTCTTATATATGAGTTACTTATCAGAACAACCATTTTTATCTTTGATTTTAACAAGTTTGGTTAGATTGAAATCTTCAACTTTTCATAAGACAGTGACACCTCTGTACTTGTCTGAATATTTAAACATGATTATTTAAGACTAATAGGTCACCATTGCATTTTGTTACTTCTAATGTAGGTTGTAAAAGTACAGAATGAGCATTTATTACATCTATATTAATTTTGCTGAAGGCTTGTGGGTAGTCAGCTCAAATAAGAAAGTGTTACAGATTTGGTTAAGAATGCCAGAGAAACCTATGTTTTATCTTCCTAGTTTTAAAGATTCCTGTATTGCTGTGATTTGTGTAAAGGGGGGCAGGCCTTTTAAGCATGGGCCTCTTGAAGCCCGCTGCCTACTGCTGTGTGCCCTGTGCTGCTGCTCAGTTCTTTAACTCTCCTGCCCCTCCATTAAGTGAAGATGTTTGATTGCTAGATGCGTTCTCATAGCACATTCCTGGTGTGTTCCCTTAGGAGGTATGTGAGATAGCTGGACTTCACACATAAGTGCATGGGACTTTAGGTTATATGATATTATATATGCAATAGCTGCTTTACTAGACATTTTGGTTGTGGGTTAATTTTTCACTGATGCATTAATTCTTATATTCTAGTAACATTGCAATTTTAACATTTATTTAATACTGCTAACATTTTAGAAATATGTGTAAAATATATGTGAGTATTTAATGAACAAACCTTGTACAATACCACTGAGGAATTTCTAAATGTTTATTGTATGGAGGGGTCCTGGTGTCATAAATCTGGTATTCACCATATTCTCACATTTTGGCTTTATTAACTATTTGCTGGCTCCCATAAGTGATGTTGTACAAATGTTTACATTTATGATCCATTGTAATTTTAAAAATTATATACATGTTTTATTTTCTCTAGTTTGGCTTTTTATTTTAGTCTCAGATTTCATTGACAAAGGTTATAACATTGGCCTCGGTGCCTTTCCTGCACACATTTATATCGGTGGATGGACGCTAGCTTATGGCATTTCAGACTCAAACTAACTGACTTTCCTTGGAACAGAAAAATTGTTTTCAGTTAAGCCACAGACTCCCATAAATAAAGCTCTGGTCTTAAAGAAACACAGCATTTAACTGATTTTTGAAATAGTCAGAGTTCAAAGTCATGCAGTAAAAAAAGGGAAACAATTTCTGAATTGTGAGTGCTTCTGGTACTGCTGACAAACAGAGGACAGAAAGTCATCCACAACAAAATAGGAGCTGCTGCAGGGTTAGCAGTGGTCTGAAGGAATGTCAAAGCGATGCTGCTGGGGGCTCCTGCAGAGCCACCTCCTCACTGCTGAATTACCTGCCTTGCCTATCTCCAGCCCCGCAAGGCTTTGCGGCCTGCCTGTGATAGAAGAGAAGGAGTTGTTGGCGTTCCTGTTCCTTTTGATATATTCTTTGCTTCAAAGAAGTTACTTTTTTTTCACGACAAAAAGTCCAGGAAACAATCATAATGTAGAAAATGATTTTTTTCATAAAATTAATGTGTAAGTGACCATGGAGTCATAATTGCTCATTCCTCAGGTAACCAGAGAGAGGGTCTCAAATTACAATATTTGTATATAAATAAGTTCTAAATGGTATAAAAATAGTTAAAAATGAAGGTAATTTTTTGGGGAGAGTGCAAGAAAATTAAACTATTAATAATGTTTAATAGTAAATAACTATTAATCATGTGTAGATATTTAATCCAGTTAAACAAGAACATTTAAAAATTATTTTACAATAAATATAGGTCATTTCATTTTAATAAAATTTTCCATTTCTGATTTAAAGGAGCTTGTCTTCAAATGTCTCAGCATCCTTCTTAAGTAGTAGTATGATGTAATTACTCATTAGTATTTAACAATGTGATGAAACAACAGCAGTTTCTAGAGGATGACACTGTTGTAACCGCCTGCTGGAACTATTTCCACACAGTTCCCTGTTGTCTAGAGCTTACAACAACAGTGATGGTAGCAGTTAGTGTGTCCTTTCCGAGGGACAGATGACAATAGCATGGTAGTAATGAGTGTGTTGGTATCACCAGTGCCTTAATTTCAGATCACATAGACTGGATAGGGCTATTCGAGACTATAATCAACCCTTGATCAAGCGAGCTTTCTCGAGATTAGTGCATCCCTCCACTAAGAGACTATGTCTTGTCATCGATGAGGCATGGCTCACTGCTGTGTGGCCGTTCCCAGGTTCTGAATCTAGATTTGTTTCCATATGTTAAATATTTAGCAAGTCATTGTAACATGTTGGCAGGGATATTTTTTTCTTTTTCTCTATGTTCCTCATGGTTAATATAAGGGGAAAAATGTTCTTTTAACCCAAACTGACTATACAGTATCAGGAGGAAGCTCTTTCATTTTAAATTGCAAGGTTTGTATGTTCCATTAGCTGCGAGTGTTGAATTCTGTATTTCTTTCCATCTCAGAACTTACGATTATAGCAAATGAGGTAGACGTTTATACTTTCGTTCTTTATTCTCTGCTGTTCTGAATGCAAAATAACATTCAAACTTGTAAAAAGCGATCTTGTTTCAAATCAGAAAACTGCATCACTAGACTATAAATTTCCATTTGAAAAGCCCTTTGAAAAATATTATTCTGTTCCTGGCTTTCATATTGATTAGATCCACTCTTATTTTAGGAAAATGTGATTAAATGACATTCTAAAACAATAATGGGCAGTTTCAAACAACTAACCTTTCTTATAATATGTCATTGAACAGACCAAAAGATTTAGCTGCAAACTCTGAGACTTCTAGATAACCCCTAGGTCCACGACTGGACTATGCTGTCAAACCTGTGTTACCTACACAACATTCAAAATAGGGTAAGACTTAACCAAGAAAGACTTGATAGTTTATATTCTAAATCAGTGCTGGTGGGGATGAGAGAAGCATACCTTTATCTTCCTCCAGTTCGTATTATTTGTTCCTTCTACCTTTTTTTTTCTTTGTATTTGACTTGATGCTTACAGGTTCATTTTCCAGATCATACATTCAACATTATCTGGAAAAATCCTGTGCTTAGAGGGGGATGGGAAAGAGGCCCTGCTTAAGAAGGTCATCAGGACCTCGGCATGCCTGCAGTTCACAGTCTTCATTTTGTTTCCAGTGAGTTAAAAAAAACTAATTAATTCCATTTTTTACCAGTACGCAAGAACATTTTTTAGTTGACTTTCTCATTCAATTGACCTTAGTTTTGTATCTTTGCACAATTTGATTTTTCATTTTCTGTAGTAGTTTATTAAACTTTTATAAGAGACATGAATATTCTCATCCAGTGAAAAATCATGTACTTAGTGAATCTGAAAATGTTTATCTATAAAGCATGAGTGATAAAAATTATATGATGATTAGGGCCCTTAAAATAGCTTGTTAGGTTTATTTTCCTTCCAATTCATTTAAGTAAGTAGATCTGAGTGTAGAATGTTGTCGTTAATCTTTGTTCCCTCTTGAGAATGGATCTCATTATGTTGCCCAGACTAGTAAGTACCTAAGCTCAAACGATCCTTTTGTTTCAGACATATGCCTTGAGACTCCAAGACACCAACTTTTGGTTTATTCATTAAGAATTTTTTCAAGAAACACAAAATATATAAATAAATTCTGTAAAATTACGAAGTGCTTTTTTTCTCCATTTATTGTATCATTTAATCATTTGTCCTTTCAGTGTTAAATTCTGTAGGTTAGTATTCCTTGTTTAAATATATAAAGGAAGATATTTTAATATTGAAGTAAGAAATAGATTCTTGAATATTTATTCCATTGTAAACAGTTATTTCTTTGTTAAGTTTAACATTAAATACTACTTATTTTAACAACCTTTCACACCATGAATGTTTTTATTTCTCGAACTCCTACAAGCAGAGAGTATGCTATTTCTTATATACTCAGAACAGTGAAAATACATTCAATTCATGTTGTGGCTTTTTACATCTTTCCTTCTGTTTTGTTTCCTTCTTTTAATTTGTAGCTATACAATAAGGCAGTATGAATTGTTTTGTATTTATGCCTTTTCTCCATATTTTTACAGTATATTTTATAGAACTAAATATCTAGTAGTTGAAATGCTCACACACTTTTGAGAAATTCTAAAAACACAATTCTGCTAGTTAATGATATCCAGAAAGTATCCTATTCTGGAAAAAGATCATCTCTTCAGTGCACGTCCAATTAAACACCCAATTCGAAAGGATATCTAAGGTGAAGGATGTTTGTGTAATGCTAAACATAACCAGAGACACTGTGGTTTTAGCAAAGGTACCATTGCTCTATTTTATCAAGTGCCAGAAACTGCATAATGAAAGTCTTTCAGCGAGTGAAAATGTAAGTGAAAAAACATGAAAATACCACCCAGCTGGTAGAGATCTTCCTAATTTTTACCTGATTGTATTTCTGAAGAAATATGGCAGGCTGTCATAAATTTTCAACATGAACTGTGTTTTTGTTGCCAATTTCCATATCCTTTAAAAAGTGCTGAAGCGTGCATTTGCTATTTATGTTTGCAGTAGACTGAGTACACTTTTACTATTTGTGGTCTGAGAAATTGGAAACAACCAAACAGTGGTGCTATGGTCTAAAAAAAAAATAAATTTTAAACAGCTGCAGACAGTATTTTTAGAATGCTAAGAGTCCTAAATCTGTGCAAGTACCCCCTACTCCTTTTTTTCTATTTAAAATGGGGGCTATGTCACCCATAGAAAGTCAGTCTTTCATTGTCACATCCACAGTAGATTAAAAAACTGAACTCAGAGTCTGCTTTTGACTAACAGAAAGCACAGCTAGCATCTCTGTGCCAGCTGTTTGCCAGAGTGTAAATGTTTGTTGTTACATGCCAAGTGCCAAGCTTAATCAGTTCATAGTTCTTATCATTCCCCAACCCTCACACGGACAAGACTATCGTACAAATGAGAAAACTGAGTAAGCGATGAGTCAAGATAGGTTGCCAGCGTCACAACATTTATCAACAGTAAATCTGCAATCCAAGTTCTTCCCCTAGCTACAGCCCACTAACCCAAGGGGTTGGTTAAGCCTCGTGTTTTGTGAAATGTGTTTTTTCCTCATAATGTTATTAAAACATGTATAAGTGTGTGTTTCTAAATAGAAACTCCTGAAAAGATTTAAATGTAATGAAATTATAAAGTCAAAACAGTTATAAATTAAAAAGAAATCCATGACATCATTCACAATCAAAATGAAGGTTTTCATTTGATGTTTTGTTTCTCTGTCCTGCAAATAAGTTTTCTTCCCTGCATAGCTTTCATAAGATTTCTTTACACACAGCCTTGTGTAAGACCTTATCACTGATTCCCAGTGGTCAGTAGTATTTTTCATTTCATGGTGAAAACAAAACATGGTTATATTCAGAGGGCCCTGAATGTCAAGGTACAAGGTTGTTCCTGAGACCAGGGAAAACCCAAGGGAGTTCCTCCCTCCCCTGTGCCACAGCACTGTGCAGGCTGAGGTGACTGAGGCACACACCCTTCAACTTCATCTGCGTAAGTTGGAAGTTCCTTGTTTTGTTTTTCTGCTGAATATGTGTGTTTGTGTGTGTGTGTGTGTGTATGCGTGAAAACCAGTGGCCAATGATGGATGTCTCTCTCCATCTTATTTTGAGACAGCATCTGTCACTGACCCTGGAGCTTACAGTCCTAGGGATCCTCCTGCCTCTGCCTCCCCAATAATGAGATTACAAGCATACATTGTTGCTTATGGCTGTTTGTAGGTTCTGGGGATCCAAATTCAGGTCTTTATGCTTGCCTTGTGAACATTTTACCAACTGAGCCATCTTCCCAGCACAGACTAGAAGTTCGGAATATTACTGCCTTTTCTTTAGGCTATATCCATTTTCATCACATTTTTCTATTATATTTATTATAAAATCACACAATTATTTGGCCATTATTTGTGCAATTCCATATCTACTTTCTTTCCCCATTTCCATCATCCTGCCACAATTAAATATTCTATCTTCCAGTTCATTTCAAACAATCATAAATGTCTGTGAGAACTATTACTGAAAGCTTGCATGTTCCAAACATTAGATTTTTAAACTTCATTTGAAATTAGTGTTAGTGTTGCTGCGATCCACTGTGACCAAAAGCAAGTTGAGGAAGAAAGGGTAAATAAATAAGGCTTAGACTTTCATGTCCCTGTTCATTATAAAAGGAAGTCAGCACAGGAACTAAAACAGTGTAGGAATCTGGAGGCAGGAACTGATACAAAGGCCATGGACGGGTGCTGCTTACTAGTTTGGTCCTCATGACTTGCTCAGCTTGCTTTCTTATGGAACCCAGGACATCCTGTCCAGGGATGGAACCACCCACAATGAGCTGGGCCTTCCCATCAATCACTACAGCATAATTCTCTACCGCAGAATCTTATGGGGGCATTTTCTCAATTGAAGTTCCCTCCTTTCAGATAAAACTAGCTTGTAGGAAGTTGACATAAAACTAGCCGGCACACCACTATAGTTCGTCTAACCATTTATTGTCTCTTTTACAGTTTGGGGTGCTAGACACAGATAACTTTGCTACAAGAATATTCAGTATCTTTTGGAATAACTATTCTTAAGCACTGTGAAAGTAGGATACTACTCAAGATGAGATCAACTTTATTTAGTAACTTAAATAAAAATACTTCAATATGGCCAAGGAGAGGGCTTAACTGGTAAAGTACCTACTGTGCCAGCATGAGAACCCAAAGTTTCTATTTAGCACTCATGTAAAAGCTGGGCATAGCCAGGCTGTGGTGGCACATATCTTTAATCTAAACACTTGGAAGGCAGAGGCAGGTGGATCTCTGAGTTTGAGGCCAGCCTGGTCTGCAGAGTGAGTTCCAAGACAGCCAGAGATACCCAGAGAAACCCTGTCTCAGACAAAAAGAAAAGAATAGCTGAGCATAGTGAAGAGCTTCTGTACCTCTAGTCCCCATCCCTGGAGTGGAGGGGGCTTATGGGAATAGGCAGCAGGCAGATGCCAGAGATTGCTGGCCAAGACAATCTTTCCTATTAGTGAGCTCCAGGTGAGATTGAGAGTGATGAAGACACCAATGCCAATTTCTGGCTTCCACATGCTGTGTATTTGTGAACATCGGTACCAGCATGCATATATGTGTACACACACACACACACACACACACACACACGGACATGCATGAACCGATGCACATAAGCAGTCACAGTAGGTTAAATTTAGTTTCCTTTGTATTGCAGATATATTTTTAAAACATTCCTGTTACTTGGGACTGTGTAGTGTGTTTGCTCTAGAACCCATTTCCTATTAGATTGTATGGCACTTTGGAGAACCACTATTGTGCATGTGCATGTATCCAAGTAGAATGCTGTGCTGCATGCCCTGATGAAAGAGTTAGAAAATCGCCACTTCCAAAGATAGCCTTACTCTGCACCTTATCCCCAGGACTTTATTTTACTTTAAAGTAAAAATGCTTCTTTAAATGTACTTTTGTCAGTTATTTTAGACAGTTAGTTTAACGAAATGTATATTTTGTTTATAGATGTGTGGTGGTGATTTTTCTTTTTCTGTATCACTAACCAGTCCTTTAAGTACTGTTATGTTTAGTGTTTTTCTTGCCAACTACACTCACCATTCTCTTTTGACCAGAAACTGCATGTGTTGTGTGCAAGAGTAGAGTTAATACTGTAAAAGATGATTGAAAACTTCGTTTTTTGTCACCAATTAATTTAATAAATAGCGTTGTAAAATGTAGGGCTTGATAGAATCTTCTTGATTTTTGAGTCATGACATGAGAACCACCAATGTAAGCCATATAAAGACCAAGTAGCCAACAAAATAATGTCATTGATTTCTGTAAAATATTTAGTTAATTAAGTTTTTTTTTGAGATATGACCTCATTATGCACACCCTGGCTGGTGTGCGTCTTGTTACGTAAACGAGGCTGGCCTTGAACTCAGATACCTGCCTGCCTCTGCCTCCCAAGTGTGAGTGTTGGGATTAAAGCCCGTGCCATCATGGTGACTCATGTCGCTGATTTCTAATGAATGAATAAACTGGCAAAGGAAGATCAAGGCCCAGATGCCTAATCTGATTCTTTTAACCTTAACATGAAACACACAAATTATATATATAATTTGTGTGGTTGTTCATGAGGTTGTGAACAGTACAGTATGGGTGCTGGGAACTGTACTCAGGTCTTCTGGAAGAGGATCAGCAAGTATTCCTAACTACGGAACCATCTCTCCAGCTCCTTAATCTCATTATTTTTTTTTATTTTTTATTTAATGTTACCCCAAGTTTCTGTGGTCCAACTATTCTTATTTTAAAGCACTTTTCACACCACCATATTTTTGTTTTTACATAGACTTTTGTTTGGATAAGTCAGAATGTGTTGGGACTTTAATCTCCCCCAAAGCCTTGATTCCCCCCGCCCCCCATAAAGTCAGTATCAGAAACAGGATCTATTATGCAAGACTCAGAACCTGAACCTCTGCTGTAACCAGAGCACAGGTTACCCATGTGAGTGTCTGCAAAAGATGTGAGAAAAATCTGCTCCAGGAAACTGAAAGACTTTGGTGGATAGGAACACTGAGCTAGGAGTCAGTCCTGGCTTTGTGCAACAACTGGCAGTGAACCCTTTTAGCCTTTTTATTGCACTCTTGGACATCTCAGTCCTTTGGATATTTTTTTCTCAGGAGAATCAGTGAATATGAAAGAAGTGCAATAACATATGTTAAAGACATACAGGTCTCAAATCTGAGGCCACCAATTTCAGAAGCTCAGTAATTTGGTTATTATTTTCTCACAACCTTCATTGTTCTGTGATATTATGTATGCCACGGGAGCATTTTCCTGCTTCTGCTGGGGCAGTGGCATGCATGCCACAGGAGTGTTCTCCTGCTTCTACAGTGGCAGTGGGCATACATGCTACAGGAATGTTCTCCTGCTTCTGCAAGGACAATGCCACAGGAGTGTTTTCCTGCTTCTGATAGGGGCAGTGACATGCATTGTTTTAAATTAGTCTTAACAGAATTTGGGCTTTGATAAAACTCTTCTGTTATGAAATTTAAATATAGATAACTTTTTCATTACCAAAATGCCCACATTTTACTTTTATAGACTTTAGTTATCAGTACAGTGTCATGTTGCAGAAAAGCTCTTCCCCTGTACTCCGTCCTCCATTGCTACTCGTCTCCTACTCCAGTGTCAGTTACAGTTGGTGAGCCAGTATTTGTCATTATTATTTAAAGCCACCTTTTGCATTAGGAGTTGGACTCCAGTTCACACTCTGTGGACTTGAACTAATGTCTATAGTGATGTATTGATGATGGGAGTATAGTATAGATGTGTAGATAGTTTGATTGCTTTAGCAATATATGTGTTCCACTTGGACCACTTTCTTCCCCTCTGAATTCTTAGCAGTCAGTGTTTATAAGTTCTTCGTACCTTTGCCTTTCCAGAGTCTTATAGCTTTAGTCATGTAGCTGAGCATATTTTCATGTATGCTGGCTCATTTTTTTTCCTGTCAGCTTCACATAAGCTACTTTCATCTGGGAAGAGGGAACATCAGTTAAGAAAATGCCTCCATTATTTTGGCATGTCAGTAGGTTTGTGGGGTATTTTTAAGTTTATATTCCTTATGGTAAATGCTAAGAAATTTGCCTGCAGTATTGCATAGTAACAGTACATTTAATTTTCTTTCAAATGCATAGCAATTATATTGTAAAGGTTTATTGATAAACCTTTGTGTTGGGTACATTAGTACTTTGCATATTGATCTTCTCTGTATGCTTCAGTTACCCATCATCTGAAACTTGCTTGCTTCTGAAGAGGACAGTCAAAACCTGTTATCTGTATTGGATTGAATAACACTGTATGTTAACTATAAATACCGATAATGCACTAAACGCAGCAGTCATCCTGTCTGGTCATGGTTTGTACCCCTGCATCCACTTCTCCTTATTGCCCTCTGCTTTCCCCTCTGGCTTCTGCCAGCCATTGCTCTCTCTGCTTGTTTGTTCTCTGAACTAAGCCTATTTATATTCTGTAGAGGTGGAAACCTGTAGTGCTTTATCTTTCCCCTGTCTGGCTTAATTCACTCAATGTCTTCAGTTCCACCCATGTTGCTATAAATGACAGAATTTTGTCATTTTGTGTCCCTTAATGGTAAATAGTAACAGCTCATTTTCATTCTCAATCCCCTAATTGCACTCACTGAGCATGTTTTCATATATGTATTTACCACCTGTGCATCATCATCATCATTTTTTTTTTTGAGACAGCTGCAGTATGTAGCCCGGGCTATCCCAGAACTTGTAGATTAAGCTGTCCTTTCAAATCCACAGAAATCTGCCTGCCTCTTCTGGGACTAACAGTCCCAAGTGCGTGACTAAAAGTCACTTCATAGATGCTTCTTCTAATGAGCTCTTTGGCCTCTCGTTAGTTTAAGTTTTTCTCATTGAGTTGTTAGAGTTGTTTGGCTATTTTCATGTAAGTCCTTTATCAGATAATTAGCTTTATCTTCTTTTAAAATACTTGTGTTTTTAATCTTACCTTACTGGCTAAATTAATTTTTCAGATCTGTTTTTATTCTTTCTTGAAGACCTACTCCCCAAATCAATACAATGGTCCAAATGAGAGACTGACCGGAAATCCTTACACAGTTTTACCCTTACATGCTTAACAGAAAAGATTGTTTGTAGAAATTAAATATATAAAAGTACTCCCAAAAATTAATGGTCAGGCTTGAAGGCATTTAGTGTGTTTTGCATCAAGAAACTTTGCATTCAACTTACTTGGTTTCTTTGGACAAAATGAGAATTCTTCAGTTATTCAATATGTAAAACGCCACATCCCAAGGTGTTCCTGGAATTTGACTATTTCTCAAGAAATGTGCAGAATTTTTTTATCCACTTTTTTTTTATTGTCTTGTCCCATTTTGAGGAATCATATTCTATATTATCACATGGAATTTTAAATTATATTTTAAAACACTAGGTTCCCCGTTGAAGAAATCTGTTTCATTTGTTTTATGCAAGAGGTTAAGTTCTTTAAAACAAAACCTGTGATTTGGTGAAAGCTTCTAGAACTTTACCAGTGTCTTATGCAGAATAGTAGTAAGGAAGTGAGGCCAGAGGGCCACATGATGTGGGAAATTCTTGGCCTACTGCCACAGGGACGTCTGTTAAAAAGTTTAAATTTTTTCTGTGGTATTTTTTTCAGAAAATATTTCCAATTCCCTACATGTTAAAAGTGACCATTTGTGTTCCCTGTAGTGAGACACAAAGAAGCAAGAGGTTGCTACAACTTAATGGTTTTCTAATCAAAATAAAATTGTTGTGCTATTCATCTGTAGAAAGGAGTCTGCAAGTATGATTTTTGGTTTGTTTTGTAAACAAATTCTTCTGGAAAGAGCGTTGTTTGTGTTGGTGCTGATGACATTTCCTTAGCTTTCACTGGTGAACACATCTTTGGGTGGTCTTTTGCCTGGGGGCATGATACAAATATTTGCCTGTCTTGACAAATAGCCACCGCCCTTCTATTTACCCCCACCCACTACCCTAACCTTCTCTTTGAAACTGGCCAAGTGAGTGTGATTGGCTCATGTACTTTTGTGAGGCTTGCCTGTAGAGAATTTGGCTTAATGAAATCTTTATCATGTTTGATTAGTTGAAATGATTCTGAAATATATTCCTATTAAAATCACATTATTTACATTTTAAAGACTGTTTCAAAGGATTTGTTTCCAACTTAAGAGTCTGATTTTTTCATGCCAATCCATAATTCATGAAAATGACAGATGAGAAGTACTTTTCTTTTGGCTTTTCCTTTGTTCTTAAAACATTTTGTGCATTTGGATTTTATAGTTAAATTTTATCTACCTTCCTGAATCCTCCTATATACCTATCCTTTTTCCTTGACTGTTTTTGTTTTTGTTGTTCTATGGGTCTACAATGCATAATTCCACAGTGTAGGAGACTATTAAGGATGGTTTGTCTTCTGTTTTTAAGAATCTTATTAAGAGAAAAGCAGAATATGGAGAATAAAGTTAATTTTAAACTCCCCTTTTTTTAAAAAAAGAGAAAATATATTTTATGTGTATAGTGTTTTGCCTGCATACTTGTTTGTGCACTATGATACTTGGTGCCTGCGGAGGCCAGAAGAGGGTGTCAGATCCTCTGGAACTAGAGTTACAGATGGTTGTGAGTTGCCATGTGGATGCTGGGAACTGAACATGGGTCCTCTGCAAGAGCAGAAAGTGCTCTTAACCCCTGAGCCATCCTTCTATGCTTTCTAGTTCTTTTATAAAAAAGATGGACTTTCAGAGTTACTGTATAATCTCCAAATGACACAGTACTTCTAAATTCTAAAAGTCTTTATTAATTTCTGGTACTTTTTTTCCCACAAAAAGCACTGAAATTTTACTGATCTTTGACTTTTCGTACATGACTTTTCACAAAGGGTGGGAAGGCCAGGAATTTCCTTTGATGAGGCTTTATAGCCGTTTTCCTTTCCTCTCTTACCTGAGACTTCTCAATAAGACTTTCCAGCTTAATCAGACTTTTAGTGCGTAACTCCAAAAGCGGGTGTGCGTTAGCCCTTTCAAAGTCCTTCATCTCTTTCTTTACTCTCTCCAGCTTCTCTAGTGAAGGGAGCTGACTCAAGCTTCTTCTCAAGAGTCTTTCCTTGAGTCTTTGCTCTATCAGCTCCCTCCCTCGAAGCATGCGCTCCTGGTGGTCTTTGATTTGCACCTGTTCCCTCTTTTTGACCTGCTGTCTTCTTTGTGCTGCCTGGCCTTCGGGCACAATTCTCGGTAGCCTTTCATTGGGAAAAAGTCTACACATTGTGTTCTTAAACTTTCTGGCCTGGCCTGTGCTGTGGGCTTCCCTTTCCATCAGTTTCCTCTCTTTCTCAGATACCCAACAGTATCGTTTTCGCCTCTCCATGTTGTGTTGCTTCTGTCCCGGTTTCACAGCCCACTTCTTTCCCCCTCATCGTTTCCATTGTTTTTTCGTCATGGTAAGGCTGCTTTGGCAAGCCAAGAGAACACGCTTCTTCTGTGATGCTTTATATTCCTTTGGTTACTCAGTAACCCAATGTCTTGGTGCAGTTGTGCGCATGCCACCCAGGTTCCAGAGTCAGGACCTTTACACCAGTGGAGACTCTTGACTTTTATCTTACTAGTACCTGTAGATGTGGTCGTCAAACCCAAATCTTCCAACTGCTGAGAATCGCTCCCAAAGATGAGGGAGATTAACTTGTGAGGAGTGGCCACAGAAGGTAACTGGGCCCAAGGATGCCAAAGTATATGTAACTCTGCTTCTAGCCACTGTGCAGCTGTAAAAGACAGCACAGCTTCAGGTCCAGTGGGAGTTGTAGTGCTCTCACTCCGATAGCCTCAGTTAGTATTCAGGAGAGTTAGCACGGTGGCATTTCTGTTCTCCTCACCTCCCGTTTGTAGGTTTTGTAGGTTGTGAGATACAGGTGAAAAAATATACTGATTGGGGTCTGAGCTAGAAAAGCAGCCATAGACCCCTTACTACTACTCCTTGAACTAATAGGATGTCATAATACGTGGTTGAAAATGCCATGGCAACCCAGACCTTCCTTGATTAGAGGTTCTGCTCCCTCCCTGAAGCTCTCAGATGAAGTGTGCCATTCTCCCACTATTTTTAAAGACCAAAATTTGTTTGCATGATACAGTTGAATTGGTAAACAAAACACATGCTCATTCATTTATTTTTATAAAAGTTCTTTCAGATGGTCTTGGTGGCATTGGCCTGTAGTTTAAGTGTTCCCAGAAGCCTAGGAAGAAGAGTCACCCGAACCTGGATTGTAAGACCGCTCTTAATATAAGAGGAGAAAATGTTCTCAGAAAACAGCAGTGATCTAGCTATCTTAAAGCTCTTATTATTTAGTGGCTGTGTTTCTCCCTAGAAAGCAGAACTATGATTCCCATGATTTGTGTTCACAGTACCTATAAAAATGGATGTCATGGCCTCATGTGTTAGCATTAGGCAGAGGTTGCTCCCACAAGAAGAGAGCTGGAGCATGGGCAGACCTTCTGGGGTTTTTGCTCCAGCCTATCCTTATCAATATTTTCATGCTCTTACTCAATTTTCTACTAATACATCTCTTGAGATCACTCCTCTACAGCCCTAGCTTACTCCTTGTCATCTGGTTGTACTGCACTTATTCCTGCTTGTACTAAAAACTTGAGACTTTTTTGTTGTGAATATAAAAGTGCTGTAAAAAGAAATAAGAAAAAGAGCTTTTCTTCTATGCTCTTCTGGGTAGCAGTAGAAGTAGTGAGAACTCTTTCAGGTTCCATAATTCTGAACAGAGGTTATTCAGTCCTGATGTGGGATTCCCCTCTGTATGCTATGAATATGTTTTATTACCATTGTTTAAATAAAGAAAGCCACCTCGGCCTGTAGCAGGACAGAATATAGCCAGGCTGAAAAAGATATATAGAGAGAGTAGATGGAGTCAAGGGGACGCCATGTAGCTGCCAAAGAAGAAAGATGCCAGCTGCCAGCCAGAGCCTTAAAGGGAGGTCACAGCCTTATGAGGATACACAGATTAATAGAAATAGGTTAATTTTATATGTAAGAGTTAGCTAGAAATATACCTAAGCTATAGGTCAAACAGTATTGTAATTAATATAATTTCTGTGTTATTATTCAGGTCTGGGTGGCCAGGAAATGAACAAGCAGACTACCTAGTCCTGTCATCTCATGTTGTACATTACTCTTGACAGCATTTGCTGTCAAGCTAATTGTTAAGTGACTCCAATGCATAAAAATGTATTATAGTATAAGAAAGGGATGAAGAGGAAAAAGTAACCTGATGTTATATCCAGGGAATAAAAAGATTTATTCCCAGCAACTATTGGGCCTTTAGTAATACAGCTATGAATTATTATACCCTAAGCACACATTTATGTAGACTCTTTTCTAAAGTCAGTTTCATTAGATAAAGCAGACTTTAATCATGATCTTGAGCCTTTATGAAAGTCAGATACTGTTATTAGGAGATGCTAGTTGGGGATGCTCATTAGGAACAAGTTGGTGAGGCCTTCACCTTAAAGATTAAAATCCTAAAAGCAATCTACTAGTCAGGTTGTGTTTATTATAATCTCTAATATGAACCCAATATCTGAAACAGAAGTTTTAAATCACAGAAGAACTTACCTGTTTGAAGATTCCTTATTTTTATTGCAGTCTATGAAAATTCTGCATATAGTCACATAGGAGTTTGAGATCTGTCAAAAGTTAGTTGTCCCAAAGTATAATATCTTTCCTATTATTCACATCAGCTTCAAAGTCTTCTACTGTTGTCTTCAGAGCTTTGCTAGTGTATACAAGGAGCTTGTATATGAGGCTGTAGAGACAAAAGGGTTGATAAGAATCCACCTGTCTTGTCTGGAAGCTCAATCTACAGGGAAAGGTTATATATGCACACTCAAAGATATGGACACATGTCCAATAAACAATTTTGATTAAATGTTAAACTTCTGGTAGGCAGTTCTATATGGGTAAACATCTCAGGCTGACTTCTAGACAAAAATGTTGGCAAAGAAATGATGTTTTAAGATGAATCATGTCAGGAGAAATAAATGAAGATTTCAAGGAATGTTTGATCATCCAGAAACAAAGCCTATCTGCTAACAGACCTAGAACAGTAGACCAGGTGGAGCCCATTTATCTCTGATACATGAATTATTAGGTTAGATTCCCAATATAGCTATCCTTGCTATGATTTGCTAGAAATGTGGCATGTGTTAATAACTTTGTGTTACTGGGTTCAGTGAGTAATAGAGGGTGGTAGAGAGGGCAGAGAAAGAATAGTAATAGCGCTTTATGATCGCTGTTGCTTTGTATTGGCCGTCTGTAGTCATTCTCCTCTGAGGTGTATAGGCGGCCCTCTGTGGCTTTATGCCAACCAAGTTCTCCCTCCATCCTCAAATTCCAAGCCCTCATTGAAAACCTATGGCTTGCAGGTATTGGTTTAGAACTTTTAGAAAGAATGAAATCATCATATGTTCTGTAGTCTGAGGGATGTCAGTGATAATAGCCCTCCACAGAACCCTGACTGCACTATGGTAGTTCAGAGGTCTGCTCTGGAGTTCTGTAGACCCAATTGGTTGAAATTCCATACTTACAGCTAGGCAATACTATAGCTAATATGTTGGAAAGTAGGCAGAGATGTAACACAGTGCCTGTTACTAACTCACTAGTATTTGCTATTTATCAATAAATGACTCTTACATTGTGTATGTAATTGCAAAAATTTAACAGTTTAGTAAATGTTAAATCAGTGCTAAATTTGTGCTTAAAAATTTGTTCCATTAAAGTTTATATAGACATATATTCAATAGTAACCACAAATTTAAATCTGTGTGAAGAAGTAAGAACATTCTGATTTTGGTAAACAGATATCAAACTGCTTTTCTAAGAAATCTACCAGGAATTTACCCACGATTCCTCAGTTTGTGGCATCAGGAGAGCGGTCTTCAGTTGTTTACAAGTCCTTCCCAATACTTGGAAGTCTCTGTTCTTTGTGTAAATCATATTTCTTCAGGGCTCTCTACTGGCAGCTTCCCTGCTGATTTTTAATCACATCTTTTATTTTTTGAACAATTGCTAATTTGGTCTCTCAAGTACTGTTTGTGTGCCTTGTCATTGGAGTTTTAACTTCTCTTTTTTGTTGCTTTGGGGAACATATTGGGTCCATATGTAATCATAAGAAAATTATAAACCCTAGCGAGCTTCAGGAAGTTTGTAGTCTGAAATACTGTCAATGTAGAAGCATGCAAAGGTAATGTAAGAATGATATCTACAGGCAATACAAATGATAAAATAAGTACATAGAAATAACTGTTCTCCACTGGAATCCCAGCTTTATAAAAGTGAAATATTTATGAATGTATTACCAGGAAAGGATAGTTTGATGAAGTTTCTAAGTTTTATGATACTGACATATTGGTATTATATTATCATCTTTTATCAACCTTGAAGTGACTTGCTGTTCGAACTGGGGACACTGGTTTGAAAGGTCCTCTTCAGTCATAAGCCATAAAAATGCCATGGTGGTTTTGGGGTTTTGGCTAAAAATAGTTTGTCCTGATTCTGTGTAGGTGTGCTTACCATATTTGTTTATATTTGCTCAGTGTTGGTACTGCCTTTATTTCCAGAAAATTTTTTAAGTGTATTTATATCTTGTTTGTGTTTGAAATTCTGAGCAAACAAAATTGAAGATGTAAAATCACACACAATTTGCAACATTAAATAAGGTATCTATTTTAGACAACACCAGCATCTTTGCCTGTCTTTCACTCATTTTATACTTACTAAATTAGAGCTCTGCATGTAAAAACTTGCTGCTGTTTTCATCTTCAAACTCATGATTGAGTCTAATGTAGATAAATACTTCTGAAATCCAGATAAACAATATCTAATGCTTATATAATATTTATAAAACTTTGTAAGGATAGGGTATTTCTGTCTTTCCTTTTTAGTTTTTTTTGTTTTATTTAAATATAAAATGTACATATGAATTATCTATTAATTTTCTTAAAATCTTTATATTTATTATCTTAGTGTGTTTGTATGGTGCATGTGTGTTATGGAGCGCGTGTGGAGGTCAGGGGGCATCTTAGGTTCTACATATCCATCTTGGTCCATCAAGCTTACCAGCATATTTGTTTTCATCCCTGTACGGAGATTAGTGACTCTGATGGTTATTTCGGCTGGTCTTTCCACCACAAAGCGCTCTTTGCACAGTAAGATGTGTGATTTGGCAGACTAGGCCCTTGTGGGACCTTGTGCCTTTGTTGTCTTGGGACTTTCATTACCAATGCTGTGCATTAGATCTGACCTTGAATTTCTCTCCACCCTTTAGATGCTTCTGGGTTTCCTTCACTTCCCTTACTTTTGACATATCAGCAAGACTAGTGCCAGATGAACCAGCTCAGACCTCACAAGACGTCAGACAGCTGCCATGATGCTATGTGGAAGGCAGCTCCCACTTCCTCATGCAGTGCCAAGGAAGGGAGGTCTTACTTAAGATTTCACGGATACTGCATCTTAAAATTACTTTTCAGCAGTATTGGGCTCATGATATTTTATACACTATCCATTTTAAAAAGAAAATTAAAGTTATAGCATCATTCTAATGTTAATGAAAATAACAACTATGGAGTTTCTGGGGAAATGCTAGGCCCAGTGGAAATGAAAGCATTGTAGGATTATTTTTAAGTAAAATCAACTTACCCCCCCCCCCACACACACTTTTTTTTTTTGAATGCAGAAGTAGGTGAGAATATCAGGTCCCAGATTCTATTTACTTACTTATTGGAAGGAACAGAATTGAGTTTATTAAGTAAAATGTGGGGTTTAGTTAGAAAAGATAGTACATCTTCAGGTTTTAACAGGGGAGGAGGCATGACAGGGTCAGCAGAAAGAGAGGAAATGGCAATAGCAGTGTGGTCTTCTTGAGGATTTGCCAAGGAATGTAAAATAAAATTCAACAGTCTGGGCAATACAGTATGATCACCATCTCCAAAATAAATGAATTAAAGAAATAATAAGTTCTACAGAATCAGAGCTTTCCAGAGCTCAGAGGTGACAGACACCAAATGGAGACTTCATAAGTGCTGTGAATGGAAGCCCGATGAGGGCATCAGATCTCTTAGAATTTGAGTTACAGACTTTGTAACTGTCATGTGGATGCTGGGAATCAAACCCAGGTCTGCTAGAAGAGAGTCAGTGTTCTTATCTACTGAGCCATCTCTCCAGACCTTAAATATAGTCAGTTCTTATTATTTGTTATAGGATCTCTAAGATTGCCACAGATGCTAAGTTACCAAATAGTGACCTGTCACTGCTAGGTAAATAAGTACCTAAGCATAGATCCTGAAGATTATAATCTTAAATCCTAAAGGCAAATCATCCTAGTGGATTTTGTTTTCTTTACTTAACAGCAGCAATAACAAACTGAGATTCAAATGCTGATGTGTTGCCAGAGGCCAATTGTTTGTTCCTAGACGCTTAGACCTGAAATAACCACACAGAAACTATATTATTACAAGACTGCTTAGCCTATTAGCTCACACTTCTTATTGGCTAGCTCTTACATCTTAAATTAACCTATATCTATTACCTGTGTATCTCCACGTGGTTGTGGCCTACCAGTAAGGTTCCATCCAACTTCCCATATCTGTCTCGTGCAGTGGCTACATGGCTTCTCCTTGACTCTGCTTACTCTTTCTTTCTCTATCCACTTGGAATTCCTGCCTTGCCCTATTGTGCACTGCAATAGGCTCAAGCAGCTTCTTTATTAACCAATGGTATTTACAGCATACAGAGGGGAATCCAGCATCAATGGTGGACTTTCGGAGGCTGTTTTCTCCAGCCAGATTCTGAGTTAAAGCCATTAGCAGTCGACTGCACTGCCCACTATGCTCTTGCATTAGTGGCTTCTCCAGCAACTAGACTCACCAAGAAGCAGTGGAAGGGAGGAAGGGTTTATTTGCCTCAGAGTTTCAGCCCAATCTTGGTGAAGAAGGTGTGATGAAGATGTTAGGAATGCCTTGAGCTGTGGCAGCAGGATTGTAAGGTTTTTTACTCACAATCCTGGTGGATCAAGAAGCAACAAGAAAACAGGCAATGGTGCAGCACTAGGCTGTAAGTAACCTTGCTTTCTGCCTTCACCCTTCCATGATTTCTTTCTTACAAGTAGGTTTCATTTTCTAATGATTCCGTAACTACCCCAAACATGGAATAGCTACAAGTGGAGGACCTAGGGTTCACAGCCATGAACCTAGGGGGAGGGTACTTCATAAGTAACCATGGCTACCCTCTAGTCATTATTTAAGTGAGCTGAAGCAGGAGGGCAGTGTGTGCCCTCAGACCAGCTGAAGGAGGTGTGCACATGGGCAACTCATTTTGTCATAGTTTTGTTTTTTATAAAGATCCTGCCACTTGACATGTTCCAAGTATGCAATTTGCAGAGGTACAGCATGTCACTACAAAGTTGGAGTTTTGTGCTCTTGCCTAAGAGTTGGGAGTGTGTATTTGATTGTAATTGGGCTAAAAGAAATAGCTAAAATGTGATGAAAAGGGCTTTTATTTTTCTTGATCAAAGTGACATTTCCCTGCATGGTGCTTTCCTCTGGTTCAATGTTGATGTCAGTTGAAATTGTCTTAGAAGTCCCAATGAAGAAAAGAAGAGGAAGAAGGCACATAATGGCGCGTAAATATGCAGTGAGCAGCTAATCCTATCAAAACAGCCACCTACCTGCATTTGTCTTAACTGAGAAGAATACCTAAGTCATAAATGATTAAGCTTCCTCTATTTTATAGAATGCAAAATTGATGGAGCCAACCATCCTCCTTTTGTGTAAATTCTCCTGGTTTTGTTTTATTTGAAAAGGAAACTCAGGTCCTCTGGAACAGTAGCAAGTCTCTTGAATGCTGTGCCTTCTCTTCAGCCTTTTCACTTAAAAATTTAAGTTATCATTACACCATTTCCTACATTTCTCTCTCCTCCCTTTAACCTCTATCATGCACCCTGATTTTACTCTCTTAAATTCATGGCCTCTTACCCCTTATTAGTTGCACATACAACAGACACTGCTCAGTCCATGTAATGCTACTTGTATGTGTTTAATTTCAGGGCTGACCAAGTGGTATTGGATAACCAATCAGGAACTCCTTCCTGGGGAAAACTCTTCCTATCTCTCAGCATTCCTGGAGGGTTTGTGTGTCTCTCTGTGTGTGTATGTTTGTGGTTTTTTTTTTTTTTTTTTTTTTTTTTTTTTGTCTGAAGATTTTATAGAGGTCAGAGCTCTCTAGTGGCTGGCTGCTTTACTTTTCTGATCTTCAGCTTGAACCCCAATATCTGTCTCTGGGTTTTTATTATTCATGCTACACACTCCCAAGCCTGACTTTTGGATCTGGATGCTGGGGATGTGAATTCAGGTCCTTCTGTTCTTACTGACTGAGCCATCTTCCCATCCCTCTCTGTGAAGCATTTCTAGCATGACTTTAAACTATTGTTCTTCTGAGGCCTAAGAGGGAGTTTCTTAACCAAGACCTGGCAATTGCTTTCTCCTGGACACCATAATTTATCAGGCTTTAGTCCCACTACAGAGGCAGGAAAGTGCCTGTGCTTCTTAGATGGTTTCATGTGGAGCTGCATACTGAGACCTAGAGTCTAAGCCCTTAAGATGTAGATTTAGCCTGTGGAGCAGATCCCTCTGTGCAGCACAATTTGCTTGGTTTGCTTCCCCGTGCTTTTACTGTGTTTATTGCTTGTTTCCCTTGACACTTTAATTTCTCATTCTATTTTTCCCATTTAAGCATACAAATTGTACATATTTTTTAAAATGTCAATTTAGTCTGCACTTCAGGCAGTTAGGAAACACCATAATTCACTTACATATAAAAATGTTTTTACCAGCTAAAACAATATTTTCAGTTTTAACGGTTTTGCCTCGCTTGCAGAATCTGTATGTTATACTTGTTCATTTTCATGGAAAATCTTTATATCTCTACACTTGAGCCGTAGTGCTTATATTTTTGGTCATCTAATTTTAGCCTACTCTCAAGAAATCACTCGCTCATACATTTGACACATTTTCTTTTTAACCCGAAAGCTCTACAATGGTGCTGCTTTCCCATTTGCCCAGATCTTTTGGTAAATCTCCTTGAATTTTCAGAAACGTTTATTGCCTCCTTTGGAGATATGCTTTTTATTAATAATTTTTAGAGTATACTCTATTTTAGTTATTTTATAGTTTAATTGATAAGAATATAAATATGAGTCACATCTCAGTCAGCCAGATGGTGTTTAAAAGAAATATACCAGTGTTATTGTAAATGACCTTGGTTTTAATAACTGAGCTCATATGTTATAATGTTATTAATATCCCAATAGCTTTTGTGATACTTCTTTTCAAATGGTATTTTAAAGTTTTGTTTCGTTTCTATGATAACTATGCTGCAATTTATTTTTTAGTTTCAAACTTCTTTGATGTAAGATTGTCAACCCTGATATACTTCTGGGTAATGTGGAAGTACCATCAGATTTCTACTTTCGGGAAAAAAAAGATCAGGCTGATAATTTTTTTTTTGAAAAATTTCTGACATTGCCAGATTGAAATATATTAACATTCTACTCTTACAATTTAAAATATCAAAATGAATTGAGATCAGGACCAACAAACAACAGCAAAGGAACAAAAAATAGTGATGTGCTTCCTAAATCTCAGTCTCAGTGCTCATAGCAATGAAAACATTTTATTTATTTATTTATTTTTTTAATCTTCTTATTTTATTTTATTGATATTCATTGAGCTCTACATTTTTCTCTGCTTCCCTCCCTGCCTCTCCCCTCCCCCGTTCAATCCTTCCCCAAGGTCTCCATGCTCCTAATTAACTCAGGAGATCTTGTCTTTTTCTACATCTATGTGAGTCTCTCTTAGTGTCGGCATTGTTGTCTAAGTTCTCAGGGATTGTGGTTTGTAGGCTGGCTTTCTTTGCTTTATGTTTAAAAACTACCTATGAGTGAGTACATGTGATAATTGTCTTTCTGTGTCTGGGTTATCTCACTCAAAATAATATTTTCTAGCTCCATCCATTTTCCTGCAAAATTCAAGCTGTCGTTATTTTTTTCTGCTGTGTAGTACTCCATTGTACCTGTAAGAATGGCCAAGATCAAAAACACTGATGACAACTTATGCTGGAGAGGATGTGGGGAAAAGGGAACACTTCTGCATTGTTGGTGGGAATGCAAGCTGGTATAGCCCCTTTGGATGTCAGTGGCGATTTATCAGAAAACTAGGAAATAACCTTCCTCAAGACCCAGAAATACCACTTTTGGGTATATATCCAAAGGATGCTCAGTTGTGCCACAAGGATATGTGCTCAATTATGTTCATAGCAGCTTTGTTTGTCATAGCCGGAACCTGGAAACAACCTAAATGCCCCTCAACTGAAGAATGGATAAGAAAACATTTTAAATTTATGAACATTTGTCTTGTATTTATTTATTTGATATAGGGTTTTATATAGCTTAGACATTCCCTGAACTCACTGTGTAGCCATGGAATACCTTAGAGGATTATAGACCTTTTAACTACCATGTTTAATTTTATGGGGTGCTAGGAGTTGAACTCAGGATTTCATCCATGTCGACCAGCACTTTAACAATTGAACTTTATCCGCAGCCTTTTTGTTTTATTTATTTATTTACGTACTTACTAACTTTTCATCTATTTGTTTGTTTGTTTGTAACAGGACCTGGTGTATCCCAGGCTTGCCTTGAACTTCCTTTGAAACTGACAATAATCTTGAACTTCTGATCTTCTTGCCTCTAGCAGCTGAGTGTTAGACATGTACCTCTTCTGTCTTCATATTTGATTTATTCAGTACTGGTGACCTATGGCTTTCTGTATGGCACACAAACACTCTAATAACTGACCTTCATCCTTAGTCCTACAACTTTAAACTTATGATAAGGTCATGTAAAAACTGTATACTATAGCCTCCTTAAGAGATAGGATCTCAGGGCTTGAGAGATGGTTTAGCCATAAAGAGTACTTTCTGTTCCTCCAGAGGACCTGAGTTTGGTTCTTAAGACACCCATGTTGGCAGCTCACAACTGCCTATAACTCTAGCTCTGGGGGATCTAATATCTTTTTTTTCCCAGCAATATACAAGTATCTTCACACACACACACACACACACACACACAGAGAGAGAGAGAGAGACAGAGTGTGTGTGTGTGTTACAGTGAGGACCTGCTTGTTTGTCCTGGCTACCCAGAACCAAAATAACCACACAGATACTGTATTAATTAAAACACTGCTTTGGCCCATTTGCTCTAACTTCTTATTGGCTAACTCTTACATCTTAATTTAATCCATTTCTATTAATCTGTATATCACCATGTGGCAGCGGCTTACCGGCAAAGTTCACAGCATCCTATCTCTGGTGGCAGTCACTCCATGGCATCTCCTGACTCCGTCCTTCTTCCTCTCAACATCCAGTTTCATCTTTCACAACTACCTAAGTTCTGCCCTATCAACAGGCCAAGACAGTTTCTTTATTCATTAATGCTAATGAATAAAGGAGAATCCCAGAGAGAGAGAGAAAGAGAGAGAGAGAGACAGAGACAGAGACAGATAGATGAGGAGATGTACAAATACACATAAATCTTAGAAAAGAAAGAGATGAACTCTTTCTGGTTTTAAACTAAACAGATGAATTTTGAGTTCTGACTCAAGCTGCATGGCTCTGGCTGGTCTCCATGATCCTATCCTTGCAGAAAGCTTGCTCTTTAAATGTTGGTTGATACTCTGATGGCATTAGAACCTAAGACCACACCTACCTGTCTATATAACTCCTTTCCCTGGGATGGTATTTCCCACCTGTGCCTTGGATCGTAGTAGTGTTGAGTTTTGAGGAGTTAATAGTTTGGAATTGTGACTTGGTGAGATATCATCTAAGCAGAATCTTACCGATATGTCCAGTTGTAATTTCTTACTTCTGGAGAGGTGAAATGTTTGTCTAGTCCCATATTGTCATAACACCATGGAAAATGATCCCTTTGCTAACCAGTGCAGCTTGATCAAATCTGGTCAGTGGAGTAACACACTGTCCTTGTGTAGGCAGGGCCTGATCATTTGCAAATGTGACTGGAGAATGAAACAACTTGATTGTCTCTTCAGTGGGACTGAAAAAATGTGGAGGTAGAGAAGGACAGAACTCCCCATTCAGCTTTCCTTTTGACACACTCCCCTGTGGAATTTGGAATACAACAAATAGTAAAGGACAATCAGTCACAATAAAAGGTATATTTCATACTCTTTAGAGTTGAATTCATTTGCCCTTCCTTCTTTGCACTTCCCTCATGAGCAAAACCCATTAACTAGCAAGGACTGTCTTCTGCAAGGTCACTTGAAGAAGGGTGTCAGATGTCCTTTTCTTATTATCTGCATATGCCAACCAGCTTGTGATTGGGGGCATGTGTTCATATTAGGATCTGACCCATGATGCTGTACCTTCATAATGAATTATTAGGGAGTCAGTATGGTAGGTGAAAGAAATATTTCTGGGTGCTTGTCATTTCTGTACCATAGCAGTAAGCTGTACAGGGAAGTCGCTGTAGCCCACTACATGTGTTGCACTAATATCAGGTGATAGGTACTACTCTTCATCCTTCCCTTAACAGAATTCCAAAGATAAGAACTCTAGACAGGTAATATTCTGCATAACTCTCAGGTCTTCTGAGATGATTGTGGTCAGGCTGTAATTTATAACATGGCTGCAAATTAGCATTTCTTCTCCTGGATCCCAAGAGTCAATTTTATAGTCAGACATAGCTGATGCTTCTCAGAGACATCATACTTTGTCAAGTTTCCCAAAGACACCATACTTTGTCAAGTTAAATATTATCTGATTTTAGAATGAGCAGAGGCCTGGACCCATGTTTTAGGAAAACATGGCTTAAGAACTTTAAGTTGTAAAGCAGTTGTACTAAACAGCTTTGTAGAGCTTTAGAAATACAAATTTTAGAATGCTGATTATGATACAGAGTAAAGATCTTCAACATTGGCTGTACATTAAAAGAGCGGTTGAGTTGTAGTTTCTTGTCTGGTGCTCAGGTTCTCCTGTGTCTTTTGGTATGTGAGGGCTTCTAATCTGCACCCAAGGATGACAAGGACTGCACAGAACAAGGTGGTGTCTGGTATGTAAAATAGAGAGTAAATAGAGTTTTGGAAATCTGTGTTTAAATGACTGCCTTGTAGGATAACACAGCATTTCAGTATTAACCCTGTAGCATTATTATGTCTTTCCATTTATTATGTCATTGCTGAAGTCTTTGCAGTATGATATATAAAAAGAATAGGATTGAGTTGTCATCATGGGTGGTGAAAGACAAGTAAGGCTTCTTCCAATACTTTTAGTTGGAAACTGTGTTTCTGTCTGATTCTTGCATGGCCTGGGAAATTTAGGGACATTTCATTTATTTAAGTTACTAGCACTTTTGATTAAATCAACAGAGGTCACTATAAATGGCATTGCCAAATTCTTGTGCATTTGTATATGAACATATATATGTGTGTTTTACAGGTATCCATGCATGTCTATTACATATGTGTGGAAACCAGTCCAAACCATAGGTGTGTTTCTCAGTAGCTTTTTTTTTTTTTGAGATAGGATCTTTCTCTGGCCCAATTTACTAGTGTAGGACACCATACCCAGAATACTCAGGTACTCGAGCTTTCAACGCAAACACTTTGATGGCTGTTACATTCTTTAACTACTCTTTTTTTAAAAGTAATTTAACTAGATTATCTGAATTAGCATTATTTTCACTGAGACCATGGGAATATTAAATGTCTTTAATTTTAGAATTAACTCATTACAAATGTTTAATCCTGAAGCAGTATAAAGTATCTTTAGAAGTTATTATAAAAATTATACTTTTTAAAAATAAAACTAAAAACTATTCCTATCACTCTATATTTTATGAGAATGGCAAACTTTTTAATAAATATGTATTTCCTTATGTTTTAAATTTCTGTAACATGATTAGAACATTAAAACATTTTTTATTAGTGAAAAGTATTACTATTTTCCTACCAAAGCTGATATTGACTTATAGATATATTTACAAGTATAAAACCCAAAGATATTCTTTTCCCTATTTTCGTTTTAATTCCCCCTCCCCCAATGGTCTGATTTTTACAGGGTCTGTCTGGCTGTGTAGCCCAGGCTGGCCTTGAACTTGTAATTCTTTTGTGGTCTCCTTTCTCAGCCCTTATTGTTCACTGATTTCAAGCATGCGCCACCAAGGTGAGTTACAGGAACATTTAGAAATCAAAGTTAACCATGTAAGCATTAGAGGAACAAAAGTAGCTCAGAATGGTTGTGTTATGAAATTTATGATCTTGAGCCTGTCTCTTTAAATGAAACAGCCAAGTTATCCTAAGAAGTGTTTGCATTGAGCCTTTTGACCGCTCTAGAACTCAGGATGGACGACACATCATTTTGTTAGTTAAAAAGTACTATACAAATGTTGAGGATGTCCTGTGCCATTAGGGGATTGAAAGCATTTTGTCATCCTGTGATAAGAACAAAACCAGGTGGCTCTGTCCTGTGGCTTAGGATGTGGGTTCTGCTCGTCTTAGATACTGAGGAAAACAAGCTATGTATGCAAATAGCATGGACTATTGTTTTTAAAACTCCATGTGTTTTCATAGCATAATTACTGGTCCTGGGATCTCTTATATTTTTCCTGTGTGTTTGTAATTCTCTGTATTAGATAGTCATGAGGATGAATTACCTATTATGAAATTATTGCTTTTTAAAACAATCTAATCATTGATAGCTTTTTCTTAATTTTGTAATGTCTTTACAATTATATAATTGAAATATATTGTAATATGTATGAACATGACATTATTGAGTAATATGTGAAGTTGAATACATGTGTACATGTGCTTACCTTTAATCCTTGTTTATTTGAATGTCAGATAAATTGCTTGCTGAAAATGTGTATTTCAGAACTGGGAATTTACATACTCCTGGGCAGAATACACAATCATATGTGGTGTTCATTAGGAATGGCTCCTAAAAAATATTTTCAATTATTAATAATGTAAAACTGATTTTTCTATATCTTTATGAGAAAACTGTATGGTTTTTATATATGTATGGAAGTTGGAAGGAATCACGTTAGCCATACATTCTGATCATTCCTGTAAGGTTCTCTTTTTAGCTTATTTGTTTTATTTTAATTTTGGGACGCTGTCCTTTTCAGAGTCACATACAGCTCAAACAATACCTTCTCCATGAGAAACATGTATTGGCTGTCCGTCCTTATACCAGGCTTTTAGGCATGCTAGCTGTCTCATATTCCTTCCAGCTTCCATACATATTTTTAGTTGTTGGGGTTTGAGTCATGTGCAAAAGAGTGCCGATACACAAGGAGGGCAGATGAGTATGTGGATCCTTTGGAACTTGTGTTTCAGGAGGTTGTGAGCTGCTTGATATGGGTGCTTGGTACTGAACTTGGGTCCTCTGAAAGAGCAGAATGTGATTTTAGGTTCTGAGCCATCTCTCTGACTTTAGTTACCAAAGTCATTCTTTAAAATTTTCTTATTTATTTTTGTTTTCAGTTGGTTTTTGTTGTTCTTTTTGGGAGCAATGTCTTTCTATGTATTGTCAACAGTCCTGGAACTTGTATGCAGACCAGCTAGCCTTGAGTTCATAGAGATCTTCCTTGTACATGCTGGGATAAAAGGTGTGGCCCACCAGACCCATTTTTAGTAATTTTTATTTTAAAGTAATAGTCTCTAAGCATTATCATTCAGTCATTTTGTTTATAAAAGTTCCATAATCTTTGGTCTATAGTAAATGTGAATAAATATGCATCTGTATTTTATAGTGCTAGGGTTTGAATCCCCAAGGCCTAAAAAACAATAAGAAGATACAATAAACTAAGTCCCAGAGGTAATTACAATTTGAATGAGGGAATGGATAATACAGATATGAATGACCTGTGTTTTATTCCATATAAACAAAATAAAAATACTCTTCCTAAACTTTGTTGTTGTTGTTGTTTGAAATTAGTTGTGACTTACAAAGAAACTGCATCCTCAGTTAGATCCGATCTTATTTTAAAGAAACTCACAGTCCTTTCTGTTTGGTTAAGAGTCACATGACTATGTAAAAGAGTTTGATTGCCAGCTAACATTGTTAAGACCTTGATTCTAATATTTGTAAAGATAGTAAAATAATTGTAATGGAAGATAAAGATTGCCTTTACCTCTTACCTAAAAAAGTTTCAATTCTGTTTTATGTTTATGCTTTCTTGTGAGAGAAGACTTTAAGACACGGTCCAGCTGTTTAAGAAAGAAAAGAAAATGCAGTAAGATAACTGGTCAAGATAACCTTCAGATCTGTTCTCCCCCCCACTTACTCTCTTCTTGGAGTATATTGTTATTCTAAGATTGTCTGTAAATATGAAGCTAAAAATCATATTTTCTTGCCCTTTAAATTATGTGAAAGATAATTTTTTTCCGCATCCTGTCAGTAAAAACTTAGTTGATGAATTATGGGCAAATGGTTCTTACTTGGGTACATATTTGAGTACTTTCTGTGATGTGATTGGTGCTGATTAATAAAAATGTATGATTGGACAAAGCTGGGGTGCAGAATAATTACTGTCTCAGTTAAGACACAAACTAAGCCTAATGGAATGGCCTTTTAAAGTCCTCTTTTAATTACAATTTGAAGTCACAGTGCTTAGGAATGTTAGGTATTACCTTTTGACCTTTGGTAACACAGATATGTACAGTCATTTTCTGTTTAATTTTCAGGAATGAGTTTTGTAGAAGTTGAGTCTTCAGTATCTTTCCATTGTTCCATTATTAATTTTACTTTATTATTGCAAATTATTTCATGAACATGAGAGGCTTATTAAGTTATTGGTTTCTTGTTGTTTCTACTCATGTCCTTCTTAAGTACTTACTCATTCTGATTGAGTGTGTACAGTTCATCTGAGACCTTGTTCTGCCCGCGTTCACGGAGTTGGTCAGCAGAGTGAAGTTTCCGCACAGTGAAGCTCGCCTAGGCAGTGGGTATCAGCATGTGTGGGCTAACCTAGGAATAAAAGCTGTAAGAAAAAGAATAGGATAGAAACTGATGTTTTCAATGTGGTGACCAAAAAGCTATCAATCTGAAAGGAACAATTAGAGCAGAAATTTGAATGAAATTATGTTAATATCTAGGGAAAGAGCAGTTTCCATCTGATGGATAGCAAGTATAAAAACCTGTAGATGATAGAGTATTTGGTATGTTCCAAGAACAGCAGGAAGTTATTTGATAAAAATGTATAGAGTACAGTAGATGAGGACACAGAAGCCAGCTCTTGTTGGCCATAGGAATTAAGATTTTATCTAAATGGGTATAAGCTTTGCTGTGTAGTGCAGGTTGGTCTGAAGCTTGCGATCCTCTTGCCTCTGCCTCCACTCTATTGGCAGTTACAGGTGTGCATTCCCACACCCAACTAAATGGATATATTTTCCTTATTGGAAGATTTAGATGAAGAGACTGTTAGTAGCTTGGACTGGATTACTGCAGAGGCACATGGGAGGACAGGAGACATAGGTGTTGCAATGGAGAAAGTAGAGAATCAGGTAGAACCCATGATAATAGTTCTTGCCAGAAAGGATGTGGGGGCAATTCCAGAATTATAATTCTGTGAGAGGGTAGAACTAGAGCCAGAATCTAGGAGCTTCTGTGTGGTAGACAAGAAGTCTACTGGTGACCTTTACCTCTAGCTCATCAATTCTGAAAATCTTTTCAGGATAGTTGAATGTTTACTGATGGATCTGATGTGGAACAGAAGCAAAAGAAGAACTTAGAAATAATTCTGAGGCCTTTATCTGGATAATTGGGTGAATAATGGTGGCAGTAAGATCTGTCTCAGTTAAGTAAAATAGGGCCTATGGTAAAATAGGGCCTAAACGATGGGCTAATAAGTAAAGATCAGAAACGAAAAATGGATTTGGGGAAGTGTTCTTTTCTGTGGTGCTAACTTGGTGACAAGGAAATGCTGGTAGCAGTCAAAGCAGAGTCAGTCTGAGAACTGAACCACTTGGGAAGAGTTGTTCTCAGAAAAGAAGAAAACAGCCACAGGAAGTGAGATGATGCTGCCATGGAGATAAAGGAGAACCAGTGGAGGGTGCTATCCCAGAAGCCACTAGGAGAAGTGTTTTGTGTTGAAGGCTGGGCAGATACCTCAATCATAGAGGCCCTGGCTTTGATCTCTAAGAACCCACTTTTAAAGAGCCATGGATGGTAGAAGTTTATATGCCAGCATTGGAAAATTAGAGACAGGGCTCGCTGGGGCTTCCTGGCTAGCTTGCTTAGCCTGCTTAGCCTATCTAGCCTGCTTGGCCAATTCCAGGCCAGTGAGAGACCCTGGATCAAAAGAAGGTTGACAAAGCCAGAGGAACAAAATCTGGGGTTATCCTTTGTCTTCCACATGCATGCATGCATTAGTACACTTGTATCCACACACAACCTCACCTATGTATACATGCATGATGCATACACAAGTACTATGTACACATGTATGATACATACATATTTGTTTGCATATGAGTAGTATAGTCTCTATGTATTGATTTTATCAGGATCTCAGCACTTCCAAGAGCATAAACTTTCTGAGCATTTGTTGAAGTGTACATTATCTGAAAATGTCTTTTTTATATGAGCATTGTAATATGTGAGGTTCAATCACCTGTTTCTGTACAGAGAATGTTTACTAATAAAGAGAAGTGGAGAAATAGCTCAGCTTCTAAAAGCACTTAGTCCTTTCTAATGGACCTAGTTTTGGTTCCCAGCACCCGTGTCAGGTGGCCTTTGGTCATCTAGCTCCAGCTGCAGGGGCTGTGACACCCTCTTCTGGCTTCCACAGGCACTTGTACTCAGTTGCATATACACCCACACATAGGCATACGAATATACATAAAAGTTTTTGTTTTTTGTAAAAAATAAATTGGTGGGGATGACAAGATGGTTCATTGGTTAAGAGCACTAGCTGCTTTTCCAGAGGACCTGAGTTTGATTCGTAGCCCTGACATGACAGCTCACAACTGCCTTTAACTCTAGTTCTCAGAGGTTCTGTCCCCTTCACTGGCTTTCTGACACAAGACATACAAGTAGTACATGGGCATACATATAGACAAGCACTCATATCCATAAATAAAATGTAAAATGAAGCAGTTAGTAAGTTAGAGTAGATTTTCCTGCCGTGTTGAATTGTCCATTCTCAGTAAATAAAACTTTGCTCTCAGTACTGAATTTGCTAAAAGGTTATTTTTAGCTCGTTTTGTTATTTAATGATCTTTTCATTCCTTACATATTTAAACAACCGACAGCTGGGGAGCCTGCATGGGACGGAATTAGCCCCTCTGAATGTGGGTGACAGTTTTGTAGCTTAGTCTTTTTGAGGGGCCCTTGGCAGTGGAATCGGGATTTATCCCTGGTGCATGAACTGGCTTTTTGGAGCCCATTCACTCTGGGGGGATGCCATGCTCAACTCTGATGCAGTGAGAAGGGGCTTGGTCCTGCATCAGCTTGACCAGCCAGACTTTGTTGACTCCCCATGGGAGGCCTTACCCTCTCTAAGGAGTAGATGGAGGTTGGGGAGCTGTGGTTGGTATGTAAAATGAATTAAAAAATTTAAACAATTATGTCCTATAAATGAGCCATGTATGTTATCAAATTTGAAGAAATGTGTCTTAACTTCTTTATATTTAAGAATTTTTTTTTTTTTACCATCTGGTTATATTTTTCCTGTCATTGGAAGTTCAATATTCAACATTAAGAATGTTGGAAAGACTCAGATAGTTAGTCCGTCGAATTGCCAATCTGTATGTGCTTGTAAAAAAGGGCTTCTGGAACAAGTTAATGGAGGCAGAGTGCTCTCAGCTCAAAGATCACTAACATCACTTTAACTGACAGTTCTTGAAAGCCACATTGGGCTCCTTTGCCACCTTGGCAGCATTCATCACATTTCTCCCTGCCCTCACTGGACAGAGGTGGGAGCTCCATAGGCCTGTACTACTACACGTCCAAGTTACTACATCGTGCTTTACCACAAGAGCAGCTGACTTTGGTGGGGCTGACATTAGTGTTGCTTGCAGTTTTGTCAAGCTGTGTATTTGAAGGAATCACAGTGGGTTTCTTGCTGTCCTATTCAGCAGCAGTCGTTACATTGCAACTAAATCTTTAGTGACTTAAAATGATAAAAATGTAAAATATAATCAGCTCAGGATTGCTTAACCACCAACTTTCTTCTCTGAATATTTAATATTTTGAAGATTTCTACTGTTGAAGATAAAGATCCGGTTGGCTCAGACTCCAAATCACACTGAAAATGCATGCATTCATTTGTTCCTCAAGTTTAGAATTTTGACAAATTGTTTCAATTTGAATTTGTCATAAGTAGACTAAAAGGTTAAATAGAACTGGCAAAGTAAGCAGATGAAAGCAATAATGGTTAAGTGTGTGTGTGTGTGTGTGTGTGTGTGTGTGCGCGCGCGTGTGCGCGCGCATGCATGCATGCATGTACATGGCATGTGTGTGTCAAGGTTTGTATGAGTGATTGTGTGTGTATGCATAGGTGCATGTGTGTGTTCACAATTGCAAGATTATTGTTCTTTGCTCCATCATTACCCAAGTTGTATCTGGACAGGAGTTGATACTTGCTCTGGAGGAACTCAGGGGTGGACTCAGACTTCAAATACTTATCTCCTGGGTTCTTGGATAAGTCATGTGACCCTTGGATACTATCCCGCTTTTTGTAAAGGAGGCAATGCTAATACTGTTTTCTGTTTTTCATTGTGAATGAAATTGTTTCTATTCTTATAGCAATTTCTAGACTAACCCTTCTGTAGACAGTCGTCTCCTACTGTTGAGTCATTTTTGAAGTAGATATAATATCTAAGAAAAGCACTTCCTCAGAGTGCTTTCATAAACTTTCACACTCACTCCCACCATGCTAGCAAAGCATCCCCTGACGCATTTGGGGCGCCATGAACAGTAACCAGTAAAAGTAATGAAACAGTAATTTGGTGAGGTTCTTCTTATCAGAATTATTTCTTTAAACTTGACAGTCTCTGAGGTAATTTAACAAGGAAAATGCAGTGGTCTTAGGGAAGTTTAGCAATTTTTTGTTCAGTGTTATATTTGTATTTGAAGTCATCTTTTGCACAACTTTGTTTTGGAAAATAAAACTGAAAGACCTTACTGCTACATGTAGACTATTCCATGTGTCAGGGTTGATGAGAGCCTTGTAGACAGTGTAAAGGAGGAGGACTTCCTGAGCAACAGTTGGGATGACTTGCAGAGAATGCAGGAGTCAGTTTTAGGGGACATTTGAAGTAGCCAGCACCTGGGACAAGAAGATCAACCTGGCACCCTCCCAAGCAGTCTGCAGTGCCTGCTTGCTGTAATCTCAGCAAAGTAGAATTTACTGAAGCTGTGATATACCTGCCGTTCTAGGGCATGGTACTTCTTGGAAATATTGGTTTCTTATGCTTCCCGCGTCACAGGTAGTTAAAAACAATGCCTTCATAATACTATATTTTGTTTACTTTCCACATTTTACATTGTCAAATTAGTCTCCTATCTATCGGTAGGTCTTCAAAATATGATGTGTGGTAGAATCACTTCCCAAAATTGATAATTCCACTAATTGCATGATCCATCCATTCCTAATTTGATTTCTGAATCTAAGGTTGGGTTTTTGGAGGAATGATTATGTTGCTGTGTCTTGATTTATTTTTGAAATATTAAATATGTCTGGTTTACCTAATGTGAACCAAGCAATATGATGCAAAGTGGAAATACCTAATGGGTAGAACAGCCATTAAATGAACATCTTACACATCACTTGTAGTTACTTGTGCTGATGTACCTCCCTGAGAGTTTACTGCTATGGCCCCATCCCAAGTACCTGTCTGTTGGATTGCTGAATCTAGAGGAGTTCACTCTTGATTCACAGTAGAAGGCTATAGCCTCCTACATCCTAGTTCTCTCTGATTCACACTGTAGAAGGTTATAGACTCCTACATCTTAGTTCTCTCTGATTCACACTGTAGAAGGTTTTAGACTCCTACATCTTAGTTCTCTCTGATTCACACTGTAGAAGGTTATAGACTCCTACATCTTAGTTCTCTCTGATTCACACTATAGAAGGTTATAGACTCCTACATCTTAGTTCTCTCTGATTCACACTGTAGAAGGTTATAGACTCCTACATCTTAGTTCTCTCTGATTCACACTATAGAAGGTTATAGACTCCTACATCTTAGTTCTCTCTGATTCACACTGTAGAAGGTTATAGACTCCTACATCTTAGTTCTCTCTGATTCACACTGTAGAAGGTTTTAGACTCCTACATCTTAGTTCTCTCTGATTCACACTGTAGAAGGTTATAGACTCCTGCATCTTAGTTCTCTCTGATTCACACTATAGAAGGTTATAGACTCCTACATCTTAGTTCTCTCTGATTCACACTGTAGAAGGTTATAGACTCCTACATCTTAGTTCTCTCTGATTCACACTGTAGAAGGTTATAGACTCCTACATCTTAGTTCTCTCTGATTCACACTGCAGAAGGCTATAGACTCTTACATCTTTGCCAGTTTTCATGCATTGTCTCTTCCAGATTAATTTCTAATTTATATTTATTTATGTTGAGTATTTTGAATTCATGAACAGGAAAACAGGGCTGATGCATTTGTTACAACCAAAGATTTCCCACATCTTTGTACATGGAAGTGTAGTCTGGTTCCATTTCTGGTATTTTTAAAAATATTCATGTATATATATATTAGAAATTTTTTCTACACAGGTGTGCATTTCTTAGTTTCTGTTAAAATGTTTTATATTTTTATATAATTGGTTGGTTGTCAGTGTTGATAAATATGAAAGCTATAATTTTTGAATATTATATGTGGCCTCCTTCCTACTTTCTTAAATTGCACTCATGATACTTGTTGATGCAATCGTTGTTTCTTCCTTAAGGGTGAATAGTTTATCCTATGCACATGTTGACAGGATTTTTCTGACATATTTTTCATCTTTAACACCTCTTACACTGAGAATCTCTGTTTACTCTGGTGGTAAGAGTCTTAACAGCAGGTAGCTATGTCTCATTCCTGACCGCAGTTAAAATGGTCCAGTGTTCCCTACTGAGTAATATTTTACCTAGTGCTTCTCACTATTTATTGAAACAAAGAAGTTTTCAAGAAAGAATCTAGAGGCAGGGAAATGGCTCAGTTTCTTAGTCACTGTTCTGTTGCTGTGTAGAGATACTGTAACAAAGGCAGCTTGTGTAAAAGAAAACAATTAACTGGGGTCTTGCTTATAGTTTCAGAGATTAGTCCACTATCATCATGAATAGCACGGTAGGAGACATGGTGTTGAAGTAGCTGAGAGTTCTTCATTGTGATCCACAGACAGGAAGTGGCGGGGGTCGTTCTGGGTCTGACATTGAGTTTTGAAACCTCAAAGCTCACCCCTGGTGATAGATTCTCCAAGTTCACACCTCTTCCAACAAGGTCTTAACTCCTTAGTCTAATTCTTCTGATTTAGTGCCATTTCCTGATGACAAGCATTGACAAGCATTCAAATATTTGAACCTATCAGGGCCCTTCTTATTCAAACCACCGCAGTCAGTAAACTACTTCCTACCAAAGCTTGAGTATATATGTCAGAATCCATGTAAATGTCCAGCTGGGCCTCACACCTATAATCCCAATGCTGGTAAATGGGGAACAGGATTCCCTGGGCTACCTGGCCAGCCGGTCTAGTAGAATTTGCAAGCTATGCTTTTAGTGAGAAACCCTTATACTAAATATAAAGTTGACAGGTCCCAAAGAAGACACACTTTGTCCACCTCTGACCACATCCCCTACTCTGTGGAGTGAGTACCAAATACTTTTTATCTATATTTTTCATGTTCAAATGATGTAATCAAATCGTGTACACACTAAACCATTTTTATTTTCTTTCTTAGCAACAAGGCCAATATCCTAGATTCCACTAATTTTTGATTAGTGCATATAATTGAGTTCCACCAATGTCAGAAATGGTTTCTGATCTCACAACATCATTTGCCATTCACCATCCATTTTCTTATCTCCTCATTTGTGTGTTGGATGCTAGCCTTCAAGGCGATACCACGTGCTGGCTGTGATGTCTGGTTCCTCAATTACTGTCCACCAGAATGCTGTTCCTGCCCTCCGTCCTTCCAACTGTCACTAGAAGGCTGTCTTAAAATCTGAGACTGACTCAGTTTGCTGCTTGCGTGAAGATCTGGATCAGTGTTTTGGTCTTTTCTGAAGTCAAGAGCCTGCGTTATTAGCACTGTTTCCTCTACTTTTGTGTCACAGAGAAAGCTCATTCTGTTATTTAGAAGTCATGGAATTCTGTAATGTTATTTTGTATATTTACAGCCAGCTGGTGCTTAACAATTTTGTCATCCTTGTTGTGCAGGCCAGACAGTGACACAAAATGTTTCTTCATTTTAGAATTTTTAAAACAGTGTTTTAGAAAATAGCATATGTGCTACCTATTTCAAATATTTTAGGTGAGAAGTATATTTCATTAAATCTTCTAAAGTAAAATTTGGAGAGATTTAAAAATTGTAAACAATAAGTTTTTATTCAGTATTGTTTGTTAGCCCTTCAATAGTGTAAATTTGTCATAATTATGGAAGCTTAAAATGTATCTGCAGGTTACAAAGAATTTTGAAATTTATATGATTCTTACAAAATCTTAAATCTGAGTAAGAAAGATGTTTCCAGTGTTCTTTTATTGCACATTGTATATCTGTGCACGTATGTGTAATGAGCGATGTGCTGAGATCAGAGGACAGCCTGTGGCAATCCGTTTTTCCTTCTGCCATTTATGTTTTCAAGTTAGATTCAGGGCATCAGGCATATTTACTCACTGAGAATCTTTTCATCCAAAACATGGATTTTCTAGCTTAGAAAATCAAGGCTTGCTCATTTAATAAGTACTGTTATTTATTCTCTAATTAAAAGGACCTGGGAACAGTATAGGAAGACTTATGTTCTTGCGTTGATTCTTACTGGGCAAATTATCTTGACACAGCTACTTAACCTTCCCTGATAGTTTACTTTCACATCTGAGAAATGAATTCATAGGGAAAGCCAGTGGAGTGAGTGAACATGCATTTTGTTTTCAACAACTGAAATGCTATCACTAGCTGGTAAAATGTAGAATCAAGTCAGCAAATTCATAAAATATTAATAAAAAAGACTGGCCTTTGTTGGGTTTGCTTAAGAAATACCATTCAGTGTTTCTGCACAGTTGAAATTTGCTAGAATCATTGGAAACCACTTTTTTTTTGAGTTTTTTATATTGCTCCCTCTGATTATGTTGACCAGTGTATACTGATTATGTGACTAGTCATTTGTTTGAATTTAATTTTATGATTAAAATGTAGATTATATTTTACTCTCAAGGATATCTGTTGGCGGAAACCCTCTACACTTTAAAGAGCTATTTGTGGTTTTGTCTTTAATAGTTTCTTCATCAAAACTGACATGTAAGATATTAATATACATGTTTTTAGTTTAAGTGTTAGTAGAAAGCCATGGCTACAGAGAGTATTGTGGTTACTCATAGGCGTGAAACACATTGTTAAGCTCAGTTCTGTTTAAGAGATATTATTCGAGAAAATAACTTCTTGATTTACTATAAAGATTGTAAATCACCCTAAAATCATAAAGAACATTAAAGAATAAACACTTCTTATTTTAATACATACTGAAGAGAAATTTACATACAGTGAGAAATTTAGTTTTTTAATCTTTTTAAAAAAATTTTTATTGATTTTTATTAAGCTCTACATTTTTCTCTGCTCCCCTCCCTGCCTCTCTCTGCTCCTTCAACCCTCTCCCAAGGTCCCCATGCTCCCAATTTACTCAGGAGATCTTGTCTTTTTCTACTTCCCATGTAGATTTGATCTATGTATGTCCCTCTTAGGGTCGTCATTGTTGTCTAGGCCCTCTGGGATTGTGGTTTATGGGCTGGTTTTCTTTGCTTTATGTTTAAAAACCACTTAGAAGTGAGTACATGTGATAATTGTCTTTCTGGGTTTGGGTTACCTCACTCAAAATAATGTTTTCTAGCTTCATTCATTTGCCTGCAAAATTAAAGATATCATTATTTTTTTCTGCTGTTTAGTACTCCATTGTATAAATGTACCACATTTTCCTTTATCCATTCTTCAGTTGAGGGGCATTTAGGTTGTTTCCAGGTTCTGGCGATGACAAACAATGTTGATATGAACTTAGTTGAGCACATGTCCTTATGGCATGATTGAGCATCCTTTGGATATATACCCAAAAATGGTATTACTGGGTCTTGAGGAAGGTTGTTTCCTAATTTTCTGAGAAATCGCCACACTGACATCCAAAGGGGCTGTACCAGCTTGCATTCCCACCAGCAATGCAGGAGTGTTCCCTTTCCCCTACAACCTCTCCAGCATAAGTTGTCATCAGTGTTTTTGATCTTGGCCATTCTTACAGGTGTTAGATGGAATCTCAGAGTTGTTTTGATTTGCATTTCTCTGATGCCTAAGGGTGTTGTTCATTTCCTTTCCTGCCATTTTAGATTCCTCTGTTGAGAGTTCTCTGTTTAGGTCTATACTCCATTTTTTTTATTGGATTATGTGTTCTTTTGATGACCAATTTTTTGAGTTATTTGTATATTTTGGAGATCAGAGTTTTGTACATGTTGATCGATATGGATCTAATTTCATTCTTCTACATGTTGATATTCAGTTATGCCAGCATCATTTGTTAAATATGCTTTTTTGTTCCATTTGATATTCTTTGCTTCTTTGTCAAAAATCAGGTGTTTGAAGGTGTGTTTATTAATATCCGGGTCTTCTGATTCAGTTCCATTGGTGCTCCTGTCTGTTTTTATGCCAATGTCAGGCTGTTTTCAGTACTGTAGATCTGTAGTAGAGTTTGAAGACAGGGATTGTGATGCCTCCAGAAGTTCTTTTATTGTACAGTATTGTTTTGGCTATCCTGGGTTTGTTGCTTTTCCATATGAAGTTGAGTACTGTTCTTTCGAGGTCTGTGAAGAATTTTTCTGGGATTTTGATGGGCATTGCAGTGCATCTGTAAATTGGTTTTGGTAAGATTGCCATTTTTACTATGCTAATTCTGCCTACCCAAGAGCACGGGAGATCTTTCCACTTTCTGGTGTCTTCTTTAATTTCTTTCTTCAAAGATTTAAAGTTGTTGTCCTACAAGTCTTTCACTTGTTTGGTTAGAGTTACTCTGAGATATTTTATGCTATTTGTGGCTATTGTTAGGGGTGATGTTTCTCTGATTTCTTTCTCATCCCACCCATTTATCATCTGTGTACAGGAGGGCTACTGATTTTTTTTTTATTGAGTTAATCTTGTATCCTGATACATTACTGAAAGTGTTTATGATACATTACTGAAAGTTCCTTGGTAGAATTTTTGGAGTCGCTTGTGTAAACTATCATATCTTCAGAAGAGTTTGACTTCTTTTCTGATTTGTATCCCCTTGATCTCCTTTTGGTGTCTTATTGCTTTAGCTAGGACCTCAAGATGTATATTGAATAGATATAGAGAAAGTGAACAACCTTGTCTTGTTCCTGATTTCAGTGAGATCACTGGGAGTTTCTCTCCATTTAGTGTGATGTTCACTGTTGGCTTGCTGTATATTGCCTTTATTATGCTTAGGTATGTTCCTTGTATCCCCGCTCTCTCCAAGGCCTTTATCATAGAGGGATGCTGTATTGTTTTTCAGCATCAAATGAGGTGATTGTGTAATTTTTATTTTTCAGCTTGTTTATATGGTGGGTTACATTGAGCCATTTTCAAATGTTGAACCATCCCTGCATCTCTGGAATGAAGCTGACTTGATCATGGTGGATGATGGTTTTGATGTGTCCTTGGATTCGATTCACCAGTATTTTATTTAGTAGTTTTGCATCAATGTTCATGAGTGAGATTGTTCTGTAATTATCTTTCTTAGCAATGTCTTTATGTGGTTTGGGTATCAGAATAATTATAGCCTCATAAAAAGTGTTTGGCAATGTTTTTTCTGTTTCTATTGTGTGAAATAATTTGAGGAGTATTGGTATTAGTTCTTCTTTGAAAATCTTGTAGAGTTCTGAGCTAAACCATCTGGTCCTGGGCTTTTTGTTGTTGTTGTTGTTGTTTTTGTTGTTGGGAGACTTTTGATGACTGTTTCTATTTCTTCAGCAGTTATAGGTCTGACTAATTTGCTTATCTGGCCTTGATTTAATTTTGATAAGTGATATTTATCCAGAAAGTTATTCATTTCCTTTAAGTTTTCCAATTTTGTGTGGTACAAGTTTTCAAAATATGACCTGATGATTCTCTGTATTTCCTCCATGTGTGTTGTTATGTCTCCCTTTTCTTTTCTGATTTTGTTAATTTGGATATTCTCTCTCCGCCTTTTGTTTAGGTTGGATAAAGGTTTATCTATTTTGTTGATTTTTTTTTTTGATCCAGTCTGATTGGTGTTCTATATGCTTCTTGTATCTTCATAGGCATATCTTTCTTTAGGTTTGGAAAGTTTTCTTCTATGATTTTGTTAAATATATTTTCTGTGTTTTTGAGTTGAACTTCTCCTTCTTATATATCTATTATTCTTATGTTTGGTCTTTTTATGGTGTCCCATATTTCCTGAATATTTTGTGTTAAGCTTTTGTTAGATATGATGTTTTCTTTGACTGATGAGTCTATTTCTTCTGTTGTATCTTCAGCGCTTGAGATTCTCTTCCATCTCTTGTGTTCTGCTGTTTATGTTTGCATTTGTGATTCCTGGTCATTTTCTCTTGATTTATATTTTTATAATTCCCTCAGCTTGTGTTTTCTTTATTGTCTCTATTTCAGTTTTCAAATCTTGAATAATTTCTTTCACATGTTTGATTGCTACTTATTGTTTTTTTTTTAAGAAATTTGCTAATGTCTTCCAATCTTTTGTTTGTCTTTTCCTCCATTTCTTTGAGGCAATTTCTCATTTCCTCTTTAAGAGTTTCAAACATTCTCCTGAAGTTATTTTTTAGTTCATTTTCTTCTGCTCTGTCTATATTTGGTTGTTCAAGTCTTGCTATTGTAAGGTCTTTTGGTTTTACTGGCGTTGTGTTGCTCTTCATGTTGTTGCGTGTCTTCCTACCTTGTCTACTCAACTTTTTCTCTAATAGGTGTGGTTGGGGCTGTCTTTGATTCTGTTGATTAATTTTCTAGGTACCAGTGAATCCAGGGCTCAGATGGTTGTTCCCCGTGGTACAGTCAGTGCCGTGGTTCTAGTTACCTTGTTGGTCATTCTGTGTTCCTGGAGGTTGCTCAGCATGCCCAGGCTTTGCTCAGATCCCTTGTAGTTTTCTGTCTCAGGCCTGTTCTAGCCTAGTCTGTCGGCTCAGACCTTTTTCTGCAAATGTCCCTGGACTAGATCCGTTCCTACAGAGGTCCCTGACTTGAGGTTGATATTGTAAAGGACTCTGGCTCTGATTCATTGCCTCAGAGTTTTCAGGCTCTGGTGTGTCCAGACCAGCAGAGGTCCTGGCTCGGGCATATTCCCTCAGAGGTCACAGACTCACACCTCTGAGTCTGGACCCTCTGAGATCTCCTGTCAGAGTATTCTTAAGATAGCCTTTTCCTTTCTCTTTGTACCATCCCCTTCTAAATTTGGAGTTCAATTTTGGATGTGTCCATTGTGGAGCACTGTGATTATCTTTTAAAGCCCTTGACAAGAACAGGGAAAAGGTCTCTAGCAAAGTTTCCCCCTAGGCCCGTTGTTGCCAGAGTTTCTTTCAATAGTAATTGCCATGCATCTATTCTAAGTCACTGGTCCTTCCCTCAAAGGGCCAGCCTGCCACCCTCACATCTCTGATGCTGTCATTCATATCTTTTGGGGGGGACCTTCAATTATCAATCTCAGAAAATCCTATAAATCTTCATTAGGAAATTCCTTATGAAGTTTTGCTGAAAAGTAGTTACTGTGAGCTGTGTGTGCAGCAGCTGTTTGCCTAAGTTAAAAAAAATTGACCGTTTTAATTTGTTTTAAAAATATCCACTGGCACCGGTTCTCATTACAGATGTGTGGTTGTAACATTTCATTTTTAAAATGTGTATCCATCTTTTTTCAGTTCCAAAGGAGTCCAAAGAAACCATCTCAAACCTTAAAAATAACCACTAAATCTACAGTATTTTTGGTTTTTAAAAATTCTCAAGGGAGGACATTTTTTATCTTGGACCGAAGCTTCATGCAGGGTGGCCCATTTAAAAGAGGCCCTGTGCACAGCCACGTTATTAAACGGGAACGTCTTAAATGGGCCACCCTGTAAATCAGGCTTTCTCCAGTGAGTATTTACTCCCTGCACACTGGAGAGTTTGGTGCAAGTTTTCAGTCGTTGTGCTTGGTAAATAACCCTGCAGCATAAATGCGCATATCCAGGTGATATGTAGTAGTGCAGATCTGAATTCAGACATTGGGCAGAAGCTCCAAGTTCACCTGTGCAATGTCATATTTCCAAGATCTTCTGGAAATTCTGGCCAGCATTATGCAGATCTCCTTTTTGAAAAGCTTTCTAATGGATGAAACACAAGTATACTGGGAATAACTTTTGATTTAAACAGTAATACAACTTTGGATTTTCTTTTACTGGAAATCTTTTAAATCAGGACAGACATCTTTCCTTAAAAATACTATAGGATATGCCGTACTTGATATTTTTAATCTAAAGATTCCCAACATATTATTCTTTTGAATTATATATGTGTACACACACATGCATATACACAATCTTTTCCAGAATAATATTTTATTTGAGCAGTAATCTATGTAATTCAAATTTGGTGAAAGCCCATCCAAATTTTTAAGGAAAGAATATAAATTGAAGTCTGTATATTATATGTTATTCCAAGTTCCTCAAATCACAAAACAAAAAGAGAAGCAAAAGAATGGGTAATTGGCACTGTATGAAAAAGGCACTTTGCCAAGCCTTAGTCTTTTATGTCCATGCTGGGCGAAGTGGTTTGAGACCCTCAGCATTCCTGCCATTTAACCTTCCATTGCCCAGAGCAGTGCCCTGTTTTCACCTGCAGTAAAACAGCTACATGCTTTGTGATGTCCTGTCTTTTGTTTTGAGCCACCGGGGAGTTTTCCTTAGGATCTGTATGGTGTCATGTGAAATATTGGGCCACACTGCCATCAATGAGTGTGGAGGTTTCTGTGTTTATGACTTTAGACTCAGGATAGGCTTCTCTTTATCATGTACAGATGATGGTGTTAATTAACCCTGCACACTTGATTGCATAGTCGATTGACTGTAGAATACCTTTCTATCAAAGGTATCTGAATCTCCAGATTGTTTCTGGTGTTTCTCTAGCTTACCTACAAGGGATTTTTTTTTTAATTTCTATGGGTCATACTTGTTTGTTTTATTCTTAGAACATTTTAGGCCATTACAATTTGAGGATACTGGTTAACAGCTTCCTGTAAAAAACAGCCATCATATTTTAATTCTATATATCATGGAAACTAGAGCCTGGAGGGCAGATGAGAAACAATTCCTAATAAAGAAAAGGTTTTGAAATTGGAATCCCAATAAGATTTAGTAGAACAAAGTGTGGTCTAGTCTGATCCTTTTCCTCTGGAGGAATGTAAGGAATTGAAAGTGAGAAATAAAGTAGGCTTTTTGTTTGTTTGTTCATCTTTGTAGACATGCTGCGCTCACATCTTTAGAGGTGTCTTCTTTTAAAACAGAGGAGAAATAATTTGAGTCTGTTTCAAAAGTCAGTGTTTTTCATTTTATAAAATTTAAATCAGCATTCTGAACACGATATCAAAAAAGACCATGTCGCAGCTCTTGTAGGTTATTGTCTCACCTCACTTTCTACAAAATGTATCAACTAAGCGGTGTCTCATTTATTCTTCCCTCACCCCATAATGAATGAAATTTTGCTACCAAACTTACTAACTGACCACTTAATGAATGTGTAAAAGTGTAACTAACAAAAATATAGTTGTTTCCTTAAAATTTTTGTGTGCTGTATGTGTGGTTATGTGTGCACAAGTTTGCACACATATGGAGGCCAGACAAGAACATTGCATGTCTTTCTTTATCACTTTCCACCTTATTTTCCAGGCAGTGTCTGTCACTGAACCTGAAGCTCACTTTACTAGCCTGGGTCCAGTGAACTCCCAGGATACTACTGTCCAACCCCCAACACTTGTGGTTGCAGATACTCATGGCTATGACTAGCTTCGGAGTGGAAGCTGGCACTTGGAATTCACATTCTCATGCTTTCAGAACATGTTCTCTTACCCACTGAGCCATCTTTCCAGATCCCTCTTCTATTTCTTAATGTCAAATTTAATTATTAAAAAGAACACAAAAGTGGCATGGATCTAAATGAAGTTTTCGCCTGCCTGTGCCCCCTCTGTTTGAATAGAGGGTGATCTTAGAGGTCATTACCTGACTTACTGAGGACCAGTTAGAATTAATGCCCATGATACCTTTTGGATATCGAGGATTCAGGATTTAGTTACGGAGGGGACTCATCTCTTTCAGTCAGGATGTTTTCATTTTACACCAAGACAAGGTAGGTAAATAGGCCTTGTCTTTCCTTCTGCCTATTAGCCATTGACAAATGAGAGCACACTTTTTTTTTTTGAAGGCAGAAAAAGAGAGTTTGTGGCTGTATCATGCATAGAAAGTTGATTTAATTTTAGTGGTGACACATGTTTGTAATTCCGGCACTTGTGAGGTGGAGGATTAAGGACCAGTAATTCAAGGTTATGCTTGGCTGTGTAGCAATTTCTAGGTCAGCCTGGGCTACATGAATTCCTGTCTCAAAAAAGTAAAGTAAATGAATCTAGATACAGCGTTTCAGGGAGAACCTGCATTGTTCTTCCTGCTCTGGTTTGACCGTGGTCCTTGGCTTTTGGCTGCTTGACTCTTGTCACATTGCTTTCTTCTTATAAGTGTTCATGTTGTTTTTAATCTGTGTCTCTTGTGCATTTTTTCTTTTTTTAATCAGGCTACTTACTGTATTGGATCAGAACCTACTTGATTGTCAGTGTTTTACATTTTCTTTTATAAAGATCCTGTTTCCAGGGCAATCATACTCCGAGGTACTGGATGTCTTTGTTTTCTATTTCCATGATAAACACCATGGCCTAATACAACTTGGGTAGGAACGGGTTTATTTCACCTCACAGCTTTACTGTCCTTCATGAAGGGAGGGCAGGGCGGGAACTTGAGGCAGGAACTGAAGCAGGGGCTGCATCGTGGCTTGCTCTCCATGGCTTACTCAGCTTGGTTTCTTATAGCACTCAGGAACACTTTCCACAGTCAGCTGTGCCTCCCACATCAGTCATCAACCAAGAAAATGCACCACAGGCTTGCCAACCAGTGTAGGCATTTTCTCAGTTGAGGTTCCCTCTTCCAAATGACTTTAGCTTGTGTCAAGTTTGACACAAAAATATCCAGTAAAGCCGCCTATATTTGTCCAGCATGTTTAACTAAGAATGCATTTTTTCATGTTTTTTTGAATTCTTGTGAAATATCCAAAAAAGAGTAGTATTTTATGACCTATACTATTCAGATTTTAGAGTCCATTCACACAGTTGAACTAGACCTTGACTGCTCCTATTCATGCATTTCTGTATTGCTGCTTCTGCTCAATATGAGCGGTGGATTTACAACAAAAGCTTTTATGATCTTGTTACAGAAAAGCAAGATAATAAATGACTCCGGAATTGAAACAGTGGCTTTCCCCCTCGTTTATTAAAATGGGTTTTAAGTAAATGTAGTAATATATATATATGAAAACTTTTGTGGTTTTATTTTATCACGAGGCATTGAAACATCTGAACAAATCAATATCTGGGTGGTGAGGCAGCTGCTTTCTCCTTCACTTCTTTTAGTTACTAGAGCAACTTGTCAGTAGATTAAAAAATGAAATAAAACAAAAACTGACAATCTTTTGCATTACTTAAGTCTTTCTAAAGCATGCGCTGGTACAACACAAACGTCTCCTGTCAGATGCAACTAGTCTAGCATCCAAACATCATGCACAACACCGTGGTGACAGAAGCGCACTGCACCCACTCCCACCTCGGCTCTGCTCATTTGTGTATGATATTTGGAGCATCTGGAGGAGTGAGATAGTGTTGGGAAGAGGAGGGAGGAGGAAACAGCGTGAGTGTCTGGCCAAGAGGTCAGCCAAAGTTGTGCAGGGCAAGCCTGAACATGTCATTGGTGCAAACCCAAGCGTCGTTGATGTTCTTTAATAGAAACATCTGGTGGAAACCCATGATGGGATCTTCATCGGCCTTGAGCTGGCCTACAACCATGCTGATGATACAGCTATCTGGTGTAGGCTGATGGTCCTGCGCCGTGATATTATGCTGGATTTTCTGGAACGGAAGGCTAGACAACTTCTCCACAATGGCAGCTTTCCCCTGGAACTGCTGTCCTTCCCACATAAGGCATGATGCATCAATGTAAATTGCACCTAGCTGGGTTCTGTCGTTATCAAATAATTGGTAGTAATGCTGAATAAAGCTGGATCCAATGTGCTCCCAAATTGGCTTGTCTCCCATCCTGGAGAGTCACCCACCTCACCAAGACCCGTGGGGCTGGCATGTTGGTGGCAGCGGCAGCGGCAACCCAGCGCGGTCTGTAGTAATATATTTTAAAATTCATTTTAAACATGTATAATTTAAAGTACATTTTCTAGAATTTCATATATTCTGTTGTCTCAGTACAGTTTTATGTTAGACCAACTGAAAATAAAACTTGTGCAAGTACTTAGGAGTGCCCAAACTGTATATAGACCAAGGGTTCGGCTTTTTTTTCAGTGTTGTATGAGAGAATACTGCTGAAATTAATTAAACTGCTATATAGATTGTGGTCAACGTATATAAATGTGCACACACATGTATGTAGTCAGCATTGTAGTTGGGAACCCAACCAGGAAATAGGGTTTCAGTGTTGGCAGGTACACTTTTGGAGTTCACCTCTATAGATAGAAAATTTAGCTTAACCCCAGTTCTCAAACATGTAAACATCTAAAAACTATATATCCATTCACTACTCTAGCATTAGCATATTTGAGAAGTTGAAGGTCGTAGACAGTTAGTGCTCACTGAGTCTGAAAGAATAGTCTAAATGGAATTTAAATCTAGAAAATGTTCTTGAATTTTAAAAAAATCTTCTTTGGATCTTCAACAGTACTCCCAGTTTTCCCTCTCTATCGCTTAGAATAATACCATTTTGTGGAGCAGAAGGGATATTCTGATGCTGTTGTTCTAGTGCCTGTGTGCTGATTTATTCTTATTTAGTTAAGTGAGTTTCTACTTTTGCATTTACATTATATTATAATTACATACATTTTACTTTTCCCAAATCCACTTCTTTTTTATTTTTATTTTTAAAAGTTTTTGCCTTTGTTTTTGGATTTTTTGTTTGTTCATTTTTTTTGTTGTTGTTGTTGTTGTTTTGAGACGGTTTTTCTATATAGCTTTGGAGCCTGTCATGAAACTTACTCTGTAAACCAGGCTGGTCTTGAACTCACAAAGATCCATCTGCCTCTGCCTCCTGAGTGCTGGGATTAAAGGTGAGTGCCACCACACCTTTTTGACCACTTGGTATTGGACAATCCCTTAGGTAGCTCATCCCTAGGGAAGAATAATTCTCCTTTTCCCATCAGTGGTTAATTTCCTGTATGCCTCCTTCTAGGGGTAGGCACTAGAAAATCTCCAGTGATCTTCTTCCTACTTTATTAGGAAAAATATAACCTTGGAAATGAATGGAAATGTCACACACTAAAATTAAGCAGATCCAAAGATTATACACCATAATGAGCTTCTGTGCCATGAGAATGGCATTCAGAAAGATTTGTTCATAAGGCTTGCTTTTGTTCTCAAGTCCTGTTGATAAAGTTGGGTGCCAGGCAAATCTGTGAGTTGGTTTCAACTCCTTTAATGTTTACTCTTTACATGGAAAGCAGATCAAGGAAAACATTTAAGTCAATATTGCATAAAATTTTTGTCTTTATTATAAAATTATGGTGCTGCAAAATCACTATTAAATTGCACTTTTAAAGAACCTTTAAGGAAGCTTTTAAAATATTGTTTGATTTTAAGAAATAGTTACACTGAATTAAACGAGCATTTTTTTATCGTAGTAAAATTGTTACAGAGAGCATTGTTGGTTTTCTTCTCCCTTGCCCATTCTACCCCACCCTGACCCCAGATTACTGTAGGCTATTTTGTTTTAACAGCATAGTAAAAATGACAGTGACAATTATGTGAAAATATAATAACAGTAAATATATCAGATTTTCTCTTTTGAGATCGAAACTTATATATGTAAAAAAACATAATCTCTGGGGCTGGAGAGATGGCTCAGTGGTTAAGAGCATTGCCTGCTCTTCCAAAGGTCCTGAGTTCAATTCCCGGAAACCACATGGTGGCTCACAACCATCTATAATGAGTTCTGGTGCCCTCCTCTGGCCTGCAGACATACACACAGAATATTGTATACATAATAAATAAATAAATATTTTAAAAAAATTTATAAAAAAACATAATCTCACTTTAGTTCTTTTGTTATTTTGGTTTTGAAAAGAAAAACTCGTGTTTGCTTGATTGATTTTTTTTTTTTTTGTAACTTGGGAAAATCAGCAGGTAGAGATGACCTGTGTGAATTTGGTATAGAATGGAATAATAGGTTATGAAGATTTCAATGTGAAAACTCTTGTTTTGGATCTTGTGGTTAAGACTGATAGGCGGTGACAACACCTAAACTAAATACATGGACTTTGGAAGTCTGGGGAGTGGGCAGAAGGTGAGGTGTCCCGCCAGAGAGAACATAAGTTATGTGATACTCTGGTTCTATATAGATACAGTGAGAGACAAGTTGTTCACACGCAGGTCCTGGACTTCTCTTGGACCCAGGATGTACAGCCACACACTGTTTCCTCAGAGCTGAGCAAGTGTTTTCTCTGTAAAGAAGAAGGAGCGTTCTCTGACCGAAGGGGATGTGTTGGCGACAGCAACACTCCAGCCATTACTCCCCTAGACTCTTATGGAAATCAGAGATACAAACAAGATCTTTGCCATGTCTGAGATCTCAGAGACCCTTCTCTGCCTGTCCTCTATACATGGACTAGGAAAGGCATTCATGTATTAAGCTGCAAAAAAATTATACCCTCAATATTAATAATAGTCACATACCTAATTAATCCATTTCCTAGTCAAAATTTTAATCTCTGTAGTACCTGTATTATGTTACATTTATTGGTAATGCGATTAGTTTTACACTTACTATTGTAGGATTTCTACAGTAAAGTGTTTTTTTAAGGTAATTAAAAAGTTTGTGTTGGGCAAACCTTGTATGCAGGTGTCCTAGGAGGTCAGGAGAGAGTGTTAGATCCCCTGGAGCTCAAGTTAACCGCAGTTTTGAGTAACCCAAAGTGGGTGCTGAGAACTGAATTTGGGTCTCTGAGATCTCAGACATGGCAAAGATCACTGGCAGAGAATCAAGCATTTTTAACTGCTGAGCCATCTCTCAAGCCCCATTACTGAAGTATATTTTTAACAAGGTTTTAACCTAGGGAAAGTTTTGCTATTACAGAGTGGTGTCTAAACTTGGTCATGTCCTTCCCTTACAAGCCTCTACTACTGACCTACACTCACTCAGTGGCTCAAGTCTCAAACCCCACATAGAGGAGACATGTGGCCTCATTCCAGCCTGCCCTCCCATTTCACCTTTCCCCCTTTATCCACACTCATCAACTTTGAGTTTCTCTTGTTTCTATGTGATTTATAGGTAATAGCACCATGATTGCTTGTAATTTACATAATTCCAATTTTTGTTTTTATTCTTCTCTCACACAATACACACCAGCCACAGCTTCTCCTACTTCCACTTTTCCCAGTTCCATCCCACCTTACCTCTCCCCTAGATCCAACTCTCACCTATCTCCCCCGCCACTCAGGGACATGAGCTAAACATGGCACAAGTTACAATAATACCAGTCATAAAGTTTCATATCAAGGCCGGGCAAGGCAAACCAGTAAGAGGAAAAGGGTCCCAAGAGCAGGCAAAAGAGTCAGACACCCTACTCCCACTGTTAGGAATTCCCCCAAAACACCAGGACAACAACCATAATATACAGAGAGGACCTAGCAAAGACCCACACATTTGCTGTCTCAGTCTCTCTGAGCTCCCATGAACCTTGCTTACTTGATTCACTGGCCTTGCTCAGGTGTTTTTAAACCCTCTAGCTCTTTCATGGGGTTTCCAGAGCTCCCAAGGGGAGGGATGTGATGGAGACCTCAAACCTGAGCGTTCTCTCTCTCTCTCTCTCTCTCTCTCTCACACGCACACGCACACACTCACACTCACACACACACAGAATGTTTGGCTCTGGGTCTCTGTATCTGGTCCCATCAGTGCCAGCACTGTTAAAATATGTTCTTGAGACTTTTAAAAAGCAAGGTGACTTTCGTGTGTGTGTGTGTGTGTGTGTGTGTTGCATGTACAAGCCTGAGGTTAACACAGACAGCCTTTATTGTTCTCCACCTTGTTCTCCGAGGCAGAATCTTTCTCTTAATCTGGAACTCTTATTTATTCTAGTCTAACTATTTAGCTTGCCCCCAGGACCCCCATCTCCTCCTCTGAGGGCTGGCAGTACAGGCTGATGCCATGCCCACCAAGCTTTTATGTGTGTGCTGCAGATCCTGAAGCCTATCTGTCATCAAGCATGTTGCTCACATTAACCATTGAGTGAGCTCTTTTGACGCTAAACTCAACTGAGTAGAACCAAGTCATTTGTTTACATTTGACTTTAGAGATAATTCTTAATAATGTGCTTAATAATGTGAAAAGCTTTGATTTTTCTAGTGCTTTTCCTCTCCCCATCATTAATTTAGCTGCTGTGTTCTTTACACAAGATTTGCATTTCTTCATATCCCACATTGAGCTGTCAGTATATCTTCCAGAAGCCTACTATAAGCTACTCCCTTTGTCATCTTTAACCTCATTTCTTTGTTTTCATGGTAGAATCTGAACTAGCCTATATAACTAAGTATTGATGAAACATCATATTATAAAGTAGTTAGGAGTTCATTTTTAGAGCTTGTAGAAAGAATGCTGGGAGTGGAAATCCATCTGATGCCATCCATTGACTGTTCACTTTTGGGCCATCTAGCCCTGGAATGGAAATAGTAATATTATGTAAAGGTTCGTACCCAGAGTCTCACTTACTGTGCTGATATAAGTCATTATTAATACATTTCCTTGAAGTTGGTATCTGTGACGATGACGATATGTATACATGTATACTCTGGTAGTTGCTAAGTACACAGAACAGTTGACCCTCTACATCCATGGGTTTCTTATCTGCAGATTCATCTTCAGACTCTGGTCATGCTTCTAAGCAATGCTGTATAAAAATTCCTTATGTAGCATTCATAAGAGGAGCCAATCTCACAAAGGGCATATCCAGGCTCTGTGCAAATGCTGTACTTGTTTTGCATAGGAACTGTAATTGTCCTCACATCTTTGTGTCTATGTGAAGACTGCAACTAGTACTCTGCAGATACCCAGGGGCAACAGTATGTTTTTACTGATATTTTTAGTATACTTAGATACCCTCATATGTGTCATGGAAAGCTTGTTAAAGTACTGACAAAACTTTCAATGGTACAGCTTAATATATGATTTTAATGATAATGTGTATAGACTTGTATAAAAAGTTATTTATACATACCAAAATTTGAAATTCTGGTCTATAATCTAAAATGAAACCAAAAGATCATTTAATATATGCTGTATGTTTATTCTCAATAGAATCATAACATATAATTATATCTTAACATCTTTCTCATGTCATCACTTTTTTATACATGTTCAGAGAATAAATTGAAACTGCATTTTTCTGGGTATACTAAATTCCATTTTGATTTGAAGAATATTGTTGAGACTAGAGATAAATGTTTTCTTTATTTTCTCTGAACAAAAGTGACTGATCATTGTCTATTTACATATTCTATAAAGACAGTTGTCTTGTATGCTTTATGATTTAAATTGAATCCTTTTCTGAATAAGCAAATGGAATATATTATATAGTACAACTGGAATATATTATGTATTTTCCTTATGGCAGTCACAGATATTTGTGCAATTAATTTTTAAATTTCTTTAGTAATTCTACAATGACTTTGCAGTGCTTTTCTCAGCTGTATCTTTATTTGCACACCCTTGTATTGTGCCGGACTAATGCTTTGGCTTTTGTGAATAAAATTACCAGGAGAAAATCTATGCATGGCAGTTTTATTAATTAACTGATATTAGAAATTATTAACTTTTTTTCTAGAATGCTGCTTATTAGAAATATAATTATATTAGGATTTTGGCATAATTTTGCCTCACTTTTAATATTGTTGTGGGAAGGATGGTTTTAGTCAGGTGACACTTTTAAAAAGATGATCAGTTTTTTTACACTAATTTAAAATTTTTTGTTTGTTTTGAATCAGGGTCTCACTCTTTAGACCAACTCGGAGATCTGCCTGTCTATGCCTCCCGTGTGCTAGGATTAAAGGTGTGCACCACCACACCCAGTAAATACTCTAAAGTTATTAATCTTAAGGAAATTCTGAATGTCTAATTATTAGGGACTTGAATGAGTTCACAGTTCATAGATAATTTGTCTTCATCTGAGATGATGCCATGGCATGGGGTAGAAATTTCAGCAGGATGTTGCATGTCATATTACATGCCGCCTTTATGGACAAGATGGAGAAATGACTCACATGTCAGTCATAAATCTAGCTCACTCTTCATAGTCCACAACAGTATTGACTGTGGGACCCATTGTCTATATTTGGCTTGTTCTCCATGTAAGTTAGAGGGCTGTTTTCTTTCTTTCTTTCTTTCTTTCTTTCTTTCTTTCTTTATTAAAATCTGAGGAACTTTTCTATTCAAATCAAAACTTAAACCTCAGTACATAACCAAACAAATTACTAACCTACTTTGACTAAATAGAGAGTTGACAGTGGTGGTCTTTGGGAAAGTCTCCCCAAGGCTGTAGCAGTTATTCTGAGACCTTGTCTTGTTACTCTTCCTGGGGAGACACAAACAAATTCTGTTCACTCTAGAAAGGGCACTGACTACAGGCCAGGAAATAACGCAGCAAATCTAGGTTGCTGAACCTGAGAGCTTATTGAGGTTACGTAGGAACATGAGGTTACTTAGGCAGCTATGTTAGTGGCTGGTTGCTCCAGAAAGCCACACTCTGGGGTTGTCTGCACAATACACAGGCCGATCAGCAGCAGAGCATCAGGGATTGCCTTGATTAATGTAGCTGTGACACTCCTGACTCCCTGAAGTCCGTGCCTGGTAATGTACATTACCCTCACTTGTCTTTCTAGGAAGGCCTGTTTCAGTTCTGAGGAAATGGCTATACAACAGCCCTGCATGCTAAGAAGTGAAAAATGTTGTATCTTGATGGGAAACATGAGGTCTGGTGTCAGTTAGGTCTTTGCATAGATTGCCCTGGGCAAGGGATGGGAATAGGGGGTTATTGTCAAAGGACATAAAGTTTTTGGTACAGGAGAAAAGTCCTAAAACTGTATTGTATAGATGAGCATACTACTCTGTAAGTTTACTTAAAAATCATAGAATTGTGTACTTTAAGCAATCAAGTTTGCAGGCTATGTAAATAATATCTCAAGCTGGTTTTTAAAGATACTCTTTAGCAGACAAAACTTTTGGAAACAATGCTTATTCAAAGTTTTGAAAGTAGGATTTTATATTTTCATGTAAGCTGATGTCTGGAAGTTGGTAAAGAAACAGAATTCTACTTACGTAGAGAGCATCTCCCCAAAAGACAGAGGACAGGCACAGTAATGGCAGCTTACAGAGCAGTAGGTTTACATGGCACAGTGCACATAATAATGCTGGGCACATGCAAACCTCAATGCATGTTTGTGACCAAAGGAAAGTAGACATCGATAAAGACTCGTGTATAAATGTTGAGTTGGAGAGAGAAAGAGGCATGGGCACTAAGATATATGCAAATGACTGTTGTACAAGTCTTTGATTTTATCTGTTGGTTAAAAGTTCCTCAGGATAAAAATGAAACAAAAGGGATAAGGTTGATTGGGTTTATGAGAGCAGGATCCTCAAACACTGTATCAGAAATATTGAGGTCATCCAGCACAGGAAATCAAATCCATTGCTTCTTCCAAGGAACATACTTGTAGGAAGTTTCTTGGAGGTGAAGATGCTTAATTTCCTGTTGTGAGAAAGCATGGCAGTCCTGTATTGGCACTCATCCCGATAGAAGAATCTCCTTGAGAAGACACACTGGTCATTATTCAGAGATGTGTTTATTGTAAGGCTCCCTTCCTGGTTGACTTTCGAGTGGTCACTGCTTAATGCCACGGCAATGGAAAAATCAGTTGTTAGATTATGAGGCAGAAGAGTCTGCTTCCTGGTTTGTAGGATTCTCAGCTAGTGTATGAAAATGAGTACCTGATACGATATACATACACAAGAAATATTTGTTGGATACTCAGTGGAATTCTTTAAAAGCCCATTGTTTGCTCTTGTTACCATCATTGTTTAAAACTGGAGAACTTGGCTTGAAACTTCTAGCATCTTAGACTGCAGCTCATTTGGAATCCTTTTGCCAAAGGCCTTAAGTCATCTGGAGTCTTTTCCTCCAGGCAGGGTTCCTGAATTGAGGCTCAATGTTGTATAATTAACATAGCTTAGAAAGATAATCATGTACATGGCGAGTATATTGGTGATCACATTTCTCTCTTGGAGAATGTCTCAGAGCATGTGATAGGGTAACATGTGTTTCACTTGTAGACAGTAATACTAGGATATTTCCAAATTCGTTTGAGAAATAAATTGTTTTTGAAAAATCAAGAGGTCTAATAGACCAATGGTTTTCTTTAAGTTATTGCTTCTCTCTGCAAAAGTCTTATAAAAGATTTAATTATACAAAGTAATTGAACCAGGAATCCTTATGTTCATTTGTTAATCTTCTTTTCTGATAAATGATTGCTTGTGGTTAAGTTTTCGAGTGACTTAGAGTTTTGCTCACTTAATACTGCACCACACAGAAAGACTTCACATACCGAGTTCCATCTTTTGTGTTTAACTGGGTTTAGGACCATAAACTGGTTGTAAAACAGAGTGTGCGAGCTGGCAGCAGCATCAGTGATTGTCATTTGCCTTTACCATCTTTTCTATTTCTCAATAAAGTATCTTATAAACTTATATTAGAACATTTGATCCACGACTTGTTACAAGTTCATTTCAAGGAGAGGTGGATCTTTAAGCAAGCAGGAGAAACATTTATTGTAAGGAAAGCTTTTGTCTTAGATTTGGTCTGATAGATGGCTTGACCATTACTTTGGCTTTCACAAACATTTTGTTTAACAAGTTCATGTCTGAGAAGTAGATAAGAAGAAGTGGAACTCAGAAACATCAAAATTGAAGAGTAAGGTAACTGGCCTATGTCTGTGACTCTAATTGCCCTAAATGACTGGCCATGCCCAAATCTCTCCTTCTGCCCCTTGGACAGTGGGCATTCAGTCTCAAGGTCTGTCAGAAGATGGTGGAGGGAATCCCATGGCCTGATGATTGTGCTTTGCATGTTTTGTCCAGTGCCAGATTCATGCACTGGGATGTGTCTAGGGCTGTAGGCTGTTCATTCACTCTCATTTCACCTGGGAGCAGTCCCTGGGGATTATAATGGTACCTAGCCTAGGGAAGTGTAGTCAACCAAGGGCCCGTAAGGTAGAAGGGAAACTTTGGTCAGGGAGTCAGTCAGTCATCCAAAGTCTTCTTTAAACCAAGGAGTTGTCACACAGTGTCCATTATAGAGTAATCTGTTACCTGATGTAGGGAAATGTCCCAAAAGACCAGAGCTAAGGAGGAAAAATTTGTTAGTCACAGCATCAGCATAACACAATACATTGTGTACATTAACATCTGCAGCCATTGTAAATATTGAAAGCAACTAGCATCCAAGTAGACACACACATGAAGCTTCTGGTTCTTGTCTTGTGGACTTGGTTCCTGGTACGACAGTAGACATACTCATATCCCTTAAGTTCTTCCGTCACTGGCTCAGGGGTCTGCCACAGACTATTACTGTACTTTTCTCCTCTGCTGCCTTTTCTCGGGAGCTTTCTGTTCAAGGTAGTCAGCTCTCCTTTCCGTAATCAGAGTGTGAAAATGTGGAAACAATTATTTAAACTAGAGGAGTGACCTGCTAGATGTACTAAACAGAACAACATAAAACCGCAGAGCAGTGTCTCCAGCCTTTAAGAGTAAATATTTTAAGGGAGGAGATGATTCTTGGAAATGACTTCCACGTCTAACAGCAGAAATGAAATAAAGCTCTGCTCCCTCTTCAGATTGTTTACATTCATGGCTTTCAGTTTGGGTTACCTACTTTATAATTTTCTGTCTTTTTCTTATTTCAGGATTATTGCTTGATTTATTATGTAGATTTCATTGTCATGTAGTTTTGCCTCACTCTTACAGGTGTTGTTAAGGACTTATGGACTGTAGTTCTCATGAACAAAAATCTGCAACTGGAAAGGCATTTTCAGTCTTTGTGGGTTTGAGTAACCTCTGACCCAAAGTGACTTAGGTTTTAGTACTACAAAGCAGCAGATTGGGGACTAAAGCATCTTTTCTGACTTCCATCAGGCAGGGATGCTGTGCCCCCTCTCCCATGGCTGGCCTCCCCAAGGCCTGCCATGCCCTGGGGAGCCAGGTGTGGGAATCTGTGCCCCCACTGTTCCACAGCCCCCATCTGTTGTATAATGGGGCTATGTGACCTACAGGTTTGCTAGACTCAGGAGTTTTGTGGCCACATCATTTGTTGGGTGCTTCCCCCGCCCTCCTGACTTAGAGCCGTGACACCAGCTGAGTCTTTACTTTTTAACCTGATGACTTTCAAAGATGCCATTCTTGGGTCCCAAACATGGCTGTGAAGTTTAATCTTGATGGCATTGAGGGACACATAGGGTCAGTGAATCCACCTCTGGTGTGGCAAAAGGCATTTTCATAAGACTGTACGGTATGATCTGTCTGACCAAGTCCATGGTGTTTCACTGAGGGGTTCAGTAAGTGAGTAGCTTACCAGAAGATACCCCCACATACACACACACACACACACCCAGGGAGATTAGGACACGTCTATTTGGAGAAAGTGGTCATTGGGAGTCTTTCAAGGTTGCATCTTTCTCTGTCCTCTTGTTTCTCACTGTTTAATATCTGCCCTGAAATGAGCAACTCTGCCCTATCATACCTTCCCGCCCCTCTCTGCCTTCCACTGGCCCACTGAACAGGGCCAGGCAAAAGGCTGGGATGCCAAAACTGTCAAAATGTTTCCATTGTTTCTGTCAAGTATTTCTGTTTAACACTCACATGCATATGCACACACACAAACACATGTACACATACAGATACATGAACACACACATACTCCCATGCAAACACACGTGCTCACACATATACACAAATGCACTCACACATAAACATGCACACACACACACACACACACACATACACACAAAACACCACTGTGGTTTAGATGGGATTCCAGTTTTGTTATAGTAACAGTATTCTGCTGTGTGGGAAAAGACTTCCTTTCATCTTCATGAATTTACTTTTTATGTACCTTGTCTTTCCTTAACTTCAGCAGTCTTACAGTTTCTAGCTGGTAAGCCTTTTGCCTATTGTACATTTTAAATGTATTACTTTGAATTTTATTCTTCCTGATTCTATTGTCAGTGAACATATTTTGTAATTTTTTTTCAGATTTTTAATTTCTAGTATATAGAAACACAATTGATTTTGAAAAGACTTATGTTTATGGGTGTTTGCATACATGTATATATGTGTACCTCATGTTTTCCTGATGCTTCAGAGAGGCCTGAAGAGTGCACTGGCTCACCAGGAGCTGGAACTATAAATGGCTGAGAACTGCTGTGTGGGTGCTGGGAATGCAACCCCAGTCATCTGCAAGAGCAGCCATTACTCTTAACCACTTAACCTTTGCTCCTGTCTCAACACAGCTGACTTTACATGCTGACTTTATATTATGCCGGATCACATGTTCTATAAACAAAGATGATGTTTCTTCTCTTGTTTGTTCATGGATATTTTATTTCTTTTCTTTCAGTTGCTCTGGCTAAAACTTTTAGCACCGGGTTGAAATAGAAGTGACAGAAGCGACTATCCATATTCTGGCATATTTTTCACCATTGAATGGTTTCTGTGGAGTCTCATGTTGGTCTTTATTATATTAGGAGGTTCCTTAAGCAGACATATATCTCATTTGTTTGCTTGTACAGCTATCCTTTTTCTCACATATTTTTTTTGTATTTTTTTTCAAAGAGGATGAACCAAGTTAATCTTTTTTGTTACTATGTGTGTTTTATTTCTATTTATTTTGATATTGAACTTTACTATGCAGCACAGATTGACCTTAAAGTTTCATTTGCATAACTGTCTGTGTTCTAGGATTATAGGTGTGCCCTCAAGTATGAGTTAATACTTATTATTTAATTATATGGTATATGTAGGTCTCATTCTTTCATTGACTGTCCTGTTTTCTCGTTCATGATGATTTATTTCCTAGTGTATGCAATACTGGTCCTTACTTTATCATTTGTGGGAATAGTTGTAACCCTAAGATTAAATATGTTCTTAAAGAGATAATACCAGGTACTGTTGAGTACTATAAATACAAATTACTTTAAGTTAATGTTTGGCTTTATTCATTATCTTTTCTGTCTATTTAGAAAATAAATATTCTGCCACCATAAAATTAAATCTATTGCTAACAATTTTTGTTGATATTATTCTATTGTGTGTGTGATGTTATTGTTTTTGTTGTTGTTTATGTTGTTTTATTTGAGACAGGTCCTCTGTGTTTAGCCCAGGCTAGCCTTGAACTCAAATGATCCTCTGTCTTTACCTTTCACAAGTGCTGGGATTAGTGCTTTGTAATCAATGCACATAAACCATTACAGCTAGAAATTCTTAGGGAAGATTCTATTTATTTATTAATTTAAAATCTTCTGCACTAAGCCTGACATGTAAGGAACATTGAAGGATGGACAGTTTGCTAGTTCCCACGCTGTAAGGGACACTGGAAGGATAGACAGTTTGCTAGTTCCCACGCTGTAAGGGACACTGGAAGGATAGACAGTTTGCTAGTTCCCACGCTGTAAGGGACACTGGAAGGATAGACAGTTTGCTAGTTCCCACGCTGTAAGGGACACTGGAAGGATAGACAGTTTGCTAGTTCCCACGCTGTAAGGAACATTGGAAGGATAGGCAGTTTGCTAGTTCCCACGCTGTAAGGAACATTGGAAGGATGCACAGTTTGCTGGTTCCCACGCTGTAAGGGACACTGGCAGGATGCACAGTTTGCTAGTTCCCACGCTGTAAGGGACACTGGCAGGATGCACAGTTTGCTAGTTCCCACGCTGTAAGGGACACTGGAAGGATGCACAGTTTCCTAGTTCCCACGCTGATATCATCCAGAGCACTGGGTGTCAGTTTCTCGTCTTTATACTACTTCTACAAATGTATTTCTGTCTTTTATGGGGTCTGTTCATTCTTTGCTGCACCTTGAAATCTATGCTAGTTCACTCCAGATTGTAGGTTGCTCTGAGTTAAGTATATACCTAAATACAAATATATGGGCCTCTGTTCTCTATTCAAGTGAGAGTCGGTCTTCTCATTGTGCTTGAATGGTTTAGTCTTCTCTTCGGCTAACGCAGTCTTTAAGTAAGATATCCATACATCCATGCAGTTCCAGGTGTTCTTTAAGAGGGAGAGTCTCTGCATATCTACTACACAGATGCTGTAAACAAAAACCATAAATCATTCTTTATATTCTGCTGTATGTAGGTGGCGATCAAAAGCTAATTTCAGTGTTATCATATCACATTTTGTGACTATTGCTCTGCTCTTATATTGACAGAGTAGACTTGTTACCTGGTGATTTGATGCTTAAATTGTGATATGGTTGGTGGTATTTTTCCATATTAAAATTTTTTAAATTATTTTTAATTAAGTGTATGCATGTTTGTATGTTTGTGGGTAGCAAGCCGTGATGCTGGTATGGCCAGAGGCTGGAAGGTTGGATCTCCTGAAGCTGGAGTGATTGTGAGCTGCCTGCTGTGGGTATAGGGAACCACTCTTGTGCTTTGCATTTTGACAAAGCAACTCCCCCTTATAGATACTTTGTAAACTAAGAAGGGATGCAGATAATAGTATATTTTTTTTGGAAGATACAGTTTATAAGAAAGACATTTATTTCTTTAGTCTACAAGGTGGAGTGGATTGTTGGATTGTTGTGAAGAACAATAACCTCTTTATTCAGCTGATTTTTATAATGAATAGGAAGCATATATGTTTGCTTTACCTAGTTTGCAGCATTAATAATGGTATGTCTTAATTTTTCCTACAGGTTTTCTTTAGGGGATGCTAGGAGGCCTCTCCATGAAACAGCAGTTTTAGTAGAAGATGTGGTTCACACACAACTAGTTAACTTGGTAAGATCACATATAACCCCATTTGGTATTTCTTTTTCTTTCTATTTTTATTGTACTTCCAACTCTACACATTAAAAAATTTTTATTTACAGCTAGATTTTTGGCTTTATTGACATATAATAATACCCATTTAAGTATATAATCTGATACATTTAATAGTGGGATGTTGCCATAACAACAGTATGTTCAGCCTTCGCTGATGTACCCCAGAGGCTTGTTAGAATTCTTAAAACCCTGTTTACTTTAGGATAAATAATATTTGCACAAATGGTGTGACAAATTCTCAACTGTTGTTCATCTTCCTCTGATGTCATTATCATACATAGCCATAACAGTTATGGAAACCTGGAAATAATTCTGGCACAATAATTTTTACAGCCTCATTCAAATTCCATCCTCTTTGCCACCAGAGACCCAATCAAGGACACCACACTGGCTGTTAGATTTAGTCGCTATACCTGAGCTGTCTCTTTCTGTCTCTGCTAAGCCTACAGGATTTTCTATTCTCTCATAACCTAAAAACTTTTGAGAAGTGGAGTGTCTTCTGGTTCTTTGGACTGCTCTTATAATTAGAATGTAATCACACATGTTGAACATGATTTTTTATGAACTGGTGGGATCTCCTCAGTGCAGCATAGCAAGGATGTCCTGTCTTACTGATGTGTCTTATTTTTACATTTCTTGGATACATATTGAAGGTGGAAATGCTGAGTTATTTTATTGTATAAATGTACTTGTTTTATTGGTTCATATTAAGGGTCAAACCCACGGTTTTGTTCATGCTAAATGCCTGCAATAGTACTGAGATATACTCTAAACCCATGTAACTGTTATTTTAAATATTCAAGTTAGGTTAGTAAAATACATTGGGACATATATGTTTATAGCTATGTAAATATTTTCTTTTTGAGTATTTTTTAACCTATTAGCATTATAACTTATCAGGAAATTTTATAAAATTATTACTATAGTGTTTGCACAGAAGTGATTTTTCTTTTCTTTCTTGTCTACTTATTACTTGATTTTCTTCTTAATTGAAAAGCTTTCCTGCACTTTTTTTTTAAATTACTTTTTGGGGTTATCAGGAAAGATATTTAATATTTAAATTCTTTCCTAGATGTCATTATCCAGTGTCATCATTATTCTTATTACTCAGGCTATTTTAGGGCTATCCAGTGGGTGCACATCAGTTAACTCACATCCCACATACATTAGAGACCTCAGCACCTGCTCTATGGCATATGGCACAAAGATATTCTTACATTGTGTTAATTTTTCAATTTTTAAAGTTTGCTGTTAAGATATTTTGTTTGGCTTACAATTATTTTTACTTTGCTATATTCAGGGACATCAATCTTTATTGATGTTGAATTTTGAATCATAATTTCTTTTTATATAATAACTTTGAGTGTTGTAAATAGGAGCGGCGGGGCTGTATCCCCAGCACCCTGGCCGCCTTACTAGCTTATGCCCCGAAATAACAACACACAAACTGTATTCATTTAAACACTGCTTGGCCCATTTCTATCTAGCCTCTTCTAGGCTAATTCTCACATATTAATTTAGCCCATTTCTAATCATCTGTGTAGCACCGGTCTTACCGGGAAGATTCTAGCCTATGTCCATCCTGGGTCAGAGCTTCATCGTGTGTGCCTCAGAGAGCAGAGCTATCTCCTGTCTGCCCGGGAGAAGGGAGCATGGCGTCTCTGAGCTCACTTCCTCTTTCTCCCAGCATTCCGTTCTGTTTACTCCTCCCACCTATGTTATAACCTATCAGGGCCAAGCAGTTTCTTTATTGCTTAACCAATGAAATCAACAGATTGATATATGACACTCCCACATCATTTGAGGAATAATTCATTTACGTTACTTTCTAGTTTTTTAAATTACTTCATTGTTTCCTTTATATCCTCAGTTCTCAATCCTTTTTTGGATATATGGAATCAATTTTGCCTTTTGTTGAATAGTCTCCCAGTTTTATTATAAACATTTGTTAAAAGTCTACCTTTTTCCAGTCATTTAAACTACCTTCTTTATCAATATAGGTTTATCTGTAGCAAGAGTTATAGCTCTTGTATTCTGTACTAGTTTGTCTGTCTTTGTAGTCAGGTGACATTTGCTTTATTATATAGGTCTTATAGTACATTCTAGAGATCTTAGGGCTGTATTACCCTAACCCCTCCTATTTTTCTAATGTATCTTGCTGGTCTGGTACCATCATACCCCTTATCTATGTTTTTCCTTTCTAAGGTTTCAATTACTTGTAGCTAATTACACCTGAAAATATAAAATAGAGAATTCCAAAAGTGAACAATTAATAAGTTTTTAATGACAATCCATTGTGAGCATTGTGCTGAAAATACACACCATCTTATCCCTTTGTCCCAGTATCTGTGCCACATGTCCCACCTGCCCTACTGCTTCCACAGTTACCAGACCGATTGCTGTTCCCTAACTTCTGCTGTACAAGTCATTTATTTGAAGAAAAATGTTACATTTACACAGCTTTTCTGCAGTATATTGTTTTTTAAGATTTATTTTGTGTGTGTGTGTGTGTGTGTGTGTGTGTCCAGAAGAGGATTTTATATCACCTGGAGCTGGAGTTACAAGTAGTTGTGAGCTGCCTAACATGGGTGCTGGGAACTGACTTTGGATCCTCTGCATACTGAGCCGTATTTCTAGCCCCTTCTATTATATTCTTAAAGTTGATTTTTGGTTGTTAAACTCTTACCATGCCTAATTTATAAAGTGAACTATAGATGTGTTTACATAGAAAGAATTTAATACACACAGGGTTTATACTTTCTGCTATTTCACAAATCCCTTTGAGGCATTGGATGGAACCTAATACAAGAGGATAGGGAAATTATTTACTCACTTTTAACGTAAATATTATTACTATTGCTGCAGGAGCTCCTTCCGCTCCTTTAGCCAATAACCTTTAAGATACAAGCCCACTTGGGCATGGTCTCTTTTGCTTTAAAAAGCAGTGGTAGCCATGTGCTTGCTCTCTTGCTTCCAGCTCCACTTCTGGCTATTAGACTCCTTTACTGGTTGTGCAGAGGGCTGTTGTCTAGGATGGTAATCTATAAGTTTTTCCTTTTAAATAAATAACCCTTTTATTAATCATAATTCCAAACTGGTGTGGGATTGTTTCGTGACTTACACCTCATACCATCTTGTCTAGTTTATATTAAATTTATTAGTATGTTTACTGACATCACATGAGTTTATAATATAGAATTGCATTGTTATAATATTGACTTTTTCTTTGTAACAACCAGGGATCTCTATAGTTGTTAAAGATTGCTGACGTCTTTCAGGGAATTTCTTTTGGCTTGCATATTTCTTGTTACATTACTTCCTAAGTACTTTGTGTTCTTCATTGGCTTTATAAGTGGGGATTTCCTTTTGTAATTACATAGTGAAAACATAAGCCTGTATACTCAAGTTGCAGAGCAAACTCCAAATAGGATAAACCAAAGAAATATGGGTTCAAACTGCTAAACAGTCATAGCATAAATTCTCAAAATCAGTAGACTTTCTTAACCAATAGGTAAAGGTGTTTTAAAGGCATTGAAGTTCTTATCAAAACTCTACAGTCCTGAAGTGTTATGGATTTGTGGGTTAGCAGTAATTTTTTTTCATCTTCTCCAACTGTCTTCAGCTGCCTCTGCTTTTTTCTTTTATAGGGATTCAACTTATATATTAAGTAAAGCTAGATTTCTGAGTGCTAGGGATTACAGGTGTATACCACTGTGCCTATCTTTTTGTTTTGTGCATGGGTGCTAGCAGTTGAACTCTGGTTATTGTGATGCATGGCAAGCACTTTGCCCTCTAATTGGACCCATGATAGCAGCTGTTCATATTATTTTCTTTGGTCTTCTTCATATTCCACCACTCTGAATTCCTCTGAAGATTCAGTAATACATATCAGCTTGGCTAGGATGCTTTGTAGACCACACAGAAATCCAATTTTCCAGCCTTTATTTCCAGAAGATTGTTTTGGAGTAGGAGGCCATGGCAGGATCAAATTTGCTATTTTAAATATATACTTAAGATCTTTGTAATCTCAGTAGTGCAAAATTCAGCTTTGAGTGGATCAGTTTAGAATAGTAATTTAAAACTTGGGCTAGACTATTTTGAGAGATTTGTTTGTATTGCTGTCTGATACTGCCAATAGAGTCAGATCTAGGTTCATAGGGTGGAGTACACACTAAACTGGCCAGGATGGATCATAGAGTTTTATGGCCAACTGAGAGGAAGCTAGAGGGACCATCAGGAGGAGGGAGAGGTCTAAGGATATGCAGGGTTTTTTTTTTTCCCTAGTAGGGGAAGTAGAGAAGAGAACAGGAGATCATTTCTCTGTCACTCCATGGATCTCTCGTTTAGCTGCTCCTATACCAGCTGTTCTAGTGTTTGTAATTTTTCTGATGTCAAAGGCAATTTCCATCCACATAGGTTTTAAAGGTAGGGCTGTTGGGACCACAAGGAGTTGTGTCCAGTTAATGTACAGCCTGAATGGCTTTTGACTGTTCTTGATAATAACTTTTAATATTTCTTTCAGAAGCACTCTTTATTTTTGATTTGTTTCTGAGATTGGAGGAATGTTAATCTGTGTTTTTCAATTCTGCAACAAATCATGTCCCCATAATTTCATTGCTATGTTAGCCACATCCACATATGGTTTTATTTTTCCTGTCTGTCCTCTGACCCTATATACTTGACCCATCCTGTACTTTGTTTTACATGAAATAAAGTTCCAATCCTTACAAGCTGGATATTTACCTCCTAAGAGGCCAATCTGGATGCCAAAATTTTAGTGAAATGATTGTTACATCTGGACCTGTGTCTAGCAAACCTTCAATTAGAATGTCATTTATTCACCTCTTTTACTTTGGTCTTTGATCATTTATAAAAGTTTGCCAAAGTTTTATGGTTTTATGGTCTCTTTCAAAAATTTCTTTTTCTTTATTGAAGCTTTTCTATTATCCAGAGCAATGCGGTGTTTAACAACAGTCATTTAGGTCTTTTAATTGCTCTGTGGAGGAGTTTCCTAGTTCTGGTGAGGATTGATTGAACCAAATTTGACATTGGGGCCTGCCAGAGGCCCCATAAGGCATTTCTCAATAGCATAGGGTTATCTTACCTATCCCTGGTTATCTGCATTCATTAGTCCAGTGCTGGTGCCTTCTGTTTGGGTTATCTCTAGAAAAAAACATTGTTTCTAGGGACATCTTATCTACAATCCCTTTTCAAACAACCATGTTTACCACAATTAGAACATCTGAGATTTTTATTTTTCTCAAAATTTCTAGAAATTATTTCTATCAAAACAGCAACATAAGTGTGAGATCCAATATTAGCAATATTTCTAATCCTTTCATTTATTGGTGTTGATCTTGCCTTAAAAGATCACCTTTTCCATTCTGAAATAGCATTTTCAAAGGCCAAAAATCCAACTAATATTTGTCTAACTTCTGGATCTTATATCATTTTGTTTATAACTGGAGTCTATCTTTGTAAAACATCATTGATATCTTCTTTGGGGCCTTATGTAATTTTAGTAAATGACTCAGTCCTATTTCCAGATTCTTCAACCCCGTCCCAAGTATTCAAAGCTGCTATATAACATAGCGTCAAGCTGTGATCATCAAACCAAGGCTGTCTTTGTATATCAGAATACTGGTCTTCACCGAGAACCCAGTCTTGGGAAATTTCCATACCTCTACCCCTACCTTGTTGTTCTATGACCCTAGCTTCCTCTCTCCACTATGTTTTCTATTGTAACTTAGGGCCAGCTCCCAATATTGCTAGCTAGATCTTTTCAGACTTGTAGAATAATTCTGAGTTGCCCATGAATTTTACGTCTGCTTCACATAGGATGAATGCACAATATATGAAATGACTGATTTTTAAAATCACTTCAAATCTAAAACTTCTACATGCATCCAGTTAAGTTCTGCATAGCCTTGGGGGATGCCTAATCTGGTGATCATTCTTGTGTATAAAGTAAAATTGGTTTTGTAATGGCCTTGGACCACTTCTCTTCAGTATTGTGATAGGTTCTGCTCTAAATTTGTCTGTCTGTGTCTGAATATTTTTTATTTTCATTATTAGGCCTTTCTAAAGCTTGTATCTTATCAGTCTTAAGTCTTTCTAAAGCTTACATCTTATCAATATTAAGTCTTTTTAAGGTTTGTATCATATCATTCTAATTTTAATATTCGGCACAGTTATCAAACCATTTTTAGAATAAAATATGAAATACCAAACTGATAGTAATTGAAGTCAGTATTATGTCAATACCAGCTAAGTGGCTTATTCTTTCATTTATGTTTTCCATTTGCAAACAATCTTTAGTAGCACTAAACAGAGTACTAACTTTCTGCATTGTGATATTTCCTATTATTGACATGGGAAATAGCCCCCTTTTTTTGAAAACCTAATTTTCCCTTTAAGACTTCCCAGGTGTCTCACTAGTTCTGCTGAGGCTGACAGCGTAGGCAGAGCTGTGCAGCAGTCATCAGCTACAGTGGCAATGCTTTACTGTTCCAGCAGGGAAGGCAGTTGTGACTGTGTGCTCCAAGCCATGATCATTGCATGACTGGGCTGAGGGCCACTGTGGCTGTCTTAAAATACACACGCCAAAAACAAAACAAAAAAGTGCAAATAGCTATATACATTAATGTACATTTAAATGCTGAAAATCAAATGGAATGATTATACATTTGTATTAAAATAATGTCATAATTTGCAAAAATAATTTATATTATCAAGTTTATAATCTATATTTTCTTCATTTTAGAGACAGGAATAATAGAGAGAAGTTATGAAGAATCTACAATTTAGTCATCAAATTTAAACTTACATCATAATATACCAGTTACAATAATTATTCCTTTATTTCAGGGCTTGATGTTTGGGGCCCAATGATTCACTGTGAAAGATTAATGCTTATTCCATGGCTTACCTCTTGGTTCACCCAGAACTCTTTTATGCTCATATTTGATCTGTTTGTATGGCATCACCTAGCCAGACAGGGAAGGAGTTTGATGTCGGTGTTTGTCATAAATTGCCTTATCTCTTTTGCCCGATATCATTGTCTTGAATAGTCTGTTTTAACAGTCATGTTCTTTTTAACCTCTGAGGCTTTACTTTTTGTATTTTTTTTTTGTGGACTGTAAATAGTTGTTCAGAATAGTGCCTTCAAGTAAGAAAACTGTATTTTCAACATAGTACATAGAAAAACATTGGATTCTTCTTTAATTATAAAATCTGCCAACCAGATTATTCTTGAAGGTTGGCATGTCTCTAACTTCAGTGATGGTAGATTAAAATAACCGACATTTATCTACATTAGCAACTCGTTCAAGAAATACTTCATAGCAAGACTGACTGCAATGAATGTCCCAGGTATGCGGTAGAAGCAGAGTGATCCCAGCTCAAGTGTAGGGGTGGGGTTACAAGAGTGAAGTTTGGGGTACATAGAGAATCCCAGTTAAAAGGAACAAAGAAGGAAGGGAGGGAGGGAAGAAATGAAAGCATGCAATTAGCTATAAATTAAATTTAAAAGTTTTCCCCTAAATCTTCCCCATCCCCTTTTTTATGTACAGTTCCCCTGCAATCTTTGCCCTTCTAACCCCCAATTCTTATTCAGTACTTTATTTAATAAGACATCCTCCATTCCAAGTAATTCCCCTTTTCTCAGTTTAGCTTAGGAGTTATGAATGGTTTAGCATCATTGGTTTCTTTTTGATGGTTTCTGCGTATAGGTTATTAAATATGTTAACTAATGAAAATATGTAGTTTAAATGCAGAAAAGCAGTTGATTTTAATCCTTCTAAACAGATTAAAATAGTAAAGTAATAGAACTTTGCCATGTATCATATGTTTGTCACTAAAGACCAAAATCAAGGCCTATAACTCCAGGCAAGCAGTCTTTCACTGCATTCTGCACATACTCTGAATGATAGCACTTTAAAGTTGATCCATACCTGAGAAATCATGTTTGTTTTCACAAAATGAAATGACCATTTTATATGTTATGTTGCTTGAATACTGCATATTTCGTATGCCTCAGGAATTCAAATTAGAACTCCGCAGAGACAGGAAACTCTGTAGTTGCCACACTTTACACCATGTTGCCATGCTAGCCCCTGCTTCTGGCATTGTTCATACAGAGTATCAATAACATCCCTTCTCTGGGCGACAGCTAGTACTGGTGGTTGTTGTGGTTGAAAACAGGCCACTTCTGATGTGATTTAGATAAGAAATGGATCAAATATACCCAAAGAATTTTTGCCAAAAAGATGTAAAACTTGTTAGCTTTTAAGCTCCCTTCTTCCGCAGGCTGACCCCCTCCTAACTTTCAATTAATAGGGATTTGTGAACTTGTGTGTGACTTTGTATTATTATATTGTCAGTATTTCTTCAAGTTCATCCAATCTGATTTTTATGGCAATATAGGTATTTTATGTCTCTTAAGCCCAGATTAATTACAAGATTAATCTCTGCATTAAGTACTTTGTCGCAGCTGTGACAGAAATCCGACACAAGCAGCTTACTGGAGAAAGATTTATTTGGCTCATAGTTTTGGTTGTTCAAATAAGCCAGGAGAATCAGTTTGAAGGAAATTTCCAGTACTCTGCTGTTCTTACATTTTCTTTCATTTTTTTCTATTTATTTTATTTCACTAATATTCAATTCCTTTTTTAAACCCTTCCCTCATAAGTGTCTCCAGCTGCACTCTCAGCATCTTAGCTGAGGTCTAACATAGCACGGGTTCTTTCCTAGCAGGCTTTTCCTAGAGTTCTCACTGCCTTTCTTTCTGGTTTGCTCAAATCCTCCCTGATGCATGGTAAACTGTATGGTACTGTATCCTGGGTACTCCTTGATGCTGTCCGTTCTGAATGTTTTATTTCTGACAAACTTCTCATGGGTTTCTTGGGTATTTAGACGAACCTGAGAGATCCACCACTTTGCTGAAACTCACTCTCCGGGTTGAGCTGCACCACGTAGTACAGATGGGGAGAGATGTGGGTAGCATTGGAATGATGGCCGCTGTTGGAATCATCCTCTAGAATAATACCTGGTGGCTTCTAGTGGCTATGTAACTGCTTTCCTTTGGTCTTTCAAAGTCTTTTTTTTTTAATTTTTTTCTTTTATTTATTTGTTTGTTTTTTATTTAAAAAATTTCCGCCTCCTCCCTCTCCCCCCTCTTCTCTCCCCCTCCCCCCACTCCATTCCCCCTCCCTCTCCAGTCTGAAGAGAGTCCGGATTCCCTGCCCTGTGGGAAGTCCAAGGTCCTCCCCACTCCATCCAGGTCCAGGAAGGTGAGCATCCAAACAGACTAGGCTCCCACAAAGCCAGTTCATGCAGTAGGATCAAAACCCTGTGCCATTGTCCTTGGCTTCTCATCAGCCCTCATTGTCCTCCATGTTCAGAGAGTCTGATTTTATCCCATGCTTATTCAGTCCCAGTCCAGCTGGCCTTGGTGAGCTCCCAATAGATCAGCCCCACTGTCACAGTGGGTGGGTGCATCCCACGCAGTCCTGACTTCCTTGCTCATGTTCTGTTCTTCATTTGGACCTTGGGAGCTCAGTCCGGTGCTCCAATGTGGGTCTCTGTCTCTATTTCCATCCATCGCCAGATGAAGGTTCTATGGTGATATGCAAGATATTCATCAGTATGCCTATAGGATAGGGTCATTTCAGGTTCCCTCTCCTCAGTTGCCCAAGGAACTAGCTGGGGACATCTCCCTGGACACCTGCGAGCCCCTCTAGAGTCAAGTCTCTTGCCAACCCTAAGATGGCTCCCTTAATTAGGATATATACTTCCCTGCTCCCATATCCACCCTTCCTTTATCCCAACCATCCCATTTCCCCAAGTTCCCCCCATCCTCCCCTTCTCTCTTTTCTCTCCTCATTTCCCCTTACCCCCATCCCACCCCGCCCCCACTGCAGTATTTATCCAGAGCCAGCAATGGTCTGTTTTCAAATGTCTTTGTAAGAGAAACATTAAAATACTTCATCTATACTTTTTTGTTTTAACTTATCTGATTTCTTCTCAAGTTAGTTAGAAAATCAAAGTTTTGTGTATCATTAGGAGTCATTTATCTATCCCAGTTTCCAAAATCTGAATCATAATTAGTAAATCATCCTTTTATTTACACTTGAGTTTCAAAATGAACTATTTCCTTGTTTCATCTAAGTCTTTATGTTCTCAAAAGAAGCTGCTTTGTCACTGCAGCAACTGAATTTATGTTGAGATGTCAGAATGGCTTTGAATGGTGCAGTAAGAGCAGACTGCTTATTTTTAAATGTCAAATGGGTTATGTAGGCTTTATATTTTATGCCAAGAAATCAGATCTATCCATCTGTATGAAGTCACCTCTGATGAAGCCCAAGTTTGTACTTGGAGCACGAACGCTGTGTCCTAAGTGTACACTGGAGATGAGAGTGAGAGAAAAGTGGGACCAGATTTCCAAGATCATTCAGTTTCAAACTGGGTAATTTTATAGGGAGCTGGAGGCAGTTGCAAGTTTTAGATAGGCAGAGGCAGAAAGACAATTCATGAGTTTTTTGTATAGATCGTGAGAATTCCAATGTCATTGACAGAGGTATATAAAGAGACTGTTATAGTATTTAGGCTGGAAGCATTTGTTTTTTCTTGGACAGTGATCAACACCAAATGAAAAGTTTAGGACTAGGAAGCACCAGAAGGAGAGGAGAGGAGAGGAGAGGAGAGGAGAGGAGAGGAGAGGAGAGGAGAGGAGAGGAAGGGGGGAAGGGAGGAGAGGGAAGGAAAGGAAAGGAAGAAAGATGTGAAGCTTGAGAATATAAGGGATGACACAACTGGGAAGCATGGGTGATGCTGAGCAGCTGGGCAGAGGGCAGCTGCCTTGGTGGAAAGACCTGAAAAAACACGTATTAGGAAGAGATCATGGCTTTAGAAGTGTGCGTCCGCAACTGAAGGGACTGAAGGGAAAAGATCTAAGAACACTGAAGGGCATCATGGCTGGGGTGTGCTGTCTGCCTGAGAAGGATGTGAAGGGCATCGTGGCTGGGGTGTGCTGTCTGCCTGAGAAGGATGTGAAGGGCATCGTGGCTGGGGTGTGCTGTCTGCCTGAGAAGGATGTGAAGGGCATCGTGGCTGGGGTGTGCTGTCTGCCTGAGAAGGATGTGAAGGGCATCGTGGCTGGGGTGTGCTGTCTGCCTGAGAAGGATGTGAAGGGACAACAGGACAGGAAGGCTGCAGCATCACCTGAGTGACTGAGAAGTCTGGAAAGGGAACATTGATGCCTAATCCTGGGGAGACTGGAATGCGACAAAACTACTGAGGCTTTCATTCTTCCTTTGCATCTGTAGCAATCAGATTATCTTTTCATATAAGCACAGGAGTAGTGAGATGGCTCAACAGGTAAAGAAAGGCACCTGCATGTTGTTAACCGTGATCATCTGAGTTTGAACCCAGGGACCCACATGTAGGAAGGAGGGAACTGACTCCCTCCACCCATGTGTCATCACACACACACACACTCACTTCTGTTTTAAGGCAGAATAAAGCAAATGTAGACTGGACTTGTCGATTTTGTGATAAATGGTACTCTTCTAGCATAGATAAATCAAAGCTAAGCATGTGTTTTTGTTGCTCTTTTTCCTCTTTGTGTGATGCTTGAGGTCATATTGTTGAATGTAGCTTACCCTACTGAAGATCAGTACTACCAAATTTCATGAATTAGTATTATTTTCTTAGTTTCAGCTTCTGCTTTTTATGGTATTTATAATTACTAGTCTGACTATAAACTTAATCATCTATCCATAAGAAGAGACTCATTTGAAGGCATATGCTTTCATTGCTACTATGATGGCATCAGTGTTCCTCTGGGTATGGAGGTGATGGAGATACAGACTTAGCACATTCCGTGTGTACTGACCCAGTGTGTTCATGCTTTAAGAATCATCCTTCCAAATGTGCCTGTCCTTGTTATTTCTGCCCTAACCACAAATGCTATCCACTCTGTACCATGAGCTGGGAAGTGCTGGTAAAGCAGAAGCTTCGAGGACACACATTGCTGGGTTTGAATTTTGGCTTCCCGGTTAGATAGTTTTACAGTTTTGAAATTCATCCCTAGGGATTTTTGTTTACTAATCTATTGAAGTTTACCAAACTTATAGTCATTTTATTATAATATATGTAAGTCACCTAGCACTGGTCCACACCCTTTACCAATGGATGCAGGCAGCATTTAATTATTGACACCCAAAATTGTAATCATGGCGCTATGTGTCAAGGGCAAAGGCACAGAAAAGCCAGACAAACCTTAGATTCCTATGCTGTATGTATTTGGAGCTGCTTTCTGCATTGGAATTTTATGCCGTGTATAGTTTTGTTCTCTATTTCTTGTGTCTCCACATTTCATTTCTTTTTTTCTCATGTATCTTGCAACATTCACACATACAAAAAGTTATTTTTAAATCAACTCAAATATTTCTGCTTACCCAGGAAATCCTTCAATGGTTTCTCATGCTTTTGAGTCATCAGAGTTTATGTTTTAGTGATGACTACTATGCTTATTTTGCTTCTTTTTCAACAATAGTTTTCAAAATTTGTGGCAAAGTTTCCCAACATGTTTCCAAACACATGAATCTAGATTACAAACGAGCAATGATGTTAATGTACTTTATAAAATTTGATGTCTTATGTTGATATATTTTTTTTTCGTTAAAGCCTTTACCCTGGAAAGGCTACTCAGAAACTGTTGATCTGTAATTTTGATAATGCTTTTCCACTCATGCTATTAACATTTGTATTTTATTTTTTGTTGTTATTCTTTTAGACTCTGTATCCCATACTGGCTTTGAATCCTCAACATCCCACCTACTTTTCCTCCCAAGTGCTGGGGATTCAGGTGTGAAACCTCATGCCCGGATAATTTTAGAATACTTGAGCTGAGCAGTGGTGGCACACACCTTTAATCCTAGGATCAGGAGGTAGAGGCAGGCAGAGCTCTGTGAGTTTGAGGCCAGCCTGGTCGACAGAGTGAGTTCCAGGACATAGCTACACAGAGAAACCCTGTCTTGAAAAAACAAAACTAGAAAGGAATTACGGGGATTTAGGAAGAATCTATTATATTTCCAAGACTCATGTGTTCTGGTTTGTGGATTAGCTTTCAAGTATCTTAACTTTGGTTTTGCTTTTAGTTTTAAATAAAAAAAAATCACTGATTTTGAGATAGTATCTCTGTAGGTCCTGCTGTTCTCCATCTCCTTCTACCCAGGTATCTCTAGTGCTGGGGTTACAGTGTGCCCTGAGCAGGTTAACTTTTTTTTTTTTATGGATTTTTCGAGACAGGGTTTCTCTGTAGCTTTGGGGCCTGTCCTGGAACTAGCTCTTGTAGACCAGGCTGGCCTCGAACTCACAGAGATCCGCCTGCCTCTGCCTCCCAAGTGCTGGGATTAAAGGCGGCGCCACCATCGCCCGGCCAGGTTAACTTTTAATACATGGGTATTTGTGTGGAGGCCTTTCATTCATGAGAATGATTTTAATTCAGTATTTTAGGGGTCTGGTTTTGCCATAGTGGTCCTGGAACCTGGAACCTTTCATACTAGACAAGCGCTTTACGAGTGACGTTCTTTAAAAACTACCCAGCAATATTTTTAATGCTTTACTACCCCAAATCATACAGTGTAAAACTTTTAGTCCATACCTTGGATTAAACACATTATGCATTTTGAAAGCATTATTTCTTTACATTAAAATTGTCTTTAAGTAATATTCTTAGAAGTAAAATTTTCCTGTGCCTTCTATAGTTGAGGTGACAAATCATCTGTAACATCTAATACTCAGCTCAACCCGATTCTACACTCTTGATGGTTTTAGAGCAGGAACTTGTGTTTAAAAGGAAGATTGGCTTGTTAGCTGAATTATGCAATTATAAATAAATGTGGTCGCAGCTGCTTTTGATATTCTTTTTTATACACCTGATTGAAAACAACAGGTTTTTAAAAATATTTTTTCATTTCTTACACTGACACCTAGTGTTCACTGTTTCTGATATTGAAATATTAAATTCTAGTTATTAGTAACTATGAAAATAGATTTCCATTCAACAGATTTTTAGAAATACGCCTGACACTGATCACTCCATCTTATTTCCACACTAGAGTCACAGTTTACCTTGGTACTTGTGTGACACCGCTATAGACCACCTGGTGGGCTTCATTACATTTGACAGACACATAGGAAGCATGGATCAATCAAAAGAATTGAAAGCAGTTTTTAATACAAATTTTTAGAATCTGCTTTGTAAGTGGTAATGAGTTCATCTGTGTGAGATTGTTCCTCGGGCCGTCGAGATAACAAACCCACATTCAGTTATGTAAGCAATGAAGAAATGAAGCAAGGCTGTGAACCTGTTTGTGGGGTAGGATAAAGCAAGACCACTTGGGAAATCTGAAGTGTGGTTTCTGAATTCCTGCGGGTCAAGGCTCAGGGCTTCTTACACTTTACCTCCATCCATGATCCATTTTCATCCAGAGATTTTGTACATGACCTCACCTGTGCATATATGATATACAAATCAGATATTCACCGACAATGAATCATTAAAAATTCAAAGCAATTCTTTTATATTCATAATTTTACCATTTATTTATAAATCTTCAAACTAATGAAAATTCATTGTGCTTTTTAAATTTTACATAAATAATTAGATCAGAGGACTGTCCATCACTGCATTCATCGAACATTTTCTTTTTTTTTTTTTTTAAAGTTGCAATTTTAAATATTTATTTATTATACAATTTTCTGTCTGTGTGTATGCCTGCAGGCCAGAAGAGGGCACCAGATCTCATTACAGATGGTTGTGAGCCACCATGTGGTTGCTGGGAATTGAACTCAGGACCTCTGGAAGAGCAGGCAATGCTCTTAACCACTGAGCCATCTCTCCAGCCCTCATTGAACATTTTCAACATTTTTCAGAGCTGATTGATACTATACTTTTGTTATCAATGTTGAGAACATTGTTTGCATAAATGTGGGGTACAAAATGGCAGTTATGTTTAAAGCTCTTGTAGAAATTATTGGAAATTATATTCTAATTCTAAACTCAAAACTTATGAACTCAACTCAGACAGCAATTTTTAAAATCAAGCATTTAACATAGTACAGTCCAAAGCCCGACTGATGTGACGCACACTAAGGAGAAGTTGTCCAGAGATAATAGAAGTCTGTTCGCCATTGTTAAAGCACCATGCCTCCGGAAGAGCAGCAAGTCACTGCAGCTCTGATGTTACAGTCTCCAGTCTGAGCTGACGTGTTCCAGGCAGTGTGACAACAGGACGACTCCAGAACCTTGGTTAGCATGAATTGCACCATAGAGCATCAGTGAGCACAGCCAAAAATACCTTAGATTCATTATGCGTTTGATGTTAAGTTTTGCTTGTTGCACATTCAGAAAGCTTCCTCTGTCGTCATATTTGCCACAACCTCATATATGGATGCATAGCACACTTGGAAGCTGGAGTTTCAAAGTCCCAAATGTTGTGGCTATAGTGTTTGCAGATCTAGATTAGTTTCAGATTGTCTTTAATTAATGAATACAGACTGTCTAATTTGTAGTAAATTTATGCATTGTTACTATAGTAGAGATACAGGTGGCTAGTATGCTTAATGAAATCTGTTCATTAGTTTTTAAGATTTATTTATTTTTGTTTATAAGTGCTTGCCTATGTATGTACACCACATATGTACAGTTTCCATAAAGGCCAGGAGAAAGCTTGAATCCCCTAGAACTAGAATTACAGATGGTTGTAAGCAGCCACGTGGGTGCCGAAAACTGAACCCAGAGCTTCTGAAATAGGAGGCACTCTTAACTGCCAAGCCATTTCCTCAGCCCTTCATGTCATGATCTTGTAGGTCAAGGGAGGAGTGATTACTAGTTGAATTAACTTTTTGCTAAGATTGAACATTTATGTTGACGTTTAGAAAGTCGGCAAAAGAAACTAAATCTTTCATAGTAGAATTGTTTGTTGCAAACTTGGGAGTGCTCAAACAATGAAATGCATTACATTTTTATTTAAGAACTGAACGTTTTGGATGCAGAACAGAGTGGTCAGTTTTGCCTGTCATGGTAGTTACATTGTTCTTAGAGTCTTTCTTTCTCTCATTTTATCTCATCTTATAAATAGTTTTTATTATTCATGAACATCTTCCCTGACAACAGAAATTGTTCCTCCGTTGACAAGCACTTATTGGCTATCTGTTATTATAGTTTTATATAAGATGGACTTTATGTATAAAATGGCAGAGTAATCTTATATTGGTTCAGAGAAAAGATGCTAAAGAAGTATATAAAATGTAAGGAAAGTGATAAGCACAAAGGAGTTTTCATGAGTATTTCAGATCAATTCTTGTATATTGCTCATGTGACTCTTTTGGGGAGTATGTACTGATAATGTTTGAGTAATTTTTCAGAATTTTGAAGTTCATCCAAGAATGGACCACATTCTTAGAATGAGTTCCCCGGTTTCTATAATTGTTTCTCTAGCACATGACATAAAATTCTCTGAGAAGAATTTATTGCTTACACTCATAAGGAGTTCTGTGTCAGTTAATTATTGTAGAGGACATTGTCCACAGTTTAAATAAACTGTTAATTTGAAAATGTCCCAGACTCTTTATGTTGAAATAGAAATTGGGGCATTCTGTAGACACTTTCCATAAAGCCTTTTTTCTGTATGTGTGTGGCTGCTTCTGAATGTTTAAATAAATGTTCTATCTTCTTGTTGAAAGTAAGAAAAGTAGAGTGCTAGTTGAAATTTTTTTCTTCTGGCATTTTATCAATGAGTAGATACTCTTCTTTATTTAGAAGTTGATTGGCTTCTTTTTTTAAATTTTTTTTTATTTTACGTAGAAACCAGATTTTAAAATAGTAAGGAATTACACTCTTAAACAACTGAAGGAAATCACCTGGCTTTCTCCTATCTGTTCAGTTGCCAAAATTAGCTGAAATGGCTAGAGCCAACAGTGAGGTTAGAAGAGTTTCTGGTTTGATATTTTGTCAGGCCCAAGAGCAAAACACTCTGAAACTTCTTTGGTTCCTTGGCTGCACTCTTAAAAATGGGAAGTCTTAAGATTCATCTATGATGCAAGGGCCGCCCTGTTTCCTCACTTGTTCTCCGGTCAAGAAATGGAAATAATAAAGTTGAATTTCTGCAGAAGAAATGATATATGAGCAAAGTTTCAAGAAGGAGAAGTAGAACACTATGCATAGAGTCATCCAGAATGAGGGGACAGGGTCATGAGACCCTGAGTTTGGAATATGCTCCAGAATTAGCAAGAACTGCCTGAATGTCTGGAGCAGGGTGAGTAAGCAATAAAGATGAGCTGTGATAGGTCGGTGAGGCATGGTCTGCATGCCCTGATTTTGTCTTTGTGGGTTTTCACTCTCACTTTGTACAGGAGAAAAGTCTGTGTTTTGGTGTACATTGATAGTCAAATCAGATTCCCAAGTTGAATCTTGTGCTAAGGCTGCTGTGGAAAATGGAAAGATGTGCTGAGTTAAAGGTACCTTTTCCTCACCCTTCGCAGGAAAGGGGGTTTGGCCAAAGCGCAGACATGTTGGTTTTGAAAGTAGCTTTGTCGGAGCCCAGGGCCTTCTTTTTCTTTTTGGTACCTTTATTTTGTATGTACTCTTCAGTATCATCTCCCATAGGAACATGGTCTTCAATCAGATTATCAGAACTCTACACCATGATTAAAGATACAGCCACTTTGTGGAGATTAGACTGCAAAAGTTTCAGCATGAGCCTTGTCTAGACTTTTCATTTGAGCTGCTAGGTATGTGTGTTTTGCAGACACAGTAAGTAGTGTTTGATGTTATTTTTCAAGTTTAGATGACTACGGGACACCTACAGATACTTGAGTAGACAATTAAATAGACACCTAGAATTAATGAGCAAGGTTTGTGCTCAGGTATTACAGGCATACCTTAGAGATATGTCAGGGTCTGTTCTAGAATGTGGACAACAAAGCAAATCATGTGGGTTCATTAGCTCACTTGCTCTCTTTCTGTCTCTCCCTCTCTCTCTGTCTTTCTGTCACTCTCTTTCTTGCTTTCTCTCACTCTCTGTTCCTTTTTTCACTGCATATAAGAGTTATGCTTCTCTTGTCTCAACATACTTTCTGCCACTGTAACAAAACACCTATGTTTAGATGGATGCTTTTATAGAGAAAGTAAGTTTTGTTTTTTGTTTTCATTTTTTGTTTGTTTCTTTGGTATGTTTTTTTTTTTTTTTTTTTTTTGGCAGAGTTTCTCTGTGAAACAGTCCTGGTTGTCCCAGAATTCCTTCTGCAGACCAGGCTGACTTGAAACTCACGGAGATCTGCCTGCCTCTGCCTCCTAAATGCTAGGATTAAAGACGCACACCATCACTGCTTTGCTGTACTTTTGTTTTTTAAAGCACTAGCTTATTTAGAAGAGAACACATAGCAAGACAATAAGCAAGTGGCCAGGGAAGGGGCAGCCTCACTATTTTGTAGGGAGCCAACTTATTCCTACAAGACACAGCCTGTTGTTTAAAAACAACATTAATCCATCTATGAGGTTGGAGGCTTAACTTACCAAATTGTCTTCTTGTATGTGTCCCAACTTAAGTGCCACCATTCAGTGCCATGTGTTGGGAACTAACTTTCTAATATCTGAATGTTCAGTGACTTCCTCAGAACAAGTGGTCTATATATTATATTGTACCATTATATCTAAAGGAATAAGTACTAACCTATTAAGATAATAAAAATAGAATATTGTCAACAAACAATAAAAAAGCAAACTGTAATCTTGTGTGGAGGATAGAGCTTCATGCTGATGGCTGCTGACTGACCCAGGTTCTCATTGCTGAAGGTTAGGTGGTTCTGGTCCTTTCTTAAAAGAAGACAATGAAACATTTAACTTTCACAAAACATGTATGTACATTTTTAGATACATGTGATAGCATTTGGTTCCCAGTAGAACTTCTATAGATATAGATACAGCAGCCCCAATGCTGCTTTATTCACCAAGACTATGGAATATCTTCATATCTTGTTCTCATCTCAGTGATGTTCATAGTCTTCATCACAAATAGATTGTGTCTTAAGAGCCCGCTTTACTCAGCAATGAGAAACAACTGCTGTTTCATTCAGATTTTGTTTTTACATATGCATGCTAGGTAAATATTCCTGCATTGATCTACACTCCAGCCCTTTTATCACAAGACCAGAATATGAATACACGCGCAAACACACACACACACACACACACACACACACACACACACACACCAGGCAGTTCTCACTGATTTGGAAGCGCTTTCCAGACTCGAGGTCTTTATGAACCTGTTCCCGTGTGTGTGTGTCTATGTATGTATGTATTTGTATGTATTCTAATTCTAGTTCTGTAATTATACCACCACTTCTATAGTTACCTCCTTATTAAGGTCTTAAATCCTTCAAAGTTATCCATAAAGATTGACACCAACTTCCAAACTATGTTTCTTTTTCTTTTTTTTATTGACCCCTACTGAGCTCCACATTTCTCTCTCCTCCCCTCCCTGCCTCTCCTTCCCCTTTTAACCCTCCCCCAAGGTCCCCATGCTCCAAATCCATTCAGGAGATCTTGTTCTTTTCTACCTCCCACATGGGCCAGATCCATGTAAGTCTCTCTTAGTGTCCTCATTGTTGTCTAAGTTCTCTGAGATTGTAGTTTGCAGGCTGGTTTTCCTTGTTTCATGCTCAAAATCCACCTATGAGTGAGTACATGTGACAATTGTCTTTCTGTGTCTGGATCACCTCACTCAAAATAATGCTCTCTAGCTCCATCCATTCTCCTACAAAACTCAAAATGTTGCCAATTTTTTTCCACTTGGTAGTACTCCACCATGCAAATGCACCACACCTTCCCCATCCATTCTGCATCGAGGGGCATCTAGGCTGTTTCCAGGTTCTGACCATGACAAACAACGCTGCTATGAACATAGTTGATTGAGCACATGTCCCTGTGACATGAGGGTTGGGAGGCAAACTATGTCAATGTTGACACTTTGACCTCCCCTACAAATATAGAATGTCTCCTGTGTCATACTGCACAGTGAATCCTCCACCAAAGCATTTCTGTCTATTCTCCCTGGCCCAACAGAGCAATTTACCACCTGTCTCACCCACAGCCTTCTGAATGCGTTTTGCTAACAGGACTTGAAAGTAAGACATGTCCTTTGATGCATGAGCTGCAGAATGCGATCAGTACTGTAGTGGTATTTATTTATTTATTTATTTATTTAAGATTTCTGTCTCTTCCCCGCCACCGCCTCCCATTTCACTCCCCCTCCCCCAATCAAGTCCCCCTCCCTCGTCAGCTCAAACAGCAATCAGGGTTCCCTGCCCTGTGGGAATTCCAAGGACCACCCACCTCCATCCAGGTCTAGTAAGGTGAGCATCCAAACTGCCTAGGCTCCCCCAAAGCCAGTACGTGCAGTAGGATCAAAAATCCATTGCCATTGTCCTTGGGTTCTCAGTAGTCCTCATTGTCCGCTATGTCCAGTGAGTCCGGTTTTATCCCAGGCTTTTTCAGACCCAGGCCAGCTGGCCTTGGTGAGTTCCCGATAGAACATCCCCATTGTCTCAGTGTGTGGGTGCACCCCTTGCGGTCCTGAGTTCCTTGCTCGTGCTCTCTCTCCTTCTGCTCCTGATTTGGACCTTGAGATTTCTGTCCGGTGCTCCAATGTGGGTCTCTGTCTCTGTCTCCTTTCATCACCTGATGAAGGTTAATATTCAGGAGGATGTGTATATGTTTTTCTTTGAGTTCTCCTTCTTATTTAGCTTCTCTGGGATCTCTAATTATAGGCTCAATGTCCTTTATTTATGGCTAGAAACCAAATATGAGTGAGTACATCCCATGTTCCTCTTTTTGGGTCTGGCTTACCTCACTCAGGATAGTGTTTTCTATTTCCATCCATTTGCATGCAAATTTCAAGAAGTCCTTGTTTTTTACTGCTGAGTAGTACTCTAATATGTATACATTCCATACTTTCTTCATCCATTCTTCCACTGAAGGGCATCTAGGTTGTTTCCAGGTTCTGGCTATTACAAACAATGCTGCTATGAACATAGTTGAGCATATACTTTTGTTGTATGATAAGGCTTCTCTTGGGTATATCCCAAGAGTGGTATTGCTGGGTCCAGGGGTAGGTTAATCCTGAATTTCCTGAGAAACCGCCACACTGCTTCCCAAAGTGGTTGCACAAGTTTTCATTCCCACCAGCAATGGATGAGTGTACCCCTTTCTCCACAACCTCTCCAGCAAAGGCTATCATTGGTGTTTTTTATTTTAGCCATTCTGACAGGTGTAAGATGGTATCTTAAAGTTGTCTTGATTAGCATTTCCCTGATCGCTAAGGAAGTTGAGCATGACCTTCAGTGTCTTTTGGCCATTTGAACTTCTTCTGTTGAGAATTCTCTGTTCAGCTCAGTGCCCCATTTTATAATTGGGTTGATTAGCCTTTTACGGTCTAGTTTCTTGAGTTCTTTATATATTTTGCAGATCAGACCTTTGTCAGTTGCAGGGTTGGTGAAGATCTTCTCCCCGTCAGTGGGTTGCCTTTGTGTCTTAGTGACAGTGTCCTTTGCTTTACAGAAGCTTCTCAGTCTCAGGAGGTCCCATTTATTCAATGAGGTCCTTAATGTCTGTGCTGCTGGGGTTATACGTAGGAAGTGGTCTCCTGTGCCCATGTGTTGTAGAGTACTTCCCACTTTCTCTTCTATCAAGTTCAGTGTGTTCAGACTGATATTGAGGTCTTTAATCCATTTGGACTTGAGTTTTGTGCATGGTGATAGATATGGATCTTCTACAGGTTGACATCCAGTTTTGCCAGCACAATTTGTTGAAGATGCTCTCTTTTTTCCATTGTATACTCTTAGCTCCTTTATCGAAAATCAGGTGTTCATAGGTTTGTGGGTTAATGTCAGCGTCTCAGCGTCTTCTATTCAATTCCATTGGTCGACTTCTCTGTTTTTATGCCAATACCAAGCTGTTTTTAATACTGTAGCTCTGTAATAGAATTTGAAGTCAGGGATGGTAATGCCTCCAGATGATCCTTTATTGTATAAGATTGTTTTGGCTATCCTGGGTTTTTTGTTTTTCCATATAAAGCTGATTATTGTCTTCTCCAGATCTGTGAAGAATTTTGATGGGATTTTGACGGGGATTGCATTGAGTCTATAGATTACTTTTGGTAGAATTGCCATTTTTACTATGTTGATCCTCCCAATCCAAGAGCAAGAGAGATCCTTCCATTTTCTTGTATCCTCTTCAATTTCTTTCTTCAAAGGCTTAAAGTTCTTGTCAAATAGATCTTTCACTTCCTTGGTCAGAGTTACCCCAAGATATTTTATGCTATTTGTGGCTATCGTGAAAGGTGATGCTTCTCTGATTTCCCTCTCTGTTTCCTTATCCTTAGTGTATAGGAAGGCCACTGATTTTTTGGAGTTGATCTTGTATCCTGCCACATTACTAAAGGTGTTTATCAGCGGTTGGAGTTCTTTGGTGGAGTTTTTGGGGTCGCTTATGTATACTATCATATCATCTGCAAATAACGAAAGCTTAACTTCTTCCTTTCCAATACGAATCCCCTTGATCCCTTTATGCAGTAATAAGGGCGGCGGGGCTGCATCCCCAGCACCCGGCCGCCCCCACGGCTAGCTTTACCCAAAAAAATTACACGGACACTGTATTCTTTTAAACACTGCTTGGCCCATTCTCTTCTAGGCTAATTCTCACATATTAATTTAGCCCACATCTAATCATCTGTGTATGGCACCCCAAGGTGCGCTTACCAGGAAGATTCTAGCCTATGTCCATCCTGGATCGGAGCTTCATCCCGGGAGCGGGGCATGGCGTCTCTCTCAGGCGTCTGCTCCCGAGAGGAGAGCTGTCAAGACTGAGCTCACTTCCTCTTCCTCCCAGTGTTTTGTGCTGTTTACTCCTCCCACCTATCCTCTAACCAATAAAATGGGCCAAGGCAGTTCCTTTATTAGCCAATGACCTTCCTCCATCACCCTTATGTTGTCTTATTGCTATTGCTGGAACTTCAAGCTCTATATTGAAGAGGTATGGAGAGAGTGGACATCCTTGTGTTCCTGATTTTAGTGGAATGGCTTTGAGTTTTTCCCCGTTTAATTTAATGTTAGCTGTCGGCTTGCTGTAAATAGCTTTTATTATATTTAGGTATGACACTTGTATCCCTAATCTCTCCAAGACCTTTATCATAAAGGGATGTTGAATTTTGTTGAATGCTTTTTCAGCATCTAATAAAATGATCATATGGTTTTTTCTTTCAGTTTATTTATATGGTGGATTACATTGATAGATTTGCGTATGTTGAACCAGCCCTGCATCTCTGGGATGAAGCCTACCTGATCATAATGGATAATTTTTCTAATGTGTTCTTGGATTCAGTTTGAGAATTTTTGTGTCGATATTCATGAGTGAGCTAGGCCTGTAATTCTCTTTCTTGGTTGGGTCTTTGTGTGGTTTTGGTATCAGGGTAACTGTAGCTTCATAAAAGGAATATGGCAATGACTCTTCTGTTTCTATATTGTGAAATACATTAAGGAGTATAGGTATTAGCTCTTCTTGGAAGTTCTGGTAGAATTCTGCATTGAAACCATCTGGTCCTGGGCTTTTTTTGAAAGGGAGATTTTTGATGACAGTTCCTAGTTCTTTGCGACTAACAGGTCTATTTAGATCCTGGTCTTGGTTTAGCTTTGATATATGGTACTTATCTAAAAAAATGTCCATTTCTTTTGCATTTTCCAGATTTGTGGCTTACAGGCTTTTGTAGTAAGATCTAATGATTCTCTGAATTTCCTCTGTGTCTGTGGTTATGTCCCCCTTTTCATTTCTCATCTTATTTATTTACGTGTTCTCTCTCTGTCATTTAATTAGTTTGGATAGGGGTTTGTCGATCTTGTTGATTTTCTCCAAGAACCAACTTTTTGTTTCATTGATTCTTTGGATTGTTTTCTGTGTTTCTATTTTGTTGATTTCCACTCTCCGTTTGATTATTTCCAGTCTTCTACTCCTCCTGGGCGCGTCTGCTTCTTTTTTTTTTCTAGAGCTTTTAGATGTACTGTTAAGTCCCCAATGTATGCTTTCTCCGCTTTCTTTAAGTGGGCACTTAGTGCTATGAACTTTCCTCTTAGCACTGCTTTCATCGTGTCCCATAGGTTTGAGTATGATGTCTCTTTATTTTCATTAAATTCAAGGAAGACTTTAATTTCTTTCTTAATTTCTTCCTTGACCCAGGTGTGGTTCAGTAGTTGACTGTTCAGTTTCCATGAGTTTGTCATCTTTCTGGGGGTAGCATTGTTGTTGCCTTCTAACTTTAATCTGTGGTGATCTGATAAGACACAGGTGAACACTGATATTTTTTTGTATCTGTGGAGGTTTCCTTTGTTTCCGAGTATGTGGTCAATTTTCGAGAAGATTCTATGAGCTGCAGATAAGAAGGTATATTCTTTCCTATTTGGGTGGAGTGTTCTATAGATGTCTCTTAAGTCCATTTGCTTCATTACCTCCAATAATTCTCTTAATTCTTTATTAGGTTTCTGTCTGATTGACCTGTCCATTGGAGAGAGAGGTGTGTTGAAGTCTCCTAGTACTAGTGTGTGTGATTTGATGTCTGCCTTGACTTCTAGTAATATTTCTTTTACATAAGTGGGTATTTTTATATTAGGGGCATAGATATTCAGGATTGAGACGTCATCCTGATGAATTGTACATGTTATGAGTATAAAGTGTCCATCTCAATCTCTACTGATTGATTTTAGTTTAAAGTCAGTTTTGTTAGAAATTAGTATGGCCACACCTGCTTTTTTCTTAGGACCATTTGCTTGAAAGACCTTTTCCCAAGCCTTATTACAGCCATGATGGAGAAAATATGTCACAGGGGCTGGGTTTTGGGGTTTCAAAAGCCACTAGCCATATCCAGTGCACTCTCTTCTTCCTGCTGTGGCTTAAGATGTGAGCTCCCACCTTCCAGTAACAGCCTCATTGTCTGTAGCCTTCTCTCTCTCACATTATGGACCTTTACCCTCTGGAACCATAAGAGCAAAATAAAATGCTTGTTCTCTAAGTTGCCTTTATCTTGGTGTTTTTAACATAGCAATTGAAAAAGCAACTAAGAAAAATGCTAAGCTCAATGGATATTTCTGTTATAGCTCTTGGATGACATTGTCAAGCCATTTTGTTTTGTTTTGTTTCCTGAGTAGTGAGTGGGTCTCAAAGGTGTTCTTAAAAGTTCAGTGCATCATGCTGCAAGCAGGTGTGTTATTAATCCAGGTTTTGTTTTTTTCCATCTACAGCACATAGGCAGCATAAGCGTGCTGTGATTTGTAAGTGTCGTAGGATTTTCAGAATGGTAAACAGGCCTTGCTTTCGGCTTTCAGTGGCAACAATCTTAGCCTTAATGATAGAGGTAGCCTGTTTTGAAACATGGAAGCTAGGCTCTGAGTTGGTGTTTCTAGCTATGAGAAGTGATAAACTTCATCAGCTCCTTTCTGGGTAACTTGCTACAGCTTTTATAAGAGCTCTTGAACATTTTTCATTTCTTAAGCCTAGTGAATCCAGCTCTATTAAATGCAGACTTCCTTCTGTGTTGTCTTCCCTTCCTCAGCCTTCACTGAACTGAAGCGTCTCTCTCTGGATCAGGCTCTGGATTTAGAGAGCGCTGTGCTGGTCTTCCATGCAGAGCCCTCCAACTGTCCACATTAGCGGTGGGGCAGCTGCCCCTCCCCATCATTCATGCAGCCACTGCATCGGCTCCCTTCATTTTCCAAGAGAATTTATTTTGCATTCACCTAGATTTGTACTATTGTTCCTTTTACCAAGCCTGCTTCCCTAAGCTCAGCTACTTCCTGCTTTTGGCTTACATGAGAGATGTGGGGCTCTTCCTTTCATTTGAACACGTAAAGGCCTTAGGGAGTTATTAGATGACCTTACTTCAGTGTTGTCCTATGTCTGCAAGCAGAAAGACTGGTGGGAAGGAAAATGTTGAAACCACCGGGCCATGGAGTAGTCAGAACATAAAAATATGTAGTTAATTTATCTTCTTTGCATGGACACAATTCTTAGTTTCCCCCAAACTTTTAACAATAGTGGTATGAAAGATCACAGATGACCTTAATTAAATAATAAATAGAAAATGACCTGTGAAGTATTTAGAGACTTATCAAAATGTGGTACAGTGAGCCTATATTATTGTAAATATGGCATCTATTATAGATGTTCCATGCAGGGTGCTGACAGACTATCAATGTATAAAAATATATTATTTGTGACAAGTGGTAAATATAGCAAAATAAGGGTACCTGTCCACACAGAAAGCATGAGCATGGGAAAGACATGCAGAGTTCTACTACAGTGTGAGGTCACTTAGGAAGACAAAAGAATGAGAGGAAACAGAGAAGAAACTTCAAAGTGTCCCATATGGTATTCTGCCTTCCACAAACTGAAGTAAAGAAGACCCAGCCCATGAGAAGTGAGGTGACCTGGTTATCAGCTGAGCCTGCATCTCCAGTCTTGGAGGTTGGCTAAAATGAGGGCAACGAAATGTCACATTAGGTGTGACAGTTACAGTAGGTGCAAATTAGCCGTGAGCATTCTTCTTCGTGGTCACCATTGTACTTGATTATAGCCATTGTTCTGCAGTCTGCTTAAATGTAATTTTCTAAAGTGAAAGTTTCCCCTTATTGCTTTATAATCATAGTTTATAATCTTGTTAAATAATGATAGTGTTAAAGTGACTGTACACAGTGAAGTTATGTTACTGTTCTCCAATACACATTTTTTAAGTTAGCACATGCTTTTCTTTTGTTTTCTATATGTGTACCTATAGTTATGAATAATATCTACACATGTGCTTCTGTCCCAGCATATTGTTGTTTTCTGAATGACATTCAGAAACGACATTGCTCCTTTATACCAAGGTTATTTTTGAGAGCTTCGCTCTGCCCACAGCTATGCTTCCCTGCCCAGCACGCACACCTTCCATAGGTTCCCCACCTGACTCTCAATGCCTGTCACTACAGATGTCACAGGTTGATAGCAGCCCTGTGCCAGTTGTCTTTCTACTTAAGAATGTTTCCTTCTTGTTTCCCATATCTTATTTCTGATTTATCCCACCAGTGTCCTTGGCTCTTAAGTATTACAGTGACCAGTGTGACCACTGGAAGTTCAAACCTTATGCTGGACGAAGTGAATAACTTTCTTATCATTTTGTTTCTCTTTTTCCATATCACCAAGGTCAGTTTATTCAGCATTGGGAGAAAAAGATTTCTTTTCCAGCTTTTAACTGTAAAAAGCTGGACATTCTATTATGTCTGTATCACTTTTTAAAAAACAATGCAAAGAACATTTTGCACACAGCAGCTGAAATATTCTCTTATCTTTAAGATAAAGTCTTAGAACGAGACACATGGGATTGAGGATGCACATGTTCTGAAAGGTTTTTGACAGCTTTCTTAAGGGATTCCTTTTTTTTTAATTGGCTTTAGTATGGAAGACCGTCTACATTTTCCAATAAAAACCAAAGTAATATGTAAGAAGCCTTTGATTTACTGCAATAGCTACTAGCATGTACTCCATTGTATGTAAAAATGCTTACTTGGAATACTGTATTTTGAGGTTATTATGATTTTTTAATAATATTAATATTTAATAAACAAGATCCTGTGTGTCTACATGCTCAAATTATGAACATTGTATTTCATTTTGCAAAACTTACCCATGTTGCAGTTTGAGTAAAATCAATTTCCACATGGCCCCTCTTCCTGCTAGTTGACTTGTGGCAGCTGCATGGATCCAAATAAATGTCTTAGCCGATGTTTAAGTGACTATCCTGGGAAAATGGGCTTTTTTGAAGGCTGAAATCAGAACGCTTAAATTTTATTTGTATTAGTTATTTAAAATTTGAACTTAAATATATAGTGTCTTATTCATACTCTTGAGATTTTCATGCAGTAGTGTGTTGTCCCCACTGTTCTTGTAGCTCTCTTCATTTTGATTTTGACACAGTGAAAGTAGCTTTTTTTAGTGACATCAGTACACCTGATCACTGTAGTGTACATAAAAAACAAGGAAGAAAAGTCATCAGATTTTAAAGTAATATTCAATTTGACATCATCATTAACATTTAATGTCCATCCTTTGTCTTAAGTCATGATCATCATGTACTTATATAAACTGTCATTTAAATAAATAGATCATATCATTGATATCATTTGTGGCCACTCCGTGTGTGTGTACATGGTGGTACATGACTATGTATCCACGAGAGTGCAAAGGTCAACATTAAGTGTCTTTTTTTTTTCAATTGCTTATTCTACCTTAGTTTTTGATACAGTGTCCCTCCCTGATCCTGAAATTCACTGATTCCGGAAGATTGGCTGGCCAGCAAATGTAATCCTCCCTTTCTGTCCTCAGCACCAGGATTGGGGACTGATTTTAATGTGGGTGCTGATTATCCAAATTCAGGTCCCCATGCTCCCATGACAAAAATACACTATCTCCCTAGCACTGTTTTCTTTATTCTCTTTACTTTTCTGTCCCTTTCTTCCTCTGTAACATTCCATACCACTCTTCTCAAATACATGTCAAAAGTTATGACCATATTGTGATCTTTTGTCATTGTCCTATGAAATTGAAGTCCTGTTATATAAATGTTTTTCATATTCTGCTATTTGCTTCTTGTTCTAACATCGTGTTATCACATTCTTTTTCCTTGCTTTCTCATTTTATTTTATTTTCATTAATTAAGAGTATATTAGAGCATAGATTTACTATAACTTAATCAGCTGTTTTTGAATGGACATTGACTTGTAGTTTTGTTCTACTTCAAATAAATGATGCTTCCAGAGATCACCTAGTAGCACATAGCCTTTCATGGCAGATTTCCCAGAGTGCAACTCTGATCAGTGAGTATGTTAATAAATATTACTACATCACTCTTGAGAAGCACTCTGACCATTTAATCTGCACTGGATACCTTTGTACCTAGGAGTTGTGTGTACCCTACATTTTGCCGAAGCAGTGACTCTTTGTGGGGCTTCCCTGCTATGTTGATTTCATGCCACTAGCTACTAGTGAGAAAAATGCCTTATATCTCTTGAGCCATATGAATAACCCACATATGTATAGCCTCCAGAATTATTTTCTATGAGATTTTATGTATATTTTAGTTATATTCATGTGTAAATTTTTGGTTTTGTTGCAAAGGGCTTTACAATCTTTTCATTAAAAAAAAGAGGTATATTAATCAGTTGGTACTAAATGGAAGGAGGTTGCTTTCTTCTGATTTCTTAGAACTTTTATTTAGAGACTGCTACATTACATACCCATTTTGCTATCAGAGGGTTATGATTATCAACATGTGATTCTTTCCCCTTGACTCTCTTTGTTTAGGGTTAATACTGAAATTTTCTTGTTGTCCTGCACTGCCTTCATCTTAATATATAAATAATATAGTATTTGCTGGATTCTAATTTTTAATGCTTTTAGTATTTAGTATTTTTATTCCTGAATGTTTGCCAGATCCTGTTTGTATTTGTGGAGGTATCTATGTGTTCTTGTAGATGTGCACACATATGCATGTTGGGTGAGTATGTATGGTGCACATGTTATGTACATATCAGAGTTTGACATAATATTTACTCATTTATGTTCTCTGGGTCTCTCATTGAACACTATGATTTGGGGTTCTAGATATTTTACCCCTATGCCCAGCTGTCATCTTTATGCTGGGCATCAAAACTCAGGTACTTATACTTGTTTTGCCAATATATATAATTAACTTTAAAAATCAGTATTTCTTTTTTTATTGCTTTTTGTTGAACTCTACATTTTTCTCTGCTCCCATCCCTGCCTCTCCTCTCCCCCTTCAACCCTCCCCCAAAGTCCCCGTGCTCCCAATTTACTCAAGGGATCTTGTCTTTTTTCTACTCCCATGTAGATTAGATCTATGTAAGTCTCTTTTTGTGTCCTCATTGTTGTCTAAGTTCTCTGGAATTGTGGTTTGTAGGCTGATTTTCTTTGCTTTATGTTTAAAAACCACCTATGCATGAGTACATGTGACAGTTGTCTTGCTGTGTCTGGGTTACCTCACTCAAATAATGTTTTCTAGCTCTATCCATTTGCCTGCAAAATTCAAGATGTTATTTTTTTTCTGCTGTGTAGTACTCCATTGTGTAAATGTACCACATTTTCCTTATCCATTCATCGGTCGAGAGGCATTTAGGTTGTTTCCAGGTTCTGGCTATGATAAATAATGCTGCTTGGATTCCCACCAGCAATGAAGAAGTGTTCCTTCTTCCCCACAATCTCTCCAGCATAAGTTGTCATCAGTGTTTTGATGGAGGAAGGTCATTGGTTAATTAAATAAAGAAACTGCTTGGCCCTCATAGGTTAAAACATAGGTGGGTGGAGTAAACAGAACAGAATGCTGGGAGGAAGAGGAAGTGAGCTCAGACTCAACAGCTCTGCTCTCTGGAGCAGAGACGCCATGCTCCTCTCTCCTGGGCAGACGCAATAGATAGCTCTGCTCTCTGAGGCAGACACACGCGATGAAGCTCCGACCCAGGATGGACGTAGGCTAGAATCTTTCCTGGTAAGACTGGTGCTACATAGATTATTAGAAATGGGTTAAGAGGGGTGCCGGGGACGCAGCCCCACTGCTCCTATTACTACAGTGTTTTTGATCTTGGCCATTCTTATAGGTGTAAGATGGAATCTCAGAGTCATTTTGATTTGCATTTCTCTGATGGCTAAGGATGTTGAACGTTTCCTTAAGTGTCTTTCAGCTGTTTTAGATTCCTCTGTTGAGAGTTCTCTGTTTCGGTCTCTACTCCATTTTTTTTATTAGATTATGTGTTCTTTTGATGACCAATTTCTTGAGTTCTTGTATATTTTAGAGATCAGACCTCTGTCTGTTGTGGGGTTAGTGAAGATCTTTTCTCATTCTGTAGGCTGTCGTTTTGTCTTGTTGACCTTGTCCTTTGCTTTACAGAAGCTTTTCAGCTTCAGGAGGTCCCATTTATTAATTGTTTCTCTCAGTGTCTGTGCTGTTGGGGTTATATATAGGAAGTAGTCTCCTGTGCCATTGTGTTCAAGTTCTATAAGGTTCAGTGTGGCTGCCTTTATGTTGAGGTCTTTGGTCCATTTGGACTTGAGTTTTGTGCACAGTGATACATATGGATCTAATTACGTTCTTCTACATGTTGATAGCCAGTTATGACAGTACCACTTGTTAAATATGCTTTCTTTTTTTTCCATTTGATATTTTTTGCTTCTTTGTCAGAATCACGTGTTCAAAGATGTGTGGATTAATATCCGGGTCTTCTTTTTGGTTCTATTGGTCCTCCTGTCTGTTTTTATACCAATACCAGGCTGTCTTCAGTGCTGTAGCTCTGTAGTAGAGTTTGAAATCAGGGATTGTGATGCCTCCAGAAGTTCTTTTATTGTGCAAGATTGTTTTTTGCTCTTCCAAATGATGTTGAGTACCGTTCTTTCGAGGTCTGTGAAGAAATTTTCTGGGATTATGATGGGCATTGCAGTGCATCTGTAAATTGGTTTTGGTAAGATTGCCATTTTTGCTATGTTAATTCTGCCTACCCAAGAGCATGGGAGATCTTTCCACTTTCTGGTGTCTTCTTTAATTTCTTTCTTCAAAGATTTAAAGTTGTTGTCCTACAAGTCTTTCACTTGTTTGGTTAGAGTTATTCTGAGATATTTTATGCTACTTGTGGCTATTGTTAAAGGTGCATATACTGTCTAGCCTGTGGTGGAATCAAGTAGTGAGTTACAGTTTTGAAAGTGTTTAGTATGGCTAATAATCTTGAAGTTATGTATCAAACTATTTGTTTAAAAATGATTGCATACTTTATCTCAACTATTCATTTTTCTATCACCTTAGTTTTCCAGTTTAAAGTTTAGAATACTGTGATCACAAAACAATTCATGTGGGAAACTGATGCCCTTTGTGGTCTGCTCTCCCATTCCCAGCCCCCTCCATGATGAAGTGTCTAATAATTGTGTATGGGTACATGTTTAGATCCAGGCTCAGCTAAGGGCTACACATGCTTGTAGATGATCTGATGTATCGACCAAGCAAAAGAGCCTGCTCAGATCTGCCCAAGACTGAGCAGAGACTTGTGAGGTTCTGGGGACACACAGCTTTTGGGAGCACTAGCTCCTGGTCTTGGGAGTCAGTTGTTCACAGGCTTTTGTCAGTTCCTCAGGGAGCATTGATTCCTTTTGAGGTCCGTCATCGGATTCCATTATGCAGTTTGCAGCCTCCCTGGAATGGATCCTCCTTACCTGACAGTCCTGTCTTTCTTATGTTTTAAATTGTGGTTTTTCAGTCAGTTCTTCTACCCATATGATTTTATTTAATTTTTGTCTTTGAAGAATTCCTCAAAGTTTTGGCTCACTATTGGCTTTTTTTTATTTCTGTCCAGGAGTGTTTTGATTTCTTCTTTTCTCCCCCAAAATACCTCTTTAAGTTGCATGATGTTTTAGGCAGAAAGATAATTATGTCACTTTTAATCTCATCTTTCTTTAATTTTAAGTTTATGGGTTTTTCTACCAATAATACACCATTTGATTACATATACAAAAATATCCTTATGTATTCCATACCATGATGGCAATTTACCCTTGAATAAATAATCGGATTTCATTTATTTATTGTTTTAAGATTTATTTATTTTTATTTTTTATATATAAGTGTTTTGCCTGCATTTGTGTGTGTGTGTTTGTGTGTGTGCATAAGGAAATCAGAAAAGGCCAGTTCTTCTGGAACAGGACTTGTGGATTGGAGCCTTGATTTGGGAGAAGGGAACCAAACCATTGTCCTCTGTAGGGAAATTTGTGCTTTTAATAAATGAGTCATCTTTTTGGCCTCTCATTTATTTATTATAGATATACTTCTCCAGCACCTTTAGTCATGAAATTCTGTGTTAGGTACTATAGAGATGGACTTCTGTCCCAAAGGAGAGAAAGCTTTTGATCCTTAGTGGAAAAGTTCTATTTACCATTAAAAATGCTTATTTCTGGAGACAGAATATTTGGCAGTGTATCACAGTGGTTCAAGAGTGAGAAATGCCCTCTAACAAGTGAAAATAGGATGTGGAGGGAAGAAGTACGATACTGTTGTCAGATGTAGGCATCACTAGACAGAGACTTGAGACAATGCCAAGATCTGAGAAGGCACAGGCAGGGCAACAGTCCCAGTCAGCCTAGTCAGCATGACCTCGGTGAAAAGGAACAAATGGAGAGGAGGATGAAAGAGCAGTCAGAGCACACTTGGTGCAGGGGAGAGCTATTTAAAGTACTGAGTTCAAGTTTCACCTTCTATTTATAGATGATAGGCCTGTATCAGTACAGAGATTAGTTTTGGGACAGAAGAGTTATTTCCAGGACCTGCCAAGACATTGAACACATTGGGTCCCAGGACTTGATAGGAGCTTGGATTTTATTCATAGGTGCTTATAAGTAATCATTGAGGAGGCTGCTACTTAATCATTTTGATAGCACAGAGTTAATTTTAAAGTGTTGAATTTAGTCTTAAAAAATCTTTAACCAAACGCACTGTATTTTAAGAGTAAAAAAATGGGGGCTGGGAAGATGACTTGATGGATAAAGTGCTTGACATAGAAGAATGAGGAGCCGAGTTCAATCCCCACAATCCTCCTAAAAAGCCAGCTATAGTAGTACTTGGATCCATAATACCCACGAACAAAGCTGAGTGTGGGGACTTATGCTTGTAATTCCAGGGCTGGGGAAAGAGAAACAGCTTATCCTTGGATCTCACTGGGTAGTTCTAGTTCTCCCAGACATCAAGTTGAAGACAATTGAGGAAGACATCCTTGTCAACCTCTAGCCTCCACAAGCATACATTGAAGAATCTGCTGGCCAGTGCAGTTGGGAAGAACCTTTGTGCCACAGGGTCCTCCAGAATCTCCTGCCGAGTTGTGCTTTTCTCCTTCTTTCAGCATATTAAATTCTTTGTGATGTCAGACACAGTAAGGGAAAGAGCCTCTGGCAGTCATTACCTGGAGGATGTGTAACTTGTATGTGTCTTCTGGAAGTTAACTTTTAATGTTAAACAAAGGAAGCCAATCAAAACCAGCTGTAGGACCACTGCATCATTCATACTTTCTACAATCAGCATTAGGTTACCGTGCACATGTCTATGTCTGAAGTTGAAAAAATAAGGTAAATCTTTTCCTTTTATTAAAATCGGTGTAGTCTTAATTTTATAGTTAACAGTCCTTTGTTTTCCTAATTAGCAGGAAAATTTAATGCAATTGATATCATTAATCTGCATTTTATATGTTTTGAAAAAATAATGGTTCATTTATTGACTTACACTCTTAATATATTTTAGATGTGGTTAAATAAAAACAATAAGTTGAAATATAATTTTCTGACTTAAAATTACAAGGTTAGTAAAGATAGCAACTTTCCAGCTTAACAAGTAACAGAATATTAAATATATTGTGTGAACTAATTATATAGATACTGAAAATTTATTGAATGTTACTCTGGTAACATTCGCTCTGACACATGACCTTCATTATAAGCTTAGATACACGCAAACTGAAATTTCGCATCCTCGTTATTAATGGTAAGGAGCTGCATGTTTTAGATCCAGAAGCCCCCTCTTGAATTACATTTGGAAGGGCTGTGGAAGTTGAAACAGTCAGAGCTCCATCCCCTAAAATGATCACACACTGTAGGATGGACTGTCCATTGAATAGTCACTTTTTCTCTATCCCCAGCAATGCTCACATACTGGCAGGACAAATTGTCTATTTGAATAGTCATTGTTTCTCTTTCCTGGAAGCAGAGAGTTACATAAATACTGATTCTGAGATGACAAAATCACCCAGCTTTGTGAAGCATCTGAAATGTTGCATTACTGAGGGCTTTTATCACAAGGTGGAATTTCATGGTGGGGAGGACACCAGATAAAGCAGTGACTCAGGCCTAACAGTGGAAACAAAAGGCGGCAAGCAATTCTTTCTCAAGTGTATTTTGAAAGTCAGTGGTTCTTTCACAAATGATGAGTGCTGTGTTGTTTCAGTCTGGAGAAGCTTAGGTACCAGCCACAGTGTAGGCAGAGAAGCCAAGGACACAGCTCTGGTCATCTTGTTACAGAATCAAGTATCACTATGTCTTGTCTCTGCATTCAGCCTCATGAAGTCACAAACTGTAGGAAGGCATTGAAAATACATGAGCCCATGAATAAGAAATAACTGAAAACAAGCAAATAATTTTCAATACATTGTTATTGTAGCTTTCATTTATCACCTGAGAATTAGCAAACTACCATTCCTCAGGGAGATTCCAAGAGCTAGATTACTCTGGGCCTTGTATTGGTCTTGTAGCAGTTAGCTTAGTTTCAGACATTAAGTAAGTAATTACAGATGCTGAAAATTACTCTAGCAACACTCACTTTAACACATGGCCTTGATTATGATCCTAGATACACACAAATAGTAATTTCACATCATCATTATTTATGATAAGAAGGAACTCCAGATCTTAAGTCCAAAAGACTCTAAACACAAAAATATGTAGAACAGACATCATTAGGTACACACTTACTAAATCACTGCACAAAGACTTAGTCCTATTTAACACTTTCCTATGGACTCCGTGTGTGTGTGTGTTAACCTTATAAATATTCCCATTTGTGTTCACAAAATTAGCATGTACATTGAAGGTTTTAGGTGCTCACTTTAGGGAATATAGGTATATACTCCCTTTAAACCACTGTTCCAAACACAGAGTAACTCCCTCCGCCCTCCCAGATTCACAAGGATGGATTACATAGCTGGAAGGTACTCTTGTGTAGGTGACCCCTTCCTTTCCTTAGTCACTTTAAATGATCATCGTTATAGTAGAAGTGATGATCCCTTGTTGGATTGGTATTTGGGTCTTTTTGTTTGTTTGTTTGTTATTGTTGTAATATGGAATAGTCACAATACACAGTGTCTGCCAGGGCACCAAGGCTGCCATGTGAACTGAAGTGGCATGTGAACACATAGTAGCTGACCACATCTACACTGGATGCTGGGCTTAAGACAGGTGATCTCTGTCTTTTCTGGCCGCTGATCCCAAGTATGGAAAGCCTAAATTTCCAAGTTCCTGATGTTTGTGTGTACTAGAGCAAGGCAGAGATGGGGCATAAAGGAAATGTTGTGTATACTAGAGCAAGGCAGAGATGGGGCATAAAGGAAGTGTTGTGTATACTAGAGCAAGGCAGAGATGGGGCATAAAGGAAGTGTTGTGTTCTTTGGGTGGATACCCCCCACCTTCGGCTCTTGTAGCTTTTTTAGAAAGGTGTTTCTGATAGATGGTTTGAAAATTGAATTAGATCCTGATTCAATAAATTAGATTAGGTCTTGTCCTTGAGAATCATCTGTTTGTGTCCTATTGAGGGAATAGAAATCACTCAGATGAATATTAAACTGCTTGTGTCATTCATCTCTATCAGTAAATTTGAAATCTTTTGCATTAGTAACCTGTTTGGAATGAAGATATTTGTCTGGTATTATGCTCAGTGTTTCTTCATTTTATGTTTTCTAAAGGACAAAATCCTGAGAGCGTTTAAAATCCTATTCATATTTATTTTAACTTTGGGGACAGTGAACATAGTGGTTGTACCTGGAGTAAAATACAGAAGAAAACGGACAGAACTGGGCATTCATTCTGTGGCCCAGGCTTTGTCAGGTGTGTGCTGCTGCATGTGATGAGCACACTGGAATTCAGTGCTACGAGCTGTGTGCTCCACACCGGTGCTTACACTTGCTTCCGTGTCATTGCTGCAGCTCAGAGAAAGAAATTGCTTTCATTCAGAGATGAAAGGACTGTACTTTTCCAGCTGCTGCCTGTTCATCTGACTCCTTCAACAGAACACATACCTCAAATGCTAGTGAAGTTGCAGTAGACCCTGCAGCTCCAGACTCCTTGTAATTCTCATACAGTTCCAATTGTAATGGTTCCATTCTTGTCTGTCAATCTTTAGGTAGCTTGAGTTTGTTCAGTGACAGATCTCTTTCTCCTTAAATTCCACTTTATGTACTATAAATAATATTATGTGGTAGCATATCAAAATAACTATGCTGAGAATAAGTAGAGTTCCTTCTGTGCATTAGGACACCTCAACTCAGGTTTAATGAGATAGCCTCTGTGAATGTAACTGATGTATTTGTGCATGGTATTGATCTGTTGTGCACCGTGTTACTCGCCTGTGTTAAAGTAAGCACTTTTGTGGATGTCACTGATGTACTCATGCATGGCAATGCTCTGGTGTCCACTGTGCTGCACCACTGTTAAAGTGAAGAAAGCCACTTCTCCTCTCAGCAGTAAGAAATGCTGCTGTAGGTCACACTTGCTAGTCATCAGTCATATTTACAAATTCATTTATTTTTGTTTTGTGTGTATGTATGCCTTCATATGTGTGTGTGTGCTACATTCATGCAGTGCCTATGGAAGCCAGAAGAAGGCAATGGATTTTCTGGAACTGGAATATGAACAATTTTGAATTGCCATGTGGGTGTTGGGAACTGAACTCAGTCTACTGAAAGAGCTACAAGTGTTCTTATCTCCCTGAGTCACCTCTCCAGCTCTTCCAGGCATATTTTAAACAGTTTAAATATAAACTCAGCCTGTCATCCCAGTAATTTCCCAGACTGAAGAAGGAGAATCAAAATTCAAGGCCTCCCTAAACTGCAGAGTTCAGGAAGTTCCTGAACAGAAAGAGTTCAAGGCAACCCTGTCTCAAAATAAAAATGAAAAGGGGAGAAACTGAGGAGATATGTGATTTCTGGTACACTTGCCAGTATGCATGACATCCTAGGTTCAGTCCCCATTACCAGTAAGATAAAAAGTAAATGAAATTGAAAAGTGAAATGTCAGAGTTGTCTTTTTCCTCCACGTGAAAGAAGTTGTGCAAGACCTGCAGGAAAGATGTTTCTATATTAACCTAGAAATACTTTTCCCCCAAACAGAACTAAGTCAGTGACTCTTTTTTAAAAAATAAAGTTTCTCTTAGAACGTTATTTTATCAAGGTAAACTAGATATTTTTTTGATAGTTTCCTTCTCTGGTGTTCATATATTTCTGATACTTTTGGTTGAATCCCAGGGCAGTTAATCTTTAAATCTCCTCACAGGAACTCTCTAGGAAATAAGACGGCAAACTATGAATATACTGTTTCCTTCCACTGCTTGACATATACTTACATGTTTCCCCTTCCAGGCACTTGCTAAACTAAGCCAAGTGTGCTGTACCAATTTATAGGCACCTATAAATCTAGGAAATGTTAAGACTGTATATCCATCCTTTTTCCTTACTCGCTCCCTACAGCTTTGAAATTAGCCTGTCCAAACCTTCACTGCTAGTCCTTCCTCTCTCATCCTTTTCTGCCACACCCCACTAAACCCAAACACAGCTTTTCATCCTGTTACTTCTCCTGGCTTGGAACACTTCTAATGTTTAACACCCATTGCATTAAACCTTGGTTTTTCTAGTTCCTCTTGTGTAAATTTTTTATTGTCCCGTTTCCTAACTTTGTCATTTCTTGGTGAAAAAGTCACCATCTTTTAATTCACTGGTTTATACCGTGCATCCTGCTGGGTATTTGCCAGCCCTCTGATGTGGAGTACTCCAGGAGTCCGGGGTGCATGCCGCAGCACACATGCCTATGAAATGGCATCTGATGCTGCCTTTTCTGTGGGTACCGGCTCTGCTCTTGTTGTAGTCTACTGTGGAGGAATTCATCTCAGAATTGTATGCTTGGGAAGTTCACCATTCAGCCCCCAGTTTATGTTTTAAAATATCATTTATAGCAGCTTGGAATTTTAATTTCACCATTTCAGTCTTTTATAACATTCTTTAAGTTGATTTTACTTTGTAAGTTAATTTGCAAGAAACATGTTTTGAACTGCTCCTATCCTAAGTACTATATAAAAACTTTTAAGTTTTCCATTGTCCATCTTAAATGACTAGTTTAACAGTGGCATCTGTGTACTTTGACTACACCCTACATGTAACATAAAAGTATATATTTGTATAAAGAATTTTGCTTATGATATATTTACTAGTGAACTAATTTTGGATGTTATTCAAACTGCTTAAGAAAATTTGGATATCAAATAGCACTTTACTTTTACTGATGTGTAAGTGTTCATGCAAGGCATTGTTACTCAGCTGAATCCCTTACATTTGAATCTGGGTTATTGCCAGATTCTTTTTAGATGCATCGGATCAAATTATTTTGGGATGTAACTTTGAATTTAGAACAATGGATGCTGTTCTAAAATATAACGTAGCTAGAATTGCTTTATACATGAATATCAACTTTAATATTAGTCTAATATTGATTTATATATTCACATATAACAGCCTTTTAGACTACTGTATAGTGGTAGGTCCTGGGCTGTGAAGTCATTTACCAAGACACTGGTGAATTCCTAAAACTAGATGTAGTCCCCAACTCTATGTGTGTTCTGTTTTCCTGTACATATGTACCTGCGATGAAAGTTGATATAAATTATGTACATTAAGAGATTTACAGTAGCACTAAAACCTGAAACAGTTACAGCAATTTACTTAATAAAAGTTGTGAATGCCATTTTTCTCTCTCAGAGAGCTGAATGACTTCTTCCCCTTTTCTCCTTGATATGATTTTCCATGGTTTTGGTAGCTCTGTGTTGAGGTGAAGGATGCCGGGTAGCTGACATCAGTATTATAATGTAGAATTCTCCTTGTACATAAGAAAACTTGAACGTGAGTGCTGAGCTGACACAACACCCAATATGACAGTCAAGACAGTCAAGTAATAGATCGGTGACTGACAGCAAGGGCACCTGGGTGGGATGAAGGCCAGCAGGAGCATTACTCAGAATGATACATGTTTTAAAACTTGCATACTTTTGAAATTTTCCATTTTGTACTTTGAACGAAGTGTATCTGAAAGTGGATAAGGTGAAAATGACAGATAAAGATGATGGCTATATAAAACACTGAAAAGCTTAAAATTTTAATATTTATGATATATTATTATAAATTGTTTTAAATGCATAAATAATGCTTAATGTCTGAATAGAGTATTTTCTAATGCCAGACTCCCCAGATTGATTCCACACACTACATAAGTCACAGGGCTAAATGAGGAAGGAAATAAAGGCACAGATGAGAAAAACACAGCCTTGCCCTTCTTGTGCTTCTTATCTTATGTCCATGAAATACCATTTATGTAAGTACCAAGTATGAAATTACATATACTCAATGAAGGGAGAGATCAAATCTACCTAAATGATCTGGCTGGAATATAGCTCAATGAGCACACATGCTTAGGATGTACAGGGCTCTGTGTCTAGTTCTGGGGAGAGGGGGAAATCAGCTTTGTAACTCACATGTAATATTTGTGTGCTATAAATAGGTTTTAGATAGGGTGATGGATGAGTGAAGAGAGAAGGTACTCCAAGCCAAAGGTAGCACGTGATTGTAGACTGACACATGGGCAACATCGGAAAAACCCAGAATTACGATGGAGTTTGACTAGACCTAAATATGAGAATGAGAGGGTCGGGGGAAGAGAGTACTGAGGCCAAAAAGATAGCTGAGGTTCCACTCTCGAGCAGTGTTTCTAAGTCTTGTAGCAGGTACCAGGAAACCCCTAGAAGAAAAAGAATCAGTGCAGTATATTGAGCATGTGAAGCTTAACGTGAAAGAGCCCACAAGAGCATTTGCTAAGATGGCGGGGGCCTACCTCAGGTTAAACATCCCTGCAGAAAAACCTCTGTTCTCCATGGCAGACACAGCCCGACATGCCTTGCGTCCATTGTTCAAATGTCTAAACAAGCTTGAGCATTATGTATTCCCTGAAATTCAGAAGGCAATCAGTATATGTATGTGGAATGAATAAAGTTTCAAAAATCAATATAAATTGTAATAATATTATTCCAGTTTTCCAGATGGTAACAGTGGTACAAAGTTGCAGTGTAAGTGATAATTAATAAAGTGCTTGGTATAAGTACAGAAATGGCAGGTGGCTGTTAGGGGTTGTGCAGTATTAGGGGCTCAGTTCTCAGTTGGTTGCTTTTTGTTTCCCTGAGTCATTCCCTTGCTTCAGGTCTACTTATCTTATTCTTTCCTATTACAAGGACTTTAAAAACTGGATTTCCTTCCTATCCAAGTATTCGTAAATTCACATTAATTTGAAGTACCCTATAATTTTCATACATTCATTTGCATTTCCAAAAAGGTAATTTGACCCAAGATAGCTGACTCAGATCACTCTAAATGGCATTACTTCATGGGCATAATTTTCAGGCGATTTTTAAGTATAACATGTTCAGATAATAACCATTGAAAGTAAGTTCTGTCTGGAACTGCCTTGGCTGCCAGTTTGCCTAAGTAATTTTTTTCTTGTTTTTCTTTTTCCTTGTTTTGGATCCTGGTGATTAAAGCTATACTTTTTCCTTCCCTGTGGGTTTCTCAGCAGTTTGTCAACAGATGGTCTTTCACAAATCCAGCCTTTAGGAATGTTGACGCTCTCCGCTCATAGACCCAGTAATTAAACCTTCTATTCTGGGCTCTGTAAAATATTTAGTTATCACTCATCCAAACGTTCTTTTACATCCGCAAATAAGAGACACACAGCTATTGAAAACAACTAAGGTACATTAAACAGAGGAATGAATACTGTTGTCCTCTCAATGCCTTTTTGTTCTAATATTTTAAAATCTTAATTTTCAAAGTGGGTATTCCAGAAAACTTGGCTGTTTTGTTTATTTTTGTGTTGGTCTCATGTTTATTAGCTCTTTGATAATATTGTACTTTTATCCCTAGAAAATAGATAAAGAGCTATACTGTCTTCCTATTATAAAATATAGTTCTAGGTCAATTGGTTTGATGGCTAGGAAGAGCTGATGCAAGATTGGGTCTCTAGTGAGAAAAACAGCGTCAAAGGAAAGCCTTTAAATTTTGCTTGTTCTAACTTGAAGTGGCAGCTGAGATTTCTCATGCATTCCCACCTGTTTTAAATAGCAATGGATTTTCGCTTTAAACTAATGGCTGTATTTCTCTAAGATGCCCTTTTCTGTATTAATAAATGCTTTTGTCTTCAGGGATAGGGTAGTGATGGAGCTTTATAAATGTCCACTCTAATGCATCCTTTAAGTCTATGAGTCCTCCTCCTCCTCACCCACTCAAATCCACACTCATTTTTCTCTCTCGCTAGAAAACAAGCATCTAAAAATACTAATAATAATGATTAGATAAAATAAAAACAAACAAATCAGAATGAAACAAACCATGAGAATTCTAAATTTTTGTTGCTAGTTGAATGTATGAGCCCTCTCCAGGTTGCTTTCTGTTGAGAAATTTATTACCTCTAGCATTTTTGTTTACTTAATGACGTGGCTGATTTTGTAGAACCTGTCTTCACTTTGATATACCAATATCATCTATTCTGTTGTTTACATATTGTTTTTATTATTAAACTTAGTTTCTCAGTATTAACCATGTGTCAGCAGACTTTAACATTCAATCTGTTGCTAGGAATTTTTTATGGCCGCTAGATTTCTCCATGCGTCATGGTTCCCATTCAATTAAGGCATTTTTGTCATTTGACCTTTGCTGTGTTTTCTTCAAAGTCACTGTGGTATGCACAGATGTCACCTGTGGGCAAATAGTTACCTAAAGGCCTTTATTATTTTTCGTGATTTTGCCTGTGGCCATCTGCATGTGTAAGAGAGCTCGTACAATATATTCTCATCTTCTAAAACTCCCTTTGGCTGTGGAATGGCAGACAACATTAATCTCTTCCCTAACTGTTGCAAACTTCATGAGTTCATGGCTGAGGCATCCGTAATAAAACAAACAAACAAACAAACACGCATTTATCTAATACATGTCTTAAGAGCCTTCATAAATGAAGACCCAAAGAAAAAGGGAGTGTGTTGATTTTTAGAGTGTTTGGTGAAGAGTGTGTATAGTAGAAAACTGACTGACTCAAGAGGGAAGATGATCTATTATGGCGGTGATGATGTGGACAATCTTAGCAGAGCTTTCCTATTCAGGTTTTTTGTGGCCTTGTCCTTCCTTCCTTCATTCCTTCCTTCCTTCCTTCCTTCCTTCCTTCCTTCCGAGGGAGGGAGGGAGATCAGAGACTAACATGCCTAGGGTTGATGACCTGTGTCAGGGAAGAAGAACAAAGAGGCGAGAGAGTGGACATTTCCATTCTCCACTTTTTCAGTTTCTAATGCCATGCTTGGGGGTAACGTGTTCTGAACCCGGTAGATCTTTTTTATAGACTGCCACTTTTAATTTTTGTTTTGTTCCTGTTGTGGTTTGGTGGGGTTTGTGGAAGGACATTCTTGCCATGTTTTGCAGCAGAGAGTTAGAATGCTGCAATTCCATATGACTTTCCACCTGTTGCTACTGTTTCTGATAGCACCCCATGAGCAGGCTTTCCCACAAGCTCCATGAAGTCCACTTATGTCTTTTCCTGAGAGCAGCAGCATGATGTCATGTGCTTGTTGAACAATAAGAGAGGGGCTTGGTTGTATTAACATATGACATGCTCTGCTCTCATTGACCCTGGTGCAGTCTTGTTCTTGAATAAATGCTTTTCAACTTACTTATTTGTTGTGCTTCTTAGTGCATTGTCCTTTAAGTCCTATTGTTTACCATCTGAAATATTAGTGTCATTTGGAGTGAGAAGAAGAATGTCATGAACCTCCACCCTAGTTCTCACCTTGCATTGTGGAGGCTCATTTTAAGGCTCCCTTCTGTGTCTGTAATGAGTTATTTGCAGTGCAGATTCCTGTGTACATGCTGCAGTTAGACTAGGGGCTCTCCAGGGGCAGACCAAATCCTTGGAACTTTGTCATATCTACAGAGAGAAACCTCTGAAAAAAAAAAAAAACAAACCCTTACGGAGGAGAGGAAGGGTCGACTCTAGTTAGTGAACATGGGAGAGGGGGCTTTGGGATGAAGAGAGATTTTTCCCTCTGCCCTCTGAAGGCCCACTGAAATTAACTAACAAAGATGATTAAAGGGGGTAAAAGACCTACAGGTTTATTAATGCGTAAAGCAAAAATAAAAAAGAAATAATAGGCACATCTTCTCTCACTAGCTTCTATCCCTTCTAACAGGGAGAGCAGACTTATTTTTTTTCTATTTTTATTTTATTTAAAAAAATTCTTTTTTCATTTTACATACCAATCCCAGTTCCCACCCTCTCCCCTCCTCCTGTTCTTTCCACTTCTACCCCCCCAACCCCATGCCCCATCCACTCCGCAGTGAGGGTAAGGCACATTGCTTTGGGGAAGGTCCAAGGCCCTCCCCACTATATATAGACTGAGCAAGATATCCATCCAAAGAGAATGGGTTTCAAAAAGCCAGTACAAGCAGATGGGATAAATCCTGGTCCCACTGGAGGCAGACTTATAATTCAGGGAATAGTAAAGGACACAGAGAAGCTCCCTGGACTCATCAAGCACACAGTGCTCTCAAAGAACATTGGGCCACAGACAGACAATGGGTTGTAAGTCATTCCCTATAGGGATGAAATAGAGGACAGTGTGTATGACAAAAATCTGATGTGGTGGCAGATGTCACCCTTCTTTCCTGTTCCAGGAGCTGAATCTTCTCATTACTGAGATTCCAGTTAAAACACTGAAGGCTGGGCCAGCAAGGTGGCTCAGAAATAAAGACAGGTTTTATTTACTCTGGTGACCTGAGTTTTATCATTGGGACCCACATAGAGGGTAGAAAACCAACTCCTGATAGTTGTTGCTCACCAACCCCTATACACATTAGAATATACCTGTGTGCATCCCCCCACCCCACCCCCTGCTTTAATTAAATAGAAAAGAAATTATTGTGGGGTTTAGTTTTGGGTTTGTTTGATTGTTCGTTTGTTTAATAAAAGTCCCTGATGCTTTTTTTTCTGGTGAGTTAGATAAGCAAATAAAGAAAGCTTTTAGAAAGTCCTCTGGTGAGCCTAGGGTGATTCCAGAAAATTAGGAGTTTAAGTATGGCATGCCAGCAGAAGCAAAGAGAAAGGAAGGGTTAATCCTCTCCACAACCATGTTGCAGATAGATGCTGCTTTATGCCACAGATGAAGAGTATCAGGAAGAGAATTGTTAAAGAGTTTGCTACTTGACAGTTCTGTAGGTTTGTATAATGAAGGTCACAAAATGTAGTGAATTGTAGAATTTACATGTAGGCAGGTGTGGCAGTCTGACTTCAGCAGCTTCTGCTCAGAAATTCAGGTCATCGAGTAAGTGCAAATGCGGATAACTCAGTTGCAGACTCCTGCCTCTCACATACACACACCACACAGCCATTCTCTGCAGACTCCTGCCTCTCACATACACACACCACACAGCCATTCTCTGCAGACTCCTGCCTCTCACATACACACACCACACAGCCATTCTCTGCAGACTCCTGCCTCTCACATACACACACCACACAGCCATTCTCTGCAGACTCCTGCCTCTCACATACACACACCACACAGCCATTCTCTGCAGACTCCTGCCTCTCACATACACACACCACACAGCCATTCTCTGCAGACTCCTGCCTCTCACATACACACACCACACAGCCATTCTCTGCAGACTCCTGCCTCTCACATACACACACCACACAGCCATTCTCTGCAGACTCCTGCCTCTCACATACACACACCACACAGCCATTCTCTGCAGACTTCTGCCTCTCACATACACACACCACACAGCCATTCTCTGCAGACTCCTGCCTCTCACATACACACACCACACAGCCATTCTCTGCCCTTCCACCTTGCTGATGTTCTGACATATCCTCCTCCCCAAGCCGCTCCTCACCCCACTGTTTTATTTTGTCTCACACATTAAACTACAGCCTACATAAAGATAAGGGTCGTGTTTAATCATATTTACATTCCTAACCTCTACTTTAGTATCTAGAATACACTCAAGGTGTGAAGTTTTTACTTCTAATGACTATAGGACTAAGGTAATGTCTGTTACTAATAATGGGACATTCTAAGACCTGTGTTTATGTAGAAAATGTGTTTGCAAATTGAAATTGGGTTACATAAAAGTGTCTGAGTCAAAGGTGTTTAATTATATTGACTATCGTCATCCACTGAGAAATGCATATTACCCATAATTCCTTCTGTATGGTTGAACTTTTGCAAAGATATTTTAAGATACACCCGTGACATGACTTTTTGTATTCAGCACATTTCTCCAAAACCTTTCGGTGTAACTTACTATGGTTGTCTTTTTCTTTTTACCTTCTGATAAAAATTGCATGTCCTTAGTTAATATTAAATTATTGAATTAAATATCATGACAAAAATCACCATACTAATCTTATTTTTTTCCATTTTTTAATTAATTAATTTATTTATTTTTATTGAGCTACACATTTTTCTCCATTCCCCTCACTTACCCCCTTGTCCCCTTCTACCCTCTCTGTTGGGACTAATGAGTCCTGGCCATCAGCTGCTCTTCCCTCCTAGAACCTTCTAATTAAAGTTACTAGAAGCTGTGCCTAGTTAGAGGATCAGAGGATGGGATTATCACCTGTTGGCCATTAACTGCAGTGTATTTAAGTCTACATGGTGTTAATTAAAGTGGGGCTTTCTGAACCAGCGTTTGGAGGTCCATGTATTGGTCTGTCTCTGCGTCTGTATTCTCAACCTCCAGCCCCCTTTCCCGAAGCTCGCGAACTGGGTTCTAGCACACAGAGCGCAGACATGGGGGCGTGGTGCGCTGCACCTCTTCATTGGTCCTATGCTCTCAATTTACTCAGGAGATCTTGTCATTTTTTTCCTTTCTATGTAGATCCCTGTATTCCCTCTTAGGATCTTCTTTGTTGTTTAGGTTCTCTGGGGTAGTGGACTGTAGTCTGGTTTTTCTTCGTTTTATATCTAAAAGCCACATATGAGTGAGTACATATGACATCTGTCTTTTTGGATCTGGGTTACCTCACTCAATATGATGTTTTCTAGATGCATCATTAGCCCACAAATTTCAAGATGTCATTATATTTTTCTGTTGTGTAGTACTCCATTGTGTAAATGTACCACATTTTCTTTATCCACTCTTTGGTTGAAGGGCATTTAGGTTGTTTCCAGGTTCTGGCTGTGACAAATAATGCTATGAACATAGTTGAGCACATGTCCTTGTGGTATAATGGAACATCCTTTGGGTATATATCAAACAGCTAGGTCTTGAGGTAGATTGTTTCCTGATTTTCTGAGAAATTGCCATACTGATTTCCAAAGCAACTGTACAAGTTTGCACTCCCACCAGCATTGGAAGAGTATTCCCTTTACCCCACATCCTCTCCAGCATAACCTGTCATCAGTGATTTTGATCTTGGCACTCTGACAATTTTAAGATGGAATCTCAGAGTTGTTTTGATTTGCATTTATTTGATGCCTAAGGTTGTTGAGCATTTCCATCAGTGTCTTTAGCCATTTGAGATTTGTCTGTTGAGAGTTCTCTTTTTAAGTCTGTATTCCATTTTTTATTGAATTATTATTATTATTTAATGTCAAGTTTCTTGAGTTCTTTGTATATTTTGGAGATCAGTCCTCTGTCCAATGTGGGCTACCATTTTGTCTTGTTGACCTTGTCCTTTGCTTTACAGCAGCTTCTCAGTTTCAAGAGGTCCAATTTATTTATTGTTTCTCTCAGTGTCTGTGCTACTGGGGTTCTATTTAGTAGTTTCTTGTGCATAAGGCAGCATCTATCTACATCATGGCTGTGGAGAGGATTAACCATGTTAACATCTGCGAGGCACTTAAGCACTGTCAGAGCTGGGCAGCAGAGAAGCCCAGTGGGTAAGAGCACTTGCTGCTTTTGCAGAGGACCTGGGTTTGGTTCCCAGTATCCATGCTAGTTGCTCAGATCACCCATAACCTCAGCTCTCCCAGACACCCACACAAATGTATGCACACTCACACATATACAGACACACTTTCACATACGGAAAACTAGGACAGTTAGGAAAACAACTCAGATACATTAGTTACAACATAAGAATGTAAGGTCCATGAAGGTCACAATCTGTTTCATTTCAAGGAGATATTGCCAGCACCTAGAACAGTGTTTGGTACTCATTGTTTAATGCATGGATGGGAAGATAAATGAACATCCATGCTGTTAATACTGAAAACAACCAATGACACTTATATAGAGGTGGATGCTAGGAGATATGCATTTAAAAGAAAAATTCTACTTCTTAATACTTGAAAATAACAAATAACTCATTAAACAATTCTCCAAACTTCTGGATACTAGGTGGGTATCCAGTGAGGAAATTCAATTCCGACTGATTACTTGGACCTAGCTCAAACCCCATATATGCCATGGCTTAGTCAACTGGAGGAGCCACATGGAGATGTATAGTGGGCAACTCCCTCTCCCTTCCCACCCATCCTCACAACGTAGAGGATGAGAGCCCAGAAACATGGCTTAGCTCCTTCTTTCCTCCCTCCCTCCCTTTCTCCTTCCCTCCCTCCCTCCTTCCCTCCCTTCCTTCTTCCCTTCCTTTTAGGAGATGGTAATGCCTACGTTGTTATTGGGAATTTCTCTAGAGGTCTTAAGATCAGGTTGACTTTCTGTCTGACCATCATATTGCTGTAATAATTCTTGGTCATTTGGGTGGCCATATACAGGATCCTATTAGTACTCTGAACGGTACAGATTTCATTCCCTTTCCTCCTACCCCGCTACTGTTACCCATCTTACTTCAGCCATCAATTCCATAATTATATGCTAGACCTATGTAATTAACAGTAACTGTGGGCTCACGTAACTTCTGTCGAAAGAACCCTTCTCTTGTCATCACTTTCTATTATCCCACACTTAGTTTTGATTCTCTGGTCAGTAATTATTATCAGTGTCCTGCATTTGTCTTTAATTCACCTGGCAGAGTCCAGTGATAGGGAAGGTCAGCTCAGCCCGCACCAAGAGCCCACTGCTGCTAGAGCAGTGTGGAGTGCTCTCACCTGTCCCTGACATTAGCTTTGAAAGGGTTGCTGGCCTGTAGGGGAAATGCTGACAGTCCCCCCACCCCCGTGTTGTTCACTTTCCTATTGTCTGGATAATATGTGTTTTCCTTTTTGTTTAGATTTCTATCTCTTTCATAACCTACTCAGAGCTTTGTTGCTACATGTGTTGTGAGTTTTCCTGGGGAGATGTTAGCCAGTCTGTTCATCAACTCACAACAGAGCAGAGTAGGGTTACACCTGACCCCACCTGAGTGAGCCAGTGGATGGGGTGGGGAATACTGGGGTCCTTTTAAGAGCATGGATGGCATAGAAGCCACTGGATCTTCAAAGAGCCAAGGCCAGCATGAGTGACAAGGCATGATAGCTTGAGTTCTTGGTATGACTTATAGGGAGCTCCACAAGTCAGAGAACCTCCTCTCCCAGCTGTTTAGTGCTGGTAGCTTTAAGAAGTGCTCTTGAATTCTGTAAGTCTGAGGAGCTTTCTCAGACTTATGAGTCTTAAGCACTCTCCCTCCAGCATGGACTGTTTCAGTTTGGGAAAAATCACCACACCACATCTCAGAAAGTTGAAGCGATTAGAAAAGGCTTCCACAACCTGTTCTTTTTGCTCTTCTCTTGTAGCACATGCGTATTGTTCTTCCTGTGACTGTGACATAATTGTCTAACAGCCTTAGACCAGATTCTTGCATTAGTTTGTTAAGTTTATGAGTTCAATTTATTATTGTGCTTACCTACTCTTTGCACAAAAATGAAAATTTCCTTAATGGAAAACCAAGTTACATTTTTACTCTACTTTTTAATATTTTACTAGCTTATTTATATTTGTGTTTTATATGTAAACTATTTTTGAAAATAATGTTCACATCTAAAGATGATCTTAAAGTTTTTTTTCTCTTTTTGGTTTTTCAAGACAGAGTTTCTCTGTGTAACAGCCCTGGCTGTCCTCGAACTCACTCTGTAGACCAGGCTGACCTCAAACTCACAGAGATCTGCCTGCCTTGCCTCCCAAGTGCTGGGATTAAAGGTGTGCATCACCACCACCTGGCTAGATATTCTAGATATTTTTAATGAAAATATTTTCTCTTCTCTCTCCTCCTCCCTCCCTCTCCCTCCTTGACAGGGTGCTTGTTAACCCATAAGTATGCAGTGGCTGGCAAGGTAGCTCTCAGAGGTCCTGTTTTCCTCTGGGAAGCTGTGGTTATCAAAGCCTGCTCCCTGCAGGGGCTTCAGCAGCAGTCCTAAAGGGACAGACATGACTCTGGGGTGGACTCAAGACATGCTCTGCTCAAACTGGTTTGTTTGTTTAAATATGTTTCAAGCCAACGGAGTTCATTTATGATTTCCCTTTCACAGAAAGTAGCTCTGCCTAAAAGACTAAGTGCCAAATATCTTTTCCTGTCAAGTGTACTTATTGTGGTTATTAGCATTTGTCCCTATTTCATCAACAGCTATATTTTCTACATTATAGTTATTCATTTGAATTGTATAAGTGCTTCAAGAGCTTATTAGCGGTCATTTTAACTCGGAGGCAGTGCAGTTGGGAGAGCTGCTGCATTCAGGATTTATGTAGTGAAGAGTAATCGTCTGGAAGGAAGTAATTGTTTTCCACTTGCTTTTATTTATGATGTTTCCCTCTGCATTGGGCGGTGAACAGGAAAGGGGCCCAAGGAGACTCCAGTGTCTGTTGACTGTAACCATGCCCATGGCCTTACTAGAAGCTGTCTTAAGCCCTGAATTAACCTCACTGTGGTAGATTGGGATCCAATGGGCAGCAAGGACAGTGGGCAGGCAGGTAAGGCAGAAATGTCACTCTCAATCCTACAAATTAAGAACTTCAGAGAGAAAAGGTACCTGTAAGTGCTAACTGACATTTTATACCTCTTGGCCAGTATCTTCCTTAGGGCCCCCCCTTAGCTTCCAGTAAACACCATTCCATTCTCTACATGATTTCAAGATTTTTATACCAAACATGAGGGGAAACATACACTGTCTGGCTTACTTCCCTTAATAGGAGGTCCATTAGGCTTATGGAAACGTTATTATTTCCATTTTGCAGGCCCAATAGTATTCTACAATGTGCTATTGCAACTTATTCAGTACACTACCTAAATAGGAAGACTGAAAATAGTTGTTGCTGGGAAGAATGAGATCAGCAAATGTCATAAAATCACTTCTGCATTTTATCGTAAACATACTGTTACCATGGAATCCTACAATACCACTGATGTGTTTTTATTAAGAGCAATCAAAGCCCATTAAAGAGTAGTCTTGAGAAAATCCCATTTTTCCAAGTGTCTAGGTATATGTGTTATAATGTTCTCCATTCTGTGACCAAGTACCTGACAGGAAGCAGCTTATGATATGAGGGTTCATAATATGAGGGAGGACAGTCCATCACAAAAGAGACAGCGTGGCAATAGGAGTTTGAGGCTAAGGAAAGATGAGTGCAGATAGTAGACAGGCTTTCTCCTGTTTCAGTGTCCTTTCTGGGCCCCCAGCCCATAGGATGGCACTACCCACCTCTTTAGTTAGAAGCAGCTTTACAGGCATGCATCTCCTAAGGCTCTCCAAAGTGATTCCAAATCCAGCCAACTAGCCATGAAAAGTAGTCATGAATATGTGTGTATATTTACAAATATCTAATTGTATCTTTGTATAGACACAAACACACACATCTTATTTACTCGTGTATATATACATGTGTGTCTGTATGTATACTTATAAATATATACTTATAAATATATACACAAGGATAGTATTTTTATTTCCTTTTTGTATATTTAACACTGCATCATGGAAGTTATTCCATGTCAATTTTAAGCATCAACTTGACAAAAATCTAGAATCATCTAGGGCAAGAGTCACAGTGAGGGTCTGTGGGAGTTATCTTAAGTTCATTAATGTGATAAGACTCACCTATTGTGAATCTTGTACTGTAGAAGAGTGGAGGCGAATACAGCTAAGTATAAACATATTTACATTCATACATTTCTGTCTGTTCTTCATTTTGGATGTCATCTGACTGGTTGCTGCAGGTTCTTACTGCTTTGACTTCCTACAGCAACAGACTGTAACCTGAAACTGCGATCTGAAAAAGTTTCTTACACCCTTATGTTGATTCTGTCAGTGTTTCATCAGAGCAACAGAAGTGAAGCTAGAATAGAATATGTAAGTAGAGTATGCAAGTCTTGAATACTTTTTTCAGCCTGTTTCTGTTGAGTTGAGATGGATTCTAATACGTTGGCATTTCCATTTAGTGTTTTGACATTTATTAAGTAGAGTTTTCCCTTAGTAATTGGGAATGCCAATTTAAATCATTTTTACCGAGTTTCCATACTTACTTGGATTGACTTCTCAATGTTCTGTGCTTCTGCTCCTTCTCTTTCAAGGATTTTCTCACTGCTGTTGCATGTTTGGTTTCCTGGCGCATAGCCATCATGCAGTAAATATTTGGGTATTTTACTGTAAAGTATCCATACTGCTCTTTTTCTGAGGCTCATAAATTGACTGAACAAGTAGCTGCCACAATCCCATAGTAATAACAGCAGTGTAGATGCGAGGATATGTCTGTTTAGATAGACTGTTTTTAAAAACACACTGGTTTGGTTGTATTTTTTGCATGCTGACATTCAGTGTAGTGACATTATTTCAGGCACAATCTTAATGAGGAACAAGAAAACAGTTGGTATTTCTACAGTGAAATGGAAAACCTAAGCATGTATTTATATTGTATATGTCATGAACATGTGTGTATAGTCATAAGTGTTAGGCAGTCTTGACCTCATTAAATTCTAGTACATGGTTCCCGCTGAACAAGGTAATTTGAGGGTTATGATAATGTTTTAGAAGAATTTGGAGGGCTTAATTCTTTGATACTTTTGGCTTTAAGAAGGAACCTCTCCCCCCACACACACTCACACACAAAGGAAAACCTAAGTTCCTGAGTTACTGAAGAGGAAGCAGTTTCAGTTCTTCTAATAGTGATTCCCAGAGTGTGGTCCCCACAGACCACAGATGGTCTCCCAGGAGTCTCTGGGTGGTCTGCCAGCTGGTTTCTTAAAATTCTAGGGTTTACAATATGACTATGTCTATAGTCTGTTTTATAGCATGGATTAATAATTTACTCATGACATTTCTAAGTGTTTTCTCAGATGCCATTCTTCCCATGAATAATGGTGAGGTCTTTTTCCACTGGTATGGTGGGTATAGGTACAGTTGGTAGTACTCATTTTTCCTCTCATGAACTAATCCGCAATGTGAAATTGAGAACCTCTGTCTCAGAGTAATCAAACTGTGTTTATATGATTATAAAAGCCTGGAGAAGTGCATCAGTGGCAATTTGAAATACTAAAATTATTATTTATTTTAAAACTGAAACCCCAGTTTGCATGTTTTAAAAATGAGTCTTTATTTGGCCAGAAAGCAATGGTTCTATTTCCAAACTGGAGACGATGCCATCCAGGAGCCTAGGACCAATGAACCTAGTCTAACAAAGTGTTTTTCAGCTGACAGTATGTGCATATCTGCCCTGAAGCCAGGCCAGAATTTTTTTATGATTCTCTTGTCTACTAACTGTGAGTCTGGATCAAGATATTTCAATCTCGTGCTCTTCTTATTAAGAAGATGTTAGAAGGTCTGTCAGCCCAAGATTAAGTTTTTAGTGTAGTATGGGCACTGTGGCACATATAGTTAATAAATATTACATTGAGTGCGAACTCTCATGCTGGTGTGAATGGCAGTGTGCATCTGACTCTGACTGCAAGTAATTTATCAAGTAAGTGATAGAGCTAGGAAAGGAAATCTAGCGCCTTCATTATTTATTCAGTAATGCTCTGGGGAGCTTCGAGTTCCAGGTGCACATGTAATGCCAGCATTTGGGAAGTTGAGGCAAGAAGACTGTGAATTTGGTTCCAGTCTGCACAATATATGTCCCAGAAACAAACAAAGTGGTCTGAGCCTTCTAAGACCTAGGAGTTTGGAAAGACCTGTGTTATGTGTTAAAAGCTGGTTGAAATTAGCGTGGCAATTTTGGAAAGATTATGCTAGCCTGATAGGACAGGTCACAAGACCGAGCTTTGGACCCCTAGCAAGGAAAATCCTTAGATGGGAAGAATAAGGGATGACACAGATTTGAACAGGGACATGAGAGATAAATCAATAGAGCCTGCCATTTTCTACCAGTAAGACTGCTGCTTGTATTTACTATAGGTAGGTGAGTGGATGTTTCGATGAGGGAAAGGAGATTGGAGCTTATGCTATCTTCCCCAGAGCTGAGGAAAGCTACTCTGAGCAGATCCTATAGAAATATGAATAAAGTCTTTCATTTTGTGTGTTCATGTTTGTGTACATGTGTGGGCACAGTTATACAGCCACATGTACACATGTATGTAAAAGTCGGACATTGAAGTTGGATGTCGTCTTCAGTTGCTCTCTCCCTTTTTTTTTGAGGCATGTTTCCCACTGCCTAATAATGTTATTTTAGCTATGTATAGTACAGAGATATTTTTGTCTGTTTCCTAAGTAAGCTAATGGAAACAATTTTAGGACAAAAACACCATAGTAAAATAATTTTAATTCCCTCTTTTAAATTTAATATCTTACTGTTTTGTTTCTTTTTCTTTAAAAGTTCATACCTTACTTAAGTAGACTGAAATGTTTGCACAGTGTGTGCACATGTCACAGTCATCTCTAGAGGAAATGGAGTACTGTCTTCTTGTGGAATGTTGTCACTTCAGTGCGTCGTGCCTGTCTACCTTTTGATCCAGTGTATTTAAATAATAGATTTTATTTCATTACTTTCCTGAGGCAATAAAGAGCAAGTTCTGTTCCTCAGACATGCTTATTTTGTCTTGTGCCTTCTCAGGGTTTAAATGGGACCTTTTTCTCAACACCAGAGAGACGTGAAACAGCCCTTTCATGTCAGTGGCCTAGGCAAGGAACATTAAGTTAAAAATTACACTTTAAAAAATGGAAGCATGGTATTCTCTAGAAATATCTAAGAGGTAAATCTGGCATAGGTGAAATGATACTTTGGAAATAGGGGATTTTAGTAGCTATTTGATTATTTAAAGATCAGTTCCATGAAAAGTATACACACAAGGGAACTGTAATTTAATATATTTCCAACTTGGTCTTTTGGTCTTCATCAAAGAAATTTTGTGTTTTATGCCATGAATAACTATGTGCATGCTTGTGTGTATGCATGTGTGTGTATGCACATGTGTATGTGTTCATGTGCATGTATGCATGTGCATGTTCGTGTGTTTGTCTGTTTGCAATGCAGCCATGCATTCACATGTGAACAGAGGTAAATGTTGAATGTCTTTCTCTGTCACTAGCTCTCTGCCTTATTTACTGAGCCAGAACTTCTCACTAAATCTAGAGCTTGCCATTTTGGCTGACAAGAAGTCTCAAGATTCCTGTCCCCATAACTCTGTCCCCTCCCATGCTGGGATTGCAGGGATAACAATGTGTCTGGCTTTTGCCTGGGTACTGACCATCCAAATTTAAGTCCTTAGGGCTGTACCAAAAGAATACTTTACATGTACAGTTATCTCCCTAACTCTTGATGTCAACTGTAGGCCTTCACATGTACACATATGCATCCATACTCACACATATGAACACACATACATATATACTGTATGTGAAAAAGAAAAGGCAAATCATAAGGTTGAAAGGTTATTTTGTGAACACTACACTCACATGCATGCGCACACAAACATACAGAGAAAGAGAGAGAGAAAGAAAATATCTCAAATATGTCAGGCATCCTGTAGTGTACTCAGCAAGTTCTGGTTTATTCTTGTTACTTGTTATTGGCGCTGCCCTTTCTTAAATTAACTCTTGGAATCTGGAATTACAGTTTCATCACTGGACCACATTGTTTATTTGGTAGCGGACACTTCCCACCCATTTCTATTTTTAAATTCTCTGAACAGAAATAATTTTTAAAGGGGATGAAAAGCATCCTACTTTAGGTATGGGGGATGGGTGGTCTTGAAGAGCATGGATTCTGGATCTGTCCATTTCATCCCCCACCCCTCTTCATCTTTCACCCCAGAAAATTCCTCTCAGTAGATCGCTCTTGTCTTCTGCTTCTCACTGACTTTGACCCCAAAGAGTCTCCAAGGGAGATCTTAGAGTGAATGAATGCCTGGTCAAGGTTGGTTGTATCCCATCAGGTGACTGTCTCTAACTTCCAAGCTCAGGTGACTGACTTCTCTCTGCCCCTTATCCCCCTAAGTCTAGGTTTGCTGCTGTTTTTCAACCTGTGAGGTGTACGGTGGGCAAGGCTAGGCGGCCAGAGCAGCTTCTTTGGCCTTTTTTGCAGACTTTTAGTTACTCTGGTCAGTTCTTTGCCAGTGATCTCTACTGTACTCTCTTTTTCTTCAAAACTCTGATGGATAAACACACAAGTAAATAAATAAATAATGTCCTTTATGACAACAGCCACAGTGTTGTGCCAGACACACAAAGTTTAATTGGGATTTGGCCAGATAAAATTTGAAAACTAAGGTTTTCTTCAAATTCTGGTTAAAGACCAGGAAACACAGTTTGGTTTGCTCTTGGGGCAGAAACGCATCAGCTGGTCTCACAGCATTTACTTGGAATAAGCAGGGATGTTTTCTAGGGACAATTTAGATAGTCTACTACAGTATCTTGAAGAATTTTAAAATCAGTCACTTCAATAAGGCCTGTCTCTCTTGAATAACTTTGCAGCCCTGTGAGCCTAATGCATCTCTCCACACAGTGTGTAAGTTCTGGTCATTGGCTCTCAGTACATTGATTTCTAGCACAAGCTCATTCAACTATCTTAGAGTATGCTTTTTATTATAGTTATAGTATCTGCCATTATGCATTGTACATCATCAAAAAAGTGATCAGCCTTAAGCTTTGTGAAGGTTAGAGAGTATATTTGGATTTCTATTTTCCCCTACTTTTCTTATTGATTCATGCTTTCTTCCTTTGCTTTTCCTCTACCTAACATAATTTTCACTTCACAGCGGCCTGACCTGTGTTCTAGGTGTTCAATAATTCTATAGTTTATGAACAAACCAGAGACAAATGCTCAATTTAACAGAACATGGCTTTTAACCTGCATGTTTACCTATTTCATCTTAGCCCATCCATAATACTGTATTTGAAGATTCACCTTGCTGTCAGCTCACTTCCTTGATAATCCAGAAAAATAAACTAATTATGTTGGTTCACTATAAAGTTTTAGGCATTTTCTTTTCTCTACATTTTTTTTAATTCATTCATTTATTTTTAACACCCCTGATGTGAAACAGGTCATGGGGTGTTTAGTTTGTCCTGGTAAGTCACACAGTCTCCATGCACAGAGGACCCAGAGTAGTATTTAAAGGTCCCTTTCATGCTTTCCTGGGCATGTCCTCTGCATCTGCCTCACTCCATTAGTCCTCGTTGTCCCTTTTTCTTGGTGCCTAAATGGAGGTTTGCTTCACTGTTCCATGAGGCAATGAGAGTTTCCTCCTAGAAGGGAAGCCTTCTACTTTAGAGAGCTCCTTCCAGTGTGGACTGATAATGCTGAGCTGGCTGGAGTCTTTCAAGGCACCCTGCTATCTCCAGAGAATGAAGGTTGAAGTAGAGAAGTTTTCAGAGGACGGGACCCCTCCCTTCTATCTTCGAGGGCAGAGGGAACCCTATCTTCTGTATGACGGTGTGGACACTGTTGGCATTATATCCTGTTTAAATAAATCTTAGAACAACATCCCCATCTTGGTTTTCATTACCCAGAAATAAACATTTTCTCAACTTCCGTATTATTAGTGTATTTTCTTCCCCTTTCTTGTGTACAGTGCTGCTTCCACATACCCCAACTAAGAGGGGGCCATTACTAAGCCATATCATGCACTCTGCTCACACTGTATTCTTGCCTTTGATCTTCACAGTGATCAGAGCATTCTGTTCTCTAACCTTTTTCACCCCCACCCATAGAGTCCTTCTTAGTGTCTGAATGGTGGGGTGAGGCAGGGCCAGCATCCCAAACCTGGCTTTTCATAGCTTTACATACACTGCATGTAATGTGATGAACTATATACAACACATATCACTTTTCCTATCCAAGCAGTCTTTGGATATGAAATTTGCATAAGGGCTACCTTTTCTGAGGAACTGAAAAGGAAGCATATGCAAATCACATCTGTCCATCCAAAGCTGAAATCAAAGGGCAGGTGGAAAGCAGAGACCAATCTCTCATTCAGTAGGAACTGCAGTGCCATGCTGCCATTTTACAACTGTCTTTGGCTTTCAAATTTATCTGGAACTATTGGGTAGGGTCCTAAAGTAATTAACTCTCACCTGCTGATTTGTGTATCATGGTAAATAGTATACCTTCACTACTAAAGAAGACCTCACCCTGTGCTTCCTCTTCTACTAACACACTTAATTTGGTTGGTTGATATTCCCACTTGCATGGCTGAGTAGATTTCACTGTGAGAGTTGAGTGCCATCTGCATCTCACCAAGTTCATTTTTATGATTCTTAATTTCTTCACTCATTGATGCAAATATTTAATTATAGAACCAACTGTAAATTATACCCTATAAATATAGTGATTAAAAAATAAAAGCAAAAGACTCTTTGAAGTTCCTTGGTATTCTTCAGTCTGTAGTTCCCACTTGCCAAACCTTAGGATCAGAAAATTTTTCTACTTAAAAGCAGAGCTACAAAATTGTATGCACATTAAGTTGTGCACTGTATTTCATGGAAGGTGATTTACATGAAAAGTTATTACAACAATTACTTTTTTATCAAAATGACCCAGTATAATTTTCCCTTTAAATTTAAATTATAGCTAATTTATATATTGTAAGCTAGAGTTGTCAGCGATTCAAGCCTGTATCATGTGTATATGTTTATGTGTATGTGTAAAATGATAAAAATTCTCACATGAATGTACAAGTATTTTTACATTTTTCCACATGAGGTCTTTTTTTTTCCTTGTCTATGGTAAGTGAAAATGTTCCATTATAATCCAGCATGGATACTAAAAGTTACAAACTTCTTATGCTGTCTCATTTCTAATTTCTAAATAAGCATATGACATTTATTTGAAGCTTACTGTATGAATGGCTTTATCTCACTTAACCATCAAATCACAGGTATTTATAAACTGTTATAGCAGGATAAATGTCAAGATGGTTTTGAAAATTTTTCCCAATGCAATAGCTCTTGAAGCATCTTAGCCATATGCCTGTGAGATGGATGTGTGCATTGTGGTCGTGGAGATGCCCCAGTGAGTTAGGCATAGTGTGTAAAAATCAATAACCTCAGTGTTCTGTGGTGTTCCTCAGGACATGCTGTACCAGCATGGTAAGCCACATTGGAACTGTGATGTCTGTGCAGGCTCTTACCCCTCCTGAAACTGGTGCTGAGTCCCAGCAGCTAAAACTGCTCTTCCAAAGTCTAAAATTGGCACTTTCTCTGTACATTTTCCCAACAAGAAGTCAAAATTATAAAGCAGAATTTGCCAAAACCCAGAGGAACAGCAATGCAGTGTCTGAGATTACCTTCCTCCTTCCTGGGCATTATTCTTTAATGCCACTTTACTTTGCCATTTGGTAAACTCTCTCAGTATTGTATTCTGATCAAAACTCCACATAGACCTCCATGTGCCTTGAACTTTCTCAAGTGAACTAAATCAGACTATCTTGTGAAAATCTGCAGGTGCTCCGAAAATGAAATACAGCCCTTAGTTATACTTTTGTCCTTTGAAGAAATAGCTACAACTCTGTGTCTGTACGACTTTTAAAAATAGGAATGGGAAAGACTGTAGTTGGAGCACCTGTGCCCAGAAGTGTAGGCCACCAAAGAGTTTGGAAATGTGAAGAAATGAAGTCAAATCTGCGTCACCGGGGTTTGAGTGTGCATCACTTTACACTTACTGCGTAGCCCAAAGACAGCCATAAATTACGTTGTATAAGTTCAGGGTGGACTTGATCTCCTTGGACTTCATTATGTGTTACTTTAAACAGCAAAATCCACTTAATTTTATTTTTCAACAGTTAAATTTTTTTTTGTTTTCTGTAAATTTTACTTGATAACTTACAAAGCCACTTAGTTTAACAATATATACATGGGTAATATTAATTTATATGTTTGCAGTTTGCATTATTTTAATAAAGTACTGTTATTAAAAGTAATAACAGAAGCTGCAGCGATGTCCCTGCAATTAAGAGCACTTGCTCCTTACAGAATACCCAGGTTTGGTCCCCAGCACACACACAGCAACTCCCAAATGTCTGGATTCAGCATCCTTTTCTGGGCTCCATGGGCACAAAACACACATTTGATGCACTTAGATACACACAGGCAAAACACTCATTTACATAAAACCAGATAAATAAATCTTTTTCTAATTAACAATAATAAGTTAGTATAGCATTTGTCTTCGTTTCATTTGCTGTCCTGTTTTTGCCTGGGAAAAGCAAGTTCAGGGAGAAAAGGTTTGGGGCTCTTAGAGGTCACATCTATCACTGTGGGAAGTCGTAAAGCAGAGAGCACTGAGTCAGTGCCGTATGCCAGTGCTCTATTTCCCCTCTGCTGGACTCAGTCCAGGCTCAGCCCGTGGTGGACCTTCCCACCACAATTAACCCAAAAAGAAACCCCCTTACTTATGTGCCCACAGGTCAGCCTGACCTAGACAGTTCCTCACCGAGGCCCCCTTCCCAAGTGATTGTACATGTGTCAGGTTGACAGGTGACACTAAGTGTCACAGTATTTGAACTGAAATCCAGCTTGGTAATGGAGCATTCGAGTTTTAGTGCTCAGCATACCGTCATATATTATCAAACCAAAATGGACTTTGTTACTTATAACACTCGAAAAAGTTCTAGAATAGTTTAGACTTGAAGTTTCTTATAAATCCCTCATTTACGAGATAAGAAAACTCTGATGGTACTGTGTGCCCACCTACTTTCACTTTTGAACATGAGCAGCCAACAAATTAGCTATGTCAAGGCTGCTGTCTTCACGTGATAGAAACATAGTCATTGCTGATTGTAAATTTTCAGATCTTCGTGGACCCACATGCATTGTGGCTTGTCTAGTCCTTACTTTAATGTATATGTCTGTTTATACACATATACTTACATATAAATTCCTCTGGTTCCATGGTACTTACAATTATAGCTTCATCATATTGTTAAACATTTGACTTAACTATGTTTGACTTACTATTTCTCTATTTTGAAAAGAAGAATAAAACTCTAAAAATTTAGACACATCCTTCAACTTAGATCTCTTTTTTAAATGTTTCAAAGGCCTAAAACCAGTTATCAATGAAGAAAGGGAGATCCTATGATGTGAAATTATTCAATATTCTGTTTGCAGTAATCTGAAGGATAACTTTGTCTTGCGGCGAATATGATTTTTTTCACATACTTTATTCTCAGTGCTTAGGCTGTGTCTATGGGTATCACTAAATTGGAGGTTCTGAGATACTATTTTTTTCTTTCGCCAGATGTTCTTTCTACTTATAATAGACGTAGCTCATGCCGGGCGTTGGTGGCGCACTCCTTTAATCCCAGCACTCGGGAGGCAGAGGCAGGCAGATCTCTGTGAGTTGGAGACCAGCCTGGTCTACAGAGCTAGTTCCAGGACAGGCTCCAAAGCCGCAGAGAAACCCTGTCTCGAAAAACCAAAAAATAAAAATAGACGTAGCTCCTATAAAACTATCAATAGTTGAAAATACTTGTCACATAGTTTACTGAGCATAGTAGCTTCACAACACAAGCCAAGATATAGGCCGAGTTATAGTATTGGCTAGTCCCCTAAGATCAAGCTATTGTTGCCCAGCAAGCTACATACTAAGTTCAATTTCTGCAAGGTGTGTAGTCATTTCACACCAGTGTAAAGTTGTATAATCATAATCGAACACTGTAAGTCAGGTCATGTGCATATTTTTATGGGTATAGCCTTTTCTATGCAAAGAAGGTGTACCTATTACTAACAGTTTCCACTGCTGTAACAAATAATCTTGAAGACACATCTGGTCGAATGTCACATTTTAATTACTTAAAGTCATACTTTTTTTTCTGTCAGACTTCTCATTTATTTGTCATAAGGACTAAGTGATGTAATTCATAGAATACATGAAGAGTAGAACAATTAAATGGGGAGCCCGCTTCTGAATTAACACATGTGTATGTACAAACCTCTCTCTGGGACTGGAGAGAGGCCTCAGCGGTTGAGAGCACTGCTCTTCCAGAGGACAGGAGTTGCGTTCATGTGGAGGTCTTAGAACAACGTGTGAAGGGCCTGGGATCAAACTCACATTGTCACGTTTGCCAGCAAGTGCTCTTAGTCACGGAACCATCTTTCTAGCCCTAGATAAAAGCATTTTCAGACATTCACATCTTTAAATATTTATTTCCTAAGGACCCTTTCTTCTAAACCTTCCCAGGTATTTTCCAACTCTAACTAAGCAAGAGAGATGGGCATTATGATTTGTGTTTATTTGGATTAACTGTCTGCTTATGAAAGGGTCACTATTTTAAGGAGCATACAATCAGAGTCCTGAGAGCCTGTCAGTCTCAATATCTGCCAAAATCACAGATTACTGAAAAATATGAAATGCCAGCAAAGCATAACTCATATTCAAGGGGAAAAGTCAATAAAGATGGTCTCTTAAATGCTATAGACGCTGAACTTAGTAGACAAGGATTTTAAGGCAGCCATTATGTCTGTGCTCAGAAAGTAAAAAGGAATCTTTCATGGAATGTGTCTTTTCCAAATAAGAGAGTGAAGTTATAAAGAGCACAGTGAAAATAGAGCTCCATGCTTAGGTGGAGAGAAGTCTAGAGGCTCTGAGGCAGCAGCAGGCAAGCACCACAGAAAGGAGAGCAAGTGCTGAGGGGTGCGTGTCTCCCAGATCTTACACGAGATCCTAATGGTACCCAGGGGTGTGGGCCTCCCAGGTCTTGCATTGGGTCCTAGCAGTGCCCAGCAGTGACAGCCTTCCAGGTCTTGCATGGGGTGCCAGCAGTGCCAATGGGTACATGGTGCCCAGGTCTTGCATGCAGTGCTAGCAGGTTCACAGAATAGTAAGCCAGGAAAAGAAAGGGAGACAAGGTAATTATTATCTTCAAGGACAGCCAAGAAAATAAATTCTGAAGATAAACTTGATCATCTTGCTAAGCCATTGACAATGTTCATGTAGTCAATGAGCAAGTACCAGCTTTATGTTCAACAGAAAGACAAAATCTGATGGAGAGGAAGATAGATGTTAAATTCAGAGACTCTGAGATCACCAAATCGTCAGCCTCATAGTAAGTCAGGTTATGATAGCTAAACTGAAAGTAAAGCCTTGTAAATTTATTTCAGGAGATTCAGTTTATTTCTAATGAGAGCAAGAGTTGGAAGTGGTTGCAAGTAGAAATGCTTTGACTGCATTTGACTTTTTCTGTCATATACTTTCTAGAAAAAAATTTTAACTAGAATTTAATATTTATACTTGACACAATTTCAGTATATAATAACTATACTACTGGGAAGATGGTTGTAGCTAATAAATCCATGGCGTATGATCATTTGGAGACACTGAAATGTAGAAGCCGGTCAATAAAAATCCCCCACAGCCTGAATTGGGGTGAACACTGTGGAGTAGAATGCATAGTCCCAGCCCTGGGCAGACCAATAAAAGATCAAGCTTTGATGAAAATGTTAACAAGTGGGAGAAATCCCACATTAGTGTCGTTGGCAATAGCGAGAGTTGAAATGTTTGTTTATAGAACGGAAGATTAAACTTGATGTGGCATATACCAACAATCCCCAAACCCAGGAAACTGAGGCAGGAGGATCAAGTTTAAAACCAGCTTTGCCTACATTTTTTGCAAACAAAAAATACACTTGAGATAGCATGTGTGGTCCATTGTACCCTTTAATAGGATCAACCTCCTAATAAAGTATTCTGAACTACTTAAAATATAAACATTTAGTTTTAAGTTAGGTGAATTTTTTTTATCTTTCCAATAGTTGTAACGAGTACAACCACCCCTTTTCTGAGCAAAAGTCCTGATCTGAAGAAATTGAAACACCTTGATTGAACTACACTTATGGTGGAATTATATTGTCTTTCTGAAAAATAGTTTACTAAGTTCCCAAGTACCATTTTGCCAAGTTAAAAAAAGTCAGTTGATTATTAAACTAACCACTAGGCTTAAAGTATTGGTCTATGCCACAATTTCTAGCCTATTTTGTATAAATGAATATTTGTTGTAAAAACTAGAAAATGTAGTATCATTTCATAGTAGTTTAATTATTGCGGGAAAAATTTAATTTCCATTTATTTTTGCAAATTGAGAATGCAAATAATTTAGTAATAGTAGAGGATCATGGGCCAGTTTAATGGCTTAGCATGGGAAGGGCCTTGTCCCCAAGACTGACACCCTGAATTTAATCTCTGGAACACATGCGGTGGAAGGAGATAACGAACTCCTTCAGATTGTCCTCTAACTTCTGCATGTGTGCCCACATTCTCACATACACACACACACACACACACACACATCCTGTGTGCCCACATTCTCACACACACATACACGTATCCTGTGTGCCCATATTCACACACACACACACACACACACACACACACACAAATAAATAAACAAATAAATAAATAAATGGAAAACATTGCATTTTATCCTTATTAACACCCATTTATTCATATATACATGTACACAATGCTGGCCAGGAACTGTGTATCAGAGAGAACATGCAGCTTTTGTCTTCTGAGTTTGGGTCACCTGGCTTCTATACTAGAAAAGAGGCCAAGAGTTGGTAAGAAAAAAAAAAAATAGGTGATGAGGAAGGATGAGGGTAGGAACGTGAAAAAGGAAAAGAGACTTGGGTATGGAAAAGTTATAAAGGGAACTTAGAGGCAGCAAAGAGATGGGGAAGAGAAACACTGAAACACTTTGTTTAAAAATGCATAATGATATCTGATCCCTCATATGCAAATTTTTAAAATAAAAATACATTTAAAAAATTTTAGAATGAGTACACAATCAACTTTCTTTCACACTGAAACATTAGGGACATCCTGATGTCAGCCCTCTTGTGTTCATGTGGATACAGTGACCATGAGCTGTGCACCCATGCATCTGCAGTGCCAAGGTGCCAACTTGTACTTCATACCACTTAATGAAGATTGGATTTCACTCATGTTGGTAGACATAGAAATTTTAGGAAAATAAGCCAATTTGTGATATATATGTTTATATGATTTTAATTAGACACTAAATTCTTCTTCTTCCTTACTGGAGAAGAGGTGAGCATTTAGGAGAGGTAATTCTGGAGCCCAGAACATATCAGTCCTAAGCAGGTCCAAACTGTAGGGCCAGAGGCAGTGGGAATGCTCATAGTGTGAGTGGTAGAAAATGTTCCTTTAGATGCGGGAAGTTAGAAAAGCCCATAGTGAGCTAGGTGTGGTAGTGGCCTAAGTCTTTAATCCCAGCACTCACTAGGCAGAAGCAAAGTGACCTCTGAGTTCAGGGCCAGCCTAGAGTAGGCCATCCAGATTACATAATGAGACCCTGTCTTTACAAGGAAAGAAAAAACTGTATATGTATCAATTGGTTCTGAAAAAAAAATGGTACAAGATGTTCAGTCTTTATTACATTTCTGGTTATTGCATTTGCAATCTGACATTTTAGAGAGTATTATAGAGATCATTGTGTATGGATAACCCTTGATTTACTAGGGGAACCTATTAGAGACACATATTTCACCTGTTCCTTTGTTGGCATGAATATCATTTCTGATGTCTATAGTTTTTCATGTAGGCACCATTTCTTCATCTGTGAAAATAAGAATATATTTATGTGCTGTTCCCTAGTTCTCTCTGTATGTGTCCAGAGAAATGGATATGTATCTCATAGTTGCCACACTGCCTGAATGCATCTAAGACTGTGATGGAAATATTTTTATTTGAAAAATGGATATATAAACATTTCCTTGACATTCTAACAGTTTTCAAGGGGGAAAGCGTGTTCATGGTAAAAAACTGTTAAGTTTCTTTCAGGAGAGATATATCATCTTTTCAACCCCCTCCTTAGGTTTCTTCTTAAATGGCTCACAGTTAAATTTAAATTCTATATTTAGATAGGATTCTGTTTATATCCCAAGTACCAGTATTCAGGAAATCCAGTGGGAAAGCCGACACAGGAAGAGTTGAGAGCCGTTCTCTAGTCTGCTGCTCATTCTGAAATGGCTGGAAGCTTATTTAGTGAGCAGAATGGCTTAAACATTCAAGTAGAGGTCCTACCGCACAGATGACCATTTAATTTCAGATGGCGACAGTGGCAGTGTGTTCTCAGGGGTGTGTGTTGTTTTTTTACTCCATTTAAAGGAAGGTATGTGGTGGGGGTGGGAGAGCAGCTTTCATATGTAAATATGTTTATAATACTTAAGATGGGGGAGTTGGTTTTGTGCAATCAGCATGGTTTGATCAAATTTGGAAGAATTTACAGGCACATTTTTCTCACATGTGCTCCAGCATCTTGATTTTTTTCAGATGGACCTATTTTATGTTCCTTCCAACTAATCAAAATAAGAAACTGAGTTTGCCTTTGCCAAAAACTAGAACTATCATTTTTCACATTCTTTTATTTTCCAGGTCATTTTCAAGTAAGATTATGTTTCTAGGGCTTCTGAATTCCTGAAAACTCTCAGCTTTGCAACTCTGAAGGCCCAGATGGACATTTCAGGGGATCTAGCTTTTCAGGCGGTGTGTTTTGCTTTGTGCATCCCAGATACAGTTCACTTTTGTGTGCGTGTAATTAGTGTGGAAAGAAATTAATGCCGTCCAGTATTATGATTTATGGACTGAATCCTTTAGCCACTGAAGACTTGCCAAAGCGAAAAGTATTTTTTTTTCCTTTGGATATTAGAAACAGCTTCTGTTTTTGTTGATCTTTAAAATCCTGAATGGGGCTATTTCACATCACACCAGCATGGGAGCACAGATTAATAATATACTTATTCAGCTAGTGATACTAAGCGAAACCATTGCACACATGGGTAGGAAGGATGAAATTTCATAAAATTATTTTCATGTGTATTAATGTATTTCTGGAAGCTGCATATGATTTTTCTTTTGTATGAAAGAGATGACGGATTTCTGTTTATTGTATCTATTACAGGTGGTCTCATAAGCTAATTTAATTGCATTTTTGGATATCTTAAAGCATAGGGAGTTTTGCTTTAAAAAGCAATAACATGATTGCTGAATTATTCCCCGGGACCTTTATTGTAGTGGATTTATCTCTCTTGAGACATTGTGATTGTACCATGTGTAATTTATATTTCTAAGACAATTTCTGCATTTTCTTTGTTGTAGTTACAGCAAGCTGCAGAAGTCTCTCAACTGAGGGGAGCAAGGGTGATCTCTGCTGAAGATCTTCTGTTCTTGATGAGAAAAGATAAGGTACTATAAAATAATTAATTCCATTGTATTAAACATGAGGCCTGATCTTAATTGAACTTACATAAGGAAGTGATGGGCCCTCGTTACAGCTTTCAAGTGAGAATTGTAACCACTGAAGCAATGTTTAGCTTTCACGATGTGCACTACAGAACGCATTTACTACAAAAGTTGTTTGCTTTTTACATGAACAGATCTTTGATGCCAATACTGCACTGCAGTTAATCTTACTACTCCTTGTACTTGTTCAGATATTTTGACTGCTGTCTCATGTCCCCTAGGTACCAGCTAATCTCTGTTCTTATACACAGGGTCTCTCTGAGTATCACATTTCCTTTTCTTCTCAGTTTTCACCTTAATACTAATAGAATTCAGACTTTAACAGAATTGATTTTAATTTGAAATACAAAGTTTATTCTCTGCACCGACTTATAAAAATAAGCAAATTAATGCAAGTAGCTTAAAAACTATTATCATTTTGATTTTTAAATAAAACCTGAACTCTGGATATTAAGACATTAAAGCTGATATTTATATGTTTATTTATGTCATAATTTTCTTTAAGTAGCTAGTTAATAAATTCTGTGCTGCTTTACCTGTTGTAATCAGCCAACTGTTTATTAATATGAAGAATATGTAAAGAAGAAAAAGAAGTGTATTCAATATCAAAAAGCTTGGAGTCTGTCTGCTTAAGGCAATCTATGTGATATGCTTGAAACATTTAAGACTTGGAGAATTTCATGGGTTGGATAGTTAGAAGGGGAGGGAGGGATAGTGCAGTGAAGGATTATGATGACAGAGGTGAGGCTCCTCAGGCCTTATAGAATATAGACCAATGGCCAGGAACCTGACCTTTGCATAGATACTATGGTGGCTTTGGGCATGGCTGGGAAAAGGCACTTTAGGGAGACATGAAGAGACTTAGTAGGAATTGCCAGTTTGTTCTGTACTTGGAGAGTCCTTAAGAAGAAGCAGCCATCAGCACCCAACATGGGGTTGTATCCAGGGAGTCCTGAAGGCTGCTGGCAACAATAAGCCCCTTAGGAATGGTTCCTGTGGGAGCAGCCAGGAAATAACACCACTGCGTAGCTCTCCCTAGCATGTCGTGCCTGCATTTCCTTTCCACTGACAAAAGTAAAGAGAGAAGCGCTCACAGTCCGCACTGTCATTCCTTCCCTTGTTATGAAGATGGCCATTTATAGCCTATAGAAACTTCCGAAATATATGCCACTTGATGGTGCCTTTCTGGTGTCCAGGACTCTTACCAGAATGTTGTGAACAACCAACAACATATTTATACCAGAATTGTTGTTTGTTTCCTCATCTTTCCCAAATTATTTTATTTGCATTCTGAAGTATTCCCAAATGAATACAAGCTAGCTTATAGAGGAAAACTACTAAGCAGGATAGAACTAGAACAATGGGTGCAGTGAAAGGGAGAGGAAAGGAAACAAATGAAAACAGGTGCCTGTAGGGTGTAGTCTGGCTGTCCCTTAGTAGCTGGAGTCTGTAGCCCAGTGTTATACCACCTGCAGTGCCTTAGAGATTCTGGGGTGAGGTCTCCCCTGGTCTCTCATGATGCCTGGGCAGCAGGCCTGTGAGGTGGGGTCACATGACAGAACTGACTCTGAGGCTGTCCTCTCCTGCAGCCCTGCTGAGCTTCAGTCATCAGTCTGTAGTTCGCTTCAGGGTCCCTCCATAAAAGGAGACGCTAGATTTGTTTCTGATTCAGGGAGACTAAAAATGTTGAGTGATGTTCATGTAAAGAGCTTTGTACAGTGTTTCCACTGTTAGAAATCTGAAGCCTGGAGATGGTGAACCAGGGGTTATACCTTCTAGGGTCCGTACAGAATACATTGAGAGCATTATTAGTTTCTTAAAGCTAAGTGCTACTATCATCCTCTTCTAACCCCAGAAGACCATCGTTGAAACCTACCAATCATTCGCGGGCCTTGAGTTTCCTAAAGATAGATCCCTCAGCTTATACATACTTTCCATAACTGTCCTATGAAAAGATTCTCAGGCCACGTCTGCTGGTGCATGCCTTTTACTTCAGCACTAGGTAGGCTGAAGCAAGATGATTACAAGTTCAAGTTCAGCCTGGGCTACACAACATGGTATTATCTCATAAATTAAATATAAAAATGAGTTGTTAAAAGCTCCTAGTCTAGATATTTATAAATCAGTTTTACATAACTTTTGTCTTAGAATATATTCAAAATTCCAAAGTATAAGTACACTTGTCTTACCAAAGGGAATATGGTATTTATTGAAATCATCAAAAGGAATTTAAGATGTTTTCGAAAATATACAAAAAAAAAGTATTATTGTGATTCTGGAATGTCTGGATGGATGCTTGTGAGAATGCCTTTATAAACTCTTACATTTTAGCTGTCATCGAAGGGCTACAGTTTTGCTTATACTATTAAGCTAATGATAGTTCTGTTTTCCCCAATGATCATCAGATAATAGCTTATTAAATTTAATTCTTAAAGCAATCTTTTATTAGTAAAGAAAATGTATTATAAACTTTTTACTTTATATCCCAATAGAAAAAACTTAGAAGACTTCTAAAATACATGTTTATCCGAGACTACAAATCAAAGATCATCAAAGGCATTGACGAGGACGATCTCCTGGAAGGTAACTAACCAAAACACAAGCCCAAATGAGTCAGCTCAATCACCCAGAGGATGGGGGAGGACGTTCTCCTCACGGATTTCTTTTCATTAACACAGTCTGGCACTTGTTGCGAGTTAACCTTGTGATTTTCTCCTCTGGAACCTCATAGGACCCAGGTATCTCAGCCCCTTCTTTTCAGGTGGACACTGCTTTCCAACTGGTTCAGTATGCTACCAAGGTTCAGCACAGGAAGAGGCAGACCATAAGAGCTGAGAATTCTACAAGTCTCCTTAAGGAAATTCTTTGGAGCAGACCATGTGGAAATTCATACCTAGGACTTCTAAATGTTAGCAGTCCTGGCAGCAAACTAAAGGCTAGGAGATCCACTATACAGCAACAAGCAAAAGAGTGGCAAGCTCAACAGAGGAGACAAGGAGGAATAACTAGGAACATCAAAGCAAAAGGATCAGCATTAGCCCACTAAAATGTGGAGATTTTACTCCCAGGAGTATTAATAAAAAGCAGTAGCTCAGAGGCTAAGAGTACTTACTGCTGTTTCAGATTACCTGAGTTTGGTTCCCAGCACCCATGTCAGGCAACTCACAACCACCTGTAACTCCAGGTCCAGGGAACCTAAGGCCTCTGGCCTCTGTGAGTACCTGCACTCACATGCACATACCCACATGCAGACATACACAAACCTACATGGCACGTAAATAATAAGTCTCTGAAAGCAAAGCATTTGTATCCAGCTTGCAATTACTGGGAATTAGCGCCTCTGTTTGGTACTCTGTCAGATCCGCCCAAAGCTTTATGGGGAGCTTGAAAGTGAGAGCCAAAGGCACTGTAAAGCTAGTGATGGAAGAGGATGCACACGCACGTCTGCACCATGGGGGAGGTGAGAGACACCGTCACACTATTGAGAGATCTCTTCTGCCTGTCTAGCCAACTCACTAAACAAAGAATCAAGGACAAGCACACCAAAAGGAAGAAATGGTTGCCTGAGTTACTGTGGTATATCATCTAATATGTCCATTTTCAACCACAGCAAAACACGAGATGTGTAAAGACATGGGTAGATATGATCTGTAGAAGAAAAAAAAAAGAACAAGAAAAGTAGATAACAAAAATTGCCTTCTGGGAATCCAGATGTTGGATTTAACAGGACAAGAAATTCAAACTAATATTATAGTGTGTTCAAATAAACGGAAGAAATTGTATTCAGAGAATAACATGGAAGTATGAAAACCATGCCTCACAAAATATACAGCATCAAGAAAGAGTAAATATAAAATATATAATAATGGAGTTTAAATATAAATACAGTAAGTGAGATAGCTCAGGAGCAAAACTTAGCACCTAGCCTGATGATCCAAGCTCAACAAGATGGTGGGAAGAAAGAACAGATTCCTGGCAGTTAAACCTCTGATGAAAATGCCATGGCATGCACACATACAGTCGACATATAAAATTAATTAAAGAACAATAGGAAGATGGAAGCTAACACAACAGAAGCTTTGAACTGGTAGAAGAACCAGTGAGTTTACATTAAAAATTATATAATCTAAAGAATCATTAAAACTAATAAAGTTGACAGAGCTTCAGTGAAATGCAGGGCACTATTAAGTACATCAGCAAATACTATATCAGAAGGGAAGGGGTATGCAATACAGTAGTGTATCAGCTTGTGCTATATCAGAAGGAAAGTGGTTTTTAGTACACTAATGCATTAGCTTATACTATTTCAGAGGAGAAAGGGTACATAGTATACTAATACATGATCATGTACTATATCAGAAGAGAAGGCATATACAGTACACTAATACATTATCATATATTATATCAGAAGAGAAGGGGGTATACAGTGCATTAATACATTAGCATGTATTATATCAGAAGAGAAGTATACAGTATGCTAATACATCAGTATATACATATACAGTACATTAATACATCACTATAATGTATCAGAAGGAAAGGAACAGGAGAGAGGGAGAATAAAAGAGAGAGAATCAGAAAAAATATCCCAAGAAATAGTGAGTAGAAACTTTTAAGATTTAAGAAAATTGTTAAACACATATTCAAGTATCTAAACAAACTAACAAATTCCATTAGGACAAACTCATACTTAACTGTACTGATAACACAGTTTAGTAAAGACAGAGCTGATCATGAAAGCCATGAGAGAAGATATCTGGGGGCCTTTTGGAAGTTGTTAGATCATAAAAGGAGAACCTTTATGGTTAGGATCAGTGTACTTCTAAAAAGAGACACCCAGAACCCAGAACTCATATCCTATCTGTTAAAAAGAGGCCTTTGCTAGATACCAGGTCACCTTGACCTAGGTGCCACAGCCTATTTATTGTTTGAACTTCCCAGTCTGCAATATTATTTTATAGTAGCTTATACTGACAAAGAAAGCCCAGAAGGAAGCAGCACATTTACAGTGAAATACTGGATTCTTTCCTCCCTAACATCAAGAAAAAAGACAAAAATATGCACTTGTTTCTCTTCTATCCAATATTGTACAAAGGTTTTAGTGTATGTTTTTGCAGAAAAGGAAATGAAAACACCCATGTTAAAAAGTGAGGTTAAAGCTATGCATGCATCTGATGCAGTCTTTATATAGAAAAATATCTTAATCCACTAAAAACTGCTTAGTTGGTGGACACATTCATGATTTTTCAGGATAAAAGATAAATATGTAAATAAAACAAGTGAGTACACATTCCTTATACAATGCCATGTATAACACCATCATGAAGAATAAACTATATTGGAATAAATTTCACCAGTGACCTACAGGATTTCTACATAGAAACTAGAAATCACTATTGAGCAAAGATGGAGAAGAAATACAAAAATAACCAGTGTGCACAGCTGCAACACTTAGAATGGTTAAGGCAATAGCCATCCTCAACTGGAGCTATATATAGATCTCACCAGCTTTTGTTGAGATGAACAAACTGATTCTGTTGTTCGTGTGTAAATGTCAGATCCTAGAAATGAAAAGATTCATTTTCTAATTTGTACATGATCCAGAGTAGTCAAACCCATCTCAACAAGCAGCAAAGTTAAAGGACTCAAACTTGCTGACTTCAAAATTGTCTATAAATCTGCCATAATACCCACAGGATCTATGCTGGTCAGTGGATGATCAGAATTCAGGGCACAAGTGGGACTCACAGAGTGATGCTTGACAGGGCTTGGATAGCAGTGATATGTAGAATCAATAGCTCCTTTACCTGGAGACATTGAGGTATCTGTGACATCTAGAGATCTACATAGAAAAGAAAGAATTTGATCCCTTCAGGGTACAGTATGCCTCCAAAACAAAAGAAGAGAATACCTGAGTACAGATCATTGAGAATTCACTATAGCAGCTCAGAATACAAAATTCATTTTATTTCCATTATATCTTTATTTACTTGTTTTATATAAGCATGTGTGGGGTTGTGTATTTCATGGTGAGTGAAAGAGGTCAGAATTCAATTTACAGGAATTGGTTCTTTCCCTCTACTATGTGGGTCCTGGGGTTGAACTTAGGTCATCAGGTTTGATGGCAAGCATTTTACCTATGGAGCCATTTCTGGCCTGTCAAAATATAAAGTTTTTAAAAGAAAAACAGAACTATTGATAACCTTGTATAAGAATGGTATTTTAAATACATGACACCAAAGGCATAGTAGCAAAAGAAACTATTGAATTAGAATTGATCAAGTTTAAAGACTTCAGTGTGCTTCAAAGAGTAATCAAAAGAAAAAAAAAACAGAATAAGGAAATCTTATATACATATCTCTGCTATGGAATTTGTAGGCAAAATGTGGAAAGAACTCTTCAATTCCATAGTGAAGACAATAAATCACTTAAGAAATGAACAAAAGATCTGAGATAACTTTGCAGCAGAAATAAAGGAATAGCTAATAGACGCCAGAAAAGATGGCCAGTGTCCCAAACCATAGTGCAAATGCAAATCAGCAATAATAGATGGCTCCTCGCCTACCAGGATGTCTGTAACTAAACAGACAGACAAAGGCAAATATGGTTGAAGCTTGGAGAGCTTTAGTTTGTGATGCTAGGAGGAGGGTAAAATGGTGCAGGCACTTCAGAAAACATTCCAGAAGCTTCTCAAAAAGAACAACAGAAAAGTAAACCAGCCATTCAACACCCAATAAAGCTAAATGGAGAGAAATGCCCAGAAAAAAATTCACTTGAACATAAAAAGCAGCATCTTTCACAGTAGAACACTGGAATCAGCCCAATATCTGCCAACATATACAGACACAAATAAAGAGATAATATTAATGCAGGAATTATTTTGGGCAATAAAGTGGAACTGGATCCTGCCATGCTCTTATGTGGATGAAGTAGAAGAAACACAATCACAATGTTCACATATTCCAGATTGTCAAGTAGCAAAAGAATGGAAACCACCTGGAGTGGTTGTCTGGACCAGAACCAGCAGGTTGCACTAGGGAATCATTAAAGCAGTCTGTCAAACCTCCTAGAGTTGCAGTAGGACAGTGTCTTCTGCAAAGGTTACTATGCTCCTAGACTGAACAGTCAAGAGACAATCAAAAGGAAAACCACACCCACATGTACACGTGCACACACACATTCACACCCACACACATAATCTCATGATGCTTTAAGTGACTTTAGGATTTTGTATGGGCTTCATGCCTAGAATCCTCCAGCACTGGTTTCATTAGCTTCTGGCTTCAACTGGGATCTTTTGTCATAAGAGTTAACTGCTGTATGAAGATCTATGTCCAGACTCTACCCTGAAAAGATAACATATGGATTTGTTAATAATACCTTGGTCAGAGTTGCATTTACTTCTGTCTTTATTAAAGGACAAAAAAGAAACCTTGATTTAAATTAGCAGGCACATAAGTATGAAAAAGTTTTCTAAAATTATTTTTTCATTATAAGCATACTTATCATTCTAAACATTTATTAACATATTCATAGCAAATACCAGATAATTGATACTTATATATGGCAATGCTTGAGACAACTATATATGTATAACCATCATTAGTCAAATAAAAAATATTTTAGTTCTTTCTCACTCTCTAAGTCTCACTAATAACTTTATTTATTAATCTATATTAACCATCAACTACAACATTTAATGACTTTTATGATCCTTTGCAATAATTTTCTGAGTTATATTTTGCTTTTGAACTTGCTAGGGACGTAGCTCACTTGTAGAGCTCATGTTCCATGCCAGGGCCCTCAGTTCAATACAACTATATAAATATATTAATGAATACGGTGATAATTTTGTCTTGTGGCGTGTGGGTATGTGTGTGTTTGTGTGTGTAGGACAGATACCTACATGCCATGGTACATGTGTGAAAGTCAGAAAGCAACCTTGGGTATCAGTCCTTTCCCTATTCCCAGCTTCTTCACTGTTGCATATGCTTGCCTAGTAGGTCTCTCCCAGCTCCTGGTAGAGCTGTACTGAGCACTGGGGTTGCAGATGTTCACACTACTGCTTCAACTTTCACGTAGTTCTGGGAATCCAAACCCAAGCCTTCAGGCCTGCATGATTAGCACCTTACCCACAAAACTATAACCCCAGCTCCAGTAGTTTTACCTTAAGAAAAAAAAGAGTGCGACCATGCCTCAAAGGACCACAGGAAAGAGCCGTAGAGGAGGATTGTTGATGCCTATTGGCGCGGACACACATGTACAGGCAGTCACCTAGTGCACATGTGTGCATAATGCACCAGGTACACATGCAGTACACACCTGAAAAGGAAAGAAAAGCAGGACACTATTTAAATGAAAATACAGAGAAAAAAAGCAAACATTAATAGAATGGAAAAATATACCAAAATTTCAAATTACCAAAGAGAAGAAATGGAAGATTTATCAACAAGAATGAATTAATGTAAAAAATGAAGGAAGAAATAGATATCACAACTGTCAAAATAAATGGGAAGACTATAAAATGCGATTTTGTTTGATGAATGTATGTAAAAATGTGAAGAAAACAGAAGAGATAACATTAGCATTCTGCTCTGAATTTTATACTAAAATACCACAAAAAAATAAAGATTATAGAAGACACAGGGATTAGTGCAGCAGTTCTCAACCTGTGGGTCATGATCCACACTTGGCTCAAACTTTCCTTTCACAGGGGTGGCATAGCAGATATTTATATAATGATTTATAACAGTAGCCAAATTACAGTTATGAAGTAGCACTGAAAATAATTTTATGTTTGGGGGGGGCAGCACAATATGAGGAAATATATTATGGGTTGCAGCATTAGGAAGGTTAAGAACCACTGGTTTAGTGTAACACACCTGTAGCAACTAAATAATAAACTAGGAAGCTATCTGATTATGTGTGCTTAGATCTTATTTCCTTGGAGTGGAGTGTCAGCAGTCGCTTTTGTTTTTTCACTGTGTCCACGAAATACTTTTTTTATGACAATATTATTATATTAATCAACAGCATGGATGAAAAAAGGTCTAGAATAAACCCTTTGTTGCAATGCATTATACTTTCCACAGAACAGGAACTAAAATGACCTATTACACAATTAGTCATGAATATGGTATTTGCCTGCACGCATGCGTATTGCCTAGAGCATGTCTTCTTTGCGGCGGTTAGGCCCTGCCACAGCCCTACTTGGTTGAGTTCACGGATCTGTTGTAACCTGTAGCTTCCCTGTCACTCCTCTGGTCCTATCCCACTGAGCTTCATTTTCTGGCAGTAATTAGAACTTCCAGTCACTGCCAAAGATGCATTTCATATCCTCCTTGGTTTTATAGTTTGGTAAAGTACAGGCCTCCCCCTCCATAAGGTCCAGAACCTCTGCTTCCAAAGATTCTTCCCTTCATTGGCTCAAACTTTTTTTTTTATTTATTAAGGATTTCTGCCTCCTCTCCACCTCCGCCTCCCATTTCCCTCCCCCTCCCCCGATCAAGTCCTTCTCCCTCATCAGCTCAAAGAGCAATCAGGGTTCCCTGACCTGTGGGAAGTCCAAGGACCGCCCACCTCCATCCAGGTTTAGTAAGGTGAGCATCCAAACTGCCTAGGCTCCCCCAAAGCCAGTACGTGCAGTAGGATCAAAAACCCATTGCCATTGTTCTTGAGTTCTCAGTAGTCCTCATTGTCCGCTATGTCCAGCAAGTCCGGTTTTATCCTATGCTTTTTCAGACCCAGGCCAGTTGGCCTTGGTGAATTCCCAATAGAACATCCCCATTGTCTCAGTGTGTGGGTGTACCCCTCGCGGTCCTGAGTTCCTTGCTCGTGCTCCCTCTCCTTCTGCTCCTGATTTGGACCTTGAGATTTCTGTCCGGTGCTCCAGTGTGGGTCTCTGTCTCTGTCTCCTTTCATCGCCTGATGAAGGTTAATATTCAGGAGGATGCCTATATGTTTGTTTGTCTTTGGATTCACCTTCTTATTTAGCTTCTCTAGGATCGCGAATTATACGCTCAATGTCCTTTATTTATGGCTAGAAACCAAATATGAGTGAGTACATCCCATGTTCCTCTTTTTGGGTCTGACTTACCTCACTCAGGATAGTGTTTTCTATTTCCATCCATTTGTACGCAAATGGAACCTCCTGAGACTGAGAAGCTTCTGTAAAGCAAAGGACACTGTCACTAAGACAAAAAGGCAACCCACTGACTGGGAGAAGATCTTCACCAACCCCGCAACTGACAAAGGTCTGATCTGCAAAATATATAAAGAACTCAAGAAACTAGACCGTAAAAGGCTAATCAACCCAATTATAAAATGGGGCACTGAGCTGAACAGAGAATTCTCAACAGAAGAACTTTAAATGGCCAAAAGACACTGAAGGTCATGCTCAACTTCCTTAGCGATCAGGGAAATGCAAATCAAGACAACTTTAAAATACCATCTTACACCTGTCAGAATGACTAAAATAAAAAACACCAATGATAGCCTTTGCTGGAGAGGTTGTGGAGAAAGGGGTACACTCATCCATTGCTGGTGGGAATGCAAACTTGTGCAACCACTCTGGAAAGCAGTGTGGCAGTTTCTCAGGAAATTCAGGATCAACCTACCCCTGGACCGAGCAATACCACTCTTGGGAATATACCCAAGAGAGGCCCTATCATACAACAAAAGTATATGCTCAACTATGTTCATAGCAGCATTGTTTGTAATAGCCAGAACCTGGAAACAACCTAGATGCCCTTCAGTGGAAGAATGGATGAAGAAAGTATGGAATATATACATATTAGAGTATTACTCAGCAGTAAAAAACATAAAATACTTTTTTAAAAGTGAAATTAGCCAGAAAGTTCACTTTTGCACTTGAAGTAACAATATATACCTGATAGGGTTCAGTTCACTAATCTTTTATTGTATATGGATAATAGTCCCCACCTTAGCTACTTAGGAAGCATATTACTTAATATTTGAGGATCAACATGAGCATCCTAACAATTTGATGAGCATCACAGTGGTTGCTCAGTCACCTGTCGGACTCAAGGAAAATAGTCCTTTTGATTAACATGGAGAGCATCCATTAACATGGACTACAGGAACAGATAAAATTAGGAGTTTCTATAACAAGAAAAAACAGGAATTGAAACATAAAATGAATCAGTTCAACCAAAGTCAATGAATTCATGCAGCTTTAGCTATAATTCCAACAACCTCTTCTTGAGATCATGCAAAAATATTATATAGCTTTCCTATAGAATAAGAAATGCCCATATATGCTTTGGAGAAGTAAGACATAGGAGAGGAAGTGTATATATGCACCTTGTGGTGTCATTGAGGACTTTATATATGGAAGATTGGCACAAGCTAGAAAGTCCAATAACAGAATCTGAGACACAGAAATTTGAGGTATGACAAAATTTCAAGATAACAGGGAAACATGTTAGTGGTGCTGTGATATACATTTTAAAGACACTGAAGATATACTGTTAACGATATTCAAAATAAATTCTAGATGCATAAAGATGAAAAACAAAATGAAGGAAACAGTAAATCTGAAGAAAAAACTTGAAAAATGTAACTTAACACTGTGTGGAAGTAGAGAGAAGTCAAAAGCTAAACAGAACAATATAAATCTTAGATTACTCTGTAGCAAAGGGTGCTCTGCAGCAGATAGGTAGAGGACGACAGGGCAATGGGAAAGAGCTCTTGTTAGCATAGATAAACACAGATGGAAAACAGGCGACAGACATGGGAAGATGTTGAAATCTCTTGGTGATTATGGGGTTAACTTTACAGTGTTTCACTTTGGTTCATCAGACATTTGCTGGAGTTCTGAGAAGAAATGTAGGCGAAAATAGCATCAGAATTGCTTTCATGAAACTTGAAGTGTCAGTAACATTTCTGTTTTTAGAAACTTACGCCATGAGAACAGAGCACACCTATGAATGAGATACCTCTTCAGCATTTCCCCAGTGCAAAAATTGATACAAAGTCTCTGCCCATCAACAGAGGATGGGCATGAAAGCCATGTTAGTAGATACTATAGGATATAGATGATTATGCAGGCCTTATAAAAGAATCAGACTTTATCTACAAAAATGGAGAGATCTTTCTCTGTCCTCAACTAGGAAACCTGGACAGAAGAGAGGATAAAGAACCTCTCTTCTTAAAGAAATGCTGTAGGCACCTATTTTTAAAGAAAATGAAGAAAGCACATGTGTAAAGAAATCCATTGTGAAGATGTTATCACAGAGAAATATCTAGTGGTACACACAGATGGCCACTGTGAGCTGGGAATTGGTAGACAGCATAAAAAGAAGGGAGGAAGGGAGGGAGAGCAAGGAGGAGAAAGCAGTACATGTAATATTGTTGGGTATGTGTATTTCTGTCCCTTCCTCTCCCCCACCCCCCATGTTGGGGATCTGACACAGGGTCTTGCACAGCTACATCCCCAGCCATTGCTGTGAGTATATGTGTACACTAGAATTTTTATTTCAGAAGAAAATGACTTGAAAAATAGACTCCCTTGATTCTGTGGCTGCTAACGTATAGGTGCTGAAGCACTTCTATGTTTTACGACCTTAACCTAAGTTGTCACATTGGGAGAAATGCACACAAGTATCTGTCGCTGATCCCACTGTTTAATAGGACCCCTTTTGGTGATCCCACTGTTTAATAGGACCCCTTTTGCTGGTCCCACTGTTTAATAGGACCCTTTTGCTGATCCCACTGTTTAATAGGACCCCTTTTGCAGGATTTTTCTTTCTGTTATCTTGGTTCTGTAAAAGTAGGCCTGTTAGTATTCGTTTTCATTAGCTAATATTTCACGATGTTTGATGTAACAGTTTGGTCACAACTGTGTTTTCTAACATTAGTAGTTATGAATTCTGCTTTCTTTGCTTGTGTTTACCTAGCACACTCTCTTTCCTAGTTGTGTTTTATTTCTCTTGTAAGTACTATGGAATAGTATTCTTTGCCAAACCTGAGAGCCCCTCTTCCTTTCATACGGGATTGAGTCAGCCCTTTTACACTTACGATGGTAATTAATAATGTGATTTTATTTTATTTTTTGTGATTGATTTCTGTGTGACTTGTTTTAGAGATAAGAGTTTCTCTATAAAGATGTTTGTGAGTGAATTTCACATGTACTGTTTGCTATGTATGCTGATTTATGCCAATGTACCCTGCTCAGTACCTTTTGTTCTCCTTTCTAACCTTCATGAAGAAAAACTGAGTGGCAGCAGCAGTACAAACAAGAGACAGAAAATCGCTCAGGACTTGATCAACTCTATTGACCAAACAGGAGAGCTTCTGGCCATGTTTGAGGACAACGAACTTGATGATGTTAAACAGGAGAGAATGGAGGTATGGTACATTCCTGTTTCCCAGCAGTAACTGCCCAACATAGTGCCTGTGGTCCCACCTTCTTGTCCTGTGTCCTTGACTTTTGCCTGACAGGTAAGATCAGTGGCCTTGTCTGGGCAGCATGCTCAGGAGCCAGCCCTGGGAAGGGAAACTTTGCCTCCACACTCGGCTTTGAGAAACATCTTGAGTTTTGATTCTGTTTTCTTCTTTGGAAATAGCGAGCATTCTCTTCTCTGGATCTGACATTTACTGTTACATTTTATTCCATCAGGCTACTTTACATTAAATATTTACTTAACTTTTTTTTCCCCAAATTATTCAGTTGCCTCCAAGGCAAAGGTAATTCTTAGTGCTTTTGTCTTGGCACAGAGTGAAGAACTGCCTTTCAGATTGCTGTTGGCGGCTGCGGTTGGCCTCACTGACTAAGCTGGTGTCCAGGGAAGCTACATGCTTTACATCACTGTCACAGAAAGCAAGTGACATATTTGCATTCCATATACATGTTTTCACAATGAATATAAAAATTGTATGTCTTCTATTTACCTTAGCTATCTATACTTCAAATCACTGCTTCTTTAAATACACTCCAGGAAAAATGAAAGTCATGATTGATTTCATTTGAGTGCCTTCCAAAACACACAGTAGTATTCTTAGTTCTCACTATGACTATTATGCTTTTACATTCAAAAAGGAGTCTCAGTTTCCCCCTTCTCCTGAAATTGGGCACAAGAGGTAATTCCAGAATTCCAAGGGAATTTTTAAATGCCTGTCTCATTGTGGTCTCTATGTGTGCTAAAGCGGGGATTATTTCACATTGAGTCTGGAGGAAGCCCTGTTGACATCCATGCATTGTAAATTTAACAACCTTCTTTAAAGAATTAGCATGCCTAGATCTTGGGCTGTGATCTAAAGGCAGTACCCTCTTAGGTATCAATTACCTAGGAAAGTGTGGTTATCTTGCTTTGAGGCAACTACAGATGGTTTTACTTCAACTTTGCCGTGGGCCAAAAATATGCTAAGTTGTCCAAAGCAGATGATAAACACATATTTCTGATGCCATTATGGCCTCAACAGGATATGATTTTTGTAGGGCATGGTTTCACTTATGATGTGTTGCTTAGGGAGCAAAGTGTACTTTAGTTTCTAATATTTCATATCATGAGATAAACATGAAGACAGCCAGTAAAGGAGGATCCTACCAAAATTATATGTAAAGTGGAACACCTGACTTTCAATTTCACTGGGACAGATCTCAGCTAAATCAGTAAATTGCCTGAAGGCCATTCCACAGTTAAGGGAGGGAATGGGGTGGAACATTCTGTAACCCTAGGCTCCTAATAACAGAGTAGAGCTGGAAGGACGTTGACTCAGTATAGTCAGTCAAGACGCCAGGAGCAAAAACAACTCCAGTGCTCACACATACGAACCACTTTCTGGTATTGTACTATACACTGCATGGTGTCAAGCAGGACAATGAGACAGCAGCAAACTCAGTAAGGACACTTACAGTTGAAGTAAGCCATATCTAGACAGCAAGTCCAAAATTGACTGTTTCTTTAAGCCTACAACATGCTAGAATCTTCTCCTGCCAAGATGACAAGTAGTTTCCATATTTTACTCATCCAAATGACATAGTTGAGATGAATAAAAATGATAGACTTGTAGGAAAAACTGTAGACAGTAGAAGTAGAAAGTGGGACCGTTAAGAGCAGAGGCCTTGCCTGCTTCTAATTTGACAGGTTATAGTTTCAAGAGTAAACCGCAGCTGTGGCGTCCATATGAAACCACTTTGGACTCGAGACAGCAGTCTCCTGCCTCTAAAGCACAGTAGAGTAATCGGCCCTGCCATCATCCATGGTTTAATTTTCCTCTAAGCATCACTTATGCTTGCAGAAACCATGCTACCTTTCCTCCTAGAGCAGAGGAATTGGTGTAGACCCACCAAGGGAACTGCATTGGGACAGGTGCTCTCTCCTCTCTCTCTTTGTTATTCTCCCTCTCTCTCTTTTCCTCCCTCCCCCTCTCTCTTTTCCTTCCTACTTCCTTCTTTCCTTCCTTCTTCCCTCCCTTCCTCTTCCCCTTTCCTTCCTTCCTTCTTTCCTTCTTCCCTCCCTCCCTCTCCCCCTCTCCTTCCCTCCTTCCTTCTCCCCTTTCTCTCTCTGTCTCTTCCACTTGCCCCTTCAGTTCTCATGTAAATGCAGCTTTGAAGTACAAACTTCTACAAATATAAAGACCTGAGATCCTAGCTTATCCTGAAAGCACCCAGTGGGTGTGTGAAAAGCTTGTTGTTCTTTGCTGTAGTTTTGAACTGATATATGTGCCTGACTTTGTGTTTCCTTAGAATCTACTTCATTGCTGTGAAATATTTGGGAACTAGAAATAAGAAAATTGTCTGAAATTTTGCATCCATTTTGCCTTTATGGTTCATCTTCGTTATAGTATATCCTATCAACCTGTTAGTTCTCCAGCACCAAGTTTACAACATTGACTGTAGCAGATCTCCATGGATGTGATCTGTGAAGTTGCCTCCAACTTAGCAACAAATGAATGTCTGAATGAATGAATGAATGAATGAATGAAAATAAATGCATGCACCTTGGTTGTTTTAGTGTATTTAAGAGACATGACGCACAAAAGAGGGAAATTGAAAGCATAACCATCCAATTGAATACAACCCACTTCTAAATGAGGCAGATATGTTTTAATGTTGATAATCGTTTCTAGGTTGAATCTTTTTTTAATCTAGTCAGCTAGGTGTGGCTAAGTAAACCAGAACCAGGGTAGAATCCCTAAAAGCTGGAGATAGATTTGATTTCTCTTAGCAAAAGCCCTCTGACAGGAGAAGCTCAAGTTTGTCATTGATCAAGTAAACCATTCTATCCAAGGTGAAGAAAGGCCTGTAAAGATGATCGCTTGAAAACTCAGGTGAGCTCAGCCTCCAGTCTAATCTACAAATAGCTAAGGTCCACAGGAGACCCAGAGGAGAACTTACCAGAGAGAATCCCTACAGGTGACTGTTTATATTTCTGCTGTAATCAGGTAGAATCTAGTTAGAAAGCAGGAGAGAATACATATAAAGCAGCTAAAAGTTTTATTTTAAATAAGCTTTAAATAAATAAATAAGTTATTGAGATCTCAGGTGCACCTAATTTGCTTAACGAGGAATAAACTGCCATTAGTTTTTGTGAGCACAGCGTCTCCTGAAGGCTGAATAAGAGACATCACCTTCGTTATCCAGCCAACTCTCAGAAGTCAAGTTCTAATCTCCAAGAGCTCTCAGTCCAGACATTGTGGTTTCTGGAGACAGACAAGACAACTAGAAACCTCACTGAGCAGTCAGAGCACACAACTCTCTTGTCTTCTGTCTATAAAGAGTATTCTTTCTATTAGTCCCCAGTCGTTATAAAGGGAAATAAAATTCCTATAAAACTAAGAGTCTGTAAACACCTCCAATAAAATCTAACATAAAAAAGGAATGGTATGGGTAGGGCAAACATTTATAAAGACAATTAAACCCCCAACCCCAATTAAAACAATTAAAAAGAAAAAGCCTTTCACTACATGCTTAAAATGCCAGGGAATTTGGGTTGGGAAATGAAGATAGGTGTGAAGGTCAAGAGTTATGTCAAGGTCTCGGGTTCATTCTTCAGAATGGCAGAGAGAAAGAGCGGTTTGTGCGTGTCCTAGAAAGCTGTATTTCTAGTCTAGATGTATAAATGCATGCATGTTTATTTATTTATTTATTTATGCATGTTTATATCTATTTGTTATATCTGTGGGACTAGAAATATATTTCACTTGTTGTCCTTAAAGGTAAAATAACTATCTTAAGTATATGAGACAGATCCAGTTGCTAGGGATAATAACATTGTAAATAATGGAACAATGGGGCTGTGTTGATCAAAGGCGCCACCTGTAATGAAGATGCACTAATTAGAAAATGCTCATCATCCATTTCCAGTGCCTGTGGACATAATGGTTGTACGGGAAAAGCCAGCCAGCAGAAGTACAGACATGTAGGAACTAGAACAGTTCATCTTCAACTCTTTATCAATTAATTTAGATGAAGAAAATATTTATAATGAATATCTGTTTATCTAAAATTCATATGGATGTGACCATATTAATCGTATTTCATTAAATCCCAGAATCCCTACTTAAGCCACTTCCATTTGCCAGAGTTAAGGGAACACTAACGAATAAAGTAAAACCTTCACTATATTCAGGTGTTAAAAATTACTGTGATGCATGGAATATCAAGGTCTTGTTTAGGTAAGCCTTGATATTCATTCTTAAAGGCATCAAAACTAATAAAATAAAGGTAGCTTCTGATTTTTAAAAATTAGCTCTTCCCAGAAACTGCCTGAGCATCCAAATGAATAGAAAGACAATGTGCAAGTCTGCAAGAAAATGTTAGCTGTGACAGACTTCATGTCAGCAAGAAGCATAGAGAGAGATGTAAGCAGTGTCCCGAGTACAGGAAACATGAAGCACATTCTATGCTCCTGGATATGAATGTTCAGCCTTGAAAATGGTCTACTTGTTTTCATTGAAATAGAGGGATGCATTGCAATGTCATGGGATCTTTGTAGCAGAATTTAAAAACTTAATAACATTGAATTTGTCGTACATGATTTAAAAAAAAAAAAGAATCAAAAACTGTAAAGGTTTTATTAAAGAGAAGCAGAAGTCAGAGTTTGGTTTGCCTCGCCTGGCCTGTTAACATTTCCTTACCCATTAAAACTGTAAGTGTGTGACATAAACGAGGGTCAAAGTGATGGCAGAGATCATCTCAGGAAGGCGCCAAGATGGGTCATTAAAACACTGAAGCCATCTCTTGACCTTAGAGTTCCATTTCAAAGGAATTTCAAGGAATACTGAGTGATTTTCTAAAAATAAAAACTTTTTTAATAGAGGTAAATATAATTAAATACCAATTGGCATATAAAAAGACTTTTTAGGCTTTTGTTTTCCAGGCTTTTTGAAAAATTCTACTAGTCTAGATGTCAACAAGGACAATAGGCAGACTGAGAGAGAAAAATTGCTGTCTTCAAATAAGATTATAACTTAGTAACAAAAATGCACAGCCTTCTCTTTAGAGGCTCTACAGAGAGTTTGTAACATTGGTATACTTTTTGAATCTTTCAACAAAAATAGACTCTTTAAAAAAAAGTTTTTGTAAAGATGCTAGGATTTCAATTTGGAAGAGGAAAATGACAAAAGGAGTGACTATTAAGTTCTATTATATAGGTGCTGTGTCTGTCAGAACAAATCTGGGGCACAGGTCAGTGTGATGGCTGAACAGCCTGCTGCCTAGCCCAAGATCCTGAGTTCAGTCCCCAGCACACACATGGTGGCAGGAGAAAACTGACTCTCCAGTTGTCCTCTGTCTTCCACAGATGCAGTGGAACACACACACATAATAATAATAAAATAATGATGATGATAATTTAGATGTAATTTTTAAATGAGCAGTGCCCGAGCTAAAGGACTCTGTGGTGACTCAGGTTCTGACTGGAAAGTTCTCCCTGCCTGCCTGTGTCTTCTGCCTGCAGTGCCATCCAGACTCGTCATCACTAGTTCTGAGTGAAGTTTACCTTCTTGCCTCTTTCCTAAATCCTCCAGGGAGCAGAATGAAAGGAATGACCTTGAGACTGAATCTGAGCAAGTGCTCTCTCCTCATCTAAGTCAGAGAACACATGGCAGCAGCAAGGTCCCTTGTCTTGGTAAAAGAATACTTTTCTAAAGTTCAGACTTAGTAAAATACAGGGCCAGGATGACTGTTCATCCCCCCCTTTCCCAGTTCACAGTGAAACAGCCATGCCAGGGTAAAGATGAACACCAGCACTCTCAGCCGTGACATCTAATGCTGCACTGAACACATGCGTAGACACGTATGGCTGGGCTGCTGGACTAACTCCTGCATCAGTGTGTTTATTAAGCACATAACTGTTTATACTGTTCAATTACAATTTTTAGAACCAATATTTTCTGTCTCAAGTAATTTTAATTGGATCTTTTTTAAATGAAATGCTTTTCTTAGAGATCAGTCCACCAACTTGTTTATAAAACACCTTGGCAGAAAAGAGTTTTAAAATATCATTGAATTTAGGAACACCACAGGATTTACCACTAATTTACATTTAGTGTTTATAGTTCTCAGATTGTGGTCGCTGTAATAACCAGCATATTTTTGCCTTGAATATTTTGTGGATTATATTTCCCTATTCTTTCTCCTTGACCCACATTCCCCACATTAGGTGGGCAGATTGTTGTTATATAGTCTGGTTTCATTTATCGTCACTGGCTTAATCTCAGTAAGTTATTATTTCTAAATATGAAAATAAGTTTATTCTGTGGCAAGGTTCCTTAGTGCCTCAGTTTGTACAGTGGAATTAGCAAATTATTGCTTATTTGGTATAGAAACCCCTCCCCTTCTTTCTTTGCATCTGTTCTTAGGACCCAACTTCTTACTGCTACTCCCTGGTAGGTATCAGCTTATTTCCACCATCACATTCCTCACGTAGAACTGCTTGTGTTAGGTTCAGCTGGAAGTGTATTAGTGATTAGTGTGTTCCGTTGTGTTAATGGATCTGTCTGACACTTTTCATGGCATCAATTTAAAGGGCAGGTGAGAGCCAGTCAGGCCACTGCTTTGTGCCATTCTTCTTTTTCTATGGGAAAGCCTTTTATCATGGTATTAATGCATCTTTATGAATCTTGCTCCAGAAGTCTCTCCATCTTCAGAGCTCACCTTCCCCACCCTCCTACTCTTCTCATATGCTCTGCCAGGGCTCACATACACTTGTATAACACATGAGCTCGCACGCATGCCTTCATCTGGCAATATCTGTTCAGATAGTTCAGGATGTGAGGAAGTCCAATAGCCACTGGCGTGTGGCTAATTAAACTTGTTAAATGAGCTCCCAATGAACATGCATGCTTCCAAACCCTGGGAACTAAGTGTTTGTCTATACATGATGAATAGCATAGCTAGAATAGCATAGCTATGCTTTTAGCTAGATTGTTAGTTATCTTTCTCATCACTGCAACAGAATGCTTGGTAAGGAGCAACGTAAGTGAGGATTTCCTTGGCCTCACAGTTTCATGACAGAAGATGTGGTGGCTGCATGGCTGTGAGAACAAGAGACAGCTTAATAATATGCTGGTGAGCCAGGACAATGAGTTTGCCTGGAAGAGAACCAGGCTGGAACCCTGAAAACCTATCCCTCTGTGGTCCAGTTACTTCACCCAGACTCAAGCAGGGCCACAGCATCCCTGAACAGGACTTCCATTTGGAGACTCTGTGATGTGTCACACTGAGCCACAACAGTGGGCTATGCTGATGCTATTATCTGTGAGTTTTTAAAATACAGTTTCCAAGTACAGAAAGCTACTCTCTTCTGAATGGAAAGACTGTGGCTATACAGGTACGCCTCTGTGAACTCGTTCTGCCAAGGCTCTTCTCAACTTCACTGCCTACTTTACAGTTGTGAAAGGCTGTCATTGTTTGACTGGCTTCCTGTTGGAATCTTAAGAGATGCTGTTTTCTTAACTAGAGGTGTCATCGATTGTCCCTACCCACACCTACTTCCATGTTGACTTGTACTGACGCAAATATGTCTCTTGGCAAAGCCAGGCACCAATCACTTCTGGCTTTAATAGCAGATTCTATTTTTCAGATGGAGTACTACTGTAGATGTAGTTATTTCTGTCCAGAAACTTACTCTGAATATTTGGCAATAAGGAGTATATACTTTTCATTTATCTGCTGCATATACTAGACTGACAGACCATGAGAATGAATTATTATTAAAAGCCATATTGTCTCCGTCATTGTTACTGTAATATAGCTCCTATGATTAGTTACAAGGGACAGTGTTTGCCATGTTGTCAAAGTCCTGAAAATTTTATAATCATACAATTACTGTAGCCATGAAACAGAAAGGACACAGGGGACTAGCTGAGAAGCAGAAGGACTATTAGTGGGAATAGAAGGGACAAAAAAGTAATACAGTTGAATATGATCAAAATGCATTATATCTAATTATGAATATGCCATAATGGAACCATTGTTATGTGTAATTAATATATGCTGATATAAATGTTTAAGTATGCTGTTTAATTAAATTTTTAGTCACTAGGATTTGCATATTAACAGTCTGGTGTTTCATCTCATTCTATTAAAGTAGTATAAGCTCTTACTTCTACTTCTTGCAATTACTCTGTCCCACAGAGAATAAAAGGCAGAGATTGTTGGTAATGAGATCACTGACCTGCTCTTGAGTCTGGAGAAAACAGAAGTCAGAAGGCAGAATAGCTAAGGGGTCGTTTTCACGCTGAAAGAAAACTGTAATTGCTCTCCCAGGTCACCATTGTTCCTTCTAATAATTGAACATAGGTCTTTACCAAAATGCATGCCACATGTAAATATCTCCCATCTGCAGAACCTTCCCAAGCCATGGAGAAGGAGAAAGATGGAAGAATAAGAGAGGTAGGAGAAAACAGAAGAATTGGCCCCTTTTTCTAGAAAATAACTCTGTAGTTCCCTTTCTCCTCATCTGAACAGGCAGCCAAGATAACAGACATTAACAAAAGCCACTGTACACTGCAATACATACGCTATTGATTGAAAGAAACTGAGAACATAAATAACTGGAAAGGTAGCCTGTGTTCTTAAATGGGAAGAATTGGCATTGTTAGGTGTCTGTGCCGCCTAAAGTAAAGTTCAGATTTAGCACCACAGCTGCCAGAACTCAGTGACATCTCCCACAGAAACACTCGGAAGCTTTTCTAACGTTGTTCCAGTATTCACAGTAGCCACCATACAGAAACAGCCTGTCATTTAACAGACCAGTAAGCAAAGGAATTGTGATATTGCTGGACTCAGTAATGCCTGCAGTCCCATTACTCAGGGGGAATCCGAAGTTCCAAGGGTGACCTGGGCTACACAGTGAGACTCTGCCTAAGAAAAAGAGAAAAAAAGGAAGGAAGTGTGTGTGAGAGAGCGACAGACAGACAGAGAAAATAGCTAGTCATTGAAAGAGGAAGAAATCAGGCCAATGATAATGACCCTAGAAGATATTCATGCTAAATGAAAGAAGCTAAACACAGAAAGAGTAATATTAGTAATCTCATATGTGTGTAATATAATTTGAAAGTGATATTATCTACTATTCAGGACTTGCTTTATTTGAGATATCCCTCAACTCAAACTCATCAAATCTTTAAAATTCTTGTATTATTGTCTCATAGTATTGTAGATCATTTTATCAACTTATTCGATCTTTGGGTACTTTTACATATGAAGCCTAAAGGCCCACTGTGTGGTTTAAAGCAGTATGATCTCTGGGGCCAAGAGACATGTAAAAGAAAATTCATCTTCCTGGCTTTCTCCCCACCCCCCACAAGCCATTCAAATCTGGAAGAGGAGAGTCATACTTTATTTAAACTAGAAAATGGGTTTTGTTTACATTGCACCAAGAATTATCTAGTTTACATGGGCTCATGGATGTAGAAAATTCTTTAGAATAATCAAAACCCAAGTTGTACTAGCTACCTGGAAATACATGTAATTCACTAAGAAGGACCTACCCTCCTTTTATTCAGAAATTGCAGTTCTAAATACATCCTTAGGAAGTTACAAGAAGTTTATAAGACAAAACACTGGTACAGCGACACTTTCTCATAAACTCAGAGCTGCTGGCACAGCTTCTGGCAGCCTGTGAATTTATGTACTGATTCTGTTATTGTTTACAGGAATGTGCAAGTGTTTTGTAATTGACCTTTTAAATTGCCCTTTGGACTAATTTATGTAGAATATTTTTCATGCAGAGGTACACAGTTTCCATGTGACTGAGTGTTTTATTGCTTCCTTTTTTAGGTATTTCCGTCATTTTATTCGTGTCCCTTTTATCAAGTCTCTAGAATGCAAGCTCTCACCAGCTAAGTCTGAGACGCTGACTGTTAGGGTCTCCCTCGTTTGGAGTCTCAGAGACACTGGCTTTATTATTTCCTTTCATTTCTGAAGAGAACTACACCGTGGTGTAGTAGGTTTGTCATATTCGGTTTACAAATGTAAAACCTCACTATTTCAAGTCCACAACTCTTAATCATAAGTCAAAAGGCATTACTCTTATCTTCTTCAGATAATTTCAAAATATTTGAAAGACCAAGGTTATTTGTTAATTTATGTATTAGCATGAATTGGATTTCTTATCTCTTACTCATTAGCTGAAACATTTTGTAAAGAATTTTGGTGCCAAGAAATACCAAGTGATTTTGCACCTTGAAGAAATTTGACTAGTAAGAAACATCAAGTTATATGTTGTCTTGTATAGTGTGGGAAAGAGAAAATTCCAGAGATAGGTACCAAGAAATTTAAAAGCTTTCAAAAATAAGGAGACAATATCAAGGACAAATTCAATGTTTTCAAAAAATTTGCCTAATACTAGTCCTTGTCAAAAGATGACAACTTTCTCTTTCTCATATTTTCTTTATTCCCTCTCTCCTTCTCTCCCCCCACCCCAACCCTGTTTTGTGTGCCTGTATATGTGTGTACCACTGTCACTTGTGCATGCATGAGTGTGCATATGCATGTGAAGATCAGAAGCTGACATCCCTAGTCTTCCATTAGTTGCACTCCACCTCAGGATTTTGAGATAGGCACTCTCACTAAACCTGAAGCTTATTTAGACCGGTGGCTCTCAACCTTCCTAATGCTGTGACCTTCTAAAACACGTCATGTTGTGGTTACCCCCTCCCCCACAACATAAGATATTTTTGTTGCTACTTCATAAACTGTAATTCTTCTATTCTTTTTTGTTTGTTTTAAATATTTATTTATTTATTTATTTATTATGTATACAATATTCTGTCTGTGTGTAGGTCTGCAGCCAGAAGAGGGCACCAGACCTCATTACAGATGGTTGTGAGCCACCATGTGATTGCCGGGAATTGAACTCAGGACCTTTGGAAGAGCAGGCAATGCTTTTAACCACTGAGCCATCTCTCCAGCCCCAATTCTTCTTTTCTTAGAGTCATAATGTAAATAGCTGATCTGCAGGATATCTGATATGAGACCCCCTGGTTTAGAATGTCTGAGCCATGAACTTCATATATCTGACTAGGTCTCACTCCTACCCCCTCTACCCTGCCCCCCAGCAATGGAATTATAGCCATGTACACCTCAGAAAGAATACTGATGTTCTCTGTGTTCATGGATCTGAACATAGGTCCCCATGATTGTTTTGGGAGCCACCTAAATTAAACCTTCTCTCCAGCACTTCTAGCTGATATGCTTATAAGGTTATTTAGAAAGATCAGATTTCCTCCTGAGTAAAGAACTTGGCCATAATTTTCAAGTGTTTGTATAATTTATATTCAGGGTTCTGACAGATGGCAATCATCTTGTGTTAATTAAAAGAGATGTCAGTTGTGCTACCACTAAGTAATATGTGTTACTTGTGTAAACTACATCTTTTTTCCAGTATACTGATACAGATAATGTTGACATATATTACCTCTGTGATTGGTATACAGACTGTGTAAGCACAGGCATCATAGATTCCTGAGTTCACATGGAAGATTCAATTACGTATTCTCCTGAGATGCATTAATTGGTATGTGCTTAATTTCTCACGTTGGAAGATTTGTGGCTTCTATACACCCTAAAGACAGAAATGGAGGTGCTGAACTTGGAGTCTGAAACACCAAGGAAATAATTTTGTTGACATTTAAAAACGTACCCACTGGTTTCTGGTCTATGTTGGCTTCATGTTGTTCAACCTAGTGAGTCATGTATTTTTGTTGTTCATCCTGGAGGCTGGATCACATGCCACAAGCAGTTCATATGGTTCATATCACCTTGAGAGAAGCAGGCCACCTCTGCATTTTCAGTCTGAAATCTAAGGAAGTGGCCACTGTTTGACCTGGCATTGTGGCTCAAAGGCAAGGTCATGCTGTACTTCTGTGACCTCCGGGATCTGTGGCTTCAGTAGGATAAGCTTGCATGGGTGGAGACAGCAAGGGAAACAGTGCCTGAGCTGCATACCATACAAGATCACTCTTCTCTTCACCATGTATAATACACAAGCACACACACACACACACACACACACACACTTGTGTTGATCTTGCAACTATAGGTGCTTTATTTAAATAATGATTTTAACAGTATAAATGTAATTTACTTTAAAAATTTGCAAAGAGTAGTGCTATCTTGGACTTAAAGGAACATGACTTGTGAACATAAGTATAAACTCCCACTAAAGTCCACAGAATATAAAGAAAGTAAAATGTGCTTCCATTAAGTTTTTTCTCCTGAAAAAAAAAATCATTCTTTACAAGAACTACACCACATTTCAAGAAAAATGTTTCTTTAAATGTATTAAACACTGTGCTACTCTGGCAAAATTTTAAATAGTGTATTAGTTTCTCTGCAGACTTGAATTTAACTTTCCTGTTAGCCAAGATACCAAACCTTCAAATCCATTTTTTATTTGCCAGCTTAAATATTTCATATTCCTACAGAGTGTGTTTTCTAAAGTGTCAAATGCATACCCGATCTGGTTTATTTTCAGGAGGAATCCAGTGAGGGCTATTTATTATTTTGTTTTATTTATCTTTCAATTTTTCTCCTTCGGTTAGTGGAATAGGACATACTTTTGATAAGGTAATATGAGGGTGTGGTGACATGTATTAGGATTCAGGCCTTGTGCTGGCCTTCCCTGTCACCTGTCACCTGGCAGAATGAACCCAGACAGTACCCTGTCCCTTTCAGAACAGGGTTTCTCTGTAGCTTTGGAGCCTGTCCTGGAACTCTCTCTATAGACCAGGCTGCTCTCAAGCTCACAGAGATCCATCTGCCTCTGCCTCCCACGTGCTGGGATTAAAGGCGTGCACAGCCACCACCGCCTGTCTTTCTCCCAACCATTCTTCTAAAGAGGCAGCTCTCTGCCTCTCTCCCTGCTCTCTTCTCTCCCATCTCTCTCTCTCTCTCTCTCTCTCTCTCTCTCTCTCTCTCTCTGTCTCTTCCCTCCTCCCCTCTACCCTCCCAATATCCTCTTCTTAAATAAACTCTACATTCAGACTCCCTTTGAATGGCATATTCAGTTTTCTTGTCCACTATGGGGCCCACCGAGGCCCTTCTTTCTCAATACCTTTATTACTATTAGAAAAGGCACATTAAACTTTAAAGGGAGTTTCACTCTTGTCTGCTGAAATGGCAGGCACTTGAAGGCACACAACAGTGTTTATAACCAGAAAGCCAAGACTCTTCTTGTACTGTATAATCTCTACTATTCCCTTACATCACTCAGCACACTCTGCTATGAAAAAAGGTGTAGGGTTTACAAATATCTGATACTGTTTGATTGTGGATGTTCTCTTTTTCTTCTGCTCTTCCATGCTTATGTGACACAGACATCAAACTTTTTCACACTTGTTTTCAAAGGGCGTTGATATCCGATTGAATACTAACATCTGGATACACTTTTCTCAAAAACAACTATTTGCTTGAAAGTTTCATTGCGACTTTGTTTATTTTAAAGGGCCAAATGCATCATTTGGCCTTTGTGTGATTCACCTGGTAGTGTATACCATTCACATAGTTCTTTGGTAGGTCCTATATGTCTCACGCTTAGACCATTCACATAGTTCACTGGTAGATCTTATATGTCTCACGCTTAGACCGTTCATGTGGTTCACTAGTAGATCCTATATGTCTCATGCTTATACTGTTCACGAAGTTCACTAATAGATCTTATATGTCTCATGCTTAGACTGTTCATGTAGTTCACTGGTAGATCCTATATGTCTCACGCTTAGACTGTTCACGAAGTTCATTGGTAGATCCTATATGTCTCACGCTTAGACTGTTCACGAAGTTCATTGGTAGATCCTATATGTCTCATGCTTATATCATTCACGTAGTTCACTGGTAGATCTTATATGTCTCACACTGGACCACATTCTCTCCAGCAGGGACCATGTAGAGGAGGAGTTCTGTGAAGCCATAATGTTCCTGGCTCTGCTCTGTTAAATTTCCCACTTCCAAAGCTACCTGAATTCTCTCTCTTTCTATTATGAAAACATAGATTCTTTTTTTAGTTGTTGATTTATTTTTATGTGTATGTCATTTGCCTCTCTATGTACCCTAAGGGGGCCAGAAAAGAGCATCAGATCCCCTGAGTCTGGAGTTATAGACACTCGTGAGCTATCATATGAGTACAAAGAATCAAACCCAGCTCTTCTGGAAGACTAGCCAGTTCTCTTAACCATTGAGATTCCCTCCAACCCTGAACACACAGATTCTTTAGACTCTCTTCCATTATAAATGTTACAGACCTCCTGATACCTGAAATTGAAGGAACAAAAAGAAACTTGACCTCTGAGGTACAGTTGAGAGATGGGGAAAATAGGAGAAAGTCATGCCGTGCATACCTGTGTCATTCACATCACACTATTGAACGTGTATTTCCCAGATTTAAGACTCCGATATGGGGCTGGAGAGATCCCTCAGCAGTTAAGAGCACTGATTGCTCTTGCAGACGATCCAGATTCAGGTCCCAACTCCCAAACCGTGGCTCACCTCCACGTCTGCAGTTCTCACCTCCAGGTGATTCAAAGCCCTCTTCTGACCTCAGTAGGCACTACATGCATGTGGTGTACATGCATACATATAGGCAAAACATCCTTACACATAAAATGAAAATAGATAAAATAGATTAATCTTGAGGAGTCTAATAACTTCTTGAATTAAAATTGCCATTCTTTCTCTACAAAGAATGGGTAGAAATAAACTGAGACTAATTGCGGTGTAGAATTGAATGGACCCACAACCATGAGTAACCCTAAGGCTCTCAGACTGAGAAGCAGGATGCAGGCAGAATCCAGGAATGTTAGATCTGTACTGAGGAAGAGAGAACGTAGGCAGAGGTGCCTTGCGGAGTGACTTACCTAAGCATTCTCATCGTGTGTCGGACAAAAGCCTGCATAGGGACTTCAGTTGATTCGTGTAACTCACTCTGTTCTCTCTCTGATGGCATAGAACACTGCAAGTGTGCACATTGTGGTTAAAATTCAGGGACACTGCTCAGCAGTGATGGCATTTATATAACGATGCCTAAGCAAGCATAGCAAAGTGCTTAGGTAACTGTAAGAGTAGTCATTTGTTAAGGCACCTTTATACTACATTCCCTGAGTTAGTATAGAATATATGTAGATTGGGCTGGAATTCTGTTAGCCCTGTTTAACACTGTCTAGTCCTCTGAAGATATATTTTGAATGTCATGAAATATGCTTTTTCTTTATAGACTTCTCAAAATAACAATCTCTTTGATGAAAATGAAATCGATGTGCTTCCTTTAGCTTTATCTAGTCTTCTGGTGAAGGGCTAGAATAGAGCAGGTCAAGAGCATTTGCGAGAATGTACATAAATGAAAAGAGACAGAATATTAGGTATCTGTGAACTATTCATTTCTCGAGCTCCTTTTTATATCACTCACCTTCCCTGAATTGTTCTGTTAAGCATCAGGAAGTCTATGTCTTCCTAGACTCATGCTTCTTCATCTTCTATAGTTAGGATCGTGTTGATGCCATTTGTCTGTCTGGTGTGGCCCTTTCTCATCTCCTGAGAAGATGTCATGAAGTTTAAAAATATGTAAACTTACATTTTTAAAATGTTGATAAGCAGTATTTTCATTTGAGATTCACTATAGATCTTTATGACTACAAAACTTAGTTCTGGAAATAGGTGAGTTGGGACACATAAAATTAATGTATTTGTTCCTCAGTCACATACTATGGCAGAGGCAGCTGCCTGACACCCAGAATTTATGCTCTTCTTTCTGGATTCCAAAACCCTAACTGGTAGCTAGATATTTTGCCATATAGACAAGCTGCCACATTTCTCTTCTTACCTCCAGCTGGGTTTGGTAACATGATTTGGTCATGATCAATGAAGTGTTCATAGAAACACTCCATGGGACTTCTGTGTAATTTTTTTAAAGGTAAGGGTATCTTCTTCATCTCACTACGTGAGTATGCAGGCTGGGAAGCCAGGGTGGATCACGAAAACAATGTCACAGCCTAAAATGTCAACAGGGATGCCAGAGAAGACTGAGGCCCTGGTGACCTCAGCAGGTGCTTGTGTCAAGTCTAAAGGTTAGCACCAGTGTTCATTTATGTGAGGGAAGATTTTCTCTCTAAAGAACCCTAATTGGAGTTAGGATAAATGTAGGTTGTTTTCTTAATGCTCTCAACTAGTAAAACCCTATCTTGGTAAATTAAGAATATAACTTCTAGTAGAAAATAAGTCATGTTTTAAGGTAGACCTAGTTTAATTTTAAACCAAAACATGCAGTTGGAGATGGTAAATGGTTCCCAAATGCCTACCAGTGATTAAACCCCACATTGCCTGACACAAGGGAATCTGTCTCTCCTACGATCCGTTTCTCATTGATACGGGAAGTGAGCTCAGTTGTGAAACATGCTTTTCTGTGCTGGCATCTAGGAGCAGATCTTCTTAACAGCCATGACATCTCCTGGTGCCTACTGTGTGGAACGAACTGTAGAAAGGTAGAAAGGGGCTCAGGGCAGCCACTGGAGCTTTTCACTTGTACGTTCATGGTCCTGTTCCCAAGCCCCACATCATCCTCCACCCAGGACATTGATTTCCCTCCATTTAGTAATACTTTCTCAGATAACTGATGTACTAAGTCTGTTTTTATTCTGAGGGAATATTGTCGTGGGCTCTGATTTTCAAAGAATAATCATAACCACAGGACAAGTGTTAATGTCTTAATGTGTCTCTGCTTGAGAGATGTTAATTTGAGAAGTTTTGTTCCTGAAGACTCAGTGACATCAAAAGGTTGAAGAAATCATCCAGTATTTATTACTGAGTTTCCTGCCTCTTAAGTTCCGGAAGAAAATAGAGGAAAGGATTTGATTTTAGGTCTTTATTTTTATTGGGTTTTTTTTTTGTTGTTAATCAAAATATCCACCCTGCTACTTGTGAAATTAAAATCTGTGCTAGAGAAAATAAGTACCAGCTGGGCTGCGTTTTTTTTTCTACCTCCTCTAGAGAACACTATGCAAAGGAGAGTATGCAAAGTAATAGGGCATGCTCATTTCACTGTATGTGTGCTTACCTGATGTGATACAGTAGATAATCCTCATTTCAGAGTGCTGGGACCAGAAACACAGTTTACAGAGGGTGTGACATCAGGTTACTGGAATACCTAACAGTTTTGCCAACCCTTGAGAAAATTACTCAGAAAGTATAATCTGTAGTTTTAGTAAAGGGGTGTGTGTGTGTGTGTGTGTGTGTGTGTGTGTGTAGGGGGTGAGGGAGAGTGATATGCTCATTTACATTGCGTTTCTAGGTCTTATTAAAACTACATGTTGCTCAGTTTAAGTGTTTCCCATTCTGCAAAGGTAAAAGCCATTTTCTTGTTGGAAAAAGAAAATTTTAGATATAATTTCCTAAGGTTGTTGCAAGTCTTTTAAGCCTCTACAGTTGCAACATGGAATATTAATTTCAATGGGTTCTAGATGGTTTTGGTTGATCAGATAGAAAATATCTTATATTCTAAAAACTGGTATATTCTAAGAACTTAGCCAGTAGCCTGATCACTTGTTATACAGTAGGATTTAGTGCTTTCCAGCAATACATCTTGATAAAAAGAACCTCTTATGTAAATACTAAACCTATTTTATCCTGCATAACACCCAAGGTCAGCTAAGGTATATGTGGTAGTTTGAATGAGAAATGTCCCCCGTAGATTCATGGATTTGAACCCTTGTTCTCCTATTAGTGATGTTGCAAACCTTTAGGGGGTGGAGCCTTGTTGGAGGAAGTAGTCACTAGGGGCAGGCTTTGAGTTTGCCAGTTCTTGTTCCCTTCTTCCTTTGTACAGCAGATGACATTCAGCCAACTTCTTACTCCTGCCAGCATGTCGTGCCAATCCCACCATATGGACTCCAGCTCCCTAAGCCAAAATAAGCTACTTCTTTCTTAAATAGCACAACAATAGAAAAGCAATTAATACAGCATATTTGGGGTAGTGATGCTGGATGAGAAGTGTGTAGGAATTCTGTACTATTTTTGTCATTTTTCTGTAAATCTAAAATTATTTCAAAATAGTTCTATATTGAAAGCCAGAGCGAGCCCAGGAGCACCAGTGTCTTCAAGTGTGGAGGAGAAATGAGGAAAGCTGACCATCCTCACTGACACCGTCATTGAGAGGATAGGGCAGTGCATCAAATCCAGCTGCTATTCATGCTGTGACACTTGTCATCTGACTTCACCCTCTTCCCACCTCTGGTAACCTCTTCCTTTTCTGCAAAAGTTGTTCTTGCTTCTTTAAAGTTTTTGTGGTTACTTTATTTAAGGTGAAATGTTGCCTCACTGTTGCCAAGTCACTAAAACAATCCTTCTTTCTTCATTTCTCTTTGTAATCCATTCCACACCCTCTGGGCATGCCGTGGTTAAGCCTCTTACCTAAGAGCTGGGCCTAATGGCTACTGACATTTAATCAAATAACAGTTATAATACATTTACTCATAAGTAAAAGTTGAATAAAATTTGGGCACTGACATCTAAGAGAATGGGGATTTCATCATCAAATATCTTAACAGAACCCATTTTGTTAAATAACCATAATTACAGGTTTTGAATTTATGATTCCAGAGGATTTTGCTGTTCTGCATTCTTTGAAGCCTCAGAGGCGATCGTTGTGCTCCAGCTTCTGGAAATACCTAGAATGGCTCTAAAAACAGCCAGGGCTTCTTTAGAACATCAGTCCCTGGAAGACTTTCTCATCCAAAGGCTTTATGCTCCCAGTTGTCCAAGCATGCCTCCTGCATTCAGAAAACTGTCCTGAGACCTGAGGAGAAAGCTTAATTGGTAATGTTCTTGCCTTGCAAACAGGAGGACCTAAATTTATCCCTAGAGCTCACATAAAAAGAGGGGTGGTTTGAATCCCAATGCTGAGAGGGAGGAGACAGGAGAATCCCTGGGGCTTTCTGCCAGCCTTGCCTTGGTGAGCCCAGGACAGTGACAGACCCTTCTCAAAGGAGGAAAAGGAAGAAAATGGTGAATGGTGCCTGAGGAAGAAACACCAAAGGTTATATCCTTGAATCTCTACACACACATACAGGAACACACACACGCACACGCACACACACACGTGTGTTTGAAAATATATAAGTAGATTTTTAAGATGAGTGTTTAAAATAGCATTAAAAATGCTGGTTTGTCTGGTCATATGAAGATTTGTGCTTTCCCTGTTAAGGATTTGGAATGTTTTCTTTATTGACTCTGACACAAAAGGACTCTATAGTCTTGTGCCTCCTGCTCTCTTCTGACAGTAGTCATGTTTGGTGAAACCGCTGTTTTCTCTTTGTTTCTGTGACTAAGTCTTGATGTATCAGAAAATCGTTTCCCCCATTATTTTGTGCTAACTCGAGCTTACATCTGGCGCAGTTCGCTTATGTCTGACTCATGGCAGCAGCTCAGCTGATGGGGAAGGGAGGGAGCTTCAGAATAGCCAAGAGCCTCCCCATGGGGATAAACAGCTTAACTTGGTTTGTTTTGTTCCAAGCTCCTCCTTAGTACATTGTCTGAAAAAGTGTCTCTGTGCTGGTGACTTCATTTCTTCAGTGGCTCATAATGTAATAGACTTTGTTAGTCTCTATTTATAGTTTATCTCTTGATCATGTGGGGGGGAGGGCTAGAAGCTGCTTTATTTTCTGGCTTTGGGAACTTGTTTTTTTGTTGCTGTTATTTTTATTATTATTTTGTTATTATGTGTTGTATTATGTTTGCATTTTGTTTTGTGAGACAGGGTCTTATTCTGTAGCCCAGGTTAGCATAAAACTCACTGTATAGCCCAGGCTGACCTCACATTTACTACAATCTTTCTGTCTCAGTACTCTGAATGCTAGAATTATAGACATGAGTATCATCCCTGGGCTTCTCTTTGAGTGTTTTAAGCATTTGTAACTCATATTTACTGTAAAGTTGTCTGGTAGCCCCATTTTTAATGAGGAGGATGGTAAGAGCTGCTGAACTGACACCCTTTCCTCTTCTCAGGGTTTGAAAGTATCAGGCTTTCCCAGCAGTAAAGCCCAACTCACCGGGTTCTCTGGCAGCCCAGCCTAGAAAGAGTATACCCATTACAAAAGCGACCTGAGCCAGATTCCACACAGCAATCTGTGTGCATATCATCCAGGCAGCAAACTCATGTTTTACCCACAGAGACCAAAATACCTAATGTCATCCTTTTCATGTTTGCCTCACCAGAGCTAGCCATGACAGCCCACAAGGGTAGTCTCTAAACCTCTGAGAACCTTCAGGAATATTACCAAAAAAGACCTCTCCCATAACTTAGCCAGGAGTCATACTTTTTGATAAACACACCCCCACCTGAAGAAAGAAAAAACACAGATAGATGTTACATTGTCCTCATTCAGAAAAGGGACAGCCAATGCTCCTATCATTTCTTTAAAGAGCTGGTTTGGAAAAACATTTGCGTGGATTTCATTTTGTCCACATCATGTTACAACTTCAGGAGCAGTCATAAAAATTAATACTAACTCTAAATTTGGATTTACAACCAAGTATGGGTGAACCAAGTTGCTATTGTGGTTGTTTGTTTGTTTAATAATAGCCTTTCACTAAAGAGGACATTTCATCTTAGAAAAGTATTATTTTACTATGTATCTAATTTTTCCCACTACTAGCCTAATAAATTCAAATGAAAAACCTTAAACAGACATTTAAAATATATCCTTTTAATTTTTTATGATTGTCTTTGTTTTTCATTATAAAAGTAATTCATGACCATTTTCATAGCCAAAAATACATAGAAAAGAAAAAAATTCAAAATATTTTTTGATCCACAGGTATAGACCAGAATTAAAAGCCAACTGAAAGAGCTCGACTGTACACTAATGTGACAAATACTCTTTCTGTATTTAATGGATTTTCTTAGCCAGGGGGCTTTGTATTCAATCAGTCTTTTACTCTCATACAGAATTCCTTCTAAACCTCCGATGCTCTGGAGTCCACGGCTGTTCCTTCAGGATACATCATATGATGTTCTAATTCATTCATAATGCCTTTTATACGTGAAATTGCTATATTATAAAAGTCATTCTGGGTGAAAAATTAATACCACTAGAGCCCATTGTGTGTGTGTATGCGTGTGTGTGTGCGTGTGTGTGTGCGTGCGTGCGTGTGTGTGTGTGTGTGTGTGTTTAACAGGTCATGAAATAGAATGTACACTGTATTTTTATTATTCTATGAAAATTGTGGATCAAACAAGTCAACTTCTCATTTCAGGACTTTATCTTTCAAGAATATGTGTGTTACCATAACTCTGTGTGTGTATGTATGTGTGTGTGTTTGTGTATGTTTTATGACTTCCATAAGTAAAGCAAAATTAGCTCAAAGGGAAAAATTTCCTTCTAAAAATCTTGCTTTAATTTATCTATTTTATTTTATCTAGTATTTTCATTATTCTTATTTATTTTTCTTAATTATTTTTGATTACTAGGCATGGTGGGACATAACTGTAATCACTGCACTCTAGAGTCACAGACAGGTGTTACTTGTATTGTCTACACATGAGACACACTCAAAACAGCACAAACAGAAAAAAATAAAACATTTTTTTCCTGGTTGTAATTCAAGAACAGTGAGTGCCTAGGTAGGGTGGCCCAGGGCCAGATAGGTTTATGTTGGGAGGAGTGGTAGGTAGCCATTTATACTTGAATTTGATGTAGTGTCAGCTGGGCACTTGTTTTATCTTAGGAGGCAGAGCTGTGAGTTGGGCCTGTGGATGAAGGGGAGCCTCTGCATTTACCAGGGCATTCTATATACCAGGGCCTTATCTTTATGTTTTTATATAAAGTGGTTGTTCCAACATAGGTTGTGAGAGGAAAGACTTGTGGGTGGAATCAGCCACCTATTACAAAAGATGAGCATTCTGAGAAGTGAAAAAGGAACTCTTGCCATATGTTTTAAGGGAGTCTTGTTTGATGTGGTAGGTAACCTACTCAATGACAAGCAGATTCGCAAGCAGAATGCACGCATGTGTGCATGAGAGTGCACACAGACACTAGAGTTCTGAGGTTTCTCTCCAGCTCCTGAGATAAGCATGCCTGTCAGACAGTACCTTGCAAATGATCTAAGACATTTCTTCAGTATTGGGTGTGCTTTACTGCTGTGTCCTTCTGCCACATACCACGAACACACAGATTGTTCCATGTATTGCCATGTTGAATACTGCCACCAGCCACTGCAGTTGGGGTTTGCAGGTTAGTTGTCTGGTTCTGATCTCGTGTAAGGGAGATTGCCATGAACATGATACTTTTCCACTCAGAAGGGCTTCGCTTTCAGTTGTGCATGTTCTGAGAGTAGTCAAAATAAGAGATTTTTAAAATGTGTGCTTTTGAGATGGAAACAGCAACAGATAAACTTTTATTTGTGTATAAAGGTTATGTTCTATGATTCTGAGTTACTCAAGAAAAATAGATGTCATATGTGTTGAGAAGCTTCAGGAGATATGCCAGCACATAGCTTCTGTAACCTTTGAGCATGCTCCAGTGAAAGCACATGGAGAACTTGAATAGGGCTGTGTGCCACATAAGTCATCCAGATGCTGGAGGCTGTGGCAAGCAGTGACTGTTGCTGCCCAAGGTGTTTTCAAAGACACAGGCAACTTGGCACTAAAGTGCTGAAGCACTGAGAGTCAGTTATTTTCAAGATACTGAAAATAATACAAAAACAAATTCCACATAATATTGCTTGAATGCAGATATTTACTTTCCTGTAGATAGTATCTAGAAAGTGACCCCATCTAGCGTAGGAATCTGCCTTCACAGTTCATTATACGATAACCAGGACAGGCTGTAACTTCTTGGTAGTAAGATGGGTGGCTAGTAATATAACTATTCCTCTTGACACACACACACACACACACACACACATACGTATATGTGTATGTATGTATATATATATATATATATATATAGTTAGATGTATATCATCAGATGCTTAGAAGACTCTAGCAATAACAATTTCAAATGCAGTACTTTCCAAATAGGCTCTTAGTTTGTTCTCTAATAATACCACAAGCTTTAATTGGAGGAAAAGTGAGTGTGTTGTGTATTTTTCTGAATATTGGAGATTACCCAAGAAAATCAGGTCATATGTGGAACTGACCTTGAGGATACCAAACTTGAGTAATCTGAAGATGACCTTGTGCTCATGTGACTGTCTGAGCTAAAAAAGAGCATTGTGTAACTTCCCCACCCTTGTGGATAAATGATCTAAGCCAGCGATCATTGTTCATCAATACTCATTCAGGGTTTTGTGCTTCTGATATTCTAAAAACATGAAGGTTTGGTTTGCTTTGGTTTAGTGAGAATGGGTAGTTGCTTACTTAGCTTTTGAAACAAGATCTTACTGTATCAAATTTGTGATCCTCCTACCTCAGCCTCACAAACACTTGGATCACAGACATATATGAGCATATGTGGGCAAAACAGATTTTTTTTTATATTCCAGTTTAGTGACCATATTAAATGATCAGTTAAACTTGAGAACTCCCTTTTAGAGAGACACCTTTAAAATTAAGCCTGCAGTTTGTCATTTTGTTAAGAAGAAGCCAGAACATGAAGGAGCGTACTTCCTGCCATGGCTCTCACAGTACTTGCAGGTCACTTTCTGGGAAATATGTGCCTGAGTTGACCCATATGAGCCAAACTTACAGATGTAAAGGTTGCATTTTCTGTGTGGAGAAGGCATTGTCATTATAACCATATCATTGTACTAAACTGGGGAATTCTTTTCCCAGATGGACTTTGGTAACCAGATTAGTAAAGGTCCATCCGTGTACACTACAGAATGCACTGGCATCCAAAGAGAAGCAACAGGGAAGGGAAAAAAGGGCACCACAGAAAACAAAAGCCATGATTATTTAATGTATGGACAGTCTCTTGATTCTTTTAAGTAGAACTTCATTTTAGAATCTGCTTACCCTGTCTGGAATTCATACGATTTGGTCATAATTCTTAAAATCCCTGGTCATAGGTCATCCTACAAGGACCTTGGAGTAAAAAATGTAGTATAGTCTAGACAAAGCTTTTGTAATGCAAATACATATGTTTCTGGCAAATTGCATCTCTCCTAACCTCAGTTTCCTTATCTTTAAAATGAAGAGGCTTAAACAAGATACTCTTTAAGCTTCCAGTAGCTCTAACACAGCATGCCAATAAATCTTCACTGCCATCAGCCACCCTGCATTGAGTGTTTCCTGTGAGTGCTGAGTGCCCTAGGGCCAGCTTCCTGATGCTGCCTACATCAAAGGGCACTGCTTATATACTAAAGGAGCTGAAAAGAACTAAGATGAGCAGCACAAAAGGAAGAGGCGCTAGCAAGCGTGTCAGAAAGTAAAGAAGCTAGCTGTAATAACGCAAAGCCCTTCGTACGTCTGTGAGTATCTTTAAAATGGCCTCAGATGATAGGCTTTGTAGGACAGAATCTCCCAACTGCCACACACTTTATTTAATTAAAGCCGGCCACCCTGGCAACCTTAATCTCTTAGGATAAGTTCTCCTCACGTTAAAAGACTAAAATTCTTAATTACAGACACCCAACTATCTTAGCATGTATACCGAAGCCAAATCTTGATTGCCGAACTCAGTAGAAGAAAGATATTAGGAATTCCTTTAGGACTGTTGTGTCTTTGTCTAAGTGCTTTCTGTCTTGTCCTCTGTTGGGGGAATGTGGTGGCTGGGTTCAGGGCAGCAAATAGATAGTGCGGGAGTCATAGCTACTGAGAGCTAGTTACATCGCCTGCCCTGTTGAATAAAGGGGTGGCATTTGTTTATTCAGAATGTTCATTGCGTATTTACTGTGTGTCAGGTATTCTTCTAGGACATAGATATTCAAACCTGGGAAGTTCTCATTATAATCACATACACACACACACACACACACACACACACACACATCTGACCTGAGGGGTTCTCACTATAATCATACACAGAGACATACATACATACACCTACATAAATACATAAGAATTATGCAGTGCTAAGTGTTATCAGTGTTAGTTTGGGTTTTGTTTTGTTTTGTTTTGTTTGTTTGTTTTTGAGTCAGGGTTTCTTTGTGTAGCTAACCCTAGCTGTCCTGGAACTCACTCTGTTTTCCAGTCTGGCCTCCAACTCAGAGAGATCTGCCTTCCTCTGGCTCCAGAGTGCTGGTATTAAAGGTGTGCGCCACCCGGCAGGGATTTTTTTTTTTTTTTAATAAACACATTAGTAACCCACTAGCTTTGTTCAGAACCTAAACACTTACTTGTTTGCTTTTTATTTTCCATTAGCAAACAGTTATTGAGTCCTATCAGTCACATTAAGAGGCCAGTTTCTAGGGGGATAGTTCATTTGGTAAACTATTACCATGCAAGCCTGAGGACCAGTGTTCAAATCCTCAGTACTCAGGTACAACACTGGGCCTAGTGGCATGTGCCAGTAATCCCAGCAAAGGCAGGATGGGAGGATGGGAGGCATCAACAGACAAATCCCTGGAAGCTCCTGAGCAAACCAGCCTGTTCTGTGAGGAAGGTCCTAGTGATACTGTCCCAAACTAAAGGGGGACAGTAAGTAAGGATCAACATCCCAAGTTGTTGGCTGTACACACACTACGTATGAATAAATAGATAGTTATGAATAACTAAATCACATACAGACATGTGTGTATATGTACATGTTACCTGTATATAATACTTGCTGTGTGTACTCAGAAGTAACACTTGAGCTAAGCAGATAAATAATCAAAAGAAGTCTGGATTTGTGTGCACGTGTTTGTGAGAATATTTGGTTGGGGAGAAAGTAAGGAAAGGAAGAAAGGGACTTTTTCCCTCACTCCAGCTCTTTGAACAGTGCATCGGGTGACAAACCTGTATAATGACTTCTACTCAGACTGGACAAGAAAGAAAATGTAGTATGACCGCTAAGAAACATTGTTCTTGAGTGCACACACCACTGTGAGAAAGCATTTCCTGAAAGTCCTCCCACTGCAGAAAAAATTGAAATCTCAGGGAATTTTTTTTCCCTTTATTGGTCAGATGTCCCTTCCAAGAAGCACCAGGCTGCCTCATCTCAACCTGCTCCCCTTACCAAGGAAACGGAAGTGGTTATAGTCTTTGCCACCAAACCATGGGTGAAGTGTAATTATGCTACCTCTGTGAGACAATGTAGGAGCAAACATCTGCAGGACTGAATCAAAGCCACGAATGCAGCTAGACCAAGCTGGGAATCATCCATGGACTCAGATTAAAGGAGTTGTCTTGTGTTTACCTTTCTCCTTATTTTCTTTGTAATTGAGAAGACTGACTCTGTTAGCTCTGGCACTGGGATCTGAGGGGATATATGGATTTCAGGCATTGACTCCTGCTCTAGTGTTTGCCACATCACAACTGTAAAGCAGATGGACGATGATAGTGAATAGTGGGTTTGAAGTCTGCTTTGTCCTCTCTGCACAGTTTGTTTTTGCTTTAAAAGGTCGGGATAAATAGAAAATGTTAGATGTGTTTTGACTAAGTAATCCAGTCCTTGAATTTTAGCTTCAGTAACAAAGGAGCAGAAATTACTATAAGCTTTATATCCAAAAGAAATAAAGTTACAACTGCTGTTTTTTACTTTGTAATATTTCTCTTTTATTTTCAATTACACGTGTGCATGTACATGAATACAGTACCAAGGGAGACCAGAAGAAGACCTTAGATCCTCTGGAGCTGGAGCTGTAGATGGTTATAAGCCACCAGATGTGGGTGCTGGGAGCCAAACTGAGGTCCTCCGGAAGAGCAGTTCCCTCTCTACCGCAGGGCATGGCTCCAGCCCCAGCACAACTCTGATTACTTGTCATGGTTGTTATATGTCTGTCACCATACTTAATCGCTTTCTTAGATTAAGGCATGGAACATGGTAAATGAAGCCTAAGTTTCTACTCTAGAAATGATTGTTAAGAATCTATTTTCTTTAAAAACTTGGTTTTTTGTTTTGTTTTGTTTTCTTATCCATTAGAGAGCAGAAAGACAGACTCGAACTATGGATTCAGCTCAATATGCGGAATTCTGTGAAAGCCGGCAGCTAAGTTTTTGTGAGTACAGATTTAACTTCACTTTTGGGTGTGTGAGGAATTGTGTTACAGACATCCTAGACTGTGACATGTTCTCTGTTCTTTAGAAACTGATGTATTCAATATTTGACGTTACAGAAACAGCATCTGCATTGGGGTGCCCCTGAAGATTTTGCTATGTTCTGCGGCTATACAGTCAGTTGTGTTAGGAGATTTGAGAGCATATGCATACACAGACAGCAGTGGAATTATCCGTACAGCCTTTAGTCAGAACAGTTTCTTTTTTCTTGCAATTCTTACTTTAGTTTCTCGTTTCTTAGTCATGTTTACTGAAGTACAGTATTGCTGACTGTACTGGTCCATAGTGAACATTAATAGTCATGACATCTAAAAGCTCCCAATATTAATTATAAACCCCAAATTCCCATTTATGCACACTCATGTTACCACAAAGTAGCATCTCAATAGAGTGTTTCATTTTGTCCTTAACCTCCTACTGTAGCATGCCCTGAGTGCTAGCCAGAGTCGTGAGTCAGTCCTCTTGCCACAGGAATAAGAGCAGAAAAGTCAGTGCCTTCCCATCACTGAACAGCGGTTTCTAAAAAGCACTTGCAACCTTATAACAGTGGACTAGATTGTGTGTCAATAGCCCAGTGACAACTAAAGTCCTTGGGGTAAAGGTCAAAAGAAAGGGCAATGAAAAGTCCATTTAAAAATATGACAAAGGCACGCATGACCCTGATCTGAGAAGTTATAGAAACAATGATGTCTTTAAATGAAAAACAATTGTGTGGTCACAATAACCATGTATTTGATTTGGAAAAAGAAAATGAGAGCAGCATTTTAGATCATGAAGTGAAAATAAATGACACATTTCAAATAGCGCTGCCCCATGCAAACATCAGTAAAATATACGAAAACATGTTTTGAAAGATTTTTTTCCTAACAAAATATATTTTCCAATCTGACTAACAACTTGGCATCAGACATCTGTGAAGCATTAAGTAAATGACACTTCAGATCGTGGCAATTTCAGCAAATGAGAGGGTTTTGTATGGTAATTTTGGGGTTTAAATACAGCATTCAAGTATTTTATAAGCATAAATCTCCAGCTCATAAAGTAGCATTTAGTGCAGTTGAACTATTTTTTAAATCATATTTTAAACTGAATTTACAAGAAGAAATGAAGTGCTGTTGCACACTAAAACTGATGGCCTTAGTCTGGTAATGCATCTTTCATTTGAAAATTAGATTTTATTTCTTTTCTACTGTTCCATTGAGCACACACAAGAAAACTATAGTAGATGAAGCTTAATATTTTCTACTTCTGATAAAATTACAGATAAAGTAGTATGTTATGCATAATGTTCTTTTCTGTGGGATGGGGAGAAAGGATTTTGGCATTAAAAATACTTGCTCATATAGTATCTGTGGGAGCTTCATTTGAAGCCTAGGTGGAAGAACCTGTTTTCTATGATGGAAATACCAAAGCTGAAAAGGCTCATCAGAGCAGATCGAGAAGCCAGCCCTGTGCAGGCAGAGTATTGGGCTGTTTGCAGTCTTCTCCTTTTGATGAATTACCAGCACACTGGAACCATGACCTGTTTTTGGCAGTACCTAGGATCCCTGGTGTTGTGCGTACTGGGTGACCTCCATATGCACATTGTGGCTCATGTACACATGACTCCCATACCCCACACAGACAGATATTTAAAAGTTGTAAAGATTGGACTTTAGAATTTCTCTAAAGAAATATATTTTTGCTGGGTGTTGGAGTGGCACGCCTTTAATCCTAGCACTCAGGGGGCAGGGGCAAGCGTTCAAGGCCATCCTGCTGTACAAAGTGAGTTCCAGAGCCAGAGCTACACAAAGAAACCCTGTCTCAAAAAAAAAATGAACAAAACAAACAAGCATGATATAATCATTTGTGAATTTGTTACAGAAATAGGTATGGCGAGTCTGTTGGCACCAGGTATTTTGCTTTCTGGTTGTGCAGCGGGTACTTAGACTTCTGCATTCTGAGCGCCTCCAGTCTCACAAAGACACTGCTAATTCTCTTCCTCATGGCTGAAAACTAATAATGACCCTTTTCTTACCTTCAAAATAAATAACTTACAGCAGCTTCTGTGCTTTTTCTGTGTTCTAATGCTCTGTCAGAGGGAAATGGGCAATAAGTTCCATTTTATTGATCTTGCCAAAATGCTGCCTCTTCACTTGAACTTCAGAAGTATTCCACAGATGTTGAACAAGTGTTAGTGAGCTGTTCCAGCTTGCTAGTTAGATGGAATGTTGCCTGTCAGAGGATGTGAAGACCGGTTACTTTAGAGAGATAGCTTTAAGGGGGATTATCATAATTCTGCCACATTTGACAGTTTTGGACATGTGCTTCAATAGCAGGACTTCATGTCTTCTGTGATTTATTTAAAAGAAAACTCTCCTGTATGTGGAATGTATGAGAATTCTGACTAGAGCCAAACAGCATGCTCTGAATTGAGACTTTTACAGACTAGTAAGGCCAGAATAGTCAAAAGGATGATCTTTTTTAAAGATTCCCTTGCAGATTTTATTTAAAAAAAAAAAAACAACTTTACTAACCACCTTTTACCTTCTAATTTACTAGTTATATTAGTCATGGCTAAGCAAGGTTCTATGTCAAATTCAGATTCAGCTCTACTTAGTACTGGGACAATTACAGTGTTTGATGGTTAGTTCTGTTTGTTTTTGTTTGTTTGAGTTTTTTGTTTAGGTTTTTGGGTTTTTTTGTTTGTTTGAAACAAGGTTTCTCTGTGCAACCTTGGCTGTCCTGGAATTTGCTTGTAGTCCATGCTGGCTGCAAACTTAGAGATCTTCCTGCCTCTGCCTCCCAAGTGCTGGGATTAAAGGTGTGCCCCCATCCAGACAATTACAGGTATTTAATGAAAGGTGTATGCTGCTTGGTTCCATATCTGCATCATACAATTAGGTATCCAGGAGCTTCGGGCATATTCTCTACCAACAAAGAACTAAGGTCTGAGAAATCTATGCACATAGGAAATATTTGTAGTTGTGTCCGTAAATGTTGTAAGAAGTCTGCCTTTGACCTGGATGGTCAGGATTGTGTGGATGAAGAAGGGTTGAGGGGAGAACAGACAGGAGCACAGAGACGAGACTCAAGGCCAGCTCAGTTCCATGGTAGTAAGGGCAGGTTGCAGTAAGTCTGGTTTGGAGAGTCAGGCCTAAGAATTCTAACATCTCCATAGTCAGCAAAGACGTAATAATTACAGGTTATCTCAGGCCAGCAATGCTTTATTTAATTCTCAATTCACAATTTTGAGCCTATTTTAGTAGTAGGTACATTTTGAGGATTGGATATGTAATTTTTTTCTCGGTATTCCTTCATCACAACTTCTTCCAGAGTTTTATTTCCATAAGAACTAAGTTGTATGAAGAAAGCAGCTTTTCTATGATAATAATTAAAACTCTGGCCAATGGTAACATACTCTAGAGCTCTGTGAGAAATACAAGGATGAAAAGGTGTGGTGTATCATGCCATCCATCCTAGAGACCCGAGGTTAGAGGGTGTGATGTCCCATGTCATCCACCACAGAGAGATAAAAGATCCAAGTGCATGAGAAATTTGTAGAATGAAACCATGGTATTGCTTCTTAACCAAGGTTTCCAACCTTGGATTTCTTAAAAAAAAAAAAAAATTAGACGTTAAGAGAACTTCCCAAACATTGTTTCTATGGGTGTTATTTCTTCTATGCAGTTTCAGGAGGAATATTTCTATTTTCTTACAATCATGTGAAGGTTAAAACATGTTAAAAAGTAAAACATTTCTCTTCTTTTTAATTAATAGCCAAAAAAGCTTCCAAATTTCGAGACTGGCTGGACTGCGGCAGCATGGAGATAAAGCCCAATGTCATAGCTATGGAAATTCTGGCATACTTAGCGTATGAAACAGTGGCACAGGTAAGAGTCTGAACTGTCAATCAACTGCTCCTGCTGATTTCTCCTCCCTGGGCCCATGATCAGTTCTTTATTCCACCTGCTACTCTAGTTGGGATAAGAAGAGCATACATTTTCTTTTGAAATGCATCATATTCTATAATTTAGCTCAGTTATGTTTCTTTGTATAGCTATTTCTCGAGGCTATAAGGTTTTGTTTTGTGTTGTTGTTATTTTTACTTTTTAAAAGAATAATGTGTCTAGACCTGCACAAACTTAATATAGTCTACATTCCAGCTCACATGCCCCACTCCTAACTGTGGAGCTTTTGACAGTGATGGCTTCCAAGGGAGAGAGAACCAATTTTATTTAAGGTTCTATCCCCTGGTAGGTTAACCATGCTCCAGCGGGTGTCCCTACTCCCAGGCATATAAAGCCAGCACAAATTGGACTAGGATTATTAAAACAGAAGACGAGGATGGGGTAGATCTGGGAAGAACTAGAAGAGTTGGGGGTGAATATGAGTTAAATACATTGTTGGCATGTATAAAATTCTTGATAGTTTAACAAAAATATATTTTAAATGTCTGATTCTTCAACTTTATTGTAACTATATATGGAATGCCCACTTTTTCTCAATGTTGAAGTCTTATATCCTCAACAGATTTGTTTAAAATCTTGTTTCTGATTTTTTAAATAAGTGGCTGTCAAAGTCTGTGACCCCTTTATCTCTGGAGATATGCAAGTGTGGTCCCTCCTGGGTATGGTCACTAGGGTACAGGATCAGCCACTTGTTAGCCCATTTTGAGAATGGAGACCCCTAAGCTAGCCTGGAATCCCAGGGCTCACAGTACAGAAATCCCCATTTAAAATGCTCCATTGTTGATAACAAAATGAAATTTGAAAGCTGCTCCCTTAGAAAATCAAACTTGTCGTTTGTGATTGTGAATTGGCCCAGTCACCAGTCAATGAAAGGTTGTGCTCACTTCCAAATGGATGGCAGACAGTATTAATGTCAATAACCTTCTGAGTGTGCTACCCTCTTCTATGGCATTAGTGATTATTTCCAGTTATATCACTTTATATTTGTTACTCTGTTCTTCAGGTAGTGGATCTGGCTCTTCTCGTGAGGCAGGATATGGTTTCCAAGGCAGGGGACCCCTTCAGCCATGCCATTTCTGCAACCTTCATTCAGTATCATAACTCAGCTGAGGTGAGTATCAGAAAATCTGAGAACACATCTATGTACTTGTTACATGTTGACATTAGTTCTTCTCTGGAAAGCGTTTTATAGGAATGTGTGGTCTTTTCTTAGAGAATCTTAATCCATTGACCATTTACACAAATAATGACTGAGCATTTCCTGTGCCAAGCCCTGAGGAGCCATTTGATATAATGACTCTTTTTCACCCTTTGACCCCTTTTTGTTTTTTAAAAAATAAATAATGAAATTTAATAAATTTAAAAAAATCTTTTTAAAGAATCCTTGTCTTTCCTAGCCCTTCAATGACAGACAGATGATTGCAGAACCTGTCTTGCTCTGAGACATGTGAAGTGAATAAATTAGTCTATATAATTACATAATGCTGGAGAAAGCTATTTCTTTGTAGCTCAAATGATGAGAGCTGCTGGGGCTGTAGATCAATGGTACAATTCTTGCTTAGTCTACAAGAAATCAAGAGACCCTGGAGTGAACTGGGGATGTATTTTTATGTAATAACTCCTAATATTTATTCATAACTTTCCGTTTCATTTAGTGATTTATCTAAACAATAATTTATATTGACATGGCTCCATCTAGCCTCAGTTTGCATTTTGGCACCCCTTGTCTGCTCTATCTCCCTTGTGCTGCTGGGATGTTTTCAATAGGAATTGAGAAATTTCAACATGTGTAACCTTTGCATAACTTTGCACGTTGTGCCTGAAAACAAGAGATGCAACAGAACATGTCGAATACATCCGTCAGCATTTGAGTGTCTTAGTAACAAACGCAGCAGTGTCTTATCATCTACTCTACGAGCCATAGGAGACAGAGTAGGTTCACATCTGCATGTGTACTTATAAAGTGAGTTTAGGTCAAGTTGGCCGAAATGTGTAACTTGAACACAGCAAAACCCATTTAATAGTACTCATCTATTTCCTGTTACTATCTGTGGATGAGTATGGTAGCTCAGACCGCTTCTAAAATACAGTTATGATTTGCTTTATGCCAAGGATTTTTTTGAATGTCTGAAAAAAAACTATAAATCCTTTTCTGGATTTATACACATTTTTTAGTATAATTTTGGGTTGTTCAAAGAGACCCTGAAGCCATTCTATTAGTCTGTGGATTCACCATGGACCCCAAGTTATATATTCTTCGCTATAATGCTTAGGATCTATGCTATGATATCTTCGCATATAGTATCTTACTAACAAACCAGAAGTCAACTCAACTTTTCTCATAGCCCTTGGAGAATCAGATTGTCTTGAAATCCAAGTAGGGATTGAAATGTTTATGGCCATTAAAAAGGTCATACATCATTATCAGTCAGCATGCTTGAAAACTTCCTAAAGCTTACTTAGTTGATTAAACACTCTTTATTTTCTTTATGTTTCAAACCCCAATTATGATGTCAAAGAGTGCCCTTTGCAATGTCTTTGATGCTTTATGAGTATGTGTATAGTGTGCTTTCCATTAACATCAGACAAATTTGTTGTAACATTTCTAATTGAGGAAATTTACTGTGAACATAACAACCCAGTTTTTCCTTAGCATTCAAGTGATTGCTTGCAAGTCTCAGAAAACACCCCCAACATCCCCATCCTTCTTTCTTGTTTCTCCAGGGTGGCCAAGCTACCCTGGGCAACTACTCAGCAACCACAGGCTCTTTTCCCAGCTAAAGAACAGTTGAAAAAAATGTCCTATGTGTAGTGGGTTTCCTGGGCTCTCTGGGAGTCAGGAGCATGAATCTCAGAGAGATTCCTGACAGACTGTCAGTGTCTGCCCCAAGCTTTCTCCTGGCCTGACATCCACCTACTCTCCCTCCCCTGTGACTGGTAGTCAAAGTAGACATTTACAGAGACTGTCTCCCTTCCTGCCCTTTATTATCTGATAGAACAGAGATAATTCCATGCTAAAGCAGAATTCTCACTCATCAGCATTGCAAATCAGTAGTTAACATGAAGAATTGTGCCAAATATGGGCCAGAGGGGCATCTGGAGAATGATAGTGGCTGTGTTCAGAGAGACTGAATGATTTGTAAAACAAACAAGCCAATAGATGAGCAAGCACAGAAGCCAAGTTAGTGTATTATACTGACTTCCAAATGAACCATCTAGAGAATTAAAACACTCTCATGTGTATGCATGCATGTCGACATCGAAGTGTTGAAGGTATGGAAGCTAGCGGGAAAGTTCATTCTGGGCCTCAGAGGCAGCAAAAGCACATTGTACAAGGACTGGAAGTGAGTAACTCTGGTAAAACTAAAACCTTACCAAAGAGAACTAATTGGAAGTTCTATTTTAAAAAATTTAAAACTTAGGATTGTGTAGTGTTACACACTACTGCGAATTATCAAAGACTAGTTCAAGATCTCGGCTGAAGTATGATATTAAAGAGATGCTCTTAGGAGATCCAGACATCAGTGCCAGTGTATGGTAATCAGTCACCAGGTTGACTGGGTTCATCTTGTCTGAGGGGCATCATCCTTAAACACTAACTACATGAGGAACCGGGCTGGTTAAGCTTGGGTTCCTGACACTCGACTAGCAAATGTAATAGCAATGGTTTTCTATATATTTTTTCAGCATATGGTTTACACACATGTGGGCATGATCCCTTGGAGCTATGTAAATATTCCAAAATAGTTTTCTTAAAATTACAAACTCTGAAACAAAACTGAACCTAAGCATTTTGAGCGAAAGATACTCAGTCAAAATTAGCTTTACTGCCTCTTGTTTGATGGTGTCTCCAGACAGTCTGATCAAGGAAATACTGTTGAGACCAGTACCAGAATTTCAACAAGGGGTTTGCAAAATCTAACATCATTTCTTCTACTATATTATAGAGAATGGTTGATCTTCAGAGTGCATGGTTAGTATGATTAATAGAATGAGGAAGGTGTGGGTAAGACTATGTAAGAAAATGACTCATAAATCTTTAATATCTATAGATTCTTAAAAGCCAGTATTGTTATTTGACAAGAAAATGTCTTGTTATGGCATTTAGGGACCATCCTGTTGGGCGCACAGAGGTCCTTTCATTCACAAAAAAGCACTGGGGAAACCAGAAATGCTGAACATACAGTATTATCTCTTCAAAGAAAGAAAGGTGTAACCTCTTTCCTCTTAGAAGGCTGGTTAATAGCCTAGGTGACTTTGGCTATCTCTAGGGTCAGACCACACCTGCCCCCCCCACAGGCATTTACCTGCCAGTGCAGGGACCTGTTTCCTAACTCCATCCTGTAGGATGTCATTCACCCAGTGAGCGCATGTGAAGGGGAGTTAAGGGGGAACTGTGGAGGAGCTTAAAAGCCTGTCTGTGATAACTGGCTCAATGAAGTTAGAAATTGACCATAGAAAAGAAGATGCTAAAAGGACAGTTCTTCAAATATTTGAGATGAAATAAATAACAGGCTTGTACTTCAAATAAATAAAAGAGCAGTATTAAGAAAGGGAAGAGGACATTGCAGACTGGAAGACTCGGTGATCCTAAAATGATTTTGAGCTATGGGGAAAATGCTGGTAGTAACTAACACACACAGTGTCTAAAAGCCATCCATCCAGTCTGGGGAGAGTTTAGAGACTCTTTTGGAGACTTGTAAATTTAAAATACAAGCAAACTTTCCATGTTATCCAGCAAATTTAACTTTAGAGGCAGTACATGTAGAATTTTTGTCTGAATAATTAGATTAAAAATTATTATAACTAGAACTTTAGGGGAAAGACATCCATTTCTATGGAATAGACAAGAATAAATTTTTAAGCTGTAAATGGTATTAAGTGTAAAGATAATGTATTGCTAGGAGGTCTGGTCAGTTCATCTCAAAGCCATGTCTTTGTACAGGGGTCCTGTTTGAAGTCCTGTCCAGACTCTCCTGAGAACACACCGCCTGCTACACCAACAGCTCCCTCTTCTGGATCTCAGCATTCCGGGAGAGCCACATCCGGATCCCTGGGGAATGGCAGTACAGGACAAGACTCTAGTAAAAGCAAGCAGAGAAAGAGGAAAAAGGTTGGTAGGCTTTGTTGTGGTGGTGGTTGTTTGTTTTGGTGTTTTGGATTTGGTTTGACTTTCTTCCTTTCTTTTTTGATAGAGAGTGGAGAGAAAAATTTTGGGTTTAGGGGGTTTTTATAGTTATGAAAAAATGGTGTGGGTGTGTGTGTGTGTGTGTGTGTGTGTGTGTGTGTGTGTTTCTCACAGCTCAAAGCTTAAGAAGCAGTCAGCTTATAGGTACCCATAATCAATGACCTCTAGTCAGACTTGAAACAACTTTTGGGTACTGTTACCAGTCTAGAGGCAGTGGGACCTGGGAAGATGAAATCCATAAATGAGGTGGACTAAAGTCTCATGCAATAGTCAACTTTATTCAAGCATCAGACAGTTTATAGCTCAGGGTTAAGAGGAGTCACATGAATAAAGTGTCCAATCACAAGGGCAAGTCACACGTGGTGGGTAAGCCACCCAGGGCAAAATCTTGTTTTTTCATGAAGGCATATAAACAAGCAATAGCCAGTTGCAGTGACTAATCTGAAGTGAACTCACTCCTATTCACTACATCTGGGAGGGGCACAAAGGCATAATCTAAGAACAATTCCATGTTTTTAAAGAAACAGAGGTCACTTGTGTCTTGGTTTCTTGGAATTTCTTACAAGCACTCAAATCTACTCACATACCTCCATTCTTGGACCGTGTTCCACCAGTACGCATAAACAAGATATTTTTCTCAAGGAGAAGTTAAGAGAATTCTAATGTGAACACTATCCTTATTGCCATCCTGCAATATCTCTCTCTCTCTCTCTCTCTCTCTCTCTCTCTCTCTCTCCCCTCTCTGTCTTTTTCTCTTCCCCTCCCTCCCCCTCCCCTTCCTATCTCTCTCTGTCTGCTGTTACCACTAGCTTTACTTTAACCATTCTAATGGATTTTTCACAGGTAAGGAATTAATATATGTAATGAGAAGGTAGTACCAATTTGTAGGAGTTCTATACACATGCCAGGTAAAGGGTCTGTTGTTGCATGCTACTTTACATGGGCTTTCTCACAGTTTGTGACTTACCTTTTGATCAGCTCAGTGGTATCTTTTTGAAGATAGGGTTTCACTTTATAGCCCATACCGGTTTCATAATCTCACTGCCTCTGCTCTTGAGTGCTAAAACGACAGGTGTGTGCCACTGCACCATCCCCTTAATAGTGTCTTTTAATCTACCTAAGATGAATTTCTGGTGAATTCTAATTTATCCTTTTCCTGCTTCTGGGTCATGATGATATTCTCGTTTTCTTCTGTAGGCTTTATATTTTACATGTAGTTCTATTAATGTGGGCAAAGTAATTTATGCAATATGCTGTATAAGCTGAGGCCATATTCAGTGTTTCTTTTTTATTGTTTTTTGTTTTTGTTTTCTCTATGTTACAGCCCTGGCTGTCCTGAAACTCATTTTTTAGACCAGGCTGGCCTCGAACACACAAAGGTCAGCCTGTCTCTGTCTCCCAAGTGCTGGGATTAAAGGTGTGTGCTGCCATAGCCTAGCTTTGGGTTTCGTTTTTTTTAATTATGCATATGTGGGTTTTGCCTGCATGTATGTCTGTGTCATATGCATGTAGTGTCCTCAAAGGCCATAAGAAGGTGACTGATCCCTAGGATCTGGAATTACAGACCTTTGTGAGCTGCCAGTGGGTGCTGAGAATCTAACCTGGGTAGGGAGGGTGAAGCCCTGAGAGGGTCTCCTGCGCAGTGGCAAGGAAAGCACCCCTGTCCACATGATACAGATTACATGTTAATGAGTTGGCCCATGAACCATGGCTCTTTCTTTGGAAAGTCTTCAAACTTAGCCTGAGATCTAATCTACCTTTGGGAGAGAATAAGAAAAAGTTGTCTGAGATTCAAGGTCCTGAAACCATGAACTATTCTAAGTAAGAGAATGACTGAGAAACACTCCTTACCTTGTCCAGATTTTTACAACTTAGAAGAATCAGAACCGGTATAAACATGGCTAGAATTCAGAGCCAACAGAAGTTTTTATCTATTAATAATTTCTATCTACCACCCTTGAGAGTTCAAACTGCTAAGAGATTTTGTGCAATAACTAACAAAGACCAACAGAGGCAAGAGTCAGTTCAGGGATGTGGAAGACTCGGTCTGATGCTTGAGCATCCAGTGTTTGACATCAGTCTCTGGATGAAGAAACATGACATGAAAAGTTGGAGTATGTGTGCAGCTGAGAGGAAGAGGAACTGACATGTGGACTTTACCAAGTCACCGAAGGAAAGCCAGCCATAGTGATGAGCACAGACACTTCTGCTGATGTAGGCAACAGGACACTATATTCTGTCAAAGTATATTGACTTTACTATTGAAAATTTAAACAGTACCTAAAATGTCAGGCTAATGAGAATGGAAAAAATGAATTGGTAAATCTAACACGCCTTGTGTATTTGAGGTATATATACAATTCTTGGAAACAAAGAACAAATACCTTTAGTGTTATTTTTTCCTAAACAACTTTGAAGATTAGAAAATACCAGAATCACTACTAAATTAGTATTTCTAAATGTGGAATATTTCTTTAATTTGAAAAGATTCTAAACACCTTGATAAGGGACTGGATATTGACATAAGGTATTTGTTGAGATGAAAAATATTACAAGTAAAATAAACTTTTAAATTACAAATCTCTCTTCTGGTGAACTTGGTGGACAAACCAAGAAAATGTAGAAGTGCCTGTGGTAACTTCATTCATGTTAATGCTAACAGTTACTAATAGTGGCAGATGAGTATGAACTTGGCAAAATGGAAAAATTGAATGGCATTTTCACGAAAAATGTATGTATTTAACTTTTATAAAGGTGAAGTTAACTTCATTTTTTAAAATGATGTGTCTCCCAATGTGTCTTGCCTCCATATTTACAATCAGAAGGGGTGGAGATGACTCAGTATGTAAGAGCACTGACTGGTCTTGCAGAGTACATAGCAGATATCAGCCCTCTGCTACTCCAATTCCAGGGGATCTGATGCTTCTTCTAGCTTCTGCTGGCATTACATGCTTGGGACACACAGATATATAGGCAAGCGAAACACCTATACAAGTAAAATGAAAATTAGTAAATCTTTTTTTTTAAATTAACAAACAGAGGTCATTTCTAGTTTATTATTCTACCATAGTCCATTCAGGTTACTTGAGTAAAATGCTATAAATTATGTGATTTACCAACAAGAAATTTGTTTCTCACATTCCAAAGACTAGGGAGTCCAAAGTTAAGATGCTGGCAAATTCATTGGTTAGTGAATGCCTGCATATAATTTCATGCATAAAGTCATCTAGCCTCACATGGGAGTAAGAGTGAGGGTCTACCCTCATAATTGTATCACCTCCTAAAGCCCTTGGACATTAAGATCTCAATGTAGAAATCTGGAGAGGACAGGTAGATTCAGACCAGATAATCTGCTATTTCAGTTTCCCCAGATCCTATCAGATTGCCATTACAAAGCTAAGAGATTTGGTGCAAAACCTTCTATAAACATAATCAAATCTATTGACAAACTTAGAAAGTCTTATCTTTGCCTTGAGTTAAGAAGTGAAAACCAATTAAATACAATTTGCAAGGAGAAAATGAGGAATTTAGGGGAGTTCCATAGAAGAATTGTACATAGGAAGGGCTTAGGACTTCATATTGTGCACAGGATACTGACCTCGGTCTTCTTCACTTCCTCCTGGGTTCCTTCCAGAAGAGTTTCTCTTTAGGTTCTAAATTCAGCTTACTACTTGCATACATTTCCACTAGTGAAGAGGATCCTGCCACCTCCTTGATATAGGCATCGACTATAAAGGCAAGTGTGCAAGTCGCAGAGTAAGATGGACACACTAAAGAGACTTTGCCCACATCTGGGACCTGATGGTTGTATTTTATTCCTATGTGTTCCTTCCAAGGGTGAAATGAAATGGACTGAGAATTGAGAAAGCACTCAGAGAAACAATGTATACCTTTTCATCATTGCCAAAGTGAAGGTTAAGATAACTTAATCCATGTTGATGTGGGCACAGAAGAGGTAGAGAAAGATCCTCCATGAGTTCTGATTTGGCTTATTTCAACACTTGTTATAACAAAGTAATCAAGAGCTCGTTTCTTTTATGCTTTGTCTTCCTTTAGGTTCAGCTTGGAAAGCTAGCAGATATTCTCGTTTGGTAGGGATTTCCATTGTTTTACTCATTTGTACGTAGACTGAAAGTGTATTTTCAAAGTTCAGGTAGACTGAAAGTGTATTTTCAAAGTTCAGGAAAGTATCATGAAAAGTAAGTCTTCCTCTGACTCCTGTCTTCTAGCCAGCCACTTAGCCTGCTCGAGAGCCCTGCCACTTTATTCACTGAACCCTCATAGAGACAGTCCATGTTTAAATGGATAAGCAACATCTGTTTGTGGCTGTTCTGGAACTCGCTTTGTAGGCCCAGCTGACCTGGAACTCAGAGATCCTCCTGCCTCTGCCTCCCGAGTGCTGGGATTAAAGGTATAAGATGTGTACCACTGCCTCCTGGCTTCGTCTTTCTTTTCAATAACCAGTAACCCAGTGCTGAGTGACTGAGTGCCTGGTCTTTTTAGATGATGTATCTTAGGAATCACACTGTAAGAATCATCCCAGAAGGGCCCATAATGGGTGTCATCTTTTCTGTTTCTTTGAATGACTGTATCATAATTTATTTACCCAGTCCTACTGGTAAGCATTTAGTTGTCAATCCAAATAGTACTGTATTAACTACTCATGTGTATATTTATGAAATATATCATTAGGAAAATTCTTAAAGGAAAAATTGCTGAGTCAGAGAGTCTGTGCCCATTCATTTCTGTGAAATCGTCTAAAACTGTTATCCAAAAGGTTCTCCATGCAGAATTATATTCCCTATGGGTAACCATGATGTCAGGCTTGTGACAGTTATCAGAACAACTGTAGTAACTGTAGGCTTGGGAAAATAAATGACACTAATTGGGTGACTGAGTGGGTTCTAGAACACAATTACAATAGCATATAAGCAGAATAGTTCTTTATCTATCCATACAGTTGATAAACTGACATCTGGTGCCTACTGTGCTTTTAGTTGGCTTACTGTGTCGAGTAAGTGCTGATCCCATTTTGATCCTTAAATAATAATCTGATCCCAGCAATAGCATTATAGCATGTCACTTAATGGACTGAGAATTCAAAAAGTATTTTAATTGTTTGAAGTTGTATCACACACATACACATATACACATATATACATGTGTGTAGATGCACATATACATGTATATACATACATATATTTAATTTCTTGAGTTTGTACTCATGCTCTCCTTGCATATAATCTTTCTTATGTCTTTTTGTGATTTCAAATATGGCTTTAATATATGAGATAAAATAAGAAGGTTTTATTTTACTTTATCACAAGGACACCTAAATATTAAGAATCAAATTAAACAATCTTCTAAGACAGTCCCCAATATGACAAACATATGGCCATTTTACATTTCTTCATTTTAATTCATGGCTCAAGTCATTTCAAAAATAAGCCCAAGAATCTCCCAAGAAACATTATAAACTTTTTTTGAAAAGAGCTTCCTGTGGGTCTTTCAACAAGCCCCTGTGACACTTTTCGCCGGCACACAAGTGGCTGTATGCTCCTACCTGACATGCAGGCTTGGGTGAAATATTGAAGGCATAAAAACTGCATTTGGTAGGTCTGCTGGGACGGGGTCATGGAAAAGTCATCTTTGATTTGTTAATGGAACTTTCTTTTTAGATGTAGTATATGGCAGCAGTGATGTGCGTCCTAAGGGGAAAATGGCCCATTCTATAAAGGTTTATTTTCATATTTTATACACTGTAGTCTGTTGTGTGTTTTTGATTTAGTAACAATTTATGTGTTTTTCTGTCCCAGAGCACTGCGGCCTGTGGTGTCGAGGCTCACAGCGATGCCATCCAGCCCTGCCACATCAGAGAAGCCATTCGACGCTACGGCCACAAGATTGGCCCTCTTTCCCCATTCACAGTACGTAATAACAGAGTTATAAAAAGTTATATTTATAATCTGAAAGAATCTTGATTTTCAAGTGGTCAAATGAAGAAGCGATGGAATTGTTGAAAGCAATTTGTGGTGGCTGTAATTTTGTTGTATAAAAGTAGCATAATTCTCTTGGGAAATAAAAGTTAGTCATTTTTGTCTCTTTTTGGAGGGGCAACTTTTTTCTACAAAATATTATTTTCTTTCAATTACATATTAAGCTTTTTGTTGGAGCTTATAGTTTCTATTTTTTCAAAGCTTCAGTTTACAAAACTTTTCGTCAAATTATATGTATCCAAATGTTGCTAGAAGCGTTTTTGTATTTAGAGTTGGTTAGACTGGCACAGCCACTTCTATCAGATGTCCTTCTCCTAAACATACTTTGAGTTGGAAGAAGAAGAAATGATTTCTGTTCTGGCTTTGAACAGGGCTCAACTGCAGACAGGCTTTCACATCTTTAAATGATTTGAAAGCTTATAATCAGGGCTTGTTTTTAATGGAGAATTGAAGACTTGATATTTCAGCAGCCTTAGGAGTGAGTGTGTGTCTGTGTGTGAGTTCTAATTGAATGCTCATCTTATAGCCCTTGCCTATATTTTTATTTATCTTAATGGAAATTTCTCCAACTCCTTCTGCTTCCAACAAATAGGGTTTGACTTTCAGAAAGGAGACTCAATTTGCATAACCAACGAACAGTAAAACTTACTTTTTGTACATTAATTTTGTTGTACATATTGACTTGCAGTGCAGAATATGCAAGACAATATCTGATTAATAAACAAATGAATAAATAAGACGTACACAGCATACATTTCTACCTAAGTACAACTTACTAGCTTTTAGTCTGGGGGTAATTTCTTCTAAATTATATCATGTCCTTTTTTTTCTTGTGTCTAAAGATTTTAATTCTGTATTATAATTAGTAACTGAAAATTACATGAATTCTCAGTGTGGCAGCAAAATACATTTAGAAATGTCTCCTGAAGTCCTTTGTAACATTGACCATCATTTTGGTATTTAAAATCTTTCTTATACTTGTTTATGTTTGATGTTGAGGATTAGATCCAGGGCCTCACACACATGCTAAACATACATTCAACCATTGATCCAGAACATGATTTGAATCCTGCTGATTAGAGTCACACCACCAACCTCTGAATATTTTTCAGGTCACATAATGAAAAAGAAAAAAAATAAAATTGAGTATCTTTTTAAAACAGGATTAGTTTAAGCAATACGGCAAAAGAAAAACAAAACTCCAAAATGTGAAATTTTGAAAGTAACAATTTTAAAATCAACTCAGATAGAAAGAACTATCCTTTAATAAGGGATTGAAAATATAAACGTATCCACTCCTAGATAAAAGCTAGATAATGCCTGAAAAGAAAAGATGAGAGCCACATACCAAAGATCCAGATGCACTTGACAGGCAACAAGAGGAAGCACAATTTGTGAGAAGCATCCTAAAATAGTATCTGCAAGTCATGAACAAAACTTAAAAAAGAAAAACATACCTAATGCAAAGGGGAGCACATCACTCTTCCAGGCCATCAAAGGCAGTAGTACTGCTTCCTTTATTCGTGGAACTCGCTGGTGTCAATAATGAGGCAATTGCTGGAGGATCCTCTCAGTTGATGACGAAATCATGTGTGTGAGTTGATAGCCTTAGGAAAGTGGATGTGGGTAGGACTACTGAGAGCTCACGGAACCCTGGCAGAGAGAACGGCTCTGCTTCTTGCTGTCTGACCTTACACAGGCCACTTCATGTCCTCTAATGCTCAGGGATCTTGATGCCAGTGACATTGATGCTGCTGCTCTGAGGGTAAAGTCTGCCAGGGAGTCTCGGAGCCACTGGAGTCCCTTCAGCCGCTCCACGCCTTTATTTCTGTTCCTTTCACATTCTCTCTCAGAATAATTTGAAATTGAACACAGTATTGACCATAGTAAATTTCTGATTTCAATTGTCTTTGACCTAAAGAACCTACAATTTCACATAATTTGACCGAGTAAATTATAAAACTGAGATTTTATCTTCTCTCACCCGATTCAGAATGAAAAGCAATGATATTAAAATAGCATATTTATTTGGAGAACATTTAGTTTTTAAACCAGTTTTATATGATAAATGTGCCATGTTAATTATTTTCTGGGAATCAGTAGGATATACATATCCAAAGAATATAATATATGTGTGTGTGTGTCCTTTTCTTCAGTCAATAATGATTTAGAACTCCCAGAAAATTTATTGAGAAAAAATTGACTTTCCATTAAAAAAATTTAAGTTTCTAGCCAACGTCTCCTTGTTATTTACATTTGTAAAATATTTGAATATTTAGAGGTAATTGAACATTCAGACAAATCTAATGTCTTCAGGTATTGATATTATTCATTTGTGTAAAATTCTAAGTCAAAATAGTCAAAGTTGGACTAGGAGGCTGGCTCAATTAATAATGCACACATCATGCAAGCAAAAGGACCTGAATCAACTCTCCAGCACCCACATGGAAATCTGGGTGTATCAGCAGACACCTATAATCCCAGTTCTGGGGAGCCACAGACAGGAGGGGGAGCTTGCCAGCCAGCCTGGTGTAGCTGAATCTACAAATGCCGGGTTCAGTAAGAGACAAGGAACAATAGAGAAAGACATCTGAAATGAACCTCTGAGCCTGCACATACTTGCACAACTGCATATGTTCACATGTATATTTATGAACACAGACACACATAAATAGCCCATGTAACTACATACCATGTAACTTTTTCTTTAAAACTACAGTAGGAGGAGTTGCTACAGGGGATTTTCCATCCCTGTCCATTAACCTAGGATGTATGGACATCTCTCAGTAACTAGTGATATTAGACTATACCATCCTAAGACCCACTAACATATATATATAGTCAGAGGTATGTGTGAATGTGCATTTGAATGAGTGCATGTGTGTGCACATGTACACATGTGCATGCCTACATGCATCATGGTAACAGGGTAGAATATGCTTGTAGCCATCAAAGAATGAACTCCATCATGTACTTGCAAGGTGTCTCAGGGAATACTGAAAGCCTTTCTTAGGTCCACACTCTCGAGCTCTAACAAGCTGTAAGAAGCCTTGATTCCACCTCAGCAGTTGAGACAGCTAAAAGGGCTTTCTTCTAGGGATGCACTTGGTTATTTAGGCTAATAACCATGCTTATGTGCAGAATTTTATTCTCTCATACTCTAGCTCCATAGACAGTTACCTGATCCTATATGCAAGCTCAGGGAGTTAATGCATTTTTCTACTTGACTATCAGGAGAAGCTAAAACAGATGTAGGCATTACACATGGGATTGTGTCGTCACACTCAGTGGACAATCTCTGGTTTTCAGAATTGCAGGGCTGGTTTCATATGAACCATTTTCAGTCTATCCCACTGTGAGCACAGCTTGAGCTTGAAGCTAGGTGACCAGGGGCTATGTGGGTACTGCAGGGGCGGGGCCATGTTTAAGAGTGTCTACTGCAGCAGGCAAAAATACCTTTGTAGGTGTTCACAGTGGACCTTACAGAGCTGGGTAACTGCATCTCCTATATTCAGAGCTTTCTACCTCGGGGTATTCTGTTCAGCAGTTGGAGGTATATATGGTAGGATGGCCACAGTGCTGTGCTCAACATATATTTAAGGTCATATGCAAAGTAAAAAAAAAAAGTGTATCCAAAAAGAATCCTTGTTTTCCTGGCTCGTGTTGTAATTATAATTTGATTTAAACCAAATCCCCTAGGCTGCATATGTATGAACTGACGTTCCACCCGCTTCATGACCTCAAGCTGTGAGAAGAGAAAACTTGGAGCCCATATGTCAGTCAGATGTGAAGTCTCTGCCTGGCACCTGGGCAGGCTTTCTTACTGGTTGGAGTCACTTGCTGCTCTGGGTATGGACCCAGTCTGTGGAGTAGGCTCCAGGTCTGGAAAGATTTCGACGGATTAGTTGACAGAGGTCATGAGGGAGCTCCATGTCAGGCTCTGAATTTGCCCAGGTGCATTCAAGGTGATAGTTACCCCGTGCCCCTGGGGAAGTACTAGGGAGGGAGGTTTTGAGTTCCTTCTCTGGCTCCCGAAGTTCATAGCCTCGCCTACAGGTTGCCGTCAGTTCCAATTTAAACACTCATACAGACCTCAGGGTTTCCAGTGGAGACGTTAGAAACTCTGTTTCTGGCTTTGACTCATATTCTGCATTCCTGGTCCAACCCCAACACCTGTGATGACATTCTAGACTAATTAGGTAAGCACTTAATAAGTAAATGCATATAGCTGACAAACTTCCTCATCCAAGCAGGCTGTCAGTGAAGAGGAGGGGAGGAAACCGGAAAAACAGAGAAAGCAAACCAGCGTACAGTCTGTATTGAGCTTCTCTCAGAAGCTATTGTCTAGTAAAGGCAGTGTGATGGGCTCACCTTGCACTGAACTCCCTTCACTTCAGTGCTAATGGTTAGGCAGATGATGTCTGTCATCCGCACAGTGCATTCACAAGTGGCCAAATAAAAAAATGAGGCAAAGCCATTCTGTACACTGCTATGAATTTACTTTGTCACTTACCAGAACTGGAACAATTCAACACTGTACCTTCCTGACAGAACACAGCTCATTTCATGTATCTTTAAAGCTTAGCACTTGCTATCTGAGTATAAGGGCTATCCCCTTACAATATTAGAGCAGGTACTTCTACTGAACAACACAGTGGAAGGATCAGTGTTAGCATCCTCCATATCCTGAGCTTCTTTATAGCTTGGTATCTCCAATTGATTCAGTAAATATTTGCTACAAATTTTGTTAAAAACATGTATGTTAAAAAGGGGTACCCAGGTGTCCCTGTTTGCTGCTGAGAGTTAAAGGTGGGCAATCTATCTCAGAATCAGGAGAGAAAAAAAAGAGTGCTCAATCTGCCAAGCCTAGGAGCTTTTGGAGGGTCATTTACATATGAACCAAATTTGCCAGAAAAAAGACAAATGAGTGGCAGTTTTGAAAAGGCAGAAAGAACAGAAATCCGGTGGGAAAGAGTGAGCTGCAGGAAAGTAGCGTGGCTGCTACGGCAGATGTGAGAATCGGCTTTGACAGGAGTCTAGAGAAGGTGCTAAAGAAGGTTTGTTTGTTTGCTTGCTTGAGATAGAGTCCGAAGTTGGCCATAAACTTCTTAGACAGCCAAGGGTGAATTTGAACTCCTGATCCTCCTGCCGCCTCCTCTCAAGTGCTGTGACTGCAGGTGTGCTAAGAACCATGTCCAGTTGCATGGTGCTGGGGATGAAATCCACGACTTCCACATGTTTGGTGAGCACTCTGTTGGTGAACTACATCTACAGCTCCAGGAAGATTCTAATCCAAACCCGATAACCTGGGCTTGCTAGATCTTATCTGGAAATTTTAAATAGCTGATGCCATCAAGGAGATATTTTAGTGTTTGGGGGGTTTTTTTTGGGGGGGGTTGTTTGTTTGTTTGTTTTGGGACGAAGAGTAGATTTGAAGCTCTCTACATTAGAGAACATAACTCTGATGGTAATGGGGAGAGAGAGTTGCCTGAAATAATGTGGTAAACACCAAAGAAGTGGCCACTGCGTCATGTTGCAGTGGGAAGCCATAAGAGTCTCTCCTTGCGTAGAGGTAATTCAAAGGAAGAAGACACGTGCATTCAGGAACTGCATGGCACACAGAGTAACCGCAACAGCACTCTCAATGAGAGAACGAGGCGCGGCAAGTGTGTAATGTGTACCACCACACAATTAAAAATCTTCTCCAGATTAACGTTAATGTTCAGCAGCTTGCTGAGATCTTGAATTTAATACTCACTCAATACAGAAACTGATTTTGGGGGATTCCCTGGGTGCCTGCTAAGGAGCATGAGCGGCACTTACTGCATAAATGACCTGAGCATCATAATGGAAAAGACAGTCCTGCTTTCTGTTTTATTTTATGAATATATTCATTTCTGACCCCAAATTCCTACATGTTATGCTAGTTAAATTAACAAATTGACTTTCTAGTCCCCTGGTGACTCTGGTCATGTGTTGTGATGGTTGTGATCTAACCAGGTTTTGAATTCAGTACAGAAGATATGTGTACAGCGGCTTCCTGCTACTGTTCCTTCCACAGCATCTTCCCCCCAGCTGTCCTTAGTTACCCGTGTGAGTCTATTGTCCCAACCCCCAGCTCCCAAAAGAAACTCTAAAGGCAGCAATGGCAGCACTGACTGGGGGTCTAGGTTTTCTAGAACTGTGGAGGACACACTAGCCAGTCTTCCCAGCTTGTGCTTCTGGGTGGAGAGTGCTGCAGAGCTCGCCTTAGCTACAAGTCACCACAGCGAGCACTTCTAGTCCTAAGAGGCTTCGTCTCCGTCTTAGATTTTTTTTTCTTGCCCTTTTTGGCTAAAAGTCCCTACTTGAGATTTATGAAAGAAAACAGTTCTTTCTGTGAAGGGTTTTGTACACCGCATCTGGAAGTGTTTATTTCAGTGGCATGTAAGCTATCTGTGGATTTAGTTAGCACCAGACCCCCTTTTGTGTACTTCTGCCTTAGAATTTTTATAAATGATCTTATTGAATTTGTGCCAGTGTGCACATGGCTTGGCTGATTGCTGCATATATCCTTTACCTGCCAGTCACCTTTGATTTATGTTCCTTCTGCTAAGCTTTTGCCTTCCAAAAATGGTGCCACTGAACTGTCCTCTAAATCATCTTATTGGTTAAATTACTCCAAGATGAGTTGGTATGTTTTCGGTTGCCTACAGACAGAAGAATTTATATTTTTCTGCCCATACCCACTTCTAGCAAAGCCACTTACAGAGGAGGATTGGACAGGCTATGTCATCGATCTCCTTATTCCAAATGAATACCATCTGAAACACTGTGCCAAGTTAAGAGCAAAGCAATAGAGAGAAGGGCTCTTTGGCGTCCACTGCTGTTGGGAGCCCTTCTTTTGCAAACAGGGTTGTGTCTTGAGCTGAATCTGATGGGGAGACATCTTTTCATTTCTCAGACAGAGGAAAACAACGCCCTTCAAATTAAAATAAAATAAAGCAAATTTTATCAGAAAGATTGAGCTTTGAGAGTGTCAAACAGCTATCTTGAGAGAACCCTGGGACAGAGCACATAGCTTGAGGTGGCTGAAGGTGGCTGTTGGTGGTGATTTTGAAGTATTTCCCATTTGTAAAGAGCCAATTATTAAGTATCACAAAATGATGCTGTGCTTTAAGCCCATTTTCTAAAAGTTCATTGGTTATTGAACATGCATTTAAACTGATGTTGTAGCTTACAGGCTGTACCACTGAGTTATCTCCAGTCCATGTACCTAAAAAGTGAGTTTGCTGGTAAGGAAACCAATTTATATGCTAGAACTTGATACCACCAATGCAATGTTTTTAAATCTGTTTTATGTACTTAAATGTCTCACTTCAGAAACCTTGCATCTAACTGTTCTTTTTTCCATTCTCTATGCTAGTAGAGGAACATTTTTAAATAAATCGTGTTTATGCATAAAATGCGGTGGAAGCATTTTAAAGTACTTTGACTCCGCAAACCTCAGCATCCTAGTTCACAAACGATTGCAGGCAAAGACCAGAATGAGACTGGTTGGCAGTGGTCCCACCAAGCCTGGAGGTATTTATTCTAAAAGACTCCCAGGTCTCATTTAAAGTCCTAGAAATTTATGTGGAGCGCCCGTGCTCTGCCCAGGTGTAGCTGTCAGTCAAGCCTGCAGCAGGCTCTTCAGAAAGGCAACACCAGTAGGGCTTCTGTTGTTAGAAAATCAGCACCAGAGGCATAAGCACTGGCTTCCCATTGAGATCTTTAAGATAGATGTAATGTTCACATATGCGCATATGTATGCATATGAATTTAGTCTCAAAGAGATTATCTAAACAAGCCAAAATTTTAATAATGCCATTTCATATAGATTACTGCTTCACATTCTACTGTCTTTAACGGGTTTTCAGTATTTTGAGTCAACTTGCTTTAGTATCAGTTTTATCATTTGTAAAAATTAACAAGCCATAGATAAATATTAGTAATAGTATTTGAAAGCTTCTAGCACAATCCCAATATTTAGAGCATACTAGAAAAAAATACCTATGAGCAATTTCCTTAAAAGTCATTGTCCTCCTAAGAAAATCCAGAAATATAGATTATGTAATAGCTTGCCAGTAGTGGGCTCCTGAGAACTGCAGAGGGAGACCCCAGATTGACCTCTGAGCAGGGGATGGAGACCCAGATCCACTGGCTAGCTTTTTTATGACCAATAGGAAATTTTCTGTCTTTGTCTTTTTTTAGCATGTATAGACTGATGATAACTTGGTTAAGCCAGAAATGTACAGAGTGTCAAGATCTGTAAATGCTAGACTCCTTTTCTGCTCCACATGTTTGCCTTTGTGTGGGCAAGCTTGTCCATGCTGAGTAAAGTTTCACTTCCGGCAGTGGTGGCATTACTGACCACATGTGGGGAGCCAAGCTTAGAGGCAGAAAGGCTATGGTAAGAATATGAAAAGCTGCAGAAAACTGTGGGTTCCAAAAGTGACTGCCGGAAGCTTTTCCAGGAATGAGAGCTTAGAGGAGTTGGAAACGTTAGGTTAAAAGAAAAAATTGAATGATGAAATGCATTGTGAACTGGCTTTAATTACAGGTTCCCAACTTGGGATGCAAAAGGCTCCTTATCTGAAAGCAATTCCTATTGCCACTCTCACTGAATCTTGGGATTCTACTGGTGGAACATCATTGTTCAGTCTTAAAATGTATTTTGTACCTGGGAAACTGTAATGTTTCAAATAAGTAAAATCCAACAGAATTGTCTAATAATAATACTTAAGCTAGTAACTAAGATGACCTTTAGTTGACTGAGTTAATCTGTTTCAAGAGGACCTGAAGTTCTTCAAGAAAGGTTTGGCTACCTCTCCAAATCTGAGAATGTCGTTGTGAAATCTCTGCCATCACGTGCTTTCCTAGGGTCTGAAATTGAAAGGTGCTCTTGGGCTCCCTGGTGGAAAGAGAAATACTGTGCTATTATGAGAACAAACTCTGAGGCCATTCCTAGTTTAGCACACCATTTCTTGAATACTTAGTTGAGAGAATTCTGCCACTGTTAAGACAACATGAATCTGAAGACAGCTTCTGAGTGTTCATACTTCCTTTACAAGTCAAGGTCTAGAGAAATTCTCTTCTGAAGACTTAAGGTCTGTAGACCAGGGACTTTGTGGTAATGTATTGTTTACAGGAACAATACTGATTCCATCCCCTCCCTGATTGTCAGATTATGAACCATTTTCCCTTTAATCTAGTCCTAGTCTTTGACCAACTCAATCCCTCTAAAATATATTCCCTGGTCTGATCCAAACCTGCCCTCAGTACAATAAAGGAAGTACAATCATATGGTGCCTCCCTCTGGAGCAAACAACACTAGGCTTCATTTTGCTTACTTTGGATCCTAATACAAAAGACAAATAAATGGATGTGTAAGTTTACAAAGTGATAGATAAAAAGAAAAGGCATCCTGTATCAGAATCCAGTTTTAAGCTCCCTGATTACTTTTAGGCCCCCAATTTGGCATGGCCTGTGTAAGTGGCAAGCCATTTTCAGATAACAACGGGACAACCAAAAGAATGACTGAATGCTCTGCCTGGCCATCTGTGGGTATCCTGGGGAGTGATAGCGGTTTAAAAGTGAGATGTTCATGGTGAGCATGGTGAAGGAAAAGGACCAAGCCTCTGCTCCTCACCTTAGGCTGCAGTCTTTACTGAGTAGCACATGCCTGTCAGAGTGACTTCATACTCCACACCCCATTTGCCACTAAGAACACAGCTCCTTATGTTCAACCCATAGGGAGGAACTGCCCTGTGAGGTTCCAAGGCTTCTAGACGAATCTTTTAACATCACTGAGGAGACGATTGTTTTGTTTGTGGTATTCATGGAATTGGAGAATACATATGAAATGTCTGATCTCCATGATTTTAACTTTATCACAAAACTTATCTTATTTGCATATTATTCTTGGGTGCATTTTTCTTCATATTCAAAGTGAAAGCAGTTTGGGGTGAGAATATTGTTCTTTGCAGTATCATCAAGTAATGCTTCATTCACGTGGCCATTTTATAAGCCATAAGTTTTAATTTTTATTGGTTTTTTTTTAGCTATACATTTTTCTCTGCTCCACTCCCTTCCTTTCCCCTCCCCTTCTACCCTCTCCTATGGTCCCCATACTCCCAATTTACTCTGGAGATCTTCTCTTTTTCTAATTCCCATGTAGATTAGATGTATGTCTCTCTCAGTGTCTTCATTGTTGTCTAAGTTCTCTGGGATTTTAATTTGTAGGCTGGTTTTCTTTGCTTTATGTCTAAAAGCCACTTATGAGTGAGTGCGTAGGATATTTGTCTTTCTGAGTCTGGGTTACCTCACTCAATATGATGTTTTCTATATCCATCCATTTGTCTACAAATTTCAATATGTCATTATTTTTTCTGCTGTGTAATACTCCATTATGTAAATGTACCACATTTTCCTTATCCATTCTTCAGTTGAACTGTAATTAGGTTGTTTTCAGGTTCTGGCTATGGCAAACAATGCTGCTATGAACATAGTTGAGCACATGTACTTTTGGTACAACTATGTATGTGCTCAACTATTGAGCATCCTTTGGGTATATACCCAAAAATGGTATTGCTGGGTCTTGAGGTTGGTTGTTTCCTAATTTTCTGAGAAAACGCCATACTGATTTCTAAAGTAACTGTACTAGTTTGCACTCCCACCACCAATGGAAACTGAGAAGCTTCTGTAAAGCAAAGGACATGGTTAACAAGACAAAATGGCAGCCTACAGAATGGGAAAACAACATCACCAACCCCACACTGGGCAGAGGGCCAATCTTCAAATTATACAAAGAACTCAAGAAATTTGACATTAAAAGAACAAGTAACCCAATTTTAAAAAATGGGGTACAGACCTAAACAGAGAACTCTCAACAGAGTAATCTAAAATGGCTGAAAGACACTGAAGGAAATGCTTAACATCCTTAGCCATCAGAGAAATACAAATCAAAACAACTCTGAGATTCCATTTTACACCTGTAAGAATGCCCAAGATCAAAAGCACTGGTGACAACTTATGCTGGAGAGGTTGTGGGGTGAAGCCATAAGTTTTAAACTGAAAACATACAGTGGGAACAAGAGTTCTATTTAACTGTCACTCATTAAATCCCTGTTTTAAGTAGAAAACTGTACTGCACTGTGGCAAGAATCGAAGCAGCACAATCCATTCTTGAAGCTCTTGTTTGAAAAATTGTCAACACCAGAAAGCAGTCATTTGACAAACAAAATTTGAAGAACACCTATTAGCAAAGTGATTTTAATATTAACACATTCCTGTTATATATCACATAGACAACCCCATTTTTTTATAAAAGTGCCTTTGTTAATGGTATGCCCCTGTACAGTTTCAGACACATTTTTATGATACATTTTTATGCATAGCCATCAATTAGGAGAAAAGTCTAGACATCTTGTTTTCAAACTCTTGGAAAATTACCCCACATGCTGCTACAAAATATCTCAGGTCCTTAAACACACAAGTTGTCTGCATTCTAAGTAAGGTATTTTTCTCCTGCCTGCATTAAGAAAATTCCCAACTTTTAGTCTTATTTGGCATGTGGCTAAAAAGAAAAAAGAGACAGATAACCATAGGCTGAAAATGAGGCTCCACGGGAAAATTCATTTTTTTCTTCCCAAGAAAAGCAGCTATGTACAGAGCTGCTTTCACTCTGTTTGCCTTGGGGGAAATAGGGGTGAGAGGGCAAATCTCAAGATCTCAGCTAAGAAATACTATAAAGGGATGTGTCTGTATGTGCCCTGGCAACTGGAAGAATGGTCTTAGCCTTGTAGGCAAATAGGCAAAACTTGGGAAGAAGCCTCTCCCATAGCCACAGGCAGGAAGCTGGATTCTCAGTGGCTTTCTTGCTGGGGGGTGGGGATGTGCTGGTTGCTTCTTCCTGCTGCCCAGAGAAATCAGTCTCCACTTAGAAGAACCATGGAAACATGAGGATAAGCGGAGTGATGTAGACACACATGGAAAAATGCTGTGTGGCTCCACCCACATAAAGTTTCTTGAACAAATTCAGGATAACAGGAAGAGTTGTCAGTTATGGAGGCAGCAAAAATAATTGCTCTATTAGCAACACAAATTGTTTAGTCGGGGGTGAAGGAAAAAAATGGAAATTAGTAGTAGTGGTTGTACTGATATTTTAAATGTAGTTATTGAAATGTCCACTGGAAACAGACTGGCACAAGGGCACAGCACACTTGCAATCTCAGCACAGGAAGGCTTAGCTAAGGCAAGAGGGGCATGAAAGCCCAACCTGAACTACACAGCAAGACCTTGCCCCAAAATAGAACATAATTAATTATAAATGCCTAAACTGATAATTTTCATGTTAGAAATATTCTGAATGCATCCCATCCACTGAGAAAAGACAGCTGTTTTGCATGTCCTGGAGGTTTGCGCTTGACCTGCCCCTATGCTCTAGGCATTGCAGTGTAGCTAGACGCTGCTTAGGAGTATGTGGTGTCGAGCTGTTTTTCAGTGCTATATTCCCATTCTGATTTCCAGATACACTCGTGATTAATACAGTGTCCACAAGAATTACACATAGTTGCTAAAAAGCATCAAGAGTTCATACTGCTATTAAATCTGTATATTTGTAGATCTACATATAAAGTTAGTAAAGTATGATATCAAGATTCTTTATGTTAGCAGCTAGTTAGTTGGGCATTCAACAATAGAAATGCAGATGCTTGCATTTAGGATAATGTAAACCCAGGGGCTAGAGAGGTGGCTCAGCCAGTTGCTGCTCTTGCAGAGAACCAGTGTTTTTTTCTTCTCAGCAACTGCATGATTGACATCTGTCTGTAACTCCAATTCCAAGGAATCCAACACATTCTTCTGGCCTACACAGGTATCAGGCATAAACATGGTGTACATACATACATGCATGCAAGCAAGCATAAGCATAAAAATAAATCTTTATAAAAATATATGATTCTTTTAAACTTTAAAATATGAAAATAAAAAGGTAAGTTTTATTTATATGATTAAAAACCATCTCAAAGGTAAAGATAAGAAATGCAAACATGCCAAAATTTTGGTGTAGATTTCAGAGTATATTCTATGCATTGCTTCAGAGCAGTAGACTTTTGAATTTGTTACTCCTGAGTCAAAGTTACAGCTTTTCCATTTAAGTGATTTCATTTTTTGGAATAATCTGAAAATACATTATCTTATTTTCTGAGTCTGTCCAAAGAAAGAAAGAAATTTAACTTTGCAACCAGTCAAATTCCTAGTGTGAGAATGTTGACTAAAATCTGTTTAAATTATTTGATCTAACTCTGAGGAGATGGAAAATACAGTGCAAGAGTTACAACAGCAATAGGTTCTTGGATAAACAATAAACCAAGGACTTGGAGAGAATTAAATCAATTTTGAATTACATTGTCAATAGCTGGTATAAATAACATTAGCAAAAACTAACCAATAATGTTAGCAATAGCTTACAGTACAAACAAACAAGAAGCTTACCACAATTATCTCTCTGCTTGGCTATTTCACTTACAAAAGAAATAAACTTTTTTTCTTTTTAAGTTTAGAAGAAAATGTCTTTTCTAAATAAAATTTAAAAAACTGACTTGAACAAGGAAATGAGAATAGTTCCCAATCATTATAAATCAATGTACTTTGTTGATAGAAAGCCAATTTTGGTGAATTATTTTGGGATTCAGGGAATTTTACTTAAATTCTGTGAAATGAGTAAGAAGGTATACCATGTTTGAAAAGTTTCCATCTTGTTGTCTAAGGTTAATTGGAAAATGATTTGAAATACAAACTGTAAGCACTAAGCAAGCCTGAAATGGAGGTCTAGGGTAGAATGCTTGCCTAGCATGCATGATGCTGGGGATGAAATCCCTAGCAAGAAACACGTGAGTGTGCGCGCACGCACGCGCGCACACACACACACACACATACACACACCTGTGAAAGTGCTAGAAATCATGGTTGCTACTAACCTCAGACACAATAGAAAAACGGTGGGGAAAAATAGCAGGGTGGGGAAAAGGTCTGAGGAAAACAAATCACAACTAGTATCAAAGAGAGAAGAGGTGGCCTCAGTAAGGCCTTTGCAGCTGTGGAGAAAATGGCGAGGGAGGGCTGTACAGGTAGGCAGAGAAATGACGCATGACAATGATTATTTCAGGAGAGTGGTGAAGGGGAGCGTCAGCTCAGCCCATGAGTGCAGGCAGCAGCCGTCCTCCTGGAGAGCACCTGAGGCCTTCAGCTTGCTGGTGAGCGCAGCTCAAAGGCTGGATCCAGTTTCTCTGCCTCAGTAGGGGCTCCAAATCTCGCTATATATTTCAGTATTACCATGTTTTGAACATGAATATTAAAGAGTCTTTTGCTAGCTTGCTGGTATTTCTATCATCTGTTCTTTTTATGTGAGTCTTGGAGACTCCCAGCGCTCAAAAGCTATCCACCTGGTTTCAGGTGGTTTGGGGGTGATGGGTGGGTGGGCAGATCTCCCGTTGGCCTGGAGCTTTTCAAAGAGGCTGGACTGGCTGGACAGCAAACCCAGGGACCTGTCTCTACTGCCCACTGTTGTGCCCACTGTTGACATTCCAAGCACACACCACCATACCTACCTCAAGTGCCATTTCTCCCAGCCCTCGGCGAGGTTTTAAGGACAGGTCTATGAGTTTCTGTTCATCTGCAATATGAAAAGGCCAGCATGTGTGTCCTGCTTAGTCCTAAAGTAAGCAAATGTTAGGATGAATGTTCTGTCACCGGCAGTTGTAAGACTGTTTGTTGGCAGTTGGTGTAGCATGTAATTGAGTTAGTCTGGATGGGATGAGCATAAAGTTGTATCTCTTCTAATTCTAGTTTATGAAGCTCAAAATTGGAAGCAAAGAGAAAATCTAAATAGGTGGTTCAAAAAAATCACTAGAAGCCAAGTATGGTGGTATATACATGTAATCCCAGCATTCAGGAAGAAAGGAATATTAGTTCAAGGCCAGCCTTGGCTTTACAGTGAGTTCAAGGCCAGCCTGTGCTATGTAAGACCCTGTCTCAACAAAGTCAAGCAAAACATTTACTAGATATCAAGTGTGGTGGTACACACTGTAATTGTAATTTCAGCATTCTGGAGGCTAAGGTAGGATTTTGAGTTCAAGGCTAGCCTGGGCTACCTAGTAAAATTTGAAATCGACCTGGGAGTATGTATGTATGTGTATGTATATTACAAAGCCATTTCAAAAAAGTTTTGTTTTTCACTAAAAGTAAGAAATACAGGACTAGTCAGGAAATTTCCTAGAAATCATAACTGTAGGGATTCTTCATTAGCCAGACCCCACATTAAAACACAGTCTAAAGTTATAGTAATATTTATTAAACAGTTTAACCATAAATACAGCCAAATACAGGTGCTGTGTTGGTGATGGCCACCTGACTGTGACAGAATGCCTGACATATCAGCTTAAGGAAAGGGAAGTTTGGTTTTCGTTTGAGTGTACAGTCTGTCGTGAGGGGAAAGTGGTGGCAGAAGCTTGAGGAAACCGCTGGTCACACTGTCTCCCAGTCAGAAAGCAAGGAGAGAAAATGCTGGTGTTAACTCCCTTCCTCCTGGTGTTGTAGTCTGGAACCCCAGCCTGTGAAATGATGCCTTTCACATTCAGTTTTCCTCCTCAACTAAACCTGTCTGGAAACTCCTTCACAGGTAACTCTGAGGTGTGCCTCTTAGGCGATTACACGTCTAGTCAAGGTGATGACAAAGATTAATTATCATGGATAGTGAGTTTAGTATATGGCAAACATCACAATATATTGCCAACCAAACAAAAGAACAGAAGTCTAAAGTATAGGATGGCAGAAAATATATTGTAATTCTATTTATATTGAGAAGGTTCCTTGAGAATATTGCAGTTATTTAACACAGTCAACTTATAATAGAGTCATGTTCCAGTAAACCCATCAAGTTGAAGCTACCATTAACCCCACGAGCACTGGAGCTTAGCAGCACAGTAGTACACCAGTTCTTTCCACTATTGATCATGTAAGCTTGCAGCCACTGCCCAGCACCATGAGAGAGCGTTGTATACATCAGCCAGTCCAAGGAAAGAGCAAAATTCAGTTTCAAGTATGGTTCCTACAACATATATGTCAGTTTTTCTCACCCTAAAACTGAAAGGGAAAAAGATAAAGAAAAAAACACGTAAGTTAACTACTGAATGGTTTGTACCCATGTGTTTGCACATAAGTGTGTGTCTTCCATACTCCCACTAGTGTGGCTGGACCCTTCAATACCTATCATGCTTCCATTTCCCCCACATGCTTGCCACCTTTTGGTGTTGGCTATTTTCTACATGGTAGCCATTCTGACTGGGAGAGAGGTTATCTCCATGTAGTTTCAATTTGCATTTCCTAGTGGCTAAGGATATTGTAATGCTTCATATGTTTATTGGCCATTTTTATGTCCTTCTTGGAGGGACTTTCCAATTTGCTTGCCCATGTGCTGATTTTTTTTTAATTGTTTAGGTGTTTGTATCATTTGGATATTGAGATCCTGTCAGGCTAACAGCTAACAAGGGTTTTCTCCCCAGCCTGCTGTGTCTCTGCTCTGATTGCTCCTGCTATTGTGTGGTGCTTCTTACTTCCTGAAGTCTCATTTGTCACCTGTTCCTTTCTCCTGAGCTATGGAGGGCTTTTCAGAAGTCCTTGCCTGTATCTATAGCTTACAAGGTTTCTCCTTGTTTCCCTCTGGTAGTTTCAAAGTTTGAGGTCTTACACTAAGGTGTTTGGTTCATTTTGGCCTGGGTTTTTGTGCAGAGCGGGAGGTTGGTCTCTAGTCTCTCTATCAAATTATTAAATCAGTTTGATTATACTGTTTTTTTTTTCAGCCTCATTTGCTAAAGAGCTGGTCTTTTTGTACAATGTGTTTGTACCTTTGTCAAGAATGAAGTAGCTTTTGTTGTGTTGGTTTACTTCTCAGTCCACTGTTCTGTTTCTTTGGTCTGAATGTCTGCTGTGTGGGCACCATACTGCTGATGCTGCTATGGCTCTGTGAAACCCCCAGGATGACCGTGTGCTCGGGACTGCTTTGGCTGTTTTGGAGCCTTTTATGTTTCTGAATGCATTTTGGGATTGGTTTTATTTGGGATTGTTTTGTTTTATGTTATATAAAGAATATCACAGGATTTTAATAGAGTTGCAATGAATCGTATGTTGCATTTGATAACGTGGCTAGAAGTAAGGACATAGATGTTAAGAAATGAAAGAGAGGCTTATAATTTAATATTCTCATTGCTGTGCTTCAGAATTTTTAAACGGATTAAAAGAAAGTAAGAGATGTCTTAGAGTTAGGAATATTTCCAGCTCTTCCAGAGGACCCAGGTTCAGTTTCTAGGTCTTATTACCCATAGTTCCCAGGGGATCCACACTCTCTTCCAGCCTCCACAGGCATGCACAGGTGGCTCAAATGCTTGTGCGTGCATATGTGCGCGTGCGCACATACACACACACACACACACACACACACCAATACCAATCTTTCTCTCTTTTATTATTTTAAAGAAAATAGCAGCTCACAATAAGGCTAAACCAAAGGATAGTTCTTGATGCTTTTCTTAAACCTTTTACTCAATTGTTTTGAAGTCTTGCACGTATGATGTATCAGGAGCTATGTAAACTGACCCTTCCCTGGTCGCGTGCAGAGACCTAGGCCCAGAGCTAGCCTGCAGTGAAGCCTGAGAGGTGTAAAGGAAGGTTCCTTTTTCATGGAGTGGGCTAATTTAGGAAGCAGGATTGCACAGTTGGCAGTCTTCTTAAATACTTTCCCCATACACCAGTGTGAAATAGCAAGCTTTTGGCAAGCAGACAAGCTCCATGAATTCATGTGGACTGTTTCTCTTCTCTGTGTAACTGAGATCTAGTGCCCAGTGCCTAGCTTTTTGAAAAAATGATCTTTCTAAAAATCTTGCTGTATTTTTGTGCTGCTTGAAAATAAGCCCTTTGCACATATGGAAAATTATTAAGATTCTCTTTCTGAGAAAATCACTGAAACGGATTTTGGCAAAGACATTTGTTTTCTCGCTGCTCTGGCAAATTTGCCTGTTTTAGACCACCACTCTCCTCAAAGCTCCTTCATAGCCGCAGTATCTAACTCACCTTCAAAAGTAAGCAAGTATTTTTTAATAGCTTTGTTGGAAAATATAAACTATAAAATATAAACATACATTACTTTTTTAAGCAAATCACGGGTTTTGCAAGCATGTTAAGTCAGCATTTACAAACAACAGTCACCATATTATGTCTGTGATCGTCTTGAAAGACTTCCCTCCCAAAATAATGATGCCAACACAGCAAGGACAAACAGATCACCAATACCAATGTGGTCATGTGACTGTTGGCATCTCTGATCATTAGCAAAAGTCTAGTCTGTAAAAACTGATAGCTGACTAATTGTAGGAGAATCAGTAAACTGTTGCAAGCTCTTGTGGTTGGTTGCTGTAAACATTGTGTGTAGTATTGTATTGTGTTGCTCATCTGCAGTAAATCGCCCCAGAACTTAGTCTGTTAACACAAGAGTGGCTGCTTATTGTCTTGTGACTTCTGAGAATCAAGAACTTGGGAGCATCTTGGCTGGGCAATTCTGTCATGGAGTTCCCCATAATGTGTTCCTTGAGGTGGACAATTCATCCTAAGGTAGCTCACTTACGTGGTAACAAGTTAGTTCTGGGTCTTGTTTACCAACCTCAGTTCTGCACAGGAACTGAAGTGTTCCCACTGGGTGGAGGCTGACTTATCCCAAAGGAAGCAATCCAAGAAAGCAAAGTAGGACGGCCAGTGCCCCAAAGGGTGTAACTACCAAAGGCAAGAGTAATAGAAGACAGCTACAAGAAGGTAGAATTGGGAGCCAACAGAGCGTAAAAAGGCATCTGACAAGTGAGGGGTTTGAAAATGAGCTGTGCTGGTCTCCTTGAGGACCTGGGTCACGGTGCTCACCACAAACAGCACTGAGGAGTAACTTTTTACTGATGGATGCTGTGATTAAAACTATGTTTCTGGGACGTGGAGACTGTGTATAGGGAACCACACGGTTGACATATTGGTCTTTGTGATAGTATTTCATGACTTTCCTTCCCAGAAAACACAGTGCTGCCTGCAGCTTCATCCTTTCTCCGTGACTACAGATTCTGGGCATCAGACTTTATAACTGTACTAACTGGTGATTCTTAGAAAAAAATCCTGTTTAACAAGAACCACAGTCAGTCTTGAACATAGTTTAATGTTTCTTCACACCCAATTTAAGTGAACATTTTTTCTAACATTGCATTTCTATAGGATGATTAAATACTGTAGGACAATTCAGACTTTTTTGTTTTCAGGGGGGTTTGGTATATATGTGTGTTATCCACTTTGACAAATAAGCCTGAGACTCTGCTGAAAAAGTTGAGGTTAAACCCAGCTCTTCCCAAAGCTCCTGAGAACCTGTGCTTGCCATAGAGAGAAGATTTGCAATTCTTTGTCTAGCCCGGCTTTCTCCCTAATCTGCTTGACCTTCAGCTAGTTCTTTAGTAAGACTTTGGGGTGAGTCACTATAGCTAGGCTTTGCAGTCCTGACTCCAGAAAGTCTGCCTTTTCTGAGCCTCGGGCTTAGCCAGTCTTTGACTTTCAAACTAATGGCATTTTAAACCATGTACTCAGTGATGAAATTATCTCTTAAGTGAAATAGTGTGGATAAGGTGCTCTGGCCCTGTGACCTAAAGAGATGTGTGCAATAAATGAGATGGCCCACAGTCCTCGTGCCCTCATATGTAACCCACACATGAGCTATTCCCACAGTGTCCTCATGCCCTTATTTGTAATCTACACATGAGATGGCCCCACTGTGTCCTCATGCCCTCATAGCTGGCCAGAGCCATCTTTCTAGCTACTCTATCTGCTATCTCCGAGATACTCTCAGTGTCCTAATCTGTTGCTTAAATGTGGAAAACACAAATATCTTTCCCATCTTTTTACTCTGAGGAATTGCACCCATATGCACACGCATACTCTCACACAGTGATACATGAAATTACGTAGAGAAATGCAGAATGGGACAGAGGTGCTTCTGCGTTTTCCTTGAAATAACAACTAGAAGACCTAATTTGATGTCTGCTGTTCATCCATCTTTGATGCTCCTTAGAGACCTCCTGTTTGTAGTTAGAGCTTAGGCTCTATGATCTGAATGGTTCTTTCTGCTATAGTTGGGATCTGGAGTATCCTTTAGAGGTTCTCAGTCTCAATTTGGCACTGTTGGAAAATAGTAGAACTGCCAAGTACTGGGCCCTCTGGATCGCTTCTCTTTTTGAGTCCTTAGTTTCATGAAGGCAACAGACTTGTTGGACCATGTGCTCCCCACTCAGATGTGCTGTCCTGCCACAGCCAAAAACAGCAGGGGGAGGGTGCCTTGCATACTAGTCATTTTACTGATTCAGTGCTTAGCCCTCTAGCATGCTGTTAGCCTTGGGCAAGCTACTCAACCTCTCTGAGCTTTAGTTTCCTCATATATGAAGTATTGGCAATATAGTGCCTTCCTGTGGAGCTGCCTGGATTGAGTTAAAATTTGCGCAACTCTTTGCAGTCTTTAAGCATGTTAGGTGCTGGTGGTGGAGGAAGAGGAGGTAAAGCTTTTGCAGAAGAAGCTGAGATTCGTTCAAGCTTCTTTTCTCAGGACAAATGGTGATAGAGCTAGAACTTGGGTTCCCAGCTAAGAAGTCACTAAAATATATCATTTTAAACATGCTAGCTGCTTTTAAGATAATAACTATTACAGCTTCCAAACAGCAGTACTCTTCACCATAGGCTACTAGCTTTGTTATAAGGTGTATTCTAGAAAAGGGGAAGGAATGCCAAGTTGGGATATTGCCTTTCTCTGTGCCTCTGAACATCCATGACAATTAGCCTTCTTCAGAACTAAGTAAGTCCCACCTAAAGAAAAGGGAAAATGATCCTGCTCTACCTGGGAGACTGCTCATAGCCAGCTCGCCCATTCTGCATCACCTTGCTAGTGTTGCCATGTTCCCACACATTTAAATAAAGAGAACGAGCTTCATTTTAGATTGCATAGCCCCTATGAAAACAATAAAACAATGGTTTGGAATAGATTCTTGTCCCCCAGTCTTTTGTACTGATCATGGTTCTTCCGTGAGTGAGTGAGTGAGTGAGTGAGTGAGTGAGTGAGTGATAAAAATCTCTCTCCCTAGTGGTGTAGCCTCTGCTCAAAATATTTTTGAAATCAATCCTCTATTATTTTTGAACTTGCAGCACAGCTTTGGGAAAGACTAGTGTAGTGACAAGCAACTTCCTTATTCTACTGTCATACCATACAGCAACAGGACCAACCTATCACTGACAGAAATATGAAACAGAAAAATTACAGGATGGAGTTCTTTGTGGAACCTTCCATTCAGTGATAGAGTTCTTTGAATCGAATTGAGGGAGAACATTTGAGAAATAGTACAGACAAATGTTTGCATGCTAATAACAGGTCACTAGCATTCTGGCTATCATTGGCATGCTTCCACAGTGCCAACATCATTAACAGTGTTTATCTTCATGCCCGTTAGCTTTACCTAATGGAAAAGTGAAATAAAAATTTCTGTAAGAACTGTTTAAAACAAAATATTGTTCAATTTTTATACTTCATATTATTTTTTAAATGTTATGAAAATGTATTATTTTATTACCTTATAAAGCACACATGCTTATTAATCTGGTTTTCTTGGTCTTTTTATAAAGATGTTTTATCAAAATTGACATTTTAAATATTATAAATATGTAATACTTTGCTAAATTAGACTATAAATGATTAATTTGGAAAGAAATACATTTTAATTATTTTCTAGAGTGCCTTTGTATGTTATAAATAGGCAGCCATTAGGAAGCAAGTCACCCATGTGAGTAGACAGTGCCTTTGCATACACAGGCCTCTGCTATAAATTAATAATTGAACCAGCATTTGCCTAAATTTGATCCCATTTTCTGGTCTGCAGTTCTCCTTTTGTATCTTACATGCGTTTGTACTTATTCACAAGATTTCTCTTTAATTTTTTTCCTATGTGGATAAATTAATTTGTGTAGAGGAAAAAATGACATTCATAAAAATAGAGCTGAACTTCTAAAAGAAATTTTAGTAAAGGGGAAGAAATTAAAATATTGGCTTCTAATACTTGATTCAAGAATTTGCTAAAGCCGTGCAGTATGATGGAAAGTACTGAAGTCAAGAGGCCTGGCTCTGGCCCTTGTCTCTACCATAAGTCTTTCTGAAAGCCCTCAAACCAATCACATGACCTCTGTGGGACTCTGCCTGCTCATGTGTGAAGGGAGGCTTGACAGCTTGATTGCTGAGCCCTTGTGGCTCTAGCAGTCAGTCTCCTCATTCATAGCTGATTTCAATTGTCTGCAGCGTAGACGTGAATTAATTGCTCCGGCGCTCACCCTAATAATATAGCATGGTCATGGATGGGATGGCTTTACCTTCAGTCCTCACAGTTCAAGAAGCTGAGATGCCCCAAGATCAAGATGCTAACTCCGTGAACTGCGGTTGACTCAACCTGGCCTGGGGACAACCAGTTTCTCACGATGTCTGCAGTGGCCTACCCTCTGTGTGTATGTATAGAGAGCTTTCTCTTTTAACACTACCCTTCCTGTAGAGTTAAGACCTTCAAACTCAATGCCCAAATATAGCCACATTGGGGCTTGGTTACCTTAGTTACCTTTGGTGCTTTCCTCTAGAACTTCTCTTCTTCACAGTGCTTGTACTCAGCATCCTCCTTTTGGGGTTTAGACAAGAAAAAATTTCATGAACTGCAAAACCCAAACCAGTAAATACAATATCAAGAAATTTGTGTTTTAAAGTAGACGTGGGAATAGCGTTCTTATCACACTTCCCCAACATTTTCTCTTAGATGCTTTGTAACATAAAAAAATATATATATAATAGATGGGGCTGGAGAGATGGCTCTATGGTTAAGAGCATAGAGTGTCTTGCAGTGGACCTGAGATCAGTTCCTAGCACCCACAGTGAACACCACCTGCAACTCCAGCTCCAGGGAATCTGACATCCCTGACACCATCTTCTGAACTTTGCAGGTACCAGCCCTCACGTGTACATATTCACATACACACAGACACACACGCACACACGTGTGATAGACATTTACAGTGAACACTCACAAACTGTTCAACCTCTCAGTTTCTTTCTTGTTTTGCTGCAAGTCTGGCCATCCATTGTCAACCATCCTTTTTTCCTATGTGAACTCTTTATGTTGGGGAAGATACACAGAAATCTAACCACTGAAGCCTCGTTAATTACACGGTTCCATGATGTTTCATATATTCACAGTGTACAGCCATCACAGATCTACTTTCAGAGAGTATTATCCTGAACAGGAACTCTATATACCCTTTAAACAATGACTCCCCATTCTTTCCCAGCACCTCGTAACTCTCCTTTTTGTTCTTGATGAATTTGCCTATTCTCAGCATCTCCTCCAATTAGGATTACATGATAATGGCGTGTTCCATCTGGCCTCTTTCCAGCCAGCATAGTATTTTTAAGATTCATCTGTCTTGTAGTATGTTGAGATGTTTTTCTATTATAAAATTGAGTAATATCCCCTTGTACCTATGTACCGCATTTTATTTAGCCCTTGATCCATTGTGTGACATGTGGGTTGATTCCCTCATTTGACTATTGTAAATATTGTTACTACAAATACCTTTTTTAATTTTGTACCACTCATTTATTGTGTGTGTGTGTGTGTGTGTGTGTGTGTACTTAAGGAGGTCAGATGACAATTTGCAGAAGTCAGTTCTCTCCTCCTATCATTCGGCTTTTGGGCAGACAGCTAAGGTCATTGTTGCAAGTGCTGCTCAACTATCTTGCCAGCCCAAAATTTATTTACATGTGTACGTATCTGTCTCTGTGAGTACATACACACATGCATACACATGTATAGATGGAGACAAGAAGAAGGTGGTTGGTCCCTTGGAGCTGGAGTTACAGGCATTTATGAAGTATGTTACTGGGGCACCAGGATCTGAATCACAGGCGTTGCAATTTTACAGCCTATGTAACACATTCCCATCTCTACATTATGAGTTTCAATGCATAAGTCTCGGTTTGCATTTCTATTCTCAATTCCTTAGGGTGTGTGCATAAAAGTAGAATTGCTTGTAGCGTGGCTGTTCTATATTAAGCTGAAAATGTAGCATCTCTACTGTTTACAATCCTTTTGGCCACATCCAGGGTTCTATAGCCTCATCAAGTGGAAGGTTTGAAATAGCAAGGAATTTGTATGTGTAGCAGGGTCTTTAGAGTGATGTTCTATCTACCAAACTCTCCATTATTAGAGTCGTCATTCTTCAAAGGAGTCCAAATAAAATGCCTCCAAGAAAATCCTGTCTTATAATTCAGGGTAGAAGATGGGAAACATACTAACAAATAGCACCTTATCTCTGAAAGAGGTCAAGTTCCACCAAGGGCTGGGCATGCATGAATCTTCATATAGGAGCATGAGTTTAACTCAGTCAGTGTACATCACACTGAAAAGTTCATCATAGTGATTGATACTCCTGATGCTTACATTATATATGCAACCTCAGAGACATTTAGAAAATGTATATTCACACACACACACACACACATGCGCGCGCGCTTTCTCCATAGGTATGAATGTGAGAAATTTTTATTTAAGAATGTTCACTGCTGGACTGTTACATTAGTGAAAATCTGGAAACAGTTTCCATTCCCATAAAGAGAAAGCATGGTATAGCTGTGCACTGGGGGGTTATGCTGTTATTAAAATATTTTTTAAAATGTATAACATTTAGTGATCAGCATATTATAATGAATAAAGGAAACTTGGTGACTTTACATAGAATAAAATCTGATCTTTGCTTGGAGTAAAATCCATAGGCATAAACCAGAAAGAACTGCTAAAAGTCTCTAGATTTTTTTCTACTTTCATTAAGGAGTAAATTGTTCCATTGAGTACATTTTAGAATTGCAAACATTAATATCTATATTTGCATTTTACTAACTGTAGTTTAATAACTGAGTTTTCTTTCTTCCAAAGTGAAATTGCCATATGGTGCACCTTTCCTCAGAATGTCTTTGTACATGTTGGTTGAAAGAGCTGTGTGGTAGGTGAAGGCAACACTGTTCTAGCAAAAGAAGCTAGGATCTCTGTAGAAAACACATTGTTAACCAGATTAAAGTAATCCACTAAGAAGAACAAAGTAGGACGTGAGAGAGTGGAATGTTAGGCTGCAGACTGGTTATAGACATTGGAGCATCACACACCTCCCTGCTGCACTTTGCTTTCTGCCCTGGTTGTATAATTTTGAATATGGGATAGAAAAGATACATTTCCTATCTCTGCTATTACATGTAGTCGTGAGTACTGGAAGTCCTGCCATATGAATGACACCTTGTTAAAGACTGACAGGTAATAAATAGTGCATGTAGGGACTTCCTGACCAGTGGTTCCATTATCTCTTCTGTGGATTTCAGCAGTGCACTCTCCAAAAGTCTTAGATTTGGGGCAAGTTGGAAAAAGAATTTTTCATTAATGGGTGTAATAAGTGTTTTAGAATTCTCTGCATTTAGATAGAAGATGGATGGGTGGATGAATGGATAAGATTTCTGAGCATAATAGGAGTTTTTGCCTATAGGCTGTTCCTACTAGTCCCTGAATGATTTGCTGATTCTCCAAACAAGTACAATAGAAAGGAAAGTCTGGCCAATTCCACAGAGTACTTAGTTTCTTTTGGTGGTTTCTAGCTCAGTTTGCTTTTCACTGCTTAGAATTCTCCATTGCCTTGGAGTCACCATAGTGAGCCATATCCATGAATATTTTCCTAGTGTCCCTAGAAATAAACACTGGAAGGAGTTGCTGCTGCAGAAAATTAGCTGGTACAGATAGCTTTTTTTTGGTACCACCACTCCCCTTGTGGGGTGCTATGTCAGTTGCCTTTTCATGGGGCCATTATTGAAGGTAAAGAACACAGCAACCTCTTGGAATGTTGAGAGTTGCTTCCTCATATGGTCTGGATGAGAGCTGGTGCCCAGGGATGCTCATGCTGTACCTGTGTGAAGGACCCAGCAGCACTTCCCACTGGCATACCAGAATGGCCGAGTGGGCATTGGTAACCTTTGCCTTCTTTTATTTAAAGCAATATGGTGACAAAGGAAAGTCAGAAGGAACACAGGGACCCTGAGTAAATGACCAGTTTGAAAGCACAGGTTCCAAAGACTGCAACAGAGGATCTGCAATTGTGATTCTAGTCAACAACAGGCATTGGGAATTGATGAACAACCTCCCAGTGGCAGTGCAAGAAGTGCTTACTTGAGAATCCAACAACAAACAGAGCAAAGGCACTCCAAAGAGAGGAACTGGGCAGGAGTCAGTAGTGATGGGACCACCTGTGGACACAAATGACTCAGATGACTCCAGGGACCTCAGGAGCAGCCCTGGGAGGGGTGGCCGAACAGCTTGGGTGGTCCTGCTGCAGTCAGACTTAGGAGCCATCAACAGGGCAGAGCCCAATCAGAGAAGAACATCTGCTCACCTTGTCACCTAGACAGAAATGCTGTGTGACACAGCCCCATCCAGGCTGCCCAGTGGTGACATCATCCTTAAAAGACTAAATGGATGGTTCCATCCTTAGCAATTTTTTAAGCTATAATTATTGAGGCAAGAAAAGGGGTTTTGAACTTGGTTTTAAAATCTTACTTTACATTTTCCTGGGGTTTAATTCTGTTTGCTTCTAGCATGGCCCAAATACCTACTTCAAAGCAAACATTCTAACAAGAACTTGTTAGAAGGAAGAGAAACCAGCCCCTGTGGCTTCTTGTACACCAGCTATGGAGGCCTCACAGAACCACGTTTGTGAGCTGAGTGTAAATGAATCCGAAACCTACAAATTAGATTTCCCTTGAAATACACATGGGCTTAAAACCTTAACGGGAAAAGAACTTGGCAAATCAAGTCTGACCATATTCAGCAAAACCCCACTAATTTGCACTAATGACCAAGAGACCCATTGAGAATTAGATGAATTTTTGTGAGTGTGTTTGCATGGGAAAAAATACCAAAACGGGAGGATGGAGATGAGGGTAATGAGAGTGGAGAGGAAAGGGGAGGAGGAAAATCAAAGTTCTAGCATGAAACAAGCATACTTTATGGTACAATGAAGAATGTATTTGAACGCTTACTGGAATGAAACCCAATAGCTTAATGAGCGCCTTGCTGCGGTGCGCCTGCCGCTGGGGAGGCCGCCATGCCATAGCCCGCCTGAGCCAGCAGCTAATGTGCACTAGGGCAAAGAGGCCTTTGCCTGATTGAAAGCTTGGGGGCTGTGGTTTGTGTAGGGGTGTAAACCAATGAGTTTCTACCGTGTGTCCTGCACATTTGTTATGGATGCTGTGATTGCAAATCAGAATCATCAGTGAGATTGCTTATTACAGCTTTAAAAAAAAAAAGTTAAAATGTACTACAAATAGCAAAGGATGCCAGAATTCTCACTAGCTGCATCTTCTGTGGATATAGTACGTTCTTCCTACCATAGAAGAGACTCAACTTAAAGTTTCCTGAATTGAAGCTTATAACTATTTGGTATTTTCTATTGTGATAAGAATTTTATTAAAAAAAATAAAAGCACCATGTTTACAGGCAAATATCTGAAAGTTATTGGGTTGTCTCATTATTCAGGACCCAAATTTCATAGTAATGACTTTTTCTCTGGTTGCTTTTGAGAAATAAAATACTTTTTAAATTTTATTTATATGTATCTAGGGTTTAAGGGGATCAGTGCATTAAGTGCAGTGCACATGCAGACCAGAAGAGGGCACTGGTCCCCTGGAGTTGGAGTTACAGGTTGTTGGGGGTTTTTTTTAGCCATTTAGCATGAGTACTGGGAACCAAACTCAGGTCCTCTGTAAGAAGTATATGCTCTTAACCTCTGAGCCATCTCCACAACCCCTCGAATACCATTAAAATGAATGTGAATACAGGACAGAGATGCCTCCCTTTTCCCTCTCCACTTAGCTTTGAGAAAAGGGCTCCATGTGCTGTGTGACTCAGGTATGTCTGAAGGAAAGTCCCCTTCCCTCTGACCAAGGAGCAGCCGTGGTAATGAATGTGTTTCTACTGATTGAATCACTCATTCAGACCTGTCTTCCTGAAAGCTACCCTTTACCAGCTGAAGAATCATTTAGAACTTCTCAGCCACCAGAAACTGGAGAATAATAAATGTGTCCCAAAGGTTTCTCAGGATATAATTTTATACAAATAATTTTAGGTCTTGTACTGACCCTGGACCAGAAAAAGAATCATGACACCAATTGGTGCATAAAAGGCCAAACCCATAAAACACATATTAAAACCCAAGATTGCTGTGAGAGCTCTTCTGGCCAATAGCCTTTAAGATACCATTATACTATAAATGCAGCTGTAAAGTGTGTGCTCATTCTCTTGATTCAGATTCTCGCTTCTGGCTGCTAGATTCTGTTCCTGTTCTCCATTCGTGCAAAGGACTATGATCTAGGACAGTAATCTGTGAGTCTCCCCTAAATAAATAGCTTTTTATTATACATAATTCTGAGCTAGTGTGGGATTATTTTGTATCTTCCCTCATCATCTGGTACCCTACTTGGGGCATGAACCCACACCCTGAGATTAAGAATCTCATGCTCTACCAACTGACTTATACTAGCCCATAATTCTTGTCTGTGTTAGCCACATAGCTTGGTACCTTTATCAGTGAGGCATTTTCATCTTTCTTCCTCTGTGTCTGGCTTCTTCTGTGTCAACTGTAGACTAACTTTTCATCTTTCCAGAATTTTCCTGTTCTCATTGCACCACCTATACTTCCTGCCTGGTCGCCCCGCCTATACTTCCTACCTGGCTACTGGTCAATCAGTTTTGTTAAAATACAACTGATAAATCTTTACAGGGTACAAGATCATTGTCCCACAGCACATGATCTTTAATCTTTCCTTTTCTTTCCACAATTAAACAGTGAGCCACGATTCATCCAGACCTTTTGGGCCATCCCTCCATCAAGCCAGGAGTTGAGGAAGTAATAAAATCAAGAGGCTTGTTTATTGGCGCCCCCCATAGGAGTCATGCCAGTTATTCATTCTCCCAAAAACAGTGGAGAAACCTCTTGCAGCAGAACTCTGTAGAAGGTTAGCGAACATTCTGCATGATCTTTGTGATCTAACTTAGGTGATCTTGCCCCTTACAGCCTCTCTGAACTCATCACCATCCCCCTGCCTCCTGTACCTTTTGCTGCAGCCATGCTGCCCTTTGTCCTGTGCCTCAGATCTTCCACTCTGGCTTCCCCAAGGGTCTTCCCTCTCGCAGCTCTCTTGGAGTTGCTCTCTCACCTCGTGTCAGTGTCACTCATTCCTGTGCACTGCTCATCTCTGACGAGCTGTTCTCCTCCGGGAGGGGCCTTCCTGACCCTCGCAGGAAATGGTGACTGGCTCTACTCTCTGTTGTCTCTTCCTTGCTGTGTGATTGTCTGTCATCTGCTGTGAAACACGCATTGGGCCTGTTGTGCTCACAGGTTCTCCCAGCAATAACAAGTAATAAATAATTATCTGCAGAGCAAATAATTAGTGAGTGGTGATGGAAAGAAATAACATGGTTATTTACAGATATTCTCTAAGGGTATGTTACTTCATTTTCTTCTTAATTGATAGTCTTTCTATTTCTTTCTTGAAAGGAGTTTTTATAAGTGCTTTCAAATGGAGTGCTGGCGTCTCCCCATTGCCTGGTTATTTCATCCCAGGCAGCTAGGACACCATACAGCCAAATACTGCCGAGACTCATTTCTCAACTTGCCTTGGAATTAAGATGTTTATTTAAAGTATAAGCCTCAAAATGTGTACACCGTGCATAATTACAGCTTTTTTTCAGGATTTTTGAAATTCAATAGTTGGTCACATTCAAGATGTTTTAATTGTATTTTTCATCAAATCTTTAATAAACTTTGAATTATTAATATTTTAACATATATATAAGACAATTGTAGCCTAAAAGAAAGACATGGAATAGAATTGTATTGTTTCTTTATAATGTGCAGTTGTGGTAGTAATCTTTCTGGGAACATAGAGAAGGCCCTCTCCTTGGAGGGAGGGGATTACTTCACACAGGAGTTTCTTACTCTTGTTACACAGGTGGAAATGGAGAGATAAAGAAGAAAATAATCTATAGTCCAAGTTAGAGGAAGCTTTGCAAAAAGGGGATTGACTTGACTGAATTTGAAGACTAGAGGGGTTAACCCAGACAGGAGGGGCTTGAAAGAGAGGAAACACAAGAAGAAGCCAAGTTCCAAGGAGGAGGTGGGAACAGCCTGGTAAGGCCGGGAAACCACCCAGCATTTGGAATGACTACAGCAGGAGAGTTGGGTGAGGAAGGACTGATTGTGAGAAGGCAAGGAGAGGCGGGCACCAATGTCAGGGGAAGGGCTCCATTGTAGGAGCTTGCATTTAGGTGGTCTTTGAGAGATTCTAAACTGGGCAGTGAAAATCAGTTACAGGGAGCATTACCTTCTCAGAGGATTTTAACTCTGGCCATATAACCGTTCTTCGACTAGGAATGTACGTACTGCCATAAGAGCAGATCAAAACAAAACTACTGTGTTGAGATCAGAATGGAAAAGTCAGACTTCCCAGCACAGCTTCTCCTCCTTTTTCTACTTTCCCCTTTGCTCACCACTGTAACACCTGTCACACTGGGGCTTTTCTCAATTTGCCTTGTAAAAACAGCCCCATGCTGGACCTTCTGTCAACGTGACACTGACCAGAGTCACCCAGGAAAAGGGAACCTCAATTGAGGAATAACCTCCATCACATTGGACTACAGGCAAATATGTTGGCATTTTCTTGGTTAATCATTGATATCAGAGGGCAGTGCCAGTCCTTGGCAGGGGGTGCCAGATGGTATGAGCAAGCCAGTAAGCAGTGTTCTTCTATGGCCTCTGCACCAGGGTCTGCCTTGAGTTCCTGCTCTGGTTTTCCCTCATTGTGGACTACAGTCAGTAAGTGTAAGGCAAATAAACCCTTTCCTCCTCAAGCTGCTTTTGGTCATGTTGTTTATCACAGGAGTAAACAGCGGTAAACTAGGATTATCCCTTTTCCTCAGAGACTAGAAAACTAAGGTTGAAAGCCACAGTGTAGCCTTGATTTCCAGTCTAGTGGTTTTTAGAATTGACACTGGAGGAAGAAAAAGAAATTTCAGCCGGGCAGTGGTGGCACACACCTTTAATCCCAGCACTCAGGAGGCAGAGGCAGGAGGATCTCTGTGAGTCTGGGAACAGCTTGGTCTACAGAGTGAGTTCCAGGACAGGCTCTAAAGCTACAGAGAAACCCTTTCTCAAAAAGAAAAAAAAGAAAAGGGAAAAAAAAAAAGGAAATTTCTACTTTCACAGGTATAGTAGATAAAAGAAAATATGAAAGTTAAATATTATATACTGGATATATACTTATTAACATTATTAGTAAAGGTTTTCTTTAGCACACTCTACTCCTTCTAGTTCATCTTGTTTCTGGGCCTCTTCATGCCACTGTGGAGCTATCCCTAACCCTGAATTTTAGGGAGTTCAGTACAGAGAGTTCTCTGCTAAGGCCTCTTGTTAATGGACTCCATTCCCATTAAGTCTTGATGGTGCCTGGGTGACTGACCTGTTCTAATAGTGTGTCATGGCTGGATCCTGTTCTAATGGCAAAAGCAGCAGAATTGGAGTGTGGAGACCTGGTTATGCTCCCAGCCCAGCCATTAAGTAGCTGAATAACATTTGGAAAAGTCACTCAAGCTCAGCTGTACAATGAGAAAGTTAAACTAAATTACCCCTCAGGCCCACTCTGGCTCCTGCAGTCTGTAATTCCAATCATAGCATACATTGTGCTTTATCTATGAATATCGTAGCATTTAATAGGCTGCTGTAAGCTCTCATTTTTGGTGGTCCTCATGACTGAGGAGAGTTTGGTACACAAAACACTTGATTATGATACCTCCGAAGAGATACAGGAGTGTCATTTCCTCCCCAGGGAAGAGGGTACGTGCTTATGGGATGTATTGTTTACCTGTGATCAGTCCCAGTCTGGAAATTTGAATGAAAACTTCCCTGAAGTTTTTGACGTGATGTTCCCCATCATCTATCTTATCAGCAGACAGTGCATCTGTGGAGACCTCTGTGAAGAGCTCCGTGTATGCCAGTGAGCACTCTTGTATTCTCAGGGCTGGAGATAACCCTCCTAGACATTCCTGACTCTCCAATTAGTCTTTGATTTTCCAGTCTCATATTCCGGCTAAAACCCTTCCTGGAAATCAAGCCTTACTGCTTTAAGAATAAGTGTGATATAACAAACAATGACATTATTATATTGTAAGGACAAGAAACAGGAGTTAAGTTATAAAGCAGAACATTTGTATTTACACAGGCATGTTTTAATAACCAGCAAAATTTGGACGAGAACTAGAAAAATAGTTAAAAGATAAATGGACTTATGTTTCAATGTTATGATTTTTCACATACACTACAGTTCATTTTTACTTTTTTTAATCCTTGAGTTTCGGATAGGACCCTGGGAGAGTTGTTGGCATCCTTTGGTCAACACGTTTGTCAAGGTATTTTCGTTTTTCAATGTCCTTCTAGGGTTCTGTTAAGCAGTAACCTCATTAGCAACACAGTCGGTGTGGTATAGTATGAAGCTTTACCACAAAGGGGTTCTGTATTCCAGTTGCCAGGACTTAACACTCTTGTGACAGGGGAGAAAAAGAAAACTTCTCAGAAGGGGAAACTGGGATGCTGTTTACTCTAAATATTGGACCTTTCCATCTGAAGGTTTACAGAGGCTGAAGAATTGTTGAATTTGGAGATTTGGAAATAAAAATCTCCAGCAAACTCTAAAAATGTTTCCACATGAAAAACAAACTGTTCCTTTCTGTGAGCCTTTGCTCTGCATAGCTCCAGAGCAGCCCTGAGCTCCTTCATCACAAATACCCTTCAGGAAGAACTGCAGAGTCACCCTCTTCTGGAGGGGAACAAAGCATTCTGGCCTGGGCTGAGAGGGCGAGTTCTTGTTCCCTCTACAGATCACTCTCTCTAAACCACATTGGTTAGAGGCCCAATCAGAGCTCACTGTGGCAGTGTGCCAGAAGTGCTGGGAACATGCAAATTTAAATCCTGTTCAGCTCCAAATTCTTCTTTCCTTTACCTTTAGCTTCATGTTATCAAGGTGTGAAAACATGTGCCTTAATGATTTTATCTCTTTGGGGACCCTTGGCATGATCTGTCCAAGCAGAACATACCTCAGAACCGTTGTCACTGTAGAGAAGGGTTACATATCCAGCAAAGATAACAATCATTAAGTCTCAAGCAGTAATAGAAGTAGACTCCATTGACAAAGGTATATATATATACAAATATGTGTGTGTGTATACATATATACGTATATACATATATACGTATATACGTTTATATATATATATATATATATATATATATATATATCTGTACTTGATGCCTTCTTAGATCCCCATCTGGGTGCCTGTCACTGTCCATCTGACATAGACAAGACTGTGCTGTTCATTCCAGTTGTGGGTAAGTGTATAGATGGACTAACCTATAAACCAGTTCAGATCATGAGCTTGAGCCCCGTGGGAGTGTGGGGTGTGTGTGTGTGTGTGTGTGTGTGTGTGTGTGTGTGTGTGTGAGAGAGAGAGAGAGAGAGAGAGAAAGAGAGAGAGAGACACATATCTAGTGACTACTAAGCTTCATGTGGCTTGACCTAATTATTGTTTAAGTCTATCAACTAGTATGTGTTTTTCAATTTACCTTTGTTCTCAGCATATAACCTAAATTCAGCTAAACTGATAAGCTAATATCAGAACAAAGAAACTCAAAAGACCCAGAAAGTTCTCTACATTTAGCCATAGATTATGAAATCATAAAAATATTTTTAAAAGTAACTTCTTCTGAGCTGAGAGATGAATCAGTGGTTAAGAGTACCTGCTGCTCTTGCTGAAGACCTGAGTTCAGTTCCCAGTATCCACATGGTGACTCACAACCACCTGTAACTTCAGTTCCCAGGATCTCACACCCTCTTCAGGCCTCCACAAGTACCAGGCATACACATGGTACACAGACATACATGCAGGAAAGCACTCATACACATAAAAATTGTTTTAACTTCAGAGGGATAATGGGAAGTGGCTATAGTCAGTTTTAGAGGAACAATGAGGATGGTAAATGAATTTTAGGAGAAATTAATGACCCCAAAGAAGAGATGATATCCTAGGGCTAGTGATTCTGAGCTGTGGTGAAGGCTGCAGCAAGCTGTGGCGAGAAAACAGGTGGGCCCTCACTGTGAGAGAAGTCTCTTTGTGGGCACCATGACCTTTATCTCTCTTCTCTGGTCCTTTGATAAAGTTTCTGAGGAGGAAGTTTGAGGCAATGTGTGTTTTCTAGAAGACAGACCTTTGGTTATAAGGGAACAAAAGCTTGAACCCCAACAATCATCAATAGGAAGGCTAAAATGACTTGATTCTAAGGCATCTCATAAGGCCTTCTGCTTCCAGGTCTCCTTCATTCTGAGTGTCGTATTTTATGGTATCATTCTAATGAGCTCAGCAAGGACTTAGAGTAGTCTTAGCACATAATAGGCATTTAATCAATTGAGCCTTTACTAGCATTGTCACCATTATCAGTTTACTACTAATTGAACAGGCTCTCCCCTTAGCTACAACAGGGGCAGTTATAGTGTAGTGAGTTAGCTTAACGGGTACTGTGGACTGAGCACACTTAGGTAAGGTCTGCCTTTGTCTTTTACATCCAGACAAGGTGTCATCTCTCCTGGGCCCTAAAAGACTAGTGGAGTTTGGGGAGACAAAAAACAGGAGAAGCAAAATCAGAGCACACACGCTATGCACACTCAAATCAGCTCAGTTGATCTGGAATTTTTTTTCTTTACACTAGTGGAAACCAAACCAATGAATGCAAAAGATTGACAGCAGTGTTGGGATGCTGCTCAGTTGGTATAATGCTTGCCTAGTGCATGGAGACATGGATTCAGTTCTCAGCTCTGTATAAGCTAGACATGATGTCACATGCCTGTAGTCTCAGTACTGGGGAAATAGGAGCAGAATGATCAGAAGATCAAGGTCATCCCCAATTATATAGCAAGGCCAACTTGGGATATGTGAGATGTTGTCTAGGAAAAGATGACAGCAATCAGCTTTTCAGTGGGTCTGCTCCCCCAGGTGAACTCCATTCACTTCACATCCTGCATGGACTCAGGGGTGGTCTTCTGTCTTCTGCTTTCATCTTCATTCTAAATTAGAGCTTGCATGCCATGGGTCTGTGCTTCATAAAAAGGACCATAAGTTCCCTCCATCTCTTGTTTTGTCAGCACATCACATAGAGTTGACAATGGATGCAGTACGAGAGTTCAGACACTCAATGAAAGCAAAATCAGCAAGGTGTGTCCCATCAGATACCTGGATTTTTAATACAAGGGTGTTTCTTTGAACCTAAAATGGCTTTACTACTCAGTCCAAATGTTTGGGGTTAGTTAGTGACATTAAAAAGTTGAGAGAATTGAAATATATATATATATATATATATATATATATTAACACACCTAGTTCTCCACTCATGAATGTTAAAGTGACCGTGACTTCTTTATTGCAGATTTTATTCTCATTTATGAGTTCCATGTTAAACTGTTAAATCAACGGAATCATCACCTTAGCCTTAAATTATCGCAGCACGTCATTAGGGAAAGCAGCCCTGTGCATTTAATGGCCACTTTGAAAAGTTATGTCATGTTGTCATGCTCCACGTTCGTGCTCATGTGTTACTATGTTTAATTTATAGGGAGTTTGTTTAATTTACAGCGAGCTCCTGGGCTGTTTCCTGTTGTGCACTGGCTCCCTCAAAGCCCAACTATTTGGCCATAGCAGGGGCTGTTGTCCTGTGAAAGGAGTACAACTGAAATCATGTAGGATAAGAACACAGTGCCAGAGAGTTCGGAATCGAGGGAAGTGCCTCCTGAAATGTCAAGCCACATTCCAGAGCACGTTGACTGTATTTCCATAAATGCATGAGGGAGTTATGTTGCAAATATTTGAAGCTGTTTATTTTCATTTTTGGCCTGATTTTATAGCATTGAAGAAACCATGTCGAATGATCTTGAATATTCTTTTTAAAAAAGCAATTCTACTTTACATAATGGTTTGCATGTGTGAGCTCCCTCAGGCAGAAGCATTATAATTAGTGTGTAGTCTCCCAGAGAAGAGACGATCTGTCTTAAAGCTGTGATAGCCGCGTTTGACAGAGCTCAGGGCAGAAGGCTGGGATTTTGTTCCAGGATAAAAACACCACCTTCACTTATCCATCCTCTCCTCAATGCCTTGGCTCAAGCTGGAGAGTGAAGGAGAGCTAAGTACAAACAGCTTCCTTCCTTCCTCACTGAACAGAGTGTGGGGAAAGAACTTGGCTCCTTGACACCAATAACTTTGCTTCAGCTCTGCCTGGAACTGTTTGGGCAACTTTTCAAAAATGGAAAAGATACAGTAAAGAGGACCCAGCCTCTCATTTTCCTCACAAAGTAGCAGATTCAGCAGAGACTTGCTCTCACTGGGGGAACAGCCGTGTTCCTCCCTGGAGACCTGAGAGTGGGGAATATCACTTCCTTGCACAGCTGTCACTAGACTGCTACAGACAATCAGCTTGCGTGGCCATCGTGGCAGACAGTATGGAGTTTTTCAGTCTTGTTATTAAACAAGAATAATGAGAGGATAAATGCTTGGCTGCCTTTTAGACAGATGAGAAGGAGGGGGAACCTAAAGGCTGTCCTTGAACCAAAACAGGGAAAATAAAATCCACATGTGCCCACAGTAATGGGTATGTGTCTGTCTTAGGATTCCTAGTGCTGTGATAAAAACATCACGACCAAAAGCACAACTTGGGAAGGAAAGGGTTTCTCAGCTTACAACTTTCAGGCACCCTCTGTCACTAAGGAAAGTCAGGGCGGGAACTGAAGCAGAAGCTGCTTACCCACTTGTACCCATGGCTTGAGCCACTTGCTTTTTTATACATTCCAGGACCGCCTGCCTATGGATGGATACTGCCCACAATGGGCTGGGCCCTCACGTATCAATCGTTAATCAAGAAAATGCCCCCATAGCTTTGCCACCAGGCTAATCTGATGGAGGCATTTTCTCAACTGACTACAGCCTGTGTTGACTTGACATAAACTAGCCAGCACAGTGTGAGACCTGTGGGTGTAGCTGATGCCTACACATAGCTGCTCCCCAGTCACACCCTCCCATCTCAGTAGCCTTTGTTTTGTGGTACTGCTTGAGTCACTCCAGTATCTAAAATCTGAGTTACCTGCAGGTCAAATATGGCACATTCAGGTCAGTGTCATTGGCTGCATGGTAAAAGCACTTGGAGACGGCAGAAACCATTCTACAAATAAAGGATTGGTCTCATCAGGAGAGCAAAAGAAGACAGGCCATGCCTTCTGCTTCTGCATTGTATCTGCTTGCATTTCTTCAGTACCCTAGGGACATACTGTTTGCCTTTCCTTATCTGTTTCCATGGGGAACAGAAAGGCTAAGACCTGAAAACCTACTGCTTCATGAGAGGCATCTGCTAGTCCAAACTGCCTGCTCCAGAGAGGGACCTCCACAACAGAGGCTCTTGAGAAGTGAGCAGAGAGTTATTGCATGGGCATCAGTGACCCTCCCCAGAAAGAGTGGAATGTTCAGACACAGTTTTGTGATGGGAACAGCTGTGAAGTCAGAAAGCATGCATCAGTCCATGACAGCGGGCTGTTTTCTGGTCTCACGACAATGGGATAGTTAACAATGACATCTGTGCTGGTTTTCATTCTAGCAGGTACCTTGACAAAGACATGTTAAAGTAAAATTTATGTTTTTTCTTCATGCCCATGCACACACACTTGCCAGAGCACATGTGTGGTCAGAGGACTGCTTGGGGAAGTCAGTTCTCTCCTTCTGCCATGTGCACCCTGAGGGTTGAACTCAGTTCGCCAGGTGTGTAGCAAGTGCTTTGCCCACTGAGCCATGACATTGGCCCAAGGACAAATTTTTATGTCCTCTTCTATCTTTTAGAGAGGGAAGTACTGTGTTTTCCTCTATGGAAATCTTGGGACTCATGAACAGAGATTATAAGATTGTCTCCAATGTACTTGAAGACATCATGTTTCTAGATCCTACACAGGTCTTGGAGTTGAAAGACTTGTCTAAGTGGAGATGTCTCTGTACATCTCTCAGGGTTAGTAATAGTTAAAATCCCATGTTAGATGTAGTTGAAATACTTGCATGTTTGCTTTTACATGTTTGCTAATCTCTTGTGCAGAAATTAGAATATAAGGGCATGCCTACTGAGTGGAACACTGCATAGAGCTGGGCTCGCAAGAGGAGTAGAGAAAGGGCAGAAGGATTCTGGCTGGGGGTGGACTACTGGAAGGCCGAGGACCCTCAGCAGAGGGTGTGCTGTCTTGTGCTCAGAGCTGTAATATGTGGCTCTCAGTGTAGTTTATGAAGGTGGGTGCTGACCAGGCATTTTTCAACCAAGCCTAAAACATAATTAGGAGGAGGGGAAGAAAGGAATAGACTTAGCAGAAGAGGGGATCTGAATGGAGAAGAAAGCAAGATGGAAAAATGGTGGTAGGAGGACATTTGTCTTGTGTCATCTCCTTCTGAGCCTCTTTCTCCCTCACCAGAGTGCACTGACAACTAGAAGTAAAAGTCTCGCCAAGACTGAGAAATACAAGATATGGTGTCTATACCATGAAGCATCGTCTGAGCGTGATGCATTTTCCATTTCCTTTGGCACCCAAACTTAGAGGAAACCCATTAGAGCTGCACTTAAGCAAGTAGAGGACTTTTGGATAATGGCTGATAAGTCAGAGTTATCTAAGTCCGTTTTTATACAGTTAGGAACAGTATTCAGTAGGGGCTTATAATCTTGGCCAAGAGCTTGAGGCACAGTCTTTTTTGCAGGAATAATTCCAGGTACATTTAGTCAACTAAATCAAAGAAGACACTACAATATTTCATAACGCAAGCTCTATGTCTATTTTTCCTCTAAGGTCAGGCGTGCAGTGAATCAGAGCCCAGGCCTGGTTGGTGCTGCCAGTCATGGAAGAGCCCCCTCCACCCCCGGCCAACAGTGCTTCTCACCCTCCCTAACGCTGCGACCCTTTAATACAGTTCCTCACATTGTGGTGACCCCAACCATAACACTATTTTGTTGCTACTTCATAACTGGAACTTTGCTGCTGTTATGAATTGTAGTGTAAACATATGATATGTAGCCACAGGCTGAGAACCACTGTTCTCAGAGTACCTGTTCACTAGTGAGCAAGTTCACCTCCAGCTCACTCAGCCAGCTCACAAAATTCACACAATTCTTTAGCTAGTGATTTGGCTCTATTCCATCCCCATATTTACATAAATAGTAAATGTCATCTACAGACGTCTCAACACATTTACCTAAAAGGCATTCTTTACAGGTATTTAAAATTACTGAAACAAGTTCTGTCAGGAAAGCTACAGGAGATCCTCTTTCTCCCTCTGGAGAGACAGAGACATGGGTTGGGTGTGGAAACTTCCTTCACATGAGCTCAGTTTAGGCCTGTGTGCCACCTCTCTGCTGCCCACAGCCACCTTTATCTTGAGTTCCCGCCAAGGACTTGATCCCAAGGGTGCAGTTTCCACACCAACAATTTTTAACCATACGCAGAATATGTATCTCTACATAAACCAGTAATTTATTATTAATAAAAGAAAAATTGCTTACAGTTGAAGGAATTGAAAGCTGTGAGATAGATATAGCAACATGCACACATACTATATATGTATGAATATATACATGTTCTGTATCTTATACACATAATGGTACATTAATTGATCCATATCTAGATAGGCTGAGGACATATAAGTCCCAGAGCAAAATAGCCCTAGGTTCTCCTGATGAATGATGGAAAAAAGAAAGTTCAATATTTTAGACATGACTTCCAGAATTTATTTCTGCTTGCTAAAGAGCAGTCGGAGTGGGCGGATCATTTTATTTGGATTGCTTCTCCAGCAGTAGCCCTGAGGGACAGACTTGATGATCTAATGGGTCTTTTCCATCTCTAATATCTATAATTTTGGCTATTCTGTGGCAGCTTCTTATTGCTTTAAATAAGCCATCTTAATTTAAAAAACATACATCTGGATTTGACCTGCCTAATATATGTCAAGATGTGTGTGTCCCTCTAAAGTCTCTCCAGGGACCCTCTGGAGACTTAAAGAAACTGAATGGAATCAGAAAGCAGAAAAAGAAGAACAAGAACAAAAAGAGGGGAAAGAGGCTATGAGTCAAGCAATTTTCTGTTTATTTTATTTAAGTTTTTATTTTTCAGTAATGAGACTATCCCCTAGGCCCCCTTAAATCATTTATTGGTTAAAATTTAATCTGAGCCTTGGTGTATTCTTTCTTTAGCAATTTTTAAATTTCAAATTCTGTTTCTTGGAATCTGGCCTTTTAGTACGTAGCATTTTGGTTTCTAGACTCCAGTCATCCTCTCTGGCCAACTCTTGGCCTCAGCTCCACTCTGCATCTTCTCAGGCTCTACTGTCGAGAAGGAAGTGCCATCTGTGCATTGTTCCAGATGTCAACAAATGATGGCTCTGGGCCAGGCCTGCTGTGAGGATCATTGCAAATACATAATCACAGTCCATTGTTCCCCAGCTAAAGACCTCACCATCACAATTCCCTGGCTTTCATACATGCATCGTTGTTCAGCTTCCAGCTCTGCTCAGGCCCTCCATCTGTGCAGTCTGCAGAAGAGCTAGCCTTTATTTCTTCTTGGCCCATGTTGTTTGCTTAGCATGGAGTTCTTTGTGAGCTGTTTTTAGTTGATATTGTCTCCTGTGCATATATAGTTACTGCCTGAGATGATTCTGCCAGACAGGAAGAACGCAGGACAGTGTCTGTGTGTCTTGTCCATCAGTCTGTCCTTGTCTTCTTTGAAGGTGAATTCAACTTGAATACTTAGTTACATTCTCCAGGCATTTCCCTAGGTTATTCCAGCTAGAGGCAGATCAAACCAGGGTAGCAACTGAGGTTCATTTGGAGGACTCACGCACACTGGCATGAAACAAGTACAGTACAATCTTGTACACTGATTCATTCAGCGAGTACTTGCTGGCCACGTGCCATATCCCAGGCACCTCATTAAAGTGCATTAAGCCCTTCCCATTTGTGATACCTAGAGTGTCAGCTACAACTTAGTTTGAGTTGAAGTTAGTCACAAGGTATCATTTGTTTCAGTTATTTAGTCATTTAGACTAAAATGACCTTTTAAAGAAACCCGGGCATGTACCTGTAATCAAAGCACTGAGGAGTCTTGAGTCAGGAGCATCGTGAGCCCCCATACAACCTGGACTACACTGTGAAGCCCTGTCTTAGAGAGAGAAAAAAAAGCGGGGGGGGGGGGCATCCCGAGTTCATTTGCTTGATATTCCTGCAGAGCGCAGGCTTGTGAACTGAAGTAGTGGGAACAGCGGGCTTAGGTGTTAGGGGAACTGGTTCTGTGTCCCAGCTGTCAGTGAGAGTTAGACAAGCCAGCCTTCCTGAGCTACTCTTTGCTCACCTGCTTCCCAGACTTATTCCAAACTCCACACGAGATGAGCCTTGTCAGCAATAAACCACCATGGGAAGATGCACAGAAATGTGTTGCCGTTGATGCCAGCCAAAAATGTTTCAAAAGCTAAGTCATCAGGACATCTTCAATATCTCCCAGTCCAGTTCACAGACAAGCCCTAGTTTGAAAAGACTGGTTACAGCCTAGGGGTGGAACTAAATGGTAGAGCACTTGCCAAGCCATAGGTTCAAGCCCTGGCACTGGACAAATCAAAGCAAACTCCAGTTACAGAGATCACTCAAATGCACACACAGTGTTACTATAGTATTTTCTTCCCACGAGGAGTAAAGACAACAGAGAATTAACCATGGAAATAAACTTGAAGGATAAATGGTAGTTGGATATTTTTAACCAAAATTAGTGGCTCCCCACCCTGCCTGAGCATACACATAGGATGTCTTATGGGCCTTAGGATATCTGTAAACTCCCCAAGTGACTCTAATGTCTCACCAGCCACTGTTGGGATAACTCGCTTGGAGGGAGGGAGGGAGGGAGGGAGGGAGGGAGGGAGGGAGGGAGGGGGAGGGAGGGAAAAAGACAGAGAGAGAACCTCCAGGAGTCTATGAACTGTGTGGCACAAAGTGATTGTCAGTTTTAGATATGTGTCTAATAAAGTGGTTATGAAAATGAATGAGACCCATAGGCCTTTGGGAACAATACAAGCCTTTGACTTTGGCAAATCAGAACCGGAGGAGGAAATAGAGCAGGCATTTCAAACATTCCATTATTACGACATTTCTATTTAGAAACCGAGCTCAGCTACTGTGATAGCCGTAGAGTGGGTTGAGTGGCATCAGACATTTGTAAACCAGAAATGTGAGTGTCTTGTTCTCTGGAGTATTCCTGTAATGCTAATCTAGGTTGTTGTAACCAGTCAGCTCAGTGCCTTCCATGTACAGATGGTGACTGGGTTTGTAGTCTCAGGTCATTTCCAAAAGTTCCCAGAGAGGGGTAAAACAAAGCCTTCAGCAAGGAAGACAGTGGCATTTTAAACCTGGCAAAATGACTGTCATCTCCTCGGAGAGTTTGCAGCCATTTAACACACACCTCAAAATAGAGAGGAAGAAATGGTGCACGGCCTGCCATTGTGCTGGGGTCCAGTAGCATTGTATCCATTGACACCCAGGGTTTAATCCGTTTTGTTTTGTTTCATTTGCGGGGTTTTTTTTTATTTGTTTGGGTTTTGTTTTGTTTTGTTTTGTTTTGTTTAGAAAGCATTTCTCTGTGTAGCCCTGGCTGTCTTGAAACTTGCTGTAGACCAGGCTGGCCTTTGCACTGCTGGTGAGCTCCGAGCAGTCAGAGTGGGTCCCTTTGCACTGATGGTGAGCTCCGAGCAGTCAGAGTGGGTCCCTTTGCACTGCTGGTGAGCTCCGAGCAGTCAGAGTGGGTCCCTTTGCACTGATGGTGAGCTCCGAGCAGTCAGAGTGGTATTCTTGCTCTGTCCCAGTCCTTTGGGGAAATGCTCAGGCTGTCGCCGTCCAGATGGATGTTAGTATGGGCTTTTCACAGTTGTCTTCATTTCGTCAGAAGGAAGAACACCATTGTTTTTGTCTGTCTGGTGGGTGTATGTGTCAATTTGGGATTCTAAGGCTTCTCCAAGTATATCATTTGGAGCCCTAATCTAAAATAAATTATAGTTTACTGCTAGTAAGAATGTCTTTTTAAGATTTATTGTTTTGTTTATGTGTGTGGCTACATGAGTTTGTATGTACAAGTACTAATAGAGGCCAGAGGACATGGGATCCCGTGGAAATAGAAGCTGTTGTGAGTCACTGGTGTGAGTGCTCCCAGCTACACTCAGGGCCTCTTGTGACCACTGAGCTATCTCTGCTGCCCAAGAACATCTTTTTAAAAACTCACCAAACTGTCGGTCACAAGACTGAGCTTTTATTTCTTAATATTTCTAAAACTTTCTAGCACTATGAATACTTTTTATCTTACCTAGCCACCTGTCGTCTGAATGTATACCTAGGTAATATTTTTCCTTCTATATAACAATGTGTTTTGTTGGATGATGGTGGCACACACTTTAATCCCAGCACTCGAGAGGCAGAGGCAGATGGATCTCTGTGAGTTCGAGGCCAGCCTAGTCTGCAAGAGCTAGTTCAAGAACACAAACACCCAAGAGCTACAGAGAAACCCTGTCTCAGGGTTGGGGGGGGGTGTTTCTTTTCTAAAGTCAGTAGGCATGTGTTAATTTATTTATTTGATAGTTCCATGCATATATATATTGGGATTTTAGCCATTTTCACCCCACTCACACTCTTTCATCCTCTCCCTCTTCCACTGAAAATCTTCTTACCAATAGCTCACATATGTTCAGGTCTGTGTAAGAGAGAAAGAAGCACACTCTGCCGTTAACTGCAGTTGCTTGCAGGAACATGAGTGGAAGGTTATTTATTGACTCATGGCCTGCTTTTCAATGGCTCCCATCTCTCTTCTCCTGCCATTCCTCCCCTTGTGTTAAAATGGTTCAAGGCCATTTACATGGCCTCATGGCATGACAAGTTTCTCATTAAACAACGCCAGGTACTTATCTTAGTAGGATAACTACTATTACATTTCTATCTAAACCCAAGTTATTTTCATAAGACTCAATGTCTGCTGTTCTCCAGTGTTCCTGAAGCCCTTGGTGTTTCTTACTGGAAGAGTTCATCATTTAATTCTCTTTGCTAAAACAGCTCCACATAGGGTCTCAGAACTAGAGAAGTGCCAAATGGCCTCTTTGGTAAGGCACATAAACTTGAGGACCTGAGTTTGGATCCCTAACACCCACATAAAAACTAGGCACATTGGCCTAAACCTGTAATCTCAATGCAGGGAGACAGAGACAAAAGGATCCCAAGGGCTTGCTGGCCAACCAGTCAAAGCAAAACTCCAGGTTTAGTGAGCAAACTTGTCTCAAAATATAAGATGGGAAGTAATTGAGAAGGATACTCAATATTGATCTCTAACCTCCATACCCACATGTACACACACAAACCTATACACATGTACACTATACATGCGTATACACACAAAGAAGTTTAAAGTAACACATAATATCTAAATGACATAGAGACACCCTTAAAAATACTATTTGTATGCTCCTGCATCAAGGCCAACAGTGAGAATCAGTGCCCCAGATATACAGAGCACATCTTGATCTCCCAGGTGACTCAGAGATGGTGGCATTTGTATACCTCTTCCCCCGTTGACTTAGGGATAGCGAGATTCTAGGCAAAGCACTGTGGGTTTAAAGGACTTTTTAAAGGAAATACATCAAGCCCAAGGAAAGAAAATTTAACCACTTTGACTCTATCCAGAAGTTAAAAAGAGAAGATGGAAGACTTGTTATGAAATGGTTCATTTCTACTGTAAAATAGAAATTAGTTAGGCTCACACTCAGCCCTTGCCAATGAGAACATTAGCACAGACCTCTAGACTATTAGATAATCCCTGTTTTTGGCTTGAAGAAGGCATGCCTGCTACTTATTTGGAGTGGAGCTGTAACATCATTCTGGAAACGGTTTCCTTTGTGTGTACAGAATCACACATGTGCTCTTGTGTGTGCACCTGTCCACATAGACTTAGCATGCATATATCTATCCAGTATGTCTTTCTCCATTTCCCTATTACATTGGCCCAGAAAGGCTTCTGTGTAGTAAGAACCGTGACTGTTGCTGATTCTCCCGAGCCTACTGTGTTCCATGCATAGACAGGATGCACAGGAGAGTGAAAGTTCTAGGGAACGGCTCCTTGACATTCTATCATCTTTACAAAGACTTTTCCTTTGAGATATGATTTCAGCTTTGCACCCACATTCTGTTACTGAGTTTGTATGCCATAACCACAGGTACCTACACTTTGGTGTCTGCATGGCTTCCTCCCTTCTTTCACTTTTGGGTTTTTTTCTTGTTTGTTTGTCTGTTTGAGATAGGATCTCTCTATGTAGCCCTGGCTGTCCTGGAACTCACTATGTAGACCATCCTGACCTATAACTCACCAGAGATCTGTCTGCCGCTGACTCCCGAATACTGGGACTAAAGGGGTGCATTACTTTGAGTGTCACCTTGTCAGAGAGGCAACAATGTCCACCTATCTCTGTCCCTTTCCTCAGCAGTATTTTTCTTCATAGCACTTATCATATCTGCCCTACATTTATACCTGTGTGTGTTTATCAGCCCACTAGAAATAAGAGCATAGCATAATATATCCCCACTCTTTTTATGGCTGCCAAAGACACTTCATCAGTAATTCTGAATTAATGAACAAGTTTATAATCAGATATCAATGAGGAGCACATTTGAACATGAATGTTCCTGGAGCTAGAAGCCTTGTAGTTAGAGTGGGGCATTCCCAGACTCAAACACCTCCTGAGTCCTGTTTGCAGAGGAAATACATATCTTGAATGTTTTTCAATGATATAGAGAAACTAGTGTGATTAATAAAATTCAATGTACTGAAGACTTTCATTACATACTTTCTGTTTGTGGCTACCAGAAGTACAACTGGAATAGTTGTACTGGAATAGTGAGGGTGTTCACACATTTTTCCTCAGATATCATTTTTCACTATAATGTAGTTTTGTAACATCCCATTATACCTTACAAAGATGGAGTTACTGATTCTAGGGATAATAAGACAAAAAGAAATGGACTTGATCTTACTTACTGGTGTAAGTCCATTATCAAGAACTTTTTACTTCAAGGCTCAGAATGTAGCCTAATTGGTAGAGTGCTTGCCTAGCATGCATGAAGCCTTGGGTATGATCCCCAGCATGGCATAAAGCCAAATGTGTAATCTGCACATGTAATCCCAGCACGTGGGCAGTGGAGGCAGGACCAGATAGTTCAAGACTGTACCTACATGAGACCTGACTCAAAAAGAAATCGCTTTTAAAACTACAGGCCTTTTTCCCTTGGAGGCCAGGAATTGATGCTGGCTTTATCTTGAAGATAGTGCTGTAGGGTCTTCCAGGCTTATTCAGGCTTATTCAGTAAAGTATTTTTGGAAAAACAGTCTTTGTTTCAAGTGACAGTGACACCCTCACCCTACTGTAAAGCTAGATGAGAAATGTTTCTGGCAGGTAGAAGTAGAGCTGATCTCATGTCGATCCTCTCAACCCAGAGCACATATGCTGACATTGGCAAGACATTCGTTTCTGATTCAGAATCTGGGGGCTTCAGCAATGGCCTCCACTTCCAGGCTGGCTGGATTGAAGCTGGATGCCTTCTTGCACATCACACAAATCTGTACGAGAAAATGGTCCAAGGAAGTAGATGCCACTGGAATTAGTTTTCTAGGACTACTGTGACACAGTAGGACCCACTGAGTGGCTTAAGCCAAAGAAACCATTGTCACACTGCTCTGGAGGCCAAAGGTCTGAACCTAGGCTTGGCTCTTGCTGTGAGCTGAAGACAAATCAGTCCATGCCTTTTCTAGCCTTCGGTGGTGACCTGTGCTTCTTGGTATTCTCTGGCTTGTGAATGAAATCACTCCAGTCTCTGCCTCTGCCCTTCCATGGTGACTTCCTAAATCTGCCTGCCTCTTCCTAAAAGGACACCAGTGGTGATAGGACTACCCTAATGACCTCAGATTAATCAAACTACATCTGAAAAGAGCCTATTTTCAAATAAAGGCACATTCACTAGTGCTAGGGACTGGTATCTTTTTGACGAACCTGTTGAAATTATACAATTACCAATCTATCAAGCCACAAGTAAGATAAGCTGCACAACCTGCCACAGTACTGAGAATAAATGCCCTGGGAATGGGATATCCGAATCATCCCCTCCAAGGCTTGGGGAGCACTGCCAGTGAAGGGTCAGAAGGAACATGAGGACCCCGAGCAGGGTGGAGTGGTGTGGAACCCTGACTTCAGACATGGCGTGACTGTTGCAACTCTTCAACACACAGCACCTGTGATTGGCTGCACACAGTCTGTGCAAGACCGAACCAAATTATGGAGAAGGTGGGGCTTATGTGACTCTTCCCCTCCCTGAGGATTTAGAGACAATTAATGGTTGGTGGGGAGGGAACCACTATTTGTTCCATGATGTAGTCCCAGGGAAGGTATGCATCATCCAGTAAACAAACCCTCACCCTTGACTCTGTAAACAATCCTATTGAAACTCATTGGATCACGTACACACTCAAAAACATGAAAGTAGAAGAGTAGCCTTGGTAGGAAGGGGATAGGAATCAGTGAGGGGACAGGGGAACAAAAGAGGGTAACAGGAGGGGCTAGAGAGATGGCTCAGTGGTTAAGAGCATTGCCTGCTCTTCCAAAGGTCCTGAGTTCAATTCCCGGCAACCATATGGTGGCTCACAACCATCTGTAATGAAGTCTGGTGCCCTCTTCCGGCCTGCAGGCATACACACAGACAGAATATTGTATACATAACAAATAAATAATATTTTTTAAAAAGAGGGTAACAGGAATGATACTATCAAAATACATTATTGAGTTATGAAAATATAATGAAACCCATATTATATATAATTAGTGTATGCTAATAAAAGCATTAGAAGATTAGTAGCAGTATATGAACCATACAAATGGCCTCGTTGAGTTTATCATGATGAAACAAACTGAAAAAGGAACAGTTCAGCATGACACTTGTCAAGTAATAGGTCCACAAATTTGCCATCGTTGCCTCTTTGTTATCAGCAGAACAGAAATTTTTGACATTTTTGAAAAACATTAACTGCAGAATAACTGTAGAACAATGACACAATAGGACCTCTCCCATCTGTGCTCATTCTCAGTAGAGGCTGGCTTGTCTCTATAGGTGGAGCTGACTGTGGGTAAAATGAAGTGGGGATCAGGAAGCTGATCTTTGGTATCATTTCACCTCTCTACACTCAACACAGACAACTCTCAAGACACCTGTGATGAGACTTCATGCTGGAGACTTTATTTTTTTTTACTTTTTTTATTTTATTTTTTGTTGTTTTTTATTGATTTTATTGAGCTATACATTTTTCTCTGCTCCCCTCCCTTCTTCTTCCCTCCTCTTCAGCCCTCTCCCATGGTCCCCATGCTCCCAATTTACTCAGGAGATCTTATCTTTTTCTACTTCCCATGTAGATTAGATCCATGTCTGTCTCTCTTAGGGTCCTTGTTGTTATCTAGTTTCACTGACATTGTGAATTGTAGACTGGTTTTCTTTGCTCTATGTCTAAAAGCCACTTATAAATGAGTACATATGATATTTGTCTGTCTGTGTCTGGATTACCTCACTCAATATAATGTTTTTTAGATCCATCTATTTGCCTGAAAATTTCAAGATGTCATTTTTTTCCTACTGTGTAGTACTCCGTTGTGTAAGTGTACCACATTTCCCTTATCCATTTTTCAGCTGAGGAGCATTTAGGTTGTCTTCAGGTTCTGGCTATGACAAACAATGCTGCTATGAACATGGTTGAGCACATGTCCTTGTGGCACGATTGAGCATCCTTTGGGTATATACCCGAAAGAGGTATTGCTGAATCTTGAGGAAGGTTGTTGCCTCATTTTCTGAGAAATGACCATACTGAAAGCCAAAGAGGGCTGTACCAGTTTGTACTCCCCCCAGCAATGCAGGAGTGTGTTCCCTTTACCCCACAACCTCTCCCATGCTGGAGACTTTAGAAGCTCAACACTAGCCCACTGAGTCCTCTGCCTTTGAACAGCAGGATCTTGTCATACTCTACTAGGATGGCCCACCCATGCTCTGGGGCATGGCCAGTGTGATTCATAACTATTTTAGATTTTATTATATCTTATTATAGTTATAATCAAAAATAAATGTGTAATGCAAATACACGTGCTTGATGCTTACTCAGACCTTGCATTTTTGCCAGATATTCCATATTCCAAACCTAAATTTCTCCAGAGTTAAATCATAGCATCGTGTTTTAAGATATTACAACCTTCATTGATTTTCCACTAAAGCCTAACTTTCTAATGTCTGCATATACTTATGCTTATCTGAATTGGAAAGAGGGCAGAGTCTCCATATGTTCATTTCAGCATGGGTTGCTAAAGACAGAACAGTCAGTGCCTGAAAATGGCCTAGATTGAGTAAATTAGCAGAATCACAAAGGGAAACCACGATAGGAAATAGTTTTACACACGTAATTGCTGAAATCCTCTAGTGAATGTGTCAGTCTCTACTAACTAAATAAATTTGTTTATAGACATGCTCTGTATTAGCTTCTACTATTTTACAGCCCTTTGCCAAACAAAATTCCACTAGAAGTAGGATGTTCACACCCAACTAGGAGTTTCTTGGATAAATATTTTTACTATATGGAGACCAAAACCACTTTTACAAATTTCAAACTTTGATTGAAATACTATATTTCTTTACGTTTTGGTATTTTTCTCTCTCTGCCATCTTGTCTCCTGGCAGCTCTGTGTATGAGCTTCCCTCCTCTCACTTCCCACAGCTCTGGTGCACAGGATGCTGGCTGCAGTTGCAGGAGGACAACCGGGTTGTGAATGGGGGACTAGTCTGCCCATCACTGCCATCAGCAAATGATCTGGAAAGGCACAGACAGGTCCATTCACAACCTGGTTGAAGTGGTTCTGAGTCCTTCCGGGGTGGGGCCTGTCCATCCTGAGGTTGTGCTTTGTGGAATACTGTTTCCGTATCACTTGAGGGCTGCACGAGCAGAATACAGCAAGGGAGATTCTTCCCAGCTTCCAAATCTAGTAAAAGTTCATGAATCATCAGACACGGTCTTTTGTAAGAATGACTCTGATTCCGCCTTGGTCAACTCGCTCTAGAATTGGTGCTAAATTTTGCATAGGCCTTTTAAATACCTGTTGTTAACTAATGAGATTACATATTTTGAGATTATTCTTAATTAGAATTATCTCTATTAAAATTGCAACTAGGCCACTTGTTCTCTATAAATATAAATCCCCTTGTTATCTTTAAAATAATATGATCAGTAAACAATTGATTTAGACAATGGCATGACAAAGGGGATCTAAGCCTATGCAAGAACTTAATTACTGTGGACTCTGAAAGCTCACCTATAGAATTAACCAGTACCCAATAACATGAGCACTGTCCTACTGTACTGCATTGGAAACCCCATAGATACTATTTCTCTCTTTGAGATGATTGCATGGATCAGATCATTTGGTCATTTAACCTGAGATAGCTCGGTTCAGAGTAAGCTTTCACATATAAGAAACTCTTTGTTTATAATATTTTGTATGTAAAGCTTCAAAATGACTAAAGCAAACTGTGACTGTTCATGGTAAGTTCCATTGGTTTCAATGTGTTAGAGAAATATAAGGGAATAATATTTGCAAGTTAAAAGAATATGTTCTAGTACTTTCAGAACACCTCAATCTGGGCAAAGATGTGAGGGCTTGGGAGAAGTGTGCCCTCCATTGTCAGTCCACAGCTGTTTTGTTCAGTTTTCAAATAAGTGCCGAAGAAGTAGTTTAAATTAACATAAAGGTTCTATGCTATGCCCTAAAGCAGTGTTTCCAAACAATTAGTAGAATGCTGATATATCAAGGATATTTCTTAGATGACTTTGTTAACCTTCCCATGCAGACATTCTGAGCTGGTGTCTTCGATTTAATGTGTGTTCACCATAGATGACTAATTTATTATTTTTATTTTACATGCATCAATGTTTTGTCATGGCTGTCAGGTCCCCTGGAACTGGAATTACAGAAAGTTAATGAGCTTCCATGTGGGTGCTAGAAATTGAACCTGGGTCCTCTGGAAGAGCAATCAGTGCTCTTAACCACTGAGTCATCTCTCCAGCCCCATAGATGACTAAGAACAACAGTCAAGCTGTTCCTTAGAATGTAACTTAGAGCATTTTTCCCCATTTGTCACCTTTCTTTTTTTCTTTTTTATTTATTTATTTATTAAAGATTTCTGTCTCTTCCCCACCAGCGCCTCCCATTTCCCTCCCCCTCCTCCAATCAAGTCTCCCTCCCTCATCAGCTCAAAGATCAATCAGGGTTCCCTGCCCTGTGGGAAGTCCAAGGACCACCCACCTCCATCCAGGTCTAGTAAGGTGAGCATCCAAACTGCCTAGGCTCCCCCAAAGCCAGTACGTGCAGTAGAATCAAAAATCCATTGCCATTGTTCTTGGATTCTCAGTAGTCCCTATTGTCCGCTATGTCCAGCGAGTCCGGTTTTATCCCAGGCTTTTTCAGACCTAGGCCAGCTGGCCTTGGTGAGTTCCCAATAGAACATCCCCATTGTCTTAGTGTGTGGGTGCACCCCTCGTGGTCCTGAGTTCCTTGCTCGTGTTCTCTCTCCTTCTGCTCCTGATTTGGACCTTGAGATTTCTGTCCGGTGCTCCCGTGTGGGTCTCTGTCTCTGTCTCCTTTCATCGCCTGATGAAGGTTAATATTCAGGAGGATGCCTATATGTTTTCCTTTGGGTTCTCCTTCTTATTTAGCTTCTCTAGGATCACTAATTATGGGCTCAATGTCCTTTATTTATGGCTAGAAACCAAATATGAGTGAGTCCATCCCATGTTCCTCTTTTTGGGTCTGGCTCACCTCACTCAGGATAGTGTTTCTACTTCCGTCCATTTGCACACATAGCTCAGCTCTTAGTCAGCTCCTAGCTGTGCCACACCCTTCCAGAAGCCTCCTTAGCCAACACCGTCCTCTGCTGCTCTCTAGTCTGATGGCTGTTGTTCTCTAGTGTGACCTTCATCATGTTTGCCAACTCTTGTTCAGTATCTGTCTCCTGCATCAGACTGATCCCCACAGGAGACAGAGCCACCCCTGTGACCTTGCTCTATTTGCCATATGGTGCAGGGTTCATTGGATGGATGGATGGATGGATGGATGGATGGATGATAGGTTTATATATAAGCATGCCTTTTCATATGGCAACCAAATATGATCATAACTACTGTATTTTAATATTTCTTAATCTTTAGTGTTCATTATCTTCAAAAACTTTTAAGTGTTCTTTATCTTCAAAAACTTTTAAGAGCCTGAATTATAACTGATTTGTTGTTCAACGAAGTTGGTATCAACCATTGGCAAGCAGGTTCTGACTCCTTATGTTGTGGTTTCTGATTGACACAGGCCGCTAAGTAGTGTTTTGAGTTTTTTGTTTTTTGTTTGTTCATTTGTTTGTTTTTTTTTCTATCTTCTGCTAGATATAAAGCGATAGGGGTGTTTGCTCTGATGGATTTCTGCCTTGTTTCAGTCTGCTCCTTCCTTTCTGTTCTCCTGTTTTCCTATATCTGAATGAGAATCTTTACTGTGTGAAAACGTTTACAGTGACATTCTGAAAGCATGATACTTGGTTTTGATTCTTTATGGTCCACAATTGAATGTCTGCCTTGCATTTCATGATCCATTTTGAATAGTGTTGAAGTTATTAAGACTCTGAGGACCCTTGGAGAAGGACTGAGGTACTTTGGGCCAACAGGGATGGAATGTGGGGGTTTAAGGCGATGTATGTGGATGTCAAACTGACAAGAGTGGACACGTGATGATTAATCTTGTCGACTTGATTCGACTAAGAACTGCCTAAGAGATCAGTAGAACATACCTTAGGGTGTGTCTGGGATTAACTATATGAAGGGACTCTCTGAATGGAGGCAGCACCATCCCACTAGGCTGGGATTGTGCAGATCGAATAAAAGAAGGAAGTGGGAAAGGCCAGCTGCAGCAGGCATTTTCCATCTGCTTCCTGGCTAAGATAAGGAGCATGGTCTTTGATGGCCCTCTGCCATGATGAACTGAATCCTCCAAAAGCATGAAACAAAATAAACTGCCACCTTTTAACTTGTCTCTCTCAGATGTCATAGCAAGAGGAAATCGACTCACATGCCAGGCCTACCTTATCTTGCTTACCATGACATCCTCATATTCTATACGTTTTGCTGGAAATAGATTGCTAGATTTTATTTTGAATTAATTACCATATGAGGTGAAAGATAAGAATCTTGTTCGATTCTTCTGCATATGGCTAGCCATTTTTTCCAGGGCCGCCTTTCCAAGAGGCTGCCTTTTCTCCAGTGTATGTTTTGGACAACTTTGTTGAGAATGCATTGGCATACATGTGTGTTTTTGTTTCTACGTTTTCCGTTAATGTCTGTATGTAGGTTGTACCAGTCTCATGCTGTTTTGTTTACCATGGCTCTGCAGTATTTCTTGAAATCAAATATTATGGTGCCTCTAGCTTTGTTCTTTTGCACAAGCTCTTTAGTGTCTTTAGTGTTTGCCTGTGAATTTCAAAGTTGTTTCTCCAACTCTGTAAAGAAGAGCAGTGACACTGAATCTGCAAACTACTGTGGTCAGTGGACATTTTAACAGTCAACTCTCCCAGGCGTGAACATGGGATCTCATTCTGTCTTTGAGTATCTTCTTTGACTTTTATCATTGTTTTGTTACTTACATTATAGAGGTCTTTGTTAAGTTTCTTCCTGTATAGTCTAATTTTTTATTCTATCATGAATGGAATTTCTTTTTATTTCTAAACCAACAAATCATTAGTGAAACTATTTTATATGTTTATTTTGCATCTGCCGCCTTAATGAATTTATCAATTTAAAGGATTTTATGGCATATTTAGGTTTAGATGCATATAGGATCGTGTAATCTGCAAACAGATTATTCAACATCCTCCTTTCCTATTTTTATGTCTTTTTCTTGCCTAATTGCTAAACTCTTAGTGCTGTACCAAATAAAAGTGAAACTGCCCAACCTTGTTTGCTGTTGATGTTATGGTATTGGCTATGGATCTTTCCTATCTATCCCTTATTTGATGAATTCTGATACTGTATATGGAATTTTCTGTCTCGCCCAGTCTCACAACCATTCAGCCCCAAATAAATCACAGAGGCGTATTTGGTCTATTGCTTAGGCTTATTACTAACTAGCTCTTTACAACTTAAATTAATTCATAATTCTTGTCTGTGTTTAGACATGTGGCTTGGTCCTTTTCTCACTAAGGCTTTCTCATCTTGCTTCCTCTTCATCTGACTGATAACTGCGTCTCTGCCTTTCCTCTTCCCAGAATTCTCCTAGTCTGGTTGCTTTGCCTATACATCCTGCCTGGCTACTGGCTAATCAGTGTTTTATAAACCAGTATGAGTGACAAATCTTTACAGTGTGCAAGAACATTATTCCACAGGATGATATGCCTGTGCCTACTTTCTTTTTTATCATGAAGGAATGTCGAATTTTATCAAATATTTTTTCTATTTAACAAGATGATTATTTTTATCCTTCATTCTTTTAATGTGATATGTTATGTTTGTTGGTTGCATGTGTTGAATAGCCATCATATCCCTGGATTGAAACTATTTCCATTGTAGTGTATGATCTTTTTTATGTGCTGCTAAATTTGATTAATTCCTAAGCATTGGTTATTCCCTGAACACAGAAAGATAAATCAAATAGCAAATCCATGCCTTCAGGGGACAATTGGTCAATTAAGAGAAATGAGAATTAATGGATGATAGAACTGAGCCCCCTCCCATTGATTTTTCTGGTAAGAGCTCCTGCCAGTTTGGCACTTTTTACATGTATTATATATGTGTTTGCTGCTTGGGATAATGGTAAACCTCTGTATTTTGATTATGCATAAAGCAGCTAAATAAAAGCTTCCTATTAGTGGCATTAATTATTAACCTTTAATGTGTTTAAGTACATACTGTATTATGGAAAGACTGGTGTTTACATAGGAATTATATACTTTTTCATCCCATCAAATTTCTAAGGTTGATAATTATAAAAACCTTTTCTGTTCTAATATACAATATGGCTTATATCAGCCACTTAATTAATTTGCTTAATAAGAACAATAACAGAAGAACTAACACATTTCTCATGAATTTTAAGTGACTTGGGTAATTAGACATGATAACATCTATTAACTGCATTTGGAAAGTTTTGTATTTAGAAGGCCAAACCAAATTGGCAATATCCCAAGCATTAGAACACAGACCTCACAAAAATGACAAAAATGTATGTTAACACAGACTTGTTAGCCCAGTGCTTGGGAGGCTGACCCAGAAGGAAAGAGTCCGAGGCCAGCCTGAGTTATAAAGTAAGACTCATCCCCAGAGGCAGGCCAGCAAGCCCTTCTAGGTTTATAAGGCCCAGAGTATTTGCAATAGAAAAGGTTTTAATGCTATATCTTTTTTTTCTCATTTTGCCAGTCAAAATGAGAAAGACCTCTTATTTAAAGGGCATGCTCCCCTGCTGCTCTCAAATCAAGGCTGTGCTATCTGACTGAGTCCTACCATGACTTTCACAGGGTATCTGTAACAGGAGGGAAGAATAAAAAAGGAAAACATCTAATGAAGAGTTTGCACATTTACAAAATTATCCATCATATGTTTCAGTTTAGATTCTCTGAAATATCAGAGTTGGAATGAAATTATCAAAAGGAGAAAAGTCACACGGCAGTGTTGCAAACACTGATTTATTCATTATAATTAAATCTCTTGGCCATAGGCAGACATAGAGCAGCAAAGAAAGGAGGCATATTTTATCTTTTAAGAAACTAGTGCTTAGCTTTGATATTAAGTTCCAGAGCTTCAAAGATTGTTGTATTAAAGCAAAGCAATATGCTCTCCGGACAGTCATTTCCTTAGGCAAATGTAGGGACCAGGAAGGGACTCAGATTTTGAATCCAGCAAAGCCACAGGGGCATGGCTGAGTTTGAGCATATGGGGTGTGTAGATCTGAGGCAATCTTTCTCAAATTTGAAACAACTTGATATGATCTCCAGTATTGCTTCCAGAGGAGAGATAGAGAAAAGGCTAGTTCACACCAGTGTATAAATGCACAATGGCGTTTTATTCAGTCATCTGGCAATTGCAGGAAACTGGAAGGAACTGAAGATCAGGCTAAGCAAAGCAAGCTGACAGATGCTGGATGTTTTCTCTCATAGAGAGTCTGATAATATATAAATGTGAGTGGCTGTGAGAGGACCAGCGAAAGGGGGCGGTGATGGGGCAAGTATTAGCATACACATGGATCTGTATGAAAACACAAATCTGATCCTTTCTAGGCTTGCTAAGCCATTAATGAAAATATTAAAAACTGAATGAAAAAAGTGTTTTAAAGGAAAAGACTGGTGGTAGACAAGCAGCCTGCTTACTGAAAGGTGGAGGAAAGGTGGGACATAAAGGAAGCCAATTTTGTTGACACCATTACACGTAAAGCTCGGAAATTACCTACCTTCATAGCCTCAGCTCAACTGAACATTTCAGTGAGCCAAACATTTGGTAAGGTCTGATGTAAACCCTTGCTCCCAGTCCAATCCACTGCCACCCTGACATTCCCAGCAGAGCAATGCAGAGCTATAGCAGCCAGTCTCACCCCTGTGGAACAAAGCACTCAGGAGACCATCCATGGCGTAAAGTCTGCCCTACATTTAGTAAATGTATATTCAAACCTTTTTATTGTCACCAGCTTTCAGACCAATCAGCCAACTGCAGCCTACCCAAGCAGGCTGTGGCATGTGTCTACCCTTGAGTCAGACACCAGACACAGCCTTGGTAAGATTTCATCAGAAGCACATGAGTGTCTCAAAGGTCCCAAAGATACACGCATTCACTGTGTAGAAGCCCCGTCCAATGATAGCTTAACTGCTTGGATATTTCATCCATTTATCAAAATTATGACTTGCAGCACTCAGGGGTGGAATGGCCCTCTCAGCATTGTGAATCCTGTACAAGAATCAGAAACGGGGCAGAAGCTTACAGCTTCCCTCTTGTACTGCCTGACTCCCTCTACTTTTGTTCCACTCCCAGGGGCTCTTAACCTAGAAAAACCATTTCTTTCCTTACATCTGTTTTCCCTGTTGAAGATAAACACATAGCTGGACAGAGTCAGGAGTGTATACAAAGAGCCAGACTGGATGGGATCCCCAGGCTCTCCCTACCCTGCCATGGATAGGTCATTCCCTTTGGGCATTACTGTTTTCATCTGTTAAAATTTGAACTGTAGAAATTCACACAGATACAACCTGATTCCAGTACTATTGTTCCTTGATTCTAAATGTTAGCAAAGGGTTTATTCAACTTAGTTTCACAGGCTTATTTTCTAAATCCCTTTGTATATGGTATTAATATGTTGTGGCTGGCAACCTAGCTGTGTCCCTTAAGGGTGGCATTTCAGTATCTGGGAAGGAAAACACAATGAGTAGTCTGTAGACAACTTCAAGTAAGACACATTACACAGGAAGTAAAGTAACACAGTACCCAGTGATCTGGGGAGCAGCCGTACTGTGAGCATCAGATGCTCACGTTGGTTATCACTGAGAACTACTGCTTATTGCCCGATCACAACAGATTCTGGAAGTGGCCATTTGTGGACAAACCGTCTTGGGTCCTGTTAATGATATAGTCAAGCTACGACCTTAGCAGCCCTCACTTTGTCTACTTTTTTTAGTCAAGACAGGTTTCTCAGCCGGGCGATGATGGCGCACGCCTTTAATCCCAGCACTCGGGAGGCAGAGTCAGGCGGATCTCTGTGCGTTCGAGACCAGCCTGGTCTACAAAGCTAGTTCCAGGACAGGCTCCAAAGCCACAGAGAAACCCTGTCTCGAAAAACAAACAAACAAACAAACAAAAAAAAGACAGGTTTCTCAATAGCCTGGGACTCACTGAGCAGCCAAGGGTCCAGGGATCTGCCTGTCTCTGATTCCCCAGCACCACGGTTACAAGAACCTACCAACATGCCCTGCTTTTCTACTGATGGAGCCCTCCCTCCAGACAATATATTGTCCAACTTTGAAGACTTAGTTTGTTTTGGTTTTTCTTTAAGCTCTCCAAGTGATTTGGATGTAGTTTTCTACATAGTATTCTTCATTGTAGCTTGGAAAAAAAGTTCTGGTTGGGCATGCCTCCAAGCTAAAGGTGGTTGACCTCCAAGAACTGTCCTTGCTCTCTGAAATATTTTTTCAGCTTGATAAACTTTAAATCTTAATCATGTTTAGCAAGAATTTTGTTGTGTCAATAGTAATCCAGATAGAATAAATTATGCTAGATTTGGGGATTGTCTAACTGTAAGACTGTGGAGTATGGAAAGAATGTCTAAAATCCTGAAATGACCACTCAGTAGTCCTAGAGTTGTAGAATATGCGACCCTTTGAACTGTCTGTGGCAAGGCTCATATTAGATGTCAGACATGGAAGCACTTCATAAACCATAAAACCATGGATCCACACATTTTTTTAATTTCTTCCCCTACATACTTTGAGAAATATAAAAAATTTTATGCTTTCTTATTTTCATTTAAAATTTAATATTGTTTATATTAAAAGCAAACAAAGAGGCCATTTTGTGCTCTCCTTTTCCTCTTTGAGAATGGCTCTTCGGTCACACATTTTTGAAAGCATTGATGTTCAGTTGGAAGCATAGTGACACCAGGGTCTGTCCCAGTTGTCTCTGTGTCCTTACACCACCCTACATAGTGTGGTTTACCCAGAGCGGAGCTCAGGAAAGATCAGCCAAAGTCAAATTAAGCAAATGTCTTAGTGACAGTGTCCTTTGCTTTACAGAAGCTTCTCAGTCTCAGGAGGTCCCATTTATTCAATGATGCCCTTAGTGTCTGTGCTGCTGGGGTTATACGTAGGAAGTGGTCTCCTGTGCTCATGTGTTGTAGAGTACTTCCCACGAAATCTTCTATCAGGTTCAGTGTGTTCGGACTGATACACTGAGACAATGAGGATGTTCTATCGGGAACTCACCAAGGCCAGCTGGCCTGGGTCTGAAAAAGCATGGGATAAATCCGGACTAGCTGAACATAGTGGACAATGAGGAATACTGAGAACCCAAGAACAATCGCAGTGGGTTTTTGATCCTACTGCATGTAATGGCTTTGGGGGAGCCTAGGCAGTTTGGATGCTCACCTTACTAGACCTGGATGGAGGTGGGCGGTCCTTGGGCTTCCCACAGGTCAGGGAACCCTGATTGCTCTTCGAGCAGATGAGGGAGGGGGACTTGATCGGGGGAGGGGGAGGGAAATGGGAGGCAGTGGCGGGGAGGAGGCAGAAATCCTTAATAAATAAATAAATTTAAAAAAATTAAGCAAATGTATAGGAACTCAGTAGAACGCAAACCACCTTCGTTAGGCCTGCGAGAAGTGAAGTATTTGTAGGGGGGTCAGGGCCTAGGACAGAATTATCACTCTTTTGTATGTAAAGTCTGAGAAGCAGAAAGCCATGGATATGGGAAAAATGAAATCTAAGACTGAGCTAGGAAGAGGCTGGGGGAGGCTGGTCTGCAGTTACTGACCCGTTAGATGTGTGGTGCACAAGGCATATTCAACAGTGAGTATTGGAACTGCTTTAAAGACAGAGGTAGACGAATGTAGAAATGAAGTGTTTTCCCCAGCTTATCCATGTACAGATAACAGAACAGCATACTCTTTTGAAAGTGCAGCTCACACTTGTCAAACGCCCATGACAGTCATGCTGCAGGGACTGCACACCATGTACGGTTGGAGGAAGTGTTTCTAGCGTCAGAAGCAGGATCTGCTGCATTCTCCATTTTTTAAAAGGGTAAAAACAACCAGAAGTTTAAAAGGACAACTTGTAATTATAATCCTCATCTTAACAGCCCACTTTGAGAGATGCTACATTTACCTGAGCTTTCAAGAGATTTACAAAGTAGCAAGTGCCATTGAAAACAGCTTGATTTGATGAAAATGAAGCTCACAGAATGGAGAGCAGGTGGCAGCAGGTTGACTTGGGAAGTCTAATATTGTGGCTGGGGTCCTGGCTGTCTAGGCAGTGAATTTACAACCAGAAATGTGTGTAAAGATACAGGCCTGGGACTCACTCCTAGGGTCTCACAGAAGAAAGTATGCTACAAAGCAACTCGTGAGAAAGTGTGTTCTGGAAGGCCTCACACCAGCAGTGTTTAAATTTAGTTTCCACATTCACAGCAGAAATACATGAAATTCAGTGACACAGAGGTGAGTTGTCTTCCTCCATCTTCCTGCAGAGTTGCTTTCTTTATGGGAAAATACGGCAAACTTGGGACGTTCCCATGCTCCGCCTCCACGGGCTACAGCCATCCATCACACATCAAAAGGCCAGAGCAGTGGTTCTGGGCAGGGACCCTGGGGAGTGGGCTGGCTGACTTGTCCTCGCTGATTCCACTTACTTGTTTGTTCCTTTGTGTTAGAACCAGAAGAGAACTCACAGAAACGGGGCTCAGCACTAAGCCTGGCTTTCCCCTCGGCCTTGGCTTCTGGAAGAGCTTTCATTAAAGCCTGTGGTCTGTATAAATAGTGATAAACCAGCTGTGAAGTGACTAGTGTCAGAAAAAGCCCCTTCCTACACTTAACGAGCCACTCCATCCCCCCACCTGGAAAGGTTAAATCTGCTCATTCCTCAGATAAACTAGCCAAGATTCCATCTCCCACTGAGCCTCCCTCCCAAGCAGAGACCATTCAGCTATTCACCTGTAGGGAGAAACCAGTTCACTCACAGGTCCCCACACCTCCCTGGATGTTTCAAGTGCGAGGCTCCAGAGGGGCTGCCATGAGTCAGTAAAATGTAAACTCTCAGAGTCGAGAGCTGAAAGTATCGCTCTTCCTTAAGCCTCTTGGAGGCGCCATTGCTGGGTTCAGTCAAGGCTAAGCCCCTGGCCTGTGATGCTTTCTGTCCCTGCAAGCTCTGGGTGGCTCCTCCCAGTCAGTGAGCATGTTCTCCAGCAGTCTAGGAGGCAGACTCAGAATGTTGTAGTTCTCGTTAGAGTTTGCTTCAACTCAGAAACTTCCTGCCTCCAGCACAGACGAAGAGAAAGGAACACAGAGGGAACTAGGAGTGAAACTTAGAAGGATTTTGTCCATCTCTACTAAGAAAGTTGTTGATTTGGTGTGAATTATGAGTAGTCTGTGTATCACTCTGGGTAACAATATTCTTCTCCATAAACATTTTGTCTCAGTTTCTACTCTGATCTGTCTGCCTTCCTCCACTTTTGGGATTAGGGTATTCTTGTTCCTCTGCATCCTTGGGGTGAACTGTTGGGGTCTGTGTGAGGTGTCTCTGTGATTTTGAGGTGGAATTTGTTAGTGACTTTGCTGATCTGTTGCATCCCTCTTGTTTGGTGTGTTGTCGTTTTCATTTGTTTTCCCTCCAGCTCTTTCAGTACACTCATTGTTTAGCATCTGTTGTATACTTTACTTTCTTCCTGGTGATTCATAGTTCTGGTCTATTGTCGTCAGAGCAGATAATATGATTTCAAATTTTTTAAGTGTATTATAACTTCAGTTCTGATACAACAGATGATTGGTCCTGGAGATTCCCAAATGCTGATGAGAGGAATGTGAATTCTGCCTCAGTAAAATGTTCTGTAAATGTCTGTAAGGTCCATTTACTTTACAACATGAGTCAGCTAAGATGTTTCCTTGTGGAGCTGGAGGAGCAGCCCAGTGACTAAGAGCACTTTCTGGCTATGCAGAGAGCCTGGGGTCAAGTTCTCAGCACCCACATGGCAGCTTATAACCATCTGTAACTCCACTTCCATAGTGTCTGACACCTTCTTCTAGACTCAGAGGACAGAAGGCACATACATACATACAAGCAAAACTTTCATACACATAAAATAATGTTTCTTTAAGATTTTAAAACCTTCATCATTGCCTATTGACAAAGTGGAGTGGTGAAGTCCTGGAAAGTCTGTCTTACAGTCTGTCTCTTCCTCTATAGCTAACATAAAGGAATGCCAGGTTGCATCCATATATATCCAATTGTGCCTTCTGACGGAATTTACCCCTTCACTAATACATAAGGACCTTCTTTGACTTTTGGAAGTTTCATTTTTTAATTTAAAGTCTGCTTTGTTCTAATGATATAGTGACGCTTGCTGACTTGTTTAGTGTTTATTGTATATCTTTTTCCAATCCCTCATCTTTATTGGTGAAGAGAATTTCCCACAGGCAGCATATGGTTCTTGTATTTTTAACCCATTCAGCTATTTCCCACCTTTTGGTTGCTGAGTTTAATTTATTTTATCATCATGGATATTATTGACAGACATGAAATTTCTCCTTTTATTTTTATTTTATTTTATTCAATTGAATTGTGGGGGTAGTTTTGTTGTAAATTGTTCTTTTCTAACCTCTTTCTAGTCCTTTGTATGGTTTGGTGAACCTGTCACACTGAAGTTTGACTCTGCTCTTCTGTGTTCTAGTACTGTTTTTTTTTAATATTTACAAGTTTTTTGTTTGTTGCTGTTGTTTTAAAGATTCATTTCTTTATTGTCTTTGTATGTGTGTGTACATGAGTTTACATACGTACACTAAGTACATGCAGCACCCTTGAAGGCCAGAAGAGGGTATCAGACCCCCTGGATCTGGAGTTAGAACTGTTTGAGAGGTGCCTGCTGTGGGTTCCGGGAACTGAGCAGAGCGCTCTTAATCACTGAGCCATCTTTCCAGCCTGGAATGTTAGTGGGTTTGTGTTGGTAATCATCACCCTTTGTTTCTCGTGGATGACTTCCTTAAGTGTCTCTTGTACGGCTGATCTGATAATTGGTGATTTTCTTCAGTGTTTGCTTTCCTGAGGAACATTCATTTCTGAAGGATAATTTGGTTGGGTATAATATTCTTAGTGGACAGGGTTTTTACTTATTTTCTTAGTGTCATGCATATGTCCATCCTTCCCTCTTCTGATCTATGAAGGTTCTATTGAATGATCTCCTGGAAGTGTGATGGGCTTTTCCTCTCATGTGACGTGATGCTTTTCTCTTGCTGAACTTCAGGTTTCTCCTGGTCATGTACTTGCAGCATTATACTACCAGTTTTGGTTAAAAATATATTTTATTTAAATGCAGTCAGATCATATCTCTTCGAAGATTTGGGGCCTTTTTGACTATTATTTAGTGATAAGTTTTTGTGTTTTTTTTTCTATATTCTTCACTTTGTGAAGCTTCCATGATACAAATACTTGACATAAATTTGTTCTATAAGTTTTGTGGGCTTTCCTCATGTGATTTTTTTTTTTTGCTGACTAGACTAATTCTAAAGTTCAGAAATCCTTCTATTTATTTTTTTTACATAAATTCTCTGTTTTATCTTTAATTTTATTAGTTAAAGCTTTAGCTCCAAAGTTTCCAGGTGGTTCTCCTTTATAATCTCTATGCTTTTGGTGAACTTCTCATTCATATCCTACGTTATTTTTGTTTTCTTCATAATATGCATCAGTAGTTACTTTTTATCTCAATGAGTTTAATTAGGGTCATTAAATTTGGATTTATTTTAAGGTCTTGTAGATTTTCTTTAAACTGGAATCTATTGTGAAGAATTATTTCTTTGGAGTGTCATGTATCAACATTTCCACATTGATATCTGTACATCTCATAATATTTGCCTCTAATTTTATGAAGTAACTCTTCTATGAAGTTCTGAGACTTGGTTTTGCTTTATTTCTCATTTAAATGGGAGGTCAGATGCCAGATAGATGGATGCTTTGGTAGTGGGATCAGTGCTATGAATTTGGTTATATTGGAGCTCAAACATCCATGTCATTTCTTTGTCTTTGATGTCATCCATAGTCTATAAACTGTAACTGCTTGGAAAACATTTCAGGAATGTAGTTGTAAAACTTCATAATCAACTTAGACTTCCAAAGGTGTGTGTCTTCAGACTTTGCAAAATCAAACACTGCTAATACCGGGCCTTGTAGTGGCCGTTGTCATGGCTATAATAGTGTGGAATATGTACCTGGATGGAATCACAGGAGACTCTGAGTCAAGTCACAGTATGTGAAGGACCCTCGGTGTGTATCGGGGATACCACAGCTGGTGTCCTCTGAAACCACAGTACAGGATTGTACTTTCCCCAGATCCCATAGGATGACTCAGGTGATGCTGGCATCTGTGACACTAGTAACCATAGGCTCAAGATTGTATAAGACAAACAAGACCTTCCCTAGGTCCTGCTTGATTTGGGGAATGGGACAAGTAGCATTGTCAGACAACTTCACACAGCCGTGGACTATCTCCTGGCCCCAAAGGATGTAAATAATCATCAAGGTTTTTATCACCAGCTGTGGTTCCAAGGCAATGGGCTGTGGAAGAAATCACTCCTAGGTCTCCCAAAACCTATGCAGGTAACATTTGGGCCTATGGCACATATATCCTCACATCTGGAGGCATAAGAGGTGAGGAGACCTTCTCTAGACCCCATGGCCTGAGCAGAGTAGTCTGATGATGGAGGAAGGTCATTGGCTAATAAAGGAACTGCCTTGGCCCATTTTATTGGTTAGAAGATAGGTGGGAGGAGTAAACAGAACAGAACGCTGGGAGGAAGAGGAAGTGAGCTCAGACTCGACAGCTCTCCTCTCAGGAGCAGACGCCTGAGAGAGACGCCATGCCCCGCTCCCGGGCAGACACACGCCATGAAGCTCCGACCCAGGATGGACATAGGCTAGAATCTTCCCGGTAAGCGCACCTTGGGGCACAACACAGATGATTAGAAATGGGCTAAATTAATATGTGAGAATTAGCCTAGAAGAGGCTAGATAGAAATGGGCCAAGCAGTAATTAAATGAATACAGTTTGTGTGTTGTTATTTTGGGCATAAGCTAGCCGAGCAGGCGGCCAGGGTGCTGGGAACACAGCCACGCCGCCCTTATTACTACAGTCTGATATGTGACTTTGCTATCTACCCTACTAGAGCACAAGAGAGATGGGCTTGTCCTCAGCTTGCAAGGAGAAAGCTCAGCTGGAGACAAGATTTGAAACATTGATAACCACAACTCTATATCTGCAAGACATGGATGTGACCTGCCCCTAGGATAGGCTATGGTCTGGGAGAGCAACCTGCCATAGTTTCATCTGGGTTTACACAGAGGTACTGGTGGCTAGGCTGCTGGCAACTGCATTCCTGGAGCTGTACATGAGCTAGAACCTTCCTAGATCCTATTGGACAGGTGCAAACAGAGCCTGGAGTTTACAACAACCACCTCAGCCACAGTGCTGTGGGTTGAAAAGAAGACTCGCAGCATGGACTCAGACTTGTGACTGTCATAGTCTATGGTCCTAAAGCCTTAGGGCATTGAAAGGACTGTCTTCTGCCCAATAGAGGATACAGCAGGCCAAGTCCTCTCATGGCATCAGGGGATTGCCTCCATCTAGCCGTGGCAGTTTGGGTTGGTGGGGAGGTAGTTAGAGAGTCCCTTCTTGGGGTCAGAGCAGGTTCCAGGAGTCGCTGGCACTTTCCCAATTCCCTGTTCTCACTCTGCCCTGGAGGGGTCAAAGGTGCACTTTGCTTTCTTCTTTTCTCTGGTTCCTAGCCGGTTTTCAGACTTGAACTCTTGTCCTGGCTCTCTTGTGGCCCAGCTGTGCACAAGGACTTCTATTCAGCCATCTTGGCTGCTTGCCTCAATGATAATTTCCTCCGAGTTGACTGCTGAGAATGAAGGTGTTAGGCTAAAAATGCAGGGACACCAGGCTAGCCCCAGAGCTGTTGCTTTCAGAGGGGCAGGAGGTCCTAATGAGGTTTTTGTCATTTTCCCCCTTTTTCTAAAAATACACTTTCAAAAATTAAAGGTATGAGTGTGACTGTTGCTGGCTAAATGCTGTGTTTCCTGCCAATGAGGGGTTCTCGTTCTCAGTCCTGATTCTTGGCTCTGCTCCTCTTCAGAACCATGGGAGGTTGGCCTGGTCTTCCCATTCCAGAATTTAACTCCTTAGCAGGAGATGAAAGGTGCAGTGTTGCTCTCCTTACCTGGAATACAACATTGTGTTATTGCAACTAGCATCTGGTTCTGAAAGTGGCGATTTATCCTACCATGAGCATCCATATGTCTGCCTCCATGTGTGTCTACAGATAGGAGTTTCTAAAAGACTCGAGTTCTCCATACAGCCAGTCCCGTGCCCTTAGAGCACCACACTGCAGAGAGGAGGAAAGGCCTCCATAGTGTCTGTTCCCACAGCCTCCCCTCCAGACTATAAATCAAGCCTGGGAAGACAGTAGTGAATCAGTAATTTATAGACTATTGCGATGCTTCGTTAGAACTGACTGTGGAGCATGAGGAATAGAGAACACATGTTTCCAAAAGACAAACAGACCCAACACATCTCTTCCTTGGCTGAACCAACAGCAATCCATTAGCAGGACAAAATGGGATGCCTTATTTTGCATATCACCCACTTCCCAAAAATAGACTCCCTAACCACTTGTTAACCACACTGACTTTAGTGCAGAATGGTGCCACCAGAACTATTCATGCTAAGCACCCGAATAGCTTGTAGCCAGCAGTCTACAAAACAGGAAGAGAGCCTCTGCTTCCTCTCCTTGTTCGACTTGATGTGATAATTCATTGCAGATTTCTTTGTCTTTGACAGAGTGCCTACCGAAGGAGCGGGATGGCTTTTCTGGCCTGCTGAGGGGACTGTGGCTGTGCCTGCTGCAACAAGAGAGGAAATGGGACACCGAGGTCATTCTTCCCTGTGCTGGATGAAAATAAAATGTGGATTTACCGTCTCCTGCCCTAGGGAGTGGCCTGCTTTGTTTTTGACTCTCCACTGTCTGACTCCAGCTCTTCCTTGGCCTCCTTAGCCTTGTTTACTGAGTGGGCCATTTGCCTAATTAATGGCAGGATGTTGGGTGGTGTGTAGGTGGACAAGAACGCACATCACACAATTCTGAATTCTGAATTTGGCATGGATTTGCTGCCCTCAGCTCATAAATCTTAAAAGCAGAGTTGTGCTTTTTTCCCTCCAGTGTTTAGTCTGCCTTTTATAGGATGCATTTTTATGATTCAGATTGGGACAAAAGAGACAAATGAGTCAGTCTCCCTTCCCAGTGACCCACCAACTGTGCTTCCATTGTTGACAGTCTCTGCGTGTGTTCTAGAGATGCAGTCATTTGATGAACATGCACCCATCAAAGATTCACCTGGCAGGACAAAGCCACCTGTTCCCCTCTTCTCCCATCACCCCACTCACTACAGGGGTCACTTTTTCATGCCTCCTTCCTTCTGCTTCACGGAACTTGCCTTATCTGTCTTCACTGCCTTCCGTTTCCAGCTGAACCTCCCCCGAGCCCCCACCACCACCACCACCACCACCACCACCACACACACAAAACTTCCATGCCTTTTCAGAAGCAAAGTCAAAAGGAAGAGCACAGGGATTCTGGGATTCACCTAACCTTCAGAGCTCTCCCCCTGGCCTGGAATCCGGTTAATACACTGCCTGCTGGGAGCAGCTGAGCTGCCCCAGTGGCATCTGTTCTGTCTCCAGTAAATGAGGAAGTAGAAGTCTTAGGAACAACCCAAAATCTAGCAGATGCGATGGTACAGTTCCTGATTAAATACGAATTGCAGAGGAGGAAGTTAAGTCTTTAATTCTGTAAGAGTTATGGGTGGAAGAGAGAAATAAGAGCAGCCGTTTTCTGTGTGAGCAAACCCTGGAGTGGCCACATGCTTGTGCCGTGGTGTCCCCACTGTCATTTACCTGCTGTGTAGTAATCTTGGGGAAAATGTGCATGCTAGGAAAAACGCGGATATTTAATATCAAAAATCGCCGGAGGGTTTTGATGTTCTACCCATGCCTGTCGAAAAGTATGATTAAACCGTTCTTTTTATCATCATCCCTATTTTCCTTGGCATCCCTAATCATGGAAAATTATAACCCTGCAGTAAACATCCCTTACTTGGGAGATGGCAGCACTCGCTGTATTTGGTTTCCATCTGCCAGGCTTGTAGGCAATCTGACATTTTCAGGGGCTAATTTTTCCTATTGAAAGCCCATCTCTGCCCCACAGTATATATTTTAAGTAGCACGAGGCAGAAAATGCAAGGCTTTGTTTCCTCCCGTGGTCCTCTTTACCTAATCTCCTTGTAGTCCCAGGGAAGGAAGACTCAACGTACATTTCTCTCAGAAACACGACAGCTCTGTGTTTTTGTTGGTCTGGTGTATGTTTGTCTATCTTGAACCGTCTGGCAGGCAATTATTTATAAAATCTGGTTTGCCCAGCGAGTTCACATAATACCTTTCACTTTTCATCCTGAGCCAGAAAGCTGAATTTAGAATCAAACAAGGCCGTTTGTGTCTGTCCTGAGCCAGCCTAGATGTGCCCATAATTGCTCAATGCTAATATTTTAATTCTTTTTTTTCTTCCCTACACTTAAGTTCTCTCCCTTACCCTTAAAACAAGACTAAATTTGAAGTAAAACAAAATTTTCTGAACAGTTATATAGATACAACAGAAGGAAAATCTTAGAAATGACACTTCACTAAACTGTCTCCTAAGATTAAAGTGTCAAATATTATCATAGTTAGAGAAGACCACCGTCCTCATTTATTCTCACTGTGTCATTGGGAGCTGTCCCACACTTGACAGATGAAAAGGAACCTGGCCTAGATGGGGGAAGAGACCACGCGTGATAACCTATGGCCTCATTCTCGGCCCAGTCCACCTCTTCACCACCCTATTTTTACGTGACAATATTACAAAGGCACTCTAGCCTTTTCATATTTATTCCAAACAATAAAGTTATTCTTAATGATACTAATTACACATATACCCTAAAACAGAAATGTGAAGTCACATAATGAAATCTTAAATTGACTATGCTATAAATGATGGTTTCTATACATGGGGCTCAACTCTAAATCATGTATGAATACCCAAATTCTGGATGAGTTTTTATGATTATTGTTACTAATCTCTGCATTTTAAAGATCAAACTTGAAAATAAATAAATCCAATAATAATAATAATATAAACTTTGCTTTTAGAAAATTGATGTTGCCCCCTAGACTAAGGGTAAAGGAAACCAAACTACTTCTACACCTACGTTTTGAAATGTGGCCTTCTAGAAGTGCCCTCTAGAGGTCATGGCACTGACCTTTCCTGCCTTCACACATGACAGACAATAGTTGAGATTCAAAAATAATTTTCTAATGTTAGAGGCTAAGGATTTTATTTAAAAACCATCAGAAGTGCAAACATTTTCCAACAGTCTATATCGTCCCTGTGTTCTGTCTGTTCTTTGTCTTTAAAAAATAATAAACAGCCCACATCAATGTTTACCACATAGAAGACACGTAAACATAACTGGTGGTCTGTGGTCTGGAAGAAAACAAGTTTATTTGTCTAGAAATTGAAAAGTTCAAATTTATGAATTTTTTTCAGTATAACTCCAAAATTAGGCATTGCTTTCAGGGTCATGTAACCCCTTGTGTGAAGTAAATCACAGAGAGTGCATGTTCTATCTGCCCTCCAGACCTCAAATAGTCCTGCCCATCAACCCTGTATACATCTCATAACGTCTTTTACGGTTTCCTGTGTGTTCTGGCCCAGCATTTCATTGTGCATAAACAGTTGTACGAATAGTGTAAGGACGGCGAGCCGAGTGTGTCCCGGCAGCGCCTCCTCTGCCAACTGAGTCCCCAGCAGCGTTCTAGCCCTTTTGGAAGCCAGGCTGAACTCTTTTGTGCTTTGCATAGTAGTGGTGAGGAGCAGGGATTCTGGCAGTTTCCGTGGAGCTGTGTTTCGTAAAGGAAAGGCTCCACAAGGGTATCCAGCCAAGCAGCTAAACCATGCCATGGGAGGTGGATGTAAATATGATGGTTAAATAAGGACCAGATGCCCTGGGGAACTCCAATATCAAAAATCATATCTCTTAAAGTGAGTCTCAAGTGTTGTGAACAGGATAGTGGTACCGTGGAAGGGGGTGTTGGTTTTAAGTATGAAACAAAATATCAAGCATTCAAATTGTCCTAAGTCATGGAAATTTTGGCAGTTGGAGCATAATTTAAAATGGTCGATTCTTACACGGGAACAAGAACACGACATATAAAACTGCTGTAATTCTTTTGAGAGCCTTGGATTCCTGGTCCCTTTTCTGCTTGTAACCTCCCGACTGTCTTTATTCTCACCGTTTTCCACTAAGAAGTAAATATAGAGAAAGATAGAGAAGGAATGCATGGAAGGACCAAAGCCTCTTTGTACACATCTACAGTATGTGGGCCTGGAAAGAGCATTTTCTGTTTAACAAAAGGACCCAGCACCCTGCAGGGTGACTCTAGGGTGCTTCTGATCTAGCTGCAAGGGATCCAGTGCCTCTTCTAGCCTCCATGGACACTCAAACACACATGCATACACTCATGCTAACGCACACGTGTGAATATGCTCATGCAGATGAACACATATACATAGATAGTAAGAACATCAAAATTTGAAAATGGTATGTCAGTAGGTTCATCAGTTGCATAATAATTAGAGCAGGCTTCCATGACTGATGCTTCATGGGTCACCTTGAAGGCTCACGACACTCTGTGAGCTGCACTCTGTGTGGCCCAGAGGCAGGAGAGGGAACTTGGCAAGTTAAGTGCTCTGTGCAGTTATCCAGAATGGAACTGACATTTGTACTTTGACCACACTGTTAAGTAGCATGGAAGCTTCTCGGAATACAGTGAAAAGAAAAGCTTTCTCATGCCGAAAACTTGATTACAAGAAAATTTCACTGTAGCTTAAAACAGTCTTTATATATACATTATGTAAGTACTATAAAACAAAATATATAATAGAATGCAATTACATATATAGCATGCCAATTCCTCTTTAATGTGTCAAACCTTAAGATAACTATGTATAAATAGTGTAATACATTTTAAGAGTATGGTAGGAGTGGGGGCATGGTTGCTGAGGAGTTAGCTCAATGGTTAAGAGCTTGCTGGGCAAGAAAGAGGACCTGAATTCAGATCTCCAGCACCTTCCGAAAGGAACAGATGTGGCTATGCATGTCTGTCACCCCAGCAACTGGGGGTGAAGGGTGTAGACAAGAAGAACCCTGAGGTTTGCTGACTGCTGGCCAAGCCAAAAAGCAAGTTCAGGGAAAGACTTGTCTTCAAAGAATAAGGCAAAGAATGGGAGAGCAGGATGCCCAGGGCCATTCTCTGACCTCCACACAGGCGCACAGACATGTACATACATAAACACATAATGGTGAATACAAACTATAACAAAGCCTCAGAAACCCATGCATATATTCCCTCCCCTATCTACGTGTTGACTGTATCCAGAAGGGTGATTACAAAGGCTGCTATTGTATGCCTTCACACAAGTTATCCGTGTTCCAGAATAAGTCCCATCTTGTCCACAGGTGCTTGCTAGTGTTCAGAAGGCGCCTGGAATGGTCTTTTGAAATACTTGCTCCTCAGTTATGATGCAATAGGCCTAGTTTCTCTTAGTCTGGCAAGTTTGTGTGTGCGTCCCTGGGAGCTGACTGTACAGCGATAAACAGGAAGTGGAAAGAGCAGCTACGTGTAATTTGTATTTCAAGTGATTTTTTTTCAGTTCGATCCATACTTAGCAACTTTTTGATTCAACTTCAGAGGCTGGAGAAGTGGCTCAGGGCTTAAGAGCACCAGCTGCTCTTCCAGAGGAACTAGGTTCAATTCCCAGCATCCACATAGCTCAAAGCCATCTGTTACTCCAGTGCCAGGGGATCCAGTGCCATCCTCTGGCTTCTGTGGGCACCAGGCATGCATGTGGTACACAGACATAGATGCCGGCAAAATACCCATACATATATTACTAACAATAATTTTAGTTCAACCCTTGGTCTGCTGTGCCTCAGGACAGGTCACTCCTAACCTCTGTTCGGAGGGCTTTGGCTTCCTCCAGTCACTTCCTTTTCAAGGGTTAGGTCAGCTGCTGTGTGTTCACTGGCCACATCTTAACACCTTCCACTGGCCTGTGCCTGTCCATCCACCAGGCAGTCCCTAACCAGCAGCAAATAATGCTGTCACCGGCTTAGTTCGCAGCAAGTCCGTAGGACCTGCAAAGAGTCAAGAAGTCCCGGATGAGCAGGACCAAATGTTCATGTTCCTAATACCACAGGAGGATGCCAAGACTGAGGCAGGAGGATGCCAAGACTGGGGGGGGGGGGGGGCAGGTGACAGAATAACCCAGTTGGTGGTGGATTCCATGTCAAGGAGTTGGGCACGAACTCAAAATTATAGCCAAATAGCTGTGTCCACACACATGGGGGGTAGGAAATTCTGGACCTTGCTATGAAGTCAATACAGAGAGTCCTAAAACACACACACACACACACAGAGAGAGAGAGAGAGAGAGAGAGAGAGAGAGAGAGAGAGAGAGATACTAAAAACTCCAATGTGAGCTACCTGTACAGCTTCTGGTTATACCCACACGAGTCCAAACTAGCATCACAGAGGACAGAGGTTCTTGCACAGTCGTGCTTCTCGTTGCATTATTTTCAAAAGCCAAGCTAAAAGACCACTGTATATGCCTATCAACAAATGAGTGGTTAGAGAAAATATATACACAGATTTTACTAAGCTGTGAGAATAGTGAATTGTGTCACTTGTCGGAAAATGGATGGAAACAAAGATTATATAAGCAAAACAAAGCAGGTTCAAAAACAACCAGTGCATAGATTAGATAGATAGATAGATAGATAGATAGATAGATAGATAGATAGATGGATAGATGGATAGATAGATAGATAGATAGATAGATAGATAGATGATAGATAGATAGATAGATAGATAGATAGATAGATGATTGATAGATAGCCCAGGATTGGCCCCACCCACAATGGCCTGGGTCCTCGCCATCAATCACTAATTAAGAAAATTTCCTACAGGCTTGGCTACAATTGACCTTATGGAGGTATTTTCTCAATCGAGCCTTCCTTTGATGGCTCTAGCTTGTGTCGAGTTGACATAAAACTAGCCAGCACAGTGGATGTTTGTCTTCTAGATAATTAAAATCCAGTCATGTTGACAATGAACGAACCCAGGTCCCATGTATCAGGTTTCTCAGGGCCTTTGTGTGCAGGCCCTAGGGCTTGAGTCTTGTTTGCTGAGGGTAAGGACCTCCTAAAGAGACAGCTTCAACCACAATTGCACTGCTGCAGGCTGGAGAATTTTGTGTGCCATCTGAGCCTGCACATGCTTAAAGAAGAATTGCACACTGCTAAGACACAATGCTTTTGTGGATGGCTCGTCTCGGGATGTGTCTCACCTTTCCCAATAATTTACTGTAAAGACATTAAGTATTTTGGGTGAAATTTCATTTACTAACAGTGATAGGACATATCCTCTGAACTTAACTAAATATTCAAAATTAGGGCTGAAAAGGAGAGGCTTGTGACTGGAAGCTATAGGTTCCCACAAAAGAGTAGCTTGCTATTAAAATGTCTACATCCCTCCATTCATTCAAGAGCTCTTAAACACCTATGCAAACAAATCCATATGAGCACCACCCTGAACTGTAAGTACAGGACCCAAGGGGGCCTGTGGGATTGTACAAAGAGGGTCATACTATCACTTAGAACAGCTTCTCTGTAGAGTAAATAAAAACACACTTTGCCCAGACAATTGTCACCCTATTTTAAATAAAGCCATATGTGCCATTGTGGCTTATGTAATATGCATTCATTTAAAGGCCATTCTGAGGTGGGTGATACACTTTATTGGTAACATTGTTTAAATAACATTGAGGTTCCATCTCAGACCTGATGGGAAGAAAGATACTGCATCATGGTAGTTAGTTAAATATATTTTTAATTTAAGAGATAGTAAAAGCTTGCTGGGTGTGGTGGCACATACCTGAAATCTGGGCACTTAAGAGGCGTGAGCTGGGGAGATGGCTCACTGGGGAAGTGGTCCACATGTGAACATGGTGACTTGGGTTTGAATCCTCCCAGAACCCACATTAAAAAGCCAGTTTGTAGCACTCACATGGCAGCTCACAACTGTCTGTAATTCTAGTTCTGGGGGATGTAAAGCCTTCTGCTGACCTCCATGGGTACCAGGCAGGAATGTGATGCACAGACATGCATGTAAGTAAAGTACTCATGCACATAAAATATAATACTTTTAAAAACCAGATGTAGTAACATATCTGCATGCCTTGCACTTGTACAGCGATGGGGAGGCAGAGACAGAATTCCCCATAGTGTGTGGGCAGATAAGAGACCTGCTTCAAACATGGTGGAAAGCAAGAAGCAACACTGCAGGCTGTCCTTGGATCTCTACCTTCACGTGGTGGCACGTGGGCACCACCACCCCGTACACACTCTGTACATTCAGGGGAGCCCTGGCTATACATGGCCCTGCCTAAGAAAGAGGGAGAACATGAGCCAAACAACTTTGTTAATAAATGATTCTCAAACGATCAAACAGAGGGAACCATTGCCTGAATTCTCTGGCGTTTCTGCCATTGTCTTCCCAGATCTCCAATATCTGGGAGTTTGTTCTCCCAAAACTTTGGGCTACCTTAACTTACACGGAAGAGGAATTCTTTTTTTCTATTGACATGAAGTGATCACCTGGACTTTTTTCATACGTCTTATTTTGGGGGAAATTTATGACATTTTTAACTTTAGGAAGTTTTGCTTTCCCTGAAATTTTATTACTTTGCATTTTTGAAACATTTCAATCCCAGACAATAAATATTATGCGATTATTGTTTTCATATGAACAAGCTATTTCCTCCTGAATTTTCTAACCCCCTTTTCCCAGCTTATGATAGTAAAAATTTATTAGTAACAGCTTTTGCAGAATCACACGCAGTGGAAATGGAAAGGAAGGGGTGTGTGAGAGAAGAGGGCCGGTGGTACAAATGAGCTGAGGTGTGTGGCTTTCTTCCTGATGAGTCTCGGCTTTCTCTCGTTCCGTTGAAATGAAGATTATATTTATTCTATAAATCATTTTTATGATATGTCATAACCAGTTACCCTAGTCAATGGCATGCTTACATCATTGGGAAACGAATGAATCTCAGTAAGCTGGATGGAGTTAGTGCACGGCGAGCGACTCTTCCGGGTTAGAAAACGTCTCCCCTCAAAAGCGAGCGTCAAGTTTTCAGCTAAATATCCCTCCTTCAGAAAGAGCTCTCTGGCCACTCTTTAACATACTGAAATGCCACCATAGTGCCCTTTCTCCACCCAGTTCCCTCTTCACTTGCTGTCTCCTAACAAGCCATTTCACCTGTCAATTTTACAGTCGCCTTCATCCAGAATGTAGACTCTGCACTCCATAACCACGGCCCACCCTGCCCGCTGCTGTTGCCTCGCAGAGCTGTGCCAAGCACCAGAGTGTTGGTGCAGTCAGCATCTGCTAAATAAAGGAGAGAATGTTCAATACTCCTGTAAATCCCCTTCTACCTCAGCTCCCAGCAGTAAACCTCCCCGCAAGTCCTCAGAGCCTCTTCCAAGTCCTCAGAGCCTCTTCCACTGTATTTCAAGAGGACTTTTTTTTTTTTTTTTTTTAAAAAATCTTTTGTATTTTTGGGAACAAGATGGCTCGGATGGTAAAAGTGCCTGACACAAAAGCCTGAGAAGCTGAGTTGGATCCTCATGCCTGTCCTCTGACCTCCACACACGCTCTTGGGCGTGGGCGTGAGTGACCACACCCACACGCATGCACAATAAAGATTAATTTTTTTTTAAGTTTCACACTGAGGGACTGGAGAGAGTACTCAGCGGTTAGGATCATTTGCTGTCCTTGCAGAAGCCCCAGCCTCAATGTGAGCGCCCACATCAGGTAACTCCCAGCCATGTGAGACTCCAGCTCCAGAGGATCTGATGCGCTCTCTGGCCTCCTCGGGAGCCCGCATGCCCATGCTCCGCATCGGATAAGCAGGCACGCACATAATGATTTAACAACTTCATAAAATTATCAGTTAATTTTTAAAAGTCTTTACAGTGTTGATGCTTCCTAAGTCATATTGCACCTTCAACAATAAGAAATAAGGCCACTGCAATTAAAGTTATGATGTAGGTGGGTTTCCAGCAATGCTATATCAAATTTTAGAGCCACACTGCATCTCGGGCTTATTCACGGTGTCATTTTATGATAGCATCAGGCTAGCATTTGTCAAGTCACACGTTACAAAGTTTTTTAGAAGAAGCATGCAGAATATAGTGTGTAATATATATATATATATATATTATTTGAACTGATATATATATATCAGTTTAAAAAATGAGTTCAAAGTCATATAGTTTATACACAGAGATATGTTTCAGGTGAAAAGTACAATTCAGTGACTTTTAACAAATGAACAGTTATATAAACAGCATCACAATTAAGATACAGGTTCCAGGTCCCTTTGTAATTGATCTGCTCCCCTGTCACTCACCCCTGGAACTACTGCTGTTTTCTGTCCCTCTGATTTTTACCATTTCTGGGATGGCACACAAAATACAGTGATTCCATGTAAGGTTGACTTCCAGACGTCAGACTTCTTTTACTTAGCATAATGGCTCACCCATCGTCTTGTGTATTAACACCACCTTGCTTTTGGCCGCTACTATTCCACTGTATGGAATATTATATATGAATATTATGTATGCTGTTTGATTATTTGTTTACTACCGAGCTTCAATTCAGATAGCTTCCAGTTTTTAGCTACTAGGATTAAAGTTGTGATAGCTGTGCCTAGACAGATGTTTGTGTGGACTGGTTGATAAAATTCCTACCCTGGGGGAGATGTGAGCAAGGCCCCTTCAACCTAAAGTCCCAAGGACGATCCAAAGTATAATTCCAAGCCATGCTGATGAATATCTTGCATATCACCTTAGAATCTTCATCTGATGATAGATTGAAATAGAGACAGAGACCCAAATTGGAGCACTGGACTGAGCTCTTAAGATCCAAAGGAGGAGCAGAAGGAGGGAAAACATGAGCAAGGAAGTCAGGACCACGAGGGGTGCACCCACCCACTGTGACAGTGGAACTGATCTATTGGGAGCTCACCAAGGCCAGCAGGGCTGGGACTGAATAAGCATGGGATGAAACCCGATTTTCTGAACGTGGCGGACAATGAAGGCTGATGAGAAGCCAAGGACAATGGCACTAGGTTTCGATCCTAATACATGAACTGGCTTTGTGGGAGCCTAGCCTGTTTGGATGCTCACCTTCCTGGTCCTGGATAGAAGTGGGAGGACCTTGGACTTCCCACAGGGCAGGGAATCTGGACTGCTCTTCATTCTCGAGAGGGAGGGGGAATGGAATGGGGGGGGAGGGGGGGAGAGGGGGAAGGGAGTGGGGGGAGGGGGCGGTGTGTGCGAGGAGGGGAAGGGAAATGGGAATTTTTTTTGCAACAACTAAAAAAAATAAAATAAAGAAAAATAAAATTAAATAAACAAAAAAAACAAAGTATAATTCCACCACAGCTCACCCAGAAGAACCAAGGAGTCTACTGAGCTTACAGACTGATTATGATAATGATTATGATTAAAGGCAGACACAACTGGCCTCATGAAGATGGCAGCAACTGGACTCAGAAGACTACAGCACACAACAGACTGTTCATTTGAATGGACTAAATACACAGGACTAGGAAGGAGTCATAGCAAGAGAATATCTGAAATCATTACATATCAAGGTAATCCTAATGTTATAAGAAACTACTAAAATTTTTGCCTAGTAGTGTTGGCACTCACCAGAAACAGGCTATTTCTTACTGCTTCATGTCCTTGAGGGTATTTGGCATGTAATTTCATCTTAGCCCATCTAGTCATCTAGTAGGCACTAGACTGGGTGTCACGGATTTCTCTGGGGACTGAGGATGTTAAGCATCCTCTGTGTGTCCCTTGTCACCCGAATCTCTTGAAGTGTTTGCTCATATACATTTCTCCCTTGGAAAAAAAAAAACGGTTGTCTTCATATAACAATGTGGGTTCAATACAGAGCCTTTATGAGAAATATAGTCTCCACCTGTTTTATCTGCTCTTTGGATTATTTTTTTCCTAAACGTCTCTTTGGAAAGACTGAAGTTTTAAATTCTGAAGTTGAGTTTATCAAATTTTCTTATTTTATGGCTTGTGCTTTTTGCGTCTGAGAAACCTTTACCTGGTCCAAGCACACAAAGGGTTTATCCTGTTTTCTTCTTGGTCTTTTAAATTTTAACTTTTAGGTCACTGATTCATTCTGAAGTTTATTCGCATGTGTGGGGCAAGGGTCTAGAGCAGCATTCCTCCATCTGTGGGTAGTGACCCCTTTGGGAGTCAGCCTTTCTGTAGGAGTCGCCTAAGATCATCAGAAAACTCAGATATTTACAATACAATTCATAACAGTAGCAAAAATATAGTTATGAAGTAACAAAATAACTGTATGGTTGGGGCCAGCACAACATGAGAAACTGTATTAAAGGGTCGCAGCGTTAGGAAGGCTGAGGACACTGGACTAGAGGCCTTTCTGGTAGTGCATTGGTGTCTATGTCAAAACCATCTCTTACAACGCCCCTTTCGCTGGTGGGTCTGGTTCACATTCAGTGTCGTTTCGTTGGCCTGTGTGTGCTGCCCTTATGACAGCGCCTCTTCATCAGTCGCTCTAGACTAAGTTAGGAAATCAGGCTCCAATATCCCTCACTCTTTATTTTCATATTTCTTCAAAATATTCCTAGGGTTTCCTTTGGAATGCCTTGAATCTAAGGCCCACTGGAAGGAACTATCATTAATCCTAGTGCGTGGGCGTGGTGTACTGCTCTCCACTTGTCCAGATCTCCACTCATTACTGTTTTATGACCTTCAGGATATAAGCTTAGTCCCTGTTGTGTTGATTCATGCATGACTGCTTCATGGCTAATGTCCTAGGGTGAGTATTTCTAATTCACTGCCAACATATGGGAATAAATTATTTTAGAAAAAAAAAAGGTTTTATATATCACAATGTTATGGTGAAAGCCTACCAAACTCACTTTTATTGGCTGTAATTGTTTTGTGGGGTTTGGAGTAGATTTTGTAGGATATTCTACAGAGATGGTTGCTGTTTGCAAGTTAAGGCAATTTTTCCTCTTTTGTAACCTGTCTGCTAGTTAGTCGTTATTGTATCACAGCAGCAAGCATCCCAAGTACAGTGTTGAGCAGCGATGGGAAGGATGGACAGTTTTGCCTTCTTTCTGAGTTAATGCTGAAGGCAGTCAGGATTTTACCGTGCAGTTAGCTGTCAGATTTTCATAACTGCTCCTATCACGTTGAGGGCATTCCCATACTCGCGGAATAGGTTTACAAATACTGATCGTATTCCCCCAAACATTTCAAGAAGGTCTGAGACACTTGGGCTGGGAGGATTGCTCAGTGAGTAAAGAACCTGTCCGGTTGTGCGGACCTGAGTTCCCATCCCCAGAACCCATGGGAAGAAGAACTCTCGTCAGCTCGCTGGCCCATTTTCCTGCCATATACAGTGACACACAGCACAGCACATGGGCTGGGAGGAGAGGCCAATGCCTACGCTCGCTCTCTGACATCTGCACGTGTGTCCCTGCATGTGCGTGTGCACTCGTACATGCACACAGAAGAAAGAGAGACGGAGAGAGAGGCTAAGAAACTGTCAGAGCCAAGAAGAGCCTAAAGAAACAGCAGAAGTGTAATGTGGTTTCCTGGCTATGACTCCAGAATGGAAGAGGAAATTAGATAAAAATTAGTAAAATCTAAGTAAAGCGGTCTGTTAATAGAAGTCATTATAGTATTATAATAAAATAGTTAATAAAAACATCTGCATTGGCCGGTTCACTGAAAATGAAAGCTAACAGCATTAGTCCATTAAATGGTGCTGAGACAAGGCAAACATGGAAAGCATGGAAGGGTGGCGTGGGCTGTATGGGAACTGCACACTGGCTTCAGTTTTCTGTAAATATAAAACTTAATGAAAAATCTGTTTGGGGTGTCATGTTTATTCTTTTCTGTGACTTTCACTCCCCCCTGTAATACCCTGTAACCAATAATGGTACACACAGCTAGCCACAAGTGATCTTGTGTTGACAGTAAAGAAATGGGGATGGGAAGAAAATTTTAAATGTAAATTGTTCCACACCTAAGTAAATATGCTGAATTAAAGTAAAGAAGAAATACTCATAAGCTCTACCACCGTCAACTGTTGATTGGCCCAATGCCATCACTAGTATTGATCACCCCACTAGCCAGCCCATATTCCCTTTGCCTTATGTGAATATTTTTGCTAGCATGGTTCCTTGCCTAGAGGATGATCCTGCCTATTTATGCCTTAGCTATCTTTTACAGTGAGTATCTTTTTCCTGATTTAAGAAACCACCCTAGGGGTGGAGAGACGGCTCAGCAACTAAGGACACTTGCTGAGATCAATTCCTAGCACCCATGTCCAGTGGCTTACAACTGCCTATAACTCCAGATCCAGGGTATCTTACACCCTCTTCTGACTGCCTTGGGTACCTGCACACACACACACACACACACACACACACACACACACAAAAATAACAATAAAACAAATCTTTCAAAGAAAACCCCCTAAATATTCTGAGTAAACACACCATGATTTACTACTCCCCTTCATAATTCTGGAGTCAGGATTCCTACACGCTTTAACTAGATAGCTCTCTCCACTTGACTTCATTGGGTAACACGTCGCTCCACCGCCTTCTAGCAAGCAGCCTAGGTGGGGCAGAAAGGTCCAAAAGGCTGTCCTCATCTAAGCGGTACCTTGGTGGCTTCCTCCACATGTCAAGCTTTGCCTCCCTCTCAGCAGTGGACTCAACGTGATTGGCTTACAATACAACTTCCTTCCAAGACGGGGAAACGGAAGCTGCCACGCCTCTCAAGACCACAACCCTTCTTCTGCTGCATTTTGCAAACAGAGCTAATCACAAGCCAGCCCAGATTAAGGAGACACAAAATGAAGAAGCCATGAATGAAAAGAGCAGGAGTGAGTCCGCAGCCATCTTTGTGGCACAGCACGGACCGGTGACACAGCGTAGTCATCTGAAGAGGAAGTCTCAACTGAAGAATTGTGCAAATCAGATTGGCCTGCGGGCATGTCTGTACAGGACTGCCTTGACTGTTAATACCAGAGGGCCCAGCCCACTGTGGGCAGCACCATCCCCTAAATGTGTGATCCTGAACTATATAAGAAAGCAAGCTGAGTATAAGCAGCGATTGGCCAGCAAGCAGCATTCCTTCAGGGCTTGTGCCGCACGTCTTTGGTTGTGAAGTGAATTCCTTGGCCAGAAGCAATGAATGCTACATGGAATGGAATAGCAATCAGGCCTCTTTTCAAGTTCCTGCTTTGGATTCCTGCCTTGACTTCCCTTCATGAAGAACTGTCACCTGTAAGCTGAAATAAACCCTTTCCTCCCCTAAGCTGCTTTTGGTCCTGGTGTTTGTCACAGTGAGTAAGGAACTAGAACAGTTACCTTGGGTTAAATGCCTGAGTTTGGAATTGCTGTATATCTTAGGCATCCAAGTGGCTCTCTTCAGATCTTCAGACTTTGCATGTTAATAAGTAATGCTTGGAAATCAGCCTCTCTGTGCCTTTACCAAGTCTTGGTGTTTTTCAAAGATCTTTTCCAGTTTGATTCAGGAGGCTGAGCATTGCATTTGCTTGTAGTTTTGAGAAGCACTGAAGTAGAACTTGCTTCGTGTGTTCATTGGCCCAGAGTCGATGTTCCTTTCTGAATTGCTTAATCGTGTCCTTTGCCCATTGGATTGTTCCTGGTTTGAATGTTGATGTTCTTCTGAAATCTGGGTCATTAAAGTTTAATTGACCTCAGACAACCCTGATAGGCTTTTAAATATTATAAATTATTCTTGCTTTTAAATTTTTGAATTATGCTTCTTTGGAATAATTCATCTTTGTTTCCACCGATTTTTTTTTTTTTTTGAGAAAGGGTTTCACTGTGTAAACCCATACTTGGAACTCACTCTGTAGACCAGGCTGGCCTCAAACTCAGAGATCCACCTGCCTCTGCTTGCCAAGTGCTGGGGTTAAAAGTGTGGGGCACCACAGTCTGGCTCCCACCAACTTACTCTTGATTTCTGTAGAGCATGCTGCATTTTTCACTGTGACCTCACAGTGTTTGGTGCTGCAGGTGACCTCAATTTTAGGCAAGGCCGCTGGCACTGACGAAGAAGGGATTCTGCGCACAGACACTGGTGTGAGGGTTTGTCAGGGTGCATCCAGCTACTTTACAGGAAGGGCTGTATCTTCCCTGGGTCTAACACTAAGAAATCCAATCTAAGGAGCTGAGACATTGGCTCACTCGGTTAAGAGTCAGCCATGCAGCTGCGAGGACCTGAGTTCGGATCCCCAGCACCCATAGAAAAATCTAAGCATGGTTGCATGTGTTTGTAACACTCGCTGGGGACAGAAGGGAGCCAGGCAGATCCCTGGCCATCCAGTCTATCCAGATGGCAAGCACTGAGTTCAGTGAGAGAAACTCTCAGAATATAGTGAGAAACAATTAAGTTACCTGATGTCAACCTTTACACAAACACACACACACACATGTGCACACACACACACAAGTGCACAGACACACACACACGCAAACAGACTCACACACACACACACACACACACACACACACACACAAGTGCAGTCCAGCCATATATCCCATGCCTACCCCAGCTAGCTGTGGGGTCGCTTTAACTTTGGGTCTTGGATCCCCTATCCACAAATAGAAAGCATTGTGTCTTCAGTGGCCCTCAGATGAGTTGCTCACTGTTGAGATTACTAACGGGGGCTCTTATGAAATATGGATGAAGAGGGAGCCGTAGTTGGAAGTGAAAACTGTCCAGAATTTATTTTAGCCTCGGTGTCTTGTTTTTTAAGGAAACTTAATCAAAACCTTTTAAAAATAGTTTGTAATTACAGTTTGGAAACTTCTTGTTATTCCTTATAAGTTTCAAAAGCATGAAAATAATTTCTCTCTTCTCCTTCTCCTCTCTCTCTCTCTCTCTCTCTCTCTCTCTCTCTCTCACTTTTTCTGGGTCAGCTCTGCGCTTTCCCAGTTCGTAAACACAGGTTTTTATTTCTCTGTGCCTCTCAGAATAAACCAAGCCAGCTCAATACTTCCTGTTTCCGTCCTCGTCACAGGTATAAATGTTGACCCCTCTGCTCCCAAAATAAGCTCCCTACTTTAGTTCCTCAGTGTCTGGCTAGGCAGCCGGACTGCTGACGCCTGGACAATGGATCGCTTTGGCTCCTGAAGCCCATCTCTGACGTTCTTGCTCAACTCGTCAGCCTCTTCACAGTCTTGTCAGATGCTCCTTACATGGGGGCATGACGCGGTGGAGTTGGAGCTGAGACCGCAGGACATTTCTGTTCCTAACCTGGGTCCCCCTAGCAAGCTTGAGAACAGCACACACCAATTTCCTATAGAGGCTCTTGGTTCAATAAACGTCTCCTTTTGAAGGAAGAAGATTGAGTTTCATCTGTATTGAGTAAGAGAACCGTAAGCTTAGAGGTATTTTATGTTTCCATCACAGTTTATTCTGTTTAGCATAAATCACCAGAGCCAACCATAACTTCCCACTTACTGGAGCTTTCTCAGAGTCAGTCATATTCCACGCATGTCAGAGACACCTTCCTACAAGTCCCTCACGGTCCGTAGTTTAGAAACGCTGGGGCTTTCCTTCCCTTCACCCACTCAACACCTCCGGAAATATATGCTAATTGGAACCGAAACAACCTGCCTGCCCAACAGGGTTAGACCCCTCTTAACACAAGATTAATGAGAACGGAGTTTAAGGAAAAAATAACATTTCTTCAGTAGCCCAAAAGTAGACGCCAAGTAAAGCCAGCAATCCCAATCGTCTACTCAAGAGCTCCTCTTTCCTGATCCCATACATTCAGGCTGGCGTCAGCCCCTCCTGCCAACCTCTGGCTCAGCCCTGTTCCCCGGGCAGAAATGCTGTCATGGTTCATTTTAACTGTTGTCAACTTGATACAGCCATCACCTTCCAAGAGTCTCAGTGAGGGATCACTGGATGAAGTCATCACTAGGCAAAGCCGTAAGAGCTCACTGAGCTAGGGTGACCCATGCTGAATGTGGGTCTTACCGCTCCCTTCATGGGTCCTGAATTACAGAGGAGTTGGGAAAGTGAGCCAAGCAATGGGCACACACGCAGCCCTTCTCTTTCTTCTCTCTCCTAGCTGCTCCCATTTCCCACCTTGACTTTCCTGAAATGACAGCCTGGAACTGTAAGAGTAACAAACCCTTTCTCCCTGAGTTGACGTCCCGTGGGGTGTTCTATCACAACGACCCAAATGGGACGAGGACACCCCCTTCCCCTGTGGTTTAGTTAATGTCAAAATCAGACACAGTGGAGGCAACAATAGACCAGGACAGCGACAACACACTGCACTAAAACTCACTCGGTAAATAGGAGATGCATGAAAAGATGCCCCTGTGGCCCTGACGATGGAGCTGGCAGCCAGGACAGCTACTGGGTGGTCAGGGAGCAGGTGGTCCATCAGCGTGGTCACTCTAGAAAGCTAATGTACATATCCCAGCCAGGACCGGGTAAGATGGCATGGGATTCAAGCTACTCAAATTGTATAAACTGCAAACCTTAGGAAATCTCTCTAGAATTTTCCATTTATCTCAGCCTTTAACAATGAGATGACATCATGAAAAGCAATCACTCTTTTCATTATTTGGAATCAAATGGTTTAGTACTTTTATTTTTTGGCTTCTATTTCATCTCTTTGTGGTCCATGCTATCAAGAAACAACAGACAGAGGAAGTTCATTTATTATAGTTTAAAGAGTGTCTCCAATGATAGCAAACTCTTTGATCTTTTTTAAGTAACATTTTGGTCAAAAAGCCTAATAAAGTTCTTTTTGTTTGGGAATTTTCTTCCTTCCAAAAGCTAGAACAGGCTGACCCTGAAGCACACGGCAGGCACACGGGGACTGAGCACCAGGTGCTTCAATTACAAGATGACAGAGAGTTGGGGACACCGAGAAGGAGGAAGTAACTGCTACAAATGCACCTGAACTCTGGTCCCTTCCCCAGGAAACACGGTCATCCTTGCTGCAACTCTTGTTGTCTATATAGAACTGTTTCCGCGGCCACGATGCTTGGTACTTAAGGCAGGCAGGATGGCAGTGTCAGAGAGACGGTGGAGTAAACAGGACGCCCAGACAGTGCTGGCTCAGCTGGGCTCGCAGCCACCTGGTTCTGTGATGCCCCGTAGGAGAGCAGACCGTAGTCAGACGCTAACGTGCACGCCCGCGACCAACCAGCTCAGACCTCTAATCTCACTTTATGACCAAACTGTAATTACATTACTGCGATTACTTGGATATTACATTTTATTGCAGTTATGTCATGACGTCTACAAGGAAAAATATATGCCTACTTTAACCAATAAAATTCTTAATGACTCAGTTAAGTTGTGTCTACATGAAACCCATGACTAATCACTGGGGTCAAAATAATGTTTAGGGCCTGGGGGAAGTAGAGAGTTAATCGCCATCTACCTGACTGCCTCGGCCTCCAGAGAAATATCCGTGTGTGACATACTTCCAGAGGTTCGAAAGTTCTGGGCAAGGTGGATCCGGGAGTTCTAAGTGTTGTGTTTAAAAGTTGAAAGTATAAAGCTACCAATTCTTTATCTTCAGCTGGCCAATCCAGCTAGTTACAAAAAGGTAGACCTGGAGTGGGGGCAGGGCTGGAGAAAGGACTAACAATTAGGAGCTGTTCCTGCTCTGCTGGAGGGCCTGACTTCTCCCCTGCATGGACGTGAGTCAGGTGTCACACAACCATCTGTTAATTCCATCTCTGGATCTGATGCCCTCCTCCGATCTGTGTGGGTGTTTCATTCACGTGCACGAGTGTACACATGCGCACGCGCACACAAACACACACACACAAGGGGGGTGGGAGAGATTAAAATAATAAAATAAATATTTTTTAAGTAGACTAAGTAACAAAGGAAATACCGGTGTCTCATTCTATCAATGTTTAAAGGCCAGATTATGTATCTCCAAAAGGCCAGTGGGCCCGACAATGGCCCAAAGACTCTTATAGACCAGCTAGGCTAGGCACTGTTGTTATTGTTATTGTTGTTTTGTTGTTGTTAGAAGCCATTGACACACTAAAGGAAACACACTAAAGACACTTCTAAAGTTTCCTTCCGGTGCTTCTTAGACTCTCAATCCTCACTATTGCATCTGAGCTCGTTGTCTCATTTGCTCTAGGCCACACTGCCGAGAACTCCATCCAGGCTGTCAAATACTGCATAGTTCTTGTGCATATGTTAGTGTGGAGAGGGTGTGGGAACCTCTCCGGGCGTGGCCACCCTCTTAGCCCTTCCCTGTGTGTCCCTTTCCCGAGCTGGGCAGGCCCAGACCAGCACAGCCTGCTGACTGTCTCTGGAATAATTCTAGACTTCAAGAGCCAGATGCTTGAGTCTTGAGGATTTCCCATCTAAGCTGACAGGCGTGAAAATAGCCAGATTTAACTGCTTTTGAATTTTTTGCCTACATATGTTTTTATCCCCCAATTTGTGGAGCATTGATAAAACAAACATTTCCCTGTAAGAAAAATGAAGTGGCTAGCAGGTTTTGCTAACGGGTCTTTGCTAACAGGTTTTCCTGAGGTAAACCATGCCCAAAGCTTGGTTTCTGCCCCACTGGAAAAAGAAAATCCTTCTGGCAAATATACTGTCCATGACTGGGCAGCGTTCAGAGCCGAATCCTAAGGTTCTGTACATCTGTCAGGCATGCACACTGTTGAACATACACATCTGCCTGCAAATGGGAAGATTATTACCAGGTCTGTTTTTAACATTGTGTTGGCAAGGCTGTCACTGTGGGGGAATACCCATAGGAACGTAATGAGAAAGTTGAATGAATCTTCAAAACATGGTGACTGTCTGGCTTAGGAGGCGGCTCTACATTTCCTATGCTACCCAAGCCCAGCACTGCTCAAGCTCAGCACCCCCAGGGAAGCCCCAGCCTGCCTCCCAGCTCAGTGACCTGGAGATGACATGAGGCACCTGAGTCTACTCTTGGAAGCATCTCTGGCAAATCTACAAATCAAGAGAGAGGAGTCTCATTCTAAACATTTACAGCTCTGTGTTGCTTTAACAGACCCCAGAGAGGGAAAAATTCACTTATTGTTGCAATAAATTATGTTTTTTTTTTAAAATCCTGAAACAAGCGTTGCTTTTCTGTTAGAGATCACCTCTTGCACACTAATACTGTGTAATTGAATTCCAAGTCTACTTAAGACATGACTAGCACGCTGTTTGCGTGTGTTATGCCATCTTCCTGCTCCAAAAGCATGGCCAAAGGAAGAGCCTCCCCGGCTTCCTCATTGTGCCTGATTATACGTGTTGTTGACATGGCCTACGGCTAAGCCATGACTGTACCCTTAATGATTAGTTCTGACTGACTGATACTTGCCACCTCCATGCCAATTAGCTCTTACCACTTAACAACCATCCTCAGACTCACTAGCTCCAGCACGGAGCGGTTCTTTCCTTGGATGAGTGCAGGGATCTGCTGGTCTTGGACCATCTCGTCTGTTGAGACTTCACGTGACTGCGTCTGGCTTTGGATGGCTGCAGCTTAGACACCTGCGCTCTTTTCCAGAGAGCTGTCACCTTCAGCCCGGCAAGATGTCATGGGAAGAGAGGGAAGTGGGGGAAGACACGCCAGGTCTCAGCTGATACAGTGTCACTTGGACCACATTGTTACAGTCTGCACAAACCATGGGGCCTTCTAGAATCTGGTAGGAAAGTTGATGTAAATTAACCACCAAGATGCTATTAATAGGTCTCATATTATTTTCCATGATACCCTCCTCCCACTCGAGGAGGTCAAACGTCTGGCCAAGAGCTAGTGAAACTGTACCGGGATTATAATCAGAGCCTTCTGATATCAAGTTCACAGCTTGATGGAAGTTCCCGAGTTCTGTGCTCAGATGATCCAGTCAGTAGCAAAATTACAGTTATGAAGTAGCAATGAAAATCATTGCATGGTTGGGGGCTGCATAACACGAGGAGCTGTATTAAGGGGTCACAGCGTTAGGATGGTTGAGAACACTGCTCTAGTGGATGACCCCCACACCTGTGAGCAGCATAATTTGGAATCAGGAGGCTGGGGAAGGGAGCAGGGGAGGAAGTGAAGTCGGGAGAGGGTAGCCTGGACCTGAGAGGAATGGGTGTGAATGTGACCAAAAAACATTCTATGCTTGTGTGAAGTTCTCAAGAAATTAATAAGAATATAGTTTGGCATAGAGGAGGGATGGAGTGCTTGAGACAGGAGCAGGAGTAGCCTCCAAATGATCCTGATGGAGCTGGGCCTTAACTTCTTCATGTCCTCATTATTGCATTCCTTATTGTAGTGCTAAAACACCACACACACACACACACACACACACACTCACTCACACACACACACATATACACACATACACACTCATACACTCACACACACATCCACACACACACACTGTGACTGAGTACACCCCTGTTCGCCACACCCCCAGACCCTCTGCTCCACACTACAGCTTCACAAAAAGTCTGGTCTCCCAGACAGCCCCATCTTAGATCTGTCTGCTTCCAGGTCCCACTTCAGCCTCCAGGCACCCATCCCAATCTCAAGTCAGGGGCCTGCACTTTGGATCTGTGTCTCCCTCCTTCCAGTGGTTTCTAGACATCTCAGATGTTGGGGTTTCCTCCCAGGCAATTTTTACAGGACCAGATGGGGACCTTACACCTTCCCTGAACATGCTGCAAAGAAGTTAAGGCAACCAGCAGCCTGGAGTTTCCATAGGAAACTTGACTGTAGAGTTGTTCCTTCCACAGCAGCTTGGTGGCATCTCCGTGCCCGCTACAGTGTGGCTTCCCTTGGGCCTCACAGCAGGACTGTAGAGGTCTGGGGGCCTGTGACGTGACTCACTGGGAGATAGTCTGCAGCCAAGGCTGATGTGCTGAGTTCAGTCCCTGGAATCCACATGATGGAAGGAGAGAGGATCAGCTCCTGCACGTCCTCAGCGCTCGGCATGCACACTACAGTGTGAGCCCATCTGCCCAAGCATGAAATAAATGAACGAGTAAATGTGGGAAGGAAAGGGTTACAGTCTAAATAGCGAAGCAAAGACTTCTGCATGCCTTCTGGCTCTTCTCCGGCCATCCTTACCCTTCTTCTTGGTGTGTCTGTTTCCCTGAAGTCTCCAGCTAGGAAGCTAAGCTATGTAACCCACTTAGAATGCCTGCCTGACACACACAAAACCCGAGGTCCCGTCCCATAACAGCATAAACTGAACCTGTAAGCCCATAATGTAGAAGGTAAAGTCAGTAAGATCAGAAGCCAGCCCTGGCTAAAGACCCTCTCTTAAAAGCCCTCTGCAAAGGTTTGCTGAATCAGGGGCAGAAAGGGTCAGATGTGAGGGGAAGCAGTAACTGGTGGGGTGGCTCCAAAGTTGTCCTCACCCAGGGCCGCATCGCTGGCTATGGCCAGTCTCCAAGCCGAAGTCTCTAGGGTGGTGGCAGACAGAGAAAAGCTGACTCAGAGATTCCCCTGCTCTGCTCTTTTCTTCCCAGAACCAGGCTCAGGCTTAGGTTAGACAACTTTATCATTCAGGACTAGATATGACTATCTTCTGCTTCTAGTGGCTGCAGTAATGTCTCCCCTTATGGGGAAAAAAGGTGCACCTTCGAGACTTGTTTAAGATGGTCCAAGCAATGGGTTTGGCTGGTTCTGAACGAGGGAATCACAGCTTCTCAAGCCCAGATCCCAGGCTCTCTGACAGCTGAGTGAGGAATGAGGACCACCTGTTGGTTCGGTATTTGCTTGGGGCTTAGAAACAAACAAGCCTGAATCCCTCAGTAAGCAGCAGGCTCTCGAACCCCAAGATGAAGAGCTAGCCTGCTCTCCTGAGCCCCTGGCCAGCTCTCCAATCAGCCTAGCTCAGGGGCAGATTGTGAAAGCACAGCACCGAGCCTCGCGCCAAACACCTTCTCTGGTTTTTCCCTCTGCATTTTGCTAATCCTCAGGTGAAATAGAATCGCAGAGAAATGTTCAAGGTTGGACACAGCAGGGAGGAGCGTGGCTCTGGCTCAGGCCCAGTGGAAATAACATACCGCTAGGCTCCGCGGCAGAATACAGATGCTAAACAAATACAATCCCCAGCCCGCCAGAGCAGCTTCTTTTCTACAGAAGGCCTGAATTTCCTCAGGTGGGTCACCCGACTCCAAGGTTTCATCACCTGAGATGTTTTACAAGACAAAAAATGGGCCGGGAAGCCAACCCAGCAAAAACTCCAACCAGGGAAAGAACGGAAAGAGAATTAGGTCATTTATTCCCCTCTAGGGCAAAATAAAAGTAACAACAGTATTAATATGTCATAAATACATAATTATACATTATAATTAAACCCCAGCCATTTACATTCATCATTCTCTTTTGCTTTCTCCCAGGCCAGAGGGAAATGCTTTCCCATGTTGCTGGTCCTGACCGTGTCCTGTCGCTACGTTCTGATGATGGAGCGGCCGAGGAAACCGGAGCTTGGGCTTGGACCTTCTGGGGTGGAAAAAGCAAAGGAGAGGAGGTCTAAAATGACTCAAGCTAGTGCATAGAGGAACTGCATTCACATTTAAAGTCCATTCAATCTTTGTTACAGTCTCAGCAGAATGATGTCACCGTTCCTGTTTTCTAGATGGTGCAGAGCGGGTTAGGGCCACACAGATGGAGTCCTGGGGACATACAGAGATCCATACCTTCCAGACAGAAGTGGGACTTCAGGAGCAACCTGAATGTGTTAAAAAAACGGTTTCCCCAGGGCCTGTGCAGATAGCTAATTCAGTAAAGTGCTTACCGTGCAAGCATGAGAAGCTGGGTTCGATGCCCAGCACCCACATGTAATAACCAGATGTGGTAGCACACCATTGTAATCCCAGCCCCAGAAAGGCGGAAATGCGAGAACCCTTGGGACTTGTCAGCTGGACATCCCAGCCTATCTGATAGGTTGGAGGCCAGCAAGAAGCCCTGTTTCAACAAAGGCAAATGGTGTGTGAGAAAAGACGCCCAGGTTGTCCTTTGTCCTCCATGTACACATCCGTGTGCCCACACATAAGCATGCACCCACATACGCGTACCAAGGCACAATACACAGACAGACACGGGCACACATAAGCACACAGCAACATCTGTCTACTTGCCCATGACAACAAGGCAGGCAAATGATAGAAGATGCAAAGTTCTAGATGGGAAAGCTGAGAGCGCGCTCAATGGCGACCTCTGAGACGTGTGAGGTGGGCTTGCCTATACGCACGTCAGAAACTGGTGCCGAAGCCACAGCTGGGACAAGCCTTCCTGTTACTGCTGACCCAGTGCTCGGGATAGTAGATGTGATGGACCACCTGGGAATGAGCATCTGGTCAAGGAGTGGGTAAGGAACAATGGCAGCCTTTGCTGCTGAGCCACCTGCTGTGGGTCCCAGGAAGTTTCTAGCACACTTGCTTGGGAAGTCTCTTTCCTCTGAAAACCGGAATGGTTTCAGATTCTAAGGCCATGAAACCGCTGACCCCAGATCTGGCTCCTACGGTTCTTAGAGACTCATGGCAACCAGTCCCCTCTTCTGCATATTCTACAGGACAGGTTAGGAGAAAGTCACCAAGAGTCTCAATCTTCCAAGCCCTCGGCCACAGCACAACACAGGGCAAACAGGTTCTTTGTACTTTCTCAGCTGAGGAGAAGAGAGCTCTTCTCTGTATATCCACTATTAAATGTGCAATTATCTTTTTCCTTTTTGAAGGTGTATATGTGTGTGTACATGTGTTGGTGTTCCTGTAGGTAGACATGCATGTGTACACACATACGTGTGGAAGCAGACGATACCATTCCTCAGGCACTGCCCACCTCGGTTTTTGAGATATAGTCTCTCATGCCATGGAACTCACTGACTAGGCTAGGCTGGCTGTCCAGCAAACCCCAGGAGTCCCCCTGTCTCCACCTCCCTGAAAAGGGAGGATAATCAGGAAGAAATGATCATGCCTACTTCTGACACTATGAGCAAAAATCCCAAGACTCCAAAGCCAGAACAGTCAAGCAAAAGAGACGGCTGAGTTCCTAAAATCAGCTAGGGAAACACGAGACAAGCATCTGAGGAGCCCGTATGCCGTGATCCCCAGACACGGAGAAGATGAGAGAGATCACTAAACTCCAAAAATTGGTGATATCACAGGCTGGGCAATAGATGGCACAGAGTGAGCCTCTTCCAGGGACAGGCACGGCCAGAGGATGGATGCAGCTCTGTTCCCTGAACCAAGTTCCCTGTTCCCTGTGCTAAGGCAGCCTCCCGTGCCCATGCAAACTGCTCATCCCCCCAGTTGTAAATCTCATTGCAGGTCAGCAGCCTGTACACACCCTGGTGATTGCCACAGCCAGAGGGATGCTTCACGATACAGCATCCACTGCAGGGACCTGGTGCAACCGCAACCAGCACACCAGCAGACTCAGCACACAGAGAGGGAAATGGTGTGGGGAAGAATGCCCCAACACCTGCCCTTGCGTGAGAATGAAGATGGTGCTTGGGACGGGTGCCCTTGATTACTAATAGGACAGGATCTAGAATCACCCAGAAGACAAGTCTCCAGACATGGCCATGTAGACTTGGGTTAATTGAGGCGTAAAGCCCACTTAACTGTAGGTGGCACTAGACCATGGACTTAGGTCCCAAACAATACAAGAGGGCAAGCTGAGGACCCGTGTGCCCCTCTCTGCTTCCTGACTGGGGATGAAATGTGACCGGTCACCTCAAGTTCCTGTCTCATCCCTGTCCAGTCCTTATGGGTAATACTCTCAAGCTGAGCCCAAATAAACCATGTCTCCCTTTCTTAACTTGTGTTTATTAGATATTTTGTCATAGTAATAAACAGAGTAACCTAAATCTCTGACTTCTGATATTCAACATGAAACAGCACCCGTAGATGCAGAGCCACTGACGGTTTGACTAGAGTCTCAATCCCAAGTTCTCTATGCTGAAGGAACGGATCCAGTTGCTCTGGTCAAAAGGAGGATGCTCTGTGTGCTCATGTTTGGTGGAGTGGTGCCATGTAGCCTGCTTCTTCCTCCCTAGGGATTATAGGAACACGTTTTAATTCTGCCCACTCGAGATCCTGTCCTCAGAAGCTTCCTCATTGCTTGTGGAAGTCACCAGTGGCTGCACTGCAGAATGTGGCTCTCACTTCTGGTTCCTCCCTCAGCTTCACAGAAGCACTTGGCACAGTTGACCTGTTTCTTCCTTCCTTCTCCAGCCTTTCCATCCCGTGACATCACCCTGGACTGGCTGGTTTTCCCACGTGCTCTCTCAGTCTCTTTGAGTGACTTTCCCTCCTCTGAGCAAACATTACATGTTCAAGTTCAAAGTTGGCTTTGGATCGTTCCTACCAGTTCTCTCAACAGAACACCTTCAAACCCTGACTACTGAGCGAGGGTCACCCTGCTGAATCCAGCTGTTCCCATGACAGCTTCGTTTCTACACCCAATCCAAACACCACATACCCAGAAGACAACTTTATCTTCTCTACGTAATTTTTTTCCGAGTGTAGTAAATGAACCCAACATAGTAAAAACACCCAATGCTTGTAACTCAAAACATAAGAAATCGTGGGCCAACAATGCTCCCTCCAAGAGCCGAAGACTAGATAACAAAAACCCCAAAACCAGGCATGAGAAGCCTCTTCTGAGTTGTTGGTCATGGTTATCCAAGAGACTCCCCAAACATTACAGACTATTGATAATTGCCCTTGGTTGCCCCCAAAGGTGGGTGGAAGATAAATTCCTATTGCACTTCAGACACATGGCCCAGAGGTCCCTGAGCTGGAACTGACCTGAATGCTCCCTCCCTGGGAACTAGCTTTCATGGTACCAGAAGGCACAAGTAAAGCTTCCAAAGAGGGGAGCAGCCAACAGCTTACCCAGCTATAACAACTGTGAGCAACAGCAATGACCACATGACAAGATGACCTTCGAGGTGCAGGAGTGGCGCACAGATCTGGGCACTAATCAACAGCTCTCTAAGTGAACTAAATGACCAAGAGAGAACCCGTGCCTGGTGCTGGAAACATGGTAGTCAACAACCCAGTGTTAGTGAAGTCATAGATCTTGGAGAAAAACCTATAACCAGCACTTTGCCAAACCAGGATCATCCTTAACTATGCTCTAAACCTCTGTCCTTATACCCACAAATGAGAGTATCTATTACAGAAGACTCCAACCAGTCAAATGCAGACTTCTGGAACCTAGTCCCAACAGATACATCCACAAACAGCTCCAGCATCCAGGGCTCCAGGAACACTGTAGAAAAGGGGCCAGAAAGATTGTAAGAGCCAAGGGATCAACGACTTCGCTGTGGGACTGCATGAGTGTGTGTGTATGTCTATGTGTGCGTGTGTGTGCGCACACACACGTGTATGTCTGTATGTGCGTGTGTGTGTGTGTGTGCACACACATGTGTGTATGTCTGTGTGTATTACGTATGTGTGTGTATGTCTATGTGTGCATGTGTGTGCACACACACACGTGTGTGTATGTCTGTGTGTGCGTGTGTGTGTGAGAATGTAACAACGATTAATGGAAAAAGAGGCCATGTATTTGAGAGACAGCAAAGAGGAGCATATAGGAAGGTTTGGAGGGAGGAAAGGAAGGGGAAATGATCTAATTATAAACTCAGAAATAAAACAAATAATTTCTAAAATGTAAGACCTCATCTGTACTCAGTCTTCTTCCCAAACCCCACGTCCAGTACGTCAAGCCCAAATGGTGCCATATTCATCTCTCCATCATCACAGCTGTCCCCCAGCCAAGACTTAGGAGCTGAAATCATCTCATGAACTTCCTGCAGCTCTGCCCACATCCCTACAGAGTTGTGTGTGGCTCCGCCCACCGCCCTACAGAGAGTGTGCAGCTCACTCCTTCTTGCCATTGCTCTCTCAGTTCGAAACCACTTCCTCCCAGAGAATTTTCTGCATTCAGTCGTTCTCCTCTGCTGACCCATGCGACCTCTCCCCGTCATTTTACATCATTCTAAATTATGTTATTAATGAACGGATCCTTTTCTACCAGGTCCCAGCAGAACATAAACAATGAGAGCAGGAGTTTTGCTCCCACCATACCTACCGCAGAATCAGGAATTCAGGAGGTATGTAACGATTAAAATCTACACTTCTGCATAGCAAGAGAAAGTGTCTCTGTCCCCAAAGTACGGTTTATAAGCACAGAAGAATGCACAGAGCTAGACCTGCTTATTCTGGACAGCTGGACCTAAGGACTTTAAAGAGAGCAAAACCAAAATGCGTTAGCTCAGCAGATAGCACATTCAAGTCACAGGCACTCAGATCGCCACAAAGTCCCTCCGAGAGAAGAATAAGGACTCTCGTTTCCTCATCAGGAAGCGAACTGTCAGTGATCCACCAGCATGGACAGAGCCATGCACCCCATGCTGCAGGCAGGTCCCTGTTTTGAGGACTTGAGTAGCCGGCTTGAAAGAGATGCCAGACAGACCCCATGGCCAGGGTATTCTGTCCTGATCTTCACTTCCTCAACCCCACTGACGTGCTCAGAGGGTTCATGACATTATCACCCCAGGCTTCCTTCACTGTCAAAGCTACCTTCTAGATCTTGCAGCCACAAAGTGACACTGGGTAATCAGTACTGTGGGGTCTTGTCATCTACGTACCCGTTGGGCTGCCTTCATACCTGCCTTGTGATGCAAATCTCCTATTCTACAGGGCAGAGACTGAGAACCAAACAAGAGTGTAGCGTGCCCCATGTCACGTGGTGACACACAAGAGTGTGGCGTGCCCCGCGTCACATGGTGACACACAAGAGTGTGGCGTGCCCCATGTCACATGGTGACACACAAGAGTGTGGCGTGCTCCACATCACGTGGTGACACACAAGAGTGTGGCGTGCTCCATGTCACATGGTGACACACAAGAGTGTGGCGTGCCCCGCGTCACGTGGTGACACACAAGAGTGTGGCGTGCCCCGCGTCACATGGTGACACACAAGAGTGTGGCGTGCCCCATGTCACGTGGTGACACACAAGAGTGTGGCGTGCCCCGCGTCACGTGGTGACACACAAGAGTGTGGCGTGCCCCGCGTCACATGGTGACACACAAGAGTGTGGCGTGCCCCGCGTCACATGGTGACACACAAGAGTGTGACGTGCCCCGCGTCACATGGTGACACACAAGAGTGTGGCGTGCCTCACGTCACATGGTGACACACAAGAGTGTGGCGTGCCTCACGTCACATGGTGACACACAAGAGTGTGGCGTGCCTCACGTCACATGGTGACACACAAGAGTGTGGCGTGCCCCATGTCACGTGGTGACACACAAGAGTGTGGCGTGCCCCGCGTCACGTGGTGACACACAAGAGTGTGGCGTGCCCCGCGTCACATGGTGACACACAAGAGTGTGGCGTGCCCCGCGTCACATGGTGACACACAAGAGTGTGGCGTGCCCCATGTCACATGGTGACACACAAGAGTGTGGCGTGCCCCATGTCACATGGTGACACACAAGAGTGTGGCGTGCCCCATGTCACGTGGTGACACACAAGAATGTGGCGTGCCCCGCGTCACATGGTGACAGAGCTGAAGCACATCCAGGAGTCCTGAACACTGGAAAATATCATAATATATCCACTCTCTGCATCTTAACCAAGAACGGTCATTCACTTGTTAGAGACAGGGACTCATGTAGCCCAGGCCAGCCTCAAACTTACAGTGTACCAGTATGAACTTGAACTCAGAACTCTCTTATTTCCAGGCTGGGATTGCAAGCCTGTACCACCATCCCTGGCTCAAGCAGATTTCTGCATTTGCAAATATTGTCTGCTGTTTTTGCCACACAATTTGTGAGACATTGGTCATACTTCTGCCACATAAAATGCACAACCCAGCTGAATGTTCGCCATATTCTCCCAGAGCCCTGTGAAAGTCCCCTTCGTGACTTTCCAGGGGACCACCACTATCGATCTTCACATCAGGAAAGATTTTTTAATTCTTATTTATGTATATGTTTGCCTGTATGTGAGAGGCTAGCTACATGTGTGTGCAGGATGTCCACGGAAGCCAGAAGAGGACACTGGATCTCCCAGGGCTTGAGTTCCCAGCTGCTGTAGGTCACCTAGTATGGATGCTGAGATCCAAACCCAGGTCCTCTGAAAGAACACTCAGTGCTCTGAACCACTGAGCCATCTCTCCAGCCCCAACCCATCTTTATTTGCTTATTATTTAGTGTGTATGTGACAGAGGACTACTCATGGGGGTTGATCGTCTCTTCCACCATGTGAGTCCAGGGATCGCATGCATGCCAGGCTTGGCCTTTACCCACTGAGGCATCTTCATCTTTTTACACTAGATTAGGCCGCTCAAGCCCTGCAAGCTGCGGTCTCTTGAGGCTGTGCTGTGCGGATGAGGGCAGTGCTGGTTCCCTCAGGGAAGTCTCGTTGCCATGGTTCCTTTCTCTCCCTGCGCTTTCGCCATCCCAACACTGCAGTGTTTGGGGGACACAGCCTCCTCATGACCCCATCAATGGTCTCATTTTCCCCCAATGTGTGGCCGTCTTTGACAACACTGCAGTGTCTTCTAGTCTCTGGGGAGCTGGGCTGGGAAGGGGAGCCACGAGGCTGCAACTTTACTAGGCATTGCCAATTTGCTCTCTGAAAGTGCACGCACCAATTTACACTCCCACCCGGTTCGGTAACCTTCCCGCTGCGCCAAGCTGCTGCCGCGTTCGGCTCCCAATTCCTTATAATTTATGAAAGGAAAATATAAAAGAAGCGCTATTACCTTATTAAAAACTCCAGCTTCCTTTCCCCTGCAGAAAGGAGAGGAGAGAGAAGGGTGATTGCATATTGGATTAGGGCCTGGCACGCATTCATCAACTTTATAGTAGCGCGGGCTTGGAATTCGGGTCTCCTGAGGGGAGTGTGGGGCCACTGGAAACAAGAGCTACTTTCACCACAGCCTTCTCCAGGAACGCAGGTATAATTTACTCTAAGGTACAAAAACGTTTGCACTTACAGCCTCCCTGGTTCCAATCAGGACGTGAAGGAAAGTGCCAAGACACCAGAGAATAAGCCAGCTCTCATAAACCTTCCAGCCAAGGGCTGCAAGCTCTGGGAGGGGAATGGGGACTGGTAATGAACCCGAATGCTCAGGCTGGACTGGCTCTGAGGTCTTCTGAGCAGTGACTGCTGGCCCTTGCCCCCTCCCCATTCCCCTCTTCGCCATACAGATGACCCTTGTCCATTGCAAAGCTCAGTTCCTCAGGCCTGCCCCAGCCTTCATCTTCTTCCCCTGGGACTTTATCTCAGAGAAGCACTGTAGTCTGGAGCCCTTCTTTCCCTGCCTCTTTAGAGCCTGGGACACTGTCACCACTATGTCACAGTGCTTAATCCGCCTTCCTGGATCCAGATTTGTGAGCGGCTCCTGTCAAGGACCAAGGTCCCCTGAGCAGGGATTTCGTCTTTCTCACCTTGGTACCCTACCTGATGTGAACCCACTGTGTGATTGCAGGAGAAAAGACAAGCGAACAACCGCTGGGCAACAGTTCCTGTCTTCACACTCCATCTGACTCTCTGCCTTACCTCCCCAGGCTGAGCTGCGCGGTCCCAGGGCAGGAACCATGCTGTGTGCAAGGGCTGTGGTTGGCGGGTGGCACACAGTGTGTGTGCACTAGACTGGGCAACACCGAAATTCCACTCTCACCTTCAGATCCTACCCGGCCTTTGGTGTCTAATGAGCTCGAGGTATCTCATTACTGGTGAAGAGAATGGAAGAATTCGCTCATTAGAGGTTGGGGTAAAAGGAAAAAAGCGCGAGGCTCCTGTCGACGCCCAGGATGAAGACTGACCAGAGAAAGCCTGGAGGGAGGTATAAAGAGCCTGTTTTAATTGGAAGGCCTTTTCCCTCCATTTTCTTCTTCATGTTTTCGAGCTCTGACTTGGACCCTAGAAATTACAGCCTCTTCCAGCATCGCCCTGCGGTTGGAAAAATTGCACATTTCACTTTTATACAAACAATGGAAAGTTCCTTTTAAAGGCAAAAAAAAAAAAATCCTATTAGCACGAGACCAAGGAGATCTGCCAAGGCTCTTGGTCAGATATGGAGGGTTTGCCCACGGCAGCGGTTGAGATGGTCCTCGTGGACAGCTTCAAGACAGAACCTAAGGGGACTCCTTGGCATCCCGGAGGGCTTGCTTCCCGGAAGAGCTCACCCCTCCTGCCTCCCACCCCTCCTGCTGGAGCCCTGGGTCTGTGGAAGACCTCACAGGGAACTCACAGGAGGAAACCACTCAGACATGAAAGGCAAGGAATATCCTTTCCCCCAAATAAACAGCCCGAGGTGGCTGCAAGGGGAAGCAGGTCCCATCAGACTAAGCCGCAAATTAAGATCACAAGATGCTGGGCTCTGGGTGTGGGCTCTGTCTTTAAAATATCTTCCAGGAAGCAGCCCCTGGGGCAACCCTGTCGCGGCCTGGTCTCCTGCTAGTTTGGTCTCAAGAGGCATCTACATCTGTGCTGTCACCAGATGGAGTGGAGGGGCCTGGGCAGGTTGGGAGGCTGGGGGCAAAAGAAGCCTAGTTTAGGATCACTAATGTATGGGGGCACTGTGGGATGGAGAAGAGAGGGCCCTTCTGGATTTGGGTACCACAGGGTAAGGGAAAGGAGCCTGGGGCCCCAGCTAGCTCTGCAGAGCCCCTCCCTCACAAGCAAGGCTGCAGAGGGGGACACGGGCAGATACGCCCAGGAATTAAAGCTCTTCATCAGCATGGCAGGCAGAGCCCATGCCTGTCTTCCCTCCTTGCCATTACACATGCTGACAGTCAGCTTGGCAGCCAGCTATGGGTGAGTCCGGGACTTGGGTCTTCTCTCCTGATGCCAGCCCAGTTTGAACAGCGAAAAGGGCAGGGAGCATCCCAGTGCCTTCCAGGCTCAGCTGATCGTGTCCAGATGTGTGCAGACAAGGACTGCTGGAGAGGTGTGAACTGGGACCTCCAGAGCAGCGCAGACCCAGCACTATCAACAGGGAACTTAGCCCGGGTTCCCGAAGCTGGGGATTTGCCTACACAGTCTGTTAAAGGGCCACACGCAAAGGGATTCGTAGGTGAGAGGAAGTGGGCATACCCAAACACCGGGCTGGCAGTGGGCAGGCAGCACGAGGTGGGCATACCCAAACACGGGGCGGGCAGCGGAGGAGGGCATACCCAAACACCGGGCAGGCAGCGCGAGGTGGGCATACGCAAACACCGGGCAGACAGCTCTTGATCAGACCCCTGTGGCATACAGCTCGGAGGCAACTGGAGTGTCTGGAGGGCTTTTCGTGTTTACTTGAGAAAGTGAGAAGTTATTGAAACGAATGGGACAGCTTAAGAAATTAGAAGAAAGAAGAAGAAGGAAGAAGATAAGGCTCAGATGGTAAAGCGCCTGCTGAGCAAGCATGGCAAGCCACAGTTGGATCCCCAGAACTTACATAAAAGGCTGGGAATGGTCACGTGGTCTGTGACCTCACATGGTGGGGGGCGGTATGCTGATCCCAGAAGCTTGCTAACAAGCAATGAGCCAATCAGTGAATGCCAGATAGCCTATCTAAAGATAAGGTAAAGAGTGGTTGAGAAAAACACTCACTGTCAACCCCTGGACTTCACATACAGGCAAGTGCGCGCACACACACAATCAGTATATTGTGAAAAATGTGTTAGAGAAAAAAAGCTATGCTCAGTGACACACTTAGAATCCTGGCACTTGGGAGGCTGAAGCAGTAGTTAAATTATTTTAAGTTGAAAAAGTATAAATTATAAAAGAAAGTATAAATTATAAAATATATAAATTTATAAAAATAAAATATAAATTATAAAAGGAAGGAAATAGTAAGGCTTGAGGCAGAAATTAAAGTAGTTAGTAGAGAGAAATGCCAGTTCTTTGAAGAGGAAAGGAGCCGTGAAGAAGGAAAGACGCCGAAGCCACTGCAGCTGGGATTGAAGAACGTGGAATGCCCACTGCAGAGACTGAACAGACAACAACCTCAAAACAGAGAGGAGGGAAAAATGATACATTCTCAGAAAAACACAGCTTGGGGGGGGCAAAAAAAAAAAGAAAAAGAAAAACACAGCCTCCAAAAGTACCTCAAACACAAGAATCTAAGTAATGACATAATTATTAAAGTGTATCATAAGTCAGATTTTCAAAGGAAATAAAGCCACCCCAAGAGCTTTCCAGGGGCTGGACATGGTGGCAGATGCCTATGGTCCCAACGCCCAGAACATGGTGACAAAGGGCCAACCTCAGTGGCACGAGGAGTCTGACTGTGGCCAGGGTCCATGGGATGGGGAGACAGAGAGACTGTGTGTTCAACAGTTGATAATTTTAGTGTAAATCAAGAAATAGGATGAAAGGGGGTATTGCCTTCTCTCCAAGGAGACTAAAGAAGGCACTGTGGCGGTTTGAATGAGAACAGTTTGATACAGTCACGTATTTGGATACTTGGTCCCTAGTTGGTGGAACCATTTGGGAAGGATTAGAAAGTGTGGCCATGTTGGAAGAGGTGTATCACTAGGAATGGACTTTGAGATTGCAAAAGTTTATGCCTCCCAGTCCCTCCCTCCCTCTTTCTCTCTCTCTCTCCCTCCCTTCCCCTTTCTCTATCTCTCCCTCCCTCCCTTCCCCTTTCTCTATCTCTCCCTCCCTCCCTCCCTCCCTCCCTCCCTCCCTCCCTCCCCCTCTGTCTGCCTTCTGCTTGTGGATCATGCTGTGAACTCTCAGCTCCTGCTCCAACACTATGCTCATGGGAGAGACGGGGGTGAGAGAGGGGAGTCATGGGCAGAGTGACTAAATATATGTGGGGCTGTCAAAGAACCACAATACAAAGAGTCAAAATACATACAAAAGGCAAGAATGATAATTAAATAAAATATTTTAATTCTAAATGGGAAGAAAAAGGGTGTTTGCAGAGCAGGACTGGAGCCTTGGGCCTGACAATGAGTGTTGGTCAGAGTTGCAGCAGCTGCCCTGCAGTGGAAGTCTTCCCTGGAATCCAAACTCTATGGACGCACCATTCCACGGCTGGTCCTTGCCACCCTACTCACCTCCAAAGGACAAGAAGGGAAGTGGGAGGTCGGAGCTGGTCAGGAACACCGCTTTTTTCATTATTTGTAGATGATTCTGCTTTCAGCTGAAAGCTCAAAGTAATCCAAATAAATCACATTTTCCCATTAATGCAATCGGTTTCAATGTTTAAAAGCTGACTTCCTTTCTGCATACCGATAGCAGTCTGCTACATGGTTTAGTTCTTAAATGCTACATATCATGGGAACAGCATCCATCCAGAGGTAAATCTACCAAATCTGGGCCCTCCGTAGATGAAGATATAAACATGCACAGAGCAGATACAAAGAGACGCAATTAATTAATTAGACCTCGTTAACTTGAATACAAGTCTTGGACAGAATGAGTTGATAGTGTGGTTATGTCAGCGTTTTTCCATCGCTGTGCTAAATCTTATTAGGCATCTCAACCCCGTCCTGGCTGAGATGAAAGCGACTAGATAAGCTGGTTCTAAAATTTAAATGGAAGAACAAAAGCCAAGATTATCTGAGGAAAGGGGACAAAGTGGAGGAACATTTCCCACTAAATATCAAAGCTGTCAAATTAGGATGGTGAGAGACAAGAAAACCAGTGGGAGAGACTGGCGGACCCTGAACAGAGCAGGCATCTTGGGTTCACACATTTGTTTATCTGTGTAGGGGCAAAAATGGCATTAGGTCCTTGCCTCAGGATCCCCCTTAAAAACAAAATCATCAACTATGGTGGATTAAACATTTGTAAATACAAGTTGACGTCTTTAAGAAGACAATGGGAAAAGATGTCATCATGATCTCACAGCAGAGATGGAATATTTTAAGAAGAAATGTGAGCTCAAACTAGAAAGAATCAATTTACTACATTAAAATTAAATTATAGTAAAGAATTGATAAACAGCATCACGGAGCACTGAATTAAGGCACACGTAATCACGTGGCTGTCTCTCAAAAGACAGCACTGCATAAAAATATGAAATGAAGCAAAAATGATAGCATATTTCAGTTTATGCAAATTCAAGGCACATATACAGAAAACACTGCACATTTGACAAGAGATCAATCACACTGAAGGATACTCAATCCAGTACATGAGAGCCAATCCTGACTAAGTGATGTGGGACTCCGCTCTGTATGCTGTGAAGATGTTTTATTACCATTGGTTAATAAAGAAATTGCTTTGGGCCTATGGCAGGACAGAATATAGCAAGATGGGAATTCCAAGCAGAAATAGAGGAGAAAAGAAGGCGGAGCCAGAGAGATGCCTTGTAACAGCTAAAGGAGACACACCGGAACCTTACTGGTAAAGCACGAGCCTCATGGTAAAATATAAAATAATAAGAATGGTTTAATTTGAGATGTAAGAGTTAGTTAATAAGAATCCAAAGCTAATCGGCCAAGCAGTGTTTTAATAAATACAGTTTCTGTGTGATTATTTCAGGTCTGAGCAGCTGGGAAGCAAATGAGCCGTCTCCTTCTACAACTGAGAACACACAGCAAAGAGGGGGAAGGAATGACCAGAGAGACAGGCTGCAAGCTGAGGAACTCGGGTACCATCACTTGGCCATACAGGAGAAGAGGTAGAAACTGTCAGTGTTCCAGCAGCCATGAACTCCAGAGTCAATATGTGGTCAATTCTTGGCCAGCTCAAAGTGAACGTGTCTTAAAAAGAAAGAATGAGGTTGCACATCCTGTGTCAGCCAGTCTGCTTAGTCACTCCTGGCTTTACCTGCCTGAACCACATCCCACCCCAGGCTCCCCCGAGGCACTCATTCTGGGCCCAATCCAGTCTGCAAGTGGAGCCAGAGAGATGTCTTTGCAGCTGATAGAGACCATTGCAGAAAGCCACAGCCAGTCAAACTGCAGAGAATAAGTGACCATGACGTCCCCAGTCTCAGCTGATGTGACAACCCCTGCACCTCAGGCTCAGGGAACATTACGGAAGGGAGAGGGTGAAAAGCCTGGAAGATGCAGAGGACCAGGGCATCTGCTGTGAGACTGTCTCTTCATATACAACAGGGAAGCTGCACCCGGGAAATCTGAATAATAATGACACCAGGTGACATGCCAGCATGAACAGGGAACTCTCGGAAGTCCCTGTGCCTAGATGAAGAACCACGGGTAAGTAATGACTCCGAGGGGGAGAATCAGTCTTCCCCAGGGATAAGCCCCTTTTCCAATACTAAGTCATCAGTCCCAAGACATAGTCATACAGGCAACACTACATGGACCCAGCAAGCTCTGTTTATATATGTAACAATAATCATCAAAGAAAAAGAGACGATGAATTTGAGAAGAAACATGGGGCAAAGTTGGAGGGGATGGGGGAGGGATGACGTAAACACAGTACACCTAGATGTGCTTATCTATTTATTCTTTAATAATAAAAAATCGGGAGTCAAATATAGGGGTAAGAATCAGAATGGGCAGAGAAGCGATTGGTGACCTCTTATCTCTTCAGTTCCTCCATACAAAGGACTGAGAGCCTCTGTAAGCCCAGCCTTACTACTTTCTGTCTATCTGTCCTCAGTCCTCCAAAACCTCTATGCTTAATTTTGACCAGCTAGTGACTAGCTCTGCCCTCTGATTGGAAGCGAACTGTATTGTCAGAATGCAATCAAAGCATCACATCGCAGAGTTCCCTCATGTAAGGTGGTCTGGCAGTCCCTAGAACTGTATGGCATACCTTTCTGTCCCTGGCTGGTGCCTTCCCCTTCTGCCAGCATGAGATCCCTGGAGGAAATTCCCATTTCTTTGGAGTCCACTGTTTCAACAGTCTGCTAGTTAGACAGAGAGACATGAGTGTCTCTTTAGCACGTCTTCATTTCTGCCGGCTGCCTACACTCTGAGGACTGTGTGGTTTTTCCCACACTGTCCTGTCAGTAGAACTTTGGAAACCTGACTCTGTCTGTTTGTTTCGTTCTTTCTCTGTCCCTTGCAGCCCAAACTGGAAGTAGATTTGTTAATATCATCATCTTCAGGACTGTGTGGCTGTCCTCCGGGTGTCATTAGCATCTTCTCCATCAGACAAAAGCTACACACTCAGATGTCCTTGAGGTAAGTCCTTGTCTGTCCTGGGCTTCTCCTGCAGGGGACACACTTACCAAAGCTGCTTAGAAACCTATTGTACCACGGTGAGACCCACAAGACATCCTTACATGTAGCACCTTCTGTCTAACTGAATAGTTCTCTAAGGCCTTCCATTCCATCTTTCTGAAGTCTTGACCAAGGGTCTGATTGCTACATCCTTGGTTTTAGTTTTGAAGTACATCTTCCTAGCAGGACCTTAATGTCACCATCATCTGGCATCTGCAGATATAGGAAAGTGTCGAACTCAGCAAGTTTGGCCCCTTTGGGGTCAATGGTTTCTCCTTTAGCCTGTGTCCCTCCTAGGGCATGCCGGGATAGGCACGGTGGTGGGGTGGGGAGGTTTCAAGGCTGGCTAGCTCACACATCTCCTCTGTGCCTTTCCATATAATTCCTGCTACTGAACTTACTGCCGTGCACTCCAGAATCCCCTTGATCTAGTTCTAAGAACATGTTCCTCATTTCCCACTAAGCCCCTCATCTAGCTTCATGCAGACCATCGAAGACTCCTGAGAGTTCTGGAACATGCCCTTCCATGTCTGTTTAGCTGCTACCTACATCCTCCTTCCAAAGTCATCCTTGTAACAGACACTAAGAAGATGTCGCTTCTATCAAAGAATTAATTCCTTCTTGGGCTCACAGACCAAGAGCAGGATGAAGGCCCAGCATCTGCCTTTGCTCTGTGCTGTCCACTTGGCCCGTCTCATCCCCCTTCAAGACTGAAGGCACAAAGACGTCACTGTCCAACAACATCAAGTCCTGCAGGACACACCACCCGGCCTCAGATGAGGGCAATTACATATGTTGGGTGACTACACTCTGTAGCAAAGCATCCTGCAGAAACCACATTGGTTCCCTCAGGAGAAAAATGCCAGTAATGAGTAAATTCATAGTTTCTGGAACCACCCTGCAGTACTATAGCTGAGACAGTGAAAGGCGCTTCATTATGCAAACCTCTTGCCCCTGGTCCCAATCATTCCTCCACTTAAAACCCACATCAGCACCCCAAAGAAGAGCTGGAGATTGTTGGAGTGGGTTAATCTCCTCTCTGTGTGTTTCCTTACTAGGACAGTGCATTGGGGAAAGGTAGTAAAGCCTAGCTTTACCCCAAAACTCTATATACACCTCTATATTCATGGGTATTTATTGGAGAAGACACCAAAAATCTTTATCATTGTTGGGTGTTTTGTAACCATTTATCCCTCAGCACTTACCAGTTTTAGAGGTTCAACCTCAGCTGAGAGACTGACCCAGGGTCTCTTGCGGAGTCATTGGGAAGTCATCTTGAGCTGATGTCATAAGAAGGCTTGACCAGGCTGGATGATGGCTCACTCACACAGACGGTGAGCCCTCCCCACATGCTGAGCATCATCAGACACGGTGACTAACGTCCTTGGAGAAAGTCATGAAGGGGACCTAACTTTATTCTCTAAAATGATTATTATTCTGGTTGTCATGTAAACAGCAGGCCGCAGGGGACCAAGGAAACAGGGACTCTGGAGAACAATGATGCAGGCGCCAGATGATGGGGGCTTAGACCAGAGAGATAACAGGGAAAGTCAGGAGAAATGATTGATACTTTGAAGATAGTTTCTCATAAGGTGTGCTGATAGATAAAAGATCTGAGATACAAGCCAAGGAGAGCAACATTGAAGAGAAATCTATTCCATATTTTGTGAATCCAGAGACGTGTGTGGCGGGTATGGTGTGTGCTGTCCGTGAGTGCACTCACGTGGAGACCAGAGGTGATACCCTGTGTCCTCCTCAGTTGCTCTCCCCCATGCCCTTATTTTTCAAAACATATTTTTTTTCTGAGCTCATGAATTTGGCAAGATCCCTATCCAGGATTTCTGGTGCATCAGCACCATGACCGGCTTTTTACCTGAGTGCTGGGACTCCAAATTCGGAAGTTCGTGCTTGCAGGCCAGAATCTTATTGACTGAACTAGTTCAGACCAGTATAATCCAGATCCAAGTACTGTATTTGTTTATTTTTGTTGTATGCTGGGGCGATTGGACCCAGGAACTAGACCGTGGAAGATAAATGCTATACCACGGGGTTGCATCTCAGCCAGAACAACATGGTTTTGAACCACCAGGAGAGAAAAATCACCATTATAGGAGACGGCTGCCATCTGCAATGACCTGGGCACTCAGTATTTTACAAGGGAGGAAAGTGAGTTTGAGTGCTTAAATAATTTGTTGGAGATCGCCAAGACAGTAAGCAATGTGACCTGGTGGCTTTGACTATTGTGCACAGTTGTCTGTGGAGCCAAGAATAGTACTAGATGGAATGTCTTGTCAACACCCTCTCCCAGAAGCTACTGGCAGATATCTGGGTGGCTTCCAGATGTCTGGCTCAGCGGTAGGGGCAGAAGCTCTGAGAGTATACTCGTCCCAGCCCTGCCACATGGCTGCCCACTGCTCATGCCCACTGGCCATGGGCCCCATAGGCCTCTGCTGAGGGTCTGGAGCACCCTGTGTGTGCCACTGGTGAGGCCTCCAAACATACACCCAGCACTCCAGGGAAAAGGTGGGGGTTAGGGGGAACCTGTGCCCCACGTGCCACCAAGCCACCTGCTTTCCAGCTGGCAAACATTAGCACCACCACATGGGGCGGCAAACCAGCTCCCAGCTTTGTTGTTAGCGATGCTAAAGGCTGGAGTCTGAGCATGAAGTTGGGGTCCTTGAGGCAGCCATTGCTGTAGCTACCCACATCTGGATTGCCAGGGGCATCAGACTTCAGTTCTCTGGTCTGGATTCCGTAGCTTAGGCTATCTGCTGCTTCTCTGATTCCACTCCCGCCCCTACCCCTAAAGCTACATTCCAGGTCCTGAGGGGAAAACTTCCAGTGACGGTCCGGGGAGGGAGGGGTCCGCTTCTGAGGCTCTCTGGTCTCTCTTAGCGCCTCACTTAGCAGCCCTTTACAGTGTAGGGCAGCGTTTCCCAACCTGCCGCTCACAACCCCTTTGGGAGTCAAACGACCCTTTCGTAGGGGCCACACATCAGATATTTGCATTATGATTGCTAACACTAGGGAAATTACAGTTACAAAGCAGCAACGGAAATAGTTTTAAGGTTGGGGTCACCACCACATGAGGAACTGTATTCAAGGGTCGCAGCTTTGGGAAGGTTGGGATCACTGATGTGGAGGGATGCAACCACTTCCTTTTCTCTTTCCTTTGCTTTTCCTTCACTGCAGAAAAGATCTCATGCATGTCCCAAGTACTCGACAGTACTGATGATTCTATCCCTCCACCCTTGAAACACAGTGATTTGTTTTGTCTTATATCAGAGGGAAATCATGCAAGGGGGAACCCATGTAATACTGCAGCCATTTCACCCTGGGCTAATTCGTGAGACTTTCCTGCGGGGGAACCTGGTGGTAGGAGTGTTGGGGGTCTCCTGCTGGTCACGGAAGGGGTCTAGGGAGACAGCAGCTTTGCATTACTAATACAAAATTCAGAAGAGATTCTAGCCACCACGAGTCCCTGTTTCACACAAGGTGGGGAGGACTGACAGTCAAGGCTACCCTTTCTCCACACATGGGGAATGACGGTGCACACCCAAGTTCAAACACAAGCAGACTTAGGACTCCAAGACCCTAAATTCCTTCTGAACAAGGTTCAGGCTCACCTAGAACTAACTGGAGGGGAGGTGATGGCTTCCACTCATCAGAGCAGCAGGAATGTTTCGAGAGAGCAAACCTGGCATCTGTGGTGATCTGAGGAGACACAGGTTCAGAGGTGGGCAGGAGAAGGAAGGAATTGCTCCCTCCCAGCTGTCTGTAGGCAGTTACAGAGCATGTCCTAAGCCTGCCAATAAAGCCACTCTTCAAGACAGCAATTGTGTGTGCGTGCGTGTGCGTGTGTGCGTGTGTGTGCTATGTACACGTTTGTGTTTGAGTTTGGGTGTGCATTGCCTTTCCCCACATGTTAAGGGCAGAGGGCAGCCTCAGGTTTCAGCTCCCCCGCCCCCACTGCCCGCTTCCATCTTGTCTAAGACAAGGTCTCTTGTTGGTTTACTGTGACGTAGACCAGGCTAATTGGGCTTCGTGCTTCTGGGGACATCTCCCGTCTCTGCCTCCTATCTCCATTGGAGCCTTGGGGTTACACACGTATTCCACCACACTCAACTTTATGTGTATCTGGAGATTCAAACACGGGGCCCCATGCCTGCACAGCAAGCCTTTTACCCGCTGAACCATCTCCTCGGCTCCCACCAACCCTGTATTTGAGACAGGGTCTCTCATTGGTCTGGAGATCACTAATTCTCAGCTAGCTAGGCTGTCCAGCGAGCCCAGGGGCCTGCCAGTCTTTGTCTTCCGAACACTGAGATTGCTAAAGTGTGCTACCATGTCTAGTGTGTTGTGAGTTCCGGGAGTTGAACTCGGGCCCTTGTGTTTGCAAGGCAAACACTTTCCTGACTGGGCCATTTGCCCAGCCCCTCAGGGCATCAGGTCACAAACAGTAGCTTACTGTAAAGAAAATGCGTGGCCATGTGCCCAGGGTTTTAGCTTAAAAAAAAAAAAATACTTACTAGTGCTTTAGAAACACAGACAGGAAATTGATTGGCAAGTCATCAAAAACATGTCTTAAGAAAATATATTGTAATGTAGGGAGATGGATATCTTATGTAGGCAAATGAGAAAGCAAGCTGTAATAAAGGAAGGGCTTCAAGAAAAAACTATCTAAAATCAACAACGGCATAGCAGAAAGACTAAGATCAAACTCAGTATTCTGATAGCCTGGCCAGTCACTGAAGCCTCAGGTCTTCCTGCCTGTGAAACGGGCGTGAAAGGCCTCTCTTCACACTTTCACAGAGAACGCTTTTGCTTCCAGACCCATCTCCCCAGCTCAGCCACCTCATGCTTCTTTTCCTTACCTTGTATGTGGCTTGGTGTATCTTCATGTTAGCTATTTCAGGGATTTAGACTGAGTCTGTTGGCCTCTTGAGTGTCTCGTTGTGCTTGCTTTCATTAAGATATCACCAAAAAAGAGACAAAGAACACGTGGAGGTATAAAAAATGACCTGAGAAGCTGGGCGGTGGTGGCGCACGCCTTTAATCCCAGCACTTGGGAGGCAGAGACAGGCGGATCTCTGTGAGTTCGAGGCCAGCCTGGTCTACAAGAGCTAGTTCCAGGACAGGCACCAAAGCTACAGAGAAACAAAACAAAAAATGGCCTAAAAAATAAGTTTGTAGAATAAAACTATAAATGTCACCCAAACATAAAGAAATGGCTGACCTCCTAGATGATACGAGACAAAATCCTATTAAGGTAAGGTTTCTCAACCGCCAACTGTCCATAGGTTTGGTGACACATTTCCATGGCCGCTGTGAAGTATCAGGGTTCAGCCGGTTAGCAATGACCGACCCCCACTCCGTATCTCCTCTCCTGATTTGGACCCTGCAAGCCAAATCTCAGCTTTGCCACTGGCTTCTCTTCTGCTCTGCCAGGAAGGGGCGCCAATGGAGATGGCGAGACAGGAGGAGAGGAAGCTAACCTCCACCTTCCTACTTGGCTTCCAGTCTGTCTGCTTCCTGCTTGTTCCTGAGTGGGTAGTTCTGGTCACTGTGACAACATTGGGAAAACTAAAATGCAGTATCTAATTAACTTACAATTAACCAGGCCCTCCTCGGTCCAAGTGGCACATCTATTACAGTGTTATTGGAAATAGCAAGAATTGCCCAATTACTAAAATAAACTATGGCCTGACTATAGAATAGACATCTTACAGCAATAAAAGTAAAAAGCAGAATATTGCTAATTAAAAAGAAAAATGTATTACCCTAGTGTTCTGTCTTCAAAAACCAGCGAGAAGATAAAAGTACATTTATATTCATGGATGGCTGTGTATTGACTCACTAGAAGCACACCCGTGAACTGGTCAGGATGGTCATCCAGCTGGTTAGGTGGGTCAGGTCAGTCTCCCCAGACCCCCAGATGGCAATCTTCTTGCTTTAAAGATGGCTCAGAGGAATGCAGTTCTGGCTGCAGGAGGAAGAGAAGGGAAGAAAGGAGACATGCCTGAATATGGCCCCTCCTGGGGACCTGGACTGCCTGGTTTTGTGTGTCAGCTTGACACAAGCTGGAGTCAGCAGAGAGAAAGGAGCCTGGGTTGAGGAAATGCCTCCATGAGATCCAGCTGTAAGGCATTTTCTCAATTAGTGATCAATGGCAGAGTGCCCGGTCATGGTGAGTGGTGCCATCCCTGAGCTGGTGGTCTCAGATTCTGTAAGAAAGCAGGCTGGGCAAGCTACGGGAAGCAAGCCGGTAAGCAGCTCTCCACCACGGCCTCTGCATCAGCTCCTGGTCCAGGACCCTGCCCTGCTTGAGCTCCTGTCCTCACTGACTTCCTTTGGTGGTGAACAACAATGCTGAAGTATAAGCTAAATAAACCCTGTCCTCCTGACTGCTTTTTGGCCATGGTGTTTCCTTGGAGTAACAGAAACCCTGACAGGGAGGACATCACAGCAGGATCCCCAGCCCTCAGCCCCAGGCAAGCAGGGCAGGGTTACTAGGAGGGTGGGTCTTCCTCATTACAAAAATCTAGGTGTGAGTCTGGGATTTGGAGGGAAGCCAGAGACTCAGCAAGTCACCAGGCCACCAGGTCTCATTCAGTCATGAAGCAGCCAGGGAAAGATGAAAGGTTGCCAAAGAGAAAGGCAAACAGAACTGACGTACGTATATAATCCCAGCACTCAGGAGGCTGAGGCAAGGGGATTGCTACATGTTCAAGGACAGCCTAGGTTACTATGAGTTCTATGCCAACCATAGCTGCAGGATGAGACCCTGGGGTTTTGTTTTGTTTTTTTTTAGAAAAAGAAAATCTACCCCTACAAAAAAAGTCCACCCACAACTCCAAACAACAAAGGGAGTAAGGAAGAAGGGAGGGAGGGAGGGAGGGAGGGAGGGAGAGAGGGAGGGAGGGGGGAAGGGGGGAAGGGGGAAGGGGGGAAGGAGAGAAGGAGGGGAGGGAATTACAGAAAAGGTTCTGTAGAATATGTCCCAAGTATGAGACAGAGAACACACAAACTTGTCCTTTGCTTCAACCTCCACTCTGCCAGCATAGCCCAAGAACCCAGATTTATGGAGCAGAAACAACGACCTCTGTCCTGTGGAGCCTGAGTGACTTACATCTTAGTACTTCAGACCTTGCAGCCTGGGCACCCAGGATCCTAGGTTGTACTCTGACTTTGCACCACCTAAGTGGTGCTTCTCTTGGAGATGCTGTCAGCACCCTGGGGTGCTGGCCCTGATCCCCAGGGAACCACCCTCCACATTGTCATTCACCCGTGCTCCCTTGTAAGAATCCTTCTGCATTGACGTCAGGTCAGTGAAGGCTGGGAAACGAACTGTCTCTGGGTTATCTTCAACTCTAGCCTGCACCCCGAGACCCTACAGAGGAGTAGGAGCCTGGAGGTTTCCACTCAGAACACAGAACTCCTATCCTGTGTTGTTCCTCAGTGGCTCTCTCGGCGGCCTTTGTACTGGGTCACTTCAAATGGCCCTAACAGTTAGTGGCTGCTGCACACTGAGGCTCCACAGAAGGCTTTACCTGGGACAAGGGAGGGAAGGGCTATTTGAACCTGACACTAAGGAGCCCTTCCTCAGTCCTTGGCATTGAATGGCCCTCCCTCCCTCCGTCCCCCCATCCCCCCTCCCTCCCTCTCTCCCTCCCTCCTGACCAGAGGGTTTGCCCCTTAAAAGACATACTGCTTTAAATATTTTCAAAACCTCTAGTGCAGGAGCCTCAGGTATTGGCATTTGCTGCCAATGGCATAAGCAGACTGTGATTTAAGACCCTTCTGGGCAAGAACAAAACTCGGCCTTGACAAATGATGCTCATTAACTGTAGGGTGAAGCTTCTGCCAGAGGATGCTACACAGGTCCAGAGGATGCTACACAGGTCCAGAGGATGCTACACAGGTCCAGAGGATGCTGCACAGGTCCAGAGGATGCTGCACAGTCCAGAGGATGCTGCACAGTCCAGAGGATGCTGCACAGTCCAGAGGATACTGCACAGTCCAGAGGATGCTGCACAGGTCCAGCGGATGCTGCACAGTCCAGAGGATGCTGCACAGTCCAGAGGATGCTGCACAGGTCCAGCGCCTGGGCCGGGGCCAAGGAGAAGTGTGCTGACTGAGGCCGGGGAGAGGGAGAGGGAGGGAAGATGGGTCTGGACTGTTTCATCTGCTTAGGAAAACAAGTGGTTTTCACACCCGTCGGTGCTGTCTGTTACCTGTAACCAACTGCTATGCTAATTCTGCCTAATTCTTCATGTTGCTCCAAAGAAAGCTTCAAATGCTTGCCAGCAGCCTCAGGCTCTGTCTGTTCTCAGAAGGAAAACACAATATATGTTTTCATTTTTTTAAGTGTAGGAGGAAAGGGGCGTGTGTGTGTGTGTGTGTGTGCGCGCGCGCGCGCGCGCACGCGCGTGCTTGCACGAGTGGCTTTGGTTTGCTTTTTGAGACGGGGTCTCCACTACATAGCCCTGGCCAGCCTAGATCTCTCTAAATAGACTAGCCTGGCCTCAAACTCACAGAGATCCGCCTGCCTCTGCCTCCTGAGTGCTGGGATTAAAGGCGTGCGCCACCATGCCCAGCCCCACACCTGCGTTTTCACATGCATTCTGGGGATCAAACTCCAGCCCTCAAGCTCACCTCACAGGCCCTTTACTGGCTGAGCCATCTCCACAGCCCCAGACTGCACATCACTATGGAACGTGACGTCCTCAAGCACAGACTACAATATTTCTATAAATCCCATCTCTTTCCAGTCGGTGCCCTGGGCAGAGTAAGGAGGAGCCTCTCTGGGAGCATGGGTGGTGTCCCTCTCAGGTAAGCTCAGTTTTCAACACGACAGAAGCCTCCTTATGCACCTAAGAAAGGTCTCAAGGCTTTCGTAAGCTTCCAGCTCTACTCCTACACAGTCCACCGTCCCCAGTGGGTGACAGGCCTCAGCTCCCTGCTGCCTTGCTGGGGCAAGTGTCCTGCTGGACTCAGTACTGAGGTTGACCCTCAAAGCAGTCTTCCACGCCAGCTGCCTTCCTACAGCTAGGGGCATGGCTCACCACCAGGAGGGGGATGTCCGGGCAGCTCTGACCTCTCCCTCAGATAACAAGCAGACCTGGAGACCCTGCCTGTCCTTTTTTGTTTTGTTGCTGTGTCTGACTCAGAGGCTGTCAGGATGCTCGAAGAAAGAAGCCCAGACCCCCGCTCTGCACTGAGTGCTGCCCACCCAGAAACCCTGTCTAAGTGCTAACTGCCAGCATTACACCCTTTTGTCTGAGGTGGAAACAGATCTACTTACTTCTCTATCCTTGAAATACAAGGGCTGGATGTCAGCCTCACCTGTTGACAATAACCTTGAAAGAGCAGAACTCTGATCTAAATCTAGGTGGGACCTCTGTTTGAGGTAGAAACACAATAACCTTGAAGAAATAGAGATATTTTGGAGCCTCCACAGCTCTGACCCCAAACCATATGGTCATTCACCCCAATACCACCCAATTATTCCTTCTGGCCACTACTACTCCCTCCTCTGTTTATGGACAGCCAGACCTCAGGAAACCAAAAGTGGTTCTGCCCTGTGGAAACAACAAGGTTATGGGCTGAAGAGATGGCTGAGCAGCACTGGCTGCTCTTCCTGAAAGAAGGTCAGGGTTTAAGTCCAGGCACCTGCGTGTTGGCTCACAACCACCTCTAACTCCAGTTCTAGGGGATCCCGTGCCCTCTTCTGACCTCTGGGTCACCAGGCACGCACACGGTACACAGACATACATGCAGGCAAGACACCCACACACACAAAAGTATTGTTCATTTATTTATTATTTGTTTACTGAAAATGAGAAATGCCCCAACACCAAAGACTAATTTAAAAAAAAAAAGAAGAAAGAAAAAATAACATCAGAGTTACCGTTTCACATGGCCAAAGCCTTGTCACAATGAGGAAGGACAGCTCAGGGCGGAGCCCACAGCACGGAAGCCCCGGGATGAGGCTCAGACAGTGAGCAGGGAACAGAGAGGCTCCTGATCCCATTTGGATGACCACGTTCATCTTCACGGGCCCCTGGCCAAACTCTCCCATCAAACGGACTCCCTGACTTACTCCCTTCATTCCTCAGGGAGGCTGGGGATCAATGAAATACAAAATCGGATGCGCGCTAAGCCGCTGCGATTCAAAGTCTGGCAGATTCACCGCGCCGCTGGCCTGTGCTTGTCAAATGGCTCTGGGAGCTTTCGTGTGGGTGTGAAGCACATTTCGCAGCCTAACTCTGGAATGTTCTCCGCAGGAGCACATCATCTGCACAGCCCTGAAGTGTTTTGACAGCTCAGCCCATGGATGCTTACCCCTCTGCCTGCCCCCCTCACTGCACCAGGAACCCCCCCATGGCTGCCATGGGGAAGAGGGGCACCCATTACCACGCTGCTCAGCAGTCACATTTGAAGGGCTTTTTTCTTTCTCACTCTCCTTGGGAATCCACAACGACAATGACTTCATTATCCAGCGCAACAGCTGTTAGCAGAGGGATGCAGAATCTCAGCCTACCTGGATTAGGTCCACGTGTGACAGGCAGGGCAGCCTTGCGAACAGCAGGTTAGGGAAGAGAGGGGATGATCAGGCATCCTCAATGCTGTCACCCCTCCATCCACACTGCACCCCTGTTCTTGTCTGTAGGCGTTGTCCTTCTTTGTTGTCAGCCTATCTCTTCAGAGTTCTCTCTCCTCTCAGTTCCCCATGTGAGGAACTCCTCCTCGTGACAGCCACCACACCCCAACTGACACCGTTCTTCATTCCTGCCCTGGTCCAAGTCCTCTTCCCCAGAACATCAAATACTTAGAAGGGTAAGAGAACATACACCCTCAAGGGGCTTTCCTTCTAAACAGGAAGCAATCTTAAGACCACTGTGAGGTAGAAGCTACCCCAGGATGGCCCCAGGTTAGCCGAGGTAAGCCGAAGTTAGCTTCATGCATCTTTCTTCCTGTTCATTCCCACACTGAGAGGTCTTACTCATCTGAACCAGAGCCTAAAGTCATAGAAAACATAAATAAGAATCTAGGAAGGGCATGCAGACCTCCTCACAGCTGCTCAGGAGGAAGTGGGTCAGGACTCCTGCTCTCAGCCCTCCTAGAGAGCAACCCTTTGCTTTAAGGGTTCTGTCTGAGGCTGAGGCATACAGGGGCAGGACTGGGTGCCCCAGCCCGAAGTAACTTCCCTGTTCCACCTGTACTCCTTGGAAACAATGCTGCTGCCAGCAGTCAGATGCTCCTGACCAGCCCAGGAGGAAGCTCAGTAGAGCTGAGAGAGTGTGGTGTCTACACAGCAATGCCACACAGAGGTCATGGAGTGCCGACCAAGCTTAAAAAGTGCGAGATGTGCTTTGTTTCCTCACCAACCTGATGCAAAGAGTGAGCATTGAGTGTAGTGGTTCATTATTTGTATTTTAATAAATAAAGCTTGATGAAGACCTGAAGGTAAAACTAAGCCACTAGAGGCCAGGCAGTGGTCACATACCTTAAATCCCAGAATTGGGAGACAGAGGCAGAAGGAGCTCTGTGAGTTCAAGACCACCCTGGGTTACACAAGATCAATGTAGAAACAAATCCAGGTGGCGGTGCCTCACACCTTTACTCCAGACCCTGGGGATTGATCCCAGCACTGGGGGGATATAAAACGGCAGGAGAGAGAGGCTTAGGATTCTTAGCTGCAGTCACCCAGCCTTGGTTGAGGTAAGACTTCTCTAGTGACTTGGCTGCTTTGCTTCTCTGGATTTTGGGTTGGACCCCAATTTCTTCCTCTGGGATTTTACTATTCATGCTACAACTGAAATTTTTGTTTTTGTTTTGTTTTCCGAGACAGGGTTTCTCTGTAGCTTTTAGAGCCTGTCGTGGAACTAGCTCTTGTAGACCAGGCTGGTCTCAAACTCACAGAGATCCGTCTGCCTCTGTCTCCCGAGTGCTGGGATTAAAGGTGTGTGCCACCACTGCCCGACTTAATTGGAAATTTAAAAAAAATCTTTGCGTATGTAAGATGTGTGTGTGTGTGTGTGTGTGTGTGTGTGTGTGTGTGTGTTTAACTGTGGGTGTTCACGGGCCATGGCACATATGGAGGTCAGAGGACAACCTTGGGGGTCAGTCCTCACCTTCTATCTTGTTTTGAGACAATGTCCCTTCTTATTTAGGATCAGTTTGAGGGTGGGAGGTAATGATTTCACTGAAAGGGGGATACCCCAGGTCCCTGAGCTATCCTCCCCCGAGATTTCAGCTCTCAAAGTCAGGGGCTTAGCATCAGAGGGAAACCCTGGGAGCTGTGGCATCTCCCTTAGATTGGACGTGGCTTTTAGCGTCAGGGGGACCTTGGGAACTGTGGCATCTTGCTAAGATTGGGTGTGGCTAACCCTCACATTCATACTTGAATCATTCGAATTTGCAGCTGGTCTCCAAGGACAGGATCTAGAAGGGGCATAATGTCCCCAGCCTGCTGTTCCCATCAGAAGTTCATTTCTGTAACTCCAGCATTGAACAGAGATAGGCAGATCCCCAAAGTTCACTGGTCAGTCATCTTAGTCAAATGGGGAGCTTTGGGTTCACTGAGACACCCTGTCCCAAGGCAAGAAGACGAAGAGTAACAGAGGAGATGCCTGCTGTCCTGCTCAGCCTGGATTCTCAACCTTGGTTTTCACTGTGGCCATCCTATCTCAAGACTTGTGTCTGCCAAATAAACCACCCAGAACGTACTGACTCAAAACGGTGATGGGTTCTTCTTCCTCAGGAAGCTGTGAGTCAACTGGGCTCCGCTGAGTGGGTTACGTGGGCTCATTTAGTGTCTACCTCCACTTGGGATTTTGGTTGGAACTAGAGAAATGTCCAAAATGGCCTCCTTCGGTGCCTACTTCCAGTGTTTCCCATTATCTAGTGATCCAGCTGGATTGGTGGGTTCTAAGAAACAATATTCTGGAAAGACAAGTCTACACTGTAAGCATTTGCCAAGATCCTGCTTGTGTCGTGCTTGCTAATGTCCCATTGGTTAAAGGAAACCACGCATCCAATCCCAGAGCTAATGTGGGAGGGACCACCAAAGTGTGAATTCTGGGAGATGTGGTTCACTGAAGGCCACAACTGTCTATCTTAGCTGCTGGAGGAGAGTCATGATACCCAGGGCCACCCTGCACTCTCCTGGAAACCTAGAGATAGGACAGGTTTCTCAGCAGGGGAGGTGAGGGAGTCAAGCCACCTGCTCTTGAGGTACAGGAAGGTTTCTCAAATTCCTTTATAATGTCAACACTAAAACCAAGGAAGCAGATTCGTGAAGGACAAAGAAAGTTGGTTTTTGTTTTGTTTGGTTTGGTTTGGTTTTTCGAGACAGGGTTTCTCTGTAGCTTTGGAGCCTGTTCATCCTGGAACTAGCTCTTATAGACCAGGCTGGCCTTGAACTCACAGAGATCCACCTGCCTCTGCCTCCCCAGTGCTGGGATTAAAGGTCTGTGCCACCACTGCCTGGCAGGACAAAGAAAGTTTTAAATCAATACGCTTTTCAACTACTCTTGTGGGAACATCAGAGAGGCACTTTGGCAGCAAATGGGGCAAGCCTCTGCTACATGCTGTCTGATGACCCTCTAGCTTCTGGGTTGGTAGAAGCCAGTGGTCTGCTAAGTTAATACATTCCAAAGGAAAGTTAATATTCTGTTTGTATGTTCCAAATGGTCACCAACCTGTTGGGTCGGGGAGCGATCAACGACTCTTAAGAGGGCTAAAGATGATCCAAGACAATTTGGCCCTGGACTTGCAACACTCAAACCTATACACAAGGTTCGGTTTGAATGTGTAGCTTTCTCCTGGGAACTTTTGTTCATAATGGTAACATTCGAGTCTAGCAAAAAGAAGTGGGGTGTTGTTTCAGATCCTGAAAGATAAAGGAGGGATTTTTCTCTTGCATTCATTCATTCACTCCCTCATTCATTCATTCATTCACTAACTGCAGGCATCAGGTCACCCTACCAGGTGTGAGAGCACATGCATCTCCTCCCCTGAGCGCTTCAGTCACAGAAGAACCCCCTTCCTTCCCAGGAGAGCCGCGGTGCCCTGCAGTGGTTAAGAGCACAGACCCTGAAATCAAGTGGCTTGGCCTCTGATGCCAGATACCACACAGCAGCTCTGCAAACACAGGTGCCTGCCCAGCCCTCCACCATCTGAGTTCCCCTGAGGGGGACAACAGTTCATCCATGGAAAGGACTCGGAACAGAACCTGGCATAGGGTAAGCACCAGGCAACATGTGCCAAGATAGCGTGGTGAATCCTTAGATAAAAAGAACCTTGTGGGGGCCAGGAGAACGGCTCAGCAGGTAAGGGCACTTGCACCCAAGCCTTATGACCTGAGCGGTCCCAGAAACCCACATGGTAAAAGGTAAGAACTGACTCTCCACAGTTATCCTCTGGCCTCCACAGACACGCCAGGGCGCATGTATGCATGGATGCACACACATGAAATAAGCAAAAATGCGATAAATTTTCAAAAGAAGTTTGCTTTATCAAATATTAAAACTAATATAAACAATGAAATACACAGCAAATCAACTTGCAGTATATGAAAATGAAATAAAATAAACTCCCTCGCAGGATCCGCCCATGCTAAGAGAATCCTTACTGCCTCACGTGTGCAGGATTTACCCTGAAATCTACACGCATATCCATTCTTTCCTTTGCAAAACAAAATCTCAGTCCATCACACTGTGACCTTCCAGTGTTGTCAAGGTCATGAATACTAACGTTGGCTTCTCCCGTTTACCTTCGCTGCCTGCATTTCCCCGCGTGACTTATCTCCTCCTGAGGGGAATGTATAAGTAAGGTTGCGATGAATGCCCGCCCCCCCCCCCAAACCTCAACTGTGACCTCTTTTCCATACCAGTCAAAGTTAGAGGCACCTTTGGAGTCCTGTGTGCCTGACCTACTAATCTCTGTGTCTTCTCCTCCTTCTCCACACCCAGGGCTTAACCTCTAGCAGGCCCTCCAGCCGCACACCCTGCTCTAAAGGCTGGCCTCTGGCCTCTGTCAGTCTGTCCCAAGCTACATGTGATGACATGTAGGCCTGCCTAGTTCTTCCTCATTATCTGCTTCCCACAACCTCTGTCTAGGAGCTGTTTTCAATGTAGTGTTCAACACTGGCTGTGCCCTCACCTGTGGGCTTTTGTGTTTACTCTCCTGGCACCAGGACTCTATTTGGGAACCCCAGGCATCTTTCTCCTCCCAGGGTCTCTGCTAGCACAGAACCTGGGCCCCTCTTACAGCCATGCTCCTTTGTACACATCCATCAAGTGGTTATCCAGATGTCTTCTCACCTGTCAGCACACAGCAGGTCCTGGAGAGATGCCCAACTGAATAATAAATAGTACATGGGTCCCCAACCCTTGTGGACTGTATGATGCACTGTTTCCTTGTTGCTAGGAAACTCTGTGATTCCCCCATGAAGGAGCTGATTTGCTGACCCAGGGAAGCCTGGCTACATCACTCAGTGAGGAGTCAGCTACTAGAAGATTCCTCTTGTTATCCCCCTAAGCCACCAAACTCTCCCTGAGGATTCTGGGCCGCACTCCTCTGACTGGCTCTACAACAAGGCAAGCTAACCTCGTGGGCGCTGCTCATGCAAAGGCCTTAGACCACATGTTTGCTTTCCCGAACTGTAAAAAGTTTCTAGGGGACTGGAGCTCTTGTCCAGCACCATGCTCAGAACTGCTACCACATTCCAGAGGGTGACAGAAGGCTCTCTGTTAGCCCTACCCCACCCCCAGGGGTGAAGGAATAGATAGGACGCAGCTGTCCAGACCCAGTAGGAAGAGCATAGAACATGGGACAGTAGGCAACAGTGCTTCTGGCTCACGGGGGAAGGGAAGATGACGAAGATCCGGTAGCTGTCGAGACCTGCAGCGATACCACACAGAGTGCCCAAGGGCATGCTGGTTACCAGTGTTCTCTCTCTACTGAGGTCTCTCTTTCTTACAGAAGCAGCTGTAAGGACATGGAGTCCACAGAAGGATCCGAGCTGGTCCCCACTGAAGTCTACTTTCAGACACAGTTCCTGGATCCTAGAGACCGAGGCCCCTAAAACTGAGCTGAAACAAGCGGGGTGAAGGCGTTCATCTGTCTCTGCCCTCATTTCTAACCTGCCAGGTGTTCGCAAGAACCAGAGGGCACAGCGTCACTCAGAGCTGAAGCACCAGGGCCCCTTCTGAGACACTGTGTGGTTGTTTATATTAATAACTTTTCTCACGGCTCTGACAAAATGCCTGGTTGAAGCAGCTTAAGGGAAGAAGGATAGATTTGGGCTCAGTTTGAGAGGGTCCTGGCCGTCAAGGTGGGAGGTATGGTGAGTGCCATCCATGGTGGGGTCCGTTGTGGCTCAGCTTTCGCGGTGGCTTGAATGAGAAGTGTCCCCCCATAGATATTTGAACACTTGGTCTTCAGTTGGTGCCACAGTTTTGGGGAAGTTAATGGAACCTTTAGGAGATGCACACGCTGAAGTAAATATGTCACTGGGTATGGCTTTAAGGTTTATAGCCTCACCCACTTCTGTTCACTCCCTGTTTCTGGTATGCTGATGAAATGTCATTGGTCAGCTTCCTGCCAGGCCACCTGCAGCTGTGTTGTGCCTGCCAGCACGGACTCAAGCCTTCCGAAACCATACGCTCACAAACCTCCTTTCCTAAGCTGCCTCTGGTCATGGTATTTTATCACTGCCCCAGAAAAGCTTGCTGGCAGGCCAGGCTTCAAAGCCCGCCTGCTTCTTAGTGACCTATTTCCTCCCAGCAGGCACGGCCTTTTAAAGACTGTAAGCTGTGTGAGTACTTAGCCAGGGTCTGTTTGCCCATCTGTAAAATAAAGACAGCCTCACAAAGTGTATAAACACAAAATGTCAGCACAAATTGTTTCCAAACAGAAAACCAAAGCCTTTGTCTGTGTGTGTATGTGTGTGTATGTGTGTATGTGTGTGTGTGTGTGTGTGTGTATGTGTGTATGTGTGTATGTGTGTATGTGTGTGTGTGTGTGTGTGTGTGTCTGTATGAACCACCCGGCCTCCATCTTAGCCTTAGCCATATTATAGTAAAAACAAGCTAGGTTCGTTTTGTTGTTGTTTTTGTTGTTGTTGTTGTTGTTGTTTGTTTTTTCAAGACAGGGTTTCTCTGTAGCTTTGGAGCCTGTCCTGGAATTAGGTCTTGTAGACCAGGCTGGCCTCCAACTCACAAAGATCCGCCTGCCTCTGCCTCCCGAGTGCTGGGATTAAAGGTGTGTGCCACTACCGCCCAGCAGGCTCATTCTTGTTTATGATTAAATCTCTGTTTCTCAAAGATTGGGATGCGTCCCACCTTTAACCTTAACTAAGAATGGTTCTCTACTGCCTGTTACAAGAAACAGCAGCCATGTCTTTGTTTCAAAATGTTATTATAACCATCTTGCAAACCCACCTGTGTTATGCCTACCTGTTGTTTGACTATCCTGCAATCACATCTTTTTTTCGGAATGTCTTTATGACTAACTTGTTGTGCTCATATTCTGCTCCTGTAACCCCATCTATTTTGCCCTTCAAGCCCCCCATTTGGAAATTCCCTACCCCCTGAACTATAAAAACCTTGTCTTCCTCACATCTAATGCTGATCTTTTGATTCCTACTTTTAGAGAGAAAGAGCCCATGTTCATGAATTAAAAACAAAACAAAACAAAAAACCTTGCTTTAATTAATTTGGCCAAGATGGTTTGGGTCAGTGGTCTTTCTCTTCAAATCATTGAGATTAGCAATACTTTTCTGGGACCATCATTACTGGGGTTCCAGTTTTCATCTCAGTTCCTCCTCCTCCCCCCACTTCAGTCCAGAAGAGAGATGTGGGCAAAAGAGTTGAGGTCCCCTTTCTGCTCCCCTCAGTCTGCATTTGGGGGCCTCTGTCTTTGCTGGCTGCCTCCTCAGGGCATCTAGGCCAATGGCAAATTTGAAGCTGCCATTATTCAGCAGTGGTCCGACCTGAACTCCAGTTCACTTCCTCTCAGTTTTCTCCACACAACCTTTTCCATCTATAGCGGGAACCGGGTTTTGCTCTTCCGCACACCCGAGGGCAGACACAGACCTTGCTCGGCACGTCTGTGTTTCTCAGGGGTCATATCTATCCCTCACCGAGAATAGCACCGGGGGCGAACCCTAAAGTTATGGAGCTACATGCACACAATGCATCTAATGTTTAATTCTAAGCCCTCCCCAGAAAGATGCATTCTGCTCCACAGCTTGTCTCCTTTTAAAGCTGAACAGTGTATGTGGCACTAGAATGGGAACGTTTCTCCCAGGTCACACTGCGTCTCTACCCTTGAGCATGTCTCCAGGGAGCACAGCCTTGGATTGTGAGGTCTCAGGTCTCCTCACCACACACCCTTCTGGCTGCCTTGAGAAGTCCAGGGACCCCATTCTAGAATAATGTTTTTAACGCATAACATAAAACACTTATGATTATAAGGGAAAGCACCTATACCAAAATATAGTTATGATTTTAAAAGTATCTTAATTTCTGAGACACATTAGGGGGAATCTACCTCTCCCAGTGGTACTGAGGCAGGAGGAGTATGTGTGTGCACATATGTGCATATGTGTTAAGGTGTGGGAGGGTGTACATGTGTGTTCATGTGTGTATATATATTCATGCATGTGTATCCAAGTGTGTGAGAATGTGCACATGTGTGTTCAGGTGAGGAACTTTGTGCACATGTGTGTGCATGTTATGTGTGTATTTACATGTGTCATGCATGAGGGACTGCTGCGATTGGTCCCATCACTTATGAAAGGCTGGTGTGAATGGGATTGGGGTTGAAGCCCTTTTAAAATATTGTTTGGGGAGCCCATTCTTGTCTCTGATTTTTGGTGGATAAGGAACCTAAGCAAATGCTAACATAATAAACTCCTTTACGCCACATCCAAGAAACAGTGCAGGAAAATGAGAGCAGAGCTGTACCAGACTCCAGAGGAGCTATGGCGGCACCTTCCTCTTGTCCACTCAGGAGATTCGGTCTACTCAGCACTTGCAAAGAGGATCTCCCAGGGACTTGCTATTTGAAAGTGGAAAGGGCTCTACCCTGTACTCATGGCCACTCTCATCTCCACCAAATTCTGAGGGTACCAAATTGGGTACAGTTTTCTCAGTTAAAGTGTTCCGTCACTAGGGGCTCACTGAGGGATGGCTTCCTGTGAACGCATAAGGACCTGAGCTCTGATATCCAGTCCTCAAGTAAAGGAGGGTATAAGGATGCATGCCTGGAACCCCGGCGCTGCAGCCAACAGAGACAAGTGGACCCCAGGGCTGTGCTGACCAGCCAGTCTAGCTTAAAGCAGAAGCCCATGGTCAGTGCAAAGACCGTCTTAGAGATAAAGTGGGCAGTGGAGGAAGATACCCAAAGTCAACTCCGACCTTCACCTACGCACACACACAGTGTTCATTAGTGTTCTGTTGCCGTAATGGAATACCATGACCAGAAGCCATTTACGAGAGAAAAGGTTCGTTTTGGCTTCAGGAAGCCCACACCAAACAGCACCACCTACCGGGAGCCAAGTGTTCAAACACACAAGCCTATGGGGGATGATTCTCATTCAAATCACCAAATAAAAACACAAACAAAAAGAATAATTTTTAAATTTCCATCATTAGCATTATCTAAGAAATATTCCCACACTTGCAGCAAAGACAGACATAATTTAAGATGGCTTCTCATAAACCCCGCTAGGTGTCAGACACTTGTTTTAGGAAATGGGGCCTCTCTGAGCTATAGACAAAGTTGCATATCCTCCCTCTGACAGAGGGGCTCACTTCACTTCTCTCAATAGACCCCCATAAATAGACCTAATTCTCAAAGTGCTGTCTTAATCCAAAGTACCAAGTCTTTGCAATATTCCGGGGATTGCTTCCAGTCCAACCAGAGGTTCCAACACACTGAGACTAACTTCTAGGTGGCTATAGAGATGGAGAAATTGGCAAAGTACTTATTTTGCAAGCACACGGAGCTGAATAAGAGCCCCAGGCCCACATGGAAAAGGGGTTGTGGTTATGTATGACTTGTAACTCCAGCAGTGGAAGGCAGGAAACATGGATTCCTGGGGCTCCGTGGTCTGTCAGCATAGCCTAGGGCAAGCTCCAGGCCTGTGAGAGATCTTGTCTCAAAAAACATGGACAGTAACTGAGTAACACCAAGACTGTCTACTGGTCTCTATGTGTGTGTGCACACACACACACACACACGGTCTCTATGTGTGTGTGCACACACACACACACGAGAGAGAGAGAGAGAGAGAGAGAGAGAGAGAGAGAGAGAGAGAAAGGAGAGAGGCACAGAGGCAGAGACACAGAGAGTGGAGTCGCTAAAAGACGGATCTTGTTGAGTAATTCAGCTGGGAAAGACATCGCTGGTGGCCACACCTGGAATATGCACACTCTAAACTTAACGCTATCCAAATAGGTGGGAATCACATCTTCTCCTCTGCAGTGACCTGGGAAACAAGTCTGGAAGTGCACACATTTGGCCATAGCCAAAATGTCCCTGAGAAAGGCAGTCATTCCCTCCCGCTTCTGTCAAGCTGTTCTTGTTCTGGGTGTCTCATGATGAAGCGGTGTCACCGGAGGAAGCCACTCCAGTTAATCTGCTCGATCTGTAGAGCCTCTACCCAGCCATCTGCTGGTTCTTCTGGTATGTACCACCTGTCGCTCTCTTGAGACTGTCTCATGTACTTGAGAGAAAATTCGTCAGGTCTCCATCAAAGTCAAGCCCACGGGTGTCCCTGCTGCCAGGACAACATAATCACCCCAGTGCCGCGAGCCCAATCTTCCTGCATGGAAAGTCGGTTCTGCTCTGCTCTGGACTCTGCCCCCTGAGCTGTGTCTGGCTCTATGGTGGATTAGTTATTTGTTACTCGCTGTTGTGACAAACACTGACAGAACACAAACTCAAAGGACTTATGTGGAGAAGACTTATGACACCAAAATAACAGTGGAGTGGACTCTGTCTCCTGATAAACATATGTAGTGTCTGAGCGAGAAATACCCAACACTGGCTCCTGTAGATACCTGGTCCCCAGTTGGTAGTGCTGTTTGGGGAGTTATGGAACTTTAGGAGACGGAGTCCTGCTGGAGGAAGGACATCACTAGGGGAGGGCTTTGAGGGTTTATAGCCAGTCTCCCCCCTCCTTCTCTCTCTCTCTGTCTCTCTCTCTGTGTCTCTGTCTTTCTCTCTGTGTCTGTCTGTCTCTCTATCTCTGTCTCTGTCTGTCTTTCTCTGTTTCTCTGTCTCTCTGTCTCTCTCTGTCTCTGTCTCTCTGTCTCTGTCTCTGTATCTCTGTCTCTCTCTCTCTCTCTATCTGGATTAAATGTGTCCTTTCCACTTTCTGCCCCTGTTGCTGCTGTCCTTTCCCTGACCGTCTGCATTCTGGACTCTACCCCTCTGAAACTGTAAGCTGAAATAACTCTTCCTCACACTGCTTTTGGCCATGGCGCTTCATCACAGCGACAGAAACCAACACGATACAGCTACCGTATGAAAGTCTAACTTCACATATGCAAATATAATGCAAAAATCTGCAACTGTGTTATAAATGATAAAGACTACGTTTGAGGGACCAGGGAGACAACTCTGCAGCTAAGAACACTCGCTGCTCTTGTGGAAGACCAGAGTCCAGTTCCCAACGTCCATGTTGTGAGCTCACAACTCCACCTCCAGGGGATCTAGCACCTTCTTCTGGCCTCCACAGATACCTGACAGACTGGTGAGCAGACAGGATGACGTGATGAGCTCACTGTGTGACTATGACAAGACAGAATGACCCCATGAGGAAATGCCTCTGCTTTGCTTCATTTCTTTCTCAGTCCGTAGATGGACCCCAGCCTTGTCATGAGTCCCAGGCCAAGACCTGCGAACCCACTGTGCTAACACGTTCAACCCTCTACAACTTTGATTCCTGTCTCCACGTCTCAGAGCCTTGGCGTCCAAATGCTCCTGCGTGGTCTCCCGTGGTCCCTTGGAGATTTTGCTTCAGAGGAGGGAGGGGGTCGCTAACTTCAGGCCCCCCTGCAGGAACCACACCACCATGGGGGAAAAATGAGGCTAAACCACTTGGGCTCTGCAGTACACAGAAGTCTACCACCCAAGCCTCCAGGTCCTCCTCCCAGATCTCCTCCCAGGCCTCCTTCCAGTCTCCTCCCAGGCTTCCTCCCACACCTCCTCCTAGGCTTCCCTCAGACCTCCTCCCACACCTCCTCTAGGCCTCCTCCCAGACCTCCTTCCTAGGCTTCCCTCAGACCTCCTACCACACCTCTTCCCAGGCCTCCTCCCACACCTCTTCCCAGGCCTCCTCCCACACCTCCTCCCACACCTCCTCCCAGGCCTCCTCCCACACCTCCTCCCAGGCCTCCTCCAGGCCTCCCAGGCCTCCTCCCAGGTCTCCTCCCAGGCCTCCTCCCAGGTCTCATCTAGGCCTCCTCCAGGCCTCCTCCAGGCCTCCTGGGCCTCCCAGGCCTCCTCCCAGGCCTCCTCCTAGGCCTCCTCCAGGCCTCCTCCCAAGCCTCCTCCCAGGCCTCCTCTAGGCCTCCTGGGCCTCCCAGGCCTCCCAGGCACATCTTGAAGCATTTTGACTATCAAGAAGGATCTACATGCAAATTTCAGAATCCATCTGTCAGTTCTCTTCGTAAAGAGTGTTGGGACAATGTCATGGAAGGAAATCCAGAGAGACAAGGTAATGGATGTGGGTGACTGCTAATGGCCCCTCAAGTCTCTGGACTGTCAACCCCGCTTCCCGTAAGCACACGTTTGGAGTTCAAGTTCAGCAAGGTGGACTTGCGTTCTGATTTGTTGATTTTTGAGAGAAAAAGAAAATGAAATCAATTTTCTTTGGGGAGTTTTGTATTTTAGGAAAATCCATGGTTTAACCATTCATGTATTCGGGAAGGGCAAGGGTTGTTTTCAGACACTAGATTGTGGGAGACGTTATGAACAATTTTCCTCATATGCTAAAAATTATTCTTCTGTGCTCTGCCACACACCGTATGGGCTTGATAAGAGAGAAGAGCATTGCCTGTGAACAGGGGCATTTCTTACGGTTTCTGGTGCTGTTTAATTTTTTTTCTCCCTTGTTTTGCTGTTGTTTTTGTTTGTCTGTTTTTTTCTCTCTTCTAGATGCGATATCAACTTTGTAAGAGAGAGATCGGAAAAGGTGACAACAGCGGACCCAGGAGTTGAAGTGTCCACACCCCCAAGCGTCTCAGAGCAGACTTCCGGAGGCCTCAGTCTACTGAGTTTTTCTTGCAGCCCACATTTCCTTTTACCACTGTTTTCTTGAGTTAGGAACCCAAATGGTCGCTCTCACCGATCTCCTAGCTCAGGAGGAAGTTAGGAAGTCCCGCCTTTACCGCCTTTATACACAGCTCTGTGGTCATCATGAGCCCATCACAGCACCTGCTGCCTTTATTTCAGGAGATTCACTGAGCCCTCATGTCTGTCACCTGTAGCTCGGGCTTTGAAGTTAACCCTGTCTCTTGACATCACTAGAAACAATGATGGGGTTCCCATCTTAATTTCCCCAAAGGCTACTGAGTTCTTTATGCAAATTTGTTCACATCTTACAGCAAGGTTCAAGCCAACCGTGCAAACTCCCAGGGAAATCCACCTGCTGCTGGCAGCTTATCAGTCATCTATGGCTTAGTAACAATATTATTGTTCAAAGCAAGAACCACGTCATTGTTCACAATTCCACAGTCTGAAGGTTGGACCAAGGCGGAATATTTTTAAAGTCTCATTCAAACCCTTTATCGTTGGGCTGCTATGGCTGGAATAAACAAGAACTTTGGGGACATATTACTCCAGTAAGGTGGTCTGTCCTGTACGAGACTTCTCAAGGCTCCACAGTAGTCGAAGCTTCCAGTCCTCTGGATGCCTGGGCTCAGAAGTTCTAGAATAGCACACTCAACAAGATCAGCTGGTGCAAAAGGAGGCATTGTAGGGTCTCAGTGCCCACAGGGATGGAAAGAGCATTATCAGCTGCTTTTGAAGACAATTTAGTCTTACCCCTGGACACAGGGCCGTAGGCATCATGAGATCACGTGGACAGCTTGCTACCAGCTTTACTGGACAGGACACTGGGACAATTGTGTGGCTAAAGGAGACACAAGGGAAGACACCACTGTGTCCCAGGGTCTACAGAGCCCCATCCCTCAAGTCAGACCCCAAACTAAAACTGAAGACAAGGACAACCCCTCAAGGGTGATGGAAGCCTTCTCATGCTGTGTGAACTACTTCTGTCTGAGACTGAGTGATAAAACACAGCTTTGGCCAGATTGTCAGCCTGACCAAAGGCAGGCGGGGCCTCCACTGGTCCAGGCTAATTCTCAAATAATGACAAAGATAGATAAATGGAGAAAGCCAGCAAGCAGATGATGTGACGAAGTTGACGGTGTTTTAGCAAATCAGTCCAACATCTGCGGAGGACCTCACAGGCGATGTGCTTGGTCCTTGTGAATTTGTTTGCCTGGTTTAAGTCCACCTCATAAGTTGAATTTATCAAGTATGAGCCATTCTCAGGTTATGATATTTTCATTTATCTGGTGACACTGTTTCTCTTAGGAGAAACAGAGGGTCCCTCACTTGGAATGCAAGTTTATTTGAATGTGTCCAGAAGCATGTGTAGAGGGCATCGCAGATGGGTGTGGACGAAGGAATGAGTGAGAGGCAGAGGGACGCACAGGCAGCTACACGAGGCCAAGGGGAACCAATCAAGAAGACACACCGTGGTCAGGAGGTAGCCACAATTGAGCACAGTGTTTGAGCGTTTTCCCCATTCTGCCTTGTCACCTGTGAAGTCTTAAGGAGTGGGAAGACGGAGGAGAAACAGAAAGAGGCCCTTACCTAGCAAGATCTGGAAGAGCACACTTCTGAGACTCTTCAGCAGCCCCAAATTCTAAAGGGGACCTGTGTCTCCCGGAGCTGTGGGTGCACAGGAACACATCCAGGAAACAGTTGCAGGACATCTGCAGGTGTGTGCAAGTGAGAACAGTAGATGAGGGTTCTTACAATTAATGGGGTTCCCTTGGTGCCAAATGAGGGAACTGGGGTGCCAGGAGAGCCTAATTAGAGTTGTAAAGAGAATCGCAGAACACTTGTTTGCTAAGTGCTCAGGGTTAGGAACCTAAATCCCCATTCAGTATTGGGACACCAAAAAGGATGTTTGAGTGACAGGCTTCCGTTGATTTGCAGACTTAAGGGATATCGTTAATGACACGCCTGCCTTCCCAAGGTTGAAGGAGTCCTGGGGGTTGGAGTCGGAATCAGAAGGTAGGAGTCCCCAAGATATCTCCAGTGCTCTTATGTGTCATTAGGTCTGTTGAGAATTTATGTGTGCTCCCTAGTCTACAGCCGTGGAGGAAACAAGCCTAACGTAGTATTTTAGTGAATGAGCCCAACATTTTTTGAAGTAATATTATTAAAGTCATACTGCAGTGGATGAGACCAGTGTTTTCTGAAGTATACATTGGGTGACTCCAGCATTTTCTGAAGGGATATTTATTACCTGAAGTGATACTGCAGTGGGTGAGTGGGTGGCCGAGACCTTTTCTGAAGTGGTATCCTATGGTGGGAGGGGCCAGTGTGTTCTGCGTGTTTGCTGGCTCTGAGGCTGGAAATGAAGAGTCCTCAATGGCCATAATCTTAGAACAAGCGTCTGCCAGACGTTCAGGTTGAGACTGAAATCCGCTGCAGGCTTTTCTGTGCCTGTGGCCTTTCTGATAACACTCACATTGCTTACATACAAAACACAACAGACAAAATGTCCCTAATCCGTGTAACAAGGACAGGGTCCTACAGTGTGAGACAAAACTCTAACCCTGCAGTGTTTTGAGAGGCCTGCAGCCTACCGTTTTCAAGTAGCTTTTGACATAGAGTCCAAAGCCAAGCCATTCTCGGTGCTTGCAAGTGTGCTGAAGGCTGGCCCCACTGGTCCTGCTCACCCTGATGAGCAACACGGAAGATAGCTCCTGAGGCCAGGCTCTGGACAGAGCCAAACTATCAGCTCCACCCCAGCCCAAGCTGCTCCCTTGCGCCTAGGGCCAAAACAAACCCAAATGCTATTTTTTTTTAAAGATTGTTATTCACCAGACCAAAGATTTTTCCAAAAGCCCAGCAAATAGAATATTAAAGAAAAATGAATGAAAATAAAACCTGAAGAAAAATTAATGAAAATAAAACCTTGGCCTGGGAGAAGAGCAAAGCTAAGAAGTTCCCTTTCCTGTCGTAGATGGCTGCTTGATTTGGTTCCTGTGTCTAGTCTGGGTCTGAGGTGTTGGATTCAACCTGAGCTAATCCATCCACTGTTTGTGAGAAACGCTATGCTCCAGCCAGTCAGGTGACTTACCTTCTCTGGTTAAATTTCTATCTCTGTCCCCTTCACCTTACAGATGAGGAAACGAAGGGAGAGGGGACCCGTCCCTTGCCTGAGAGCAAGGCAAGAGGAGCTGAGACTTGACACCCATGAAGTCCCTCCACTTGGGACAGTGGCAGCTTGTGAAACTGAACAGGTAGTCTGACTTGGGGCAAGAGGGTCCTTAGTGGAAACACGGGCATTGAGGAAACTTGCTCATGGTGTTTTTATTATCACGTCACTGGTGGGGACTCTGAAGTTAGGAAGCCTAGGAAACGGTAACTTTATGAAACATGGTTAGGTGGATTGGCATCTTTGGAAGACCTCTCATCTCCATGAACAAGGCCACCGCCTCTCATCTGGGGAACTGGGAAGTCTTGCTGCTGTGCTGGCCGCATCTGCCCATCTGCTCCCTCTGCCCGCTGCCCCCACCCAGCGGTGCCAAGGAAGAGCAAGGAGCAGCCCAGAGCCCGCTGCTGGGACCCATCATCACCTTCAGTTCCTCAGTTTCCAGGGTTCGATACATGTGGAATACATACGGCTCTGGTCTGCGTGGAAGTCCTGAATATTTCAGAGAAATCTGTAACGGATTTGTGAGCTCGGCCTGCCCTGAAGCAACTTCGTCACAAAGTACTGGATTTTCACATTCTTGTTGAAACCACTGATGTGTCTGCCTCCCGGGCTCAGCACGCTCCTGCCCCGCCAATCAGGGCCTCCACACACACATCAAGCTGTTACAGACTGGATGCCAAAGCCAGCAACTGGTTATCTCCAAAATAATTTCCATCTTCCATGGGGCCTTGCACTCCAGGCGAGTGGTTAGGAGAAGGTCTCCTGTCAATTAGAAGGGCTTGTTTTCAGAAGCTGTGCTTCAGAAACCCAATAGCGGCCCCATGCTCTTGATAACTGTGTCCCCAGAGGCCTCCCAGTTGCTCGGCGCTGGCCCCGAGCCTCCCAGATGAGTGGCTCCCATCAGTCAAACAGCTCAGCCCTCTTTTATGAAAACCCCAAATGCGTTCTGCCCCCACCTTTTCCCTCTGGGTTGAAATTTTGTGTATTTCAGAGAAGTTTTACCCATCTGTTTCGGATTCATTTAGTTCATCTCATCATGATATTTGTTTTGTAAAAGAGATTCAACGGGGACAAAATTACTTTGAAAGTCCTTAAAGAGAAAGGCTCCCGTCTCCTCCTGTACCACAAAGACTGGTAAATGGACCCAAGTCTCCAAAAGGGTCCAACACTGGTCAGATGAAGCTAAAGACGGTGGGAATGGAAGCTGGAATCTGGGGCTGGGAAGGTAGCTCCGTAGGTAAGGTTCTTGCCTAGCATGCCTGAAGCCCTGAGTTCGACCCGCAGCATTGGGTTATTAATGCATTCGCTCACATCTGACATCCCAGTGCTCCAGATCAACGCAAGAAGCGCAAGGTCATCCTCTGCTAAAGAGTGAGTTTGAGGCTAGCTTGGGATACGCCAGACTCTGCGTAGAAGAAAAAGGGAGGAGAGGACGGGGAGGAGAAGGGATGAACCAGAAGGAAGGGAGAGGAGGAATCTGGTAACAGGTACCTTCCCCCTTCTGCCAAGTCTCCACTGTGGAACCGAACATGGTAGGCTTAATTCTAGGGTTCAGAAAAGGAGACAGAGGACACTTTCCCGGTGGTCATCTGGAGGCGCGTGTGGCTCTGAGGAGCTGGTATGGCAACCCAGGCTGAGGACAGTCCTGGCAGAAGGGTCACTGACACCATCTGAGGGCACTCAATCCATTCTCCCAGAGACTGACTGAGATAAGGACTTCAAAATAGAGCCCTTGCTTTGGTCAGGAAGGTTCTGGGGCTGCTAAGGATCCGGAATGGTCCAGATGCCCGCCCATGGGGGTAGCACAGGAAAAGCAAAGGCTTCTCTTGAGTTAGGAGTGTATATGCCCAGCCAGGGCCTCGCCCCTCTGAAAGCAAGACTCAGCAGGCCTCAGGGGCATGGCCACGGGCACTGCTGACAAAGGGGATCCTGGGTGGGAGTTGTGCCTTGGTGGTCCCGGGGTGAGAGGCAGAGCCAGCCACCAGGAGCCCAGCCATGCTGTGAAAGTGAGAGGCATTGGCTCCAGCCGCTCATTCCCATGGTGGTCACAGGGTCCGCCTGTGTCAATGAGCCCGACCGCCAGCTGCATCTGGCTGTGCCGAAAACCCAGGGATGAGGGTCCAGCTCCCGACACGGTCCGAGGGTCTGGCAGGCCGGGGAGAGGCGCGTGGGGGAAACACCAGCCCTGGGGCCCAGCGGGCAGCATCTGGGAAAGATTAGAGGTTGCCTCTTATCCTGGGCCTCTGTAAACCATCCATCAGGGAGGCAGGGAGGAAAACACAACTTTCTTTCCCTTTTTATTTATTTATTCTCTGCTTTGTTTATAGTGACAGCGGTCACAGGTTCCCTGAAAGGAAATCACTAGAAATTACAGGGTGTTTGGTTGGGCTCTTTAAAAATTAATTTCCTCTATTTTTGTACGAATCTGATTGGCTCTCATTCCTGTCCACTAACTTACCCTTTCTGAGAGGGAAAAAAAAAATCTCTTTTGATTTGTCCTTAATGTGGAAAATGCTGGCAGTTCTGCAATGTGATTGGAAAAGATCTGAGGAGCACAAACCCGGTAGAACTTTCTGGGGCCTTCCAGAACCCAGGAGACCATCTCTAACAAATGCAGCCATAGTTAAGGGCTTGCCCACAGCCTAGGAAGCCCTCAACTCCAAGCCCTTCCCGCTGGAACTACAGTACAGACATTTATGAAGCGGTGTTGATCTGGGAATCGAACCAGAGTCCTCTGGAAGAGCAGTCAGCGCTCTTAAGCCACCTAGCCATCTCTCCACTCTGGCTTTTCCCTTCTTAATAAGCATCTCTGTTACTGTCTTGCTCTAGGGTTCAAGACCCTGGGAACTTTTGCAGGTGCCCTGGGACTCACATCTGTGCCTATAACAACACACCAAGCGAAGGCTGAGTTATCTGGCCTTCTGCAATCACAAAATGCCCTCCTCCCATGGGTTATTCACGTGTATACATGCGTGCTACTGTGAGTGTGTGCATGCACACCATATTCATGGAGGGGCCCTTGTTGGCCAGAAGAGGAGGTTGGATCCCCTAGAACTGGAGTTATAGTGGTTGCAAGCCACGATGTGGGTGCTGGGAACTGAACCCCAGTCCTGAAAGAGCAGTAAACGCTGGCAACCACTAAGGCATCTCTCCAGCCCCAGTTTCTGTTTTAAAGATGCTGCTTGTGCTTATCCTTCATCATGGGATGGCATTGTAGGCTGGTGCCCTCCCCCCGCAGAGAGAAGAGTGCAGGCTTCCTTTGTTTTCCTGGTGAAGGATTCAGTTCTATCACTTAAAAATGAAGAAAAAGGGCATGAGTTTGAAGCAGAGCAGGGAGGGGAACATGGAAGAGCCTGGAAGGGGGGAAAGGAAGGAAGGAAGGAAGGAAGGAAGGAAGGAAGGAAAGAAGGAAGGAAGGAAGGTTGCAATTAAATATTTTAAAAAAGCACTATCCTAAACTAGTGAATATTCCTTCCCTCCTCACAAGACGACTGACTTAAAAAGAATGTTGGCCGAGGACCGACTGCCTTGGCTGCTGTGCCACTGTTTTCTAGTATGTGTTCATATAAGGTGAAGGCGCGCGTGCGCACGCACACACACACAGAGAGACAGAGAGACAGAGACAGAGAGAGAGAGACAGAGATTTCTTAGTTCCTTTCCTCCAAAGCAGTATTTTAAAGGTCAGTAATAATTAATTAGCTCATGTTTCCTAAACTCAACATTTCTTCTCGCGTTCCCTGCTTTCCTTGCCGTGTTTCAGATCTTTGAGTGGGTGTCTGAGAGCCGTGAGTGTTCTTGAGTCTTCGCACTACTGTAGGACCCAGTTGTCTTGGATTGTACTTTAGCTAGGCAAGGAGTTTTAGATGACGGGTCTCTTTTTCCCTCAGCTCATCTGGGATATTGCTGTGTTTTCTGCCTCTCCTGATGCTGACAGGATGATTATTTCAGGTCTAAGCTAGCTGGGGGCAGCTGGGAACCAACAAGCCACCCTTCTTCCTACAATAGGAAGGCTGCCCTTGGCTTCTCACTCGTCCTCCCTCTCCGTCACCTTTGGTGTAATGTCTTTGTCTCTGGTGTTGTGGGGTTGACTTATTCTTACTCTAGCCTGCTTGGAACTTTGAATATTTGTGCCTGAAACAGAATCATGGCTACTTTAACTGTTGTCTCCCAAGGCTCTCCCTCGTTGTCTGCGCTGTCTTTCTTTGTAGCTCCTATCACTGGCTTCGACCTTCTGTGACTTCGTTTTTCAGTACTCACAGTAGAGAACACTGAGGTCTGGCAGGTGGAAAGAATTCCCCCAAATCAAGCAAGCACTTACCACGGAATAGATCTCCAGCCCAGTCTTCTATGATTCTTGGTCAGTTTTGTAGCCATCGCCCTGTGTCTCTGGTTTTCAGTCTGAGTAATTTCCTTAACTCTGTTTCCAAATTCTTTCTTCAACTTTATCTAACTTACTGCTTAACCTGTCTGGAAGGTTTGCTTTGTTTTTTAATGCTTTATTTCTACAAATTTTAGTTATGTCAACATTCAAAGTGATTTTTAAATATCTTGTATTTTTGATATGCTGCTTGCAGGGGACACTAGATGATGTTTATATATTATTCAGGCAGGGGACGCCATACTGTGGGGTCTCAGACGCTGGTTCTTCGGCTGCAGGGGACACTAGATGATGTTTATATATTATTCAGATGGGGACGCCATACCGTGGAGTCTCAGATGCTGGTTCTTTGGCTGCAGGGGACAGTAGATGATGTGTATATATTATTCTGGCGGGGATGCCATACTGTGGAGTCTCAGACACTGGTTCTTCGGCTTTCTCACTTTAAGTGATCTTCGAGTTTCAGATCAAACTGTGTCTCTGCTCGACCGACCATCCCCAACCATATAGCTTCCAGGTGGGCTTCCCCGGTCCACAGCATCTGGGGGCCCAGTACAGCACCTACCAGACCCCCTGTCAACCAGAGTTCTGAATGATCACTAAGACTAGCCAGCTGGGTACAGGAGACACAAGTTCTCTTCTGGACGCCTGTGACTGTTTGCTGCAGGTTAGAGAGTTCCTGACGTTAGAGAATTCTGTTTCCGTGGACAAGAAGAGACAGCTAGGGTGTCTAGTCACCCGCTTTCTGAGTTGAAAGCAATCTTGGTGTCAGGGATAACTTCCTGACCTGGCTCCTTGTTTAGGTGACTGACTTGGTTCAGGAATTTAGTGCCTCTGTGATGAGGTCCTGATGTCCATATGATAAAGTTGAAAACCGTATTACACACAGCCAGGCTCAAATGCCTTTGGTGCACAGCCATAGAACGAGCTGGTACTTTAAAGTGACTGGGGGAAGGACAGCTACAAAGACTCAGAAGCCAAGGAAATTTACAGGACTAAGGGTTCAGAAAGTTCTGAGTCATGCAAACCTTCACTTCCATCCCTATGACCAGGAAAACCCTACACCCCCCACCCCCACCCCTGAGACAGTTTTCTTCTCTGGTAAAGTGGGTGCTGTCTTCACACACCCATGTATAATGTGGGTGCATGCTATCCCTTCACAAGTGTGTAAAGTCAAAAACAAGAAAAGGGGCATGGCAAGTTTTAGAAAAAAATCTTGAAATAACATTTCTTTGGGGCCATAGTGTGTGTGTGTGTGTGTGTGTGTGTGTGTGTGTGTGTGTGTGTGTGGTGTGGTGTGGGTGAGTGTGTGTGTGTGTGTGTGTATGTGTGTGTGTGTGGTGTGTGTGGTGTGTGGTGTGTGTGTGTGTGTATGTGTGTGTGTGTATGTGTGTGTGTGTGCTGTGTGTGTGGTAGATGTGTGTGTGTGTGTGTGTGGTGTGTGTGTGAGTGTGTGTGTGTATGTGTGTGTGTATGTGTGTGTGTGTAGTGTGTGTGGTGTGGTGTGTGTGTGTGTGTGTGTGTGTGTGTGTGTCAGTGTCCTTTCGCATGTAGAGGCAGAGTCAATGCCTTCTGTCTCCCCACATTGCTTTCCACTTTATTTTGCAACCAGGTCTCTCACTACACCTAGAGTTTGCCTGTCTGCCCGACTGACTGGTCAGTCGCCCTAGAGATCCTCCTGCCCCTATCCCCCAGCACCGCAATTTCAGGTATCGCTGTTACTTGTTTGTGTTTTATTTAGAAGCAGGGTCTGATGCAGCCCAGGCTGGCCTTGAATTTGCTGTGTAGCTGGGGATAACGTAGTGTCTTAGGGTTTCTATTGCTGTGAAGAGACACCATGACCACGGCAACTCTCCAACAAGGTCACACCTCCTAATAGTGTCTCTCCCTTTGGGGGCCAATTTCTTTCAAACCACCACAACCTAGAACTTCTGATCCTCCTACTGCCTTTTCCCAAATGCTGAGATTACAGATTAGGCCACCATGGCCAGCTTGGGTGCTTTTTCTTTCCTTCATCCTTCTCTCCCACTTTTCTTTCTTCTTTCTCTCCCTCACCCTCTTTTTCTAAGACAAGGTCTCCTGCAGCCCAGAAGAGGGTGGCCTTGAACTTTTGATCTCTGCTTTCTTTACCTGGGTGCTGGATTACAGGTGTGTCTGACACTCTATGCATTGTTGGTAGTGAACCCACAGCTCTCTACCAATAGAGTTATATTCCCAGTTCTCTGCATCCATGTCTTTTTTAGATACTTGTGATGCTGAGGCAGGAAGATCACAAATGTAAGGTCACCTGGGTAACTAATGAGTTCTTGTCTTAAACTAAAAGTAAAGGACTGCTAAAGGGGTAGCTGAGTGATAGAGTTCTTGGTCCTTGCCTGGTTTCATGACTATAGATTGACTCTTCGGGAACACACACACACTCACACAGCACACATCCACACTTACACAGCACACATCCACTTACTCACACATCACACACATCTACCACACACACAGCACACACACACTCACACACACATATACATTCACTCACACATCACATACACATACCATACACACACACTCATACAGCACACACACCATACATACACACAGCACATACAAACACACGTACAACACACACACATGCTCATACATCACATATACTCACACACTATACACTACACACTATACATACACCATGCACACACACACACACACCACACCACACATACACACCAACTTCCAGAACCTCTTCCCATTGATGAAGTCTTTGAAGACTGTCTTCAACATTTCCAGAGACCTGCCTGCAGTATTCATGATTGATTAAAATTCATCTCTTGAAAACCTGACTAAGCCCCAAGGAGAGGCTGTTGGGAGGAGAACTCTGTGAGGTGCATTGATGGCTTCCTTACAAGAGAGTCGGGCACCTCCGTTCAACTCCTCCAACACAGAGAAGGTTCTGGGACTGTGGGTCACCCCATTCTGCCAACAACCTCTTGGCAGACTTTTCAACCTCTAGAACGTGGGTAATACATGCTTGCTGTTTACATACCATCCCGTCTATAGTATTTTTGTTCTGACATCAGAACACACTGAGATAGATGGAAAGCTCCTTTAGTAAGGAAAGGGACACTTACTCAACACCAGGCACCAAAAGGACAGGACTCAGATTCGGTTTCTGATGCTGTGATAGACACCATAGCCAAAAGCATCTTGGTGAGGAATGGCTTTATTTCGTCTTATATGCCCCTGGTCACAGTCCCTCATTGACGGACATCGAGGCAGGAGCCCAGGATTGAAATCATGGAGGAACGCCACCAACTACCTTATTCTCTGGATTGCTCTCTGCCAGCTTCCGCACACAGCTCATGCCCACCTGCCTAGGAATGGTGTTGCCTACAGTGGACTGAGCCCTCCCATGTCAGTCAAGGTAATTTCTCACAGGCATAGCCACAAGCCAATCTGGCAAAGGCAGTTCCTCAGCTGAGGTTCCCGCTTCCCAAGCGACTCAAGGTTGTGTCAAATTGACAATAAAAATGAATATTAACCAGAACAGAGAGAGCTTCAAGTCACTATGTCATTCAACTCTTCACCTGCCTGATGGGTAGGTTTTGTAATCCTCGTTGTATGAATGGAGTGACTAAAGGTCCGGGGGTTAGTTAAATAACTCACCACGGTCCATAGTGTGTCTTCGGACATGCTTCTGCCACGCTTTGCACATACACGTGGAACATGTATGGAGGTCGGAGAACTACCTCCAGTGTGTTCCTCCCTAGCTGCCAACTGCCTTGATTTTGAGACAGAGTCTCTCATTGGCCTGGAGCTTGACAAGCAGAGGAGGCTACCCCACCATTGAGTCCCTGGTATCCTTCTGTCTCAACCTCCCCAGCACTGGAGTTAGAAGCATACGCAACCACGGCTGCCTTTTCAAAAACATTGGTTCAGAGCCCAGAACTTGGGTCCCCACAGCACGTGTTTCTATGGACTTAGCTACATCCCCAGCTGCCCTTTATGCTTTTGAGCAAACAACTGATACATATGGACATGACAAGAGAGAGAAGCGCAGAGACACAGCGGTTTCATCTCTCTGCTTAGCGACATCACTCACTCTGAGCCATGATTTCCTTTTCTGCATCCCTCCAGGAAAGCAATGACTTTGAAAGGACCTTCTGGCATCTGGGGCCAAGAAAACATCACACTCTACTTCACACTAAATTCCACCAAATTCCTCTTGCCCAGAACCCAGTGACCCACATGGAAGAGCCCCCAATTAACAGCTTTGTGGGGCCAGGGTGTGGATGAGCGACTTCACAGGGCACCCGACCAAAACCATCCCCACAGGCAAAGACCACCAGCATGCTCTCCAAACCTGGAACAGAGCGGCTGGCCAAGACGTAAATCTGCAATTAGCTGTTTTAATCCCTAAAATAGCTCAGCTACCATTGTATAGAGTCACATAGGAAAAGAGAAAACCAGGGACCACCACAGCAAGGTCAGGGGGAGCTGGGGACCCAGACCTCTGAGGGCCAGCCTTCCATTTGAATTGTGTGTGGTTCCAGATGAGGCTGTGATTTCCCGGGAGCTGACAGCTGGGATGAACGGTTGCTTAACCTGATTAGATATGCCTCTGCCACAGACGCTGGGGCCACAGACAACCGCTCATTTGAGATGCATGCCATTGGTACCCGTCTGCAAGAATAAAGGGCGGCCTCAAACAGACAACACACTCTTGGATGCAAACCTTATGGATGCTGCTTAGTCGGGGGTGGGGGTTGTAAGTGCCTGGGGTGCCTTTGCACTAAATGTGCTTTCTTGCAGAGTGTTTCGAACAACTTGTAACTTCAGCACTCCACTGTAATTGAAGCTTGCCATTTGGGACCTAGTGGTATATGGGGAAGCCCTAGGCAGAGGAAGGGTGAGATCCAAGAGCACCGAATTCCTCTGCTGAAGCTACTGTGTCTTCATAGTCCCTGCTTCTGTCAGGACCCGAGAGGGTTGGGAGTCACAGCTGCCGCTGTTTCCCAGGACCCGCTCACTCAGCACCCGCTGGTCTGGCAGGAGTACTTGCCCATGGCTGTCCCCTTGATGTACCAGGGCCCCTGCTCAACTGTGCTGCTAAGCACAGTAAGGCCTCTTGGGCATCTCCAAGAGCCTTGTCGGTACTCCACAGGAGAACACTGGGAGAGCCAGCCAGCTTCATCCTCAGGCCTTCTCTGTGTCGCCTAAATGCGAGCAGTCCTCAGCCTCAGTGAGCCTCCAGTTCCATCCCAACGTAAAATACAACAGTATTAGCAGCAACAGCTTTTGGCCTGGTAAAATAGCTCAGTGGTTAGAAGGGTGCTCTCTGTTTGATGCAAGCCTGGGGACCAGGGTTTGATCTCTGGAACCCACATAGAAGTAGAAAGAGAAAACAAACTCCACAGAGTTGTCTTCCTACGTCTGTGCATGTGCTACAACATGTCCACAACCTCAACACACGGTATACACACCTACCATGACAACAATAATAATACAACAGATAACTTTTATAGAGGAAGGTAAGGGACTGGTACGGTTCAGCCCTTAAAGCCCCGACTGTTATTGCAGAGGATCTGGGTCTGTCTGGCTCTCAGTACCCCCTTGTTGACTCATAACTGCCCTTCACTTCAGTTTCAGGGCATCTGATGCCACTTTCTGACCTCTCCGGGCACAGGATGCATGTGGTGCCCAGGCGCAGCAGCACGCAGACACCCACACACATCAATTAAAACTACAAACTTCTTAAAAGGAGAATGGACATCAGCTCTCGTGCTTCCCCTAGAAGGGCAGGGTGCACACCGTGGACAACAGTCACCCCTGCTCAGCCCAGTGTGCACACTGAGGCAGTAGCCACCTCCGAAAGGTGTAGGCTTATACCACCTTCTCACAGTGCAACACAATGTCGTCAAGTTACTAAAAGTCTTGCGATACTTCAAGTAAGCTTGCATTGAACTGCATTTGTGGCTATCATGGCCAGCAGGTTGAACTTTCTTCTTCTTTCTTTCTTTTTTTTTTCAAAAATTGAAACCTACTCAAAGAAGTACAAACTGAAAATGCTAAACTCCTCTGCTCATTTCTCTCTTTCTGCAAAAGCCTCTTAACCACTCTCCCTGCCAGAGTTCCCCCTAAAATATTCCGCAAAGATCTGTGACTTAGACTCAGTTGGGTGATACTGAGCGGTGCTGGGAGATCCCTGAGCAATTAGAGGTCTGCCCTGAAAGGGAATGGTGAGATTCCAACCCTTCCTCCTCCCCTCTGTTGATTTCAGGTCACGTGAGTGGTATTGTCCTACCACAGTGTGTCCCATTTCCTGTGCATCACAGGCCCAGAGCAAGGAGGCCATCTACTCTGGCCTGAAGCCTCTGGAACCATGAGCCAAAAAGATGCCTTTCCATCACGGTGACAGAAGGCTGACCAATACCCTCCACCCCTCACGGTGACAGAAAGCTGACCAATACACTCCACCCCTCACGGTGACAGAAAGCTGACCAATACACTCCACCCTTCATGGCAGTAAGAAAACAGATGGAAGCACCCAACTTTGACGCAAGCATGGAGCTTAGGTAAAAATGCTAGTTCAGTTGGTACTGTGATGGGCAGCTTTAACTGTCAGCCTGACACAACCCAGAGTCACCTAGAAAGAATGTATCAGGGAGGGGCTTTAGACCTGTCTTGGGAGGGAAATTGTCTTAACTAAGTGATTTGGGAAGAGCCAAACCACTCTGGGCGGGACCATTCCCTAGGCAGGGCCTCCTGGACTGATTAAGAGTAAAGGACGCCAAGGGGACACAAGCAAGTGCGTTTGCACTCTTTCTCTCTCTGCTGGCTGTGGATGAGATGGGACCAGCAGCTTGAAGCTCCTGCCGTGGTAAAGACCCCCATGAGGATGGACCATAGCCTGGAATTGTACCCTAAAATAAATCCCCTTTCCCTTTAAGTTGCTTTTTTTCAGTTATTCTATCAAAACAACCGGAATGGATCTAAAATAGGCCTTGAATTTGCCTTGAATTTTTGTGGCCTCCTGCATTTGGTCACATTGTTTACCTTATAGCCTCAATTCCACTTCCTTCTTACCAGCTCTTATTCGTCCTTCAAAACCCATCTTAAATTTCCCTTCCCTGGCAGCATAGTCCCAAAGTCAACAGTCAAACTGATGACTGTGTCCCTCTCATCGCCTATAACATTTTACCTCCATTCAAGAGTCAGAAAGTATCTTGGCTTTGGAGGTCATTGTCATACTTTGGAGCATGATCTCTGTCACTATTATGCAGCTGTGCAAAAGCACCCAAAACTAACATCTACAGAAACATTCCAGTAAAACATCCTTTATAGAAACAGGTGGTGGCCAGGTCTGGCTCTCAGCCTGGGGTTCGCTGACTGTCCTCTTGTCCCTAACGGTGACAGCTACAAAGCTTCCTTTGCGTTGTAGCTGAACCTCCCCTCTCATCTTCTAGAATGGAGGTTTCATGGGGTCAGAGACAAATTTTCTTGTTGCCATCCCTTACAATGGGCGGGCAGAACTGACATTGTATATACGTGACAGAAAGATCAGAAGGCAGGAGAGTTGAGCACACACAGAGAGAAGGACACACAGAGAGACCGCGGCTATCGAGAGCCAGAAAGCAGAAAGTTTACAGAGACAGAAATTCCATGGACCCACAGAGCAAATAGCCAAGACAGCCCCAGCGCAATGGAGCAGAGAGTCGGAATGGTGTCCCGGGTGGGGTGCTCCCCCACAGCCCCCACGTAGCAGTTTGCAAGGGGAGCATGGGAGCAATTTTGCTTGGCAGAAGTGATTGAAAATGAGATTGCTGAGTGGCTCCTGTCTGGTGTGGCTGGTGTCACACAAAGAAAGGTGTCAGGGATGTATGGGACTATCACACGCTGACACAGCGAGAGGGTGGCCCTTCTCAGGCCAGGAGAGGCTGTGGGAGAAAGGGCCTGCCCTGCTGACAGCTTGATCCTGAACTTCTAGCCTCTCGGAATGTGAAAAAATTAATTTCTGTGGCTTAAGCCACCCAGCCAGTGGCATTTTGTCGTGATAGTCAGAGCTGACTAATACACCGAGGACCGCCAGTTTTCAAAACAGAGAGGGGAGGCCCTGGGAAATGGGAACGATTCCAAAATCCTTGCCTTCTATTTGGTGAAGAGCGGAGCTCTCTGGAGGGGTTAGAGCTGTATTGTGCCGGGAGGTGAGGCCAGAGGATGATCCGAATGGATTCGTTTCTAAGTCCCTGTTTTCAGTGTGTGGCTCCAGGCGTTCATTTCTTACATCAAGTCCTGATGGTCCTGACCAGCGTGCTCGCTCTCTCTCTCTCTCTCTCTCTCTCTCTCTCTCTCTCTCTCTCTCCCCTCGCTGCTTGTTTCAGAGTTCTCCAAAAACGTGTCTTACATAGCCACTCAAACTTACTCACTACACGCCTGCTATTTTGCCTGAACTTTTGACGAGTTCTGTTTGCTCTGTAGAGTTTAAGCAAAGCCTTTGACATTTTTTCTTCTATCCTTGTAAAACTCTAGTTGGGAGAAATAATTTTATTTTTCCCCTCTCCGTTTATTTTGTTGAACTACACCCATTAGAAAGGTCTTCAGTTTTACATATTTTTCCCCTTCAGTCTGCTTGCAAAGTGTGCTAACATGGTGGTTGAATTTCAATGGTTTGAGTGGTTTTGGATGACGTGTGTGTTTTTGTGGTTTCGTTTCTGATTCCTCAAATACCGGTTGCTATCTAGGTGACCAGGTGAAGCCCTCCCCTAGCAAACAGCTATTTCTCAGTGGATGGGGACGTGAGCGTATTGAGGAAAGCTGAAACCTGGCACCTTCATAGGCCCTAGCACAAGCTGTGTACCAAGAGACTGGGCCACCAACATTTCCTTCTACCACAACTGACTCGAGGACCTTCCAGAGCCAAGGCCGTAGGGCACCTGCCATGACCCTGAAGATTCACACCCTGGGCTGAGTCAGTGAGCAAAGCCTCCTGGAAAGGCTAGCAGGGTTTCACTAGCGGATGCTGTCTGGAGACAAATGTCACGGACGCTTCCTATGACTCTGAGGTGCCCAAACCGGATTCCCAGGCTTCGTTCCATCTTCTTAGTTGTCTTGAGGACTTAGATGTGGTATTTTTTTTTTTTACCCTCTTCTCCATTATACAGACAAAGAAATGGAGTCGCTCAGGGCTGTTGAGAGCTGCCTCATGGGTAAGTTCTTTATGTCTGTCCATGCCCTGCCAATAAAAAGCTTGCTGATGGAGTCCCAGTGGGGAAAGTCCTGAATCCTGTCGCTTCTTTGTGTCTCTTCTTGGTGCCTTCTAATCTCAGAAACAGCGTATTATGATTCTCAGTGGCTTTTCTCCCTTAGTAAGATTCTTCTGGGTATGGGGCTCATGCCTATAACATCAGCACCCAGAAATCAGAGACAGAAGGGTTCCTACAAGCTGGAGGCCGGCATAGGCTATGCAGTAAGTTCCAGGCCACCCAACACTAAGTAACCAGCTCCAATCTCAACAAAACCTGACTTTGGGGCTGGAGAGATAATTCCACAGTTAATTATTCCTCCAGAGGACCCAAGTTCAATTCCCAGCACCTACAAGGTGGCTCACATCTGTCCATAACTCCAGTTCTAGGGCACCCCACCTCTTCTTCTAGCCTCCTTGCAAGCCAGACACACTCGTGGTACACAGATATACATGCAGACAAACCACTCATACATATAGAAATCAATAAAATTTAAAGGCAACAATAGCAACAAAAATGTTGATTAAAAAAACTTAGACAAAACTACCAAGATATTAAGAAAAATAAAAATCCTTGACTGGGAGATTTTGGGGATTGGAGACAAATAAAGAAGGGGGAGGGAGAGAGGGAGGGAGGGAAGGAGGGAGGGAGGGGGAGGGAGAAAGAGAGAGAAAGGAAAGAAAAGAGACAGAGAGAGAGAGAGAGAGAGAGAGAGAGAGAGAGAGAGAGAGAGAACAGTTCCTAAAACCCCACTGCCACAGCAAGGCAGTTAACCCGGTCTGTGAGATGCACAGTGGGTTGGAGGGTGGGGGCATGAAGAAGATCTCCCAGGGAAGCCCCTCCTCTCCTAGTCAGAGAAGCACTCCGTGATCACAACATCACCTCCTGTATGGGGGCTCCAGAGGGACTGGACTGCCCACTCAGCTGCCAACCAAGATTTACTGAGCTCAGTGGCCAGTTCAGCTGGTCCCTACTCTGGAGAAAATAAGAGTTGAGCTCTCCCCAGCTTGCCAGTTTGTGGGTACCTGGGACTCAATGCTACAGAAAGAAACCCTGGTTTCCTTGGGAAGCCCCCCCACCCTGCCTTACAGAGAGACTCAAGGGGACAGCGCGCTGCGCATGCCCTAGGAGGACATGGGCCGCACTCCCAGAAGCCTTTGCACCTGCAGCACCATGATTTAATGAGGGCTGTCAGGGATTATAGAGTGAGAAACCCACTAGCATCCGCCAGGCTCTCATGAATGAGGCGTTGTGTTCGGCTCCCTCTTGCTCCGTGTTTCTTGGAGCCGGCACAAAGGGAGCTATTTTGGGCCAGGGTCTAATATTTGAATACTGCAGGATGAAAATAGTGGGCCTCTAGTCTGTTATTTTGGTAACTTTCCTTTTTGTCTCTTCCTCCTGCCTCTCTCCACTCCACTGCCACTCCCACCCGGGCCCCGAGCCTTGCAGGGCCCCTGCCTGTGGCTGGCCCTGCTCCCTCAGCTGGGTGTGAGTCACCGCTCCATCAGGGAAACGAATACCTGTAGCTACAAATCCCGGATGAACGGTCACCGGAAGCCGGGCCTGCGAACCAAGGGCTGCAGGCCAACTCCTGAGCCCCCTGAGCCAGGCAGATTTAGCATCCGACTCACACCGAATCCTTCTTGATCCAAGTTAATTTTCTGAGGGCAGTCTAATGGGGGGGGAGGCCTTATGGTTTAGTGGTATTTAGGGGAGGGGTTGAAAACATTCATCTAGAAAAGAAAATGGTGGCCTGGATAGATGGTTGCTTTCAGCTGAGGACATAGCGGTCACCTTCCAAGGGCGGCCCTCTTAATTGTGAAATGGTGCCTACTGCCAAGTAGCCCATAGACAAGTTTCAGTCATTCCCATCATTAGCAAATATAAGCAAGGGCTCTTTACCCCAAGCCCAGACAAATGCAGAGCCTTCTACCTGCCCCCCAAGAAAGAAACCACTAGCAGTTTTCATCAGTTATGAAAAGTTTATTTCATTTTAAAATAAATGTCTGTGCCTGTGGAGGCCTGACATGTGTGATCCCCTCCAGTCAGAGATCCAGCTGATTGTGAGCTGCCTAATGTGGATTCTGGGAACCGAACTCTGCTCGTCTGCAAGAGCAGTGCGCTGAGCGCTCTCTCCAGCACCATGTTTAAAAACCCCTTCCTCACAGCAGCCTTGCGTGGAGCTGTGCACTTCACAGGATTGTCTGACACACATTCCAGGCAGAAGAAAAAAAATGGCTATTGGGAGTTAAACCTCCCCGAAGTTAACATTGTTTCTCTGTCCACACTGTGAGGCTCCCAGGTAGACGCGGTCGAGTTGGTGTTCACCAAACAATGTTAAGCAAGACAGCCTTCAACACAGTAGGTCTTTGTGGCCGCGAAACACTGTTCTGAAGAGAAACCACCACAGACCACAGGGACATGCAACTGAGAGGCTTGCGGAAGAACTAAAAGAGGAGCCCTGGACTTTGGAGCCCTCCCACAGGCGGTGGCTGCAAAGATGGACATCCGGCCTGACCCTAGAAAGCCCCAGGGAGACACTTCCTGGAGCTGACATGGGAGCCTTGGCTCTGCTGGCGGGGCCTGGTGTGCTGGGTAAGGGATGAGTGTGGCTCTGAGCAGATGGCGAGTTGTGGCTTAGCTGCCTGTGATTGCTACAGATGGAGTTGAGTTGACCATGGTGTCACACAACCAGGAACCTCAGCCAGCCATCCCGGAAATGTGAGGGTATAAATAGCCGCAGGCCCGCCAGCCCTGGCTGTCCACCAAGGTGGATGGGAATGGGGGCTCCTCTTCCTTCTGGTGGTGGGAGCTTCTCAGAATAAGAAGATCTGGGATTTGGATTTCCCCCAAAAGCTTTCTTGCTGCTTCCTGGCCCTGCTGACTCAGCCTTCTTGAGTTTGAGCACCTCTCAGGGAGACCATGGTGTTTGAAAGAGGGGTCAAGAGCAGCCAGTGGCCAGGGGAGGTCACCACTGAGAGTACTCCCTGGTTACCCACATCCCATGGGCACAACATCCTGTCATCAAAGCAGACTCTTACGGGACAGAGCGTCAGTCTGTCTCTGCCTGACCAGCTTCCTCCTGATTCTGTACTTTGCTCTTTCCTAACTAAAGCCCTCTCTCCACATTCTTCCTCTCCTGCCAAGTCCATGGTCCAGGTCGACCCATGCACCCTCCATCTGACCAGAACCATAAATCACTCTATACCAGAGTTTCCATGTTTGTCTGGTATGGTTTTTGCACAAATGTTCTGGAAAATGTGAGAACATACACCCTTTTCATAGATGGCCAGCGGAAGAACTATACTAGCTTAGATTCAGGCAAAGACCCATTTGAGCCATATGCAAATCTAAATTCTAGAACTCTCCAGAGGGGGAAATCTCACCATCTCAAGTATTCATAGAATAGACTCCCGGAGGCTAACAAAAGATGTTATGGTGATGTGTCTGTAGTCTCAGCACTTAGGGAAGCTGAGATTCAAGAGTTCAAGCTCAGCCTGGACTGAATGAGACCTGTCTTTTAAAGAATATAAGAGCTGGGTGTGTTGACACATGCCTGTAATGCCAGCACTTGGGAGGCTGAGGCAGAAGGATTGTGAGTTCAAGGATAGCCTTGGCTACATAGTAAGACCCTGGGCCAAAATAAAATCAATCAATCAATCAATCAATAAATTTAAAAAGTGAGGGCAGTTGGAAACCTCTGGGAATCCACATTAATGACATATAAGGATGGTTTCAATCAATAGTTTAACTTTTCAAATGAGATGTTGTGGTGGTTTGAGTAGAAATGACCCCCATAGGCTCATGTTTGGAGGCTTGGTCAGCAGAAAGTGGCACTGCTTGAGAAGGATTAGGAGGTGTGGCCTTGTTGGAGGAAGTGTGTCATCAGGAGTGGGCTTTGAGGCTTCAAAAGCGCAAACCAGGACAGTGTCTCTCTGTATCTCTCTCTCTCTCTCTGTGTGTGTGTGGCTGTCTCTGTCTCTCTCCCTCCCCACCCCAGTGCCTGAGGATCCAGATATAGAATACTCAGTTGCTTCTCCAGCACCATGTCTTTTGCATGCTGCCGTGCTCCCGCCATGATGAGAATGTATGTGGTAAACCTCTGAAACTGTAAGCAAGGCCCAACCAACTGCTTTCTTTCAAAGAGTTGTCATGGTTGTGGCGTCTCCTCACAGCAATAGGACACTGACAAAGGCAGATGTGTTTTGGAAAGAATGGGTTTCTGACAACAAACAGTTAAGTTCTCGGGACTTTGCCAAACCCAGTTTATCCCCCATCTTCACCACATTCACTCAGACCTGAATTTTTAGTGTTTTATGTGTTGTGTGATAGGGTGTGTGTATAAGTGCCTATGTCTACTATGGTTAGGCTGGCCTGAAAACTCCCTCTGAAAGCAACAGACAGAGCCTTCTCCAGCACCTAGTAAGAGTACAAAGTATTTATTAAATTGCACAGACTGTGTGAGTTAAAGATTCCTGACCGCATTCACTTTCTCTTCTCGGGTGAGTTCTTTCCTTCCAGATAGCAGTAAAAACACACTTCACTTTCAATCCTCGTCCAAATTCCAAATCCCATCTTCTCCATCCGCCATTGTCACTCAGTGATGCTGGACTGAAGACCTCAGATTTGGGTTTATTTCTTGTTCCAAGGAGGACCCAGCCTCAGGCTGCTCCAGTCCTTGGGACAGAGATAGCTAGAGCCACGCGATCAACTCAGAGGAACATCCTTCACACTTGACCCAAGCCAGTCATTACACATGCACGCAGATTCAGAGCACAGGTCAAGTTGAGAGGGTCCCCTGGTTCCCACACATGGAGGCAAAACAAGTTACTTCCTGGGCTCTGGCGCCCATCTCTGTTTCAAATGGAGAAAATCACAGCTTATCTTAGAGTTTCTACTGCCGTGATGAAACGCCATGACCGAAAAGCAGGTTGTGGAGGAAAGGGTTTATTCAGCTTATACATCAGCATCACTGTTCATCACTGAAGGAAGTCAGGACAGGAATCCAAACAGGGCAGGATCCCGGGGGAAGGAACTGATGCAGAGGTCTTGGAGAGGTGATGCTTACTGGCTTGCTTCCTCTGGCTTACTCCACCCACCTTCTTATAGAGCCCAGGGATGGCACCACCCACCATGAACTGGACCCTCCCCCATTGATTGGCATAATTGAGAAAATGCCTTACAGCAGCATCTCATGGAGGCATTTCCTCTACTGAAGCTTCTTCCTCTCTGATGACTCTAACTTGTGTCAAATTAACACATAAAACCAGCCAGCACACAGCTCACCTGTAGAAGTGTGGAAAGAATTTGGAAATAAAGTCTGCATGGTGATTAGTTACCAAAATGTCTTTGGTTACAAAGAAAAGCTTTGCTCCCAGGGGTAAACCACTCCATTTCAGCAAAGGTCAAAACATTTAGCTAGAGTCCAAGGAGGTGCTGAGGAACCCAGAGGTCCAGACTTCTTTCTAGCAGAGAGGTTGGAAAAGACTGGCGTCATCAACATGAGGCCAACCCCCACTGCACTCCATGAACTATGGCTAAGGCTCTGTGTCCAGCCTTCACGTCTCCACATCTGCCTCCTAAGGCCTCCTGGACACCTTAGTGAGGTTTCAGCACAGAAGGACAGACACACGTCTAAAGTGAAGGCATGGGCAGCTTTACTTGAGTTGCACAGAGGTGAACACAATCTGATTATACTCCTACTCAGGAGACAGGGACCTGCAGAAGTCGAAAGCAGCCCTCATCCTTCAGGAGACTGTGCAGGAAAGAGCTGAGGCCAAGCTAGTCCTTCCAAGTGAGGTGGGAGAGGGTCGGGGCAAGTGTGGTAGCACCTCGCCAAATCCAGGGCACCCTCTGCCTGACTCGTGGTAACAAGTTTTCAGGGGTTGGGGGTGCAGAGGAAAAAAAACAAAAAGGATAGAAAACTATAAATCCAATTTGGAACCTGGTGCTTCATTCAGGACTGACTAGAAACCGCACCTCTCTCTGTTTGCCAAGTCAAGTCGTCATCCTAAGACAGAGTCGCGTCTTAGTCACTGTCTGTCCCTCCTGGTGCACAATGACAAGAATTCAGCGATAATCTCGCCCTGCTTTACATCTCTCAACTTTTATTTCCCAAGTTTTCAAGAATTTTCCCTCATTAAACATCCAAGTCCACCCTTCGCTTATCCCCGAGCCCACGCCAGCCAAAAAAGTCAGTGTCTCCCCTGCTTGATTCCATTATGCAGATCAAAGTCACAGAGCAGAGTCCTGGGGTTGTGTGTCAGCCTCAGCAAGATCAAAAGGCCCTTGGAAGCAGGCAGCCAGGAGGAGCTGCAGGCCAGCCATGCTCCAGGCTGCCTGCATTTGTGCTCAGCAGCTGGGAATGACAGAAGAGCTGGGCCCAGAAGAGCTACCTGCCTGGGTAGAGGCTCTCTCACTATGAGACATACCCCAGTGATGGCTGCACTGAGCCCTCAGAGGGTAGGAGTGTCCCAGTCCACCACAGCTGCCCAAGGGTACACGCCATCCAGATGAGAGCCTCGTTCACTTACAAGAACCCCACAGGCACAGCTCCTGTGCGCATACATAACAGCACACATACCCGTACATGCAAAGACATCAGCACTCATAGACACACGAGCGTGTGCATACAAACAGTAACACATGTCTGTACATGTGCCTACACATGCACTGGGTGAAGACGAGAGACATGGAGGTTTGGGTCAGAATGGAGGCCTTGAATATGAGGACTAAGAACTCTGCCTTTTGGGGATTCTGCTCCACCCTGCTGAGTTCAGAACACAGTGGACTGAGGGAGAAAGACCAAACAGCAGGTTGTGGATGGCCTAGGGTGTCTTCTCCCTCTTCTGCCTGCCTCACAGTGTGTTGGTCCCTTGTCCCTGTCTCACGGCGTGTTGGTCCCTTGCCCACATGGCCCTGGACTTCTGCATGGGAGAATATGCTAATGTTCCCTCCTGACTTTCACATGTCATACCCTGACGCTGGCATTGCACTTGTGTTAAGCAGAGTATACTGCCTATAGAGGGTGACACAGCGGGGGTACACCCTTGTGTGGTATTTAGAACTGTAACACACACTTGTGTGACATTTAGGACTGTATATTGCTGTAACACACACCTCTGATTACTTCCTCACAGGGGTCTGGAGGTAAGGGGCTCTGACCCCAGGACACTCAACGCACAGGCTTCTTTTACCTTGTTCTGCCATCTTCTATACAGTTGTCCCCAGTGGTTCATCTCAGCATCACTCCTTGCAGGAGTCATAGCAGCGTAGACCTAGAAATCCCATTTTCAACTTCAGCCAGCAGTAGGGAAGTCGCACAGTTCAGTTCTGTTTGCAGCCTGCTAGGGAGAGCCGAGCTGCGTGGTCACACCAGCTACCAGGAAGGCTGCTTGTCTTCCTGTGGTCTGCACGTCTATGGATCTATCGACTTATCCAGCTGCCGTCTATTTGTTTCTGCTGAGAATATGGTGAAATGTTTGGTACAAAAGGCAGGTTTAAGCTACCAAGTAAAACAACCACTTGTTCATTCATTCAACATTAGCCGCGTCCCTGCAACGATCAGTGTCTGAGCCAGGTACCAGGAACACACATACAAAGTATGGATGTGACAGTCATCTAGCCTTTGTGAGTTGTCAGAGAAAGACTGAGGGAGGGAGGAAAAGAGAAGTGGGGGACTTGTATTTAAATAGACCTGAAAATGTATCCAGGCTGTTTGTGTTTTACCTGAAGAGTATGCTAAGATTGCAATTGCGTGCATTGTTAAAACTGGCAAAACACTGTTTAAGCATCGTTGCAGGCTAAGGTGTCAGTTTGTCACCTAGATCTGCTATGCTTAAATGTTTAAAACACTGTGGGTGTGTATGTGTGTGTACATGTGTGTGCAAATGCCCTTGAAGGCCAAAGGAGTGCATCCAACCTCCTGCAGCCGGAGCTACAGTGGCTGTGGGCTGCACAAATGGGAGCTGAATCAGAGCTCAGGTCCTCTGCAGGAGCGGCAATTGCTCTGAACTTCTGCACCGTCTCTCCAGCTAGGTCTACTGCGTTTGGAAGTCACTCATGTCTGCTCACAGGCATTAGGATGGCCTCGGGGTGGTTGTGGTCACTACTAGATGGGGGCTAATGCAGTAGAAAAGGCCACTGGGACTGGGAGAGGACTGAGAATGTAGACTGCTTGCCCTGCCTGTGGGCCTGAATTTGGTTTGTGCATGTGCGTGCACACACACACACACACACACACACACATACACACACACACACTCAGATGATGATTTCATAAGACCAAAGTGCAAGGCCATCATCCTTCCAGGCCCCAGGGAGGAACCGACTGGGGAGAATAATTGCTTTCCCCTGCTGTAGGCCAGTCCTGTCTGCCCATCAGGCAAGGCCTCACATTCATGGTCAGGACCATCTCCAGACAGCTGCCTACCTCACCTGCTTTACCTCAGCCTCACCTGAGATGGATAAGTCCCACCAGGAGCAGGTGGCTCCACCTCCAGGAGCATGCCCTGCCTTGCTCTCCTGCTGAGAGACTAGTATTAGTATTGGAAGAGAAGAGCTCACTGGTAACCCTGGTCCCGCCTTCCCGTGGGGCTGGCTGCTCCGGGTAGGGTGCTGACAGCTGGCTTAGCGGAGAGCCCCTCTGCAAAGCGCAGGCTTCGCTCCACAGTTCGAACTGTCTCTGAGCCTCCTCGTGGGGCAGCCGCGGCTGACACTGTGGTTCCTCAATGGCTGATGAATTATCCCATGGCTCTGGAGAGTTACCGGAGGCTTAGAACCGTCTGCCTCCGCTCATTACTCCTCCAGCTGCATCTTCCCAGAGAATTCCCTCCAGCGTACAAGGATGTCATCATTACAGCCACATTAAAAATTTTTTTTTGCAAATGGCATTTTCCAAACTGCAGCGTGACGGATATGTGACAAGTGAGAGCTGTGTGAGGGTCTAAGCCCCAGATTTATCTAACCCATCCCTCTTGCCGCCCAGGAGGCTTCACAGGGGAGGGGGTGTAAATGAGGAAAACTCCTTAGGGACCTTTCCCCTGCTTAGTCCTGGCTGTGGAGAACTTTCCCCTTAAAAATCCTTTCCCATAAAGAGGAGCTGCAATGCATGGAAGCCTGTGGGAGGAAATGCACATGGTGCCAAGGCCTGCAGGTAGCACCCTGGACCCAGCTGGCGGTACTATACAGCTCTCCTCTGGAATGTTTTATCCACAACCCCAGAATGCTGCCCTTTGATGTCTTGCATCTTTTGCTGACCAGCCCCTCCCTCATTAGACAGGTCAGCAGCTCCCAGAGGACAAAGCCTTCTTCCCTGGCTCAATGGAGCCTTCAGAACAATCATGGCAGGTGTTCAGTGGGGATACCACTGTCTCCAGTAAGTATGAGGAGTTAGTTTCAAGGAGGGTAGTGTGGTGGTTTGAAAGAAAACGGCCCCCAAAGGGAGCGGCACTATTAGGAGGTGTGGCCTTGTTGGAGGAAGTGCGTCACTGTGGGGGCGGGCTTTGCCATCTCTTTTGCTCAAGTTTCCCTCAGTGTGACTGTCAGTCAGCTTCCTGTTGCCTGCGAGATGTAGGACTCTCAGCCATTCCTGCAGCTCCATGTCTGCTTGCATGACGCCACGTCCCACCACAATGATACTGAACTGAACTTCTGAACCGTAAGTGGCTACCTCAATTAAATATTTTCCTTAGAGGAGTTGCCGTGGTCATGGTATCTGTTCACAGCAATAGAAACCCTAACTAAAACAGGAGTGGATTGCTTAACAAGCAGGGCTGCCTATCAACCAGAGTTCTACTCCAGGTGCCATCTCCACGGTTGGGTGGGATGCTCACTCCAGCCCTGCACTTGCCCAGGGCAACATTAAAGATGGAACACCACTGAAGGAGGCAAGGTCGTAGTCAGGGCTACTCAGGAATGTTCTTTCTAGAAGTGAAGGGAGCAGGACACCTGCTCCAACTCTCTCTGTGGTCTGCCGTGACCCACTGCCCTGCTGAGATGCCTATCACTAAGATGGGCAGCTGGAGCCCTGTCCATCTCTCCCAACAGTAATGGTAAAATCAGCTTCTCTCCCCACTATGCCCAGGGAAGGAATAACACAGAAAAAGCCACCAGGTCTGTTCCCTTGACCATTTTCTTAGTTCTGTGAGAAGCTGTGAAGTTAGAATTCAAGCCCACACAATGATGAAAAAGTTGGAATGTTGCTTTGTCCAAGAAACAAATCAGATGGCTGAATTATATTCCTCTTTATTTAAATTCTCCTTCATTCACCTGGTAGCACAGGTCTTTGATCCCAGCACTCAGTAGATCTCTGAGTTCAGGGCCAGACTGGTCTACAGAGCGAGTTCCAGGACAGCCAGGGCAGTTAAACAGAGGTGCCCAGTGCTCTCTCAGAGACTGCCAGACTCTCTTCGATACAGTACAAATTTACAGAGCAATACTGGTTTTGGTTTCTTTTAGTCACCCAGGTCTCTATAACTGGAAGAATCACGCCATTTTATTTATTGGAGTAACAGTCGGTTAGCCTGAAGTTATCAACTATGCATGGTTAGCTTTTTATCAACTTGACACAAACAAGGGTCATCTAAGAAGAGAGGCCCTCATCTGAGAAAACACCTCCGGAAGACTGGTCTGAAGGCAAGTCTGTGGGGCATTTTCTTGATGTGGGAGGGTCCAGTCCTCTGGGGGTGGTGCCACCCCTAGGTCCTGGGGTCTATAATAAACAAGCTGAGTAAGCACAGGGAACAAGCCAGTAAGCAGTGTTCCCCCTAACTTCCCTTCATGGCGTACTACAAGCTTTAAGATAAAGTTAACCCTTTCCTCCCCATGTTGTTTTCAGTCATTGTATTTTGTCACAGCCATAGAAAGGGAAGTGGGGCACTCTTGTCTCTCTTCAAAGGAGCTGTCTCTTGACCAGGGCTCCAGATTCAGTACTTGGGAAAATAAGCAATATTTTTTTCCTTTTGGCTTTTAATAAATGTATTTTCCTTTCAAATAATCAAGCACTTTCTGTTATAGGAATAGATTTTTCCCAAATGGTAATACATATCAACTCGGGTCCCAGCACATAACTGAAGGGATGGATACCCCAAATAGGGACTAGAGGGACAAGGGGTGGGGAGGAGAAAAATAGGTCAAAAAAGTACCTATGGCACAAAGTCAAAGACATCAGCAGACCTGTGTTAGCAGAGGCCCAGCTCCCAGGAGGGCAGTCTGGCAGTGTCTTTGACCCCATAGTCTCCTTCCTGGGGCCTCGGGATGGAGCTAGGAAGAGCCAAGTCTAGCTGGCTGGCAGCTCCAGGGGCACCTATTAACCTCTACCAAGATAGATTCTTCTTCTGTTTCTGTTCTGTAAGTCCTACTAAAAAAAAAAAAAACTATGCTAAAAATTGTCCCCAAGTTAACCACACCAGAAACTTCTCTTCCTTAAAATGCTTTCTTTAAAAAGGATTTATATTTTTGCTAGGATGCCGTATTTTACAGTAGAATCTCTACAAGCAGAGCATAGGCTGGAAAGATGGCTTAGTGGGTAGGGGCGCAGGTCATACTCTGTATCCACATGTATCTTGGAGATACCAAGGGGAACCCCAGAAAGAGATCTCCATATAGAAGAGGGTTGCCACTAATTGCCTATCACAACGCACCGAATGGATGTGCCCCTGCAGCAGTAAGTTCCAGAGGGCCAAGACAGGCAGACACCTCTGCGGAACCGGCAGCAACTACGAGCAAGTTAGGAGTTAAGGAATGGCTGTCGTAACTGAGGAATCCCTTCTTAGAAACCAGTCTGGAAGAATTGGTTCCTGGCATTCGTTCAGGAGGTTAATGTTCATAGGGCGGAGGTCTCTACTATTTCCTTGGCCCTTCCCTCATCGGTATAACATGGCTGCCAGACTTCCAACTACTAAGTCCAAATCCCAGGCAGTAAAATAGAATCAAAAACATGGTATGGAGGAAGAATACACATTTTTGGATATTGGAAGAGCTTATGACCTATCAGTCAGGAGGTGACCTTTTAGCAGGACAATGGCTATTCTGATAAATAGGATTCTATTCACATAAAGAATTAAGAAGACACTGAGCAATGGTGGCACAGGCCTTTGATTCAGCACTCTGGGGGCAGAAACAGGTGGATCTCTGTGAGTGCAAGGCCAGCCTGCTGTACACAGCTAGTTCTAGGAATGCCAGGACAGTTACAAACAAACAAACAAACAAACAAAAAACTGGAAATGTATGTAGTCAGCCAGAAAAACAAGCCTCGTTTTAGAGAGTTCAAGCAAAAAGGGAGTTGACTTGGGGAAGTGTGTGCACACAAGACTGCCACAGAGGTAAAGGAAGGAGAGGAAGAGAAGAGGGGTCAGCTCCAAGACTGACCTCTAGGTTTCAGACATCAGATGTTAGAACCATGGAGAGAAACGCTACTTAGAGCACCGAGTAGACAAGTCGCAGGGAAAGACAGAGGTGACCACAGAGTCACGTGTCTGTCCACTGCTGCTGGAATCCCCTCCTGCTGCCCAGTTCTCAGTGAGCACGGATGCCTGCCCACAACAGGTCCTGGGAAATATCCCTGAACTTCAATCCCTGATCTACAGAAAGGATGGAACTGAATGATGGTGTCAAGAGGCACTTGTCACAGTAGGTGACCAGCAACCTTGACAGCATCTATGTGTGTGGAAGGCCTGGGAATGTCCCCAGATGCCCCTATAATGGGCCACCCATGAGACTTACTTCTCTGACGGAAGAGACACAGATCCATAAAAAACTGATGCAGAGGTTGTTTACAAAGTAAGGTGGACACCTGTGCCTACCTCTGTCCTTCGCATGCAGGTACACACAGATGCATCCTATGCACATATGCACGCATGACCAAGTGCACACATACACACGTTAAAAAGTAGCGCCATGTTACAAATGATGCATGGCTAGTGTGGCCTCTTTGTCCCCTCTTGAAGACAAGGACATTATTCTGGGAAGCGGAGATGCGTGAGCGTTGGTGGTGGAGCTTCACAAGGAGCTCGTCCCAGGCTGAGGGGTCTGGAGAAGCATGGATGGGTCTCAGTTCCTTCCTTCCTGAGAGCTTGAGAGGGGCTGGGCTACACTGCTGCCTTCTGTGTTTTGAAACCTTGAACATATTTAAAGGGGATTTGAAAAACACTTGCTCCGTGGTTGCAGTGATTTCCACAGAAGCATGTTGATGAGCCAAAGGCCTCGGCCTCTGGAACTCCCTTGATCTGTCGGCTGCAGCTGGCCTCAGAGCTGGGGTGGAAAAGCAGGGACCTCCTGTGGGTGGGACCCTGGTGGCCTCTCTAAAAGTCTGCAGGCATCAGGAGCACCATTAGGGAAATAAGGAGCGAGGCTTTGCAGGCAAACCCTAGCGGGGCTGTGAACCTTCCAGCTGAGGCAAAGGAAGTGCACGGCTTTGGAGAGTGATGTCACAGCCAAGCACAGCTCAGCTGGGCACAGCAAGGTCATTGTGTCACAGCTCAGAGCTGGCCTGCAACTCCAGAGTCACCAGAGAGGGCTAAAGAGATTCACCAGAAGGGAGGACGGACTGGGAACCACACCCAGGAATCTGAATCTGAGACCTGCAGCCGAGGTCCCTAAACTGGGCTGTGTTGGCAGCTAAGTCAAGGACTGTGGCATCTGTGAGGCAAATCAGGCCTCTTATGTCCCTTTCTGGGAATGTGGGGACTTCATGTGCCCAAAGGACCAATAAAGAGTTTAATGAGGACATAGAAGCAAAAAGGAAGGGCCTTCTCCCAAACAGGGTCTTCAGAGTGTGACAGGACCAGGATGCACCGCTCTCATCCCAGCCCCACAGCCGGGGATTGAATTGCTCCTGAGAAAATGTGGTCATCAGAATTAGCCCTCAGCAAACCACAGGGTGACCTAGGTCTGAGAAGGGTGTGCTGGGACCAGCTGAAGAGCTGTCGTACTGGGGACTCTCAGAGAGGGAGCAAGCTGGGGGGCAGGGAGCAGAGCAGTAGAGGAGTGTAAATCCAACTGAGGATTCACAAGGAGGAGATTCTAGGGCAGGAAATGAACCAGACTCAGAGGATGCATAATAGGACCCAGATGACCAAACGCGGCTGCTGAAGGGCCAAAGCAAGCAGTGAGGGAGCCTGCTGCTAAAAATAAGGGAGGGGTTCCTTGCTATCCAGTCAGCTACTGGCTTCTCCTTCGGGCTGTTGCCACACAAACCTACTGTGTGTAGTACCAAGGAGCCTGGTGGGCAGGGCATGAGGGGAGCACAAGAAGAAGGAGGCCTCACCCATCTGCCAGGGCAAAGGCAAAGCTGCTGGTTGTGGCAGAGATACCCCACCATGCTGCATAGCTGAACAGCTTCCTCCTTAGAACCCTACCTAGATTGGGACAGGAATGTGAAGCACACACACCAAAAAACAGGTTCCTCTTCCCCTACACCCACTCCTGGGATCGAAAAGCAGGGGCCAGTTGAAATATCCTTTCTAGAAGGCCTTGCTGTTTTCTTGACCATAACTGATGGGGTGTGTGAGTGTTGTCTGCAAGAGCCCAGCCTCAACCAGCCCATTTTAAGGACGATAAATGATACTGAGAGTAAAGTTGACAACGCTCTCCGTTTAAGGGGCAAGTCTGGGGCTGTGCCTGGACCTGGTAGCTAAAGGGTTAGACAGCCTACAGATGCCGAAAAGCACACGAGCTGGAAACCAAAGACCAGGGCATCAAGGACCGGGGAATCATGGAAGGCTTCCTGTGCAAGGGTCAGGTCCAAAAGGAGTTGGACGCATAAGCCACCTGCCTCCTGAGAAGATACGAGCTGGTACGAGAAGGAAAGATGGATCGAGGGAAATGAAGGTTCTAAAAGTGAGGGCATGAACTGGGAACTGGGAAATTGGTTGCCCTTTGGAGCAAGTGTTCTGACAAGGTAGTTGAGAGTTGGGCTTGGCTGGAGTGCACTTTGTAGTCAGAAACTACAAGAGTCAGGGAGAATGGGTGGGGGACCCTGTGTGCTAAGGTCTCTGACATTTGATACTATCACATGCCCCTGGTGAGATGCAGATTATTTCCCAAAAGCGCACTTGCCCAACCCTCTACAGGAAGAGATTGGGAGTTATGGCTCCCTGGTGTGTCTGAAGAGGAAGCCTGCAAGGCGAATCTGGTGTACAATGACTGTGGGCTCCAGCTTCAACACCTCCCCAGTCACCCCCCTTTGCCCAACTCATCCTGAAAGAGCCCTGTCCTGGCAATGGCCCATTTTTGTGATGTAAATGCTCTACTGGGGCTCATTTGACAGCCTTGGGTGAGCAGAGTTGGCTCAGGCTCTTGTAGATACCCCCTAACTGCTGGGCTCACACTAGCCCTGGCTCTACGCTTTTCACCTCCCCAGTCTTCTCCACCTGTACCCACTGAGAGCAAAGTCTTTCAGACCCACAGTATGGATGGCAAAGAGTGAGAACACACTCATCCGCACAATCTTTTATAAAGTTCATGAAGGCAGGAGTGTATCTCTTCATCTCAAACACAGTGACTGACCCTGATGAAAGACTGACCTATAATTACATTTCTATATTTTTTTCTGTTTTTTTGAAGCAGAGGCTTATATACCCCAGACTAGCCTCGATCTTGTTATGTAGTTGAGGATAACCTTGAACTTTGATCCTGCTGCCTCTGTTACCCTGGTACTGGTACCAGGCACCATTGTGTCCGTTGTACTCTGGGAACTGGGCTCAGGGATTTGTGCATGCCAAGTGTGGTGGTGTAAACGAGAGCAACCCCCATAGGCTTGGGCATTTGAACACTCTGTGTCTAGTTGGTGGCACAGTTTGGAGAAGTTGCAGGAAAGTGGCATAGTCTTGCTGTGTAAGAAAGTAGAACAGGCCAGCGAGTTGTGTTAATCTATTGTGGCTCTGATCTTCTCTGCCTGGGGACAAAGCAGCTTCTGGAACGTTCAGCTGTGTCTGTATGTCCCTGCTGACACTTCTGTTTGCCTCGGCAGCCATGCCAAGCATCATCAGCCTTGGCGCCCCGGGATGAGGGTGTAGGTGCAGAGTAGTGACCACCATCTTTGCGACAATGAGGAACCTGATGTAGTTAAGCTGTGGATGACAGAATACGGTGCCAGGGAAAAGCCTGGGTCTTGTGACATCACTGAGTCACTACATCCTGGGATCATCTTCTGAGCGCCTCATTCTTTAAGGGCATGTTTTACACAATGCAGACATCCTGTTATGTACGAGTAGCTACATTTCCCCAAAAGGAAGAGTCCACACTTGTGTAAAACATTCTACAAGGTCAGTGGACTGTTTGTGTTGGGGTTGCAATGTTACAGATTGGGGACCAGATTTATCTTGATCTGGGTTTGAGCCTGTACATAGTCATTTATTGTCCACCTCTGTATGTGACCTCACATCCTTGTGACAGTTGGATAAGTCCTTTGGGGATATACACACAGACCTCTGACATCTAACAACCCAAAGGTCAGGAACGTCATCGGATAACGCTGGAGGCCAATAGCAGGGTGGTCCTTCTCCTCCGTAACCCTCTTACCTGGTATTTTCATAACGTATTTGAAGGTGGCTTGGTGAATTTGTTCTGTTTACAAGACAGGTGGTACTGGGCTGAAGCTGTGTTCCTGGCTCCAGAACGTACTATCTCTTATTTCATTTGAGGTGAAATCTGCAATAAGACTGGGCTCAGAATCTGGTTTTGCACGTACACTAACTGACATGTTTAGTGGAATCAGATGCTTCCGTTGTGGAGGTGAGCTTTCCTCCTGTGTCTGGTTGGATGACAGGTGGAGCTGGAGGTGCATGGAGCCCCTATTTGTGTATGAGGAGAAATGTCACATGTGTGCCTGGGGAAAGAGACTGTGTGACAGGGTCCAGGAGAGGGGGTAACAGAGGTTCAGGGGAGAGAGGGTTCTGGAGATTCTGAGCTCAGTCTTATTGCAGGAGATCAGAAAGGCAGAAGGCCTAAGGGATGCAGCTAGCAGGCAGTGGGAGGAAGAGAGATTCCAGCATCAGTGGCTCTCCTTCCCCTGCTCTAGGATTACAAGTGCCCTCCGCCATACCTGGCACTTTTAGCGAGTCCTAGGACTTGAACTCTGATCCTCATGTTTGCAAGGCGAGCACTTTACTGGTTGAGCCACCTCCCCAGTTCATGCTGTGCCAGAAGTGTGAGATAATGAAGGTGTGCCCTCCAACCTGGTTTGCGCCTGATCTTGTTCCTTCCCCTCACTACCTAAGAGTGGGAAAAATGCTTCTCCTCCATGCTTCTTGGACCTTGCCCTGGCCCCCTAGCCTGTTTCCTGTTAACATACAAAGAGCAGATGGAGGCTGAGGCTTTGGGAGGATTTTCCCCGAGACTCTCCAATGGCTTATGGGGGTCAGGACACCAGGCAGGCAGAGAGAACATGACTGACTCTTGTCTTGACCCAGCCCTACTGACAGCCGCTGTTCAGAAGGGATCCAGTCACAGGAAATGGCCTGAAGGCTGAGCCGCCTCTGGGGCTGACTCAGCTTGGGGTCTTATGGGATTTGAAGCCGAGGCTCCAGAGAGTCTAGGACCAGGACAAGCAACCGCAGACTGGCCTCCCTGCCAGCCCCACCCAGGTCCTACCTGTACTGGACCTGTCTCTGTTAGGAGAGGTGGCTTTTGTCTCCTTAGAACCACTCCTTGGCCCAACCCTCTGAGAACCCCCTACTAGGAAGATGGAGCTTTGGGGTGTCTTCACTCATCCCTCCTGCACCCAGGTCACTGGGAAAGTGTTGGAAGGACGTCTGGTTCCAACATTCTAGGTGTCTTGGAACCTGAGACTAGGATCTTCCTAGTGCCATGTGGCCATGCCCACCCCCTACCCCACCCCCATTCCCATGCGTGTAACTGGCGAGCAGCCCTGTATACCATATGGGTAGAAGTTCTCTAGTCTCTTCCAGAAGCTCAGACTTTCTTGCTATATCCTCAGGGCTGGTCCTGGCAGGACATCTATCCCCAGAACACATTGACATTTCCCCCCGCAAGACACCCGCAAGGCAGTGAGACGCAGGGGTTAGGCACCAGTCAGGTGGGGATCTAGGCTCTGTTGCTTCCTGCGTGTGTGGCCTCAGGCTCACTCAGGAGCCACTCTGTCCCTTTCAGTCACCTGAGGGTGGGAGCCATGAACATTTTGGGGGTGGGAAGCTCAACAGGATTGCACAGCTCATGTGTTAATTATTTCTTTCCTACTTGTATTAAAAGTCCTCACCTCAATAATCCCTTCCAGAACCTTCCACAGGGCTCATGATCAAGATTGTTATCTCTTTGGGGCTGAGTATTTGTAGAGAGCAGGCTGTGTCCTGCTCTAAGTCATTCCGTGTGGCAAGGAACAATGGCCTTTAGGCGGGCTCTTGCCTGAGTAACATCATCTACAAAGCGGCATTGGCTCCAACGCTGAGATAGAAGGATTCCGTTTTCCATGCGCACAGAGACTCCACCACCTGTCCACCATGAGCCAGGAATCCAGCTCGTTCACATACGTAACAAATTACCATCTATGAACTTTCCAGATTTGATTAGGAACACATGACATTAGAGCAATGGAACTATTTCAGAAAAGCCAGACCCTTGAACTTATCAAACATACCAGACCAACAAACAGCACAACCTATGAAAGGAATGTAGGTGCCTACCAACTGCCTTCTGACTGCCATGGCAACCACCAACGGCAAGCTCCCAACCACCCCCAGGGTTTCAGCTCTGTGCTGCCCCCTCTGAACTATGGTCCATCCATCCGGACCCAGGCAGCTCCGTGCTGTGCTGTCTTCCCTCGCCTCATCCAGTCCCCCAAAGTGTTTGCACTGTGCACCTTCAGTGGGCGAGCCTCTCCTTACTCCATCTCGGGGCTGGAGACTGAGTGTGGGGTCTCCCACATGCTAGGGGCGTGTTCTACCACTGAGCTACACTGAGTCTGAGGAGTCTCTTTGCTTTCTTTTGAAACAGGGTTGGTCTTGAACTCATGATGATGTCCAAGCTGTCCTTAAACTTCTAGAATAGCTGAGATCACAGACCTGTGCTACCAGGCCTGGCAACTCTCATTAATGGGACCAGCTCCTTGTCTCTGCATTCCTTAAGGCCCCTAAGGCCCCTCTGCAGCCTCTTTAGTTCTTTACTTCTTAAAGATTTTTTATTTGTGTGTGGGGTGTGTGTGTGTTATGCATACATGCATTCTGGTACCTTCAGGGGCTAGAAACATGTTGGGCCCTCTGAAGCTAGCATTAAAGTGGTTCTAAAGAGCCCAGTGTAGGTGCCATGAACTGAATGTAGATTCTCCAGAAGAGCAGCAGGCACAATAGATAGATGACAGATGAATGGATGGGCGGATGGATGAATGGAAATAGATAGATAGATAGATAGATAGATAGATAGATAGATACACACATATAAATGGATAGATGGATGAATTAATGATGCATGGAAGGATGATGGATGGATGGATGGATGGATGGATGGATGGATGGATAGAGATAGACACATACATATAAATGGATAGATGGATGATGGATGAATTGATGCATAGATGGATGCATGGAAGGATGGATGGATGGAGATAGATGGATAGATAGATAGATAGATACATACATACATACATACATACATACACATAAATGGATTGATGGATGAATTGATGCATGGATGCATGGATGGATGGGTTCATGGATGCATGGATGGATGGGTTCATGGATGCATGGATGCATGGGTGAGATATATTGCTATGCAAAGTATAATGTATAATCTCAGTATTAATATTAGTAACTCAGATTGTATTAAAGGAGCCTACAATTACCAGCAGCAACACTGTCAAGTGAAATCAGGATTACATGGTGAATTACAGGCTAAGAAACTAAAGCAGCTCGTGAGTTCACTGTTATTCAACAAATTATAGTGTAGAAAGATATGAAAGTGTTTGTTCCTGGCACAGGGCACCCATGAAATATCCATGAGTGGCCCACCTTCGCGCTGGGCAGCTCAAGCTCTGCTGAAGGGTGTGAAGGGTTATTTTAAAAATCAAAAGCTACCTCTGTCGAAGGCTGGGAGCCATGCTGAAGTGGGGCCAGCTGTGGATGACAAGCAGTCTTGACCTTGGCAGAGGTGAGCTGAGAGGCCCGGCTGCTGCCCCGAGAGTTCCCTGGTGAGGAGGCTCCACTGGCTGCCCCGGGAGCTCCCTGGTGAGGAGGCTCCACTGGCTGCCCCGGGAGCTCCCTGGTGAGTGATGCTGTCCTTCTTTCTGATCCTGAGTTTAGGATCAACTCATGCTTTCTCCACTCACACTCTTGGCGGGAAGGAAGGACAGAATGGGAAATGACACAAGCCAGTAAGCTGCTCAGCAGGTGAAGGCACTTGCCACCAAGCCTGTAGACTTGAGTTCGATCCCCCTAGAACCCATATGGAAGCAGAAAAGAGTTGACTCCCACAAATTAAGTTTCTGTATCCAAGTACGTGCGTGAACCTGTATTTTCAATAATAAACACTGCAATTTGAAAATAAGAACGGGCAGTCACAGGAAAGGTTTTGGCCCATGTGAGAGAAGCTCACATTCATTCTCTTTGTGTTTGTTACTGAACTTGTGGTAATTCTCAACTTCTTTTCCCCAGAGCAGAGCCACATTGGAAACATACCTCCAATGGTTCTGCTCTCACCGGTGCCTCATCTGGCTTCCAGCTCCAGGTTTGGGTCTGTGTCCACCACACAAGCCTTGAGAGTGGTCTACACTGGGGGTAAAAACCTTGTCTGCCTGCCCCAGAGCAATGATGTCTTGAAGAGGCGGGACAGATGATCTTCCCATGACCTTTGTCCTCAAAGGCCCCTGCCCCACCCTGGCTGATTCCTCTGCATAGGAAGGAGATTTGAAAGCTGAGGTCATATGAATGACTCAGGGCCTCTTGGTCCAGATCAGAGAGATTTACATAGAGGCGGTGTGGCCACGGGGGCTGAGGGCTGTTTAGAAGTCTAAGGATCTGTTTCAACAGGCATCCTTCCGGGGCTGGTTGATGCTCCAGGTGACTGCTGCCTGGCCGGGGTGCATCTTCCCAGGGCTTTAAGCACATTTTCCATATTGTCATCCCACAAGATTTCAAGCACTGGTTTTTCTGTTCCCCCGTGGACATGAGACTCAGCAACCTACCTCAAGAGCAAAGGAGCATCCTTGCACCAGGGAAAAGCCGGGCTTCTTTCCTCTCCTCCCTCCACCCTCATTCCTGCACCTGCCATTCCCAGCTGTGGCTGCGTGTCCACACACATGGAAGAGTAAGGACCAACAACCAGCCTGAGCAGAAGGTTGTGAGGAAAGCCTTCCCCTGGTCCAGTATACACCTCAGCTTCTCCTGTTCCTCCCTCCAGGCCCTGCCAGCTTTTGAGTGTGTTCCTCCTGTTTTTCCTGCCATGCTGCTGTGCCCATTTCTCTTCCATAAAAGTTCCAAGAAGGACTTCCTGCTCCCACAATGCCTCTGGAAGCCACTCTCCTCCAAGGCCAATTATCCCATACTCCAATTTGCACACATCCGGGTTTTCATTTGTACAGTCAGGGAAGGATTTGAGTGAAGAGGAGGAAGAGAAGCTGGTGAGGGGTGAGGGACTGAGATCTAGAGTCAGGTGTGAGGCAGGAGAGGGTGAAGAAGTAAAGAATGAGAGAGATGAGCAATGAGGGAGGTGAGGGAGGGAGGTAAAGATAATGGTGGGGGAGATAATGGCAAGAGATAATGGCAGTAGGGGTCGAGAGGCCAGGGTGAGGTTAAGGAAGGGGAAGGAGGGAAAAACTTGAGGCTGAGGAATGAGAAAGGGAATGGTGGGGCAAATGAGAGGCGGAAGACTAGAGGAAAGGAGAGGAAGTGAGGAAGAAGGCAGACTGCAAGGGGTGAGGGGCTGAGCGACTGCAGGGAATGCAGGTACGAAAGCTGGCAGAAATGGACGGTTGCATCTCTGAGCTTCCAGTCCCAACCCTCAGCGGCCAGCAGAGCTGATCCCGCCTGCCCAGAAGAGGCGACCTGTAGAGGCCCAGAGCCATCGGCCACCAAGAGGGACAGAGCAGTGCCATTGGTATAAATACACTGCCCTGGGAACGTGACCTGGGAAGGACCTCCCCACCTCAGAGCAGCAAACAAGCATTCCCACCTCTTGTTTTGTACAGGGAGTCCAGGCACCCAGGAAGGGAGGGGCCTGACAGTGTGCACACAAGTCCCTGTGTAATACACGCAGTTAAAGAAAGCTGAGGACAGGACCAGGTCACTAAAGGCTTGTGTCAGTAACTAAGTCAGTTCCATGTCAGTTCCGGAAGTAGGGAGGGTCCTGAGACAGAGTGATGCTCAGCAGATAAAGGAATCTGCCACCAAACCTGACGGCCTGAATTCTATCCCCAGGACACCTATGGGGGAAGGAGAAAACCAATTCCTGCAAGTTGTTTGGACTTACACATGCAAGTGTGCACATGTACACACACACACACACACACACACACACACACTAAACAAAATATACCAACATTTAAAAAATTCTTAATAAATAGGCCCCTTCTACCATAATATTTTTAGATGTATGACTGTTTTGTCTACATGTATGTCTATGTACCACATGTGTGCCTGGTGACTGCAGAGGTCAGAAGAAGGTGTCAGATCTCCTGGAACTAGAGCCGCCATGTGGGTGCTGAGAATTGAACCTGAGTCCTCTGCAAGTCTCTGTAGTCTGAGCTCTACCTCGGCCCTCTCTTGGTGGGCACAGCTATGACACAGGCAGTTGTCACGGTAGATGAGAATCTAGTGCAGTAAACAGGGAAATCCATCCAGTACTTAGCTGAGGACGACAGATCTCCGACTGCCTACTGTGAAGCCAAGCTTATCGTAAAGCATTTGGGAGCTTATGACGTCTGGAAAGCCAAAGACCTGAGCCCAGAGGCCATACAGCTGCTGTGTAGCTGTTTCCTCCAGAGGGCAGAATGCTCACGGGGCTCAGGACACTCACAATAAACTCAGATTCCTCCATGACGGTAACAGAAGCAGCAAACAGCAGAGGAAGAAGGGCTGTAGCATGAATAATAAAAACCCAGAAACAGATGTTGGGGTTCAACCTGAAGATCAGAAAAGCAAAATAGTTAAACCACTAGAAAGCTCTTACCTCTAAGAAATCCTCAGACTGGAAGAGAACAAATTCCTGCCTCATCCCGGCTCATATTCCTCTCTAGTGCTGAGTTAAAGGTGTGAACCACCACCACCACCTGGATCTGCTTCTGCATTGATCTTGTGTAGCCTAGGGTGGCCTTGAACTCACAGAGATCCATCTGCCTCTGTTTCCCAAATCCTGGGATTAAAGGTGTGTGACACCACTGCCTTACCTTCTGGTCTTCAGGCAAGATTTATTCATAAAACATAAATAAAATGTTACTATATTTCTCTTGTTGTCTAAAATAAAATAAAGGCTATAACTAATATAAGAAAAACTATATACAATAAGTACAATAACTATATGAAATATATAAGGCTATAAATACATCAACAATGTCTAGTCCATTTACATTTGACAAATTCAGAGAAAATAATAGTCTCCAACAGAGGGCAGCTTGTGTACTTGCCTGCAAACTGAACAGGGGACTCCGGAGATGCAGCTTTTGTGACTCCTCACCCATGCCGGGTGGGCTTTTGGCGATTCAGATGTCCAGAACTCACCCATGCTCCTGGAAACAGCTCTAGCAAATCGTTGGTGCACCAAGCTAAACTCGGGTAGAATCCATCCACCCACCCATCCACCCATCCATTCTTACTTCCTTTCTTCTGTCTCTGTCTTGTTTTGTGACTGAGTCTCATGAAACCAAGGCTAGTTTCAAACTCACTACGTGGCTGAGAATGACCTTGAACATCCGACCCTCCTGCCTCCATCGCTCAAGGATTTCAGGAGAGTGCCACCATCCCTAGTTTTTTAATGCAGTGCTAGGATTCGAACCCAGGGTCATGTGAATGCTAGGAAAACACTCTACTGACTGAGCTACTCCCCCTGGCCTCCTGTGTTGATCTGTTGTTATCCTCTCTACCCGGGTGGATAGACACAATCTCCCCAGCAAGAAGGACCAATGCCAACTAGAATTCAGCGGTACTGCAGGACTGTGTCTCTGCACATACTGCACAGCAGAGGTACTGGAGGCCAGTCAGGGTGGTTCCAGAAAGAGCACACACCTTCTCAGGGGGTCAGATACCAACAACAGCAGCCACACGCATTGTTCACTGTCATCGTACATGTCCCAAGTGGGGATCAGTTCCTCAAATTCGGGAGGACCAGAGTGTAGTTAGGAGACGTTTACTGTGCCAACCTCCAGGCTCCCAAGCCCAGAGAGAGCCAACCATACTTCTAGCCCCAGCCTTGGTCAGTGGCCTCCACCATTTTCTTCATCTGGCATCAGGACCTCCCAGAACCCAACCAACCTGACCCTGTAACCTCACCCTCTGCCTGTTATTAACAGGACTCCTGTCTTCCATCCATCCCAGCCTGCTCACTGCTCCTTCCTTCTGAGCTCTTGGGGGAGATCTAGGAACTGTGGAGATGCTGGTGATCTTAGTGAAATGGGGTCTTCCCCAACCCGGTTGGGTATGACCATGGACCTGAGACGCCAGATGCTCGTGACCATCAGAGATCAGTCAGAGACGGTGGCTTTGAGGTTTCTGTCTCATACCAAAGAAAATTAAAGGTGTGGACTCCTGTGGGAGTATGCAAAGCAGAAGCGGGCTGTATTGGGAATTAGCACAAGAACTGGAGCAATGACTCGGTGGTTAAGAGCACTGGCTGCTCTTCCAGAAGACCAGGATTCAATTCCCAGCACCCACACGAAGGTTCATACACCATCTGTAACTCCAGCCTGAGGAGATCTGATGCCCTCTTCTGGCCTCTGGAGGCACTGCGTGTATATGGTGTGTACACACATTAAAACTTAAAAAATTATTATAGAAAAATGAGAAATGTTTTTTTAAAGTGAAAAGTCAAAGGAAAGTTGGAGAAACTCCCAAGGTTGGAAGGAGGGAAAAGCCACCAAATTTCCCTTGTCTGGGGGTTTTGTAGATTGATGGCAGAAGGTAGACAAAGACTGAGGTTATCCCTGAGATGGCTTAGTCCAGTGGGCTCTCATGGACCAGTGAAGGGCTCACACTCTCTGTGTAAGCCCCCTAACCCAGCTAGGGAGAGTTATGCATTATTCCTGAGCTGCCTATGCAGCCAAGGGTGGCTGAAGCCTTGCTGTGCCCATCTCTGACTCCAGCTTTGACCCGACAGTCCTCTGATTGCCAGTCACTTAGCTCGTGATTCCACGCTCCGACCTAGCAGGGCCCTCCAGGGCTGCTAATTGCACTAATCTGTTGGTCTCACATTTCAAGATCAGCTTGCCGCTCTCCTACAGCAGACAAAGACGCAGCTGTGGTCTTCCTGATTGACCTCATACATAGCTCCTCGACCATGGTGCAATCTGGGGTATCTTCCCAGAGCTTGCTAGAAGCCATCCTTGCCGTTTAGTCTGTATCAGTGAGTTATATTCAATGAGCTGTATTCAAAGCAAGACTGTATGAGCGGACGGTAGTACCTCACACATGCTCCTCAGAGGCGTCAGAAGTGTGGGGCGGTCACCCACCTGCCCTCACTAGCCCAGAGCCCTGACCTCCTGCCTGTTTATCACAGTCATCACACCTACCTACCAGCCCTCTTGTTCATCTCCCCCTGCTCCAGATCGGCCATTTCACTCTCAATCTTCCATCTACCACATGTGATCGACTTGTGGGTTTCTCCGTAGGCCCTGCCCTTTCCCTCACTATTTACAGAGTCAAGCGCCTGCCTACCGACATGCTACACAGGGGCCCACAAACTGTTGCTTCCACATCCAACTCTGTTGACTTGGTACTATGTGACTAGGTCTCAGGACCTTGGTCTCAGCCCCCAAAGCCCTCACAAGTAGACAGCCACGAAGAGCCTTCCACTTCTGTGAAACCCCAGGGCCCGGCAGAAATGCCTGACGCGTGATAGACTGTTTTCCCACTGTGTAGAGTGGCCTCATACGCAAGGCTCAGCACCATGGTGACCTCACCTGACGACCCTGCTTGGCTTTCAAACCTGCAGGACTCAACCATGTTAGGAACCTCCAGTCTGCTCAGAGCTGTTGGAAAGAGCCTTCAAAGATGGCTAGCTCTTGCTGAAAGGTTGATCTGATATTTCAAGGCAACTAAAAACCATTTGAAGCCAATCCCAGTGAATTCGGCAAGTAATAGACCTGGCTAATAAAATTTTTTGGTCAATAATGAGGTGGAATGGAGTGGTTTGGTTTGGTTTATTTCTTTTCCACATGGCCCACACAAATGGATTTGGAGGCTGTTCCAAACGAGATGCCACAAGGCACTTGAGTTCCATGGCCGCTTTGCTGGGCCCGGGCGGCAGCTTTCCGGTGGAATGTCTTTGGAGTCCTTAACTGTTTGCTGAGAAAACACCACCATTATTTCAGAATCGCAGCTTGCCTAAACATCAGCTTCCCTCCCCTGGCTTTGAAACAGCAATACATAAACAGTGTTCCCTCAGTTTATTTTGAGAAAATGACTGTACTCAACAGGCAAGAGCTTATAAAGACAGAATACATGTATGTAGAGTTTAGATGCTTTCACTGAGTCGGGCTGACAGTGGACTTCATCGGATGCATGTTTAATCACCTGCAAAGCTGCTTCTGTGTAGCTGTGTGGGAATAAAGCATAAACGTCCTCTCCTAATTTTGGCACATCCCATTTATGCATTTTAGACATTAGCCAGGGAGAAAAAGAGGACTGGAAGGAGGCTTGGCTCCCTGGTTGCCTCTCTTTGGACGCTCCGACCCAGCAGGTTTCCTGGCTCCTGAGGCTGCCCATGACTCCAGCTACAATAATCTTCTAATACCGAGCCACGGACCAGGGCTCTGTTGCCAGTTCTGTCTTCTGGAAGAAGAAAAATGAGTTTGGGTTTGGGAAAGGGCTTCTGGGGCCCAGAGGGTGGCCGGCTCCTGCTTTGCAGACCAGCCAATCCACATGGCCAAGTGCCTCCTCCTCTTCCGCCTGCTTATTAACCTCTGGGAGCCTGAGGGCAGTCTGTGATGACATCCAACGGCAGGGCTCAGTGGGGCAGTCAGTGAATTGGGTGCACAGTAGGTGTAAAATAAGTCTTATTTTACCAAAATTTGGCCCCTTTTCTCCTGTGTTCCCTGTAAAGCTACGTGGTCACAGAGGTCCAAGGGCAGCCAATGGGCAGGACCAGAATGTCACTTTGCCATCTGAGAGCATAAACCATTCCCTCCACAGTGAGACTGTATGTCCAGAAAGAGGATCAGCTGCACTGTCTGATACAAAGTTCACACTGGAGACCCTGCCCCTTCTCCATTCCCTCTCGCTGGTGTGATAATTCCTATGGAGGTGGTGATGGTCACATAAGCACAGGGGAAAGGCGAAACGTGTCCAGAAATAACAAGAGAACACGGCCTCCTTACAAAGTTCCCAGTGGACACATGGGACCTAGAGCAGACATGGCAGGGCAAGGGGGTCCTGAGCACATGGCAGATTGGGGTACTGGGGTGGGTGATGAGGAAAGGAGCATGCTGGGAGGTGAACCCTTGGCTGGTTTACTTTTGTTAGGTAGGTAAGGTGTGTGGGGTGCCCTCCAGCTTCTGCATGGCCAGAAGTCCTGGGAACTGTCCTGGGCAGCCTTGCGTTTAACTGAGGTTATTCAAGTGGACAGTCTAGTCCTAGTGGGAGGAGGACGGAGGGGAGAAATATTCAAATAAATTACTTTTTCTTGGTATGAATGTGTGGTGTGCATGCATGTTTACCTGTGTGTGTTGTGGATACATGTGTATGGATACATGTGTGTGTACATGTAAACACAATCTCAAGGTTGATGTTGGCTACCTTCCTCTATCACCCCCTACCTTGTGTCCTGTGCCAGGGTCACTCCCCAGTTCTGCTAGTCTGGCTGGCCGCCTAAATAAGGCTTCTGTCTCTACCTCCCATGAGCTAGGATTACTCGCAGCCACCATGATCACTTTGCTTCTGCGTGGGTTCCGAGGACCCGAACTCCTGTCCTCACGCTTGCACCGAACACTTTACCCACTGAGCCATGGCCAGCGAGTTAGTTGCTTACTAATGGGAGAAATCCTTTCTCTGGAGACAGACAGAAGAGACAAACAGGAACAGCCAGAGACCATGGGCTGCCAGTGCCCAGCCCTCCCTCCTCCCTCTCAGAGGCATTTTACAGGCCTACAGACAAGCGTGACTCATTCATTAATTTGAAGAGAAAACGGGATAAAAACAACAGAACAGCCCAGACGCAGGCATTCTTCTAATGCTTTCCATTCCCCAAACACACATTTTATAGCAGATGCTTTTGGCTTCCCAGAATGTCTTAATTTTATGCTTTCATGAGTGATTAGAGAGAAGAATGCTGAGCCCTACTGTGGAGGCAGCTAGCATCAAAGTGACTTAAGGGTGGCTGCACTGAGTCACGCGCAAATGCCATCCCAAGTCCCCAGCCCAAGGAACCTGGGCCCTCACCTGGTGAACCCCAGTATCAAGGGGCTTGTCCCGGGTCTGCCGTCCTACCCATCCCCTTCCCCAGTGTCCCCTTTCTGGTCTTCGTCCTTCCCTTCTAATACTCCTTGCCTTGCACATTCTTCTCCTGCTCTGGGTTTTCCTTAAGGAGTTGGTGAAGTTAGGTCACAGGGACACAGCGCCTCCCCTTGTCCCATTAGCTCTGTGGCCAGTCATTGTGCAACATGGAGCAGGCTTACCTCGTTTTTATCTGTTTGTTTGTTTCTGTTTGTTTTCAAGACAGGGTTTCTTTATAACTTTGGAGCCTGTCCTGGCACTTGCTCTGTAGACCAGGCTGGCCTTGAACTCACAGAGATCCACCTGTCTCTGCCTCCTGAGTGCTGGGATTAAAGGTGTGCGCCACCACCTGACTACTTACCTGGATTTATACATAACATAATACACTACTTTTTTTTTTTTTTTTAAGAAATACTCGGCTGGAATGCTGTGTGTTGGGGGTGGGGTGAGCTCTGCTTTTGGTCTTCCATCTTTGAAGCACCATCTCCTTCCCCTCTTCTGCATCTCACCTCCCCATCTTGCTTTGTCTTAGGTGAGGTTTTTCATAGCTGACACCTTTAGTAAGCCAGATTGGGATCCATACCAGTAGAGTGGAAACTACACAGAGACACCAGGGACAGTGACATCCTCACACCTTAGGAAAGCCAGGCTTCCTGCCGGAAAACAAATACAGCTTCCCCCTGCCCCTGTCCTGCTGGGCCACCCCCGGCTCCTTCAAACACTAAAATCAATTTAAAACCTCAGTACCCAAATTTAAAACCCCAGTACGTGAAGCAGGCGGGAGGAAGGAACATTTGGGAAACATTCAGGTGAGGAGTTAAAATAAATTTCATTAGTGTATACTAAATATGCAAAATGATGGGTTTCATTATGACATTCTCATGCCTGTATATAACGTGCTCTGATCAAATCAGATAGATGCTGTTTTTAGGTTCTCTCGTTCTGGTTTTGTTGGGGGATGGGGTCTGATGTTAGCTCTATCTGTTCTTGAACTCACTGTCACTTTGAGATCCTGACGCTTCTGCCTCTACCTCCTAAGTGCTGGGATTGCACACATAGCACCATGCACGGCTTATACACTGGAGAAAAAATCTCGGGCTTGTGTGTGTTAGGCCTTCACTCCACGGGCTCACTGTATCCTGAGCCTGGAGCGGGGAGGAGAGGTTCCTAAGAGCAAGATTCAGGGCATGGGGCGTGTCCCCTAGTGCTCTTCTCCAGCCTGCTCCAGGCTCTGCCAAGACACCCTAATGTGGTCACCTGTGGATATGACAGGGCTCATTGCTATGGCATCACTAACAGGTTTCACCAGAGAGGGACGGACCCCTTCCCTCCAGCCTCAGAAGGCCCTCGAAGCCATCTTCCACAGCCTGCATGTGGGCTGCTCTCAGTCACCTGTGATAAACCAACAAACACACCGCGGAGAGAAAACAGTCTCCACGGAGCAGCAGAAGGTAAAGCAAGCCGGGCAAGCATGGGGGTTTAAACAGGCAAGTCAGCAGAACGGGGGGGGGGGGGCTGGGGAGACAGCTCCTTGGTTCAGGGCACAGGCTGCATTCTAGAGGACCTGAGTTCAGTTCCCAGCACCCACACTGGTGCCTCCCAGCTGCCTGTAACCCCCTCCTTCACACGTGTGCCGCACAGGCAGACAGACGGAAACAGAACAAAATGAATCATTTGAAGAGCCAAGCAGAATACTGGCAGGTTGTTCTAGGCAGGAGAGGACATCACAGACACTGCCCACAGGTGTACGAGCACACATCCACACACCCATACCCCATACCATTACAACAGTGAGCTTTGTGCTCCGATTGAGTACATGTATGTATCTTTATTTTCTCTAAGTGTGAATTGCTAGGGAAAATAGGAGTGTGAACTTCAGTTTCAAGAGAGGTGTCGCTGAGAATGGCCTTGTGACCCAGGGCCATGTTCTCTGTTGCTCCCCCAAAGGACCCTGTGAACGGCGTGGGGCACCTGGGCTGCTGTCTGAGCTCTGTGACTCCTGGCCCTGCATCCTGTTTTGTGGTAGATAGAAGGTAAGGCCTGCTAATCTCGGGAGCTCTTCATCCACTGCTTGATGGTGAGGAATCCTACTCAGACACAGCTTTCACTCCTTTGTAATTGACCCCTCTCTGCCCTCTTCCAGCCCAGCCTGGCCCGTTGCCTTTATGGTTTGAAGTAGGCATCACGCTGGTAGGTCTCTCTGAGAAGGAGGGGAGGAGTGTCACTGGGCAGCCCCTGAGAGCCACACTGAGCCAACCAACCTGGGGTCCCTCAGTGTCCCAGAGTGGGCACAGCCTCTAGACAGGGCAATCTACAGTACAGATTCTCCTATCTGGTACTAAAAAGTTCATGTGTGTAGTTTTAGGACAAGCATGCAGCCTAAACCTGAGGACTCTTCCATCTTGAACTTGAGTGTCCACATTGGGGTGGGGGGTCCTGAGCTGATGCTCTCTCTGGCTAAGTGAGCCCCTTCTCTTTGGCTCCAGACACATATTCCAAAGTCAAGGGTTTACACATAGACATATCTGTTTGCAGACAATTTGTCTGAGCCCTTATTATCCTGTAATTGGGTTAAATACTGCTGTGTAGGCAGCGGCATACCAAGGCAATTGCCGAATCCCTGCGAGGCCTGGCCCCCTCCCTCCTTCCTCCAGCAGGCCTCTTGGAAGAAAAAGGTAGAGACATAAATTAAGACAGGACGAATATATTCCTTTCCTGGAGTGAGCTATTTAAAGAACAAGCCAGATGTGCAAATAGACAATTTCCCCTTGCTCACTGCATTCTTAAAGGGTGTGTATTTATGTTCAGAAGAGAGAAGAGAGAGAGGGAGAGAGATAGAGATATCTTCCTTTCTTTAACAAAAAAAAAATATAATCTGAGGGTCTGGTTAATTTTGGCATGCTATTCTTTTTTTTGCTATTTTTCATAATAACGTTTAAATTTTTAAATGTTTAGATTTTTTATTATTTTTGCAAAAAAAAATATGCCCATGTATTTGTGTCTGTGTATGGCTATGTGCACAAAAGGGGCCTCCAAAGAGGCCAAAAGAGGGCACTGGGTCCGCTGGGTCAGGAGGTACAGCTTCCTGGCGTAGATACAAGGAACTGAACTTGGGTCCTCTGCAAGAGCCGTGTACACGCTTAACCACAGAGCAGTCCCTCCAGACCCCACACTTCCTGAGGACACCCTCACACTTGTCTATAAGAGTCACTGGCTAGGGGGTCTGCTGTCACCAAGTTATGTTCAGCAAAGATCCCATTGCTGGGGGCACCAGGGTGTAGGTCTGAGCTACCCATTGAGGCCACCCACACTGTCCTATCTCGAAAGCTTTTCACCATCCCTTGTGTCTTCCGGTTAGATGTAGCCTTTATAGAGACACGCACATACACACACACACACACATATACACAAACATACACACACATACACAAATACAAACACATACATACACATAAACACACACATACACACAAATGCAAACACACAAACACATACACACACAAGCACACACATGTACATACACACACATACATACACATGCAAATACACGCAGATGCAGACACACACACACACACACACACACACACACACACACACACACTGGGTATTTCCTAGGGAATAGGGAGAACTTCTTTGGAGCTCTTGTCCCCAGTGGTTGGAACATAAACTCCATGATAGGATTCTCACTTAGAATCAGAATACTAACTCCATTGTCCCAGGCTCCCTTACCCCCAAAACTCTTCCCCCGAAAGAATGGATTACTTGATTACTTGATCTTTCTCTTGGTTTTTTTTTTTTTTGTGTGTGGCACCAAAGATAGAGCCTGGGTTCTCATATGTGTTAGGCAAGTTGCTGCTACTGAGCCATACCCCAGCCATTTTAAACGTTTTATGGAAATCTTCCTAAAACATGTGATGCTTTCCCTAGGGAAGGAAGCCCTGGGCAAACTATAAGTAAACATGTAAACCGGAGTAAAGCGTAAGGCACCCTGGGAATGTGGGTCAGGCTTTGCTCCAGAGTCACCGGGCATTGCTGACCATCTGAGACCTCGATGGTGCTGTGGGTTCCCACTCCACAGAGAGAAGCCTTGGACCTTCTGGGCTGCAGGAGAAGCCTGGGGCCCCTTTCCCTTCCTTGTTGCCTGCACTACCTCACGCTTGTGGGAGGCTACGCCAGCTTCTAAACAAGTCTCACTTTCCCCCCCTCTGGGCCCCTCGGGCCCCTCCTGACACTCTTGGCCAGAATAACCTTCCCCAAATGCAGATCTGATTATGGCCGTCTCCTGCTCAATCTTGAGGGTTTCCTGCAGCTCAGGTTCTGGGTGTTGAGGGCTTGGTTTGTGGCTCAGTGCATTCTCTCTCAATCCTGCCCCACCTCCCCTACCACCTGTACTCCCTTCCCACCACTCCCCAGGCCATGCCCTGGCAGGTCAGAACAGCCATGTCCTCTGTCCCCATCCTACTTGGCTCATTTCAATTCCTCTTGGGCTCCATCCAGCTGTGGGCTCCCCCTGGAAGCTTTCCCAGGCTGCATTAGCTGCACCTGCACTGTGTGCCCTCATTCATGGAAGTCATGTCACCCCATAAATCCTTCCTGTTGGCTCACATTAACCTTGCAAGGCTGGGCTTATCTGTTCCCCCGCTCCCCCACCCTGTTCCTTCAGTACGGAGAGCAGGAGTGGCAAGCAGCCAGTTCTCCACCACTGTCACTTCCTTGTCCCCTTTCCTGGCTCTTGATGACATAGGCAGTGTCCCCACCAATGATGGTGATGAGAGTCGTAGTGACAACCACAGGAGGTGCTCCTTCTACTCATTCTGAAGTCCATCTCTGCTGGCTGTGTGTCTCACTGTCGACAGACTCCTGTGTGAAGGCCTCTCTGTCTTAAAAGCCAAGTCTTGGGGCTCTGGCCTGCTTTATTTGACATGTAGGAGTCTCACTCTCTACCTTTGTCGCTCTGGCTTTGTTCTGAACCATCGGGGTGGCAAGCACATGGATTTTGGGCAAGTGGGCAGGGGTGCTATGTGAGGGGTGTGATAAGTACCCTGTGTAGACATGGGGAGGTAGTTGAGCAATTAGCTTGAAGACAGAGGTTCTGGTTGTTTCTTAAACAGTAGTAGTAGTAGTAGCTATGTACAAAGTTTATATGATATGTTCAAGTAGATGTGTACAAGGGCCGCACAGAGAGGGCAAACCGTGTGAAGTCCTGCGGTACACAGCTTCCTCTAGGCACACCCTATCTCTAAGTCCTTCAACGCCAACACCCAGCTAAGGCAGCGGATGCGCCCCTGAGAAAAATGCCTGGGGTTGGTAGATCCCAGAGATCCATGTTGAGGAGGCATGAGCAATCAGGTCCCCGAGTTCTAGGAACTCCCCTAGTTCAGAGGGGAATTGTGAAAGGAGGAGTTGCTGGACAAGACAGCACCACAGGCCCAATGGCACTGTCTGCCACTAACTATGTTCAATGGAAGAGTGAAGCCTGCAGGCCAGGCTGTCCACAGAACCGAGCTCTGCCTTCCTCATCTTCGGGCTGGGTCTGGGGAAGCTACAGTAGCTTATTTACAGCCAGATCCATGGCCGCTATCAGACACTCTAGCACCCCCACCCAGTGTGACAACTGTCCCCTTGTGAGACTTAAGAATCCCTGGAGCTGGATATGCAGCTCAGTCAGTAGAGCATTGACTTAGCATGCATGCAGCCCTGGGTTCAGACCCCAGCACCCCACAGAACTAGGTATGGTGATGAGGATCTACAGTCTCGGCACTGGGACACAGAAGCAGCAGCTGAGAAGGCTGGTCGTCCACAGGGAGTGTGTGGACAGCCTGGCTTTCACAAAAGCCTGTCTCAGGCAAGCAAAAGAGGGTGAAGTTTTTAGCAATACCAGGACCTTTGAGTACATTCTTAAAACTCCTCGTCTTTCAGAGATATCCATCCACATGAAAGCCAAACTTTGTTCCAAATACTCCAGGTCAGGGACAGGGAATGAAATGAACTTGAAAGAATGGTCTTGGGGTGGAAAGATGGCTCAGAGTGTCTGCTTCTCAAACCTGGCTGCTGAGTTCCATCCCAGGAACCCACGCAAAAAGCCAGATGTGGCAGCATGCACCTATAATCTCTGGAGAGATTGAGATCAGAGAGAGAACCCTCTGGAGGATCTTCACACCCAGCAACATAGCAGAGCAGCAACAGAGACCCTGCCTTAAAGGAGACAAGGGATTCCAGGAAATTTGACCTCTGACCTACACATGTGCGTGCGCTCGCTCTAGAAGATATTGGGTGCTAGATGGAGCTCACTGCTCTCAGAATTCCCATCTGAATAGATACTTGTAATATTTTGCATTTTAAAATGTAAAAGAACAAAAGAATGTTACACGATTTTGCAACTAGTGACGGTTTTTCTCCAGCGTCCCCTTCTCGTGGCAGGAATCCTGTGTCGGTAGCCATTTGTCACCCTAATAACCTCAAGCTGTACAAAGAAAAGTCCCCTTGGGCTAAGCTGGCTGAGTCATTGCTCCTTGAGAATTTCCATTACATATGTTATCTGTGTGGCCCATCTGGCCCAGGCAGTCCTCTCCTGTAATATGTTCTGGCACTACGAGCTAGACACGCCACAAATGGCTTTGGCGTGCAGGCATATATGAATGCATGCATGGTGAGTGGTCAGAGTTCAAGGTCACCATAAATAAGTCATGGTCCCTGCCCAGAGGAGCTGGCTGTCTACTGAATGCTGGGGACCTTTAAACAACCGATCCGAGAATAATTCAGAATGAAGTCAAAGCTTGGAAGACTCTAAGCAAAGTGACAGGGCGTGGCCAGCTTCCAAGGATGACGAGGGCACAGTCCCAGCGAAAACCCTGGGGACCGATCTCAGAAGCAGCAGCACGAATCCTGATGACATCCAATTGCTTGACTCCATTCTCTCAGTTGTGAAGTCAGAAGAAGAAGAAAAACCCACCTCCCTGCTTTAATGGCTACGCTAGGGATTTGGCTCTCTCCAAAGGGGGAACGTCTGTTTACATTAAAAGGGGGGAAAATGTGAACTACTGCAAGAAAACCAAAAATCAGAAAAAGCTGTCGATGGCTTAATACGCTCTTTAGTGGCTTCAGAAGGTCTGAGTCACGCCTCTCCTTTAATGTCTTCCCATGTCAAAATCCACCACCTCAAAGGGAAGCGGAAGACGGTCTTAAGGAGCCCGTGCTCTGCTCCGCCGCGGTGACGGGTGCCAACGTGTTAGCTCATCGCCCCGGGCGGGAAGTCCTGGTAGGAAATTGATTTTCCTTGGATCAAGTCACTTCCCCTCTCTGCACCTAGTCTCCTCCACTGTGAGATGAAGCAGTTGAATGCGCTCAAGCACTGCAAATCTGTGGCCCGCTCACTGCGCTCTGCTGCTCCGAGCCCACAGCAGGCACAGCCAATGATCTGAGTGCCCTTTCCCACCGTGCCCCGAGAACTCCAGGCACTCACCATCCCTCACAAGGAACTGGAGGTTGCCCTGAACCTATGCATCCTCCACCCTTCAACATCTCGAGAACTTAGTGCATTAACAGTGGGTCCCGATGACAAGCCTGGGAGATGTCTCAGCTGCTGAAGTCCCTGCTGTGCGAACACAAGGACCCGATTCAGATATCCAGAACCTGATTCAGATATCCAGAAGCCTACATGAAGATGAGGTGGACGAAACCTGCCTAGCCTCAGCCTTGGAAAGGGACACAGGAGATCCCAGAGCAAGCTGGCTGGTGATACTAGCCATATCCCTGGGCTCTGGGTTTGGATGAGAGATCCCGCCTCAAGGGATAAGGCATAAAAACAAAGACTTCATACACCAAGCTCAGGGCTCCATGTACATTCACACCTACACACGTGCACCCACACACATTAGAAACATGCGTGTTCACACGTGCGTGCATGCACATGAAAAACGGGGGGAGGAGGAAGGAGCTCTTATCAATGGGACCAGCAAGATGGCTCAGCGGTAAAGACAGTTGTCACCAAGCCTGACTGATCTGAGCTCCATCTCCAGAACCCACATGGTTGGAGAGAGCCAACTTCTACATCCTTCACTTGGACGGTGTGTGTGTGTGTGAGAGAGAGAGAGAGGGAGAGAGAGAGAGAGAGAGAGAGAGAGCACAAACTAGGTTAGGGAAGCTGATGCCACACACCGTTCCCCAGTGTCTGCGCTCAGTGCACTGGCACCCAGTTCGCGAGCTTCAGGCAAGGGGGCTGGAGGTTAAAATACAGACACACATAGACAGAGAGACAGCGACACGGGTCATCCTTGAATTTCCCAGGAATGCCCCCTTTATTGTGTTCAGGGGCAGATTATATAGAGATAGCCACGTCCCAGCCAAACCCACCAGAAACCACTCTCCTGCCATCAGGAACTCCTGAAGGTCTCGTGCTCAGAGCAGCTATAGGCACTCAGATCAGAGGATTACAAGAAATTCAGGATCTGGGGTCTCACTGCTCCCAACAAGCTGAGGCAAAAGAATTTTAAGTTCAAGACCAGCCTAGGTTACATTGTCTTAAGAGGAAGAAGAGGAGGTGGAGAAGGAGAAGAGGAGAAAGAGGAGGGACAGGGGGAAGAAGAGGAGGATTAGCACCACCAGAAGGGAAATCCTCAGCAGAGATGTTGCCCCCACTGAATGCTGTGGCAGCAGCTGGGACTGAGACAAAAGACCTAAAACACCCGCTGTCCAGCTAGGGTTCCTATTGCTGCGAAGAGACCCCATGAGCACAGTAACTCTTATAAGGAAGGCATTTTATGGGGGTGGGTCACTTACAGTTCAGAAGTGCAGTCCATTATCATCATGGTGGGACATGGGGGCACGCAGGCTGATGGTGGTGTTGAGGAAGTAGCTGAGAGTCCTACATCTTTTTTTTTTTTTTTTTTTTTTTTTTTTTTTTTTTTTTTTGGTTTTTCGAGACAGGGTTTCTCTGTAGCTTTGGAGCCTGTCCTGGAACTAGCTCTTGTAGACCAGGCTGGTCTCGAACTCGCAGAGATCCGCCTGCCTCTGCCTCCCAAGTGCTGGGATTAAAGGCGTGCGCCACCACCGCCCGGCGAGAGTCCTACATCTTGCAGGCAACAGGAAGTGGTCTGTAACACTGGGTGCTTTAGCATAGGAAACCTCAAAGCCTGCACCCACAGTGATACGCTGCCTCCAACAAGGTCACACCTACTCCAGCAAAGCCACACCTCCTAATAGTGCCACTCCCTATGAACTTATGGGGGCCAATCACGTTAAACTACCACATTTACCAACCCAACCAAACCCACCCACTGCCTACCATCACCCACGCACTCCCTGCCACCACCCACCAACCCCCTGCCATCACCCACCCACCCCCTACCACCACCCACCCACCCCCTGCCATCACCCCACCCCCCTCTACCATCACCACTCACACAAAGGGCCAATTTACAATTGGGCCAAAGAGAGAGGAATTCTAAGGAAATACACAGACAAGCCAAGTGCCACCAAAGGCCCCATGAACTCCAGGGACAGCTGGGCTGTACATATTGCTGATGGAGTTGGTGATGGCTAATCGTGGTTTTCAACTTGAGACACCTGGGAAGACAGAACCTCAGCTGAGGAGTCACCTCCCTCAGATTAGCCTGTGACTGTGGAACATTTTCTTGATTGCTAATTGATGTGATGAAATAATTTCTATATTATTAATGACCATTATTAATATACTAATATTAGTATTCCCTAGTATACCCACAAAAACATTTTCTAGGAAGCAACTAGAACCATCTCAGTTGCTACAGTCCCTGCTGGCAAACAGCACTGCCTTCTCTCCTGTCACCTGATGATAGACAGGTGGGGTGGGGGCTCCGGCCTGAGCGTCCCAATACTGGGGCATTCCAGGGTAATTGACAGTGGGCTATTACAGGAGAACAGGGCTCACTAGTCTCTCAGGCCCTGCGTCTGGGGTCCTTAGGCAATGGAGCTCAGACTGTGGAGTGTCCACTGCATTCGAGACCAAAAGGTTTCCAGAGCTTGGACACAGTCCTTCACCAACCCAGGCAGGGTGGGATCTGGAATGTTCCTTGCATCCCTGGATGGAAACTCACATATGCAGCAATGTGTGAACCCAGCTGGCAGGCGATGGCCTCTCACACTGTTACCCCTTTCTGAGCAATAATGTTTAGGTTCAGGAAAGAGTTCCAAAGTATATAGGAGTCTTCCTGCTGAGTAAGGGCTCTAGACCCCGCCCGCTGATGCTGGGAGCACTGCCGTCTCCAGGGATGTTATTACCCCAGCACTGGCCGTGCACTGGACACAGGAGTCTCTCAATGGCCTCATTATGTGCCCTGCGCTTCTCAGGTCATGGAACTCAGCTGTAAAAATCTGCCCCTGGCTGCCCCCGGCTGCCCCTGGCTGCCCCTGGCTGCCCCTGGCTGCCCCTGGCCTAGAGTGGCGTAGAGGGTGGGTTTAGTTTAGTTTAGTTTTGTGAGTTGCTGTCAAAAATAAATTTAATAAAAAGAGGAAAAGAGGGCTTGCAACAGAGGCTATTTTAATTTCAGTTATGGAGGGAAAGGCACGGACAGAAGGGCTGAGGCTCTGGTGTTTTTATCTTGGTGTGTCTGTGTGTGCCCGTGTGTGTGCTTTCGCAAGCATGTGGGTCACACACACACACACACACACACACACACACACGCTCACACGCGGGCACGGCTTGTTTCTCCTCTAGAACCTAAAGCCAACTTTGTTTATTAGCCTGAGATTTTCCAGGTCGTTAAGTTGTGATGGGGCTTGGCCGACACTGAGCAGTGCCCATTTTAAACACGCACGCACAGGTACACACATGGACAGCAGCTGAGCCACTGCAATTAGTAGCAGCGCCCGCAGTAATTAACTTTAAACGAACGTTTCTGGGGTCCCCTCCCCCATCCTTCCCTTAGTTGAGTAATGTATGAGCTTCATGTAGGGGTCTAGGTTTGGGCTCTGGAATCCAGGCTACTGAGATGAAGAGAAAAGAGGGAGGCCAGGATGGAAAGAGAGCTCAGACAATAGGAGGCTTCTTTCCCTGGGCAGACTTGTGTGGGAAGGAGATACAGCATGTTAAGGTGGTCGTGGGATCTGAAGCCAAGCCCAGCACAGTTAGCCCAGCACAGCTCTGGCCCACTTGTGATGAGAGGACCCATCTAGGGGATGCTATACCGAGTGTGGAAATGTTCACTGTTTGGAAGGAAGTCTGGGGATGTCTACAATTGATTATTCCTGGGAGGCCTGAGTTGGCTCTAGTCAGTGGGGGTGAAGAAAGGAAGGAACTAACAGGACAAACCATCTTTCCCTGCAGGGAGCTGAAGGAAGGAAGGCCTGGTCTGAACGCCAGTCTGTCTTCATCACTGAGGTCTACATTCAAGAGCCAATGCTCTCCCTGAAGGCAAAACCCAGACATGAGCCTGCCCCACCCTTCCATATCCTGGGAGCCCTGGCACAGGCCAGCGGGCACCGTGTGGAGACAGGCTCCCTCTCCCTGAGTCCTGCCCAAAGCCCATGGACAGCAGAGTTCCCCTCTGCTCCAGTCCCAAGGTTACCCACAGTAGTGGCTGCTTTGGCCTCTGTTCCTAGGAAATCAGGCCCCATGCGGCTCAGCCTTGTGCCCGACTCTAGCGCCACCTACTGTCCACAGGGGTCCCTGCGGGTAGATTCGGCAGGATCCAGAAGCGCTCAGGGGCTTTGCTTGGGCCATTTCCCCAACTATTCTTTTAGACTCAAACGCTGTATGGGGAAAGGTGACATCTGTCTGCCTTACAGCTCTAAGCAGGCACTAGGGACCCACAAAAGCCGTGATGTGAGCTCTGAGAGCCCTCAGTCAATGTTGTAGGACTTTGCTTGAAGGAGGAATGGCAGGTAGAAGCTAGCTAGCAGATAGATGGATGGACAGTGAAAGACAGACGCATGGCGGATACCACGATGCATGGATGAACGACACGCAGATGATAGGTAAGGGGATAAACAGGAGGCTCAGAGATGAAAGAGGGGGTAAAAGTCAGGCTGTTTTCTGACTGACCTCCACCTTTGCGGGATGTGCAGGTAAGCGTGAACTAACTGCCCCAGGTGTGCCCAGCCTGGGGCAGTCTCCACCCCACAAGGTACATCTCCAGGTAATGGGCACCCACTGTGGTAGAGTCTCAGCCAGTAGGAGTTCCAGGAAGATGTCACTCCGGGCCAATAGCAATGTCCCCGTGCTTCCGTGAAGGAACCAGGCTGGTGTCTCAGGCAGAGAGGGGCAGTGCGAATCCAAACCCTGCCTCTCTCAACATCCCCTGTGTTGATAGTCCTATAGAGGTCTTCTTATGGTCTGCTCTGACCCAGCCAGAATCAGCTTTTCACACCCAGTTGCAGCCCCCAGCATAAATCAAGTCTGGGTTTCTGCCCCTGGGTTATTGATGGGATTCCCAGCTGTCTTCCTGGTGACTCCTGGTATGTGGCTATATTAAGAACGTGAACCATAACATTAACACATTTTTAAAGGCCAAAAAGAAAGAAATACCCTGAAAAAGTTAACACTGCGTCCAACCAAGGGTCATAAATCAATGTCAGTAAATTTATAAACAGATCATGAATGTAAGTGCTTTTCCCGAGGGGTTGGTGTTGTGAATTCTGAGAATCCCCCTCCGTCCTGTCCTCCAGTTGGCAGCTGCTCAGTGGTTTCAGGGGGGACAGAGATAGGCCAGCCATTCAGTGCTGACGTCCTGGTGACCACTGCATGAGGGTAAGAGAACCGGTTTAGGTGGCAGGTGAGCTGAGCCCTAATTTCGAACTGTGAAATATATTTTAGTGAAAATATTTTCCCCAAAACTATGACTATTTCTTCAGGGTTCTTTGTTTACTTTTCTGAGTAGTCCCCTCTTTGGAGCTCTGGCGAGTGTGGTACCATGATACAGAGAACAGGATTCTTTGAACACGGTCTCCTTCACACTTGGATGGTGCCACAGCCTGCACCTCAAGTCCACTTGGAGTCCTTATGACGGGGATCGGGCTGGGATTCCCCCACGGTTCTCCCCAGCAGCTCAGTTCCTGGAGCTTCAGTTCTGGGCCAGCTTAGGATCTATGGGGTGTGGCTGCCTCAGTACACAGCCAGGTGGTTCATTGGTAAAGGCCAAAGAATATCAGGTGTTGACCCCTGCCCTCAGCCACGTACTGCACAATTGTACTTTATGAAGTCAAGACCCATAGATCCAGAGTGGTGCATAATAACATTAGCCACACAGACCCAGTGCTTTCTGGAAGTTTCTCTCACCTCAATTCTGGAACATGTTTCTAACTACACGCATGCTGTTCTTTTGGTGAACCTTTTAGAACTGTGTTTGCGCACTCTCAGGGTTCACCTTTGTTCTCAGCTCGACAGAGTCTAGAATCACCTAGAAGACACACTCGGGATATGTCTGAGGCCTTTCCTGAGGAAGGAAGACCCACACTGAGTGTGAGTGCCACCACCATCCAATGGTCTTGGGTCCTGAGGAGGCAGTGAGCAGGAGCCAGCGTTCATCTCTCTCTGCTTCCTGACTTCAGGGGCACTAAGGCCAGCCTCCTCACCCTCCCACCATGGCCTCTCTCCTGTGATGGACCATATCCTTTCAAACCATTTTTTTGGTCAACTATGTTGCTGCAGTAAACAGAAAAGCAACTATTACACACATTTTTGTTAAAGTTTCTCTAATATTCTGTAATCTGTACCACTAGTTCCTGGGAGACCCTGGTCACTACACCCTCTTCAGGAGGCTGCTGGGTTTGACAGTAACCTTATTTGGGCAAAACTCTCCATGGGGGCTGGGGAGAGGGATCCCTTAGCTGACTGCGCCTTCCCAGGCCAGCACTATACAGGGATTTCATTTCTTCGAAAACTAAGTATTAAATGTGTCAGGTATAGGAAGTGAAGTGAAATGGGACTGCTTCCACGCACAGTTCCAGGTGTCTGAATCCCACTGATGGAGACCAGAGCGTAGCTGGAGCAGCACAAAGGGGGTCCAGGGTTTGCGGGCGGAAATTACGCCCTTGACGGATCTTAGCTGGCATTTTAACGGACATTCAGTCAAGACCGTTAAACCCAGAGGGGCCTGGAGTTGCTGGTGCTGGGCTTTCTGTGCTTAAGCTGTGGTTGGTTCCGTGCTCCTCGTCTTTCTCATGGGGTGGCTGGTTGGTTGGTTTGTGCCGACTCGCGGTAAACACTGCGATTTCTATTTTGAGTTTGTGTTTCACTTCAACTCCATTTGAGCCAAGTTCTCTGAGAAAGTAACCAGGTGCTCAGTAGCCCTCTGTTAGGGAAAGAGGGGAGAGGCCCCGGCTACTGAAAGAGCATTTCAAGTCTCTTTTCTTTCTTTGGGGTTTATTTTTAGTTATGTATATATTTGGGGGGTATATGTGAAGTGATCATAGCAGTCATAAGGTGATGGTCCCCTAGAACTGAAGTTACAGGGAGTGTGAGCCACCCGACACAGCTGCTGGGAACCCAAATCAAGTTCTCAGCAAGGGCAGCAAGGGCTCTTAATGGCTGAGCTGGTCCACGGCATTTCAGGGGTCACTGCTCAAGTACAATCCTAGGCCAGCAACACAGACATCATCTGGGAACTTACGAAAAATACCTGTGTCAGGCCCAACTCCAGAACTACCGAACCTAGACCTGCATTTTAACACAATCCCAGGCAATTTGTAGGCACAGTACAACACAAGAGGCCCAGATTAGGGAACCGGCATTGGACATGATCTTTTCTTTTATGCAAACTTACCTCCACATGGTATCATAAGAATCGCTAGGATTGGCTAAGAGAGGCGCTCCACCCAGGCTAGGAACTTTAGATTAGGGTTCCTGGATGGTTGTACTATGCAGGCTACGGCTCAGGGGTTCCGGGCTAAAATGTTGCAGCGAATGACTGGATTTCCTTGGGAACCGGAGGATGTGGTTTCTGATCTTCTCCCACATTCACAGGACAAGGACAATACAAAAATGGAGCCCACCCTTTCAGAAGCCGGGGAAGCATGGGGTACTACTAGCGTGTGAAGTAAGCTGTTACTGAGGAGAGAAGAGAGGTGAGTTCCTGTGGTGGTTGGCTCTAGGGCTCACCCTGAGCCTAGGAAGAGAGTTAAAATGAGGGAATGCTTCGATCAGGTTGGTCTTTGAGCACCTCTGTGAGGGACTGTCTTGAAGACCCAGCCCACTTTGGGCAGCACTATTCCCTAGGCAAGGGTCCCTGCGCTGTGTAGAGAAGGGTAGCTGAATACTAGCCGTGCTTGCGTTTACTTCTCTCTGGCTTTGTGGCTGTGACGTGAAACCTTGACTTCCGTGCTATAGCAGACTATAATCTGGAATCATGAGCTAAAATAAAGCCTTTCTCTCTTAGGTGGCCTTTTTTCCTAAGTATTTCATCACAGCAACAGAAATGAAGCTAGAGCAACACCCAACAAGGAGTATGAGATGTGGAAGAGATCTGGGAAGAACTGAGTCACAAAGACAGAAAGGACAGGTCTGAGTGACACATCCCTGTCACGTGTCAGAGCTGCAAGGACTTTAGGAATCTTCTATTTTGCCACAGAAACCCATACAGTAGGGTTTCAGTCAGTGCTGTTAATGTTCACAGCCAATAATTGTGTGTCACAGGGTCTTCCCTGTGCATGGTAGAGTGAGGAATCAGTTTCCCAGATGCCAGGGGTATGCCCCATCCCCTTCCCAAAAATGTCCCCAGATTTTGCCAAATGTCCACTGATGGCAAAATCACACTTGGTTGAGAGTAACTGCATAGAGCAATAAAGAAAAATGGCTCTGGGTCCTTAGAACTATCATGGAAGGCACAATAACATGTACCAATAGAAGAACTCAATTGCACACGAGCGTGGATGCTGGTCCCACAAGAGGGTGAGGGCACGCATGCACATCTGGGTAGTTAGAATCGATGCTGGAACTTCTTCCCTCCTTCAGCTGCTCTCCACCCTGGCTGACATCCTTAACCTCCACATGCCTCAGTTTCTCCATATGCAAAAAGGGTCTGACAAGGTCTGTCTCAATGCGCTGCCCTGAAGATTAAGTTTGGCCACTTTTGCCTAAGTATGGCAATAGTTCCTGATAGAAAATACTTGAAAGAAGATGTGTTTTATCTCAGAATTTCAGGTTCAGTCCATGACAGTGGGAGGCATGGCAGGTTCTCTCCGGGCAGTGGGAATATGTGATTCAGCCTCTTTACATCATGACAGACCAGGCAGCAGAGACCAGGACCGGAAATGGGTAGGGATAACACCTCCCTAAGAACTTGCCCCCAGGAACCTACTTCCTTCACATGGGCCTCACCTTCTTCTTTTTTCTTTTTTTTATTTATTTTTACTTTAAAATTTCCACCTCCTCCCATTTCCCTTCCCTCCACCATCCCCCTCCCCCTCCCTCTCCAGTCCAAAGAGCAGTCAGGGTTCCCTGCCCCGTGGGAAGTCTAAGGTCCTCCTCCCTCCATCCAGGTCTAGAAAAGTAAGCATCCAAACAGACTAGGCTCCCACAAAGCCAGTAAATGTAGTAGGATCAAAACCCAGTGCCATTGTCCTTGGCTTCTCAGTCAGTCCTCCTTGTCTGACATGTTCAGAGAGTTCGGTTTGATCACGTGCTCCATCAGTCCCAGTCCAGCTTGCTTTGGTGAGCTCCCATTAGATCAGCCCCACCGTCTCAGGGGCCCCACCTTCTTAAAGGTTCCAAAACAATGCCACCAGCTAGGTGGCAAACAATCAAAATACGGACCTGTGGAGGACATTTCAGAGTCAAACTATAACGTTTAACATTATCAAAGTGCTTCTGGCCCAGCACATGGTGGGTAGTTCTCAGATTTGGGCCCTGCGAGCCCATTTTTGACTCAGAATGTGAGCAGAACCTTGGGTTAAAAGCCGGAAATTTCAGAATTTGTTCTTTTTGTTTCACTGAATCTTACACAAGGAGAATGTATTGATCCATTAGCTGTATAATAAAACACATCCAAAGAAGCAAGAGAGAGATGGGGAGAAGGCTCAGCCAGAAAGGTTTGCCACACAAGTGTGAAGAACGAACTTGGAATCCCCACACCCGTTTCAAGGCTAGGGATGTGTGGTAGCCTATGTGTAGTCCCAGCAGGCTCAGGAGGCAGAAACAGGGCAAGGTGACTCTCTGACAAAACTGGCAAACTCTGGATTCAATTGAAAAATCCTGAATTTGTACATAAGATGAGAAATAGAAAAATGGGCCTGGTGTTAACATCTGGCCTTTGCATGCAAACCTACACACCTGTGCCCCCCCCCCCCCGCCAACATACACACCACACGTGCTCAGAGAAGAAGAGAAGGTGAAGAGGAGGAGGGGAAGAGGAAGAAGACATACTCAGGGTTAACCTGCCTCGTCTTTTTAAGCAAACTCTTGGTTTGGGGATTGTTTCAGGCTCAGTAAGAGCATGTAAAGACAGCTGAGCCGTCTTCCCGTCTCCTCTCGGCCAGTTCCTTTCCCCTAACGTTATCGCCTTAAATTTCTGTGGTACAGTTGTCAAAATGAAAAACCATTGGTTTATCAGTGTTAACAAAATTCCGGGCCTCATGTGGATTTCTCCAGATACTGCCCCATGTCTTTTTCCTGTTCCACAGGCCCATGCTGGGTATCACCTTTCAGTGAGTCATCGTCACCCGGTCTCCCTAGGCTCTCCTCAGCCCTGACAGCTCCTCTGTCTCCCCTTGTTTTTATGGCCTTGACACCTCTGAAGAGTCCCAGTCAGGTGTTTTTACAAAATGACCCTCAATTGGATGTGATGTTTCTAGAGATTCGATGGGAGCTATGGGTTTGGGCTTGTGTGTGTGTGTGGTGGGGGGGACCTCAGAGATGAAATGTCTCTCTCATAGCGTCATGACAGAGGGTCACTGCTATCAGAGTGACTTATCACTGGTGACATCACCCTAGTCACAGAAGGGCTTGCAAGTTCCTCCATTACAAGTGAGACCACTCCTTCTTTGGAAGCAAGGCACCATGTAGGAAACCATGCTCCAGGGAAGGGGAGACACAGCTCCTTCTCCAAAAGAGAGCATCCATATGACTCTAAAATTCTCTGAGGTTTTGTCTTTTCTCCCTCATTCATTCAATTAATCATGTATTTATATCTAGATAGATAAAGAGATAGATAGATAGATAGATAGATAGATACATACATACATACATACATACATACACACACATACATAATATCACCATGGAGTTTTAGGCTACTTTAGGACCCAATTCAGTGTTCTCTGTTATTCAAACAAACCATTTTAAGTTTTTAAGTTTTCATTTTTGTTAGTAGAAAGGTCTTTGCCTGGGAGTCTGAGAGGTAGATCTGTGTAATAAAGAAAGGTGTGGAAGGGAGAAAGGGGTGGTGAACTTGGGATCTTTGATTTTAGGTTGGTCTTGAATGCCACAGTCAGAGGGAAAATAAACCAAGAGCACAGAGCTCTGTGGCTTCTGTGGAAGATGAGGAATCGGTGCAGAAAGCCCTAGACCAAGAGGATGAAGTAGAGCCTAGGTTTGAAATCATGGAACGGAATCTCCCAAGACACAGAACCAAGAGGAGGGATCAGGTGGGGCACTGCATGCTCTAGTGGTCACTGAGAGTGATGGAAGTCCCAAGGTCAGCAGCCAGCAAACTGGAGTCCCAAGCAAGCCCTGGCTTGAGTTCCCGCCTCTCTCAGCTTCCTTTGCATTAGAAGGAACACACCATAAAGGAGGACCTTTAGGCTCATAGTCTCAGTCCATCGTGGCAGGGAAGGCAACTCTGTGGCCGCGGAAGGGTGTGGTGAGGATCATACACATCAAGGCCAGACAGGAAGCAGAGAACAAGGCTAGAACCCTCACAGGACACAATCATGAAGACCCGCCGCCTACTGACCTGCTTCTGCCAGCCAGACGGCAGCTCCTAAAGGTAGCACAAGCTCCCGGAAGAGCTCTAGTAACTGAGGTACCAAACAAGCACATGGGACTGAGGAGATGCTCCAGTCAGTAACCCTTACCTTCAAACTGTGAGGACCTAGGTTTGATCCCCAGACCCATGTAGCAGAGTCAACTGTGGTGACACACCACAGGGAGACAGAGTCAAGTGGATCCCTGTGGCTCCCTGGTCAAATAGTCTATCTACCCTGTCTCAAAATTCAGCGTCGTCAACACCTGAGGAAGAACAACTGAGCGTGCGCATGTGCAATGTAAGTCTATGAGGACCATTTCAGATTCAAACCATAACAGTGTAAAAGCCAGAGACTTGAGGTCCCCAAAAGAGTCAGTGTTCAAATTCAAAGGTCAAAGAAGACTGCCAGTCTTGACTGGGGGCAAGTGGGCAGAAGGAGCTAACTTCCTTACATCTGCTTTGTTGTTCTGCCCAAACCTTCAACTATTGGAATGAGGCCCACCATGCTAGAGAGGGCAATTTCTTTATTTCGTTCACCCAGTCAAATGTCAAACTCATCTAGAAACATGCTCATGGGTGCACCCAGAATAACATTTACTGAAATCGCCAGACACCTTTCTCTTAGTATATATAAACTTAAACTACCACAAGTGGAATTAACCCCTCAGCAGTGGCCAGGAGCCTGGCCCAGAGGCTCCCAGGAGGTTATCAACCATGTGGGGACAGGGATGTGCAATTTCAAGACATTTCTAATCTGTGAACTCCTGGGGATATCAAGGTCATGATGTAGTTGAGAAAGTGACAGTAGGTGCTCACCACTTTCTCAAGGCTCCAAACAGAGCTTGGGGTCTTGACAGGGAAGGTGGTGGCCTGGAATGAAGGATTCTGGGTCAGGTCATGCCTAGAGGACTTTGGCAGTGGTTCTCAACCTTCCTAAAGCTGGAACCCTTTAATACAGTCCCTCATGCTGTGGTGACCCACCCAATCGTAAAGCTATTTTGTTACTACTTTATAATTATAAATTTGCTATTGTTATGAATCACAGTGTAAATATCTGATATGCAGGATATCTGATATGCGACCCCCGTGAAAAGGTCGCTTGACACCTCCCAATGGGTCGAGACCCACAAGTTGAGAAGCACAGCTCTAGAGGTTCCTCCCAGCTAGTGAGAGTCAGGGGTTTCTCCCAGACACCTTTTCACATGCCCAGGACAAGCGTAACCCACGGTGGAAGAAGAGGTGAGTCAGGGGAACAGTATCCTGGAGTGGGGAGAGCAGATGACCAGCCGCTGGCCCCCTGGTCAGCCCGACACCCACGCTTCTGGGATAGCCTTCCTGGAAGTGGACAGCTCTGGCCAGAAAAACTTTTTTCATACCAAAACAAACCAGATGTGGATCCTAGGACCAGATGTGGATCCCAGGACTCAGCCCATTGGAGGAAGAGGAGGGGTGAGAAAGTCCAGAAAGAGGCTATGATGCACGCACACTGTCCACAAACCAGCTCCGGAAACCACCATGGTGACATGACATTGCAAAGGACCCGTCCTGGCAGCTCCAATTGGGAGGGGCTCCTTCTCTTGCTCCCTGGTGGCAGAGGAGCCCAGGGAGCTTGTGCCCCCATGCCAGATGGGCAGCAGGCAACCCGTATGGGCTGAACCTTGTCCACCAGCAGGCGGGGCCAAAGCTTCCATGGGACCTGGAGTCACATTTTGAGGAGACAGGAAATGGCACAATGCTGGGAACCACAGTGTGGTTTAACTTCAGCACAGCCATTCCCAAGGTACCTGCCAACTTCAGCCAGGACGGCAACCACACTGACCAGGAAAGGGACCCAGAGAGGTGAAGAGGGGGGATAGTTCTGTTTAAAAAAAAATTCATGGGAGATGGTTCTGTTAGTAAAGTATTTACCTTGAAAGTATGAAGTCCTGAGTTAGGTCCCCAGAACCCACATAAAAAGATGCCAATGTGGAGGCCTGCCCCTGTAGTCCCAGCACAGGGACAAGGGGACTCCTGCAGTTCCAAAACAAAAGCAAACAAACAAAATGGCAGGTGGAGCCTGAGGAGCAATATTAAGGTTGCCCTATAGCATCCGCAAGCATGTGAACACATGTTCACACACATACACATAACATGTACACACACACACACATACACAACTGAGAGAAGTAGAGTCTAGCAGGAAGTAAAGGGTGGGAAAGACAGTCGGTCAACAACTTTTTAAATAGACCTTAGAGGGCCTTGGGGCCAACTCACACGGACACAAATCCGACCTTAAGCAAAGTGAACAGCCATTACCACCGTGGGTAATGTCCAATTGTCCCATCGGGTAACCTGGCGTTTGCACTTCCCTTACTTCTTAGGCTGTTATCACTCTGGGAACACCTGCTAGCCACACCTGAGCGCCTCCAAAGCCTGCCTTCTCTACTGTCCTCCCAGGACGCTTCCATGCGGTTGAGCCTAGCTAGCGGAGATGCTGCCTCCAGCAAAAGGCTAAGAGCACAGCTCTACTCTGACTCTACCAGCTCCGCTCCTAGATTTGCAGCTCCTGCCCAGCTTCTTCCCTTTCCTGGCCACAGGAAGCCTGGCTTGGAAGACCAAGACCCAGGGTAGGCTCGAAGCCCCCGGACTCAGGACAGGAAAGGAAATCATCTTTCAACCCCACCCAGTGACTATGGAGAAAGGGGAGCTTTGTAACAAGGCATGGAGGTCCCTGAGGACCCAGGACGGGCAAGCCTTGCCTGGACAGCTCCCCAGCATTGAGGCTGCACCACCAATGGAATTCACGAAACTCTAATAAGATTGACGAGCATGAGATGAGTATCTCATAGGACAACAGGTAATTGAAGAACCCATGGGACTATATCCCATCTTTCTGCCCGGCTCCATTTTTTTTGTTTGTTTTTGTTTTCTCCTGTATTCTTAATTTTTTGACTCTGGTCCTGGTGATAGTTTTGCGGTAGAATTCTCCAACCACGATACCTCCACCCCTGAAAATGGTGGCTCTCTAAACATCTCTCTGTACAAACCAGCTCCTGGGCTTTGCAGGCCCTAGCCCAGTCCTCATCGGAACGGTGTAAAGAAGGTGATGTCAGCCCGGTGGTGGTGGTGCATGCCTTTAATCCCAGCACTCGGGAGGCAGAGGCAGGCGGATCTCTGTGAGTTCGAGGCCAACCTGGTCTAGAAGAGCTAGTTCCAGGACAGGAACCAAAAAAGCTACGGAGAAACCCTCTCTCGAAAATCCAAAAAAAAAAAAAGAGAAGGTAATGTCATTCTCATTTTATAGATGTGGACATTCAGTAAAAATGACAGACAGTAGATCCTGCAAAGATGTCTCGTTCTTTGAAATATCAAAGACAGAATACAACTGTTTTCAATAAGTGGGAGAGTATACTTAAGATATGGGTAAAAGGGAAGCATAATTTTAAAATAAACTCAATCCTTGAGTTTTTTCTTTTCTTTGTTGTTGGTTTTGGGGTTTTGTGGAGTTTTTATTTATTTGGTTTGTTTGCTTGCTTGCTTGCTCTGCTTTTTTTTTTGTTTGTTTTGTTTTTTGTTTTGTTTTACTTCTTTCTGAGGCAGGATATCCAACATCCCAAGCCAACCTTGAACCTACTAAATATTGGAGGGTAAGCCTGAACTTCTAATCCTCCTGTTCCCGCCTCCTGAGTGCTGAGTTTACAAGCACACAGCACTACCCCCAGTTTAGACAATGCTGGCAATCAAGCTCGGGGCTCTCCTACTTGCTAGAGATGCATTCTCCAACTTCTGAAACAAAACTCCTTAACTATGAAACCCTGGAGTAAAATAAAACAGAAATTGAGACTTCAGTGGATATGTTTAACAGAGAATTGCTTGCCATAAACTCAGGGGACTGTGGAGAGAACTAGAGAAATAATGTTGAATGCAGCCAGAAAGACAGCAAGGAGGAAAACCTATGAGGCCAGAAGCTATGGCTGATGGACTGAAAAAGGCCATGTGTTGTACCAGAGTTTCAAAGATGGCGGAAGGGAGGCTGGGAGATGCTCAGCCGAGATGAGGGAAGGGACTGGGAGATGCTCAGCTGATAAAACATTGACCCTGAGCCTCCAAACACAGGCCCTCACACATGCACACAACTAAACCAATATGCACACACACACACACACACACACACACACACACACACAAGAATGAGGAAAGAGAAAATATGGCAATGGCAATGGCAATTTAGAGCCTCAAAGATTTAATGACATAGAATATTCCAGAACAGTCAGTGAGTGTGCAGTGTGAGCTGGGAGAAAGGACTAGCAAATTGTCACAGAATTTCTAATATATTCTTTTCTGAGACAACTTCTCACATAGCCCAGGTGTCGACCTCACAAAACAGATGCGGATGACCTTGAACTCATGTCCCTCTTGCTTCACCTCTTGAGTGCTGAGATTGTAGTCTCCAAGCTCCCAATAGGTTCTGTGGGAGGCATGGGGGTGTGGAGAGTGCTGGAGGATCAGGCCCTGGGGCTTGGCCTCAGTGCCTGATAGAAGACTCAACACCTATGGGGGTGGCAGAGAGCTGAATTACCCTCAAGGCAGGTTCTAGCCAGACGGAGGAAACATCCTCTCGGAAAGAGACAAAGGGGCCAGAAATGGATCTACTGAACACATTAGGGGGCCAAAGCACAGGTGATGGGGACAGCGGGGGCAGAGCTCTTTCTGACAGTCCCTAAGGCCCCTGGGTAACCAGCATAGACACCCTAGTTTACCAAACACATCGCCATCAACAATGGAAGGAGACCCTGCCACCACTTTCCAAAGCAAGATCACACACAAAGAAGCAGCTATGCCGCGGTCTCTCAGGCTCAGATTTAGTCTTTTCCCATAATCAGAGTCCCGGAAACCTGAGACTGCGTCTCCACCTGATGGCTCAAACGGACTTAGATTACAGTGGCATCCGTGTGAGTGACACGCACATCCCTCAGTGTGGGAACCAACACATGCATGTTGTCCTACATTCAATACAGTGACAGAAAGAGCAGAGTCAAAGAATCCAGCCCTCCCCCATTGCCCTTTACCAGTACCTCTGTCATTTCAAAGTGCTTGAGTTTGAAGAAGAGGTCACAGTGTCAGCATCTAGGTACCCCAAACCAGGCTTTCATAAGTCACTTGACATCGCTAAGCCCCTACTTTTCTGCTTCCATAATGGAATCCCACTACTTCTTAAAAGATATGAGCCTTGGAACAGTCATCAAAAATAACAAATATTAGTATCCAACTAGTACAGTGTTCCCACATTATGACTGAGCTTAAAAGGTGAAGAATTCAGTTTACCTATGATTAGACAATGCTTCTTTGGGCTTAAGGTTTTGGAAGAAGATTTGGAAATTGCTGTGGCGTTTCTAAAATGAACATCCGGACAAAGAACACAATTGCCTGCTGGGGTGGGGTGTGGGGCGAGCTGGAGAGTTGGCTCAAGGATTAAGAGTGCATGCTACTCTTACAGAGGGACAGAGGACCCCAGCTAGGTTCCTGGCGTTCACACTGGGTGGCTCTTAACCTGTAACTCCAGCTCCATCCATGGGTTTTGTGTCTTTTTCTGGTGCTCAAAGACACCTGTATTCGCATTACATACACAGACACACTTATATACATAATTAAAACTAAATAAAATTTTAGAATTAGAAATAGTCGGATTCCCACAGAGACAAACAACAGAGGTGTTAGAGGTTTCTTGTATTTGGAACTCTATTTGACAATAATACCCAAGTGACACAGTCACTTTCTGTCTCAGAGACACTCTCCATAGCTTCCACTTTGGGGTTCTCCTTACTCCATGGGACCAAGTTTGACTTAGGGACTGAGTGAAAATAGTGGGAAATTTATAGAAAGATGTGTGATGGAATGTGTATACGAGTGCAGGTCTGTGTGTGTATGTGTGAGTCTCTGTGTGTATGTGTGTCTGTGTGTGTCTGTGTGTATGTGTGTCTGTGTGTATATGTGTGTTCTGTTTGTATGTGTGTCTGTGTCTGTGTGTATGTGTATCTGTGTCTGTGTGTATGTGTGTCTGTGTGTATGTGTGTCTGTGTATGTCTGTGTGTATGTGTATATGTGTGTGTGTCTGTGTGTATGTGTGTCTGTGTGTCTGTGTGTATATGTGTGTGTGTCTGTGTGTATGTGTGTCTGTGTGTGTGTCTGTGTGTGTGTCTGTGTGTATGTGTGTCTGTGTGTGTCTGTGTGTATGTGTGTCTGTGTGTATGTGTCTGTGTGTATGTGTGTCTGTGTGTATATGTGTGTGTCTCTGTGTGTGTCTGTGTGTATGTGTGTCTGTGTGTATATGTGTGTGTCTCTGTGTGTGTCTGTGTGTATGTGTGTCTGTGTGTATGTGTCTGTGTGTATGTGTGTGTGTATATGTGTGTGTGTCTCTGTGTGTGTGTGTCTCTGTGTGTGTGTGTGTGTGCAAGAGAGAGACATGTGCACTGAAGGTGCAGTGACATCAAAACCTGAGCCTAGAATGTACCTAGACCCAAGGAAAGGACCCAGTGCCCAGAGGCCATTTCCCATATGTCCACAGTCATTACTGTCAAGATTCAAAAGCATTTCACAGACCAAATAATGCTGGGAAGAGCTGCTCTCACACGTGGGAGGAGGCTCAGTGGGTGGTCTGAAGGACTCAGAATGTGCAGTAGGAGAAGGGAAAGTTAGAGTCAATAAAAGAGAAAAATTCCTTCTCTTTGGCTGCTGTTCCACTCAAGGGAACACGGTACAACCTGAGTCATTGAAACCTCGGCTGGGAAAAGCCATGGAGGATGTACGAGAGACAAAGCTGGAGTTTGGATTAGTCTGGTGGTGGGAGCAGAAGGCCTTCTAGGTGATGTTAACGCGCATGGCTCTGACTCACCAGACACCCCCTTCTGTCCCATTCTGATGAGGGCTGGAGCTCCGTGGTGATGGATGGGGCTCTGACATGCGACAGGGTCTGCGTGTACAGGGAGGGGTTTTCAAAGCCTCTACTGCCTTGTGTCCTCAGACTGACTGCAATGTTTTGAAACAACATGCTCAGCCTTACAATAAACTTCACGTTCCTTGCAGAGTTTGTTTTTTACATTAGATTACAAAAAAAAATTGGAAGCAGGAGAAGTATATTCCATTTGAATTTTCAGGAAATAATCTTTTTAATCAGAAGGCTGCCACATATTTCAGATTTTCCAGTAGTGCTTAGTTGATCGCTGTCATGTACATGCATGTTTTGTTTTATATAAAAACACACTGGTACTATCTGTTTTTCCTAGACAGTACTGGTTAATGTGTGTGAGTTCTATGAAACTGTACTGTTCTGTGATCAATATGTGGTCAGGTGTCCTGTTCTGTGATCAATATGTGGTCAGATGTCCTGTTCTATGGATTCATATGGTTGTTTGAAGCCAGGAGCCATCCGCTGTACACTTGATTTAAGTCAGATTTTATACTCAGCCCAGACTTAGCACACCTCTGGGTAGATAAAGAGATCTCAATGACGGCTTGCTGACTGTTTGGGAAGTTGCCTGAAGTAACAGCCCTTCCCAGGGCTGTGCAGACAGCAACACAGTGTGTGACTAAATCCAAGCCACGTTTTCAAAGTCAGTTTGCTTTTCATTTCATAAACACACTGGATCCCCAAGGAAAGAAGCAAAAGCAAATCGGAGTTTCCATCCATACAGCTGGGTTTGAGTGCAGTTTGAAGATGAACCTTCTCCAGCTTCATCAGAGGACCTGAGCCCAGGGGACCCCACCAGCTTCCTCTGCCTTGGCTTCTGAGCTCAAACCTGTCTGTGGTGCCTGTTGACCATGTCAAACCTGCTCCTGCTGGCAACAGCCAGACTGAGCTGGGTCGCCTGGTGTGCTACCCTACATGCGATGTCCAGGAATCCACAAGAGGGAACAACATGGTGACTAGAGAGGAAAGGCCACGGTACCCCCATACAGGCTCAGATGGGCCATCCAGTGTATGAGCACACAGAGCAGAACAATTGGGAACAGGTGCCAGAGGCGGTGGATCTTGGCATCCCCCAAAGGTGTATGCATTAAAGGCTTGTTCCCCAGTCCAGGCTATTATTGGAAGGTGGTGGGACCTTTAAGAAGATGTAAGGGAAGGTTTTAGGTCGTTGGGGTGTGTCTCCAAAGGGGAATACAAGTCTGTCTTCTCTCTTCTCTTTCCTCTATGCAATGAGTGACTTCTATCATGAGTCAAAAAAAAAAAGAGACCATGAATTTGGGAGGAGAAGGTAGTGTGGGAGGGTTGGGTTGGAGAAAGGAAAGGGAAGGAGGAAAAGATACACTTATATTTTAATCAGAAAACGAAAAGAATCAGAATGCTGGTTAAAGTGTTCTTTGTGCTAGTCAGTTTTCCACTACTATAACACCGGAGATAAATCAGTTTACACAAAGAGCTCGTTGTGGATTGTAGTTTGGGAGTTTTAGCCCAGAATCAAGGGGATCCATTGCTTTCAGGATTTCAGGGGGAGGAAGGTTCCCCAACCCTGGGAAGTGCGTAGGTCCCTCTGCACTTCAAACAAGCCCATCCAAATGCCCAGAAAACCTCTGCTGGTGTTTCTTCCCCAGGTCAGTGACTGGCTCCTCTCATCCCACCTCAGTTCTGGTCTTCGTGAACACCCATCAACTACCATATATGACAGATGCATCTGGAGGTGTTTTCTAGCTTGTATCCGCACACTGTGGGGTTTGCCTTTGGGAAAATGGGGGACATCAAACACATAGGGAGGCTATGTAGGGATGGCCTCCTGAGATCTGTAGGGAGACTATGCAGGGATGAGCATCCTTGGAGAGCTCCAGAGGTCTGGAGGATCTGTAGGGAGGGTATGCAGGCTGAGCATCCTTGGAGACCTCCTGAGATCTGTAGGGAGACTATGCAGGGTGGACATCCTTGGAGACCTCCTGAGATCTGTAGGGAAGATGTGCAGGCTGAGCATCCTTGGAGACCTCCTGAGATCTGTAGGGAGGGTATGCAGGCTGAGCACCCTTGGAGACCTCCTGAGATCTGTAGGGAATGACCAAACAGAGGGCGAGGAGTCACTTCAGATGAGGGGAAGGGGACAAGCATGAAGGAAATGCTGTGACAAGAAAGGAATGGGGGATAGAACTTGACTAACAGGCGTGGAAAGGAGGGGAGAGTGGCTGAGGTCACGGCAGAGGGGCTGACACGCCACAAGCCCAACATCACAAAATGCCTGTCGCCTGGTTGTCTGCTCCCCTTCATTCCTCCTGGTTGGCAGCAGCCCTGCTAGGTTGGTCAGAAGAAGCCATGCTTCCGTGAAATTGGCAATTCACAATTGGCAGGGGGCACCCAGATCTCTTGTTCAACAGCCATCGGTCCTGCCTGCCGCCCCCAAAAAATTCTCTTCTGCTGTGTGAGCCAACACACCCTGGATTTGCTGGCAACAAACACTTGTCATGTGTTGTCTTTGGAGCCCTGTAAGAGTTTGTTCCATTTCGCTTCCATCTGGGCTAGAAATATGCCAACTAGGATTCCTCTGGAGTTTTATTTTTCTTATCCCTGGCTTGTAACCTAAAGGAGTGGAAGTTAAGACCCCTTGGGTCTCAAGCTCATGGCTCCTCCTGCAACACCCCCACCCCTCACCATTCCCTGGGCAGCTGGACACTTGTCCTTCTAGGTAGAGTACTGACATGTACCCCCTCAAACGGAGCTCGCAGAGACTGGGTTATTACAAATGCACAGTTGAACTTGCATTGAAAACTGGGACTATGTATTCCTGGCAGCCGCCAGGACAGGCTGTGAAAATTCTTTCAGTGTTGGATTTCTTTTAAGGAGTGGGGGTTTGTTTTAGCAAATGTGCAGGCAGTGGAAACAGTGCGATTGGAAAGTCAGGTTAGACGTGGAGGCGTCAAAGAACAATGGGTGGAACCACAGCCACTGTTTGAAGGACATCTATCTGCCCCACCTCCTGGGGGCAGCCCCCTAGTGACATCATCTATCTGCCCCACCTCCTGGGGGCAGCCCCCTAGTGACATCTCTATCTGCCCCACCTCCTGGGGGCAGCCCCCTAGTGACATCATCTATCTGCCCCACCTCCTGGGGGCAGCCCCCTAGTGACATCATCTATCTGCCCCACCTCCTGGGGGCAGCCCCCTAGTGACATCTCTATCTGCCCCACCTCCTGGGGGCAGCCCCCTAGTGACATCTCTATCTGCCCCACCTCCTGGGGGCAGCCCCCTAGTGACATCATCTATCTGCCCCACCTCCTGGGGGCAGCCCCCTAGTGACATCATCTATCTGCCCCACCTCCTGGGGGCAGCCCCCTAGTGACATCATCTATCTGCCCCACCTCCTGGGGGCAGCCCCCTAGCTACTTGCTTCACTGAAGACTGACTAAAAGAGGAAAGCCAGGGAAAGTAAGTAAAGAAAGTAAGAGAGCCCTGCTAGGTTTGCCTGCCGTGGTCAGGCCTGTAATTCCAATTATGTGGAAGACTGAGGCAGGACGGTCACAACTTCAAGGTTGCCTGCCCGTCTGCCTGCCTTCCTTCCTACCTGCCTGCCCTGCCTGCCTGCCTGCCTGCCTGCCTGCCTGTCTGCCTGCCTGTCTGTCTGCCTGCCTGTCTGTCTGCCTGTCTGTCTGCCTACCTGCCTGCCTTCCTTCTTGCCTGCCTGCCTGCCTGCCTGCCTGCCCTGCCCTGCCCTGTCCTGCCCTACTCTGCCCTACCCTGCCCTGTCCTGTCCTGCCTGCCAGCCTGGGCAATAAATACAATAAGTACAAGGTCAGCCTGAACAATTTAGCGAGACCCTGTTACAAAATAAAAACTTTAAAGGACTAAAGATACAGGGATGTAATTTAATAGTGAAGTCCTTGCTTTATTTAGCATGCACAAGACTCTAGGTTCAATTCACAGTAACAGCGCTGGGAGGGGCACATGAAAAATTAGAGGGATCTGAAGGCATATCCCCAGTTCCTGGAAATCCACCCCAGGAGATCCCATCTCCTAACACTGTTGGGTTCAGTAGCCAGCACAGAAATTTGGGAGAACTAGGCGCTGGAATGTGCTGCTCAATCTTTCCAACTTTGCTTGGAATTTTGAATTTTCTCCACAATCAGCGATTGTTTAAAAAGAACCAAAATACAATCTAAGTGTCTCAGTGACTCTTTTCAGTGCTGTGGAAAGATACTGGACAGTGACAACTAGCAGGGAGGAATGGCTTGTTTGGTCTCAAAGCCAATGGAATAGACCTCAGGTCCACCTGCCCTTACTGCTAGTCCAATAGGAGTCCAGAGAACAGGGACCATGACAAACTCACTCCTAGGTCACCAGCATTCTATATGTTTATGAATGGCTCAGCACTATTGGTTATCTGGGAGATGCCAGACTCCTTACCCCTCTAGTCTTGGTGTTTTCTGCTTGTCTATCAACCTTTAGTCTACACAGAACTAGAGAAGCTCACTCGGGCTCTGTTGTCATACCTCGCTGTTCCCATAGTCCCTTGTCACAGCCCAGGCCAATTTCTCTGCATCACCAATGACTCATGGTTCCTGCCATCTAATTGGTATTCAGCTGCACCTTGGGTGCACACAGTTTATACCCTCTGTTGAGCCACATCCTGATAGGCTCATCATTGGTGAGGGAAGTCCTTCTGTATATGTGTTGCTTTGATTGGTTGATGAATAAAGAAACTGCCTTGGCCTGTGATAGGGCAGAGTAGAGCTTGGCAGGAAAAACTAAACTGAATGCTGGGAGAAAGAAGATGGAATTGCCAGACGCCATGGAGCCTCCAGAGGAGAAAGACGCTAGCTGCCAGGTAGAACCTTGCGGGCAGGCCACAAGCCTCGTAGTAAAATATAAAATAATAGAAATGGGTTAACCAAAGATATAAGAGCTAACTGAAAATATGCTTACATTATTGGCCAAACCGTATAACAAATAACAGTTTCTGAGTGGTTATTTCGAGTCTGGTTATCCGGGAATGAACAAGTGGCCTCCCCCAATACATCCTGAGTCCCCAGCTCCCCCATCACCTTGGCTTTACTCATGATACAGAGTCACCATTAGTGGCACTTCCCATTGGATGCTTGGGTAAATTCCTTGCCTTTCTTTTCATTCCTTGTCCCCAGCTCAGTCTTCCCATGCCTGCCGTAACCCTGAGGTGAATATCCAGCCATGTGTGCCAGTCCCTGCAAGGCCTTAGAGCAATCTCCTCTGCGGTGCCAAGCACCAAGAACAGGAGCATCTAGGAGCTCTGCAGAAGGCCCTGCTTCCTAACGGCTGCCCTGGTTTCTACTTCACCACAGGCAGCCCTGATTCCAGACTACTTCCTCAGTCTCTCGAAGGCCAAATGCTATGGGATTGACCCTCTCTTTTAATCCAGTGGTAAAGACAACTGTGCTTCTATATGACAGAGGGACTTAAAGGGGTTTTTCTTAGAGGACCCTTCCATGCCGGAGCCCTTGTCTCGTAAACAGCGTAGGCCTATGAATAGAAAGTCCCAACCTTTTCCCAAGTCCTCCTTCATTATCCATTGTCTTCTGAAACATATATGAACATTCACAGTATCTGTACCCTTTATCCTTCATCTAGCAATTCCAATTCTAGACTTCTACTCCACAGAAACACGCACATGTACTAGTGCATGTTCATGTGATACTTTGTGCTAGTGAAATACTGAGTAAAACATGCTTGTCTATCCACCAGGGGATGATTATATAGACCAAACTAAATTCTTGTATTGGAATAAAGATTTATTGGAACACAGCAATGCTATTCATCACATATGGTCTGTGGCCACCAATGTAGCACATCATCAAGAGCTAAGTATGTGTGACAAAGACCATATCTTTGATTAGACTTTTACATAAAATGCTTGCCACCCCTCTGCTCTCTGCCTTGGGAGATCTACAGAACAGGAAACAACTCTAAAGAGATAGTGAAAACTTTTCCTACCTGCCAACAACAGATCTCCTTTATCCTTTATAGATACTTCTCCCAAACTATGATATTTTATTTATAATAACCATGCAAATTAATAAAAAAGATATGGAAGGATACAGCCCACCCTGTTAATAATGATTTCTTATGAAAGAGACAATTGGAAGGAAGGTTGAGTTAGAGGAGATAATACATTTCATTATTTACAGTTATAGTCTTTAATTTTTTACTGAACTTAGGGCTATTATTTTCAGTGGCTATGGTCTAAAAAGTCACCTCGAACAATGGACAGAAACATTGTCTGCTTCCAGTGAGAGGCAAGAGCAGGCTACTGTGAGCCTCCGGCCATCACATTTTTGTAAATTGATCAATTTATAGCCTTACTTTCATGTGTTTCTGCTTAAAGATATTGGGGGAGATTCCTTAAGGGAGTAGGGTTAGTAGGCTAGGCTAAAGAAGAGGAGAGGGAATATGAGGGCCAAAAAGGTCTAAAAACGGGGGGGTGGGATCAAAACGAATGGTACAGAGGCCATATGAAAATTTACTGTCTTGTAACCTAATTAAAAATATAAAAGAGACTGACGTGAGATACTGCATGCCTAGATAATGCTGCTACTAGACAGAATTCCTAGCGCCATGTGTGGAATACCTCCAGAGGAGTTGCTGGTCAGGGACACCCCAAAATAGAGACTCCCAAAACAATGCAGGTTTTTGCCTGTCCTTTTGGTGCCCACCAGAACTAGAGTATAAGGCCCTGTTACTGACGATATCACACAGCTCTCCTGGAAGATACAGAGAAAGCAAGATTAACCCTAATAGGAAAGTTCCCCGCTGAGTTTCAAATATGAGGCAGCTGGCGGAAGAAGGCATCAGTGATCCTATGTAGCTAGACAGTCAACATGTATGATTTACCTACCCATGCAATAGCTGCATGACTGTCAAGGGAGGCGACCAACCACCCCCTCTTTGGATCTGAGGATCCATGACTGGTACTGTAAGCCCAGTAAACCCATGTCTGGGAAAGTCATAGGCCAAAGTGGGGAATCTCATATCAATGTGGTACCAAACTGCTTTTTTAAATATCTATGTTTATACCTATGAATAGAAGCTATTCTAACCTTAACCAAGAAGCCTCTCTACAGTGATAGAGAGATAAACACAGAGAATCATGGCTGTCCAAGATGCTGAGATTAAATGATAATTACGAGCCAGTCATATACAAGGCATTCATATTACCACCTCTAAGGCTCAGGGAACACCGATGAACAGAGGATGGGAAGAATGTACGAGCCAGAAGACAGAGAGAAAGGCTGTGAAGCATACAGGCCTGACACAGCCACTGCAGGTATGAACTCACAGTGTGGTTACCCGGAGTGGGCTGGCCCCAGATTGACCCCGTTAACAGGGGAAGAGCTCATGGGCCCTTAACCCTTACTACTGAATGTTTTACTAGGAGAAGGGCATCATTGTCTTCAGTTATGTGCCCGCTGCTGAGCTCACCAGTCTCCAATAGATAGCTCCACGCCCATGGTCACACAGACAGTCCTGGCTAAACTCAGTAGGTCACAAAACTAAACAAGTAGAAAAGAGTGTAAAAAGGAGGTCTGTGAGGAAGGGCTGTGGGAGAGACATGGGTGAGAATCGGAGTATTCATGTGCCTTATATGCCTGTATGAAATCATCAAAGAATAAGTGTAATTACTTTTTAAGATATCTTACGCACATTGGCCCTTCTGGGTCAGGGTGTACAGAAGTCCTTCAGCCCTGTGCCTGTGGCCGTTTTCAACAGTGTAACCAAGAGTAAAGAGCACAAAAATGTCCCAAACTTGCACTAAATAGACCACAGAAGGGACACTTGCTCATGCAGAGAGAGCTGGGGCAGCAAGCAGAATGTCACTTTGTTTGTCCACAACTGGGAATGTACCCAGGTGACTCAAACTGTCGCCACTCTGCCTGTATCCAAGAATGGCTGCAAAAGCAGCATCCGAGCTGGTCTCAGGTACTAATGAGTGTTAATGAGTATGCAAATCCACAGACAGATTGGTCAACTAGTAAGATTCATCTGTATCTGTGTCTGTATTCATGCACTGTTTTATGCATAATCAAAAAAAAGTGTGTTTCACTCTCGCTCCTCACAAAGCTGCTGCCAGAGTCTACGCCTCTGGTGCACAGGCTCAATAGAGACACTCATTTTTCCTGAAGAGCCCCAACCGCCCAACAGCTCCCCCACAATAAAGCGAAGACTGCAGCAAACAGAGGACATGCTGAGACTTCCCCACCGACGTGTCCTCTTGTTGGAAGGTTGACTTCTATGGTGTCTATGCAGAGCTGCTCCCTGGGGACTGACAATGTCACATGACCCTCTACAAAAATAATATACACACACAGTCAGGCTGAGCAGAGGCACATGGTGAAGGACTCCCCTCTCCCCAATCCAGCTTCCATTTCTTTATGCACTCATTCATCCACACGTTCCTCCACCCAACCATCCTTCACTTACTCACGCATCCTAAAATCCTTCACACATTCCCTTTATCTGCACCCTCTTCACTCATGAATATTCTCTCATTCACACCATCTGTTCATTCATACCATTCCTTTGTTCACACCATCCATTTGCTCATTCATTCATTCAAGCCCTTCTCTCATTCACACCATCCATTCATTCATACCATTCCTTTGTTCACAAAATCCCACTCATTCATTCAAGCCCTTCTCTCAGTCACACCATCCATCTATTCACACCCTTTCTTTATTCACACTATCCATTAATTCACACTATTCCTTTATTTGCACCATCTGTTCCTGAAGTCAACACAGTTGTTCCCTTCTTGCATGAACCTTCATCATGGAAATTTTGAGATGCCTGGAGTCTTGTTCTGTTTTGTACTTCTCTGCCCTGGCATCACCATCCATGGCCAAGATGGAGCAATGGCTACATGATCATCATGATGGGAACGAGATCCTGACTGGCCATCCAGAAGAGCGCCCTGGCAGTGCAGTGGCCAGCAAAAGGGGGACTCTGGAAGTGGTGGGTGTTTTGAAGGTCCTACTCTCACACCCAATTTTCCAACCCCTTCTCAAAGTTGCCAACCAAGATACTCCAGGACAGCCAGACATGACCCCACAATAAAAAGCATGAAAGCATACCCACCAAAGGGAGTTTGTGAGGCTCCCTGAGAAAGCACTGCCCAGTTCAGGTGATGATGTTTCCAGATGGAAAGTCACTGCAAGCCTCCCCTAGGAAGGACTAGGAAAACCAACATCAGCACCACATCTAAGGCATTGTCTAGTAACCCCTCCCGCCACTGGCTTGTAGAACTGTGTTGTCCTGTTGCCCATCTCCTACTGAGCTTAAGGCATAACTAAAAGAGAGGGACAGGTTAGAACCATTCAATAACAGCAGGTTAGAACCATTCAATAACAGCAGGTTAGAACCATTCAATAACAGCAGGTTAGAACCATTCAATAACAGCAGGTTAGAACCATTCAATAACAACAGGTTAGGACCATTCGATAACAACAGGTTAGAACCATTCAATAACAGCAGGTTAGAACCATTCAGTAACAGCAGGTTAGAACCATTCGATAACAACAGGTTAGAGCCATTCGATAACAACAGGTTAGAGCCATTCAATATGAACAGGTTAGAACCACTCAATAAAAACAGGTCAGAACTGAGTTCAATGAAACTAAAAAGGCCCACTGGCCCACACTCAATTAACACCCAGACCACGCGGAAGACACTCAGGGATGCTCAACTGTCACATTAGGGAGGGACAGGAAGTCCAGTCCTCTGAGAACAGGACCCACCCCTAACCCCAAGCATAGGGCTCAGGCGAAACGCTGTTGCCATCTTGTGGTCGATGAAGGTGAGCTTTTAAGCCCTGGCTGACTACTCATCCTCCTCTGGAGTCAAATGTCCCAAGTCCACACTCTCAGGTTGTTGGTACCAAACACCTCCGCTGGGAGTCCAGGCCCTCAGAGATGGACCGTGTGCCTCAAAGACAGTCTTTGTGGGCCCCGAGCCATTTGACCTAACACTGCAGGGCCATCCAGGCTCACGAATTCCAAGCTCCTCTCTGAGATGTTATTTTATAAAGACTTTGTTTCATACGAAGGCCCAGAAAAAGAGAGACCAGGGCGGAAAGCAAAAGGAGCTGCTTCTTCCCCTCAAAGCCTTCACCATCTGGATGATGTTGAGGGTACAGTGGCTGTCTTCATACACAAAGAGGGAGAATGGTTTGTATATGCAGAGTCCAGAGGGAATACACAGACCAGGCCTAGGAGAGGGTCTAGTGGGGGAGAAGGGGGCGCCAGTGTCTTGGGGAATGAGAGTTTGTATTTGACTATTTTATATCGCTCTGTGTGTGTGTGTGTGTGTGTGTGTGTGTGTGTGTGTGTGTGTGTGTGTGTTTCTGGGTAGGTATATTTTAATATCTTTTCCACACAATAAAAGACAAACCTCAAACAAGACCCGGAGGGGGGAACAGAGGAGTTCCTGGACCAGGGGAAAGAGCGAGGCTTTAGTCTATGAACAGGGAAGGTGGAAATGGCCCATCTACCTCCCCAGGTGGCCCTCAGAACTCCACCTCATTTTCATGGTTGTTCTACATGTGTACGTGGGAGCCAAGGCAGAGTGTCTACCCCAGGACTCTGGAGCACTGTCTCTTCTCCCAGAGCACCTCTCCCCTCTCAGCCTCCCACCAATGTCACTTCATCCCAGTTCCTCCTATCTCGGGCACACAGGTAGGCTTTACCCCCAAGACTTCCTTGGGCATCCTCCAGAACTCCTGAAGAGGTAAGGGCATGAGTGCGGATGGGTTCCTACTCATGAGTTCAACCCCATCTTTTGGGTCCAGGTGGCTCATACTCCATCGTGTTAAGTGGAGCCATGATTGGCAGATTAGAGAAGTGAGCATTCATATCTTTCATACAGAATGTCACCAAGGACAACTTAGTTTGCAGTGGCACTGGGGAACAGGGACGTAGAGGGAGCTGCAACTATCTCCATTCCACTGTGAGGGAAGGCCAGTCTTGGGATGGCTGGCCTAGGAGGCCTCTGGGGTTCATTCGTGAGAGGTGTGTGTCCTTTGCAAAGCGTTCTCCGTATTGCCGTGTCCATTTGACAGGAGAGAAAACTGAGACGTGATTGTGTGTTTTGTACGCACGTGTATTTTCAGCTTGACAGTAAACATCTTGATCCCCATCAGTTCTGCGGACCAGAAAAGTCAAAGTCTCAGCCTTGGCAATGTCTGCTTGATCACCCACAGTAACTGCTGGTCATTTAATAATGGTCATTTCCAACCTCCTGGCAGAGTCAGTCACAGCCTGGCCCCTTGGGCATGTCCCCAGGCCCAGGACAAGCAAAAAGGTGACTCCAAGCTCCTTCCTTGCATTGGGCTCAGAACCCTGGATAGGCCAGTGAGCCTACGATGTGAATCTAGTGTTTGCAGCTGGCTAATCAGCTGTTGTTAGTTGGGGCAGGGTTTAAAACAGTCTTTTTTAAAACAAAGGGAGAAGGTTTGCTCCGATGGAAGTGCTCCTGGCAGCCATCTTGCGGCCATGAGTGAGGACAGCACAGGAACAAACAAGATGAGCCACAGCAGACATTTAGATGGTGCACTACCTGAAGCCTGGGCTCTGGGCTGTGGTAAGACCAAACACCTCTGTTCACTGTACTAGTTGGTATGAACTGACTGTTCCTTGTACCCAGAAATCTATCATCGGCACATCTGGATAGACACACTCCCCCACTTCTGCACATGTGGATAGACACACTTCCTACTTCTCCCTCAAACTTCTCTCTTCCTGCCAGACCCTGTCAGAGCCAAGTCAGCACACATCGAAAGGGCCAGAAGCACACTAAACGGGTCCCCTGACCGCCACAAACGTCTCTTGTGGTGTCTTAAGATGTTAAAAGCCATGCAGGGCCCTGCGGCCTAGCTTCGTCCTGCTTCCCATTAGGATAAACACATCCCTCAGTGGAGGGACCCAGAACAGCTCCAGAAATAGCTTGCCCACCAGAGAAAGCGCATTTTATCTGACAGGCTTCCCACAGCATGTCATTATCATATAATCTCTTTTATCCACCCCTTTCTCCTGCCTGGAACTCAAATTGCATCTTGAAAATGTCTAAACAGCAGTTTGGTTATCTTCAGAGATTCCATATCAGTTCTGAAATGGGAAAATCAACATCAAAAGCCCAACTTGAGAGAAGTCAGGGCAAGGACTCAGGGGTAGGGGTATCTTAATATTGTTTTCTGGGAAGCAAGAGAGGTCAAAAATACTTGACAATGGATTTAACTTGCAATGTCCAGAAGTTATGCCCTCAGCTTTTGGGCCAGCCACTCGGCAGACTCCACCTGAGCGCCTACGTCTGTGGCACTCTCCTGGCTAGTGGTCCACTGTGAATCTTCCTCCTGGCTTCCTCCTGCCCAGCTGGAGTGGCCATGCATGGTGTAGCTGCACCAGGGAGGGAGGTTGGCTCTAAGATAAATCAGGCATGGCGCAGAAAGGTGTGTCAGGAAAGAAATGAGTGGGGGTGCCCGAGAATGCTGACTGCTGCCACTATTCCTATGAGGTTGCTTAGAGCAGTCAAAGGCAGGCTCAAATGGCATCAAGCTAACTACTTCAGGGAATACAAGCATTCGCACTGGAGGTGCTGAAGACATCTCGGTCCACTGTGTGGCTCATGGCTGAGCTCCACTTAGGGGTCTGGCCCAACGCCTCCGGCCTCCGCGCCCTGACAGGACAGGGCCTTTGTACTCCTTCCCTTTACTGGAAACTTGGTCAGATCCTTCCTGGGCCTGGGTGACAGGGGCCTTAGGGTACGGACTTTCTGTAGTATCCAGAAGCACAGATCTGCAAGAGGGTGAGGCAGGAGGGCACAGACCCCAACACTAGTGAGCTGTTGACACCCACAGCCTCATGAGAGCTGCAGCCCAAGATCTTCGTGGCCCCCTAGCAGAGGCCAAGTCTCTACGGGACTCCAGGCCTAGCTTATTTGGCCACCTACTCTGCTGGTCTGCTGAGGGTCGGACAACTCAGATCTTTGGTGATTTTGTCACCTCTGAACAGACCTGGGGAGCAAGGGGTATAAATTCCTCCCATAGCAGGCAGGATTAAACAGGATGAGCTAGCCCAGGAGGAAAAGCAATATGGATTTTTTGGAAAAGCTGCTGAATGTCTAAGCTCAGAAGGGTGGTTGGAGCGCTCCAGCTTTCTCTAGTTTCCTGTCGTCTTTCTGTGCTGGTGTAGTTACTACCATAATATGCAGCCTTTTGTCAGAACCGCGGCTGGTCGGCATCTCCCCGATGTTTGTGTCCTTCTGTTCCTGGGATCCCTACTCATCAAAATGCATGCACACACTCACACACAATCACACACACACATCACTCACACACACATGCACACACACATCACACATGCACACACAGATCTCTCTCACACACACACATACACACACAGCACTCCAGAGACATATGCAGAAAGAGCAGCTACTTTCAAAGTCAAAATACAGGCGCACAGGTAATTATATTTTCTTCTAGATTTCTGAAATCTAAAAACATGTCTAGGGCTGGAATGTAGCTCAGTGGTTGAGCAATTGCTTAGCAAGTGTAAGACCCAGGACCACACACATGCACACAAGTCGTCACCAACACTACACTTCCAGTTGAGAAAATTTTCAGTCGTCACAATTGAGGGACACAGGGACACTAAAGATCAGTTTCCAGAGACCAAGGTTGGAGAACAGCCATTCTTCTGGAGCCCCCGAGGGTCCTGGGCAGTGGTTCACAAGCAAGAGTGTCTGGGCATGGTGTTCCTGACTCCAACACATGGACTTTGTGTGTGCAAGCCCGTGGACCGTGGCTTCCAGAAGAGCCAATGCCTCTGGTCCAGTCAGATAGGCAACATAAAGTCTGCATTTAATTGCAGACGTTGTAAAAATAATCACAGAGAAGACCACGCTAGCATGAAAACAAGGCAGCCTTCACTTAGTGCCTGAGCCCGGGACATCTTTTGACTGAAATGCTTACAAAGCCGTAAACTGTAAGTCAAAATTTCTTCAAGAACGTGTCTTCTCTCGTTAGGATGATTTTAACTTCTAAGAGTGTTCCCAGCCTTTTCTGGGAAAAGGCGATGTGGGTGGAGATGAAGGAGCTGCGCGGGGAGGGAGGGGGAGGGGCGAGCCGCCTCAGATCCCTCTTAAAGATGTCTTTGTTTTTAATTATCCGTGTCTTGGATGACAGTGAAATCAGCCTCTGTCTCGAGTTTTAAACTCAGATAAAACAAATGCTTTCTTTGCACCATGGCCTTCGCTCTACCTCCCAGACGACGGCCTTTTCCCATTTGAGGATTATTTATTGCTCCGCAGCCATCCTTCATGCTGCTAAAGGATTCTCTGTACTGAAAGAAGCAAAGAGCCCAGGGGAAGCTTCATCCCTCTTCTCTGAGCACTGAGCTGTCTCCTCCCACATCTTCCCAGCAAGCACTCAGACAGGACAGTGTGCAGCAGGGCTCTCAGTGCTGAGCACCTCTGTGCCCTGGACTTAAGGGAAAGACCCTGAGTCTCCTGGTGGCGGCTGCTTGAGCCTGCACCGCTGCAAAGGAGAAAACAAACTCCTTTTAGAAGCACCTGGGAGGGCGCTCAGCTCAGTCCCTTCCAACTTCCCACCCTCAGAGATGTCCAGGAGGTGGCCACCCTGGGGGACTTTAAAATACAAACACACCCAGTGGGCCAGTGCCAACCTCTCCCTGCTCCCCACTCAGGTCCAAAATCAATTCGCACCTTCTCGTGTCTGTCCTATTAATCACCATGTCCCGGGAAACCGCACCAGTCAACTCAGGCCGGTGCACTGGAGCCACAAAACCCCTGTTTTCAGATAGTTTTTTTGAAATTAATTTCATTTCCTGCTCGTATTTTTAATTTTGCTTCCATTACCAGAACACAACTGGGCTGTCCCTCATGAAAGGAGAACTTTAAACTTTATAACTAGACTTTCCCTTTCTTTTATTTTTCTTCAGAAATTTCTAGGCTCTGTTTTACAGGCTGCGTGCCTCCTGTTAGGGACCCTGGAGGAAAAGAGTGACCCACAGCCTCTGCCCTCCTGGCAAGCTGACTCTCACATGCTACCTGACTCCAACCCTGCTCAGGCAGTTCTCAGGGGCCTTGAGATCCTTGCTTCTCAGAGACCAGCCAGCCAGACCTGGTCTCTGGACTGGAATCAGCCCCATCCTCTGTTGTCCTGTTTCCTCTAGTCCCCTTTGGTTGCCTCTTCTTCCCCTAATCTTCTCTGTCTTTTCTTGAATCTCTTTAAAACTAAAATAAAAGAAGGGGCAGGGAATGGCTCTGTTGGTGAATGCTTACCACAAAGCATGAGTTCATGACTGGATTCCCAGAACCAAAGTGAGGAGCTACAGCCAGTGCTTGCCTATAATCCCGGGGCAGGGGAGGCTGACTGCTGGGGCTCAGTTACACAAAATACCAAGATTCGGAGAGAGGGTGTATCTTAAAAAATAAGGTGACTGCCACGTGCGTGTCTTTAATCCCACCACTCAGGAGGCAGAGGCAGGTGGATCTCTATGAGTGCAAGGCCAGCCTGGGCTACAGAGTGAGTTCCAGGGCAGCCAAGGCTACAAGGAGAAACCCTGCCTTGAAAAACCAAAAAGGAAAAGATAAAGAAGGAGGAGCTCAACTGGGAAAGATACCCAGTGCCTGTCTGACGGCTGTGTGAACAGGCACACATGCACACGCAGTAACATGCACACGCATGCGCATGTATACACACCAACACATACATTCAAAAAAATTATAAAACTTTAAAAACAGACAAAAGTATTTTAAATATATAAGGTCTTTATATTAAATTAAATACATTATTATGCTTGCTGGATAGTTTTCCAGGTCTAGCCTGTTAGAAACGACAAATTAGAAAGAAATGAACCAACTTTAAAGGGATATGAAGGAAAGCCGTCAAGTCACACCCAACCGTCTACAGAAAACATGGAAATGCATTTAAAATTAGTCTAAGGAAAGGCTAAATTGTCATTTTAAAGAAAAATAAGCATAATATACAATTAGCTTTACACATCATAACTGCATATAAAAACCCTCAAAACTATTAAAAAAATTAGAGGTAAACAAGAAACACACCAAAATGGCCTTTTCCCATAGGAATTGTCTTTTTCTTTTTTTCTCTCTCTCTCTCTTTTTTTGAAACGAATATTTTCTAATGAAATGTTCGAGTAAACTTCAAAAAGATAAATAAGGAAAGAGGAAGAGAGAAAGAAAGAAGAGAGAGGAAGGCAAATTCAGGTGCAGGGTCATGTGCTGTTGGTCACAAGGCAGGGGAAGAGAAACTGCTGGATTCCCACCCCAGAAGTCAAAATGGCACCCAGCCGCTGCAGGTCAATTTGGAAAAGCCAATTGTTGTACGTGAAGCGGTCTCCTGTCGGCATATCCCCAGATAGTCCGCTGGCAGCTGAAACGATAATTACTGTTAGTTCACTATTTACTCTTCCCAAGCCAGCGCTTTCCTTGCCGCGGCGTCTCTTGGACACCGTGAAGGAGGAGGCTTATCCTTAATCTGCCTATGAAGAACATGGGGCCAAGGGTTCCCACAGAGAGCCCCAAGTTCCTCGGAGGAGAACTGACTGGGTCACACTGGAAGCGTGTGGCCCAGCCTGAACCGGGAAATCACTGTCCTGGATCCGTGTTCGATCGCACTCCCCGTTCTCAGAATGTGAAGCTGCCCTGGGCAGAATGAAGTTTGTTGATGTTCCATAGCCGGCCTGATCCTCCCGCCCAGAAGGGAGCACGCTTCTCACATCCTGCTCTCCCCTGCTTCTTGCTGTGGGCTCCCAGGCCACGACCCCCACCATCTCCATCTGGGGTGCATTGAGGTAAGAGGCCAGAAAACAACCTCCCTGTAAAACCCAAACCAGAACAGATCTCAACCCTGGGCTAACCGAAATCTTCACCCTACCCAAATACGGGACATTCTGCCCAACCACGCAGGAACTGAAGTCTCTCAGAAAAATTCCTTTTGAAGCGTTGGGAACCAGAACCAAATGGATATAGCACTTTCTCACTCCAGGGACTCTGCTTTTGGCCTCCAGTGGAGTATGGGTGGAAAACAGAACGCCTGGGTTAGGAAGGAAGCCTCGCTCACTGAGCATGGGCGTGCACCCCTCCATTGGAAGCTCGATCGGGGTATCTGAGACTCCTGTGGGGGTAGGGATCACAGAGACCCAAGCTAGAGCCACCAGACCTCTATGGCACTGGTGAAAACAGATAATGTCTGTGTTTGGTGTAAATTGTTGCATGGTTAAGAATACTAACTTGAAGAAATAGCATGGAAAAATTTACACACACACATACACTTATCAGAAAGGTAGGAGTTTAGAATCTACCAGCTGGATACAGTGAAGGTAAGGCAGACACGACTACATTGTGTCAACCCTTGGGATGGTACCCAGAAACATCAGCATATAATTTGAGCCCACAGTTTAATTCATCTGTCATTTTCCAACTCAAATGTCCTTCCCTCCACTGAGCCCACACGCTCCCACAGTAGAAATAGTCCCCAATCTAACCTGGCCCAAAAGGACAGCCTTACTTCTCCATAACAGTGAGTCCTGCTGCTTGTGTGGCCAGCGCCCCCTGTGGGCAGTTTGAGGAACAGCATTCTGCCTAGACACCACCACCACCACCACCACCACCACCCACTCTCTCCCCTCCTGCTCCCACGTGGTGCTTGGGAATGGATGAATGGATGGGTCAATGAATGCATTCCTCAGGTTGTTTTCCCTTATGAGCCTGTTTTCTCGGGTTGGATTTCCACAGATGGGCTAAAAAGGAGTCAAAACTCTTACTTCCGTCAGACAGTACTCTGTGGGGACCATCAGGCACAGATATCATCTGTGGAGAGTCTAAGGCTAATGAGAATCTAGGAGGAGAATCACAGCTCTGGGGGCGTTGTGGGACAGTTCAGATGAGCTGATCCCTGCAAGAACGCTTTGGACTTCCATCTGAAGGGTGTCTTCTATTGACGTTCTAGAAACCGACAGATTTCTAGATGCCCCAACCTGCCCCATCCCTGTCTCACTCAGTGATATGAATGTCGGTAGCTCCACCTTCTTCCGGGAGTCCCTTGAGTACCAGGCTCCTCTCTATGAATGAAAATCCCAAGGTTCAGAGAGGCGTCTCCGGGTCACACAGCTGCCACGGGGAGGCCTGGGGTTTATAGCCAGGGCCTTATTCTGCTGTTCCTAAAGTTTCTCTGCAGTGGCCATGGGATGTATGTGACTGGACTCCAGTGGTATCCCTGACATGACTGGGGCTTCCAGTTAGGAAATCCTGGAGGATAGAGAGAGAGGGATGAATGGATGGGTGGACAGACAGACAGATGGACACACAGTGGGTAAGTGAGTTGATGGACAAATGGTGAGAGAAGAAAGTGAATCTCTGCCTTCAGATTCTCAGATTCTCCTGGGTGTTTTTTCGTTTGTCTGTTTGTTTGTTTTTTCCGTGCCAGTGGCTGTCACACGCTGAATCACATTGACAAACCCTGATCTGGAGAACAGTAAATTCAGGAAAGGCTGTCCTGTCTCTATGGGTGAACTGTGATTCCCCCCTAGTATACTGAAGCCCTCACTTCCGGCTGTCCTCTCTCTGTGGGTGAACTGTGATCACCCTAGTATACTGAAGCCCTCACCTCCGACTGTCCTCTGTGGGTGAACTGTGATTCCCCGCTAGTATACTGAAGCCCTCACCTCCGGCTATCCTCTCTCTGTGGGTGAACTGTGATCACCCTAGTATACTGAAGCCCTCACCTCCGACTGTCCTCTGTGGGTGAACTGTGATTCCCCGCTAGTATACTGAAGCCCTCACCTCCGGCTATCCTCTCTCTGTGGATGAACTGTGATCCCCCCCCCCCCCAGTATACTGAAGCCCTCACCTCCGGCTGTCCTCTCTCTGTGGGTGAACTGTGATTCCCCCCTAGTATACTGAAGCCCTCACCTCCGGCTGTCCTCTCTCTGTGGGTGAACTGTGATCCCCCCCCCAGTATACTGAAGCCCTCACCTCCAGCTGTCTTCTCTCTGTGGGTGAACTGTGATCACCCTAGTATACTGAAGCCCTCACCTCCGGCTGTCTTCTCTCTGTGGGTGAACTGTGATCACCCTAGTATACTGAAGCCCTCACCTCCGACTGTCCTCTGTGGGTGAACTGTGATTCCCCGCTAGTATACTGAAGCCCTCACCTCCGGCTATCCTCTCTCTGTGGGTGAACTGTGATCACCCTAGTATACTGAAGCCCTCACCTCTGACTGTCCTCTCTCTGTGGGTGAACTGCGTTCTCTCCTAGTGTACTGAAGCCTCCATCTGCAGAACCTCTAGCATAGCATCCTATTTGGCCATGAATGGGATCGTTGCAGATATAGTCAGTTAAGATGAACCCCTAACACAATAAGATTGGTGTACTAATCAACAGGGATATTTACACACACACAAACACACACACACACAATGTGAAGCTGAACTCTGTAGGTCAGAGAACATCAGTGGTCAACAACGAAGCACCAGCAGAGAGGAGAGAGGAGTGGAAGGTTTCCTCCCAGCTGCGTCAGCCAGCTCTGCCAACACTTTGACACTTTGGCCTTGTCCCTCCAGCCCCCGAGCTATAGGCCATAAGCTGCTGCTGCTGAAGCTACCTGGCTGGTGGCCCTTGGTTAAGGAAGCCCCAGCTGACAGATGGTCTCTTTCTTTCCAGAAATATGAGGTGAAAGGCACGTGTGAATGGAATTCTAAACCCACCCCACGTCTCCAATTCCTACCTTTAGCTTCTGTGGGCACCCAAATTAGAGACCCACGAGTCAGGAAGCACCAGAATGGCAGGAGACATAATGGTGCTGACTGATGCCGACCGGCACCTGACTTGGTTTTTATCTGAATTTCCTTGTATTGGACACAAGATTTCTTAGCTCAAACCACTGCTCTCCCGGGGTCTTCAGTGCTTATTAACTTGTTTACTTCCAAGGCATATCTAACAAAATCTGAAGCCAGAGCTCTGGAAATCTGGTGGGAACACACTTTCTCCAGTGTCTGACTCTGTGACTGAGCCACGCTTGAAACCTGATCTGTGATCCATGAACACTGGTCCAGGGGACGACTTCAGTAGGGGAATGATGGAAACCTGAGGGTGGCCCCCAGAACCCACAGTCCATCCCAGGATACGAGATGGACAAGTATCACACCGTAAAGATTCCCACCGCAATCCCTTCAGGCAAGCATGCCTGAGAAGCCTCAGCAATGGCCTGATGGAGGACAACAGCTGGGGCGGGGAGCTGGAGAGAGAAGGAGACGTTTAGAGAAGTCAAGAAAATGAGGGCAGAGAAATCCGTCAAGGGCTTGGAAGCCAGCCTCTGCCAAGTCAAGGGGAACTTGAAACTCAAGTCCCCAGATCACAGCTACATTTAGAGCTGGGCTTCTTGGAGGGTTTGAAACCGGGCCAAATTGCCTATTTTGGGGGGTTCAAACTTCTGGATATATTTGAAGCTACAAACACAGTATTTCTAAACAGAGGAACCAAAAGTAGAGGAAACAGCTGGGTGAGGTTCCTCTCCCATCGTTAATGCCCTCCGTTCTGAGCAGGCCCTGTCCCCACCTTGAGGTCTTTGGGTCCCACTCACAGTCAGGAGCAAGGCGGTGGGGTGGGGTTACCCACGACTTCCTGTGGGCTGAATGCGTGAGAGTCCCAACCATGCCCTTAGACTTCATCAGGAGTCTAAACCACACACAGGTACAAAGGAACAAGGCCACACCTGCAGGATGGAGTCACATCACAGATGAAGAAGCTCACAGCACCAGGGGTGACTGCTGACATACCTGGTTGGTACCCTTCTCCCCACAAGGTGACTAAATCCTTAACAGAGAACAGAGAAATTGGGCAACTTGACAGTGCTCTTCCTGGCTGCAGTTGGTTTGGCCTTGTAGAACCCGCACATAGATAAGTGAGAGGGGCTGTGACCAGAAATTACCAACGGTGACAATCTGTGTGATGTATGCTCCCCAGGCTGTCCCACATCCTCAGAAGCGATGTCTCTGAGACATGATACAGAGGAGAGGGTGGACTCCAGAGGGTCCACCAGGGCTGGCCTGGGACCAGCAGAACCTCTCTCTCCTACTTCAGTGTCTTTCAGAACACAGAGCATCCAGGGAAATGAAACAGAGGGGCTGGAAAATCAGATATAACAGAGCCAAAATAAGAGATTAAAGATGGCTTGGAAGGCCCATAACCACCCCTGCAGCAGTTAACTCTCCTTAGTACCTTAAAGGCTGCTTTCAGGGGAGCACACAATTTGGGGGTGCAGTAAAAGTCATATCCTCCTTTTTCCAGCTCACCAAGGCAACAAAGGCCTTGAGGAATCAACCAAGTCAATAGAGTCAGAAGATCACACCCATGTACCTACCATTTATACAGTCAGGTAACTAACTGGCTTGGCCATTTCTTCCCAGAGGATGGGTCCACTCAGAAATCAAATCCCTAAGATACAGAGTCAGTGGAGAGCTGAGAGACTTGAACCATGCAACCATGCCTCTGCTTGTTGTGGGGTGTGTGTGTGTGTGTGTGTTGCTCGCATGCAAGTGGAAGTCATAGGACAACCTTCTGGGAGTCAGTTCTCTCCTCCCATTTGAGTCCCAGGGGTTGAAGTGAGGTCATGGAGCTTGGAGGCCATCTTGCCAGTCCCTCTGATTCCTTTACCTGTAATGTTAAGGAGCTGAATTCTCTGAGCTCTGCAGCCCTTTCTTTCTCATATCTCTGCTTCCTTCCTTCTTTCTCCATCTAACTTACAAGTGGCAGAAATTGCCCGCAGCTCTAGAGTCTGGGACACCTACGATCGAGCCCTGAGGGGCTGGCACCTGGCAAGTTTGCTTCCCCGCTGATGGCAACCCCTCACCACAGCCTCACATGTGCGAAGGGCCCAGGGGTCTGTCCAGGAAAGGTAACGCCTTTCCCTGGGACTGCAGCTTCACTGATGGCCTTTATCCTCTGTGACTGAGAAATATTTGCAAAATCAGGCAATGGTGTGTGAAACAAACCCACTGTGGTACCCTCAAGCAGGAAGAGTCAGGCTCCAGCCACTGCGGCCATTTTCACAGGCTCCTGGATCCCAGGCCACAACTTTTTACGCCCCTGTCAGAAAACAGAGTGGTCTTGCTTTTAATTTTTAGGCACTCCAATACATTCTAAATTTTTTTTAAAAAAAAAACATCATTTTTTTTTATCAATTTCTACTTCCGTCTCCACGGCTGCCCTGGAGCATCAGCGGACAGCGAAAGGACAAGGACAGTGTGCCCATGGGGACAGGCTCATCCAGGACTCTTGCACTCATAGGGGGCAGTGTGGGCTCAGTGTAGTCTTCTGTCACTTGTACGTGTGATAGCAACCCCATACCTCAGCCACTCGGACCGACAGTTACGGCTTTGTGCCGCAAGAGCCCGTGCTGAAGGAGCTGTACCTTCTGGGGTGTGCCTTCCTTGCAGCAGAGGGAAAGGTACAACAGCCAGCCTAAGAGTGCTTCAGGAGTGGTGTCTTAGCCTTCCAGGAGCCAAGCGTTTTCTTTCCCCCTTAACTTCTATTTCTTACTGTAGGCTGAGGATCAGAGCAGGCACGCGCCACAGCACACGCATGAGGTCAGAGGACAATTTGTGGGAATTGGTTCTCTCCTTCCTGGGGTCCTGGGGATTTAACTCAGGTCTCTGGGTTTGGTGGCAAGCATCTTTACCTCGGAGACATCTCGTCAAACCTAGGAGCTAAGTTTTCTTAGCTGGTTCCCTCCTGGGAACTAAACCTTTCTCCTATGGAATCAGCTGGTGAATTATCCATGTAGCTTCCCCACAGGCAAGAGTTTGGTGTTGCAGGATATTTGATCCCACTGGGATACCCGAGACCGTGTTAATAAAATTAGCCTTGACTCAGGGGGCGGGGGCGGGGGCGGCGACTAGTTGACAAGAGTTAGTCATAGAGAGTCTGGAGGACCTAGGATAGAAAGAGTGGCCCAGGAAGGAGTAGGGAGGGACTTAGAGATTTGTTGACTTTTCGTCTTTTCTTTGGGGTCTAGGAAGTGTGGAGAGAAGGTCAGCTGGCCACTCCTCCACTGCTTCTTTGATTTATCAGGTTTTCACCCCAATATCTGACTCCTGAGTCTTAGTGGCAATAGAACAACTTAGATAAACACAATAGTCCGGGAACAAGAAACCTACAGCTGGTACAGGACATACTGATTCACTAAGAGGGTGTGGGTGACTTTTTCGATTCCTCCTTGGGGGACTACGCGCTCTATGTCACAGCTATGCACCAACAAGACTTTACTGACCAACACATCAAAATAGATTTGACTATTTTGTCAACTCCTTGCTTCTTGTCTGTCTTAACACATAACTTTGTCCCCATGCTTGGCCCATCGCTGTCATCTCCAGCATCACCTTTTGAAGACTCTTGCTGGATCCAGCCTGGGACTTTCATCTGAATTGTATTGGTCCACACCATATCATGTGATTATCTCTATCAAAGACATACACACCAAAACAGAATTACAATGTTTAGAATATCAAATAAACCCATGATTTATTGGGGAGCAGGCGGAAAACCCAAAGGATAGATGGGACACCGAGCAGGCAATGAGCAGTGTGTTCTATGGGCTGGGACTACATCGCGCTCACGCTATGAATCCTGGCACCCATTAGAGCACTGGACACGGGGGGGGGGGGGGGGGGAAGAGGAGGGGGAGGGGGAGGAGAAGGAAGAGGAGGGGGAGGGAGAGGAAGAGGATGGTAACCACTGATGAGGACTGCATAGGTGAATCAGGGTCTGAGCTGGTTTGGCTTCAACTCACTTGCTTAAAAGTAACCCAGGGAAGCCACAGTACCATTGTTTTTCCATGGTCATTGTTCAAACATTGTATCGATGAAGTAAAGCAACTTGTTCAAGGTCGCTGGTAGGCTGTGGTGGCTGAGGTTCAGACCCGCACCTAGCCTCACGGCCAGGATATCTATGGGAAGACGGGGGCTGAGGCAGCCCCTGGCAGCCCTGCTACGCTGCAGACTCTGGTAGCTATTGCTTTTGCCCAAACTGAAATAAGGTTCCCTGTGGCTTCCTCCTCCTACCCAAGCCTGGGCTCCAGTTACCGTCCTTTCCAATTTCTCTCTTTCCGTTATGCTGACCATAGTTTCCGAAACAGAAATCAGGGCACATTTGTCTGGCACCCGTCCGACACATGGTCTCCCAAACCAGCGTGCTGTTTGAAATTAAGATTTCTTTGGAAAATTTTGGGATGTGCAGCGGCCATATCAGGGTGGCCCTGAACTAGGGATGTGGGTCCCACACAGCCAAGACACAGAACCGGAGCCACCATCCCTGATCTAGGACGGAAGTTACAGGGCTGGGAAATGCTTGCTGCTGCCTCAGCGGAAACCAGGGCATTCTCTGTGAGACACCCTGGGTCTCCTCAGCCTCTCTCTGCTCTACTCTGACCTGTGGACGCTATGGCTAATCTTGAGCAGAAATCTGACAATTTGGGGACACACTTTTAAATTCCATTTGATGAATTTGTTCACAGAGTGAACAAGATGTGATCCCAATCCCCTAGAGAACACACTGTTCACTGTCTGCTGGACTCTGATCTTTCCTGTTCTCCCTCTGCAAGCCAATCAATCACAGGTTTATTTGATATCCTTCTAGAACTTGTGTCACCAATTTGTGTGTGTGTGTGTGTGTGTGTGTGTGTGTGTGTGTGTGTGTGTGTGTGTTAGAGGCAATCACATGTCATGGTTTGGGTCAATAAGATGCCAATGGAAGCCATTAGTCATAGGAAACTTTCCTGCAAGTAGATCTTATTTGTCTCCTTTTCTTCCTTTTTTAAAATCACTCTTTTCCCTCCAGGTACGTACGCACTTCTCTTTTACAACTGATAGGTGACACTTGCCAGTCCCCACAAGGTCCACTGCCAGCCCAAGTCTGAAGACCTCCAGTCAGTGATGTCTCTTTGTCTTGTCTGCCTTTGACCCTGCCAGAGAGGCCAGAGATGGTGCCGTTTAATCAGGTGGTGGTAGCCTGCAGCAGGGGACTTGGAGGGAGCAATGAAGCCATACCTGTCCCCTTATTCTCTCAGTCTCCACTGCCCATCATCAGTATCCCAGCATTGCATCCTGCCTCCAGCAGAGGGCCAGAGACCGATTCATGCTCCATACCGGAAGTTTGTGTCGCTGTAGGTACCCAGTCAAACAAGTCATCAATCTATAGGTGGTGAGGTCATCCAACCCAGAGCCGGAGTTAGGAGGTCCTAACCCTTGCCAAGTCTAGGAGAAGAGAGATAAGAGGTTCCCACCCCAGTCCACAAGCAAGAACCTTACACGTGCCCAAGTCCCTGCTTGCCCCAGGGATGCTATGTCAGCTCCCAGAGCTCAGACACCGTGTATCCACTTACTGCCTAAAGGTCTCTAAAGGACTCAGATTGGGAGGTGATGGCTAAAAGAAGCTCAGATCAACTCACATGTGTTGGAGGACTTCCTTGAAATCCTACAGTCAAGGGACTTAATGAGGAATGAGGCATAACCATGATCCTAAATGGCCAATTGAAATAAGACACTGACCTCTCAACCTTTACAAACCCATCACCCATGGTGCTTTGGGTGCAGCTCCAGGGGTCACTTTTTATATGGTATCCCTCAGGGCTGACTCCAGAGGTACCTCCTCCATGGCATACATACATACAATGGCTCATATTGGTGCCTTCTGTACAGTCTGCTGAGGTGCTCACTTTAACTACCAGCACCTGACTAGCAGAGGGGGAAAGGATTCACTCCCCTTCTTCAAAACCCTTAACCAAGCCCAGTTTAACTTACTCTCTCGTGACCCAAAGCAGAGCTGGTCATTGTTCCAGCCAGCCTGCGAGCTCTCTCTAGAAGCGTTCTGCACTGGGGACCAAGTACACTATTTTGTTTCCCAAATCAGTCTTGGCGATTCCGAGATTGAGGGGTGGGGAATGCCAGCCGTGGCGGTATATACTTGTAATCTCAGAACTCAGAGGGCTGAGGCAGGAGGAGCCTCAAGTTCCCGGGCAGCCCCAGCTACATAGGGAGACCATCTCCAAACAAAATAAAACAAACAACAAAAGAAAGAGGAACCTTTGCACATTACACCAGGATACCAGGTGCAAACCATAACTGCCCCAGATAAGCAGAGCAGGTGGTTCCCCAATCTACGCTCCTTCTATTTCCCCCTCTGGACCTAGCCCAGAGTGTTTCCCGTACGACATGTTGAAAAACACAGAATGTTTCAGCACTTGCTGGACATACTTCCCTTTTACCCATGGCGCCAACTTCTGAAACTACCATTGTTTGAGAGTAACCTACTTTTCAGAGTCAAAGTTGTGGTTTCATTAATCTCCCTCAGGCTTCGAGTTAATTTCTCCAGTGGGCAAAGAAAACCCAGGTCACTGATATCTTTATCAGCTGGGAGCATGAGAAAATGGTGAGCAAAGAGCCTTCCATCTTGGAATGTGTCTAACGCATTGCTTACTGGGCCTTGTTTCTCGTTCTGGGCTTGGGAGAGATGTGGCCCTATAGAGCATGGTACATGTACCATGAGCTATCAGGAGGCAAATGGGGAGATTACTTCCTTAAACACTGTGCACACTTTAAATCCACACTCAGATGGCCAAGACCACCTTGGTCAAGTCAGTGGAAGTGGTCCTTACTAATTCATAATTTCTCCAGGAACCTGCTGCTCAAGACCATCCCCCATGCCCTCTCCACGAATTGAAGCTGTAGCTGTTTCTCTCCACCGTTTGTCTCTGCAGCAAAGGTGGCTGGTGCTGCAAGCCCACATCACTGCCTAGCCCCTGCCACAGGAAAAGCCCGCCTGGTTCCCAGGCCCTCCTGGAGCACACTTCCCAACAGGAAACAGAAAATGATGAGGCAAAATTATATCATGTGCTACATGAAAGCCCAGCAGGCATAAATATGGCAGGAAAGTCAGAATAAGTGCCTGGTTATGGTGTTAAAGATGGTGGTCGGGGTGGCTCTCAGTGACTTGTGATTTGAACCGGGAATAATTTAATATAAACTTTCCTGTGAACTTGTCAAACCAGACTTCTCAGTGGGGAGGCACCTCCAGATGCTGGAAGAGCAATGGGGAGATGCTGGAGGACCCCCCGGTTTCAGCATTCACAGACTCCCCACAGCCAAGCGCAGGGCACTGCCTGTCCACCAGGTTCAGCCTCAATGAAACCGGAAGAGACTTCAGAACCTTGTCCCGTGCCTTAGGCACCGGTGATGAACTGTATAAAATGGGTTGCCCTGTCTAGTCAGCTGTTTGTTTTGATAGGAGCCCTCATGATCCCAACACATTTCCCCCAAGGAGGTTTCTATTTCAGGCTAAAGGAAAGCTGGGCATATTGGAGCTCTTCCAATTACATCCTACGTAAGTGGACACTTCTCTGCTGAGCCACAAAGCGCGGAGGACAGAGGCCAAACCCATCAGTAGTTAGAAACCAGTGTTCTGGTTTTGTTTGTGACTCGCATACAGACTAAGGACTTGAAGCTAGACCTCCCGTCATCCTGCGGCTGGAGTCTGTGGGACGGTTCCCACCACCGAGCCCATCGAAAATGACCGACTGAGAACAGTACCAGGAGATTCTTGGGAGTCTGGGGGGTGTCTTTAGGAGGTCAGAGCACACGCTTACAGGCTTCCTAGTCCTTGAAACATCTAAAGGGAAAGGGGACAAAGGAAATCCATGGAAAGGGTTCAGTATCAGGATTCTGGTCAGCAAGGACAGCGGCTCCTGGCTCTTCCCATCAGCTGTCTTCACAGCTGTTTTTATTTTGCCAGATGTGCAGGAATTTGAATGCTGATTAGAACCTGAGCCTCGGTTTGAGGCTTCAAACAGGACTTGCCCTCCCTAATTAGGGGGTGCAACTCACCAGCTGCTTGGCAAGCAGCATGTGGTCCCCACTTGCCTGACTGCAAAGGCATCCAAGGACCCACCTCCCTGCCTGAGCCAAGGCTGCCAGGCCAGTGCCTCCTACTCCGCCATCCCAAGGGCCTAACGCAGGACCCCAGGGCTAGACCACCTCAGCTCCTCTGGCAGCACCTCCCCTTTCCTGCCTCAGATACCCCAAATACCAGAACGTTTCTGAACTTTCCTGTGTCCCTCCAACCTTTCCAGGAAGGAAGGTGGGTGAATAGCTGTATATTCTGTATACTATTCTATATGTTTCACAGAGGGTAAGTTCACTTTCTTCCCCTGGCACAGAGATAAGATACAAAGGTCAAGTTGAAACCAAAGTGCTCTGCAGTAGAGAGAAGTCTTCTCCTGGAACTTGAGAAGAACCTGCTGCAGGAACAAGCCTGGGAGAGAGAGCAGAACCCCAGAAAGGTGCAGAAATCTTCGCAGCATCTCGGAATCCACAGACTAGCTGGGCTTTGCTGCCTGACCAAAGTCCTGGGCACAGCTTCCTGGTACACATCTTGGGCTACATTACGTAAGCAGCTAGGACAATCTGCACATGGGGTCGCCAAGCCAGAAGCAGGTGCACTAAGCTATGGTCCCTGCAGGACTGGCCTCCTGCTGATTACTCTATGTCAGGTAACTCAGGCCTCTCACGGAGAGGGAGACATTTCGGGATACACCCCAGCCCTGCTCCTCTGCTGGTCTACAAGATGTCTCCACTCTTGATTTTCCCTCGGTCTCCCATCTTGGCCCAGGTTCTAATCCCTTCTGATAAAAAAAAAATCGGGATATCAGCAACCTCTTTGAGATGTGAAGGGAGCTTGGAATGTCCAGGGTCTGAGAGGGCGCTGACAAAGAACACGGGTACTCCCGGCATTTCTAGATGCACGCCATCTATCCCAATCAAAATTGAAACTGAGGCCATTGCCCTCCACTGGGCTATAGTCTGCGGTGAGTCAGATAAAGCAGGATGGCAGAGAAATCTTCCTCACCCTCCGCTGTCCCTCCCCACCATGGTCCTTTGCCTGCTGCACCTGGGCAGACTCCCATCAGGAGGTCCCTCTTTTTCTCCTCCTCCTCATTGCCTTGCCGTGGCCAGTCCTTGTAGTTTCTCTTCCTCTGTCTGCCCTCAGATCTCCCCACAACCCTCAGCCCTCCTCACTGGCCTCTTTCATTCTATCTTTATCCACAGTTGCTGACTTTCACTTCCGGGTATTCTCTGCTCCCTCCTTGCCTCCAAACCCCCGTTCCTGGGTGTTGGTAACTGGTCCCTTTCTTGCTCAAGTTCCATCCCAAGGCCACATGAGGTTGGTAAGAGCCAACCTTGGTTCAGAGGGAGATGAGGGGAAACCAGGAAGGTTCCTATGGTTACTGCAGTAGTGAGAAGTTGAACCAGCCTCGGACCAGGAATTCCCCATCGCCTCAAGGCCTTCCATCTGTAAACAGGACTAGAACTGTTGGAGAGGCAAGTCAAGAGTCAAGGTCACTGAATCGTGTGATGGGGAGGGGTCACTTTCTCTCCACCAACATTTGAAAATAATGAAATTCCAATAAAGAACTAGTATATGTTTTTGAACTGTTATCTGATTCAAAATTTCACATTGAAAAATCCAGCCGGGTGGTGGTGGCGCACGCCTTTAATCCCAGCACTAGGGAGGCAGAGGCAGGCGGATCTCTGTGAGTTCGAGACCAGTCTGGTCTACAAGAGCTAGTTCCAGGACAGGCTCCAAAACCACAGAGAAACCCTGTCTCGAAAAAACCAAAAAAAGAAAAAAAAAGAAAAAAAGAAAAATCCAGACAACTCCAGAAAGGGGGAGAAATGAGGATCCCAACATACTGTCCCACCAGACACCAACAGCTGCTTGCTGGTTTGCGGCACAATACTGGAACATAAGTAGATCAACAGGGGCACAAGGGGAGAAGGAGCAGAGTGGTCCCCGGGAGGAAGGTAGGCTTCTGGCATGATGTAAATGGGATTATCTAGCTCTTGAGGGTGCTGAGACAGAGGAGGAGTTCAATATTATCCTCAGCTACCTAACAACTCCCTGTGGTAGATGAGATCCTCTCTCAAAACAGAAAATAAATATTTTTATTACTTTAAATATTTCAGGGTATGTTAACTGTACAAAGCAAGTGGTTTCACCATGACATTTCCACCCATATAATAGGGTTTGCTTTCACGACCCCCACCCCACGATTGCCATGTCCTTCCTCTCCACACACCCCCTTTCCTTCCACAACCCTAGCCTGTTCTTCTTCGATACTAAGAGGTGGAAATCTAATATAAATTTGATACATATAGCCAATGTCAATTTGTGGTAATGGAGAAAACATGGAATTTGAGGGACAGATTAACATCCTCAGAAATGATAACTCTCTGGAGGGGAAAGGACTATATCCAGAGATGCACTGGAATGTCTCGGCACCACGCTAGGTGAAAAAAAAATATGAACCCAATTAGAAAACTCAAAATTGATTTTAAAAAAAGAGGGAGATAATACTATTAAAGTTCTAAAAAGAAAGAAAGAAAGAAAGAAAGAAAGAAAGAGGGAGGGAGGGAGGGAGGGAGGGGAAGAGATCTCTCTCAGTCTCTAGAGGAATATCCAGGTTATCAAAAACGGGTGATTTTAATACTGGGAAAATAAAAAATTACTTATGTCAGCCCCCAAAAAACAACAACAATATTCAAAGCATTCTTAGGAAAGTTGTGTTTGTTTTGTTTTTAGTTTTTTGTTTTTTGGGTTTTTGTTTGTTTATGTGCTTGGGCCAGGGTGGATGGGGGAACTATACCTGTGCATGCAGTACCTACAGAGACCAGAAGAGGGCACAAGACTCCCGTGGAGTTAGGTGGTTGTGAGCCCTGAAAGTGGGTGCTGGGAAGCTAGCTTGAGTCCTCTGGAAGGGCAGCTAGTGTTAATAACACCTAGATATCTCTCCAAACCAAAGGAGAGTATTTTTATAGACTAAATAAACATCAAATGGGAGGAACTGCTGTTGTCTCTTAACTCTTGATTAAGATTTAGAGGGTCTCTCTAGTAGATAATAGGGCAAAGATGAACAACACAATACAGAAACTGGCAAATGATAGGAATAGGTTATTTATGTAAAAAATTCAGATTTCTTTCCAAAACATTTGAGAATATGTACAGCCTCAGTTATGGCATAAACAATATAAGTTAAAGGGCTAGAAAGTGGCTCAGCAGTTAAGAATACGTACTACTGGGGCTGGAGAGATGGCTCAGTGGTTAAGAGCACTGAGTGTTTGATATAGGACGGTCTTCTGTCTATGTGTTACTTTCATTGGCCAAATAAAGAAACTGCCTTGGCCTTTTGATAGGCCAGCCTTTAGGTGGGTAGAGTAGACAGAACAAAATCAGGCAGACGCCATGATTCTCTGACCCGAGATGGACACAGGTTAGGATCTTTCCCGATAAGCCACCACCTCGTGGTGCTACATAGATTACTAAATATGGGTTAAAGCAAGATATGAGAATTAGCCAATAAGAGGCTGGAACTAATGGGCCAGGCAGTGTTTAAATGAATACAGTTTCCGTGTAATTATTCTGGGGCTAAGCTAGCCGTGCGGGAGCCGGGCAGGACGAAAAGCAGGCCTGCTCGCCTCATCACTACAACTGTTCTTCCACAGGTCCTGAATTCAACTCCCAGCAACCGCATGGTGTCTCACAACCAGCTGTAATGAGATCTGGTGCTCTCTTCTGGGGTGCAGGTACGCATGCAGGCAGAACACCGTATACATAATAAATAAATAAATCTTTTAAAAAAAAGAATATGTACTGCTCTTTCAGAGGACCTGAGTTCAGTTCCCAGTACCCACCTTGGGCAGCTCACAACTGCCTGTGACTGCAGTTATAAGGATCTGAAGCCCTCTTCTGGCCTAAAGTCACCAGAACACGGTGTCACACAGCATACCTCTCCCATTGCACACACGGCGTACATACCTCTCCCATTGCACACACGGCGTACATACCTCTCCCATTGCACACACGGCGTACATACCTCTCCCATTGCACACACACATAATTTTTTAAAAAATTTTAAGTAAATAATGAATGAAAATCTTCAATCAGAATGACAAGCCTGAAAGTTTGAACGCAAATACATTTCATTGTTGGGACTGCGGGGGATTTATTTATATATTGCTAAGAGGAAACTCCATAAACCCTTTTAGAGGCCAACTTCGTATCAACCAACTACTGAAGTGTGAGCCTATGCAGGGAGCGAGGGAACTAGGAGCTGAGGCAGCAGAGGCAGCTCGACAAATGGCTAGCATTCCTCTTCAAAGCACCATCCGTGCTCAGCTGAAAATGAGGGTGAAGAGCAGCTCCTGTCTCCAGCAGACCATGAAGCTCCACGTGAATGATGGGAGCCCTTGCCAGGAGCCACTCCCTCCGGCCCCTATCTCAAACATCGCCCTGAGCTTGGGGCTTCACACAATAGCCTTTGATGGACTGTAAGAAGGTAAATAGGAAAAAGCATGTGGTTAGCAATTTCCTCCTTGCTTGACACAAGCAGGTGACATGCAATGCACAGGTCTGAGGTTGGCGTCTTCCTGAAGTTTACACATGCCTCGCAGTGGAAGCCTCAGAGGATTAACACTTAAGGCACCTGGTTCTTCCTTCTCTCTGGTGCTCACCCGACCCTCCAAGGCATTGCTTCCTGTCCCAGCTTTACTGAGAGCTTTCCTACCCTTTCCTCTAGACTCTACTCCATTCTTCATGCTTCGGGAAGGCACTCTGGGGAAGACGCTAACCTTGGGCTGCTTCAACCAAGAACCACGATGACCCTCCAGTTCTCCAGTAACACTCTGGCCCAGCAATGCCATTTTCTGCACGTACCCTTGAGTGTATAGACAAAACAACCATGTGTGGATGTTCCTGGACATCTATTAATGGGAAATTGATCGAGAAAAACCATGGCACATCTTTCCAGTAAAATATTTTGAAAGTAGCTTAGGAGCTGGAGGCGTGATTCGGTGGTTAGGGGCATTTGTTGCTCTTACAGAGGGTTAGTATTTGGTTCTCCTCTCTCCCCCTCTCCATCTCTCCATTTCTTCTCTCCTCTCACAAATAAAAGTTTAAAGATATCCTGCAATATACTGTGGCAGACTTTCTTAAAAAAAGAAAGACTAAAGTACAAAAGTAAAGCATGTCTCAATTGTCTTGCAAATTCATAAGTAGATTCTGTATGGGAACAATGAGCAGCAAAGGCTCCCTGTGAGGTAAGGGGATGGGGGGGAGCCTTTCAAGCTACACAGCCTCTGGATGTCTTGACATAATGGGCAAGAGAAGAAGGAGGGGGGGGGGAGATCTACTCAGGATAAATTTAAAGCAGCCCAGAGGAGAGAAACAGAACCATCACTTAAGTGACTTAACCATAAAGGAAGTGGCTGGTGAGTAGGCCTGTCCCAAAGAGGACCACAGAGGCTGGTTGGGCAATGACAGCCTAATTAGGTGGGTGGTGGAAGGGTGTGCTGGCTTGGAAACTCCATTCCACAGTTTGGCACTCTGCACAAAATTGTAATATTTCAGCCACTCACTTCCTGTCCTGAGAACACCTAGGACCATGCTCATGAGGTCATACCTAGGACCATGCACATGAGGTCACACCTAGGACCATGTACATGAGGTCACACCTAGGACCATGCACAAGAGGTCACACATAGGACCATGTACATGAGGTCACACCTAGGACCATGTACATGAGGTCACATCTAGGACCACACACCTGAGGTCACACCTAGGACCATGTACATGAGGTCACACCTAGGACCACACACCTGAGGTCACACCTAGGACCATGTACATAAGGTCACACCTAGGACCATCTACATGAAGTCACACCTAGGACCACACACCTGAGGTCACACCTAGGACCATGTACATGAGGTCACACCTAGGACCATGTTCATGAGGTCACACCTAGGACCATACACCTGAGGTCACACCTAGGACCATGCACATGAGGTCACACCTAGGACCATGTACATGAGGTCACACCTAGGACCATGTACATGAGGTCACACCTAGGACCATGTACATGAGGTCACACCTAAGACCATGTATATGAGATCACACCTAGGACCATGCTCATGAGGTTACACCTAGGACCATACACATGAGGTCACACCTAGGACCATACACATGAGGTCACACCTAGGACCATGTGTATGAGGTCATACTTAGGACCATGCACATGAGGTCCCAGAGTGACAATGAGTGGTCCTGCCTCCCTAACACAGGGCACTCCTCCCACTTAACTTCAAAGGTTCCTAAATCTGCCCTGAGACTGAGAATGGGAAGATGGAGCTTACGTCCCTAAGGCCTTGTCTTCGTTCCTTCCTTCTATCCCACTCAACCTATTTTTCTCTCAGGCTCTCTAAGCCTGGGGACCTCTTCTCTTACCCTTTGCTACCTCTGCACTTCAGCTCAGCTCCCCACCGTCCTGCTTACTCCAGCAGCAAGTCCCTGATGCTCAGTCATCTGTAAAATGGAAGGATGGGATCTGATCCTCAGCGTGGTCGTGAGAGACGGATGATACCCTGCAGGGTGACGGTGAGGCAAATCTCAATCTAGGGAGCTTTGCTGGAAGAGAGAGAGGGAAAGAGAGGAAGGGAAGGAGGAAGGAAGGGAGGAAGGGAAGGAGGAAAGGAGGGATGGAGGGAGGGAGGGAGACAGATACAGAGAGAGAGAGAGAGAGAGAGAGAGAGAGAGAGAGAGAGAGAACAACCCCCTCTCATCCCAGAGCCTTGCTTCCACTCAGGCAGACACGCTCCCACTCACAATCAAGCCATCAGGACCTTGTGGTCTCCAGGGTTACCAGGGTCTGCTGGGAAAGAGGATGTGGAAGAGGCCTACTGGCCTTAACAGTCTCAAGCCAGACACAAAGCAGCATCCTGTCCCTGGACAGTAAGAATCAACCCTCAGGGAGGGGGCATAAACAATGTCCAACCCTCTTCATAAGGTTCCTGTGACTAATCAGAGTATGACCCCCACAGACTTCATCTTAAGAGCCCAGTGAGTTTGCAGAGCATGGATGAGGTTGCTTCCTGGAGCAGGGGTGACCCAAAAGCAGCCACACTGGAAAGCTTCACCCAGCATGAATGATGGCTTCCCTGTGACCTCACAGACGGATGCTGCTTCCATTACCTCCAGCCTATATATTCTAATACCTTGAGCAGAGCTTCAGACCATACACACTTGGGGGCAAATTTCATATACATGACTGAGAAGTGGCTGGAATTTCAGGTGAGGGTCCAATAGCGCTTCCTTCCCCATCTTTCTAGGAGAGGACATCGGTAGTCAACGAGTCTGTAGTGGTGTCTCATTTGTATTTTAATAAAGCTTGCCTGGGGATTGGGAAAGTAAAACAGCCACACTGATCTGCCTTACCGACCAGGCAGTGATGACACACACCTTTCATCCCAGTAGCCACACTAGTTTGCCATAGAAACCAGGTGGTAGTGAGCATGCCCTTAATCCCAGAACAAGAGAGGATTATAAAACGGGAGGAGACAGCTCTCAGTCTCATTCTGAGATTCCTGGAAACAGGATCACCACTTTTAGAGTGAGGTTGAGGTAAGAGCCAGTGGCTGGCTACTTTGCTTTGGTCTTCGGGTTGAACCCCAATATCAGTCTCTGAGTTTTTATTAATCGTGTTTCACGAGTCCTGTGATGAGCCTTGGCAAGCATGCAAGTCTGGTCCAATGAAGACGAGAGTGGAGTTCTAGAGCATGTCCTGAAACAGCTGATGACCCCACCTTTACTGCACAAGATCCTGGGAAATGGGAAGCATTGCCCTGGCCTTCCACCTAACTCCCTGGGGTTCCATTAGCCCCTTAACTACTGGGCTGCATGCCTTGCTACCCAGAAGATTTCTGCTCATCTGGACTGTTCCGAGGCTGGATGAAGTCGTGCAGTGTAAAGCAAGCGATGGCAAAGCCCCCAGAAGTCCCACACTAGTCCCCGGGCTATGTGTATTGCCCTGGACTCATGTCCTGCCACCTCCATTGTGTCACATTGTCCCACGTGCAGAAGGTCACTGCTAAGATACCCTAAAAGGCTGGGTGTGAGATCTCAGAGTCAGGTCAGTGGAAACAGCGGTGCTAGGGGCAGAGTAGGAAGCAGCTGGGATTCTTGGACCTCTGACCTCTGACTTCCTTGCCCAGAGTGGTTGTGATCACCTGACATTTCTGCAGGGCCATGTGATCCCTGCAGGACCGCCATCCACCTAATCACATTCTCTGTTCTCCCCAAAGTACCAAGAGACTTCCATTAAGTGTGAACTCGTAGTCTTTTGTGAGAATCCAGTTGAAGGGTACTGTGAGGTTGGGGGAGGGAAGGCTTCTCGTTAGGATGTCCCTATCTCTGTTAAGACCAGTGTTCCATTAAAAGACCAACACAGCAGTGGAAATGGAAAAAAATAAAATAAAAAAACTCGCAGGACTGAGAGTACAGTTCTGTCTGTGCAGCACTTGCCATCCAAGCGTGAGGCCCTGAGCTGGGATTCCCGAGCATCCGTGTAGAACCCAGTGCTGTGGAGGCAGACAGTAGACTTCTGGAACCTGCGGGCCAGCTAGCAATGCCAGATCAGCAAAGAGAACGAAGAGGAAAAGGAGAGAAATTCCTGTGCTGTGGGGATAAGATGGATGCTGAAGTAAATTCTGTTTCCTACTCCACCCCATCTCAGCTCAGGCCTCACATCCTCTCCTGCCCAAAATAGCCCGGGTGAGGGGAAAGGCAGGGTGGGGAAGACAGGCTCTCTCTCACTCACAGACCTGCAGCTGTTCACTGGCCCAGGATGGCCAGCTGCGAGGGGCTGCTTCCTCCCTGCCCACCACTCTGGGAGGGCAATGGTTTCTGTCACCACATGTGAAAGGGGTTCCCTCCCTCCACACCCCAGGTGATCCTCTCTGACCTCCTACAACCCAGACCACCCAGTCCCCGAAAGCCTCTAGGGACCCCCTTGCCCTTTCATTGCCGAGTGGAGCCGCTCCAGCCTCATCCCACAGGCATGTGGGAAATGCAGGTTCAGCCCTAAGATCCCGGGACTGGGGAGGTGGCCGATCTCCCCAAATGCTTGCCCTGTGTTTCTTTCTCTCCTCTCAGCATGGCGCGTGAAGACAGCTTGGACTGAAACTGCCTCGAGGCAAAACAAACTGGGCCTAAAATGCAAGGCAAGGCCAGAGTCTCCACTAAAGCCTTGGGGAGGGGACAGGGACGAGGGCGGGGACGAGGGCAGGGGCGAGGAAGGAGGAGGGGGCGAGGTGGGGGGTTCTGGCATCCTGAATAGAGAGAAACAATTGTCTGGTACCTCGAGTTACCCATTGTGTGGTCATTTACTGCACTCATCAGTTCCTGGCATAGAAAAGAGTCCCATAAACCGTAGCAACCACGACTACCAAACTCACTACCGGATCTGACTTTCCTCTAACCCAAGCTTCATTAAAAGTAGTGATTACAGCAGGACTATCAACCTGTTTTGCTAAACTATTGGGACGTCTCCCATGTCTCACCCTTTGAAGCTTCTCAAAACAAAGCCAGAGACTCCTCTGCCATCCCACCAAGGCTGTGTGGGTGGACTGTGATGTCTTCACTCCATCCCCTTAGCAGCTAGTCTCCTGATGTAAGCCCCACCCCAGTAAAGCTCACGTAACCGGGAATTTAGGACATGGCACAGGCTGACCTTAGACTCGAAATCCTCCTGCCTCAGCCTCTTAGAAGTCTTGTCTTTACAGATGCACTGGGCAATTTCTGGTGATTTCTGTCTATGCGCTCACATCCATGAAACTAGTTATCTTCCCTGTCTCCTTGGCCATGCTGGTATCATCCTACTAATTCAATATGCCCCCACTTTTACCACCCAGTGTTGACTCTGTCCCTGGGAATCCCCAGACAGGGAGGTAAAAGGCTGTTCCCTCTGTGGCTCTACAGGGAGAGGGGCTGCAGTGACAACTCCATTTCTGCTCTCTGAGGTGATACCTACTCAGCCCTTGGTGGCTTTGTTTGCAAATTAGGGTTAATGGCTCCTTCTGCCACAGGACCACCAGGAGCAAATGTGAGTTGAGTACTTGTCCAGAATCCTCTCTGCAATGGGTGTAAAGAAAACATCTTCCGTGCAGTTTGGACTACTAAGTCCTTGTCATTACAAAGCATTGGAATCTTTTATCAGAGTCACAATTTCATCTGAGACACTCAACAGCCCCATCAAGAAACTAAACAGGGCATATCATCCCTATTGAAAGGAAAAGAACACCAAATCCTAGAAAAATTCAAATTTAACTGATATTTTTAAGTCTGTTCTGCAGATCAACTGTCAGTCCAGCTAAGTCACATTCTACTGTCTCATGACATCTCGGGGTGTCTGCACCCCAATTGTAGATGAGGGCAAGTGGCTCCGAGAAGGGAAGAATCTTATGCAAGGTTATTTGGCTGCTTGGCATCAACAATGGGATTTGAATCCAGCACCCTGACTCCCAAAGCAAGGTTCTTCTCATGACCCTCATATTCCAGAGCTTCAAGCCACATGTGAGAGAGTGGTTTAGATAAGAAGGGAGATAATTCTACTTCCAGTCAACTCTGTGAGGGCACTGTTCCCCATGGAACTTCCCTATCTGCCAAATGAACCTGCAAAACACTGGTTCCCATGGAGATAGGCAACCAATCAACCAATCAGCACACTTGGCTCTTGGAGGTCTGGACCAAACTCCAACAAGGATGTAAAAGAGTCTTGTAAACTGGAGAGAGAGCTTGGAGACTGAAAACTGTAGTTTCTATTACTCATTAATTTAGTGGAAGATCAAGAATGAATGATTTCTGCTTCATAAGACAATAGGAGTCCACAACCTAAATCCATTTGATTGTCTTGTATTACTCACCCTGCTGCCATGACAAAAGGCATGGCAACAGCCACTTAAGGAAGGGAGGCCTTTGTCTGTCTCACAGTCTGACAGGCTACAGTCCACTGTGCCTGGGAAAGCATGGTGGCAGGTGAGGTGGACACACTGTATCCAGACTCGGTGGCAGGTGAGATGGACACATTGTATCCAGACTTGGTAGCAGGTGAGGTGGACACATTGTATCCGGACTTGGGAAGCAGAGGGGTCTTAATGTAGAGGTCAGAAAACTCCATCCCTTGGAACAATGATGCCCAAGTTCGAGGTGGGTCTTTCCCTCCTCAGCTAACCCTCTCCTGAAACACCCTCACAGACATGACTAGAGATGTGTTTCCCAGATAATTCTAAATCCAGCCAAATTGGCAACAAAGGCTGAGCATCAAAAATGTGGAACAAGGATCACCCAACCCTGAGTTTGGAACCGACCCCTATGCAGTTTCACTGGAAGACGCTTGCCTCCGTTCTCTTGCTGAGAAGCGCAACCTATGGCCAGTTTTTCTGCTGTATTTTTTTAGCTGCGAGGAGGCCCTGTACATTCGCAGGAAAATACAAAAGATGGAAGCTTGCACTGGCATTCCATCTCAGCCACTTAGAACGGAGTGACTTTGAGCAAATTCTTTTTTTTAATATTTTTATTTATTTATTAAAGATTTCTGTCTCTTTCCCGCCACCGCCTCCCATTTCCCTCCCCCTCCCCCAATCAAGTCCTCCTCCCTCATCAGCCCAAAGAGCAATCAGGGTTCCCTGCCCTGTGGGAAGTCCAAGGACCACCCACCTCCATCCAGGTCTAGTAAGGTGAGCTTTGAGCAAATTCTTTTCTCGTTCTATAAAACAGAGGATTGGTCTTTCCTATCCATGTCGCAGGCAGTTGAAAAAAGGGATATTCCTTTGTCTATGAAAAATAACTTCTTTAATTCTAATGAGGACACTTGATAACCATTTCTTGACATACTCACTCTGAGGCTTTTAGCATTTCTAATGATGAAAGTGCTTACGGAGACTCCAGAATCCCAAGGTCCATAGACCCCATGAGAGCGCTTCTGGAGTTTAGTGCTGGACAAGATCATAGGAGAGCGGTTAGCCTTGCACGTGGCTTTGAATACAAACCTCTTGCAACAAGCAAGGTGATTCCCATGCATGCAGCGACCTCACCATAACTTTGGGGGAGAACCTTCGGGGAAGAACCTTCACAGGTGAACTTTCTGGGGAGAACCTTCATGGGAGAACCTTCAGAGGTGTAAGACTGAGGAACGATGTGGAATCCAACGTTCTCGAAGTTCTGAAGCCTGTCAGTTTTTATTCTAAACCCTCCTTACCCCCTGTTGGCTTGCTCATCCTGGCTATGAGCTTGTCTATTGGGTAAAGAGCAATGTGATTTAAAGGGGACGCAGAGCTTCAAGCACTTGTAGGATTTTAAATTAACCACCCAATTTTCTTACTTTTTACTTTGCAGCCTGAAAATAGAAAGTATAGATAGTTTCTCTTTTTGGCATTGTTTGACTGAAGTCAGATTAACAGTTTTCTGAAATCAACTATGGTGTGTGTGTGTGTGTGTGTGTGTGTTGTATTCATATGTGATATACCTTCTTGCATGTATGTGTGTTTGCATGTGTGTGGAGGCCCAAAGTGGACTCAGACACCTTCCTTCCTCACACTCCACCTTCTACACACAGAGACAGGCTCCTCACTGAACCAGGGGCTCCCCAGTTCTCTAGTCTAGCAGACCTGCTTGCTCTGGGGATCTGCCTCCTATGCACTGAGATTACAGGAGGGCCACCATACCCTCTCTCAGCTCTCACATGGGCTCTGCAAATTCAAACTCCCATCCTCATGCCTAAGCCACAACGCTTTTCCCCCTGAGCCATTTCCAAAGCTACTGTCTGCTACCCGTGTGTAATAATCACACAGTGCTGAGCTATAGCAAAACTGCCCATGCCCCTGATGGAGACCTTTTACATTGTAGATTTCAACTTCTTCCGTGCCATAGCACTCCTACATCACAGAGACAGAGCTCAAACTCTGAAATGCTGTCATTGTAAAGGTCTCACAAAAACAGCAAAAACAAAAAGACTGGGCCTGGGGAGGAGGCTCCATGGTTAAAGCACTTACTGACCAAGCATCGGGACTGCATTGTGGATCCCCAGAACTCACATAAACGTCAGGTGGGAGATGGCCTACCTGTGATTCAGCCTCAGCCAGTGGAGACAGGATCTCTGTAGTGAGACTTAGCCATATCAGCTTTGAGAGGATAATTCCTGGCATCCACCTCGGGACTCCACATGCATGCACACCCACAGGCACTTACACCAAATGCACATGCAAACATGCATGCACACACAAACACACACACACAAATAGAAGGGGGGGGGAATGAAATAAAAGTGTGTCATTTCATTTACCTTTAAAGCAGTAGAAGTGGAAAAGAAATTAGAATCGAGAACCAAAGACAGAGTGCATTGAGAAGAGCAGGTGTTTAAACGGCATGATTACCCTGTTCCTGAGGAAGCTGGAAAGGTGATCAAAGGCCGACGTCCCTTGGCTGTATAGAAACCTTTAGAGAATGAGCAAGCCCAGAGCTTGGCAAGAATCCGATGACCCTGTTTGAGAAGAACCATCGGGACTGGCTCAAGCTAGTGTGGCTAGAAAATTCGGGGATCTTCCAGTCCCGTATCACACGCTACTTCGCAAGCAGGGTGTCGCCTGGAATAAATGGGCAGCAGCGGAGAGCAGGAAACCCCTGTGGTTTGGGAATTTCTGATCTTACTGGTGTGGGTGGTGACAGAGGCCATGGTCTAGGTCATCCCTTGGGAAAACAGCTCCCAAGTCAGGTCAGTGATGCAGTGTTGTTCCAAGGGTGTTCTGGGAACCTCGCCCTGAGTGCCTTCCGCAGCTCTTCTGAGAAGTCTAGACAGCATCCCTCTTCTGAAGAGAGCACCCAGAATGATATGGTTCGGTTGCTCCCAGCTGAGAACCATGCCTCATACACATTTGATCTTCATGGGGTGGATTGGTGCATGGTGGGGAAGGACCTGCCATTCAAGGGGACTGCAGTTATTGCACACATGATCTTGTTAGTCCACTTAAAAAGGCCCATGAGCTAGACACTACTGCCTCCACTATTCAGATGGGAAAATTCATACCAAAGGTCTGGGGCAGCCTGCCCCAAGTCACTCGGTCTCCTCCTTAGGGTTACTATGGTGAGGAAACACCATGACCAGAGGCAAGTTGAGGAGGAAAGTATCCATCATTGAAGAACAGGACAGGAACTCAAACAGGGCCAAAACCAGGAGGCAGGGGCTGATGCAGAGGCCATGGAGGGGTGCTGATTACTGGCTTGTTTATCAGGGCTTCCTCGGTCTGCTTTCTTATAGAACCCAGAACCACCAGCCCTGGGATGGTACCACCCACAGTGGGCTGGGCCCTGCCCCACTAATCACTAACAAGAATGTCCCACAGGCTTGACTACAGCCTGATCTTATGGAGGCATTTTCTCAATCGATGCTTCCTCCTTTCCAATGTCTCCAACTTGTGTTAAGTCGACATAAAACTAGCCAGCACACTCAGCAACAGGGAAAGGCTCCAGACTGAAGCCTGAACCCAAGGCCTGTCTCATGTGCACTGTTCCAAAGACTCTCATACACATCTAGCAACTAACTTCATTGAAAGCTCATTTTATTGTGGTTTAATCTAACTTGAACTTTAGTCTGGAAGACCTGAGAAATGTCTGTGTGATGCTCTGACTTCACGTGGCCTTCCCTCAGCAGAGTGTCTGTGTATGCCAGGTCTCTTGGAACAGTGGCTGGGCAGATCAGTCCCTCAGAGCACCCTACCTATCTGTCCTGTGTTGTGGGGGATTCTGTCCTGCCCAATTCCTGCAATCGTTAAGTCCCAAAGAAATCACACAGAGGTCTATATTAACTGTAAACTGATTGGCCCATTAGCTCAGGCTTCTTATTAACTCTTATAACATAAATTAGCCCATTATTCTTGTCTGTGTTAACCACATGGCTCAGTACCTTTTTCAGCAGGGCAGTCTGTTGGAGGCCGTGTGGGTCCAACACAGATTCCCTAACTGGACTGGAATGGAGTCGCAAGGAATTATCAGACACAACTTACATGGTCATCATGGAAGGGCAAGATCTCTCCTTTATTATCCAAACACCTTATATATCATCACATCAATTGAGTGGGAAAACACATTAGGCTGTCTCCTAGGCAACCAGGTGCATGGGCTCAAGTCACGTCCGCATCTACCTGTATGCTAGCAGTCAGGTAGGCCATGAATTAGCATCTCTATAAGACATCCTCCAAATTTCAAAGGGAGGAAACACCAAACCTCTTAACTCTTTTTTTTAAAGGTTTTTTATTTATTATGTATACAGTGTTCTGTCTGTATATAGCCTACTCGCCAGAGAGAGCACCAGATCTCATTACAGATGGTTGTGAGCCACCATGTGGTTGCTGGGAATTGAACTCAGGACCTCAGGAAGAGCAGTCAGTGCTCTTAACCTCTGAGCCACCTCTCCAAACCTCTTAACTCTTAAGTCATCAGCTTCAGAGACATCTCTTCTCAGGTAATCTACATTTATAACAAAAGAAACTAGGAGCAGCCCATCCTGGCTATTGTTAAACAGAGACAGCTTGTCTGCAGAGTTACGTAATCAGCTCAGACAGGGCTAATGGCTCTTGTGCCATACAGAAATATGGGCCTACAGCAGTCACATCTTGCTTCTTCTGTGGTGGGGCTAGGACTGTGTCTTCTTCCCAGAATTCTCCTATTCTCTTTGACCTGCCTCTACCTCCTGTCTGGTTGTCCCACCTATACTTCCTGTCTGGCCAATCAGCATTTATTTAAAACATAATTGACAGAATACAGACAATTGTCCACATCAGTCCTGTGTCACCATCCCCCTAGCTCATATTTCTCCTTTCTCCCCAGGTGCATTCTAAGCTGTTTCCCATATATTTTCAGGACTGGGTCCCCAAGGCTGGCACTGAACCTGACCTTTACCAAGTGTGGCAGTTGGGATGAAATTGGCCCCATAAACTCACAGGGAGTGACACTGTTAAGAGGTGTGGCCTTGTGGGAGGAAGTGTGCCATGGTGGAGGCGAACTCTGAAGTCTCCTATGTTCAAGTACACCCTGTAGATCAAGATGTAGAGCTCTCAGCTCCTTCTCCAGCGCCATGTCAGCCTGAATGCCGCCATGTCCCCAAGATGACAGTGAACTAAACCTCTGAAGCTGTAAGCCACCCCAATTAAATCTTTTCCTTTATAAGAGTTTCTGTGGGCAGATGACGCAGGCAGCGGCAGATGACGCAGGCTGCAGGTGGCGGGGACCAGCGTGGCACAGACGCAGGCAGCAGGGACTGGCGCACAACACCGAGAGCAGATCGCCCCACTACAAATAAATCAAAGAGGTAGGCCTTTGGTTGGCGAGGTCCCTGGCAAATGGGGAGCCTGGTCCTGTTCCTGAAGACCCTTCTGAGGGGTGAGAGGGATCTTGGCCCCCGGCAGGAGCCAGGAAACAGAGCGAGGGCACTTAGTAAGAGGAGCCCCTGGCCAGCAAAGAAACCTGATCCGGTTTTAAAAGACTGATTAGATAGCATCAATAGGAGGAGATGGGCAGGCGCCAAGGCAAGAATTCACCCAATAATCTGAAAAACAACATGAAAACACCAGAACCCAATGATCTTACAACAGAAGGACTTGAACACCCTAACACAGAAGAAGTGGAAAAAAATGACTTTATGAAAGCAATAGAGTCCCTTAAACAACATGTAAAAATCGCTCTTATAGAAATGGATGAGAAGTATAACAAAAAGTTTGAAGATATGAGTAAATACGTACATGATACCCTGGGAAACCAAGAAAAAAACTATCAAACAGGTAATGGAAACAGTTCAAGAATTGAAAACTGAAATGAAGGCAAGGAAGAAAACACAAACTGAGGACCAGCAGGCTATGGAAAATCTAGGTCAACGAGCAGAGCCTACAGAAACAAGCATAATCAATAGAATACAAGAGACAGAAGAAAGAATCTCAGATTCTGAGGACACCATAGAGAAAATAAACGCACTGATCAAAGAAAACAGCAAAGCCAACAAATTCTCATCACAAAACATTCAGGAAATATGGGACACAATAAAAAGACCAAACCTAAGAATAATAGGAATAAAAGAGGGAGAAGAGTCACAGCTCAAAGGCCCAGAAAATATTTTTAACAAAATTATGGAAGAAAACTTTCCCAACATAAAGAAAGATATTCCTTTGAATATTCAAGAAGCATACAGAACACCAAACAGACTGGATCAAATAAAAACATCCCCTTGCCATATAATAATCAAAACACAAAATATACAGGTTAAAGAAAGAATATTAAGAACTGCAAAGGAAAAAGGCCAAGTAACTTATAAAGGTAAACCAATCAGACTTACACCTGACTTCTCTATGGAAACTATGAAAGCCAGAAGGTCCTGGATAGAGGTACTTCAGAAACTAAGAGACCATGGATACAAACCCAAACTACTATACCCAGCCAAGCTATTGTTCACTATCAATAGAGAAAACAAGACATTCCAGGATAAGAACAAATTTAAACAATACATAGCCACAAATCCAGCCCTACAGAAAGTAATAGAAGGAAAATCGCAACCCAAGGAATCCAACATTGCCAACACTGCCTACAATAACTAAGGCATCTAGCCACCCTCCACCAGCACAACTCAAAGAAGGGAGACACACAAACTCTCCTACCAAAAACAATAAGAATAACTGGAGTAAACAAGCACTGGTCATTAATATCACTTAATATTAATGGTCTCAATTCACCTATAAAAAGGCACAGGCTAAGAGATTGGATACGAAAACAGGATCCAACATTCTGCTGTTTGCAAGAAACACATCTCAACCTCAAAGACAGGCATCTACTCAGAGTAAAGGGTTGGGAAAAGGTGTTTCAAGCAAATGGTCCTAAGAAAAAAGCAGGTGTGGCCATACTAATTTCTAACAAAACTGACTTCAAACTAAAATCATTCAGAAGAGATTGAGATGGACACTTTATACACCTAACAGGAACAATTCATCAGGATGACGTCTCAATCCTGAATATCTACGCCCCTAATATAAAAGCACACACTTATGTAAAAGAAATATTACTAGAACTCAAGGCAGACATCAAACCACACACACTAGTAGTAAGAGACTTCAATACACCTCTCTCTCCAATGGACAGTTCAATCAGACAGAAACCTAATAGAGAATTAAGAGAATTATTGGAGGTAATGAAGCAAATGGACTTAACAGACACCTATAGAACATTCCACCCAAATAGGAAAGAATATACCTTTTTCTCTGCAGCTCATGGAACCTTCTCAAAAATTGACCACATACTCGGAAACAAAGGAAACCTCCACAGATACAAAAAAATATCAGTGTCCACCTGTGTCTTATCAGATCACCATGTATTAAAGTTAGAAGGCAACAACAATGCTACCCCCAGAAAGCCAACAAACTCATGGAAACTGGACAGTCAACTGTTGAACCACACCTGGGTCAAGGAAGAAATTAAGAAAGAAATTAAAGTCTTCCTTGAATTTAATGAAAATAAAGAGACAACATACTCAAACCTATGGGACTCAATCAAAGCAGTGCTAAGAGGAAAGTTCATAGCACGAAGTGCCCACTTAAAGAAAATGGAGAAAGCATACATTGAAGACTTAACAGCACACCTGAAAGCTTTAGAAAAAAAAGAAGCAGACGTGCCCAGGAGGAGTAGAAGACTGGAAACAATCAAACTGAGGGTGGAAATCAACAAAATAGAAACACAGAAAACAGTCCAAAGAATCAATGAAACAAAAAGTTGGTTCTTGGAGAAAATCAACAAGATCAACAAACCCCTATCCAAACTAATTAAACAACAGAGAGAGAACACGCAAATAAATAAGATCAGAAATGAAAAGGGGGACATAACCACAGATACAGAGGAAATTCAGAGAATCATTAGATCTTACTACAAAAGCCTGTATGCCACAAAACTGGAAAATGCAAAAGAAATGGACATTTTTTTTAGATAAGTACCATATACCAAAGCTAAACCAAGACCAGGTGAACAATCTAAATAGACCTGTTAGTCGCGAAGAACTAGAAACTGTTATCAAAAATCTCCCTTCCAAAAAAAGCCCAGGACCAGATGGTTTCAATGCAGAATTCTACCAGAACTTCCAAGAAGAGCTAATACCTATATTCCTTAATGTATTTCACAATATAGAAACAGAAGAGTCATTGCCAAATTCCTTTTATGAAGCTACAGTTACCCTGATACCAAAACCACATAAAGACCCAACCAAGAAAGAGAATTACAGGCCAATCTCACTCATGAGTATCAACGCAAAAATTCTCAACAAAATACTGGCAAACCAAATACAAGAACACATTAGAAAAATTATCCATTATGATCAAGTAGGCTTCATCCCAGAGATGCAGGGCAGGTTCAACATACGCAAATCTATCAATGTAATCCACCATATAAATAAACTGAAAGAAAAAACCATATGATCATTGCATTAGGTGCTGAAAAAGCATTTGACAAAATTCAACACCCCTTTATGATAAAGGTCTTGGAGAGATTAGGGATACAAGGGTCATACCTAAATATAATAAAAGCTATTTTCAGCAAGCCGACAGCCAACATTAAATTAAATGGAGAAAAACTCAAAACCATCCCACTAAAATCAGGAACACGACAAGGATGTCCACTCCTTCCATACCTCTTCAATATAGTGCTTGAAGTTCTAGCAATAGCAATAAGACAACATAAGGGGATCAAGGGGATTCGTATTGGAAAGGAAGAAGTTAAGCTTTCGTTATTTGCAGATGATATGATAGTATACATAAGCGACCCCAAAAAATTCTACCAAAGAACTCCTACGGCTGATAAACACCTTTAGTAATGTGGTAGGATACAAGATCAGTCCAAAAAATCAGTGGCCTTCCTATACACTAAGGATAAGGAAACAGAGAGAGAAATCAGAGAAGCATCACCTTTCACGATAGCCACAAATAGCATAAAATATCTTGGGGTAACTCTGACCAAGGAAGTGAAAGATCTCTTTGACAAGAACGTTAAGTCTTTGAAGAAAGAAATTGAAGAGGACACCAGAAAATGGAAGGATCTCCCTTGCTCTTGGATTGGGAGGATCAACATAGTAAAAATGGCAATTTTACCAAAAGCAATCTATAAATTCAATGCAATCCCCATCAAAATCCCATCAAAATTCTTCACAGATCTGGAGAAGACAATAATCAACTTTATATGGAAAAACAAAAAACCCAGGATAGCCAAAACAATCTTATACAATAAAGGATCGTCTGGAGGCATTACCATCCCTGACTTCAAACTCTATTACAGAGCTACAGTATTGAAAACAGCTTGGTATTGGCATAAAAACAGAGAAGTCGACCAATGGAATCGAATAGAAGACCCTGACTTTAACCCACAAACCTATGAACACCTGATTTTTGATAAAGGAGCTAAAAGTATACAATGGAAAAAAGAGAGCATCTTCAACAAATTGTGCTGGCAAAACTGGATGTCAATCTGTGGAAGAATGAAAATAGGTCCATATCTATCACCATGCACAAAACTTAAGTCCAAGTGGATTAAAGACCTCAATATCAGTCCGAACACACTGAACCTGATAGAAGAGAAAGTGGGAAGTACTCTACAACACGTGGGCACAGGAGGCCACTTCCTACGTATAACCCCAGCAGCATAGACATTAAGGGCCTCATTGAATAAATGGGACCTCCTGAGACTGAGAAGCTTCTGTAAAGCAAAGGACACTGTCACTAAGACAGAAAGGCAACCCACTGACTGGGAGAAGATCTTCACCAACCCCGCAACTGACAAAGGTCTAATCTCCAAAATATATAAAGAACTCAAGAAACTAGACCGTAAAAGGCTTATCAACCCAATTATAAAATGGGGCACTGAGCTGAACAGAGAACTCTCAACAGAAGTTCAAATGGCCAAAAGACACTTAAGGTCATGCTCAACCTCCTTAGCGATCAGGGAAATGCAAATCAAGACAACTTTAAGATACCATCTTACACCTGTCAGAATGGCTAAAATCAAAAACACCAATGATAGCCTTTGCTGGAGAGGTTGTAGAGAAAGGGGTACACTCATCCATTGCTGGTGGGAATGCAAACTTGTGCAACCACTTTGGAAAGCAGTGTGGCAGTTTCTCAGGAAATTCAGGATCAACCTACCCCTGGACCCAGCAATACCACTCTTGGGAATATACCCAAGAGAGGCCCTATCATACAACAAAAGTATATGCTCAACTATGTTCATAGCAGCATTGTTTGTAATAGTCAGAACCTGGAAACAACCTAGATGCCCTTCAATGGAAGAATGGATGAAGAAAGTATGGAATATATACATATTAGAGTACTACTCAGCAGTAAAAAACAATGACTTCTTGAATTTTGCATGCAAATGGATGGAAATAGAAAACACTATCCTGAGTGAGGTAAGCCAGACCCAAAAGAGGAACATGGGATGTACTCACTCATAATTGGTTTCTAGCCATAAATAAAGGACATTGAGCCTATAATTCGTGATCCTAGGGAAGCTAAATAAGAAGGAGAACCCAAAGAAAAACATACAGGCATTCTCCTGAATATTAACCTTCATCAGGCGATGAAAGGTGACAGAGACAGAGACCCACATTGGAGCACCGGACAGAAATCTCAAGGTCCAAATCAGGAGCAGAAGGAGAGAGAGCACAAGCAAGGAACTCAGGACTGTGAGGGGTGCACCCACACACTGAGACAATGGGGATGTTCTCCAAGGCCATCTGGCCCGGATCTGAAAAAGCCTGGGATAAAACCGGACTTGCTGAACATAGCGGACAATGAAGACTACTAAGAACTCAAGAACAATGGCAATGGGTTTTTGATCCTACTGCATATCCTGGCTTTGTGGGAGCCTAGGCAGTTTGGATGCTCACCTTACTAGACCTGGATGGAGGTGGGTGGTCCTTGGACTTCCCACAGGGCAGGGAACCCTGATTGCTCTTTGGGCTGACGAGGGAGGGGGACTTGATTGGGAGAGGGGGAGGAAAATGGGAGGCTATAGAGGTGAACAGAACTGTAGTCTTCCCAGTCTACCCATTCTGAATCTACCTGGGTGGGCGTGGCAGGCCTGGCATTCTGGATCCACCCAGATGTGCATGGCAGGCCTGGTGTTCTGGATCCACCTGGGTGGGTACAGCAGGGCTGGCATTCTGGATCCACCTGGGTGGGTACAGCAGGGCTGGCATTCTGGATCCACCCGGGTGGGTATGCCTGGCATTCTGGATTCACCTGGGTGGGCATGGCGGGGCTGGCGTTCTGGATCCACCTGGGTGGGTACAGCAGGGCTGGCATTCTGGAGTCACACGGGTGGGTACAGCAGGGCTGGCGTTCTGGATCCACCCGGGTGGGTATGCCTGGCATTCTGGATTCACCTGGGTGGGCATGGCGGGGCTGGCGTTCTGGATCCACCCTCATGCTTTTCATTCCCACAATCTCTGATGGTGGTGCTGTTAAGTGGGTACTGTTATAGTTGTATTCCCTCTCTCATCTTTTGTGGTTGCTTCATCTAATGTCCAGGGATTCTTTGGAGATGAATAGACGACTTATTTTCATTTTTTGTCTTTTGTTTTTGACACAGGGTCTCATACAGCTCCAGCTGGCCTCAAACTCATTATGTACGGGACAATGGTACTGAACTTCTGACCCTCCTGTCTCTACCTCCCCAGTGCTACCATTATAAGCATATATCATCATGCCTGGCTTATGAAGTGCCAGAGATTAAACTTGGTACTTTATACAAGCTAGGCAAGGACTCCACCAACCAAGCTATAACCCCGACTCTGCATTTTTCTTGAGTAATAAAATAAATCAGTCTAAATCTTGTAGTATACCTCAGAGACCACCTAATGTGCCTGCTTCTTCTTTTAAAGGAGGAAGAGATTTTGTCCCAGAAAAGAGAAGTCATTCTCCCCGAGTCACACTGCTGGCAGAAGCAGGCATTGAACCCAGGTGTCTTGACACCAGGTTTTAGGCTCCTGTTACACCACAGTGCAGCCCCCCAGGATTGCAAACTTGATTTACGCCATCACTTGTAGGTTTTTACAGTCTTCAGCCTGGGCTTCCCAGCACCTCTCACCTCACACACGTTGACGTGAGCAACACCCGCCCGTGGGCCGCTCTTCCATCAAGCCGAGTCTCCCATTGTGAATCATCTTTTAAAAGAGTTTTACATCTGCTGCAGGGAAATTTACAGGCCCCAGGTTACCAGCCATAATTTCGGTCATTTGGGGGAAATAATGATGCTATAGTCGCCACTTTCCAAATGTTGCAGGAACCTGACCCCAATCAAGAAGCCTCTCAATAAATCAGCACAGAAATGGCATCCATTTCTTGCCTCGCTGTTTAGAAGGTCGAAGTTCTGAATCAGTGTCTGGGCTGGAGAAAGCATCCAACTCACAGTCTAGTCTAGATTTTCATAACAGCTGCCATTGTTCAAAGAGGGATTCATAATTCTCCATGGAGTCCAGCCAACAGGCCTGAGCCAGACCCATATTTATGTATGTTTGCTTGTTCGGAGTGCTCCAGTGTTCTTTCCATGTGGGAGCTGTTCAGGTCTCCTCTCCTGGCCCTGCCTGTGGACATCACTTCACACAAATGCTCCCGGATGACAAGCTCTTATACATCTTCTTTGGCCCCTAATTTATGTTCAGATGGCCAGGATCATTGTACAACAAGACAGAGGTTATTAAGAGCAAAGGCAATGGCCAACTTTTTGGGAGCGATTGTGCTGAGCCAAGAGCCACTCACTGATTCACGAGCTGCTAAAAACAACCCCGTGAGAAAGGTGTTCCTGCTATCCTCCACCTGAGGAAACTGAGGCACAGCGTGGCTAGGTCATACACTAATACTCAGAAGAGCCGGGGTATAGGCCAAGAAGTCTGGCTCCTGTGACCCTTTCTTTAAGAAAAGTGATTCATTGCCTATAATTTACATACCATATAACTCACGTTCTTGAAGTATAAAGTTCAGTGTGTGTTAGTATATTCCAGGCGGGCAACTGTCATCACTATTTAATTCCAGGATATTTTCATCACCCTCGGGGAGACCCTGGACACATTTGTGAGCATCCCTAACCTTGCTTCTGTGGCCCCTGGCCGTCACAAATCTGTCGTCTATCTTTGTGGATTTTTCTTTCCTGGACATTTCATACAAATGGAAATATGCAGTATGTAACCGTTTGCATCTGGAAAGTTTTTAAGGCTCATCTATGTGGTAGTATGTACCAATACTTGATTCTTTTTACAGCCAAGGAACACCTGTTGTATGGAGACCCCATGCTTTGTTTATCCGCCGATCAGTTGATGGACAGTCGAGTGTTTCCACTCTTTTGCTCTGAATAAAAAATGTTGATGCATTGGATACTTTTCTCTTTTTTAAAGGTGTGTGTGTGTGTGAGAGAGAGAGAGAGAGAGAGAGAGAGAGAGAGAGAGAGAGAGAGAAAATGTCACATTTGTGCAAATGGTCACAGAGGTCAGAAGAGGGTGTCAGAGCCCCTGGAGCTGGAGATAGAGGCAGTTTGAACCACCTTATGGAGCTGCTGGGAACTGAACTCAGGTCCTTTGAAAGTGCAGGAAGTGCTGTTAACCACCGAGACATCTCTCCAATCTTTGGCTATTTTTCTCATTGCTATGACAAAAACTACTTGGAAAAAGGCTTATTTAGGCTTCCAGTTTGAAGAGAGAGCTTCCTTCACATTGGGGAACTCATGACCACAGAAGCATGTGGCAGCTGCTCGCATCCATAGGATTGGGCAAGTGGGGCTGGATTCCAAACCTTCCAGGCCTCCTCTCCTTCAGCAATGCTTGACCTCAAGATTCCACAACCTTGTGAAACACAGTCACCAGCTGGTATTTGAGTGTTCAAAGACATGAGTCTGTCGGATGTCATTTCACCTTCAAAAACAGCTGGTAGATCACAATATACTAAATTATTCCAACCATGAAGTGATTTTCATCTCCGTAATAACCAGTGATGGTGTTGACTATGTATATACATCTCTCACCCTTGGAGAATACCTATTCAAATGATTTTCCTACTGATGTGCATATTTTTCTGGTTAATGTTGAGCTGCAAAGTTGTTTTCAATTATATATTCTGAACATAAGACTACATTAGTTAGTTTCCTCATTCCTCTGCCCGAAAACCTGAGAGAACAATTTAAAGGATTTATTCTGGCTCAGGTGTCAGAGGGTTTGGTCTTGGGTTGCTTCGTTCCACAGGCTGGAACATCATGGTAGCAGTAGCTTGGAACAGAGTAGGTTCTTCTCTTGTGGTGACCAGGATGAAGAGGAAGGGGACCAGGGCCAGACATAGCCTTCACAGCACAGCCTTACTAACAGACCCTGCAGTGAGGCCTCACCTCCCAATGTCTCTCCTGCCCATAACAAAGCTCCACTGATTTGGGACAAAGCATTCAGCATTCAGCATATGAGATTATATGACTTTTCACATTCAAGCCATAACAAAGTCCCCATCGGTCCCTTTCTTGATTGATGTGGGATGTCCTTCTGTATATGTGTTGCTTTCATTGGTTGACAAATCAAGTTCTTTCAGCCAATGACCTAGTAAAGTAAAGCCAGGTAGGAAATACGAACAGAGATACAGAGAGAGTAGGTTGATGGAGGAGGGTCATATGTCTATTGGTTAATAAAGAAACTGCCTTGACCCTTAATAGGACAGAAAATTAGGTAGGCGGAATAGACAGAACAGAATGCTGGGAGAGAGAAGGCAGTAAGCCAGACGCCATGCCTCTCCTCTCCAGGCAGTCACCATAGCTCTCCTCTCTGAGATGGACGCAGGTTAGGATCTTTCTGGTAAGCTACCACCTCGTGGTGCTACATATATTAATAGAAATGGGTTAATCAAGATGTGAAAATTAGCCAGAAAGAGGCTAGAGCTAATGGGCCAAGCAGTGTTTAAAAGAATACAGCTTCAGGGTAATTATTCCTGGGTAAAGCTAGCCAGGTGGCAGGATGTAGCCCGCCTACAGTAGGTAAAATCAAGTGGATACCAGCCAGCAGCCGAGGAAACAAGACATGTAGAAAATGAAGTAAAGCCACGGCCGTGTGGCAATAAATAGAGTAATAGAAATGAGTTGATTTAAGATGTAAGAGCTAGCTAAAAATATGCTTGAGCCATCGGCCAAACAATGTTGTAACTAATATAGTTTCTGTGTGATTATTGGGGTCTGGGTGTCTGGGAAACAATAGTTCAGTCTCTGTTTACACTTGATTGTATCTCCTGAAGCACAAACGTATCCATCTCCCAAAGTCTAGTTTCTATCCTTTGTGTCTTGCTTGCATATGTACTTGGTGTCACGCCTGAGAAGGCTTTGCCTAGCCCAAAGTCACGAAGAAATGCCCTGGTTTTTCTCTAAGACCTTAAGATTTTAGACTTCGTGTTTGGGTCTACATTCCATTTTGAGTGAGGATTCCATTCAATTTGAGTTAAAAGTCCAGCTTTATTCTGTGCGCGTAGGCTTCCAGATGACACAGCACTGTTTATCGAGAGGCTTCCATGCTGATGCTCTTAAGGGGTGTGTGTGTGTGTGTGTGTGTGTGTGTGTGTGTGTGAGAGAGAGAGAGAGAGAGAGAGAGAGAGAGAGAGAGAGAGAGAGAAAGAGAGAAAGAGAGAGAGAGAGATTTCTGGCCTCTCCTTAAACCCCTCAGGTGTCTAAAAGCCTAGCCAATAGTAAGACAAAGGGAAGATTTTTCCATCTGCCCCTGAAAGCCAAAATCCATCCCTGAGGAGATAAGGAGTCTGATTCATGTTTTAAAAACAGGGCTGTCACAGGAAGACATTAACATAGGGAGAAAATGCTGCTGGCCTCAGAGATAGGATCTAGCGCTCTGTGCCGAGACACATTTGAGAAGGTATAGTGTTAGGTGCTAAGTCGGTGATGAGACTGGAGTTTCGGCGCTGTGCTCATCTCTTGGTTCTCCCTCTGAGATCTTTTCTTTGTCATGGTTGTTAGCACAAGAAATCCCTACCCATGGGGCCAGACCTTGCCCATTAGTGATTTCACAGTCTCCAGCTCCTAGCCACTCCACCAGAGCACAGCCTGGGGGAGGGGAGGCTACGACCCTGTCTCTTCAGGGAGCATGTCTTCAGCCTCAGAGGGTCTGGGATAGGATCCAGTTAGTGACTCAGCTTTGCTTCCCCAAGGCAGCGACTCACACAGGGAACTTACACAGCCATGGTTTTCAGAAATGACTCTTTTGGAGTAGGAACAAGACAGCCTGAGGAAAACAGAACACTGGAAGGAAATTGCTTATAATGGTCAGGCCCCGATTATTCTTCCTTGGAGAACCCCAAGATGGTTTTACTTTCTTTCTTCTGCTTCATCAAGAGTTACTTCCTCATGTCACCCCTAGAAAAAACAGAGCAAATAGCACTTATTGTTACAACAAGCTATCCCCAAAATGTTCCAAAGCAGTGAGCAGTCTTCCACGTGGTCATCCTACATCCCAGGTCCTATCATCTCGTGTCTCTGCAATATTGTCTAGACTCAGCTTCTCTGCTTGATCCTTTCCACACACCCAGTGTGCAAGAAGAGGGGCTAGAGCTGAGTGATGTCATATTCCAACAGGCAAAACTGAGTCAGATGGACATAACTGGCTTGAAAGAAGCTAACTAAGTGACAAGGTCTCCTGTGCCCAGAAGATACAAAAAAATGAACTCACAGCAGTTTCTATGACAACCGTGAAGATAAAGATTACATCACCATGATGACACAATTTTTATGATCCTTCTGAGCTATCTTAGTGACTTCGCTAGCACTCAGTCTCCCTAGTTACCTGCCCTCATGAAGTGTGACCAGATTTTTATATGTTTACTTTATTTATATATGTGCATGTAGGTGTATGGAAAGAAAAATGCCATGGGGGTAGGTAACCATGGAGGCCAATAGAGGGTGTCATCTCCTGGAGTTATAGGCAATGAGCTCTGAACCCCAGCCCTCAGCAGTATCAGCAAAAGCTATCTCTCCAGGCCCTACTGTGACCGGATCTCAGTGAAGAGCTCTGAGGTGGGTTTGTGAGCTAGACAGAGGTGAGGCTGTCAAATAACATCTCTGAACTTGGTTAAAAGTCAAGCAAAGCTTCCAAGGGGCTGAGGGAATGGAGTCTGGCGATGAAAGAACAAAACAGCCAGCTCACTCCAGAGGCTGAGCACAAAAGTGCAAGGAGCAAGCCCTGGAGCAAGGTCTGGAGATGTCATCACAAGCCTGAGTGAACTGACCAGACTGAGAACCAAAGAGCAGTGGGCACGGGTCACAAAGAGAGATGCCCCGACATCACGGGGCTCCTGAAGTAAAAGCACGCTGCTACCCCCGCAAGCCTTAGCCCCAACTAATAACACCCCAGAAATACACAAGCTGGAAAACCATGCTCAAAGGTACCATGAGAATGTTCACAAAATCTAGGCCATGGGACCAATGCTACAACAAATTCAAGGCAAGGAATAAAACAGAGGAACAAATTGGCGGTACTTGGAGAGGTGTGCTTGTATGCTTTAAAAAAGCCAGATGTCTTAGTTAGATCTCTGTTGCTGCGATAAAACACAACGAACAAAACAACTTGGAAAGGAAAGTATTTAGAAATATTTATCAGGTATTTACACAGCTGAGCATAATAGTCCATCATCAAAGGAAGCCGGAACAGGAACTCAAGACAGGAACTGAAGTGGAGAGTCTGGAGGGTGCCGCTTACTGGTTTGCTCCCCACGACTTGCTCAGCCTACTTATTTATATACCCCAGGATCACTTTCCCTCAGAGGTGACACCACCCGAGGACTGGGCGGGCCTCCCACATCAATCACCAACCAAGAAATGCCCATAGACTTAACTACTGGCCAATGGGATGGAGGAATGTTCTCCATTGAGATTCCCTCTTCCCAGATGGCCCAAGCTTGTGATGTGCTGACAAAATCTAACCAGCACTTACACCACACATGCTGTAAGAAATAAAACAAACCCCGTGGGGCTGGGCGGTGGTGGCGCACGCCTTTAATCCCAGCACTCTGGAGGCAGAGGCGGGCGGATCTCTGTGAGTTCGAGGCCAGCCTGGTCTACAAGAGCTAGTTCCAGGACAGGAACCAAAAAGCTACGGAGAAAAAGCTGTCTCGAAAATCAAAAAAACAAAAACAAAAACAAAAACAAAAAAACCCGTGATCAGGACCACTGCTCTGACTTGGTAAGCTATACAGCAGGCAGCGCCAGGGAATGACACCAGAGGAGGTGCTGAAAGAGGGGATGGGAGTCCCCAAGCCAAACCACTGCTCAGCATGGCTTTCTCTACAGTCCGGCCCTTCTGTCTGAGGCCATGAACATTCCTCTACTAGAAACAACTTGGATCAGTGACAGTCATCCAATGCCCCGCCTCTGCTGAGTTAGACAAAGGCTCCTATGCCCTCCACGTGGCTAAGGGGCACCAGTGCAATGCTCTGCAAGCATGAAGGAGACACACGGGGTCCATAACCGAAGGTGCCAAGCAGATCCAACTGATGCCAATGCATTTCGAATGCTCAGCACCCATTCCAGCAGGTCATCTGGGAACCTTGTGCTCAGGTAGAGGGATGATAAAGCTTGCGTGTGTGAGGCTCTGCATTAAGGAACTGGAACAGACCCCTTGGGGCGGCTTTTCTTAGATCCTTTCTTCACCACAGATCCCTCAAAAGATAAAGTGTTTCTCCATGCTTTGGAAATAGAAGCCTGGGGGGTTGGTTTTTTCTTCTTTTTTTTTTCTTTTTCCCTTTTTCCATGTATATTTGTGTGTGTCGTATGTATGCGTGTTCTTGCAGGGAAGGGGTTCACATGTATATGTGGGGTTATGTGTGCACATGCAAGTAAAGGCCCAAGGTTGGTCCAAGAATCTTCAATAGCTAGCTATTGGGCCTCTCAATCACACTTAGAGCTTATGGCTAAAGCTAGTCTTGCCAGATTTCTCCAGGGATCTCTCTTCTAAAGCTGGAGTTACACATGAGGGGACATATGCGCGTGCGCGCGCACACACACACACACACGGCATTTATATGGGCTGTGAGGAGCCAAGTTTCGGTCTTCTTGTTTGTGAGGCCAACGTTTTGACCAGTGAACCATCTCCACAGCCCCTGGAGCCTGTTTTCCAAGGTTCTTCATAAACTCCGCGTGCTAAGGTGTTTTCAGGGAAGTCTGGTCTATAACAGATGTTAGCTGTCCAGTCTTCAGCAGGGACTTGGAAGGTAGAGAACACACAGTTACACAAAGTGTGTTGTGTGTTAACATGAGCTTCTGACTTACCCTGGGTGGACTTAATTCTGTTTATCTTTGGATAACCCCAAGCACAGACACTAGATAATCTTCTGGGCCCTTAATTTTCTTGCCTCCAACTGCCCAGTGCCATGAGGAGGCTTCTTGACAAGACCAGTTTTTTACTGATTTCTTTTTCTACATAAGAAGCAAGGGTGGAGGGGCTGGAGAGATGGTTCAGTGGTTAAGAGCACTGCCTGCTCTTCCAAAGGTCCTGAGTTCAATTCCCGGCAACCACATGGTGGCTCACAACCATCTGTAATGAGGTCTGGTGACCTCTTCTGGCCTGCAGACATACACACAGACAGAATATTGTATACAAAATAAATAAATAAATGAATATTTAAAAAAAAAAGAAGCAAGGGTGGAGAGCTATGGCTTCTTCATCCCCAGGAAGCTCTGTAGCATAGCAGGCCTTGCCACTAGAGGTGTCTCAGATAAGGGCTGGAATAAGTTCATCGTCACACACAAATGAGGGTTTGACAGCCTGGGATGGGGAGTCCTGAAGTAATTTATCAGTCTGGTGTCCCCTCCTTCCAGAGGCCTCGGGGGCCCGTGTCACAGAAATAATATTCCAGACACTTTCCAGATAAGCCCTCTTGACCACCATGCAAGTTGAATGTAGCAGGATCCACAAGATGATGTCAGAATTTCCTACCTGAGAGTCCTCTGCTGTGTCCCCAGGACGTTAGAATAACATCTCAGCCTTCCTTTCTGTGACAAGCCTTGGAAAAACTGAACTGAAGGCTGGCCGAAAGAAGCCACAGGAGCCACATCCAAGGCCAGGTCTGGGAGGAAGCAAGAGAGAACAGCCAGTACCTCCTTGTCCTCCTCCTCCCTTCTCCTCTCCCCTCCTCCTCCCTCCTCCTCCCTCCTCCTGCTCCCTCCTCCTCCTCCCCATCCTGCTGCTGTTCCTGCTGCTGCTTCAGGGGCTCCTTTTCCTCAGCCACCTCCGGCAGTTCCTCTTTCTAGCCTGAATTTGGGTGAGAATTGTGGCATTGCTATTATTGCCCATCCAAGGCTTGATGGCTTCTACCCTGGCAGCTCCAGCCCAGAGAAGAGCCAACTGCAATGACAATAAAACAAGTTCTTGGCAGCTGGAGGCCTCCAGTCTGTGTGCCGGGGCTGACAAGTGGGATTTGAAGCCAACTCGAACTCCAGCTCCTTGGGAAGTCTTGGAGCTGGCCCATCACCTCCCCTGCATCTGGTTCTAAAGGCATTTTTCAGCCCAGCTCGGAAGACCATGACAGTCCAACACGGCTTACTCCATTAAACCTTGAGAAATGTACGTTGGAGGCTCAGCCATCTAGACGGAGAATCTTCCAGAAGGGATGGAAATGGGCTTTCTTTTGTTTGGGCTGTCTTTGTCAGTCAAACCAGTAGGTATTTCTAGAGCGCTACTGCACACAAGACCATGGCTTGAAACCGATGTGCTCAAGACATCCTTCAAAAGCGTCTACTTCCTGTCAGCCCCTGTGCTGAGTACCAGGCTACAGCCATGGACAGAGGACACAGAAAACCCCGCCTGCAAGAGAGACAAGAGCTGTGAGGGGCAGCTGCCCGCAGCTACGGAGGACTGCAAGCCCCACTGGACTCACCATGAGCTGCAAAGGAAGGTTTTCACCGTCCTCTTGAAACACCTGAACTGGTTTCATCCACTCATTCCGCCAACAAGGCTTTGCGACCCAGTGTGTCCAACCGGGGACAGTGAGTCCACAGCAGGACAGCATCTCGCTTTGGTGGCAAGAGAAGACTCTACGCTGACCTGTAAGTCAGTGGTTCCTCCACTTTCCTTTCAGGCTCATCTTCCTCCTTGAAGTCTACTCACAACGCCTGAGAAATTACAAGTTTTAATTTTACTATTTCCCTAAAGGCAGAGGAAATAATAGCCAGCGGCCAGGTGCACCAGGTGGAAGCAATGTGAGCAGAAGGGTGGCCCAGCTGGGAGCAGGAGTCTATGAGACGGGAACTTGAGTCCCTTGAGTCCCAACTCTGCATCAGAGGCTGTTGTGGTTTGAATACAAAATGTCCCCTGTAGGCTCATGCGTTTGAACACTTGGTCCCCAGTTGGTGGTGCTATTTGGGAAGGTTATGGAGCCATTAGGAGGTGGAGCCTGCCTAGAGAAAGTATGTCACTGGGGGTGGACTTGGAGGGTTTACAGCCTGGCTGGTCTCTCTCTCTCTCTCTCTCTCTCTCTCTCTCTCTCTCTCTCTCTCTCTTTCTTGTGTGTGAGGATGAAAATATGACCAGCCAACTTCCTGATCCTACTGCCATGCTGTTGCCTTCCCCACCGTTTTGGACTCAAACCCTCTGGAACCATAAGCCAGAATAAACCTTTATGTCCTTAAGTGGCATTTGCTCATCGTATTTTATAACAGCAACAGATAAGCAGCTAATACAGAAGTAATGTTAATCCCTGTTGCGCCCCGTTTTGCTTTCAGGCCAACTAATGTGCAAGACGGTAGACAGTATGTCCCTGTCCGCCAGATTTGTTCTGGCCTTGAAAGTGGAAAAGAGGGTTGAAAAAACAGTTGCCTTGAGACAGAAGGTCAGACCTTGGGAGCACCCGCACAGCCCACCGCTTGATTGTTTCCCACCACTGCCCTTCCCCCTGCCCCCCCCCCACCCCGTTCCCCCTAGGTAAGTCCAAATTCCTTCACAGCTGGAACTTTTTCCCAAGCTTCCTCTTGTACCACAGACATCCAGGAAATGTTGAGCTAAATTGGGAAAACTGAAGAAGAGAGGGGTAAATGGAGCTCACACTGAGAAACAATGAGGAAAGAGATATTTCCTGTGTCACCGACAGCTCACTCCTGCTGAGACGTTGAAGCCAAACCATAAATGCAATGTGACCTAGTCAAAAATATCACAATCACAGGTTATTTATTACAGGAATATCATGAACAGGAAGCGAAGGTCAGAGTTCAACAGTTAAGAGCACTCACTGTGCTTTCCCAGAGGACCGGGGTTCAGTTCCAGCACCCACACGGTGGTTCGCAACTGTCTGTAACTCCACTTCCAGGGACCTGATGCCCCCTTCCGATCTCTGTAGACGCTGAACCCACTTGCTGCACATACATATATGCAGGCAAACATTCATAGATATAAAGGTTTTTTAGATCTTTTTAAATAAATAAATACGTTTTAAAAGAAGCAAACGTTGTATAGCACCCTATTTTACTACAGAGAGCTTCTGTCCCAGCCAAGCAGTGCCGCCCAGGGCTCAGCACAGATGGCTCCCAGTGGTCCACAGGGAATGAGTTCTCACTCTCCAAGCCTGGGCAGTACCTGACATGTTGACTCAGTTTCCCTGCCTACCTGGAGTGAGAAACGGCTTTCTTGGTGTTTGTCTTGCATGGCTCAGACTCTCCAGTGCACATGAGAGATTTGGGGGTGGGGGGCAGCATCTTCTGAAATTAGCACCGGCATGTTTTTGAAGTCACTATTTACTTTGAAATTTCAAAAAGCATTGAGGAAGATGGAGAAATTCCACAAACGAGCCTGCTTCTGTCCAGGGCATGCTCCCTGGGCCCAGGGGAGCACTGTGGAATGCAGAGGTTAAAAAAAATGTCCCTTCGGGCTGGAGAGACCGCTCAGTAGTTAAGAGCATTGCCTGCTCTTCAAAAGGTCCTGAGTTCAATTCCCAGCAACCACATGGTGGCTCACAACCATCTGTAATGAGGTCTGGTGCCCTCTTCTGGCCTTCAGGCATACACACAGACAGAATATTGTATACATAATAAATAAACAAATATTTTTAAGAAATGTCCCTTCTCGTCATACTTCCAGTTGCCATAGAGACAAAGGGCTCCTAAGGACATCAGTTAACCTGCTGTGATGGATCACAGCATCTCTGGGAATATCTCAGAATTCTGAGCTTGGAAGCTAAACTAATTGAGCCACCCTTCACCTCGGGCAACCGTGAGCAAGGCACGCAGCTCTGCAGTCGGCTGCTCCAGAATCGCTCTCACTAAAAAAGCTTCGCTTCCAGGAGAAGCAAGGTGGCCCAGATGGAAGAAGTTGTCCCTTCACCCCGTCAATGCCAGAGCAAGATTTGAACTAGGGTCTCTGGCCACCACGTCGTATAGACCCTCCTCTGTCCTGCTTTAGAGAGGAATGGGGAAAGGGAAGGGACCAATGTGGCAGAACACACTGCCCTGACAACGCTGTGCCAGCTGCATTCACACACAGTCATCTCAGACACCGTAACTGTGGTTCCCGTGCTTGTGTGCCATCTTCCCACTGTAGGTCAGACTACATATGCAGTCAAACCTGAAGGTCTCAGGACCACTTGGTAACTGTGTCCTTAAAATGGATGTAACCACATATGTTACTGAGGAAGCTAGAGAAGTTTTGAACATGGCCTCTGTGCCTGCATCAGAGTAACCCCACCATCTGTCCTTGGGAGCCGTCTTTCTGCCCTTATGGTGCACCTAAATAGAGTTCAGCCCTGTCATGGAAACGAAACAAGTTTGTAATTATCACCGTCGTCCATCAGAAGCACAGGGGAATTCCAGGAAGAAACACAGCCCGAAGTTCCGGTGCCCGTACAAACCCACTAGGAAAGACCCACCCTAGAATTAGGTCAGGCATCTTATTTACATGTGGCATTCGCTTCTCTACAAGGTCTGAGGCAGGCAGTTCTAACTGTCTGTAGGGTTGCGGAGGGTGTTGCTAGGACACAGGAATAACCCCACGATCAAGCCCCTTAGCTCAGCAGATCAGAGGTGACAACCCAGCGGCAGAGCGCCTTCTCTTGTTCTTGTTTTGCTTTGCTTTGTTCTTCGAGACAGGATTCTCTGTGTAGTCCTGGTGGTACTGGAACTTGCTTGTAGACCAGGCTGGCCTCGAACTCAGAGACCTGCCCGTCTCTGTCTCCCTAGTGCCGGATGTGTGCCATCACACCCAACTACAGTGTATTGTCTTAGCCTGACGTTCACACTGGCATTCTGATCCTCGTAGCCAAGCCAGGGCTGCAAGTCTGTGAGGAATCCAAGTGGCTAGGCAACAGTTCCACACTAAGCAATGAGTAGAGTGTCAACCCACAGTGACAACCCACAGGCCACAGAAGCTCACTCTGCCTTCAGTCTCATGGAATAGGGAGTGCAGTGATCTTTATCGCTTTCTGATTCATCAGCTCTGTATGATATAGGTGGGGGATTTCTAGCTACCAAAATAAGAATTTTTACTTGGAGAATTGCTGCTCCTCTGACTCAACGTTCCACGGCTTGAGGGTCTCCAGTTCACATAGTTTCCTTCCCAAATCCACACATACAATGCCTTTCTCTTTGCGGGTCCTTCTTGGTCCTTGCTCATTGGCAAACAGGAAACTCCCAGACCTTAGGGAAAGGTTCTCATGCCACTGGCCTCATAGAATGTGTACAAGGGTTCAGCTACCTAGAGACGGTGGCTGTGCAGCCAACAGGTGTAAGGGCTGTAATCCTTGCCTGGAGATTCTGCTGTGTGGCTTTGAACAAGTTACCAGCCGTCTCTGAGCCTCAGTCTCCTAAGCACTGGAGTCACTGTTGGAGGCAGAGTCTAGCCAGGCTTTTCCCTTAAGGGCTGTGACTCAGGGGATCGTTTCTGTTTTGTGGGGTGTAGGAGGCACCGCAGCACACGCATGGGACTCGGGAGACAGTTCACTGCAATATCTCTCTCCATCTACCACGTGGGGTCTAGGGACAGAACTCAGGACGTCAGGGTAACACAAACACCTTCACACGCGGAGTCACAGGCCACCCTCGGTAGAGGATCTTTAGAGAGCCCAGCTGGGAACTGGAGGAACCTGGGGGGGGGGGGGTCATTTAACCTCTTAGTAGCTAAATGGCACTAAGATGAAATAATGCGAAGGCTTCCTACCTTGGGTTTTGTCTCGGGGACCTGACCAGGAGCATGGGGGCAGCTTAGCAAGCCCCTAAAGGAAGCATCGCATTCAAATAATGACCGAGGGCACCTTTAGCCCTTAGCAGGACAAATTAAAGGGGACGGGAAATCAAAGTGCTGCTCTCCTGTTGGGTGACAGACAAATTTCCTGACCACAGCCTGTGGAAGCGTGCGGATGAGGGTAGGGGATGCCCTCAGCCCTTCCCACCTCCCTCCAGATCCTGTGGCAGGCCCACCACTGCCCTACCCAACTCCTCCAACAACTTGCAGCCCAGGGTCTACTGTGCTCAAGAAAGATTCAGCCCTAAGACACTGGCCTCTAGCCCGACCCATAAGAGGAGCTACGGAAGAAAGGCGAGCATCTGTGTGGGGTTCTCCTGCCTTTCCCTGCTTCAGCTCTTTAGAAGCTCAGTTTGAAGTTGCCCCATCCCAGTGGGTGGAGGGCCTGCAGCAAAACCACCTACTTCCTTCTGAGAAAGCCTGGAATAGGAGAGGAGTGGAGGATGCTGGGGCCCCAGGACCCCCTCTGCTAATCCACAGCCCTGGCAGCTCCCCTCTTGCAGAAGGAAATTTATGAGCAGAGGCTGAGGGAGAGCTGGGGTTACCGAGACTTCATTACTCTTACAAAATATACTATGGGACATTTACTAGTGTCCCGTGAAGTGTGGCCATAAATCAGGGGCCCCAGGGCTCCTGTCAGGAGAAATGAGGAAGGTGCGCTTGCTCACGCCCCCTGTGGCCTTTGACCGGGAGTCAGTCCCCGAGCAAGGCTGCAGTTGGGCACAGCCACCCCACTGTCCACACTTCATTGCCCTTCTGACCTCCAGGCAGGGGGCAGGGCCGTCCCAGTCTCACGTTCTCAATGAAAACACAGAGCAATTTCAAATGCACACGGATCACACACTAAATGTCTCCTGGAAATAATATTTCCTCTGCCAATTTTGCTCTCCCAGCCCTAGGGACCTACAAAACTTCAGTACAGTGTGATCATGTTTCTAATATATATATATGAAGGAAATACACCCGAAGGTTAATAGTGATTTTCTCTGGGTGGAACAATTACAGGTGATTTTTATTAACTTCTTTATACCTACCTGATTTTCCACACTTTTTAAAAAATAAAAATGTGTTACTTTTATAGTCAGAAAAAAAATACAACTTCTTAAAGAAAAAAAAAACAAGAGCAATCTTAGAGGGAAATGAGTGTGTTCATACAGTTTGTCAAAGGTAACTTGTCAAGTCTACGTCACCCACAATTAGCCACAATGGAACATCACGGTCCTGGAGAGATGTGCAGATAATTGAGACGTAATGCCTAGCTCTTAAAAGGCAAAGGGGCCTATGTGTTATGTATTTCCTGATTAATAGTACATAAAAACAGACGACAATCATGCCTACAAAGAAAGCTTCTTGTTACATTAAAGTATGGGATTTGGGATTTTTTTTTTCTCGTCTGTGTTTTCCAAGTTTGGTTATGTTCTTTTGGTAATGGTTCTGCTGGAAATTTTAAATGGTGGAAAATAAAACGCAAACAGGGTCTGTGTTCCTGCTCACTCCTACCCTGGCCAAATACCACACACACACACACACACACACACACACACACACACTCTTATCACGTGTAAAAGTGGGATTCCCAGGGTGCCCGGGTGGGCTCAGTGCCATTGGGACGATCTACAATGATCAGTTTCCCCGGTGAACTTGATGGAGTTTCCAACTTTGAAGCTGTGTAATGAGTCTTGGCCCCTGACCAAGCCTCTGAATGTTTAAAGTGGCCTTCCCCTCTCAATTAGCTAACCTGGGGTCTCCGAGGGAGTCAGCAGGCAGCCAGCCGCGGGTTTACAGATTGGAAGAGAAGGTGCCCTGCCTGCAGCCAGGCAGAAGGCCAGAGACCCTGCTCTCACCTACAGTCAACTCTGCAGGCTTCTCACCGGCCTCCAAGGTTCAGGACAAGGCCTGAGAGGAATGGGAACCCACAAGAGTCCGAGCTGCTCTGCCACCCAGCTTCTTTCCGACATTATTCTCCTGACTGAAGGGGATGGGATGGTTGGGGCACCTCCTGGCTGGTCACAATGCCCATGGTGGCCGGTCCTCACAGCCCTGAGGTGGACCTCTCTTCATATAAAGTCCAGAGTGAAACTGGATTATCCCTCTCCTCAGACCTAGCAAAGACGTCCCTCAATCCCAGGAGAGGGGTGTGTTTGCCAGATTTGGTTTTTGCAGGTTCTGTGAGCTCATCCACCTTAGTTCTCACAGGAAGTCGCTGTCCTGCCCTGGGTGGGAGCAGGGCTGAGGAATCGTGGCCGCCACCTCCACACCCATGCACCCTGTTTCTCCTTCACTCGGCGTTTTGAGTGGGTCCCGCCATATTTGAAGTTTCAGTAGCATTTGGTTTTGATTTTTAAAGAAGTTTTCAAAATAAAATCACTTTTAGCCTTAAGCAATGTGTTCCCATGGCAGCTGAGTGGTGTGTGGAGCGAGGCGGGACTGGCACTGTTAAGACCGTTATCGGCAGGGCTTGGGAAGATGAGCTGGTAGGCCGTGGTGTGTTTAGAAGCTTAAAAAAACAGCAGAAAGACAGAGAGAGGGGTTTACAAAAAGGGGGCCTGGGCTGAGGCTAGGGAGGTAAGCTATCCAGATCTACTGAAAATTACAAGCCTGCTCCTTTAAATTTCCTTTCCCAGAACAATGTGATCCTTTCAGTTCCAAGGCAAACACTGAGCTCAGATCCTCAAGCGTTTGAGAGAGCAGACTGTCCTACTCGTTAGGGCCTATACCTGTCAGGGATCTGATTAAACACATATATCTTCATGACAGCCATTGGCAGGTCATGTGGGCTATGAGGGGAGACAGGGCACGAGCCCCCACGTGCCTTCAGGCCTGCCCTGGGCGTGCTGGACTGCCCCTTTCTTATAAACTGGGCGCTATATGTTGCTCCAACCTGATCTTGATCTAGAGGGCAAGGAGGGAGATCAGAGGAAACGCTGGCAACCCGAAGGGCACCAGGAAGGGAAAGAAGTTGCGGCGGGGGTTGTTTGAATCCCCTTCAACGTGATACTTAGAACAGAGAGGACATGATGTGGGGAGAAATATGAGCCTCGGGCAGTAAATCGAGCAATCTGCTGTCACGCTAAGAATATGGAAGCTGGTTTCCTTTCTCCTCTGGGAAGCCTGCTTAATTAAGACCTCTCAGGGTAGTTGGCTTCCCTCATAAATTTCAGGGAGCTGTAAAATTTATGTGTGTGTGTGTGTGTGTGTGTGTGTGTGTAAGTGTACACATGCATGTACCCAGGGTGTGTGGAGAAAAGAACACCAGGAGGTCTGTTCAGAGTGGCACTCACACAACTATCCACCTCAGTCCCCTACTGCCTAAGTTTCCCCTCTCTGGGAATGGCAAGGCCACATCTCTCAGACCAACATGCAGGCGAATGTCAGGGCATCAGTCAGCACAGGGCATTCTGAACAGAAGGGACAGATTCCCTTGCCTTTGGGGAAGGGGTTTAATAGCTGCCTGTGTTGAGGGGCCTAGAACCCAAGTTCAGGCTCCAGGTGACAGCTGCGGATGTCTGGGGCAGCTGCCATCCTTCCCAGCCACATCCCAGGGCACCCCGTTTTCTCTGGTGAGGTTGTCTCAGAAACTGGAGGCAAGAGCCAGAGCCCCTGCTCTCCTCTGAAGAGGATTTAACTGCCACAGTGCAGCCTGTTTTTTTTCCAGAAGAGCCCACCCCCATCCTGGCTTATCTGATGGTGGTTATCTTAGGGAGCAACTTGTTACCCATCATGTTCCACAAAAAGCAACATTAACAGTTGGGGAACACGGTAGGGGTGGTTACTAAGGAGCCAGGGATACTACGATCAGATGGATTTCGAACCACATAGAGCAGGGAGGACCAACCAGCTAATCCCAGAATCTTGGAACTCTGGTAAGCTTTTCTTTGCATGTGAAGAAAACACTTTGGGGTGGTGTTTTCTCTCTCCAGCATGCTTCCCCTCTCCCTCTCCCAGAGCCTGGACCTCACAATATCCTTCCAAACAGAAAAGCGGGGACTGTTGCTCCACCTGGCAGAGGGGACGCAAGAAGAGCAATTGTGAGTCTGCCTCTGCCAGGTTCTCAGAGCTCTGGGTCAGCCAGAGAGCAGCCCTGAGAGGCGAGACGCTCAGAAGGGCTCAGGGGCTCTGCTTTTCACTTCAGGTCTGTTGGTTAGTGGCACACGGCGAAGATGGATGCCTCTCACCTCACCTCACTCCCTAAGCCCTAGACTCCATGTGGCGGTGGCTGCCGCAAGGGTGGACAGAGAGATGAGCGTGAGGTGGGCACACTTGGATGCCATTCCAACCCACAACCCACAGGCTACACTGGCCAAGGATATCTGTGAATGGAGCCCAACACAAAATCGTAGCCTTACTTAAAATGTTAGGAGTTGCAGTCGTGCTTTGGAGATGACAACGCCATGTCTCAATGTGACAAGGTCATGTGCCCGGATGAAAGGTCCGTCTATGATCTTACCTGAATCTCACTTTTCCGAGGAAACAGGGCAGGAAGCTGGTTCATGAGACTTCTTCCAGTACAGGAAATGGCTGAGGTCCAGGGCTACAGAACTGGCTGGATCTCCAAAGGATTCCAGGCCCTAAGCTTTCTGTTCTTTTTTTTTTTTTTTTTTTTTTTGATTTTTTCTCCGTAGCTTTTGGTTCCTGTCCTGGAACTAGCTCTTGTAGACCAGGCTGGCCTCGAACTCACAGAGATCCGCCTGCCTCTGCCTCCCGAGTGCTGGGATTAAAGGCGTGCGCCACCACCGCCCGGCTAAGCTTTCTGTTCTTAAGCCCAGGGCTCTGTAACAACACTGAAAGGTTGCTGGGTTGTTGTTTTGTCCTCCTCTTATCTGTATTTTATTTCTTTTCTACAAAAAAATATCCATTATTTGAATAAGACATGAAACAATGAGCTGAGCGTGGCGGCGCACGCCTTTAATCCCAGCACTCAAGAGGCAGAGGCAGGCGGATCTCTGAGTTTGCCAGCCTGGTCTACTACAGAATGAGTTCCAGGACAGCCAGGGCTATGCAGAGAAACCCTGTCTCAAGAAAACAGCAAAAAAGGGGCTGGAGAGATGGCTCAGTGGTTAAGAGCACTGACTGCTCTTCCAGAGGTCCTGAGTTCAATTCCCAGCAACCACATGGTGGCTCACAACCATCTGTAATGAGATCTGGTGCCCTCTTCTGGCACACAAGCATACATGGACGGAATGTTGTATATATAATAAATAAATAAAATCTTTAAAAAAAAGAAAGAAAAACAGCAAAACAAACAAGCAAATAAGAAACAGTAGAATACATACAAGAGGGGTCACAATGCCATCGCTCCTTGCTAAAGCTATTCGAGTGTGTTTTAAGGTAAGATTAACTTCATGAAAACCACGTAAGGCAAAACCTCTTCATTGGTCACATGGCTCAAGGAATGATAAACAGCCCCTTGAGGGCCTCAGGCATTGTGCCAAGTGCTGGTGACATCAAGATAAGCAAATCAGTCTCCCCGACCAGCACGGCGCCAGTAGAGCTCTGCAGGTCTGCACCGTCTACGTCCAGAATGTGGGAGAATAAAACCCCGACTGACCAAGGAAACAAATTCTGGAAAGGCCTGATGCAGAGTCGGGGACAAAAGCTGCAGACCAGGACCCTTATAGCTTTGGAAGAAAATCCTCTAGGCCTCAGTTTCCCCATCTGTACAAGGGATTGGTAGAATACATTTCTTTATTTCCCCCAGCTGTGTGGTTCTCTAAAGCCCCCTCTTGCCCAGATGGAGTCTTGGGCTTCCCCAGCCTGCTGTCACCAACCAGGCCCGAGGCTCACCCAGTCATCCCACCCAGCTAGTCTGGCCAGTGACCAAGGAAGGATATGACTGGCTGTACAGGTGTGAGCATCATCTAGGGTCAGGACACACCGAAGCCTTCCTCGAAGGTGAGGGGTGAGTGGGCCTCCTCACTCTCTTCACCCCACTGTGCAGAATAAAGGAGCGAGGGAGGGAGGGCCCCAGGTGAAAGCCATCTAAAGTCTGAAAACACCCTCATTTTAAAGACCATCTGAGTCGGAGGCCAGGGAGGAGGGATTCTGCCATGAAGACTAGAGACAAGACCTCCACCCCAAATTTCTGTATCTAGTGAAAGATGGTCTCCGAGTGGGTAGTGTGCCTTTGAACACGTGGCAGGCTGAGCGGGTAGTGTGCCTTTGAACACTTGGTGGACGGAGCAGGTAGTGTGCCTTTGAACACTTGGTGGACGGAGCAGGTAGTGTGCCTTTGAACACTTGGTGGACGGAGCAGGTAGTGTGCCTTTGAACACTTGGTGGACGGAGCAGGTAGTGTGCCTTTGAACACGTGGCAGACCAAGCGGAGAATGTGCCTTTGAACACGTGGCAGGCTTAGCGGGTAGTGTGCCTTTGAACATGTGGCAGACCTCCTCCTTTGAAAACACAGCCCTGCTCAAGCCCAGTAGTCACATATGAGCAAGAGAAGCAAGGTCCTCGTCCCAGGTTCAGCTCCCTCTCTGGGCCTCCCAGGTATCAAAGAACTCACTGAGGCTCCTTTGCCCCCACGTTGAGGGAGACTCTCACACTAATCCTTGTGGACCTCTGAGGCCCTTCCAGCCCCAACTGCTGGACATGAGGGCAGTACCTCTGACTGTCTGCCCAGGGGTGTGGGAGAGGGGCCCCTGTTAGACTCCAGGGATGACCACTCTTTCCAGGCAGTATTACAGGGTCATTCAGGGCTCCACTGACTTCCACTTCTTATGTTTCAGAGGGTCCCTGAAAATTTTTTGAGGGAACCAAAGCCACCCAGCAAATTGTCAGAGAGCTGGGGAGGTGAATCGGTCACTACCGTGCTTGGCTCACAAGCGTAAACACCTAATTCCATTCAGAACACACACACACACACAAAACACAGGTTAAGGTGCTCACACCTGTTATCCCAGCACTGGAGAGGTAGAGACAGGTGGGTCTCTGGGACCCTCTAGCGAGCCATCCTAGCCTACTAGTTAAGTTCCAGGCCAATGAGAGACACTTTCTCAAAAAACAAGGTGGCCAATCCACACATTGGCAACACTAACTGACCTTAGTGGGTTATCTAATATATATATAGTAGGTGTGATGGGGGAAAACTGGAGGGAGAACGGGAGAATGCAGGGTGGCTATAACCAGATCTCATTGTAAACGTGCATAGAGTTTTCAAGAGTAAAGAACAGTTTTAAAAGCACAAGCTGAGTGACTTTTGAGGTACAATATCTGGGGTTGTTCTCTGGCCACCACACACATGTGCACCTGCACATATATACACACACCAAAACACAGCTATAAGAAAGGCTTAAGATCCCATGTGATCCCAGCTATTTTGCAGAGGCCCAGCCGCCCTGTGGCTTCCCATGGCCGCGTGCAGTGGACATGTCCACGTGTGCTCCGATCACCACGTGGTGACAATAAGTGCCAACGCCTTTAACATTCAAATGTGACCCAGTAAATAAACAAGTGGGCCTTTCCATGGGACAGAGTGACATTCCTAGGACGAGGTGTGTGGCCCTCGATGCTCCCAGCTCACAGGTATGGATCTGCTGTAGACCAAAATACAAGAGCACTCTTCTGGCCCCGTCTAGTCTGCCATTCCCTAATCTGAGCCAGCATTTCATTTTCTTAGGAAGCAGTGTCTCTCAGAGGTACCAGTCCCCACACCTTGGCAGCTAGCTCTCTCAACCAGCAGCACCTACGAGCTTGCCCAATGCACATTCCCAGGCCCTTCCCCAGACCCAGGTCAGAGGTAACCCAGGTTTACAATGCAGGGGAAGCAGGATCTGCTCAAAACCATCAGAGTTACAGCACAACTGGCAGTTCTCCAAGATTCTTCCCTCTTTACAGAGGAGACAAGGGGCAAAGGACACCACCCCTCCAGTCACACTGAGATGAGACCTGCTCCCTTCCTGCGGGCATCTCATGGCCTAGGTTCAGGCAGCTCAGCGCCTTACCTGGGCATAAGGTACAGACCTGGTAGTTATGTAGCTTTGCAGTCTCAGCAAGGCCCTTCCTCTTCAGAGCCTCAATTTCCTCCCTTCAAGCCCTCACCCCGCCAGTTCCCAGTAGAAAGATAAAGCAACCTGCTCCTGCTTGTCCCTGCCCTCACTGGTCCCTGCCCTCACTGGTTCCCGACTTCTCTGATCCCTGGCCTCACTGGTCCCTGACTTCCTTGGTCCCTTCCCTTACTGGTCCCTGCCCTCACTGGTTCCTATCTTCAATGGTTTCTACCCTCACTGGTCCCTGCCCTCACTGGTTCCTGTCTTCAGTGGTCCCTGCCCTCAGTGGTCCCTGCCCTAGCTGATTCCTGCCTTCACTGGTTCCTGCCTTCATTAGTTTGTTGTACAAGTTGTTCAGTCTTTCTAAGCAAACTTTTCTCAACTGAGAAACAGGAATGATAATGCCCTGCCTCGGCAGGATTGTGTGGCTTCAGTGGGGTGTCCGTTGGTCCTCAAGAGTCCTCGTAGAGTTGTAAATTGGAGATTATGCCATCCGGGTATTGTGCTTTTTTTCTTTCGCTGCCTCTGAGTCACAATCTCATCTTCAGTCCACAAAGGTCAGTCTCCCGTGAGAAACTCCATTTGTTTGGTTTGAATTTTCCTTCCCAAAGGGCACTGCTTCCTACTGCCACTAGATCACGGTGGCACTAGGACACCGTGGGGCAGTGCAGGGGTGCTTGTTGTTTTAAGATGGAAGTCTCCTCTGTGTAGCCCAAGCTACCCTGAGCCAATAATCGCCCCGCTTCCTCCTCCTCCTGAACATGTGGAATGACAGACACGTTCCACAACCAAGCTGAACCAGCTTCTCTTTTTCACTTGTGTATACATGGTGTGTGTGTGTGTGTGTGTGTGTGTGTGTGTGTGTGTGTGTGTTCACACATGAGGCTCAGAAGAGGATGTTGGATGTCTTACACTAAAACTGTTGGCCTTATTCCCTTGAGACAGACCCTCCCCAAATATGGAACTAGGTTACCAGCGGGGAGGCTCAGCATCCCTGTATCACCGACCCCCTGGCCACCACTGCAGTGACAGGCTTGACCGTGACCATGCCCACTATTCATACAGATGCGGGGGACTCAAACTCGGTTCCTTTACTCTTTCACAGCAAGAGCTCTTGCCCACTGAAACAGCTTCAAGAGAATTTGGTTGTGAGGCTATAAAAGAATTGGGGAAGCCCAGATCTCAGACTCCAGCACACAGGACCAGGCAGAAACAGCCCCGCCTCTGTAGAACAGAAAGGCTGAGCAGGTACAGGTTTCCTCTCTACTCAACTCCAGATAGCTGTTCTTAATGAGAACATGAACAGAGGGTTGTCATGGTACCCGTTATCCATAAAGAAGCCAGAACATCTGGATGTGATATTTCCAGTTTTTTTTTTTTTTTAAGTGTCACCATGTGGAGCATTTGGTGGAGAAAGACACCGAAATAACCCAACTTAATATCTACTCAGCACAATCCCGGGAAATAGTTGCCACAATTATCTCAGCTTTATGTTGAGGAAACTGAGGCCCGAAATCACCCGAGCAGAAGTGGGGTGGGAGGAGCACAGCACAGGAGGGGTTAAAGCAGAAACTATAGACCCTTGTGCTGAATAAAAGGAGACAGAGCCAATTTTTTCTACCGTAACAGTAAATTGGCCCCAAATTAAGCCAATACCCAGTTCTTATTGCTTCTGCAAAGAATTAATAAACCATGACATCTTCTGAGATGGGGGAGGCCAGCTGCTCGGGGACATGTCAGAAAGCTTTTTACGGGCTTGGAGATGCTCTGCCTTAGCAAGTTAGAGGCAAACACCGCAAGCATGCAGAAAGGGAAAGTGCCCACTCCCAGCTGGGCTCAGAAATCTGCCCACCACGAGGAGCCAGGCCATGCAGTAGCTAGCTCTCCGGGCGTTAATGGCTGCGGCCTCCCAGAGAATACTCTGGAATATTTTAGGTTTATATTTTCAGATGGTGTGCCAAGTCCTTCCCTCGCTCTGCCTATTAGATGGCTAGTTTCCTTTTCCTAGTTAAAGGATTAACTAGAATTATCAGTAATATAAGCTTCTCCCACAGGCAGGTCAAAGGAAATGAACGGAAACTGTAGCAATAAGGACGCGGGGCAGCGCCACAGACCGCCTGACTGGAGAACTCGTCCTGGCAGAGCTGTCAGGTAGAGAGACTTAGAACCCAGCGTGGAATGCAGGCTGCACTGGGTTTTCTGCCAGGCTCAGCTCAGAGCACGGCTTATAGGCAAATTCTCAGAGACTGTTAGGGAGCCAGGTGGGATATTTGCTATGGAAAGTACCAGAAACTCAAACTTGAAGTGGTGGCAGGGGTGGAGGGAGGAATCCTTTAAATATTCGAGCCTGACTCCTTCATTTCCAAATGAAGGTGAGGAAATTGGGAACCAAAAGTGGGAAGCAACTCTGAAGGGCTGTCCAGCTCAGTGGAGCTGAAACAGGTCTCAGCCTTGATGCCCAACCTTGATCTAGACGTGGTCCCTAGAGATGCTCTCGTTCTCAGTTCATCGGCCTATAAAATGGGAGCCTGGCCTCAGAACTGCACACTTGGATCATCTACTTATGTATCTATTTCCGGGCTTCCCTGAGGGAAGCCAAACGCTCAAGGACAAAGAACTTGACTCTGTTGTCTTTGTAGTGGAAAACCCGCCACATGGGTTTACACCTCGCTGGTCTTGGTAACCGTTGAGGGATCTAAAGGGCTTGAGGTTTATCTCCTGTATAAACCGTCTCTGAGACCTGTCAGACACCAAGCTCCTGTGTCACAGGAGGGTGTCATTACTGCAATTGTCACAGAGAGAAAAAGAAGAAAACTGGGCCCTGGGAGCTGCATCAAAAATAGCAAATGCTATTTGTTAATGCTAGGTGGTGGGCATTCATTAATTTATTTACAATATATGCAAGTGTTTTATTGTGCGTTTCTGTCAGTTTGACCGTCTTCATAACGAAGAGTCAAAAGTTTCCTTGGTGCCATGATTATCTCATTCCCCTGACCAAGTCAAAGGGATGATTAGCATCCTCAAGTTCATTCCCGAAACAGCGTGTGACCATGACACTTGACCTTCATCTGTCACCATTATTCATAGTCATAACGTTCAGGAGCTGCCTGTTGGTGCTAATGGAATGTTCTGAACTCTTTGGTTGCACAAAAGTCATAAAAGACCCCACCCTTGCCTTCAAGGAACTTGAAATACTTGAGGCTGAAGATGAGATTGTCGCAAAACAAAGCAAGTGTCTCTTTGAGGAAGCCCTGAGAAGAGCTGGGTCAGCCAAAGGCTCTCCTTGCTGACCCTGCCCGGGGCCGGTTAGCTCAGTGGCATTCTCCCACACACACACCCTGTCACACCACAGACGTGTTTGGAGACAACTAAAATCTGGCCCTCCTTCTCTCCACACTTCCTGATACAGACTATTTGCTTGTATGACCCATGCAATGGAACAAAGATCCATAAAAACAAGCCAAAAACACCAGCATGCGGCTCAGGTATGGGAGGGGAGTGTGGGGTGCCGTGGGACCTTGTTCTGAGAGGGGACAGCAGCAAGTATGCAGGCTGTCAGCGTAGCTCTGAGAACTGCTGTCCGCGGCACAGCACTCCAAGTTCAAGGCCGTGTTTGATATGTAGACTTTCAAGCCCTGGGCTGCAGCAGAAGGGGGGGTGGGTAAACAGACTCGCACCCACGGCTCCAGCAGAGGCCTTTCTGCTTCCCTCACTGCTGAGCTAATGGATGAATGGTCCTCCGTCCCTGGGGGCTGGAGGAAAAGCACAGGCAAAGTGGCAGGCCACAGAATCACTCCAGAGGAGCAGTGGTTTGGGAAAAGGAGACAAAGGACAGATCTGTATGCAGAGAACACCTAGATGTCGCAACTTCATCCCACTGCCTTTAGCAAGCTACATTCAATCTATTCAATCAAGAAGACTGTCTAATTTTAAAGAACTATAGAGAAATAGGTGCTCCCTGCCCTGCCCACTGTAAACTGCCAACCATGTAACCATGTCCCAAAAAAAGACAGAGCGAGCAGGAGAGAGGAAAGAAGGAAGTTAACTTTGGTGTGGATTTAAATTTCCAACATCTCACAGCCTCAGCTAAATGACTCAGGGCGTGGGTTTTGCCCAGGACCCTCAGGAACTGGCTATTCTTCCTGTGTAGAGCCAGAAGTTGCCCGGCGCCTGTCTCCTGCCTCTGGCTTCAGGCTTGCTGGAGACGGGGAACAGCTGTTTGCTATTCAGGGTAGAGCAGCCTTTCATATACTTGACGACATGTTAAATCACCCCATAATGACGGCTGGGGAGGCTTCTCATTTCAGCTACCGCGTGGATAAAAAGCCAGGGCCAAATGGCACGGGAGCTAAATTCATCTGGGCCGTGAACGTGCAGGCACGGGGCAGAACCTGAAATAGCCCTGGTTTTAACACTTGAGCTTCAACAACGAGATTGTTTAAAGATGTACATATCTCCTAAAGACTGACACATTGGCAACACAGCATGATAGATCGATTTTATTTCTGTATTCTGAATTGTCTACCACAGTCATAAATAATCTTTGAAACCAAAATAACAATATGTGACGTCGGTTGCGGGGAGGAGGCAGAAATCCTTAATAGATAGATAGATAGATAGATAGATAGATAGATAGATAGATAAACAATATGTGACGTCGTCCTGCAATTATCTGTGAGTTTGTCATCAGGTTGGACGTGCAGACCCCAGAAGCTTTGAGGAAACACTGTTCGTGGGATGGAAGTGAGTCGCAAACAGAAGTAGGAAGGAAAAGGTGTGCGGTCAAGAAGGAGGTAACAGATTCTCCCCACAAAACACCTAAATCAGAGCAGGCATCCTGCAACAGCCGGGGAGCGCTGTTACTTGCCAGTGTGCGTTGAATTTATTATACTAACCCTTTACTTCGAGAGAACAGTTGACAGAAGCCCCTGCATCTCTGGAAGGAGTTTTAGCAGGATCAGTGCATAAGAGCCCTGTTGATTCTTAACACCCAGTTTAAGAGTGTCTTTGGCTTCTGGAGTATGACTGCGGTTTGAGGGGGCGGCGTCCACATTTGCCTGGGAAGGAAGGAATTTCTCAACCACGAGTGTGGCTACTGGGGAAATGTCGATGATACAAGGTTAAGTGAACAAAGCAAGCCACAAGGTTCTGTGGCCACATCTATGGAAACCCTGTATTTTGGGAGATAAGGACTCCAAGAAATAAAAGATTTGCTGTGCTGAAGTAGGTAAGCTTTTCCCAGGGTGCTCTTAGTGTGACTCTCGGCTTTTCAGAAGGCTTTGCCTAGCATTTCATTATGAAATTTTTAAGTACAGCGTATTTGGAGGAATTTCATATCAACCATGTGTTACTTCTTAGTTGTTGCTGTTAGTACTGTCCGGTTTTCAAAATCTCTTCTGTTCCATGGTATCACATTAGCAGTGAATAAATTATAAAGCCCAATGATCAATAAATATCTCAGGCACCAGAGTGCCCCCTCCATGACTGTGCCAACTTGTACTCTCTCTCTGGTGTCCACCACAATGCCCTTCTCTCCAGAGTGCTGCAAATGCCCGGAAGTGGGGTCCTGCCACTGCCTGCCTTGTCTGTGTGGCAGATTCTGTCTGCAATGGCTAAGGAAACAAGAGCAAATTACAGAAACAAGAATCTCTACCACCTCAACTGCTTCCCACATCAGCAAAGATATATTTCTCTTCTTTTTCCTTTTTTCATTTGTGCGTGTACATGTGAGCATACATGTGCATGTGTGTATACATGCATTGTACATGTATGTACGGGTGGACCTGCTTGTATGTGTTGTATGCATGTGCGTGTGTGTATATATGTGCGTGTGTATGCATGTGTATATACACATTCATGCATAACTTGTATGTGTGGGTGGACCTGCATGCATACACATGTGCATGTGTGTGTGCATGTATGTGTTGTATGCATGTGTATACTCGTGTGTGGAGGTAGGAGAATCAAATAGTGCTTTTCTGCTCAATTCACTGAGGCAGTCTCTCAGTGAGATCCAGAGCTCTCTGTATGACTCGTCTGCTCCGGGAAAGCCGTCTCTACCTTCTGAGACTGGGACTAGAGCTCTGCTGTCAGCACATCCGGCTGTCTATGTGGATTCTGTAGACCAAATCCAAGGCCAAGCCTGCACAGCAAGCGCTTTGACCAGCTGAGCCAACTACTGGTCCTGTGTTTCTGTCTTACCGTTTCATAATGCCATGCTTGAGTATTTCCATCTCTTCCGCTCCTCCATCTCCCCCTCCAGCTCCCTCCTCCCCTCCTCCCATAGGACCCTCCCTCCCTCTCAAGGTCATGATCTCTTCTTCCATAACTATTATTGTCTCTCTCTCTCTCTCTCACACACACACACACACACACACATATGTTTGAGCTTGTTTAGCGTTGCTCTTATGGTTACATATTTGGCGTGTACATGACCTATTGGAACTGGATGGACCATCAGGGCTCTTCCCTAGAGGAGACTGGTTCTCCATCTCCTGGCAGCTATTGATTGCCTACAATTCTGCATCCAGAGTAGATCCTCCGAATTCTCCCCTCTGTCGTGTCAGCCGGTGACCCTGCTCCGGTCTTGTATTTACACTGTCTTACACTGTCGGGTCAGCCGGTCTTGTACAGGCAGTAGTATTTGTTAGTTTCATGGGTGCAGCTCCCCAGCCATATATATTTGAAAGACACTCTATCACAGCAGGCACCCTGGTCCTCTAGTTTTTTTAATTATTTCTGCCACACTTCCAAAATGTGTCCTGAGCCTTAAGTCTAGGGATCATGTTGTAGATGTACCAACTGGGGCTGGGCACACCATGGCCAGTTATCCTCTGCATTGTGGTCACAGGTCCTATTTTAAATAAATGGTAAGATTGTATGTAAACCCAAGTTTGTTTTATAATCAATACTTTATGGTTTATTATCAGCGTGTGCACCTGTTGGCCCAAGGTCATGTCAACTGAAGGAGGTTCCTGGTAGGTTCCTTTATGAGAACTCTGCCGTAGCCTGGAAAAAGACTGTCAGCTTCAAAGTCTTTGGGATAACAGAAGGAATCTGGCGGGTCAAGAAAAAAAAAAAACTGGGAGGCCATCATGACAGGTGTTACAGTGAATGACTCTCGGAAAAACCAAGTGACATGCTGGGGGGCGTCAGGAGCCTGTCGCCTTTACTCTTGCTACAAGAGCAATGTAACAGGGTGTATTTTAATGCTGTCCTTAGAGGTGCCAGCTGACAAAATGGACGAGCATCCTGAGACCACATCCTTGTGTTAGGAATGTAGAGAAAATGGTTGTCCATGAAGTAATAACCAGATGATAGGCTTTCAAATTTGAAAAAAAAATGGAGAAGCACCATTCATGATACCAGGTGTGGCGCACAATGCCCCCAGGGAAAGACAGTCAGGCGGAGGGAGTTATTACTCAGGCCTCATGGTGACAAGTGACAAAACCAGCCTAAGATGGCTTCAAAAGGAAAGCAATTTACCAGGAAGACACTGGGCATCTCAGGGAATCATGGGAAATGTTCAGAAAATGAGGGAGAACTGAAAGATGGCAGGATCTGATTGTGTCATAAAACAACAAATGCCATTCTGAGCATATCCTGGGCCTAGAGTGGCTGCTGGATAAATCCCACACCATCCCATGGTTCTTCATTGTGACCCAGTCCACAGTTCTGGGTACAAGGAGGGCCATGGCTGAGGCTGGATTACAGGTTAATGCCCTGGTTCACCCCAGCAGAATCAAACACTTTCCCTTCAGGCTTCCTGAGGTGTAGTAATAGGTGCATTGGGTGCCGTTCTGTTGTATTAGGAGCGGCGGGGCTGCGTCCCCAGCACCCCGGCCGCCTGGCTATCTTATGCCCCAAAATAACAACACACAAACTGTATTCTTTTAAACACTGCTTGGCCCATTATATCTAGCCTCTTCTCTGCTAACTCTCACACCTGGACTAGCCCATTTCTAATAATGTGTAGCACCGAGGTGCGCTTACCGGGAAGATTCTAGCCTACATCCATCCTGGGTCGGAGCTTCATGGCGTCTGTCTGCCCGGGAGCGGGGCATGGCATCTGTCTGAGGCGTCTGCCCCCGAGAGGAGAGCTGTTGAGTCTGAGCTCACTTCCTCTTCCTCCCAGCATTCTGTTCTGTTTACTTCACCCACCTATGTTCTAACCTATGAGGGCCAGCCAAGCAGTTTCTTTATTTTTTTTAACCAATGACTTTCCTCCATCACTTCCCCTTTTTCTGTTTAAACAAAAAGAAAGGAAGGCTTTAACTTTAACATAGCAAAATTACATATAACAAAACAGTTATCAAGTAAAAATTACAATAATCTTTATCATAACTAAGGAAAACTGTAACTATAACTAACTATTCTTAACTCCATCAAAGACTCCAGAAAGATACAATATTACCTAAGCAAACAAGAAAAAAGCAACTTTTAAAACTCTAGAAATGACAGAGACATCTAGCTGCCCGGACAGTCACCCAAAGTTCCTCTAGACCGTTGGGGCATCCATCTTCGGCCTACAGGCCCATAGTTTCCAGCAGACATTTCCACAAAGCAGGAAATTTCAAAGGCAGTCACTATCTGCTTGTCCTGAAGAATGTCTTGCAGACTCTTTCATGAATCAGGAACCCCGAAAGACCATCTCACTTTTAGGCAAGTTCAGCAGTCCTCTCTCTGCGGGTTCTCTGTGTCCAGTTTATGCAATAGTCCAGGCAAGAACAGTTTCTTGCCCAAATGGCTATCAAACTCCATAAGGATCCTCTTCGATGCTTATCTTCTTCTTGAAGTAGATTGGTGCTGCCAGGAGCAGAGTGTCTCATTGTCATGAAAAGTCCTAAGTTATTAAAACATTAAATGTCATATTCTGCAGTCTTTGAAAGATTTGAAGAATGTCTATCTAACTGAAATGTATCTCTATATATCTAGAACATCTAACTAACATGACTACAAGCTTGACTATTACTGATGATTATCCATTAACCTATATTTCTTAATTATACATTACATTTTTTAATGAACTACACAATCACAATATCTTAATCAATAGCAGAAATATGCATATACATATAACAAAATTGATCTTAAATATCAATAAAGCAAAATCTATACTAATACAAATTATTCATATCTATATCGTATCCCCCTTTAAATGTTAAAGAACGTTTATAAACCATATTTGGGAACATGGGCACAGTTTTTTCTCTCCAAACTGCTTCCTGCTGAATGGGGGCGTCGTTAATTAGGTCTTTCATGGTATAACCTGTGTGCTAGTTTCATCTCAGTTGGCAGTTGAGCGAAGCAATTTTCTGAAGGTGTTCATACCAACCCTTCAGGAGGGCGTGGTCCATCATACCACATCAGAATAGAAGAAATGAACAGGGTCTCATCCTCTGTGAAAACAAAATAAGAAACTCCTTTCCAAAACATCGTGTCCTTAGATCCAAATTTCAAAGTCAAGGCATTTTCAAAATATCTATGTTGGATTAGTTCAGCAGCATTTATAAACAAATATCTTTTAGCAGCTGTTGCTCTTTCCTCAGCATTCAAATAATTCAAAGAGAGCATAATAGCATACAGTATCAAAATTCTCTGTGTATTTTCCATCTTTGTGCATTTTATTTTAACCCCTATTTTGTTTATTTTTACTTTTATTTTTTCCTTTTTGAGACAGGTTCTCTGTATCTTTGACCTGGAATAACTCTGTAGACCAGGCTGTCCTTGAACTCTCAGAGATCCGCCTGTCTCTGCCTCCCAGGCATTCGGATTAAAGGTGTACACTACTACACCTTGAACTCACAGAGTTCTGTTTGTCCCTGCCTTCTAGGCACTGGGATTAAAGGCGTGTGCTACCACACCTTGAAGTCACAGAGGTCAATCTCCCTCTGCCTCCCAAGCCTTGGGGATCAAAGGTGTGTACTACCACACCCAACTACTCTCTTTCTTCCTTTTTTTTTGTTTTTTACTTTAAGAACTTTAACTTTTAGCCTGCATATATTTTTAACACACTGTAAACCATTTAGAAATTTTCTTTGTCTTTGAATCTCTCTTTACTGTATATCCCTCTTTTTCTGAATACATGAGTCTTCAATTTACCAAGAAATATCAGTAGGACTAAAGCCCATTCCTTAGCTTTCCAGCCTCATGGCAGAGGTACCGCTGTAGCCACGTTTATTGCCACAAGTCTCTGGCATTTCAAGGTCCCTGCCAGCAAGTAAGCTGCAGTATTATGTCCACAGACAACACACAAGTCCTCTCTCTGTAGTTGGCCCTCCTGCCTCAAACAGTCAGAGTTTGCCCTGGCAGGATGGCCCAGAAAGCCAGCATTTTCAAACGGCGCAGCATTTTTAAACGGTGCAGCTTTTTTCCTGCTACGGCTAAAAACCGAAAAGCATGCGTTCAGCTTTTTTTGTCAACACCGTTTAAGTGTTTTGTGGCAGGACCTCTTAATGAGCTGCTGCAGGGTTTTGCAGCTAAAGCTGAGTCAGGAAGCCTCTCTTAGATGAGAGAGCTTGCTTGCCTCTAGCAAGCAGAGTAGACCCGATAAGTTGTCGCTACCAAGAAAACATGCTTTACTCTTTCCCAAGCTTTCTCAGGCTTTCAGTGGATTCAGTTGTCCACACATCTGGGGGCCATTTGTAGTAGTAGGTGCGTTGGGTGCCATTCTGTTGTATTAGGAGCGGCGGGGCTGCGTCCCCAGCACCCCGGCCGCCTGACTATCTTATGCCCCAAAATAACAACACACAAACTGTATTCTTTTAAACACTGCTTGGCCCATTATACTGAGGTAAAGTGTCCCAGCTTACCGACAAGACCTAAAGACCAAGGCGAAGATTAACACATGTCCCCCAGAGTAATATTATGCTTGAGACTGAATGTCTCCTTCAGACTTGTTTTACTCAGTCCCCGCCGGTATGGGGAGAACTCGTTAGAAGATGAGGCTCACCCTTGGGGGCTTAGAGTCAGCCTCTGGCTCCCATTTGGTCTGTGCTCCCTGATCCTCCATAAGGGAAGCCTCCTTCACGTGTTCCCACCACCCTGATGTCAGATGCTCTGCCAGGACCTCCCATCACCGTGACCAATAGAGGTGGGAATTGTGGCTGCCCTTGTTTCTGGATGTTTCATCCTTCTGCGTTCTCACTATTTTCATCCACATCGAGTGGGCTCTTACAAGCAGCAGTGAAGATGCCCCCAAGCTGGGCCATCGTGGTACATACACCTCCACGCTGGGTGATGTGATTTGTCAGTTCAGTTTTCATTTGGCATGGTGCTACACTGGATAACTTTTTTTAATTATGGAAACTTGGTATCCTAGACATTTCTGTACATACTAATCACCTAAGGACCTTGTAAAATTCTGAGTGCACAGGTCTGGAGACTCCCCTCACCACCCCACCACTCCACCACCCCACCCCATCTACACTGCAGTCGGTTCCCCGGAAATGCTGATGCCGCTGGTACAGGGACCACACTCTGAATAGCAAACACTTAGAGCATTTGTGATAAGGATTGGGAGCTATCAAAGTTCTTAACCTGCATCCTATTGCTGTAATCACAATAATGTCTCAGTACACGTATTTAGTGTGGGAGCGTGCCCAGGGGCTTGCCACACACAGCATGTGTTGAGAGGTCAGAGAGCAACTTGTGAAGTCACAGTATCGAGCTCAGCTGGCAAGCTTGGCAGCAGGCACCTTTACCTGTTGAGTTCTCATACCAGCACATCTGCAATGCGCTGATGATGATTTGTGGTCAAGGACTGTAACACAATTGAAAGGGTTTTTTTTCTTAATTTGATATTTTGTGTTATTGCTTTGTTAGGTCTAAAGATGGGTCTTGGAGGAGTATGGTGTGGCTCAAATGAAGGGGCTCTTACTGAACTTCTCGTTTGCACTGAGAGATACACACAGGGGGTGATACAGTAGCCAGCCGAGTTTGAGATATCCCGCTATTCCTCTGAAATCTGCCAGTCATTAAAACAGGAATTTCATAGGTGACACATCTGAGCGCATAAGCTATTCTCTTGTTTCAACAGCAAAGCCTCCTGGGACATTTATAAACACCCTCCTGATGGCATGGAGGAAGAGGGAAAAACAAGGAGAACTCCCGTGCCATGGAAAGCAAGGATCCAGGGGCAGCAGGCAAACCTGAAGAAAGAGCACAGGGAAGTCAGCAAGATGATGGGCCCTTGTGGAGCGGAACCTGGACCAGTGCCTGACTGGAACGAGTTCCCACAGGGCTCGGGGGACGGAAGGTAGATGAATGGTGAGACAGTGGAACAGATTAAAACAACTGAAAACCCCAAAGAAATCAAAGCGAGGGAGCTCATAAACTACCGTCTGTCTTCTTGTGAAAGTCAACAGAAGCAGAGGAGAAAGACCTAAAAATAAACCAAGGATCTGCATGCTCAGAAGGATGCTTCTGGGAAGCCTTGAAGAGCAGCACCCGGAAGAGGTAAGAAGAGAGCTGCAGGGGCATGCAATGAAGGGGCCACAAGCTCCAATTTTGCTAAACCAAGGGAAACTGGAACCTGAAGCTCTCACCAGACACGTTGGAGATTATTCTTAGAAATGTGCTTTTCTGTTGCTAGAGGTGTCGGCACATGCTGCTTAGGCAGACGTTGAAGTCGGTGAGGCAGGAGGATGACAAGAAAGCTATTGTCATGGTTTCTTCTTCTGAGAACCCAAGGTATATCACTGATGTCACCAAAACCTTGAGCTTTTAAAAACAAGAAAAAGGAACCTGTGGCATCTTCCAGGCTTGGTGGACAGGAGGGATTGTTTTCTGGGGCGTTACTACCTGTCAGGTTTCTTTCTCTTTCCTTCACCGGAAATACCTTGGTTCATGTCAAGGTAAGGACGTCTCAGTGAAAACATTTATGTCCATAAATGGCGGGCTCAGCTTGGGGAGAGTGGTCCACTTGCTGGTTCTTATTACTTGACAGCTGACTTCCAGTTCAGAAAGTTCATCACCTGCAAACCTGTGTCGTGGAAGCTTTTTCCCTTTGCAGAGCCTGCATCTTTCCCTGTTCCTTGTGGGAAACAGCCATCAGGGTAGCCCTGTTCTGCCCTAAGGGCCACACTTAAACACCAAGAGTGCTGTGATACACTAAGGAGTATCTCATGTCACCTAGTCTCCATGACACTGTTGACACTGTTGTAACTTTCTCTTAGGAATGCCATTCCAAACATAGTCAAACTATTGCTCAGTGGTGGCATTTGCCTTTACCAAAAAATAGAAGATAGAGATAGATAGATAGATAGATAGATAGATAGATAGATAGATAGAAGGATAGAATATCCCCAAGAGAGGCCGGGCGATGGTGGCACACGCCTTTAATCCCAGCACTCGGGAGGCAGAGGCAGGCAGATCTCTGTGAGTTCGAGACCAGCCTGGTCTACAGAGCTAGTTCCAGGACAGGCTCCAAAGCCACAGAGAAACCCTGTCTCGAAAAACCAAAAAAAAAAAAAAAAAAAGAATATCCCCAAGAGGTAGATTCCCTTTACATTACATATTTATGTTCCAAACTAAAAATACTTTATTCCATTAGAACTTTCCATTTCCTAAACCACAGAGTTTCCCCCAAGACTTGAATTTCTTGAACATCCAGACTGGTCCAGACTGGACCCTTATACTCACCATACCACAGCTACCTAGGATCTCAAAAGGTCTGAGGGTCACTTACAGTCATAAGATACATATGTGGGCATCATGCTTATTCTGCTAGCTAGCCTGCATTTTTTCCAGAAGCTGCCAGAACCTTTAAGATTTAATTTTAAGTCTGTGTGTACATGAAGTGTAGGTGTCAGAGGGGACCAGGAGAGGGCATTGGGTCCCTTGAAGATGGGGTTGCAGGAAGTCGTAAGCTGCCCAGTGTGGTGTTGGGAACTGAACTCAGGTGCGTATTCTCACTACTGAGTCATCTCTTCAGTTCCCAGGAATCTCCTTTAATAACTACAGGGGGAAAGGAGAAAAAGAAAAGGGAAGGAAAGGGAGAGAAATAAGCTTAAGAATTCCTTCTAGAAAAAAGAAAGAACCACCCTACTGGCACGTTGCCCATCACCTAATATATCAGACACAGGGATGTGGCTTTAATGAGGCTGTCATAATTTCTCACACATGCCAAGGAAGTTGTGGGTGTCCAGGAAAGCTCTATCCACACAACATTCAGCAAGGCTTCCACCAGGTACTCTTCTCCAGCAGGTGCGGGAATCCACATAGCAGGCCTGAAAGTGGAGAACGTGGCCATGTATGGTTTGAATCTGACATGCACCCTCAGGCTCGTGTTTTCAAGGCTGGGTCCCCAGCTTGTGGTGTTGTCCTAAAGGCTGTGCTGCCTTGATGAGGAGGAGCCTGGACAAGGAAGTAGGTCTCGAAGGTGGGCCTTTGAAGGTTGTCGTGCTATCCCTGCCTCCTGGTCTTCACCGTGTGCACAGCATGCACACTCTCAGCATCACCGCACTCAGTATCATCACGCTCAGCATCACCACGCTCAGCATCACCACGCTCAGCATCACCGCCCTCAGCATCACCACGCTCAGCATCACCACGCTCAGCATCACCACATTCAGCATCACCACGCTCAGCATCACCACATTCAGCATCACCACACTCAGCATCACCACACTCAGCATCACCACGCTCAGCATCACCACATTCAGCATCACCACGCTCAGCATCACCACGCTCAGCATCACCACACTCAGCATCACCGCCCTCGGCATCACCACATTCAGCATCACCGCACTCAGCATCACCGCACTCAGCATCACCACATTCAGCATCACCACACTCAGCATCACCGCCCTCGGCATCACCACATTCAGCATCACCACGCTCAGCATCACCACACTCAGCATCACCACGCTCAGCATCACCACGCTCAGCATCACCACGCTCAGCATCACCACGCTCAGCATCACCACGCTCAGCATCACCACACTCAGCATCACCACCCTCGGCATCACCACATTCAGCATCACCGCACTCAGCATCACCACACTCAGCATCACCACATTCAGCATCACCACGCTCAGCATCACCACGCTCAGCATCACCACATTCAGCATCACCGCCCTCGGCATCACCACGCTCAGCATCACCACGCTCAGCATCACCACACTCAGCATCACCGCCCTCGGCATCACCACATTCAGCATCACCGCACTCAGCATCACCACATTCAGCATCACCACACTCAGCATCACCGCCCTCGGCATCACCACATTCAGCATCACCACGCTCAGCATCACCACACTCAGCATCACCACGCTCAGCATCACCACGCTCAGCATCACCACGCTCAGCATCACCACACTCAGCATCACCACGCTCAGCATCACCATGCTCAGCATCACCACACTCAGCATCACCGCCCTCGGCATCACCACATTCAGCATCACCGCACTCAGCATCACCACATTCAGCATCACCACATTCAGCATCACCACGCTCAGCATCACCACGCTCAGCATCACCACATTCAGCATCACCACGCTCAGCATCACCACGCTCAGCATCACCACGCTCAGCATCACCACGCTCAGCATCACCACGCTCAGCATCACCACGCTCAGCATCACCACGTTCAGCATCACCACGTTCAGCATCACCACGCTCAGCATCACCACGCTCAGCATCACCACGTTCAGCATCACCACGTTCAGCATCACCACGCTCAGCATCACCACGCTCAGCATCACCACGCTCAGCATCACCACGCTCAGCATCACCACGCTCAGCATCACCACGTTCAGCATCACCACATTCAGCATCACCACGCTCAGCATCACTACGCTCAGCATCACCACATTCAGCATCATCACATTCAGCATCACCACGCTCAGCATCACCACGCTCAGCATCACCACGCTCAGCATCACCACGCTCAGCATCACCACATTCAGCATCACCACGCTCAGCATCACCACGCTCAGCATCACCACGCTCAGCATCACCACGCTCAGCATCACCACATTCAGCATCACCACGCTCAGCATCACCACGCTCAGCATCACCACATTCAGCATCACCGCCCTCAGCATCACCACGCTCGGCATCACCACGCTCAGCATCACCACATTCAGCATCACCACGCTCAGCATCACCGCCCTCAGCATCACCACGTTCGGCATCACCACGCTCAGCATCACCACATTCAGCATCACCACGCTCAGCATCACCGCGCTCAGCATCACCACGCTCAGCATCACCACGCTCAGCATCACCACATTCAGCATCACCACGCTCAGCATCACCATGCTCAGCATCACCACACTCAGCATCACCACGCTCAGCATCACCACACTCAGCATCACCACGCTCAGCATCACCACATTCAGCATCACCACGCTCAGCATCACCACACTCAGCATCACCGCCCTCGGCATCACCACATTCAGCATCACTGCACTCAGCATCACCACATTCAGCATCACCACACTCAGCATCACCGCCCTCGGCATCACCACACTCAGCATCACCGCCCTCGGCATCACCGTGCCATGTTGGGTGGACACATCTCTGAAACTAGGATGCAGAACAAACCTTTCTTTCCTTCCGTTGTTTGTCAGGTATTTGGTCAAAGCAGCACCAAGGGTAAACATAGCCCCTTGCAGAAAGTGTCAGGAGAAATGGCAGCCAAATCCTGCCTCACCAGCTTTCAGGGCCAGGGCACATCCTTGGCTCTGACTCTGGTGAGTGCTGCTGCAGAGGTCAAGCTGACTGTGTGTGAGGGTCAAGCTGGCTGGCTGCTGTGTACAAGAGCAGCTTGTCAGTGGCTGGGCCAGGTGAATTATGACTTGGGAGCCCGACAGCAATCTTCTAGTAGGAAAAGGCTCAGTCCTGCCTCTTCAAATCCCTCCCACACTCCCAAGGAAGCCATATTTCTGCCACCCCAACAGAGGTCCTACTTCAGGGGAAGAGCGCTTCTAAATTATGTCACTTTGATATAAGAGCCTAGGTCTCAGAGTTGCAGGGTGAATCATGGCATGCTTGCCTTGAACAATATTGAGGTGGGCGGCCACGTCCCCTGAGTGGTCTGAGCTCTCATGCATTGATGACATCGCTGCCAGTGTGAATAATGAGTATAATTTATTTGTTCAGGCTCCAAGTCCCAGATGAGAGTGGCTTATGGAGCTGACTACCTGCAAACTGAAAACACCATGAGCAAAGTGTGGGGCTGACTTACAGAGAACAGTTAAAGCTACCTCTCCTCACAGATGTCTCTGAAGCAGGGACTGTTCTTGCCAGCCATCAAAGCCCCACCTGCTACCTAGAAAGGTATCATCATGGGCATCATCTTAGGGCCTATTGGTGAAAGTACTCTCAAGAATCCCACACCACTGGTACCAGCGTCACAATCTGAGGCACCCTCATCACTGCCCGTCACTCACTGCACACCTGTCATCTTTGCCCTGTCAGTCCCAACACCATCGTCTCTCATCCCCATCAGCGTCGTCCTCACCTTCACCATCACCAAAAGCAAGCATTATCATCCTCTCTGCTGGCCGCATGACCATTGCCACCAAAACCTCCTTCAACAGCTTTCATGCACACCCGTTCCCTGTTCCCCAGCCCCCTCTCACCCTGCCCTCTCTGGTATGACTCAGCTGAGACAGGATGGGCCATGTTTCAGCGCCCCCACCAGGGGACTGGCCTTCATAGCACTATCCCCGGCTCACCAGCCCCTAGGAATCATGTGGCTGTGGAAATCACATGTGTGGTTCCAGCAAGGGTCCCACACACTCTCAACGGGCTGCCCTGTGGTGAAGGCCATCACTGGCTGTTTTTATCTGCCTAACCTGGTCTGCACTTCTGACCTGGTTACTAGCTGATTCACTGACCTGTCTAGGCTAGTGTTTGTGTTACTGGCATGCATAACGCATGTGTGACTTTGCCTGGAGAGGTGTCTTCGTTACTTTTCTTGCTACTGGGATAAAACACCCTGACAAAAGCAAATTAAAGGAGGAAGGACTTACTCTGGCTCACGGTTCAAGGGCACAGTCCAGCATGGCAGGGAGGTCACGGCAGGAAGCAGGAAGCCATGAATGCTGATGTTCAGCTCACTTTCTCCTTTGCACACAGAATCCAAGCCTAGAGACTGGCACTGCCCACCTTTAGAGCGAGACTTTCACCTAAATTAACCTGATCAAAACCCTCATTGGTATGACCAGATGCCAATCAATTCTAGACAGTCCTTCAAAGGCATGCCCAGCGGCTTGTCTCCTCGATAATTCCAGAACCTGTCAGTCGGTATTCACAAATGTCTGTTCACCCCAGACAGGCTGTGATGGTTTGAATGAAAATGGCCCCATAGGCTCATAGGGACTGGCACTATTGGGAGGTGTGGCCTTGTTGGAGTAGGTGTGGTGTCATTGGAGGAAGTGTCACTGGGGGTGGGCTTTGAAGTCTCTTCCTGCTGCCTATAGATCAGATGTAGCTACCTCTCCAGCACCGTGTCTGCCTGCAGTCCACCATGATGATAATGGACTAACCCTCTGAGCCGTAAGGCAGCCCTAATTAAATGTTTTCCTTTATAATGGTCACGGAGTCTGTTCACAGCAATAGAATACTGACTAAGACACAGAGCATTAAGAAGAAACCAAAGAAGTATTTTTACCCGGGCCTAGCTGGGTAGAACTGAGTTTAGTGGGATTGCTTATAAGAAACATGAATGAGGGATAAATTGCAGAACTCTGGGTGACTCTCAGAACTGTTCTTCCCCAGCAACTGTCTACCAGTACACACACCCTGGTCACCAGTGTCCTTGTCATGAATGTTACAGCCACAACCATGACCGCTCTCCTCACTTTCCCCACCACATCAACCCTGGCATCACCCTTGGTTTTCTATGAAGACGCACAGGGCACCATGCTGGGCACCATGCAGCAAACTTCAAGCCTGGTTTCTAGAGCAGAGGTCTCCAGCAGTACCGCCAGGACATGCGTCACAGTATGCTCCTCAGATGACCTACATGAGTGTTTCCAGCTGGTGACCGTTAGCCACACTGTGATCTCATCTTCTACAGGGGAGCCTTTGAGAAACACAGATCTGAAAGCTTGGAACTGCATAGGCACAGCGACGTGGCCGTACACTCCTTCGTGGGCCCCCAGGCTGAATGTGTCCCAAATGGCACAGTATGGCCTCTGTCTGTGAAGCCTGCCTTCCCATTCAGCCCATGAGTGGTGCTCTTACCCTGCGTGCTCACCATCGTGACAGCCTGAGTGGCCTTTGGGTATCTTCTGACGCAAGCATCCCTCACGCATCCTGGCCTGATGCTGGAAAACCTTCATCTCCATCTCACAGACTCCAACAAGTGGCAGAGTGAGAACCATACTTAGGATCCAGTGAGGCGGGCTGAGTAGAAGACTCTTCCCCAGAGAAGTAAGGGAGGCTCAAGAATTCTGCATACCTGTTCCTGGAGAAGCCAGGCATGAATCCTCCTACCAAGGCCCGAGGTTAAAGACTCAGAAGAGGATTCAGATGACCAGGAAATTGGGAAACTCTACCCTGAAAGTAGTAGAGGGCTGAGTGGAAGTCTACACCAGAATTAATTTCTTCCAGCTCCTGCAGCCCCTGCGCCCTGCAGACTTTTGCTGTCTTCCCAGCATCGCAGGGTCTCTCGGCTGTGAGGAGTCTTTCCTTCACAAATAGCCCCGGGTTGTTATTCTCTGCAGTGTGAAGTGGAAAATGACCTAGATGAGGCTTCACGTGAAGCAGGAGCTGTCAGAGACAGCTGGGAGAGCTGAGCAAGAAGCGAAGCAGGTTCTCAGAAAAGAGCAAAGCAGTAATAGCTGGCGACCGCTGTGCGGGACTCTGAGATTCCGTCTCCTAATCCGAATATGGAGGGCGGTTCCGTCAAGGGCGTGATGGAGTCCCAGCAACCCATGGAGAAAACACAACTAATGCGTGTTCCCCTTCAGAGCCAGATAGCTCTCACCCAGCCTCAGCTCGGACTACGCGACCTTAGGCAAGTTGTATAACGTCTCTAAGCCTCGAGCTGGCTATTCTTGTCTTTGCTGTATTATTTTCACCGTGAAGAGTTATAATCGCTCAGTAAAAGGAAGGGAATGCTTGAAACTAAAGCAAAACAGGCGAGCAGCCCTCAGGGTTGGCGGGGGCTAGCAGAGGTTGGCTGGACAGTCACGGCGGACACAGATGGAAAGGCAGCCTGGGATAGGCCTGGAAAGCAGGAACAAACAGGAGCGTGGGACACGAACAAGACCACAAAGGCACTAATGGGTACCACAAGCTTGTGGGGGTGGTACATAGAGGTAGCCTACCACGAAGGGGAACAGGAGTGGAGGGGGGTGTCAGGGAGGAAGAGGAACCCAAGGGCTGCAGAAATCTGTGTTACTAGGAAATCGGGATTTCTGAGAGCAAGGACTCTTACCCTGGGCTCCTTCAAAACGTGGTGAGCAAACCAAGCTGCAACCCCTCACCTAGATGTTTACATCTGCACCCTGTGTTTATTCAGCTTCTCCAGAAGACTCGCCCCCCACCCCGCCCCCCGGAAGAGGCCAGTCCTAAGCCACCTACCCTGTGCTCACGTTTGTCGTCATCTTCAGGACCAAATGCATTCCACATGGCAGTCAGCCCTGCACCGCCCTGGGAGAGATGGAGGCTCTGGCTAGGATGCTTTCCCCTCCCTCTGAGTTCCAGAACAATGCACCTCTATCTGTCGCATGCTGCCCTGCAGAGGGAAACCACTGGTGTGACAGAGTCACAGTCATCGTCACCTCCTCAGCCGCTGTGACCTGCACCACCAGCCCTTCAGCAGTTCCAGCTCTCCAACCCCAGATCCAGGAGATCCCCAAGAGTGAAAGAGCCTTGAAATTGCAGGGCTTGAGGTGAAGTGTGGGTAGGAAGTAGGCAGCTCCATATTGAGTTTATCCCCAAGAAAGGATTAGGGTCTGTGGGGATGAGAAGACAACTCGGAGCTTCACTGGGGTGGGTCTCAGCCCACACTGCAGGCCTGTGGGACACTCGGATAGACCAAGCATGCCCCTACCACCCTCCCTGTAGAAACGTCCCCACTAGGACAGCCCAGCATCTGAACTGGCAATGACCTGCAAGCCCAGTGGCTAAACTAACCCTGTCACCTGAGCCACACACGCTTCGATCTGAGCAGAGCCCGGTGATCAGAGAGAACAAGGTTCATGTTCCTGGGAGGTGGGACCTCCACTGGTAGGTATTGTCGAGTGTCACTCACACCCTCTTCAGGGATGGGGAACCTGTACCGCAATGGCTAGGTGTGGTGGCAGTGGATAGCCAGCCCCTCAGCCAGAGCCTCACTGAAGACAACAGTCTCTCCTAGACAGTCTATATCCAGTGTGATACATGAGTGCCGGGAAGAGCCATCCTGAGGAGAGAAACACAGGGAGCAAGTTAGCCTGGGACCCTATTGGTTTCCGGTTATGCACAGACCGTCTTGTACAATGCACTTAGCAGCCCAGATCATTTCCCTGCATGCAATATGAACACACACTCCTCTCTAAACCACCTCAGAATCTCTCAGGCCACACCCACTTCAGGTTACACATGTATCCCCTCTCAGCAATAGTATAAGTTTCTCTGTCCTTGACAACAATCAAACATAGACAGTTTTTACCCATGCTTAGCACATGCAGGACCCTTTGTTCAGTCCCTATCACAAAAAGAGAAGAAGAGAGGGAGGGGGAGGGGGAAAGAGGGGGGAGAAAAAGGAGAAGAAAGGTCCAGCGTCCAGAGGTCCTGCACCCAGAGGGAAACGAGAATGATACCGAGACAGCGGCAAGCGGACAGGCTTGCTGATCAGATCGGAACCTTGGGCTCCACCCACGCTTGTGCACAATTGGACATTTCTGCAGATTTGCCTCTTTGTTCCCGAAGGCTCCTGTGCTGTGTGACCCTAAGCTGATGAGACGGTCCTCTTGTTGATCTGCCTCTTTCTGCACGGGTCTTCATGATGGATGAAGATACCACATGTCCTCCTTACAAGAGTGGGGGAAAGAGGGTTTTTATAGTATCCCAGGGTTGCTACTGACGGGCAAATCTCAAGAGAAGGACTGACAGCAGATATGAGGGTGCAGTGGGGACCCACACGGATTTCCAGTTCTTGTAGCGCAGAACCAGGAACTGAGACCAACAATAGCATTTAAGAAAGTTAATGCTTCCGAGGGAAGGAGAAAGTTAGAAGTCTACAGCCCTGGGAACAAAGAGTTGGGACTGTATAGGTCACTTGCATGTCACGGGCCTTCTCAGTTTTGAACTGCACAGACTTTCTTACGCAATCTCTGTCTGACATGATGGGGGACAGTCTTTCTCTTTGCCAACAGACTTTTGTGCTAATTGTTTGCTTCTGTGTGAAATCTTCTGGGCCTTCTCTCCATTTCATTCTGCTGCTTCAGGAGAGCTGGGTGGAAGTCCTCGCCTTGATCCACATAGACCTTGACGTGCTAGCATTTGGGTTCACTTCTCTTTCCATGTTCCTAAATGCCCACCTCCTGGCCACAGGGCAAGAGAAAATCAGGAGATACTCCACATCTTTCACCTCCTACCTCTTTACTTTCCATAAAAAGGACATCTCAGCACAGGCTTCAAAGAGAAAACGGAGCCCCTGTGTAGCAAGAGTTAGACAGAGCGGCAACTGTGTAACAGGCTGTTCCTCCCACCCCACCCCCAGCCCCTTCACCTCCCACCCACCCCCACTCTCACCCCCCTACTCCTACTTCCCACCCCCACTTTCCACCCCCCACCCCTACACACACCTCTACCTAAGGTAGAGTTAGAGAATAGAAGTTGCCTTTCTAGCTGGGTCTGTGGCCCTGACGAGTGCCAGGATAGAAAGAGGTGTGTGCTGTTCCAAGCACAGGAAAGCGAGCCTAGTCAGGGCAGAAAGGGCTGAGATCAGGCTGGCCTGTGAGACAAGAGAGTGTATTTCCCTGCCACTGCCTGAATGGGAAAGAACAAGGGGGAAATTAGAGGTAAAATATGGGCCTCCTAAAACTGCTTTATCCAATCAAACTCCAAAAGTAGCCTCACGCCATAGGGCAGGCTGGGCTTGTTCTGACTCTCGCCTCTGGCTAACAACCTAATAGTTCGCAGGACCGCCTGCCACTTTGTAGTTTGCACATTTCCCACTGCTTCTACCCCAGCCCAGCTTCTTATAGCATTCTCCTCTATTCCACCCTCGTCCTCTGGACCCTGCCTCCCCCGAAACAGGCTGGGTCTGACTCCTCTTGGTCAAGGGGACGCTAGGTCATCAGTAGATACTTTGAGAACTTCTTCAAGTGAGCAAGTGCTTTCTGGGAGCACAGAGAGCAGGGACGGGGACCATCTCCTGGAAGCTATCTTTCAAGATGAGCCTGTGGGGCTCCCATCCATTGGGACAGGGGCAGATGTCACCCAGACTGGCTGTGTGTTGAGGGCTCTACCGGGAGTGAGCACAGTGTATTATAGAGAGACAAAAGAGATCTCCAACTTGGACCCAAGCAGCTGCTGGCCCAAAGCTAGGAACTGTAGGACATGTTGACCCTGCAAAAGATGTGGACGGATGTCTCCCAGGAAGACAGGGTTCTCACTGAGAAATACAATTACATGTTAAATGAAAAGGGTAAAGGGAGAGGGATGTGAGTCTGGGCCAGGCAGGAGCAAGTTCTCATTACCAGCTTGGTAGCCAGAGAAAAGGCTAAGACAAAGACACAACTGGAGCTGGCAATGATCTGATTTGGGATATGGTACCCAACAGACTTGGGTCTTCAGCAGAGAGAAGATACTGTCTGGGGCTAGACGCACTTAGAAGCAAATCCTGAAAGAACAGTTTTGTAACAAGCAATTTCTGTAGGTGAGTCTAGGGAGCATCAGTGACACAAATATAGGAAAGACAGCAATTAGAGGGTGGGTGGTTACTGCTATAGCCGTAGTGCCATTACTACAAGGGGACTGTAGCTTGCCTAGCCAGCTGCACTTATAGTTCATACAGTTCACAGCTGGGTAACGCCATTGATAACTTTTCTTTCCTCGCAATCTGAATATCACGTTCTGGGACTATGAAACTTGAGAGAATTTGTTTCTTGTTCAGAAGACCCAGGTTCCATTTCTAGCACCTGCATGGCAGCTCACACTCATCTGTAACTGGAGTCCATGGGATCCAGTACTTTCTTCTGGCCTCTGTGGGCACCAAGCGTGCAAGTGGTGCACAGGCACACACACAGTCAGAACATCCGTACACACAACATAAAACAGAATAAAGCGCTCAGCATCCTTAGGCATCAGGGTAATGCAAATCAAAACCACTTTGGAATTTCATCTCATCCCTGTGAGAATGGCTACCATCAAGAAGTCAAATGACAGCGAATGCTGGTGCCTACATGGGAAAAAGGAACCCGCGTGCACTGTTGGTGGGAGTGAAAACTGGGCGCACAATGAAAACTGGAAATCACTGGAAAGAGTCCCCCAAAATTCAAGAAATAGAATCCCCATGGAACCCAGCTAGACACTTCTGGACATATGTGCCGAAGACACTACCTCCTACTGCAGAGACACTTGGTCACACATGTTCACTGCTGGTTCTTCACAAATAACTAAGAAATGAAATCAGCCTCGATGGCCCTCTCTCCATCCTCATGCTGCTAAACACCTCGCTAAGTGTTTAATGCCATTTGTATTTCCTCTCGAGAAATCTCTGCTCAGGGCCGTGACCCATTCTTAATTGGCTTCTTTGTTTTCTTGACGTTTAATTTCTTGAGTTCTTTGTATATTCTAGATGCTAATCCTCTGTCAGGAGTACAACAAGCTCCCCCATTAGTAAGTCGCCTCTCTACTTCATTCAATGTTTCTTTTACTGTGCAGAAACTTCTAGTTTCGTGAAGTCCTATTTGTCAGTTTCTGACCTTGCCTCCTGAGAAACTGGAGTCCTATTTAGTGAGTCCTTACCTACTCCTAAGAGAGTGTTGTGGCACACTCTCTGCTGCCTACCTGTCCCTGTGTGTTACTCTCTGCCATCTACCTGTCCCTGTGTGTTACTCTCTGCCATCTACCTGTCCCTGTGTGTTGTGGCACACTCTCTGCTGCCTACCTGTCCCTGTGTGTTGTGGCACACGCTCTGCTGCCTACCTGTCCCTGTGTGTTACTCTCTGCCGTCTACCTGTCCCTGTGTGTTGTGGCACTCTCTGCCATCTACCTGTCCCTGTGTGTTGTGGCACACGCTCTGCTGCCTACCTGTCCCTGTGTGCTACGGCACACGCTCTGCTGCCTACCTGTCCCTATGTGCTACGGCACACTCTCTGCCATCTAGTAGTTTCAGAGTTTTAGATTTTATATTGAGGTCTTTGATCCATTTGGAGCTGACTTTATGCGGGGTAGAAGATGAAGGTCTGGTTTCATTCTTCTCCTGTGGGTTTCAGCTTTTCCCTGCACCTAGTATGGAAGATACTGTCTTTCTGTGAATGTACTTTTGGCATCTTTGTCAAAACTGAGGTGGCCGTGTGTGACCATCTGCCGAGCTCTTCTATTCCATTCCACTGCCTGTGCTGTGCCAGTTCCTCTGTCCTTTTCATTTTACAAACAAGGAGATGACCTGGAAGGGAGCCCCAGCTGTTGGAGAGGTGGAGCAGCCTCCAGCTTCTGTACTCCTGGCCCACCGCCCAGCCTCCTCCCATTCTACCTTACTGAAATAAACAAAACAATGTTTAATTATATCATTATATCATACTAGACTTGTTTAATAGAAAATCTTATTCCAGGTAATCCCATATTCTACACATGCCCCCAGTATTCCTAATTTTTTTTTCATTTTTATTGTTCTCACTATGGCCTCGAACTCATGTCTTGGCCTCTCAAAAGCTAGCGTTACAGTGTGCATCACTACATCTGACTAAGTTCCCTAAGTTCTTAGCTCCCTCATGGAACGGATCTCTCACCTCCTCACACTGATCTCTGCAGCTGTCACTACCTCTGAACCTGGCGAGTAGGAAGCCTTCATCCTCATACCCCATGGTCCTGGGCTTGAAAGTATTGACAGACCTTCTTGTTGTAGTCCTTCTTGCTGGCAAAGGTAGAGACTGCTTTCATTCCAGACCTTTCTTTCAAGGTGTTTGTACACTGACCACACATAGAAGATAAAGGTGGAACTCTATACTGACCAGTGTAATAAAGACAATGTCTCCTTCCAGAGCAAAGGGCAATCTGACTTTCTTCCATTACAAAAGATTCAAAGACCCTAAGATTAGGGTTCCTCGCCTAAAACATGACCTGTTTGCTTCATGTGCAGTGTTAGTTCACCCTCTCTGCTTTCGAAAACTGAGATCCCCGGTTCTGCTCCTGACCTGAGAGAACAAAACTGTCCTTTGGCTCTTACCCAGGAATCTCAAGTCTTCTGTCAACATCTATGAGACCTAGCAATTGACCCATAAATGTCCAAAATCCCAGATTCTTCAAGGGTTGGTGTAGGACTTCCTTCTGTTTGTGTGTTGCTTTCATTAGTTAATGAATAAAGAAACTGCCTTGGCCTAGTTGATAGGGCAGAACTTAGGTAGGCAGGGAAAACTAAATGGCATGCTGGGAGAAAGGAGGCAGAGGCAGAGAGGAACGCCATGGAGCTGCCAGAGACAGACATGCTGAATCTTTCCCAGTAAGCCACTGCCACGTGGCAATATACAGAATAATATAAATGGGTTAAATCAAGATGTGAGATTAGCCAATGAGAGACTAGTAATGGGCCAAGCAGTGATTTAATTAATACGATTAATACAATTTCTGTGTGGTTATTTCGGGAGCTAAGCTAGTCAAGTGCCCGGGACGAACAAACAGGCCTTCTCCCTACAACAAAAGTTCTTGTCAAAGAAATGGGCCTATTCTCTTGATTCTTCAATGCTTTCCCCAGTTCCCTTCCTCCCTCTTGTTAGGGTTCCTACTCTAGACACCAGAAAGATAGCTCAGCCATTAGAGCGCTTAACACACAAACATGAGGGCCTGGGTTTGGGTCACATGAAAAGCTCAACATAGCACAAACCTGTAATCCAAACTCTGGGGAAGTAGAGGCAGGAAGATCCTGGAGCCTGCTGGCCAGCCAGTCTCCCAGTCACAGAATTCCAGGTTCAGTAAGAAACCATGTTCCAAAAACTAAAGAGGACAGCAGTAAAAGAAAGCATTCACTGTCAACCTCCGTCTCCATACATGTGTGCACAAACATACACATGCATACACGCATGAACATATACACCTCATACGCACATGTATTCCTTACTCCACTGTGACTCACTGGCCATCTTAAGTCTCCATCTCAAAATCACCTTCTGAACTTCCTCTCATCCAAGAAGACTGTACACACCTGCATTACCACCCAAAGTCCTGCAATCCTGTACAACCTCAGAGTCCACATGTGGCTGGGCCTCAGCCCACTCAAACCCCTCCCCCTTCTGCTCCTCAGTCATTGCCCCTCCTCTGGATGCCTCCCCCAGGCCAGCTCAATCACACACTCTCAGTGGCCACATCCTGAATAAAGTCAACGCAATAGCTCCTCTACCTTAGCTCAAAAACAAACATCGTTCTCTCTGGTTATTCTGCCCTCCATCTGTAAGAGTTCTGCCTCGTTCTCAGCTCGTTCACTGTGACTTCCTGCAGATGCTCTCAGGCTGGTTTTCGGTTCTTTAGACATAGCAGACACAGTGTTTTCCATTAGTGTCTGATGACAGCAGTGTTGGAGTCTGAGAGGCAGCTACATCTGCTGGCGGCAGCTACATCTGTTGGCTTCTAGCGGTATTTCACTTTATGCATATTTGGTTGTCTTTGTGTGTTGAGCATTATACTTGAAAAATTATTTATACAAGATATGTGTCTGGAAACCTTAATTTAGAAGCCACATTAATGTAAAACCAAGGCCCGAGTGTCTCTGGACCACCCAAATAGTGTAAGTCTGAGCTCAAGGAAGGACTGCTTTAATTCATCACACCAGCTTTGATGAATTAGCCTTAGGAAGCCCAGCTTACAGAGAGGGCCTCCAATTAGACACCACAGTCTACGCTGGCCTTTGACTGTGATTTTGGTAGACAAAACAAAAGCTCAGATTTGCTCAGAACTCAGGTTCTCTGAGGGCTAAAGCAGACTCCATGTTCCCTGACTTCGATCGCTTCTCTTCTTCCCTGAAGTATTGACCTGGAAATTGCTTCAACTTTTCTGAGCTCTCATTACTAATAAGATGTTCTTTTGATTTTATGTGGGATCCTTGGTTATTCCTAGCAAGCAAGTAGCCCAAATACTCTCACTCACAGTTCCCAGAAACAAAATGTAATGGCCCATTCTGTACTGAAGAGCCTGCCTTCCAGTGTGTCTTCGCCACCCATCTCAAAGCATCTGCATTTTGCATTGTTGAGACCTCCAGACCAGGTGGCTACTTCACATATCCCTTTTTTCTTCATGTGTCTTCTGTCTCTACTCCCTTCTTTATACTCTGTCCTCGTTCACTTTCTAATGCTGTGATAAACACCATCACCAAAGGCAAACTGGTCGGAAAGGGTTGATTTCAACTAACACCATGAAGGGAATCAAGGTAGGAACTCAAAACTGGAACCTGGAGACAGGAATTGAAGCAGAGATTGGGGAGGAACACTGGTTACTGGCTTACTCCTCTGAATCACTCAGTTTGCTTCTTATACAACCCAAGACCACTTGCAAAGAGATGGCACCGCCCATAGTGGGCTGGGCTCTTCCACATCAATCGTTAATCTAAAATATACACAGATTAGCCAACACTCCAATCCAATGGGGGAATTTCCTCAGTTGAGGTTCCTCTTCCCAGATGATTTTAGCTTATGTCAAATTGACCACACACACCCCACGACTCATCAGCTCTGGCATTTATTACCAAGCCTCCTCATTTTCATGTCTTATGTTCTCTCTCTTATATCAAATTCTCAATTGAGCCATACTTCCTGTTCTGTACACTAATGCTGAATACTTGTGAGTAACCCCTCCCCCTACTCTCTTGGTCCCTTCTGACCACTAGGTGGCCATCACCTCTCAGGACCCATTCAGCACAGTGCCACTTTTCTTCAGGACTTTGTCAGTGTCCCCTCTTGTGAATCCCGTCACCTTCTCACCATGTCCTACACAATCAGAGGCTTTGTACCTCACCCACTTCTATGGAAGTAGCCACATCTGGCCCTTTTTCCCTTTGGTTTCTTTCTCCACCAAAACCACGCATCTCTGTCCATCTTCGTCCCTTATCTTTTGCACAGGGAGATTCTCCATCCTCCCTTAACTCTCATGTCCCTGCCTGGCTCCATCTTCTCCCACTTTCTTGAGAAACTCATGCCAATAACTGACCTAGATCTTTCTCTTCTATGGGTTCCATCCCAGTGGTTCTCAGCCTATGAGTTGAGACCCCTTTAGGGGGGTCACATATCAGATATTCTGCATATCAGATATTTACATTATGATTCATAACAGTAGCGAAATTATAGTTATGAAGAACCAATGAAATAATTCTATGGTGGGGGGCCACCACATCATGAAGAACTCATTAAAGGGGCTCAGCATTAGGAAGGTTGAGAACCACTGGTCTGTCCCAGCATGTAAACACACGCACAAACCTTTCTGCATTTAAAATGAGATCTAGGAGTGGGGTGTGGCTCCCAGAGTGCCCACCTAGCACACACAAAGCCTTAGGTTCAATCCTTAGCACCTAAGGAGCTGGGCAGGGCACCCATTCCTGCAATCCTAGTACTCAGGGGTGGAGGACAAAGAATCAGAAGGTCAAGGTCATTTTCAGCTACCAGGATAATGCAAAGTCAGCCCGGGCTACAGGAGGCTGTCTTCAAAGCAACAACAATAACAATGGCTTATTTTCTCCCAACCCTCTCCAATACAGGACAGTCACAGCAAACAAGCTCCCACACACACACTGCCCCAAACTCAAGTCTTCTTTCTTGTACTGTAATTCTTCCCACAAAGACAATGACCTCCTCGAGGACTGGAACGTCACCATAATCACTACTGAATTTTCAACACCTAGCATAAACATTTGCAGAAGAAATGAAGGAAGACCTGAGGTCATCATTACGGCCCCGCAGTCCCATTGGTCACTGAGTGCTCGTTACCAGGGAGTTGTGCTTTGATGGGAGGCCAGCTGGCAGGATGCTAGCTGTCCTGTGCTCCTGATGATGTGCACTTCTCAGTGAGTGGAAACTCTGACTTCAGTCAGCAACTAATTTGTGAGCTAATGAGTCTTTATCTGGAGGTCTGGGCGCACAGTGTGAGGCTTAGATCACCTTTCTCAGATCCCCTTCCCCCTGTTTTGAGGCCACTAACTCTTTGGGCTGTGCACAGGATCAGTGAGGGTGTATTACTCATTAGGGTTTATTTACCTTTTGTGGTGGCCTAGAAAAAGCCAGGCTTAATGAAGTGGTTACCAAAAACCTTTAAATCATATTTTCTACAGAGGTCATAAATATTGACTGACAGGGGACTTAACTACCACGTTGCATCTTCCAAAGAGATGAACAAAAATCACATCAAGCTTATTGATTTACTGTTTTCTTTGTTTTTAAAGTCCACATAGCCAGAAGCTTGAAATGATCTCCAAAACTGTCCTTCCCGTGGATGAGGAGTGAGCTGGTCTCGAGGCCGTGGGCACACTGCTGTCCTTCCCGTGGATGAGGAGTGAGCTGGTCTAGAGGCCGTGGGCACACTGCTGTCCCTCCCGTGGATGAGGAGTGAGCTGGTCTCAAGGCCGTGGGCACACTGCTGTCCCTCCCGTGGATGAGGAGTGAGCTGGTCTCGAGGCCGTGGGCACACTGCTGTCCCTCCCGTGGATGAGGAGTGAGCTGGTCTCAAGGCCGTGGGCACACTGCTGTGCCTCTCTGGTCTCAGTTTCCACAACAAATAAGCACAAGTTCAATGAGCCTCCAGTTGCATCTGTTTGAAAACAGAACGGGCTATTCTTCCTAAACTCACTCCAGGATTGTGTGTGTCTTTGCTGTAAAGAGAGACACAGTGGGGAATATTTTCTGACTCAAGGATGCCCGCAGCCAGAAGATAAGGAAAAGCAGTGCTGGTCCCCAAGTGTCATCCCTATGTCCTTGCAAGGTTTCCTGATGCCAGCCTTTCTCTGTCCCTTGCCTGAGCACAGTGGGATGGAGCCCTCCCCGCTATCCTCCCTTCCTCCCATAATCCTCAGTTGGACTACATCCTCTTTGGTCTCCTGGTAGCCAGAAGAGAGATATCAGAGACATGAAATAGCCATTATGAGAAAGTCAGGATACCATCAGGATAGAGGGAGTTCAAAATGGATTCCTGAGCCCTACCTGAGTCTCCATACTCTGGGTGTCTGGAGTTGGAGAGTCAAGTCTCATGATAATGTGGAAGCTGGTGAAGCAATGATCCTGGGAACCCACTGCAGACTCCCCCAAACAGTGGTGACCATGGGGTGTTAAGACTGGCCTGGGTGGGGACAGTTGCATGCACGCACACACACATACACTCACACACACACTCACACACACATACACTCACACACACTACACACACATACACATACACTCACACATATACACTTACACACACTCACACACATACACTCACCCACTCATATACACACACACACTCACACACACATACACTCACACACACTACACACACACACTCACATGCATACACTCACACACACTCACACACACATACACTCACACACACTACACACACATACACTCACACATATACACTCACACACACTCACACATATACACTCACACACACTACATACACACATACACTCACCCACTCATATACACACACACTCACACACACATACACTCACACAATACACTCACACACTCACACACACACTCACACACACTACAAACACACATACACTCACTCACTCATATACACACACATGCTCACACACACATACATTCACACACACTCACACACACATACACACACCTGGGTGGTGAAGGCAATGCTCTTTGTCCTTTCTGCTCTATTGTTTCCTTGTCACCAGGCCTGTGCCTCTGGCCCCTGCATATGGTGAGTGGTAACTGTCAGCTGGCACTGAGTCTCTTGTTCATCATCGTCATCACTGCCATCAGTATCATCATTTTTATCAATCGCATTATCATCATGATGCTCACTTACATCACCTTTTTTCCTGATCTTCCTTCTCTTCTCCTCCTTCTCCATCATCTCCAACCTCATTTTCATAACCAGTGACTTCATTTTTTTCTCCCCCCTCCTCTTCCTTGTCCTCCTCCATCATCAGCATCCCTATCACCATCCTGGTCCTCAGTGGTTGAGCCCAACTTGACTCATAAGTAGAATCTTCTCAGACACTTGGGCCTCACCAAACCTCAGTTTCTTCGCCTGAACAGCAACACTGATAAAACTACAACTTTTCACTGTTCTCTGTATTTCTGATGCTGTTCTAAGTTCCTGGCAGGGGAAGAGTTACGCTCTTGCTATCCCCATTTTACAGAGAAATACACTGAAACAGAAAGGTTGAGTGACTTGCTTGAAGTCACCCAGTTTGCAAGTGACTTTTTTAAAGGTACAAAGTGACAATAGCATTGATCCCGCGCCACATGCGTGCAGATTAACGGAGGTTAATTGGTTTAAGCTCCTCCCACAAAGCAGGGCACATACCCACCTGAATTCTCAGGCTTCCCAGAACTGGTGGGTAGTACTTGCCCTGGGTAGGAAATTACTGCCCTGCCAGAATCTCTCTCACATCATACGTATTCATTCTACCTATTACTGAAGCCTGAAATCCCAGGATAAACTGCACTTCCGGGAAGCCCAGAACCTTAAGGAGGGAGGAAGAACTGGCCTTCCCCCATTTTCAGCCATAATCCCCTTCCTGGTCCCCGCCCTACAAGTCCACAATCTTTAGAAACCCACTCACCTGTCTGGAACAATATTAGACTCATTTGGGACTACGCTGATGGGAACTGGGGTCTTGTGGTAGGATCCTGGGCTTCAGTTCCTCTCAAGCCTCCCTTGGATAGGGTACCTATACTGGCTCAGACCTGTAGATTCAAACAGCCATCCACCCTCCTTTTTTGATAGTAACAGAACTCAATTTTATTCAGGTGACACCACTTTCAGTGGCTGAGGATGAAGAGTAATCGAACTAAACCCATTCCTCCCTAGCCACCATTTCTCTTTGCAGAGGCAAGAGGATGCACCAGCCCCTGCTAGGGTCCGTTAGCCATCAACAGAACTCTTGTGATATTTCTGGAAGAGCTTTTCATCTCTTATAGAAGAGTAATTGTGCCTCCCATCCCTGACTTCCAGCTTTAGAAAGCGCTGTTGTCATAGAGAAAAGTGAGAACCCCAAAGAGAAAGCTCTGGGAGACAGGACAACTATGCACCCTGGTGTCACTGACCTCCAGTCGAACCCAGAAAGCAAGGTCTTCCAGGACAAGATGGCAGAAGAGTGCAGATGTTGGAATCTAAATGCCTTGGGGCCAATCAAGAGCTGGCTTTACCACCCACTTCTGGGGGCTGACCAAGAGCTGGCTTTACCACCCACTTCTGGGGGCCAATCAAGAGCTGGCTTTACCACCCACTTCTGGGGGCCGATCAAGAGCTGACTTTACCACCCACTTCTGGGGGCTGACCAAGAGCTGGCTTTACCACCCACTTCTGGGGGCCGATCAAGAGCTGGCTTTACCATCCACTTCTGGGGGCTGACTGAGAGCTGGCTTTACCACCCACTTCTGGGGACTGATCAAGAGCTGGCTTGATGACCCTGGCCACTTTCCATCACTTTACCACCCACTTCTGGGGGCCGATCAAGAGCTGGCTTTACCACCCACTTGAATGGAGCAAGATGCTTCCTCCCCTGCATGTAGTGTGGAGACTGTGCTCCCTCCCCCAAGAGCTGATGGCAGGACCAGGAGCACAGGCACTTAGAGAGCAGGAACCATGGTTGTAGTAATAAACAATACATGATTTGCTACTGCCCGGTGAGTGGTGCATGTCCGTAACTCCAGCACTTGGAAGACTAAGGAAAGAGGATCACACATTTGAATCCAGTCTGGATTACATAGACCATCTCAAAAATGTGTAAATAAATAAATAAATAAAATGCTCACTATTCTTACATGAGATCATTAAATATCTTTATTACTTAATTCATGCATGCTGAAGTGTGGTATATGTGCATGGTGTGTTCATGCATGCATGCAGGTGCAAGTGTATTGCATGTACATGCATATGGAGGCCTAAGGTCAATGCCCGTCTTTCCCTAATCTCCACCTTTATGTTTTGAGACAGAATCTCTTACTAAACCTGCAGTGGGACTAGGCTGGATGGCCAATGAGCTTCTGGGGTTTGCCTATCTTCTACCTTCCCTTCAATGCTAGGGTTGCAAACTTGAGCCATGCCTGGCTTTCTACATGAGCTCTGGGTGTCTTTACTCAGTCCCTATTTTCAGCGCTGGGAGAGGGGCACTTTGCTGAATGAGTCCTCTCCCTTAACAATCGGCAATGGGAACTTCTATTCTTACCAGGCAAATGCATCCTAACTGACCGGTGTCTCTAAGGACTGTTACTTCTGACTTTATTTCACAGTGGATGGTAAGAGAGGCCTGAAGATTCTTTCTCTGAAGCTGAGTCCTTTTAATTAACCAATCAGTAACGATTTATTGAGATGTCACTGGAGCCTTTGAAAGATCCAAAGACCCATCTAAGCTGGTCAGGGGAGTGGCCCCTAATGGGTACCCCCAGTAAACCTGCCCAGATACTGAGGATTTACCCATTGTCTAATCACTCTGCCCACGGTTCCCCTGTAAGCACTCTGGGAAGACCCTGGCCACTTTCCATCAGGGAGACAGACCAAAAATGTCTTCACATAAATAGTTACAACCACAGCAAGTTGTGTTAAGGAAGCCCCAAGCAAGCCACTGTTAGTAATTCAGTCATTGCTAAGACCAAATGACAAACAAGAATCAACTTAAGAGAAAAAAAGATTCATTTGGTTCACAGTTCAGGGGATGCAGTCCATCGTGACAGAAAGGCAATTGTTTGGGTGGAAGCTCCATCCCAATCCCCCTCCCCTGTCTCTCTCCAAACCCTGCTGCATCTCAGAAAGCCAGCCAAATTATGACCCCTCCCCCAGAGATGCACAAGACCACTCCCACAGGGTACTTAAACTGCCCCCAGAAAACACACATGTGGTTTTCTGGTCTTCCTTTTCCACCTCTTCTCAGGGGAGCTGGAAAATCATCTGGGAGAGTTTTTACACACTAAATCTGGACTTTTTCTAATTCGGTTTGATTTGGTCTGATTTGGATTGCTGCACCTGTGGAAATACTTATCGAGGTGCAGAAACTTCTCGGGCATGGTGGGCAGTGGGGATGTGAGGTGCTGGTCACCTTGGGTCCACAGTCAAGAAACAAAGAGTGGCCGCTCGGCCCCTCCATTTTCTTTTTTAACTCATTCTGCATGTTGGTGCTACCCATATTGAATGGAGTGGTAAGTCATATACCTGCACGGATCTGCCCTACTCAATTAAACCTCTCTGGAAACTCACCCACTGACACACCCAGAGGTGTGTTTCCCAAGTGATTCTAAATTAAGTTAAGTTGACAAAAAAGATTCACTGTCACCCTGGAGAAGCTATCTTAAAAAGGGAAATATTCAGGAGAATCAAGAAATAGTACATCATGAGGAAGTAATATTTAAACCAAGACCTAGAAGGTCAGAGGCGTAAAGAAAGCAAGGACACTTGGGAGTGTGTTGTGGGCACGAGAAACATTCTTCTAGGGCTCCAAATGGGAGATTGTCACATTTGCCTAAGGAACTCACACAAAGCCATTGTGTGTGAAGCCTGGGACTCAGGGGAGAGCTGAGAGCCCACGTGAGTAGTTTAACTTTTAGCCCAGATTGATGGATTTACCACGGAGATGACAGCTGGTCCCTGGGTACACAGGAGATAAAGATGTCAGGGGGGAAAGAAAAGCTGGGCTGGGTTTAATTACACAGACTTGGGAAGCTGAGGCAGGAGGATTGCTGGTTCTAGGATTACAGGCTAGATTGCCTAGTAAGACCTTGTCTCGTCATCATCATATGGTCAGGCTGGACTATAGCTCCCCTTCTGTTTAGGAAAATCCTCAGAAATGCAAATATCTAATTAAAAACAAAACAAAACAGTACAGTGGAATTGTAGGAGACTTTAAAAAGCTTGCAGGATTACAAACCAGCCTCAAACCCCACACCTGCACATCTGCTAACTGTGGTCTGGAAAGACTGTGTGGAAACAGTGCCTGGTGGGAGTGGCAGAGGTCTGCTTAGCTTCAGGTGGCATCCACAGACATCCAGACAGGACCGCGACACAACCAAATTGCCGTGAGAGCCTTAGAGCAAGTACCTCTCCCCACAGCCAACGCCAAGGCTTCTGCACCAACTTGCCTGAAACGCTCAATCAGAATCTAAAGTTATCCCACATGGATTTCAAGGAAGCTGAGTAAAGTCAGCCTTGAAAATGAATCACAGACCTTTGCCTGTTAGTCTTGGTTCCTGCCTCTTTCCAATCAGACCCTGAACTATAATCCATCTTCATTATGCCCCTTTTAAGGCAAAAAGAGTCCATTTCCGCAAGTCTAATTAAGGAAGGAATGTCATAAGCCTTAGATCATGACCCTCCTATCAAAACTCTGTTTCTGTGTCTATTACAGTCATACACACATGCACGCACATACACACATATTTATGCACATGCATACACATATACGCATATGTACATGTATGTGCACATATATGCTTATGCATGACATGCATGTACACATAGATGTATACATATACCCATGTATGTACACATGCATGCATGCATACATATCTACATACACATGCATTTATATGTGCACACACATGTACACACATTTATACATTCACATGCATTACACACATTTATACATACACACATGTGCACATACATCATACATAAACATGTATATATGTATACGCATATACATGCATGCACACATGCACATGTATACACATAAATATATAAATGCACAAGGCATATGCACACACATACACATGTGCACATGTATATGCATATACATGTGTATTACACCCATATGCATATGCACAGGTACACACATGTGAACATGCAGACATACATATGTGTATGCACATATACTCATGCACACACTTGTACATGCATATACATATGCACAGCCACATGCAGAACCACACACGTGTACGCATATGCACACAGTTTTGCACACACACACACACACACACACGCTGCTTTGAAGAAAGGCTAATCACAAGTCCAAGAACAGATGAAATGGCAGGAGCTATAGCCAATGTCACTAGCAATAGCAGCCCCTCTACCCAGCTGTTCCCATCTTGCACACCCTGTGGGAGTACACACATCTAATGGGTGCCCAAAGGGGTGGGGAAGGCCTGCCTGGCTGGAATGAAGCAAGCATTGACTGAGCTGAAGTGGCCACCAATGCTCTTTGACAGCTGATGGTTTGAGAGTGGCATTTGACCCGTTTAATCCACTGCTTAGGTGAGGCCAACAGGAATTCTGTTCAGAGTTCTGGTGAAGATTCTGTCTGGTGGCAAAAAAGACAGGGTGCTAACTGGAGCTGGGTTATGTGGTGGTGACATACCTTTCTCTGCCACAGACAACATGGTAAAGAACTCTTAGCCACAGAGAAGACTGTGACCTGCCTGTAGGGTAGGGAGCATTAGGATGAAACTGTTAGCCCTGAGCTTGGTTGGCTGCTGCCAGCTGTCTGCACAAGCCTGACTTCAGGTCCTAAGGCTGGGAAGACTCGAGCCCATCTGTGAGCTGCAATTAACTTTAAAGATAAAGATTAAATTGAGACATATTTGAGAATATAGTGGCATTTACCTTGAAGATGAGAACCAAGTTTGAGGATTTGGTGACAAATGTTTTCCAGATGGGTCCTCCCCGTGAGCACATTCCTCACCCCGCTTCCCCTCACCACCCCAGCCCAAGATCAATCACAAGGCAGAGCTGAGTGTTTCGAGTGGCAGCAAGTGAACGGTTCCTGCAGGATTTCTTCATTTTCTTCATCTACATACATGAATCTAATGACCATTTCAGGGCCTCTGTGTTCATGCAGACTGCTCTGCCCTCCACCCAGTTACCCCATCTTATGAGGGATTCCCCTCTGTATGCTGTGAATGTGGTTTATTACCATTGGTAATAAAGAAGCTGCTTTGGCCTATGGCAGGGCAGAATATAGCCAGGCAGGGAATCCTAATGGGGATAGAGAGAGTAGGTGGAGTCATGTAGCTGCCAAAGGAGAAAGATGCTAGAAGTAGCTATAGCCTCGTGGTGATACACAGATTAATAGAAATTGGTTAATTGAAGATATACGCTTAAGCCATTGGCCAAGCAGTGTTGTAATTAATAGAGTTTCTGTGTGATTATTTGGGTCCGGGCGGCCAGGAAATGAACGAGCAGTCTCCAGTTACACACATCTCATCCCCAATCCTAATATGGTTCCTCCCAGGCAAACCCTGCAAGCGTCTCTAATTCCAGTTCTTAGATTATACCAACAATTATCCACATCTTGAAGAGAGACACACTAACCATTGAATTTCTTTTCGGAATATTTAAAAACCCAGTCAGACGATTTCTACACCTTACAGAACCATCCCAGTGCTGAGTTAGGGGGCTGGGCCAGCCCATCTTATTTAAGAGGCATTGCCACTGCAGTTTAGATGAAGCCAGAGGAGACTGTAGTGCAGTGGAAGAGCCTTGCCTAGCAGTCACAGGTTTGTGGCTTCAGTCCCCAACCCTGCTGAAAGAAGGAAGGAAGGTGCTGTGTGTGTGTGCGTGTGTGTGTGTGTGCACGTGTGTGTGTGCGCACGCGTGTATGTGTGCGCACGTGTGTGTGTGCGTGCGTGTGTGTACATGTGTGTGCGTGCGTGTGTGTGCGCGCGTGTGCGTGTGTATGATCCTTCCAGAGCGTAAATACACACATACATACTTGTGAGTATTCACACGCTCACAGGCATGATTTGAGACCCAGCTAGGAGGAGTCTTCAACCCTGCAGTGGGGGAGGGAACTGTTAAGCTGCCCCAGCTGGTGAGTTCTGTTGACTTGAAGGGATCTTAGAGATCAGCAGGATTAGCCTCCTCTCCGTGTAGATGAGAAGCTAAATCCAAAGAGGAAAGAGTCTTGGCTGGAGGACCAAAGCTCTGGGCTTAAAATAAGTGAAAACAAGTGAGCTAATTCAGTGTTACGGATGCTATTTTCCTACAGAGCAGAGTGTGGGATGGCTTTGTACACTAGCCACAACCAAGACCTAAGGTGCAGTGGATGTTCCCAGAGTACTGCAGAGACCCCTTGGGTAGCTAACTGGAACTGTTTACTCAGGGTGAACACAGCCATACTTTTCAAAGTAGGTCCAAGGTCATGTCTCTGTTACATGCTCCTACAGTTGGCCGTGACCATGGGAGAAGGCATGACCAGGTTGGCCAGGCAGTCTGTTCGCCAGGAACTTGACATCTAGCACCCCAAATGGGGCTTTCCCTTAGGCTCTTGCTTCTGAATCTCCACTCCTTTTACAGCTGAGCGCATCTTGCATTCCTGCCCAGCTAAGGCAACAGCCACCTTCATGTCTATTTCTACTGATTCCAAACAGCTGACTGGAAACCTGCAGGGAAACCCCAAGAAGACTGGGCATCCAAGCAGAGATGCCATGAGGTGCAAACGGCAAAAGGCCTAAAAGATCCTAGAGAAAACAAACAGAACATAGGTCCAAATTCTAGAGAACTTGGGGAGGAACAGGTGAAGTCAGAAAAACAGGAGAGCCATGGCTGGATGCCTAAAGAATGAAGGGGAACAGTATCCACCCGATTGTCCTTGCTCTCTCCCCCCAGAGAGCTAGGTGGCATTGGGGATTGGTTTACTCACTATCTCAAGCTGCCTGGTGCCTGCATCAGGAAAGAATATGCCAGCCCTGACCAAGTGTTCCTCAGTGCCCAGAGCAGCCACTCTGACAGGCTGTAACTGTTTGTAAGATATAAAGAAGATTCCTGGGGACACACATCTGTGTTCCTAGTTTCCCTGCTCACCTTCAGTCCTGCAGGTGAGACCCTGATTTAGGGTACCATGTGCACTGGATGACAGAAATCTGCCATGGCATTGTTAGCATCAGAGGGCAGTGCAAGATTCAGGCCAGAAGAAAGGACCCGCATTCCCTAATAGAATCCATGCCCCTGGCTAGATACTGGGACCCAGGGCCTCCCAGGTTCTCACTAGGAGTAGAGTGGAGGGGGCCCACCCAGGATATGAGGGTTACTCTTCGTTCATAACTTGGCTGGATTTAGAATTGTCTAAGGGGCGTATCTCTTGGCACACCTGTGAGGGCATTTCCAGAGAGACACAACTAAGCAGGGAAGACTCAGCCTGGATGTGGGTCACACCATCCCATGAGTTGATACCCTGGACTGGGAAAAGGGGGCACCGCACCCATGAGTCAATCCAACCAGGTACAGCCTAAGGACCATTCCCTGTGTGGACCACCCAAAAGGAAAGGGTGGAAAGAGAGAAAAAGAGTTAGCAGAGTCTATAAATGAAGACACTGAACAGCCGCAGGGCACCCACCTTCCTCTGCTCCAGCGCCAACATTTTCAGAGAGCCCGTTCCCCGACAGCATCATCCAGAGAAAAGGTCACAGCTGCCTCACTTCATTTCTAGGCTTTACAGGAAATAGGGGAACGGGTCTTCCACGTGTATCCTGTCCCAGGTGTGCAGTAAAAATCGCCTGCACATAGGCACCTGTGTGCTGCGTGTTAGAAGCTCCGGCCCTCCTGGGGCTCTGAGGGTCTGCCAAGTGTCATAAACCAGATGGTGTCTCTGGGCTCAGGAGCACAGGAGAACCTCACAAGCAGCCAAAACAACAGTCCAGAAAGCCGAGGGAATAAATTCCACACCAATTCCAGGGCACTCTAGGGTGGTGGTTCTCAGGGGGTGTGCCCTGGGCTGGCACGGAAACATGGCCTAAGAATTTGCTGGAAATGTGCATTTCCAGGCCCCATCCCCCCCTGACTTGATGGCTCCAGGACCCCACTGCAATTTGTTTTATGTCAAGGACTGTTTTCCATCTCTCCAGGGACGCTCATGAACCCAAGGGACTAGGAACCACTATTCTACTCAGGTCCCCTGACAGGGCAGAGTCCTATGAGGCAAGAGAGGTTCCTTCCAAGATGAACCCTTCTCAGGACCTGGGGGCAGTGCAGACTTGGTGGTGAAAGGACATGAGGGTTGGTAGATGGAGCCAAGGTGGGGGAACCTGAGCCTGAGAAAAGTTACAGTGACAAGGGGCGAACCTCTCCATGCATCCTCCAGGAAAGGCTAAGCACGAAGGAAGGCAAAGCCAAGCAGAGGAGTTCCCAGTGCCAGTGAATGTCAGGTGCTGCACCCCCAGTCTTTCAGAACATCTGCGCCAGCAGGGCAGAAAGCCTCCATGGCCTCCGGTGCCCAGAAAGACTCTGGGGACCTCTGAGTCCGTCTCTGCCGCTCAAACTCAGTGATCACGCAGCCCTTTACGGTGCCGCTTATTCTGCGGCGCGAAAAGGAAACTAGGAAAAAGCTGGGCTGCAAGCGAGGTGAGCCAGGTAGGCTGAGAACGACCTTCCGCTTCCAAGAAGCCACAGTGCTTCTTCGTATCAGGTCCTCTGTCCCTCCTAATATCTCATCCCTCAGCCCTCTCTGCATGAACCTAGGTGCCCCTTCAGGGTGGTCCCTGGACAGAAATACCTCTTATGTGGCAGTGGTTTGCTCGCGTTCTCGGTCTGAGAGTGGGAAGGCACGGAAGAGCGGAGGCAACTGCAGTCGGGAAGCAGAGGGAAGTGATGCGCAGGGGCTTGGTTCGCCTTCTCCTTTCCCCTAAGTTGAGCCTCCGTGCTTCCACACTCAGACTGAGTCTTCCCTCCTCAGTTAATCCTTTCTGGAAACACCAAACATAGACACACCCAAATATATATTTCTATGGTAACCCTAAATTCCTCCAAATTAACAATGAAGATTAACCATTTCTTTTATGTGTATGGGTGTTTTGCCTGCGTGAATGTATGTGAGTCACATATGTGCCTAGTGCCCAAAAAGGCCAGAAGATGTGTTGGATCCCCTTGAAATGGAGTTACAGATGGTTGTGAACCCGCACGTGGGTGTTGGGAATCAAACCCAGGTCCTCTGGAAGGGCAGCCTGTGCTCTTAAGCTCTGAGCCATCCCTCCAGCCCCCACCCCCGCCCATTGCTTATTTAAATAGCAGTGGAGAATAAGGCCAAAAGCCACCTTTCACCATCTGCCCAAGGGCTGCCCCTTTAGGGGAGCATGCAGCAAGGACTCTAGAGATGCCCTTGTCAGCTGCCCCTGTGGATGCTCAACAGCTCTAGGGAGCTGCTACGCTGTCTTCCGGAGACAGGAGAAGGGCAGTTCCTCCTGGCCTCCTCCCTGGTTATAGCAGGCCATTTGTAGATATATAATAAACCTTTCTACTGGCTCCATCCAAGGCCCCAGCACCAAGGTGCTGTAAAGCAGCCTCTGAGTCAATAAGAGGCAGCTGGTTGAAGCGTTTCCCAGCTTTTCATATGACTCATAAATTTGTTACATGGTGAGGAAATTCCCTGAAGGCCCCTTGGCAGTCTCATCCAGTCTGACCAGTAGCTAAGAAACACATAGCCTTCTGGTTACGAAAACACACTCGGCTTTGACTCAGGCCTTAAACCGAGGGTCACTTACTTGACAAGCTCTCCTTGCACGACGTTCGCAGCGGCTTTCTCGGGGAGAGCAGGGATTTATTAGGAAGATGCACCGCAGAGCAGCCTTTCATAGGTCAGAGGGGGGTTCTGGTGGGAGAGCTCACACGCGCACTCACTGCTGCCACAATCAAGCCCTGGTTAGGGCAGACAGTGATTGCCATCCCACATCACCAGCAAGCCTGCTCCTCACATCTACCCACAGGCATGCCTCTACCCAGGCAAGTCTATGTGTTTGTGCAATGGATTCACAACACTAGCCAGTTCCTCTCCTAGGTACACTGTCCACCTTTGGGCGTATGTGACAAGATGGAGCAGGAGAGAAGGCCATATCCCATTTCCTCCCAGCTTCAGGCAAACAGGTCGCCATACTGGGAGACACGGAAACACAGGTGCTGGGTGTCTCTTGAGAAAGAGAATGGGGAGGGGAAACCCGGGAAGTGGTTCTACTTCTGGGTGGTTCTGGGTGGCAATCAATGGTGTTTGCTTTGTATTGATCCATCATGGTTTCAATCACCAAGTGGGATGGTTCTTTGTCCTGTGGCAAGCTGCAAGCTGCTAGGCATCATGGTGACACCTGACTGTCAACCAATTGCATCTCTCAGCCTCGAGAGCACACCCTTCTCCATGAGATGGACATGCCTCTCCATAGCCTGTAACTCTTCAAAGTTTATCTCTTAAATATTAGCTTTTTCAACAGGAGCCTGGATGCACATAACTATAATTCCAGCTACGCAGGAGACTGATGCAGGAGGACCACAAGCTGAAGGCCAGCCTAAGAAACTTAGTGAGACTTGGACTCAAAGCTTAAAAACACAAAGAAGGAATAAAGCATGTAGCTTAGTTGATAGAGAGCTTGCCTAACAAGCACAAGGCCCTGGGTTAGATTCACAGCACCACATAAAACCAGACATGGTGTTGAATACCTGTAAATTCCAGGTCTGAGAAGGCGGAAGGAGGAGGAGCAGAAGTTCAAGATCATCTTTGATTATACAGAGATCAAGACTAGCCTAGGCTGCCCAGAATTCTTTCTCAAGTAGCTTAACAAAATCTATAGTATATAGGTAAATGGATAGATAGGAAGATAGAGAGATACATAGGTGCACAAATGCAAGATAGATAATAGATAAATGATAGACAGGCAGATGATAGATAGATAGATAGATAGATAGATAGATAGATAGATAGGATAGGCAGATGATAGATAGATAGATAGATAGATAGATAGATAGATAGATGGATGATAGATAGATAGATAAAATAGGCAGATGATAGATAGATAGATAGATAGATAGATAGATAGATAGATAGATGATAGATAGATAGATAGATAGATAGATAGAATAGGCAGATGATAGATAGATAGATAGATAGATAGATAGATAGATAAAATAGGCAGATGATAGATAGATATGATAGGCAGAGATTATAGATAGATGATAGATAGATAAATAGATAGATAGATAGATAGATAGATAGATAGATAGATAGAGCTTAGTAGTAGCGACTAGCATGTGCAAGGCCATAGGCTCAATCCCCAGCATCACACACACAAATACATGTACCACAATATATATATATTACCTTTATATATGTTACACACTATATGTATATATATGTGTGTATTATATATTATTTGTGTATAAGATATATTATATGTGGGTATGCTATATATACAAATTATATATTTTATATATATATCGCTATATGTGGGTGTATCACCTTTTCTACCTGAACCTCAGTTTCCTTACCTGTTAAACAAAGTTAGTGGCAAATGCCAAATGAGCATGTGGTAAGTAGACACCAGCACCTGGGGAGGCTGCCTGTGACAAAACATATTTCCATTCAGATGTCCTTTGATATGACGAGATTGTTACAGAAAGCCATGGCTTCTGCTTCCCTGCAGTCTCGTCGACACCAGTGATCACCTCCAACATGTCTATGCCTTGTGTGCATTTTCTATGCTCTAGAAAGACTAGACTGCGTGAGAAAAGGGAAAAGTAAAGACTCGGATATCTTGATAAATGTCATTGTCTTAAAGGAAAAAATCCTTGATGATCCAGATGTTGCTAATGCCACCTTGCACACAGGGAGGAGGTCTATGAGAGAAACATCTAGAACTGTGGGAACAAAGACAGGCCTAGAAAGCACACGAATCAGAGACGGTAAATGGGCAGAAACAGGGAGTGAAGGATGGCCCATGTCACGGGAGCAGAGTTTTTCCCTGAAAGCAGAAATGCTGTTGTAGGGATCAGTGAGGTGACTCAGCGAGTCAAGGCACTCGCTGACTGAGCCTGGAGACCTGGAAGGGAACTCATTGACTCCTCAAGTCGTCCTCTGACTTCCCTGTGCACAACATGATGCACACATACCCACATACACACCATGCACACACACAAAATAAATATGTAAAGAATTGTAATGCTCATGTAGAAATGTAAAGAGACCAAGGTGGGAATGAGCAATGATGACCAAGCAAGAAAGGAGGGCTGTGGCTTCGCTGACTCCCATGGGAGGCCTTATCCCTTCTGAAGGGAGGAGGAGTGGATGGGGGGTAGAAGGGAGGCTGGGGAAGGGAACGGGAAGAGGAGGGAGGTAAAGCTGTGGTTGGTATGTAAAATAAAATTTAAAAACAGAAAGGAAAGAAAAGGAAGGAGGGCTGGAGGAGGGGCCACAGGACACTTCAATGGGAGTTCTAGAGAGCAAAGTGAGGAATTGGATTTTCTTTTGAGAGCAAAGGGAAACCACTGAAGACTGTGAAAAGGTGAGGATTCACTCACAGGACTTCAAATTCTAGCCACTGTCAGTCACGTGAAGTATTCTCACACGGCCAAAACTTCATCTCATAAAGTGCAATTCTGTACCAGTAAGCGAGTCCCCCATGCACCCTTTGCTTTGCACATGAAAAGAGGAGAAGAGTGGAGAGACTGCAAGATTTGGGGGGTGGAAACCAGTTAGGTAGCTGTCTTAGTTAAGGTTTCTCTTGCTCTGATGAAAACACCATGACCAAAAATCCAACTGTGGCGGAAAGGATTGATTTGACTTCCTCTTCCACATCACTGTTCATCGCTGGGAGGAAGTCAGGACAGGAGCTCAAACAGGCCAGGATTCTGGAGGGAGGAACTGATGGAGAGAGAGGCTGTGGAGGGGCTGCTTACTGACTTGCTTCCTTTGGCTTGCTCAGTCTGCTTTTTTATAGAATCCACTAGCCTTGAGATGGCCCCACCCTCCATGGGCTGGACCCTCCACATAAATCACTAATTGAGAAAATGCCTTACAGTCAGATCTCATGGAGACATTTCCTCAACTGAGGCTCCTTCCTCTCTGGTAACTCTAGCTTGTGTCAAGTGACACACAAAACCAGGCAGTACAGGGAGCATAGTCACAGTAATCAAAAGCCCCTAATGGTTACAGGAAGAGGATTTGAATCCAGGCTAAGAGCAGACATTGAACTGCTCTAAATGCCCAACAACCCTGAGTCTAAGCATGGGTGGTGCTCAGGACACACAGGTGCTCAGGGTGCATGGGTACTCAGGGCACATGGGTGCTCAGGACACACTGGTGCTCAGGACACATGGGTGCTCAGGGCGCATGGGTATTCAGGACGCACGGGTGCTCAGGACGCACGGATGCTCAAGACACATGGGCGCTCAGAACGCACAGGCGCTCAGGACGCACGGGCGCTCAGGACGCACGGGCACTCAGGGCGCACGGGTGCTCAGGACACACGGGTGCTCAGGACACAGGGATGCTCAGGGCGCACGGGTGCTCAGGGCGCACGGATGCTCAGGACGCACGGGTGCTCAGGGCACATGGGTACTCAGGACACAAGGGCGCTCAGGACACACGGGTGCTCAGGACACACGGATGCTCAGGGCACACGGGTGCTCAGGATGCACGGGTGCTCAGGACGCATGGGTGCTCAGAACGCACGGGTGCTCAGGACGCACGGGTGCTCAGGATGCACGGGTGCTCAGGACGCACGGGTGCTCAGGGCGCACGGGTGCTCATGACACATGGGTGCTCAGGACACACAGGTGCTCAGGGCACATGAATGGCATGCACCCATGGAGGCACATGTACTAGAGCTTTAGGTAAGAGATTTATTCCTCCCACCTGCCCTTCACCCATGTAACCTGCTTTGGGCAGCTGGATGGGTAGTCACGTGTGTCACATCTGAGCAGAGACTTTTGAACCATGCAGGCTCACACAGTCATTTGCTTTTCCCCTCTGCCTTGGGAACAGCATGTCCCAGGAAGAGGTGAGGGCTACGCCTCAGTCCAGAGCCCAGAAAGTGTGCACAGTGTCTCGGCCAGAGTTGTTAGAGCAGCTTGCTCACAGCCAAGCTAAAGCTGACTGATGGGAGCTCAGCGAATGTCTGGGGAATTGCAGGAACTAGAGAGACAGGGATGGACAACAGAATTAGGAGGGTGAGTTATGACTGAGAAAGTGGTAGTGAGGGACACCCCAGGGAAGGGACCATTGCACGAGACCAGGGAGTATGGCTTAGAGAAGCAAGGGAGGCGGTATGTTAATGTCCTTATAATCAAGGCCATGCACTCTTAGACTCCTTGGCATGCGTGAATTCTACATTAAGAACGTTCTAGTTCCTATGCATATTTATTTAATAATACATTTTTATTTATTAATATATTAATATTTATTTAATAGTTATTTGGTTTGAAATATGCTTCAAATTCTTCTCCTGGCAAAAAAGGGACTGCTTCTCAGTGGCTTGATCCACCTCACGCAGAGGATGTCCAGATAAAATAGGAGTTTCACAGCAGAGAGTGTAGAAGGATCTGGAAAGAACTCCAAATTCTTGCCTGGGAAGAAACAGGTCTCATTTTAAGAGGCAGACATTTGATGACCTGAAACTTTCAGTCATTTAAATCCAGCTCCCTGCAAACAGGTGGGCTATGAGAACACCCAGGGGGAGGGGCTGAAGTGGGCTGCTCTGCCCAACCCTGGGATTCCTCCCTCCCCTCTCAGGACAACCACATCCGAGCTACAGTAGGGAAGGTACACAGTGAAAGCTGGAGCTAAACTCTGGAAGCCCAAGCTGTTCCAGGTCGGAGGTGCGTGGTGAAGGGTGATTGTGTGCACATGTTTGTGCAAGCACACACGTGTACACGTTCACTACAGCAGCGGATGTCAAGGCAAATAGTTCAATCACAGCCATCCCTTGGAGCAATTTGGGATCATTTTCTCATTAGGAAATGCAGCGTGCGGTATGACTAATGTCCAATCAGCCTGTAGTCCCAGTGCCCTCGCTCACCCCCGTTACAGTCTGATGAGTGGGGAGGGGCTTCCGCCTTCTGCTCCAGAGCTGCTTGTTGGCCAAGCCTAGTGATGGAGGAGAAGGGCTCATTTTCAAATATGAACATGAGGCAAACCCATTAAAACTGGGGAACAGGGCCACCCCCTGAGAGAGAAGAGATGAGATCCCCACACCCACCTCTGACTGGGAACACCGAAAGCTTCTGTTTTTCCTCTGCCCATCCCATTGCTCTCTCCGTTCACTTCTGACCCCTCCATCTGTCTTCCTTTTCCACTGTGCTGCTGTCCCTCGGTCCCACGGAGTACCCCATCATCTTCCACTTCCCAGGGTTCCTCGGTATCCTTTCCCTTCATTACATGAGCCACCATCTTTATTCCCTTCTCCCTGCCTCTTCTCTCCTGACCTGTGTGCATGTATGCAACCCACCTGTGGAACCAGGACATGGTTCTTTTGTGGAAGACCTCAAATGTAGCTTTAATTTTCCAACCTCAAATCCATAGTCAAGGCCATGCATGCTGAAAGGACCCTCAGATGTTCTAGCAGGCATATGTCCACCTCCTCACACCTCGGGGATATTCTAGCAGGCATGGCCCTGTGAGACACAGGAAGAAGGCACCAGACAAGGATCTGATCCAAGACCCAGAGTGTCCATGTGTGGCAATCTTTATGGGACTGGGAATCCCAGACTCTGGTTCAACCCTGGCTCATGGGTGCCTTGGGAAAATCAGTCTCCCCTATGGCCCCAGGCTTCTCAACTAACCAATCTTGTGGGGCCTTTCTCCATCCAGAACCAGGAAGGGCTAGGAGTGCATCTACCTGGGGTGCTTGCCATGACTATGGTTAAAATGCCCACCAGATCAGGGGCAGATAGAGACATTGTCCCACACGACTGTTATAAGGAAAACATTTAACTGAAGGGCTGGCTCGCTTACAGTTTCAGAGGTTTAGTCCATCATCATCATGGTGGGAAGCACGGCAGTGTGCAGGCAGATGTGCTGGAGCTGACAATCCTACCTCTTGCAGGCAACAGGAAGTCGACTGACACACTGGCAGTATCCTGAGTATAAGAATGATGGAGGAAGGTCATTGGTTAATAAAGGAACTGCCCTGGCCCATTTTATTGGTTAGAGGATAGGTGGGAGGAGTAGACAGGACAGAAGCTGGGAGGAAGAGGAAGTGAGGTCAGACTCCACAGCTCTGCTCTCCTGAGCAGATGCCTCAGCAGAGACGCCATGCCCTGCTCCCGGGCAGATACATGCCATGAAGCTCCGACCCAGGATGGACTAGGCTAGAATCTCCCCGGTAAGCGCACCTTGGGGTGCTACACACAGATGATTAGAAATGGGCTGAATTAATATGTGAGAATTAGCCTAGAAGAGAATGGCCAAGCAGTGATTAAATGAATGCAGTTTCCGTGTAATTATTTCAGGCATAAGCTAGCCGAGCAGGCGGCTGGGGTGCTGGGAATGCAGCCCCGCCGCTCCTATTACTTCATAAGAACCCTCAAAGCCCGCCCCCACAGTGACACAGTTCCTCCAACAAAGCCATACCTACACTAACAAGTCCACACCTCCTAATAGCATCACTCCCTGCGAGATTATGGGGGCCAATTACATTCAAACTACCACACTCAAATAGATGTTTTCTACTTGTTTTTTTTTCCTTTTTTCTCATGTGTGGTATGCATGGACACGCATGCATGTTTTTGCATGTGTGAGAAGGTGCATGTGTGTGCATACATGTGGAGGCCTCAATTGCTTTTCCACCTTATTCTTTGAGAATTCATTGAGACACGGTCTCTCAGTCAAGCCTAGAGCTTGCAGGTATGGCAGCTCTTGCCAGGCACTGGGGGTCCTCTGTCTCTGCCTTCAGAGACATGAACCTTTATGCTCATTGGCATTTGTATGGGTTCTGGAGGCCTGAACTCCGTGACAAGCACCGTTAATCACTGAGCCACCTCCTCATCCCTCCACCTCGTTTTAGCATGAGGAGGTCAAGCCCAGTGCACAGACGGAACACCACTTGGCAAGAGGCTGCCGGGGCAGATGGCTCCTAAGGACAGGCTGGGTTCCAGGCTGGTGCACTTTCCACGTACCTCGGTATGTGGGCCTTCACTCTGGGGATCAGGCCTGGCTGCAGAGTCTGAGGTGGGCCCGAGAGTCTATATTTCTGCTCTATTTAGCTGAAATTCCCTCTTAATCAATCTCTTCACCCCAAGTGTTACCCCTCGGTGGGCAGGACTTGGCTCCATACAAAACCAAAAGAGATTAATTCACACTAACATGACTGGCTGAGGAACGAGGCTTGTGATCACAGGAAATGGGTCAGCCAAGAAGCCGGTCCTGGCTCCTGAGCTCCACCAGGCTTGGGACTACTGTGTCCCTCTGAGAGGGGTGGAAGACAGCAAGGTGGCTCTGGATGGCAAAGCCTCTCCCAGGAGACACTTGCAGGCAATTACATCAACACAGGACGCCTTTGTCTTGAGCTCAGGCTGGGTTCCCACAAGCGACTGAAATAAATTAGAGCCTTTTCAACGAGGGCGGTTGAAAGCAGCCCTCTTGGAAAAATCTCAGCAGCTGTGCTTTATGGGATTATAACTAGTAGCAAAACACCCCAAACCACACAATCGCCTGCAAAGGGGGAAATCAAATCAAACTCAACATTGTTGCAGACCTGGAAAATGTCTCCCCAGGAAGCCAGGCCCGGGAGCCTGTTCAATGTTTCGCTGCTTGGTGGCTCAGAGAGACAGGCACTGCTCTCAGGGGTCACATATAGTTTGTACACAACAAGCACCAGAGCCTCCAACTGACACCACACACAGGCAGACTGGAGACGGGGACCTGGCCCAGTGCGGGACACTGTCACAGGGATGTGCTGGGCACCAGAAGTCCCTGGTGCTAAGTGACACAGCGCAGATAGCAATGTACAGGAACACTCACTCTCTGTTGACAAGGTCCCACAAGTGAGTGGGGAAAGAATGGCCTGCTTAGGGGGCAAATGTGTCCCATGGTACATAGAGGCCGATAGAAGCTCCACTCCCTCGAGAGCTGCTGAAAGCAACCACTCCAGGATGGCTCTGTAATCTAGCAGAAGGCTAACATGGAATACCAGAATTGGAACTGAGCAGCCAGAACCCGGGTAGCTCCATCTCTGTGACCTCCAGAGAAATAGCAAGGGAGCCTCTGTTGTCCTGTCCCTAAAATGGGTATCTGCATGTTCTCTTTTTCTAAGATAGGGATGAGGGTTGGTAAGACACTTCAGATGAGAAGCAAAGGAGACAGACATCAAAACAGGATTGTGTATGGGAGCAAGATGGCCTGGGAAAGGGAAAAGAATTCTCCAGACTGGTGAAAATGTGCTACATCTTGACTAAAGGGGACCAAATTCTTACATAAGTGTATTAGTGAACATTTATCCAACTGTGCATTTAAGTACACTCTACTGTATGCAAATTCTATTTCCGTTTTTAAAGCTAGGAAGTGAAGTTTAAGTACTCAGAGCATGAGGGGGACACGGGCCATGAACGGGGTTCTACAGCTGCTGTGACCAGGACACACCCAATCCACAAAGTCTCACATCGCCTCGGGTGGGAGATTATTTTGAAGTTCAGGGTGAATGGTTTTAGAAAACACATATGTTTGTGTCTAGTTCAAACTGGTTAGGTAGGTATTTAAGAGAAAACATTCGTGGGATTCGGAGCACAGTCAAAAAGTAATAATATTTGGGTTCAGTTTGGGGTTTGGTGAAATGGAGCCGTGTTTTCCAATTTGGGGTCATGGTTCAGTTCAAGCTCTTGTTGGGACACCCCAGTGCAGGGTGACACCCCCCAGATCATTGTCTGCATTTTACCCTCGCTGCAGACAGCCCAGTGTGGGGTGACCCCCCCGGACACTATTTACACACTGCCTTCCCTATAGATAGCCCCATGTGCAGTGAACCTCCCCGACTCCTGGACACTGTCTGCACCTCCCTGTAGACTGCCCAGTTGTGTGGTGATACCCCGGAGACACCATCTGCGTACTGCCCTCCCTGCCCAACCGGCCCTTCCCAGCTTTTCCAGCACCTTCTGAAAGAAGTGGGAACTTCAGAGGAAAAGACAAGACTCCAGTCCTCGGTCACATCAAGGGCCACACCCCAGTACATGGGTAAAGCAGAATATAGTCTTTGAGATGACTCACCCACCAGGTGGGAGAGAGCCAGTAACCTATACCTGAAGTCCCTGGCTGGGAGCTGCTGTGCCCTCCTGTAGGTGTGTGTGGGGGGGGGCACTAAGAAAGGATGGAGAGCTTGGCCCAGGCCCAGGTCAGGGTCAGCCCAAACACCCAGCAGAGATGTAAAGGCCCTGTGCAAGGCTAACATCCTCCCAGGCCACACACTGGTTGTGGTGCTTCTTCCTTCCAAGCCTTGTCATAATCCTCTGTCCCTAGGAGTCATAACCCTCTGTCCCTAGGAGTCATAACCCTCTGTCCCTAAGAGTCATAACCCTCTGTCCCTAGGAGTCTTCTCAGCACATATATGGAGCTATGACTTTCTCTTCAGGATCCATGACTCCAAAGAGGAGTTGGAACAATAGACGGGAGCAGTTTATTTTTATTTTTATTTCATGTGCATTCATATTTTGCCTGCATGTATGTCTGTGTGAAGATGTTGGATCCCTTGAAACTGGAGTTACAGGCAGTTTTGAGCTGCCATATGGGCACTGGGAATTTAACCTGGGTCCCCTGAAAGAGCAGCTAGTGCTCTTAACCACTAGGACATCTCTCCAGCCCCCAGCTCAAAATTCCTGATGGAAGTTTCCAGAAAGAACCTTGGTGTCACATGGGAGTAAACGTCCAGGAAAGGCTGTGAGTGAAGGAGTCACCTGCACACCTCCACAGCTACTTCTGCACTTGGGCCTGGCTCATTCTATCCTGGGCCAGAAGCACAAGAAGCCAGCCCCACCCATCCCAGCCCCACTTCCCTGTCTTCTGTGGTCTGTACCGCCATTTAATTTTCCATCTGCCTCAAGCATTTAACACCCTTGTGCATGGGTGAGTTCCTTCACCCCTGGGCCTTGTTCTTCTGAGTAACAAGTCTGAGTGTTCTCCAGGGGGTGCTGATCACTCCATGCAGAGGGCACTTGCTGGGGAAAATACCACCAGGTCGGAACATCAGCAGCTCACGTTTCTTTCTGATCAATCCTCCCCCGAAGCTTAAGGCTCCTTCATAGCAAAAGGCAACTGTCAGTAGGAACAGCCTGTACCGTGGTGTGGTTTGTGTACTAAGTAAATGGGTCAAACTAAGGAGGTCGGTGCCAGCGAGGCTCCTACACAGAGCTGCGCCCATCCAGAGAGGGCATTTTTAGCAGTAGTGGCCCTGTTCAGACCACATGGACACAGGAGAAGAGTTGGCACGTTGGCCATCCATCTTGATAAACGCATCACTAATCCTGACTGAAGGGACTTGCTGAAGAATCTGTCAGCTGTCCTTAAAACAGGGACCAACATGCTGGACTGACACACTTGACAGCAGCCCTGGACACAACACCCAGCTTGGGCAGCTCACCAAGTGCCCAGGGCTGATTTTACAGAGTCGGTGCCTGGTGAGTCACTCTATGCAGAGTGTCAGCTCAAGGACACACAGTGTCCTGGATCCAGCCGTCAAGTCTTCCCTCCTACTGCCTGGCTGAGAATGTTACCACCAGTGTAACCTACAGCAGAGGGACTGAAAGGAGCTGGTGCCCAGACAGCCTGCCCTGGCAGACAAGGCGCTGGGAGCCCTCGCCACTGCACACTGTGAGGACACAGCCCCACAGACCTCCATGAGATCTTTTGGGGGAGACAAAGAAGGGGGTTCGCTCGTTCTCTTAGTCAGAAGTGCAGAGTGAGCAGGATTTTAATCTGTTGGAAAAGAAAATTTCCCAAGATATTCCGAGCTCTCTGCCTTTTGGGTGCCATGGTCCCTGCGGCCTGGGCACCGTGCGCTGGGCAGCAGCGACCCCTGCTGGCCATAGACGTGGCAGCCCCTGAGGAGGCTCCCAGGGGAACGCTAGCCCACAGCCATCTCTTCACTCTCGGAGAAGCAAAGATGTTTGGCCACTGCTCCAAACTAGTAGCAAGAACCTTCGCCCCCATTTTTTTCAGGGACCCACAGAGCCCCAAGAACAGATCCCACAAAACTTCCTGCAAAAACCATGGCTTTTCCCAGAACTGTCATTTTTCTCTGCTTCAATCAGATAGAACTTTTCCCTCCATAAGCCGGTATTTTTGCAACTTATAGGCATGATGGAATGTGTCTGGAGCCATCAGCTGCCTCCCTGGGAGCCAGCTCCCCATACTTTACAGGGCTGAAGTGAAGGAAGCCAGCCAGGGAAGGCGGAAGGCGAAGCACCCAGAATCCCTGACCGTCTCTAGCCTTAACGGTAAGGGAAAATGTCTGTGTGGGAGGGTCACTAACAGGAGCCTGGACCCCAGCAGAGGAGAAAGGAAGTCCAGAAGAGGGATCATTGTCCCAGTGGCACTTCCCACCCACACAGGGCAGCGATAAGGGATCCCAGCTTCAGGCCTGAGGCAGGAGCAGGAACTGGGGCAGCCTAGGCAGAGTGGGGACTTGAGGATTCTAAGGACAGACGTGAAGGAGCTCAACTGTCACAGTGTTCATGCTGTGGGGAGGGAGTGACACTGGGTTTTTACTCACACACTGTGTGTCCACATGTCCTACGGCCCCGTGGAAAACTGCTCTCAGCAACGGCAGTGTTCTGTTTAGGGGGCAGGTCTGTGGAAGAGCCCCATGCAGGGCTCAGTGGTCTGGATGCGTGTTCTCGCCTCCTTCAAGAAGCCCTGCCCCAGAGCTGGTGGAGAAGCTGAAGGGCAGAGCACTTGTCTGGTACATAGGAGGCCTGGGTTCCATCCCCAGCATGGAAAACTAAAAGCAGCGAGGAGGGCCAGGTGAGGTGGTTCCATCGGTACCGTACCGTGTCTGCTGAACAAGCATGAGGACCTGGGTCAGTCTCCAGAACCCATGTGAAAAAGCACACAGCAGACCCACGGGAGCCCAGTGCTGGGGAGGTGAAGACAGGCAGATCTCTGGGGCTTGTTGGCTCTCCAGTCTAGCTGAATTGGTACCCAGTTCAGTGAGAGACTATGTGTCCAAACAGTAAGGTGGAGAGCCACAGAAGAAGATGCCTGATGTGACCTTGGATCTTCACATGCATGTAAACACACACATACCTCACGCGGGCATAGAAGACATAGTCGGGGCTTGGGATCACAACCAGCTGCTCTCCTGCTAAGCAGGGTGACCTGGGATGTAAGGCAGGTAATGCCCTGTTCAGGTGGCCTCAGTCACCTCACCCACCAGCGCTTTAAATAGCAAGCATCCTGTAAACCAGCCCGGGAAGCAATGCATCAAGCCTAACACCCCGGTACTCATAACTTTGTAAACGTTTCTCTTTTTTTTTTTTTTCATTATTAAAAAGGACGGGGGGGGGGGGGGGGAGTTTAAGAAGAACCCTGGCTTCATTTCCTGCCCTCTCCTCCATGGCAGGGGCAGGAGATATTTCCTTCAGGGTCGCAGATTCTGTTTCCATCTGGGGGGGCAGGCCTCGGGGGAGCAGCCCCCTTTAGGGCTTTCCATGGCCGAGAAATCTAATCCAGTGTTTTGCGGCCATCATTCAGCAGAGAGTTGTCATCTGGGTGGTTTGTTCAAGCCCCTTGCTGCCTCCACCTCCCTCCCTCCCAGTCCCAGAGGACCAACTTGGTGACTCTCTTCATAGTTATGAGCTAGCAGATCTGCTAAAACGTAGGAGGCCTAGGCTCAACCAAAACGTTTTTCAAAGAAACACTTTCCAGTCGAGAAAGGTAATATCCTAGAGGCCTGCCTGCCTTCCTGCAATTAACTAGAACACCACCCAGCGTGGCTTTTGTTGGCTGCCACTTCCCATGGAAATACCTCAAATGCTTTTTCTCAGCCCTAAAATGGAACCTTTGTCTCTTTCCTGTTCAAGCCACAGAAAGGCAGTGGAACCAGGGAGCCCTTCCTCCACCACCCACGGCAGCCAGGGCCAGTTGGCTAGCTCCCGGGTGGGCTCCAGGACCAGGACCAACCCCCGGGCCAGAAAGGGTGCTTGCCTGGAGGAGGGCCCTAGTGCATTCAAACCTAGCCTTGCCAGACTCTCCAGCTCTGGGAACTTGACCCGGGGACTGCACCTTCCCAAAGCATAAGCTACCACCTCCTGGTCTGTTCCGAGAGAGGCGCAGAGGCTGCCGGGTAGTTGGAAAAGGCGATTGTGCGCAAACTCCTGAGGCACAGTAGCTGCCTCCCGCTGACACGTGTTGGAGCACTTTTAAGCAGAAATTCAGGGGAGTCCCACCAGAGTCAACGTGTTACTTGGGAAATTTAGGTTCCCTCTTGGGGTTCTTAGTCCAAAGGAGGAAGATGGAGAAGAGGAAAGAAAAAGGCCAAGCAGTTTGAGTCAAGTAGAGGTTGGCAGGGATGGAAAGAAGCATCCGGGAAAGTAAGGAAGCCAAGGCATTAGGGAAAGCACTGTAAGAACAATGTGTTCTCTTAACTGCTGAGCCATCTTTCTAGCCCCTATCCCCTCTCTCATTTTATTTTATTGATATTTATTGAGCTCTACATTTTTCTCTGCTCCCCTCCCTGACTCTCCCCTCCACCCTTCAACCCTCCCCCAAGGTCCCCATGCTCCCAATTTACTCAAGAGATCTTGTCTTTTTATACTTTCTACTTCGCATGTAGATTAGATCTATGTAAGTCTCTCTTAGGGTCCTCATTGTTGTCTAAGTTCTCTGGGATTGTGATTTGTAGGCTGGCTTTCTTTGCTTTATGTCTAAAAACCACCTATGAGTGAGTACATGTGATAATGGTCTTTCTGTATCTGGGTTACCTCACTAAAAATAATGTTTTCTAGCTCCCTCCATTTTCCTGCAGAATTTAAGATGTCTTTTTTTTTTTTTTGCTGTGTAGTACTCCATTGTGTAAATGTACCACATTTTCCTTATCCATTCTTCAATCGAGGGGCATTTAGGTTGTTCCCAGGTTCTGGCTATGACAAACAAAACTGCTATGAACATAGCTGAGCACATGTCCTTGTGGCATGATTGAGCATCCTTTGGATATATACCCAAAAGTGATATTATTGGGTCTTGAAGAAGGTTGCTTCCTAATTTTCTGAGAAATCGCCACACTGACATCCAAAGGGGTTGTACCAGCTTGTATTCTCACCAGCAATTCAGAAGTGTTCTCTTTACCCCACAACCTTTCCAGCATAAGTTGTCATCAGTATTTTTGATCTTGGCCATTCTTACAGGTGTAAGATGGAATCTTAGAGTTGTTTTGATTTGCATTTCTCTGATTACTAAGGATGTTGAACATTTCCTTAAGTGTCTTTCAGCCATTTTAGATTCGAGAGGAATCTTTTGACACTCCTCAATATCTTATTCATCCTTCCCCTCCTGATGAACACCCAGGCTCTTTCTAACATTGAGTGATCCTCGTAAACACAAGCTAAAGAGTTGCTTTAGGAGGCAAGATGGAAACAGAGTTGTTAGCCACAAGATACCAGCATCTCCCATCTTACAGAACTCTGATGGATGACCCTCAGCCATGTACCTGTCCACCATTTCCCTTTTATGCTATTGATGGTTGGTATTGTTACACTTTCACTTTGTCTGATGAATAAAAATAACATTTCAGCGTTGTTTTGCTAATTTTGGTAGTTTATTGGTTGTTCACTTGCTTGGCTGCCTAGTTGACTATATGGCTGAATGGACTGAATGGTTGTGTGGCCAATTGGTTGGTTGGTTGGCTGGCTGGCTGGCTGGTTGGCTGGCTGGCTGGCTGGCTGGCTGGCTGGCTGGCTGGCTGGCTGGCTGGCTGGCTGGCTGGCTGGTTGGTTGGATGGGTGACTTGTTGATTAGTTGGCTGCTTGATTAGCTGGTTGGCTAATTGGTTGGTAGGTTGGTTGGCTGGTTGATTAGCTGGTTGATTAATTGGCTGGCTGGTTGGTTGATTGGTTGACTGGTTGGTTGGCTGGCTGGTTGGTTGATTTGCTGGTCAGTTGGTTGGTTGATTGGCTGGCTGGCTGGTTGTTTGATTGGTTGGCTAGCTGGTTGATTGGCTGGTCAGTTCGGGCTTGGCTGGTTGCTTAGTGGGCTGGTTGATTGACTGGTTGGTTTGTTGGTTCTTTTTTTGAGACAGAGTTTCATTTTGTAGCCTAAGCTGTCTTGAAACCTACTGTGACCTCTCTAACCCATAGTGATCCTCCTGCCTCAGCCTTCCAAGTGCTGGAATTACCACACCCAGCTTAATATTCATTATCCCAATGAATGGCGCAGCTGAGTATCTTTCCCTGTGTGCCTTAGCCACTGAGATTTGCTCCTCTGCAAACTTCCAGTTCACTTTTTTTCTACAAAGACATTGCCTTTCATTTCTCAGATGCTACATTTTGCCATCCTGAAAATAAAACCAATCAGACTGCTCTTGTCCTTTGTGGTCAAGGAGTGAGAAGTGGGGGTCTCTTTTAAGAACACCTCTCTGACTGAGATCTTAAAAATAGTTTGCTATTTTTTTTTCTAATGGTTTCAGGGCCTGTTTTTCATGTTAAGTCTTTAAAACCACTGGAATTTGTTATTGAGTATGGTGTGATGTAAGAAGGTAAAAGATAATAAGAGGGAATTTTAGAAGGCAAGATAACAGCAATTCAAAAAATAATTTTTTGAAAAAAGTGTACTTTTATGAAAATGTGTCTGAGTTTGATAGAATCTCACTGTGTAGCCAGGCTTACCTGAAACTCTTGATCCTCCTGCCTCTGCTTCCTACCTCCTGTTCCACCACCCCAGGGCCCAGCTATTCTTCCTCTTTATAATTATCACTGTGTTGTGATGGTTTGAGACAAATTTTCAAATCTGGAAGACTCCCCCAGAGTCTGGGGCAAGAACTGCTCCCAGGCCTGCATGAATTCAAAGAGTTACGAACTTACTGTCCAAAGGGAGATGTGTGGCAAGTGTCAGGAGCCAGCTATGTAACTAAGTCTTCTCCAAAATGTCTCCATGGTGTCCTTGGTGTGGTTGACAGAAAAGAGGGAGAGAGAACGGGCAATGCCTCCCGTTCCTAAACTCCTTCTCTCCTGTGGGCCAGAACTTACACCCACGGGTTGTTCATTCTTGTTGTAGTTGCTTTGTTTGCTTGTTTGTTGACATTGGAGCCTCACATAATCCAGAATGGATGGCCTCAAACTCATGGCAATCCTCCTGACTCAGCCTCCCAAACAAGTGTGCCACTGTGCCTAGCTCACACAGCTTTCTTTAGGTGGGCAACACCATGTAGGTCAGGGGCACGAGGGACAGGAAGACAGTGGAGAAGGCCTGGTAAGAGGGCACAGAGCACTGCCGCTGGAGAGGGCCTGAGGTAGAGAGCCATGGCATTCCATCATCTGTAGGCGCTGCTGAGTGTAACTCACTGGTAGGCATCTGGCTTCCTCCCCACCTTTACTGATAGTATACTCCATGTGTATTTCCCCTTATTGGAACATCTCTAGACTGACCTAGCTATAGAGCTACTCAGAGAGTGTTCCCTAAGTGTTTCAGAGACACCCCGTGTTGCAGGTTAGGTAGAATCTGTTGCACTGTTTATGTCTGTCTTCACTGAACAGAGACAGCCCAGAGTCCTTTGCAACTCAGTAATGTAGTTATTTCCATCCTGGCTGTATCACTGAAGAAACAACAGAGCAATCAAGATCAGCATGCTTGTCCCTACCAGTTTCAAAAGCACTGGGACACAAGGAAGGTCAATGAATTCCCCATGGGCTTACTGGACAAGTAAATCTCTCTCCGCCCACACCGCATCCCCCGCCCCCCAGCTGCCATAAGCTTTGGGAAAATGCTCAGGCTTCACTTCCAGGGCTAGCTTAAAATGGTATAAGGAGGTGTATTAGCCATCCTTAGAAGGAACAGAAGAAACAGATGGGTGGGTATGTATATTAAAAGAGAAATACTAGATTGACTAGGATGTGGCCCAGATAGTCCAAAAATGGCTGTCTCCCCATGGAAAGTGGGAAGTCAAGAATCTAGTAGCTGTTCATGAGGCTGGATCTCTTGGCAGACTCACTGTGGTGCTGGATTCCTAGATGTTCCTGGAGAGCTGCCGGTCTTCAGCCTCCATTGGAATCCTGAAGAAGCTGGACTTAATACCAACCACAGCAACAGGACAGATGAACTTGCCAGCAAGAATAGGGGAAAACAGGCAGAAAGCAAAAGCTTGTTTCTTCCATGTATTTTTATTTAAAAACAACAATCTTTTTTATTTTATGTACCAATCTCAGTTCTTTCCCCCTTCCCTTCTCCCGCTGCCCCCACCTTCCCTCACCCTACTCCCCATCAACTCCTCAGAGAAGGGGAGGACTCCCATAGGGAGTCAAAGTCTGTCACATCACTTGAGGCAGAACCAAGGCCCTCCTCCCTGTACCTAGGCTGAGCAAAGTATCTCTCCATAGGGAATGGGCTCCAAAAAGCCAGTTCATGCACTAGGGATAAATACTGGTTTCCTGGCTAGTGGCCTCACAAACTGCCCAAGTCACTCAACTGTCGTCCACAGTCACAGGGCCTAGTTCAGTCCTACACAGATTCCCCAAGTATCAGTCCAGAGTGAGCGAGCTCCGACTACCTCTAGTTAACTGTTTCTGTGGGTTTCCCCATGGTCTTGACCCCTTTGCTCACAGTACAGCTTCTCCCTCTCTACAACTGGACTCCCAGGGGCTCAGCCCAGTGTTTAGCTGTGGATCTCTGCATCTGCTTCCATCAGTTACGGGATGAAGGTTCTATGATGACAATTTAGGTAGTCATCAATGTGCTTTTAGGGAAGGCAGTTCAGGCACCCTCTCCACTAATGCTTAGATTCTCTGCTGGGGTCATCCTCGTGGATTCCTGGAAATTTCCCTGGTGCCTAGTTTCTCGCTAACCCTATAATGGCTCCCTCTATCAAGATCTATCTTTCCTTGCTCTGCCTCTGTCCTTTCCCAGTTCAACCTTCCCAATCCCTCATGTTCTCCTCCCCTTCTCCCTTCCCAACTCTCCTCCTTCTTCCCCTCTCCCAGTTTACTCAGGAGATCTTGTCTATTTCCCCTTCCCATGGGAAATTCATGTTCAGTTATGTCTCTTAGGGTCCTCCTTGCTACCTAGCTTCTCTGGGGTTGTGGACTGTAGGCTGGTTATCCTTTGCTTTATGTCTAATATCCACTTATGAGTGAGAACACACCGTGTTTGCCTTTTTGGGTCTGGGTTACATGACTCTGGATGGTTTTTTTCTAGTTCTATCCATTTGCCTGCAAAATTCAAGATGTCGTTTTTTTACCACTGAGTAGTACTCCATTGTGTAATCTACCATATAAATAAACTGAAAGAAAAAATTATCATCTCATTAGATGTTGAAAAAGCCTTCAACAAAATCCAACATCCCTTCATGATAAAGGTCTTGGACAGATCAGGAATACAAGGAACATACCTAAACATAATAAAGGCAATATACAGCAAGCCAACAGTCAACATCAAACTAAATGGAGAGAAACTCAAAACAATTCCACTAAAATCAGAAATAAGACAAGGCTGTCTACTCTCTCCATATCTACTCCATATAGTATTTGAAGTTCTAGCTAGAGCAGTAAAGACAACAAAAGGAGATCAAGAGAATACAGATTGGAAAGGAAGAAGTCAAACTCTCAGTATTTGCAGATGATATGTAATATACATAAGTGACCCAAAAAATTCTACCAGGGAACTCCTATGGCTGATAAACACCTTCAGCAATATGGCAGGATACAAGAATAACTCAAAATAATCTAATCAGTAGCCCTCCTATATTCAGATAATAAATGGAGTGAAAAAGAAATCAGAGACGCATTTCCCTTTACAATAACCACAAACAATATAAAATATCTCAGGGTAACTCTAACCAAAAAATTGAAAAACATGTATGACAAGAAATTTAAGTATTTGAAGAAGGAAATTAAAGAAGATATCAGAAAATGGAAAGATCTTCCATGCTCTTGGATAGGTAGAATTAACACAGCAATCTTACCAAAAGCAATGCCCATCAAAATCCCAGCAAAATTCTTCACAAACCTTGAAATAATACTCAACTTCATATGGAAAAACAAAAATCCCAGGATAGCCAAAACAATCCTGTACAATAAGGGGACTTCCAGAGGCATCACCATCCCTGACTTCAAGCTTCCATGTCCTTTTAAGCGGCTGCCAGAAGAAGGTAGCAGATTCAGGGTGGGTGTTTCTGCTTCAAGTCCTCTGATAATCTGTGGAAGAAAATCCCTCACAGAAGCGGCCAGCAGCTTAGGTTATAGGTCCCAGATGTGATCAACCACCAAGATTAGCCATCACATGAGGGAGGACGCTGTAACCGAAATCTGCGTGTTCCCAGACAGACGCCACTGAGACCTTGTGGCATCAGACAGAGCTGACCTGAGCTGCGCTGCCCTAACCTCGTCCTCAGTTGTCCCTGTGTTGGCACAGTAGCTACGGCACACGAGATCAACTGAGGCTGAATCCATTGGAATATACTTTCAGAGACCAATGCCAAAAAAACCATGTGGATCAGTACCAGGATACTTACCTGCACACAGACAGGCAGCCTACAGGCTGGCCCGTGTTGCATGGAGGCCTTTCTCCTGTTGATACCAAGCAAAACTACTAAGAACATGCGCACTGACTTTCAGCAAGGAACTATATGCACATTTTCTCTGTGTAAACCCTTCATATAACACAAGGAACTATAGAAGCATAGTTCTATGTCAACTAGACACAAACTAGTCACTTGAGAGGAGGAAGCCTCGATTGAGAAAATAATCTAGTACTCTGGATCACATCCTGGTACCCCAGGAAGGGTGCTTGCTGTTTCACTGGCAGCACAGCGGCTGCACCTCAACCCACCGCTGCTTCTGCTGCTGACTGTAACTCCATCGCTAATGCCATCTTGCAGCTGAAGCTGCAGCCGGGGAAGCCTTCGCCTCACTGCCACCACCTCTGCTGCTGCCTCCACACAGGGAGGCAAATGTTGGTTTTGGTTGGTCAGAGAGGCAGAGAAAGAAGCTGGCTGACACCTTCCTCCTCTGTGGCTGCCCCAGAGAGTTCTCTCCTACACCATCTGAAACAAAACTCCAACAAAATGTCCCTCCCTCCTCTTCCTCCTTCCTCCTCCTCCTCTCTTTCTCTCTGACCTCCCCTCACTCTCTATGGTTACTTCCAGTCAACTGATTTCTTGCTCCGCCTCTTAACATATTTATTTAAATAACAATCTCAGGGTTCACAGTGTGATCAAATATGTTGCAACAGGTGCTATTTGGGGAAGATTCTAGAAACCTCAGAAAATGGGGCCTTGCTAGAAGTGGGTAACTAGGGACATGTCCTTGGGAATGGTATCTTCGCCTTTTTATCCCTCTTCTGCCCCATGCTTCTGTGGCCTCCATGACATTCTGCCCCACCACAGCAATACAACAGGGCCAGAGACTATGGACTAAACTTTAGAAATCAAGAGCTGAATTAAATCCCTCCTTGTTTCAAGTTAATTCAGGAATTCTGTCACCACAATAGGAACATGGCCACTAAATGACTTTCCAGAGAACACAGTCCAACAGAACTTTCCGTGATGGTGATGGTGGAGAGGCGGCTAGGGCAAAACTGGACATTTGATGCTACTTAAATTAGATGCCCCTCTAAGCTGCACATAGCTAGCAGCTATGTTGGAGAACACATTTCCCAAAGAGCCAGCAGCTTCTTGGATCTGTCTTTCCAGTGGGTCTCTTGGCCTCTTTGTCAAAGCACAGAAGTGGGGGCTGTGGGCACAGCTTGTCCCCCTGCTTTCAGTCCTCTCCCACCCAACATATCTAGAGTTTTCCAAGGCCAAATATTATTTCTAATAACAGAGCTTTCTCATTCCAGGTATAATTACCAACCTCTCTGGGGAGAAGGTCTTACAGACCAACAAATGGCCTATCCAAAGTTTCAGAAATGACTTTTTAAAAATGCTTTGGAGTGGACGACCCAGGGAAATTAAATAAGTATCAGGTTAGTTTGAGTAAGTTATCACATCTGCCCGTGAGCTGCAGGGCATGTCTGCAGAAGGCTTTTTCACTGGTTCCAAAGAAGGGACAAATTGTTAATAGGAGTGATCGAAGAAAGGGCAGAGCAGGAGCAGGAAGAGCTACCATGGGGAAGAGAGTATTAATCAAAAGTGAGGGGCAACCAGAACAAACATATACTTCTTTTCTACAAGTGCTGCAGCTCCTAGGTGAGACCTGGTAGCCTTTCCCAAATTTTAATATGCATATCACATATGCACACTCATGTGGACTTGTGTTAAAATGCAGGCTCCAGGGCTGAAGGGATGGCTTCATAGTTAAGAACACTTGATACTTTTGCAGAGGACCAGAGTTTGGTTCCCAGCACCCATATCTCATAACCACCTGTGACTCCAGGCATCTGACTCCTCTCCTGGCCTCCAAGGACACCTGCAAGCCTGTGTGCAGATACTGGGGTGGGGCATGGAGTGGACTCACTAGTCTCAGCGGGATGTAGCAGGGCCTGGAAGTCCTAAGCCACAGGCAGAAGCCAACCAGAACAGTCACACAGGGCAGGGCAAATGGTGGCCTCTGCACAGAATGTCGGGTCCATTTCTGCATGTAGACCACAGCAGCTTTGATGAAGGAAAGCATTAAGTTGGAACTTGCCCATCATTCATGATGATTGGCAAGCAGACATGGTGCTGGAGAAGGAGCTAAGAGTTCTACATCCAGATCCATAAGCAACAGGAAGAGAGCGAGCCACTGAGCCTGGGTTGGGCCTCTGAAAACCTCAGAGCCCACCCCCAATGACACATTTCCTCCAACAAGATCACACTTACAAGTCCTTTCGAATAGTGCTATTCCCTGGTGATCAAGCATTCAAATCTATGAGCCTATGAAGGCCATTCTTATTCAAGCCACCACAACTTCCAAGCACAAGAAGCACACACACACACACACACACACAGAGAGAGAGAGAGAGAGAGAGAGAGAGAGAGAGAGAGAGCGCAATCTTCTGTGTTTCCCATGTTCTGTAGACACCAAGATGGCAAAGTCAATGCTGCCTACCCTAATTCTCCCCACATTGGTCACCTCTGCTTATCTCTCAAATCTGCCAATGACTCATTTACCAATGCCACTGTCCTTGAATACTAACTTCGTCATTTGGGCAAACCCTCCCTATTGAGATACATGCATCACTTAATCTGCAAATGAAACTTTCTTACATCAATTGCTTAGGGTTCCCCCTGAGCCTGTGCATACTAGTCCTGAACCAAGATAGAAAAATGAATAAATCAAACCAAAATCTAGTTGGCCATTTCTACCACTCAAGTTGAAGAGCCTCAGAGACAGACAAGGAGAGAGCACGAAAAGGAGGCTAGAAGGCTGGGCAGTGGAGATGCATGCCTTCAATCCCGGCACTGGGGAGGCAAATGCAGGTGATCTCCGAGCTCAAGGCCAGCCTGGTGAGTGGTGAGTTCCAAGATAGACAGAGCTACACAGAGAAACCTACCTTGGGGGGGAGGGAGATTCAGGGAACTTGAAAAACTACAAAGGAGTCATATGGTAGGGCATAACTTTATCCCCAGCACTTGGGAAACAGAGGCAGGAGTATCTTCAAGTTCAAGGTCTACATGGTGTGTTCAGGCCAACTAGAACTACATAGAAAGACCATATCTCCAAATACACCAAACTCAAAACCTACAATGGAATGCACACAGAATGAAGAAAGGAAAATGAATACTTTTTAAGGAACAAATCTCAGTGATGTACCTGTAGGACATCAGTCTGTTACATAGTTAAGCCAACTTCAACTTAAAAAAAAAATTTAAAATCATAAAAAAATGTAAATTGCTTTGAGTTTCATACATTTTGATGCTCACTCCCCTCCAATTCTTTCCAGACCCAGATCTACCCCTTTCCCTATCCACCCAACTTCACATCTTTGTATTCTTTTTTTTTTTAACCCATAAAGACCAATTTATGCTGCCCAAACATTCTTGGATGTGCCCTCTTCCATTAGAGTATGGTCAAATTACCAGAGGCTACACTATCAGGGGAAGAAAAAAACCCAAAAGCTGATGTTCCTTCTTAACAGGTAACAATTAATTGCCCATTGCTTCATGGTTAGGGGGTGGACTTGGGGCCCAACTCCCATCTTCATGCTGAAATTTGGTCTGGCATGGGCTTGGACAAGGCTTGTGCATGCTACAACAACCACTGTAAATCCATATATGTAGCTCTCCTGCTGTGTCTCGAAGACTTCCTTGTAGCCATCCATTGGCTCCAGCTCTTACACTTTCTCCCCCCTCCCAAAATGATCCCTGAGCCTTGGGAGGAGGGGCCACAGTCTATATGTTTCATTTAGTGCTAAGCATTTTGCATTCTTTCTCTGCATCTTGATCAGTGGTGGGTCTCTATGTTAACCACCCTCTATTGGAATTAGAAGTTTCACAGAGAAGGGTTGAGTGCGGGAGAGTGGTCCCAGGGCCCCAACTCCACATCTTAGAAAGGTGAGAAGTCAGGAGAATAGAAGAGCCTCACTGGACAAATGCTAATCACAAAATGACTGATCAATATGACAAAATGACAAGATCACATAGACTTTGAAATTTCAAGCCATCTGAGAAACTGACAGAACTGCACATGTGCAAATACATAACAGTCTCTTGGCAGCTCAGAGTAAACAGAAAGGAAAAGCCAACTGCCAAAAACTCAAACTCTACCCATCAATTTGACTTCGATCTTATTCTATTTAGAGAACACTGAAGCCTACAAAATAGACATTATTTCCAAGAGGACTGTGTCATCAAGAAAGAACATATCCCAGACCATAGACGTTTTGATCGTTTAAAGGCACTGAAGGACTCACGAGTATGAGACAAGAAGATTGTCACAAGTTAAGACATAAACCTGGACGATAAGTTCTGGTCCAGTCTGGAGATCCTTTCTCAGATAAAAATAAAATAAAATAAAGCAGGAGGCTAGAAAGAAGACTAGAACTTGCTGCTCTTCCAGAGGACCCAGGTTCAATTGCCAGTACTTACACAGCAGCTCAGAACCATATGTAACTCCAGTTCCAGAGGACTGGACACTCCTGACCTCCACATGTATTGTACGCATGTGGTGCACATTACATACATGTAGGCAAAATACTTATATGCATAAAATTTAAATCAACAAAATTATTTTAAAAAATACAAGGATTGAAATCATGTAAAGCCATATAAGGAATAGTCTCAAACCATAATGCAATCAGAACTCAGTAACAAAATATTACAATAGTGTGGTACAGTAGATAGAGAATGCAAGCTGCAAACATTTTAAAATGTTCTACCATCCACAAAAGGGGAAAGACATTGCTGAGCCTGTTTATTCAGCATAACAAGTCTAAGTATCCTTTTTCATGCCAAGTCTCCAAAATCCGATACTTGACAGTTAACAGTGCATTTCCATTTGGAGCAGCCCTGCTCAAGCACCCTTACTCGCTGTACCAGCCAGCTGGACAGCACAGTTCTATACAGTAAACCAACATGTTACAGTCACCTTATCCTCACCTATTAGCAAGTTGTTACTGTATCTTTCCTCAAAGGGGAAAAAATCTTACCTTATGACCTAACAGGACTTTTGAAACAGTTACGCCTCCCTGACAATCATTCCACCAATGGATGTCTTCAAAACTCTTTTCTCACGCACTGTTAGAGAGGGCAAACCCAGTGTTTTCAGCCAGTTCTCACACGGGTCCACAATGACCATGAGCACCTGTTGTCTACTCTGGCTACACTCCGCCTGCCTTCCCTACACAGATACAAGAGACACGCCGGCCTTGGCCCACGGTGGTTTATGCCATTTATATCACATCATGTTTATACTTCCTCCACTGGCCACACCTCCTAATAGTGCCACTCTCTGTGGTGGCCATTTTCTCTTAAACTACTACAGCTGATCTGGGCCCACAGTCCGTGTTTCAGTACATTATGATGGGCTAAGAAACAGCAGCAGGAGCTGGCAGCAACTGGGCACACCACAGCCAGTCAGGAAGCAGAGAAAAATTATCTTCAGACTTTTCTTCTTCCTATACCTCCAGGATCCCTAACTAGGGAACGGTGCCACCCACAGTGGGAGGGTCTCTGCATCTCAATCTAATCAAGATAAATCCCCCACAGGCCCACCTTAATGAGACTGTAGATCTCATTAAAGGGATCATCACCTCTGGGAACGATGTCACCTTCACAGTTACCCTTTTGCCTTGCTTGGTCTCTAAAGCCTAACTCAGAAGCATTCCTACTTTGCCAAAGATCTCTCTCTCTGTTCCATGGGGCCGCAACAGCTACCTGAAACTGGGTAGTGTACAAAGAAAAGATCATTTCTTATAGTTCTGAAGGCCTGAGGTTCAAGGTCAAATGGTCACCTCCAAGGTCACATTATCTTGCTGCCGTGTCACAGCAACAGGCCAAAGGTCCAGAGAGCACACACACAGGACAAACCCATTCTTATCCTGAGCCCATTCTTATCACTCCCTTCCTAGCAGCAAGAATGTGTGCATGAAGGCAGAGTTGAAAAGCCCATCAACACTGTTGCAACAAAAATTTCACTGCCAAACCCTAACCTTGGGAAATGCACTTACCCCACAGCACCAGGGATGTCAGGCACAGAGGAATACTCCTAGTGGAGGAGCCTTCACTTCTCCCGATTCCAGCACTTTTCTCATAGCTAACCAAATCACTGTCCACATACAGCTTTTCTCTGCAGGCCTCCCAACAGGCATCAAATACCATCAGCACCCCAGCAGGTTCCTCCACCTGCCCATCCTCTCCAATGAGATGTGGATTTCAGTGGGGGGTGGGCTCTTCCAAGCCTGTCTTTCCTGGGTACTCTCCCAGTCCATCTGCTATTGCTGCAATCTTCAGAACTGGCTTTGCCCTCCTTAGAAGTTAACTCTCTGTTAGTAATCCTTCACACTGGCTGGTCCTCAAATTCCCACTGTGGTTTCCAGGTCCTGAATGGATCTTAAATCCTGAACAATGCCTGAATAATTATTTGAGAAGTTTAAAAGAGGATGCATTGTTTCCTAAATCACAAGAAAATTAAAGCCAGGAAATTAGAGTTCACTTAAGAAACAGGGAAGCTGGTGAGAAGGCACACATCACAGAGGACCAGTCAACAAGGAACAGAAAGCAATCGGATCAGACAGACCCTAATAAAGCACAGGTTCTCAAGTCTTTAAGAAACTGTCCTTTGACTGAGGTGTTCATGCCACCCATCTCAATCTTGGGGAACAAAAATCGGGAGGAAAAAAAGAAGCAAACCCGAAGAAGACAAACTCCCATCTTAAAGTGATCAAAACAAAACAAAAAGGGCAAGGGAGGCAATGGCAGAAAGTCTGTGTATGGGCAGGCAGGGTCCTGGTCAGCAAGCGGTCTTCTTTTCTCTCCAGGGAGCCTGGCAAAGCACTCTGATCTGGAACAGAAGGGTTTCTTGAGCATCCACAGAATTAGAGAGAGGTAGAAAACCAAAAAGGGAGGGTAATAGACTCAAGTCAATCCTAAGAAACGGAAATGCTATATGAAAGTTAAAGGACAGACAGTCAGACAAGCCATCATAAACATGAGAAACTCTAGTATCGAAGCAAAACTCAAAGCAAAAAGGTAATCCACAGAGCAGTATCAAGATACACAGAGCACAAGCTCTAGCCAAACAGAAATAGCTACAATAGGAGATCTTAAAATTGCACTATTACGTGCATAATCTTTCAAAAATTAAATCAAATTTTGATAAATAGAGAAATCTCAAGCTCACCCATCTTGTGTAAACCGAATATACCTTCATTTAAAGCATGACAGAGGCCAGAGAGATGGCTCAGCAGGGAAAGGCACTTGCTGCCAAGCCTGAAGACCTGAGTTCAATTCCCATAACCCACGTGGTGAAAGGAAAGACGAAACTCTCACAAGCTGTCCTCTGACCTTCACATGTACTGTGTGTATGCTCACACACACACACACACACACACACACACACACGCACACAATAAAAAATGTTTTAGATAAACCATACATAGAATACCACTCAAAGATTCTAGGTCCCAAAATCTCAATAAGTTCTAAACAAGCAAAAATTACATAAGCCATATTTTCTTTACACAATGTAAATCGTACAAGTAACAAAATAGCAAAATATTTTTAAAGCTAGCCACACAGAAATATTTAAATATTCTCAATTGTTGAACCAATTTTTAAAACACAGTGGTAAGCTATTTAGAAAACAAAACAACAGCACACAAAAATGACCAGAACATTCACACTATTCAAAGAAAACTCAAAGCCTTCAACACAGCAGTTCATACCAAAACAAAAAACAAAAACAAAAAACAGAAAACAAAGTAACGTTGAGAAATATATTTTAAAGCAAAGCCACAATAAAGCAAAACACCAGCTTTCTGAAGGAAAAGCCCATCCTACCCAGGCTCATCAGGTAAGCTGGGATTCTTTTTAGACTTTAAGTAGGTGCATTCGACCAAATTTTAAGGATAGTGAATCTTTATTAATAGAGTGACTATTTAGCCAGGTACTTTAAAGTCTACAGAAAACACAAATGAACTATGAGTCTTTCTGTTTCATATGAATCTGATTCCAAGAGTAGAGAGATGGTTTCACATTGGATGATCTACTAGCGTCAAAACAGCACTGGGTGAGAAAACGGCAAGACCATCTTTCCAGCTTTTTGTTGCTATTGTTTGTTTGGATTTTTCTTTTGTTGTATTTTGTTTGTTTGTTTTGTTTTTTATGAAACAGTTTCTCTGCATAGCCCTGACTGTCTAGGAACTTACTCTGTGAATCAGGCTGCCACCATCGCCCAGCTATGTACAGCAAGGCCATCTTAACAGAGACTGAAGAGCTCCCTCCGACAGGACTCCACAAGCTTCTTCTAATTCAACCTTCTAAAAAAACTAAGAGCAAAGGGAAGTTACCTGTCCATACAGCATCTATGTCAAAACTGCCAACTTAAAGGTGAAACAGTGGACAGCCCCATTAAAACCAGAAACAGAACAAGACTGCCATTACTTAACTTAGACATAGACCTCTTAACATAGACATCTGAGCCAACAAAACATGCAATAAAATTAAAAAATAGTATCACTATTCAAAGATGGTATCAAATATTCCCTAAAAAAAAAAAAAAAAAATCATGAGAGCTAAGCAGTAGTGGTGCACACCTTTAATCCCAGCATTCAGGAAGCAGAGGCAGGTAATCTCTGAGTTTGAGACCAGCCAGGTCTACAGAGCAAGTTCTAGGACAGCCAAGGCTACACAGAGAAACCTTGTTTCAAAACAAAACAAAACAAACACACAAAAAAAACCCTCTAGTAAAACACTGAAGATGCAAAAGTGATCATTTAAACATACACGTAACAGTAACATAACAGTGATCAAAACCAAATCAGGTGTGGTGACACACACCTTCACCTCCAGCACTAGGGAGGCACAGGCAGTTCGAGGCCAGCCTGGTCTATAAAGTGAGTTACACACACATGTGACTAGATATAAAAACTCTGAACTCGGGGTCTAATCCTGAGGAAGATCTGCATCCCGTCCCGACAGGCAGCCTCCCAGCATTGTCTACTGCATCTGGCTCCTACGGTGGCTTCCTGACCTCCACCCAGGGAGACATTTTATAATATGGCCACAAAATGAATCAAACCCACAGCTGACCTGTTATTCCTCTGCCTAGAGTAATCTCATGGCTTCTAATATTTAAAATAAAGCCCAGTTTCTTCCCTCATGGGTCCATATGGTCAGGCCCTGCATTAATGCCAGTCCTGACAATCAAGCCACACTAGCCTCCTTTTGCTCCCCTTACATGGTGGCAGCACGGGGCTGACAATCCACTATGGCAGGATGTTCTTTCCCTGGATCTCACAAGGCCCTGGCTTTTTAAAATGGCAACCTCTTTAATCATATTCATGTCACCTCTTAGTTTCCTCACAGAATCTAAGATTCGAGGAGCTTCTTTCCCTGTGCACATTCCTATCTCCTAACTAGCGTCAGCAGCAAGAGCGTTGCTCTAACTAACGCTCTTCTCCAACACTCAGTTTTAGCCACCTGCCACAGGGTGCATGGCAGCTAACATCTGTAATCCCTGTGCTCAGGAGCTGAGGCAGGAGGATCATATTCCAAACCAGCCAGGACTACAGAGCAAGACCTTGTCTCAAAAAAACAAAAAGGTTATGTATGTCGTTCTCAAGAGACTGGCTGTTACACTCAAGAAAACAGGACTCTAGCACAGGATTAGGAACTCAACAAATCCTGGTCAATGAATGAATGCTTCCTTCTTCCTTTAGCTCCTAATAGTCTACGGTTAGGCAAACATTTCTGCCAAGTCCCATACACTGTTGGCCTACACTGTTGTCTTTGGTTGTTAGTTTTTTCTCTGTTATTGTTGAAACAGCCCCCCCCCATTCCTCCCTCCCCAAGTGTTAGGTTCAAATGCCTGTACACTCTGCTACTAAGTCTCTTTATAGAAATTAGGAATTATACAGTTAGGTCTCCCTATAGCTACCCGCCCGCTAAGTTCCAAACTTATGGATATGACATAGTAAGCTAAATGCAAAGCTTTAAATAAAGCTTGATGGCCTTGTTGAAATTAGTCTTTAAATGTCTTTTTAAAATTCATGTAAAATATTAGAAGTAAAAAAGGCAAATCTTTCAAGTTATAATCCACAAATTTTCATGTCAGTAACCAACAGAAAAGAAACATTCCCTAACGTGATACTTGGGGGGAAAATGTTAGGTTTTACCAAGCCCGTCCATCTTGCCAGTGAAGAGAGAACCACAAAGGATTGCTTCCTAAGGACTTACACCGAGTCGATCACCGTTCAGTTTGCCCAGAGGTGCTCATTAAGTATGGCACACAGAAGTACAGCTGGAGGCTTGTGGGCACCCTAAGTATCTAATTACTTCAAGCAGAGGCTACGCTCTCAGTTTTTCACATGTTCTTTTTATTCAAGGGTTTACTCACAGGCAGTATTTGAAGTCAGGCTTTTTAAATTAAAGGCCTAAACTACGAAATTTTGCAAATATGACACTGGCAAAGAATGAGCGTCTGGATAACTTAAACCCTCATTATCCTGGAGTCCAAGTCTGTAACACGGAACGCGCAAGATCGGTATCATTCAAAACAAACAATTGAGAAACCACAGGTGCTGGGTAAATTTGTCAATGAAGAGAAACGTAAGTTTCAGGCTTGCAGAGTATGAAACCAGCAACTAGTTCTTCTGTGGCAGAGCATCCGCTGTGCTTCAGAACTTTGCCTGTAAAGTCTCTTTCTCCATCATCAAATCTGCGTACCTCTGCTGAAGCTCTTTCTCTCGTTCCTGTTGCCGCTGCACGTCTTCTTTTAGACACTTAAAGAGAAAACAACATTCCTGTTATATCAAACCTAATCTACTTACGTTCATCTATCTTACAAATAGCTGGTTAGCTCACAGGTCTCAAAAAGGATATATTTCCCAGAGACGCGGTTGATATCTTTGCTATGAAATGAACACCGCAGTCATTCTTTGCTCTGGTCACGTGATTACCATCTTATACAACCACTGCTGTTATCCCAATAAACAAGTCACTACAGTCTTCTCAATACTCAACACAATGCAGATAGCCCTGACTGCCCTGGAGGGGCAGGGGCAAGAGTGCACACGAAGGAGTTCAATCTAAACCCAATGTGGCCAAAGGATGGGATGTCCTGGAATGAGCAGCTTAGGCTCTCAGCATCTTCAATCCCAAAATTAAAAGGAAGCTGCTTTAGTTTCCCCAGAGCCACATAAATAGCAAGTCACTAAGTTTCAGGGGAACTAGTTACAAGATTTACTTATCTATCCTTGAAAACAACAGAATGAGAAAAGCCTTTCCAACAGCAATCACTTGTTTGTTACCATCTACACACAGACAGGTCTAGACTACAGACTCAAAACCCAGTGCTTGCAAGGACCAACTTCAGAGATAACCTGCCAGGAGGAGGAAAAAGGGGAGGTTGAGCAAATCTCCACAGCTCTCCTTTTGAGCAATGAGACAACACATGGAGTTACCTCTAGCCTCCGGGGAATAGCAGAGTCTTCGTGTTTCTTGAGTTCTTCAAAAGTGCGCAGCTCCAAGTGAGCCTGTTCAATTTGGTCCCATAGGTCGTTCAACTGTTTCATGAGCCCCATAGCACGAGACTGGTAACCGCCAAGCAGAATTTTCATCTTCTTTTCCATCTTTGCAGCTCTCTTGGCTTCTGTTGTCATATGACCTCTGTTTATCTGGGGAATTGGGGAGGGAGTGGAGAATCACATCAATATACATGAAAAGGGCAGATTATTAAATAACAGGACAGAATAACAACAACACTGATATAAACACAAAATTGGCCTCAACAGGAATTACCTTACACCCAAACACTCCGTAACTTCACCCACAATTCAATCCCAAAGCAGACTAGCTTTGGAGCAGGGAAATGCTGTCTACCTTGTGCATCATGTCTGTGACCACTCATCCACAGTCACTCTAGCCTGCCACCTGGCCACTGTCTTCTTTTACGTCTCAAAATTCACTTCAGAACCACACGTCTGTTCGCCTTTTATACTGAATAATATTCCTCTCACGTACAGAAGGCCCACTGGAAAAGTATTTTTATATACCCACTTACCCCCTGCTTATTTTATTGGAAGTCAAGAGTCAAGTAAGTCACTGGAGTAGGTACATGTATGTACCTTGGGACATTAGGTGGAGCTAAAACTACTTTAAATGAAGCTCCTTTAAACCCATCATTCTTTCAACATTTTATACAAGTTTTTATGCTTCTGCAACTGACTTGAACCCATGTAAACTGCTGTTGTTCCTTATTTTACTCTAGTGGTTAGTAAATCAAGCAAGTTCCACAGCATGACATCTGCCAAGAGGACCAACTACTGGTGGGGCAGGCAGCATGAATGTGGGTAAGAACCACTGGGACTACCCAGCATGCCACCCAGCTGTTGTGATGATGGAGCAAACTATCTGGCCTCTTTGCCTTCATTTTCCCATCAGCTTAGTAAAATGGCAGTCACTGCTGACAGTTAACTATGAAACTTAAAGTAGATAATGTATGTATATGCTCTCAAGACACCCAGAACCTGGCAGAGAATAAGCAATCAACAACTGTGAGCTCTAATTACAATGAATGCTTTATAGATATGAAGAGTCCAAACATTTCATCCTTTCTAATCATTAAAGGGATGAGGGAACAACTTAAAAAACTTTAAATTCCAACTTCAACAAAAGACAATGTGGATGTCCTGAGGGGTGAAAAAAAGCAGAGAACATCTGTGCTTTCTTTAAGTGAGCAATGTGCCTTCTGCAAACCACCATATCAAATGCCATATACTGGACCTCTGTACTACAATGCAGTGTTATCAGAACATGGAGTTTTGGTACTTCTTTGACTTAAAGAGAAGATTTTCTAACCATGAAGTTCAAACAAGGTGAAGGGTTCCTGAGTACAATGAACCAGCAATTTTCTTCCCAGCATATAACCCAAGTGAAGACATGCCATGGCAAAAAAACATATACACCATGTTCATAACACTATTCAGAACCCCATCATCTACCTACTGTACATGGTAAACAAAATGAGCTCTTACGTACACTACGGAGCAGCACCCAGCCATAAAATGAGCAGGGAAGTACTAGAACATGCTACAACTCAGTAAACTTGCAAGACTCGATGTTTAGCAAAAGCAGTCAATCACAAATGTCAACACATTACATGATTTCACTTCCATAAAGTACCAAGAATGGATAAATCTACAGCATGAAAAGCAACTAGTGCTGTCTACAGCTGCACAAGTTAAGAAAACGGAGGGACTGCCACAGGTACAGGGTTTCTTCCTGGGTGAGGAAACGTCCTAAAGGTAACCGTAGTGGCATCTACACAGCTCTGTGAATACAGGAGAAACAGCCATCTGTTTACCCTCAGGAAGCTGTCTGGGCTGTGAGATTTACATCTTAAAGAGTGTCCTAACCATGGAAAGATTATTCCCAAGTGAGAAACAATCCTCACCATTAGTTCTTCTCCATATAACAGAAGAACCTCCCCTGTCCATTAAGAAGAAATAGTTTTAAAAAACTATCCTCATAGGCCTGGAGCAAATAACCCAGCACCCAAGTTAGCTCACAACCTCCTCTAATCCCAGCTCTGGGGTACCCAGTGCCTTTGGCTCCTGTAGGCACCTGCATTCAAATGCACATACCCACACACAGAATCCCTCGAAAAATCAAAAAAAAAAAATTTAAAAAAATTAAAGCTTCTGGTAATTTTGTCTCACAACACAGTCAAGGAGAGAGACAGTATTTTACACTTCCTCTCCCCAAGTCAAGCATTCTTGGAGCAGATCTTTTTTAACTAGTGGTTTCGACCATGGCTACACTTCTAATTATTTGTGAAGCTTTTCAAATTGACCAGCTCCAGATTCTGATTCAATGATCTCAGACCACTGTCTCCCAAGTCCCCAGAAAGTTCTAATGAGTAGTAGTCAGGATGGAGAATGGATCCAGCTGGGATCAGCAGAGAACTAGTATCAACTGTCTTCTCAGCCACACCCACTAAACAGTCCTCCTTCCACAGGAGCTGAGCAATGAACTCCACAGCTACATCAAGGTCTGTACAGTAATGCAACACGATCTAATACCCATATAAGACTTCACTCACACGTGGGTTTCAATACATACTCAAAAATCCTTAAAAGCATCAAATTTCAAGTTAGTGCAGTGTGTCTTAAAAATTAGTTATACAAATTAACATTTTCATTGGTTAAGATATTTCAATTAGCTTTACATTGACCACACTCCATAGATACTCAGTTTCCAGCCTGGTTAACAGCTTAATACCTGTGTGCAGAAACCATTTAATTAGCCATCGTAGTACATTTAGCACTGAGTCCCCTGTCTCTGGGAATTACCTCACTCATATAGTTCAGCTGTTTATTATTCCCAAACCACCAGAGACTTTAAAACTTCAAAGTTGTTAGTTTCCAGTTAGTTATTGCCAACAATTACACTTCATTCACCTCAAGTTTTATAAAAATCTTCTGGCTTAACTACAAGTTTAGATAAAATAAACTGAAACACAAGAAAAAGATTATTGTCACTAACTATAAATATAGTCATCAGACATAAAAATGAAAGATAGCTATCAGACACCTGTTATCTAATTATTATATACACTGACATACGTGTATAATTGTCATAATAAAGTTCACTACTCTGGATGCTAAGTTAATTTTTTTAAATTAGACTTAATGAAATTTATTTTGTGATGGAGGAAGGTCATTGGCCAATAAAGAAACTGCTTGGCCCTCTGGGTGGAGTAAACAGAACAGAAGGCTGGGAGGAAGAGGAAGTGAGGTCAGACTCCACAGCTCTGCTCTCCTCCTGGGAGCAGATGCCTGAGAGAGACGCCATGCTCCCGGCTCCTGGGCAGATACACGCCATGAAGCAAGCCGCCAGGTTAGACATGCTGAACCTTTCCCGGTAAGACCGGTGCTCACCGATTATTAGAGATGGGTTGATCGGGATAACAGAATTAGCCAGTAAGGGCTAGGGCTACAGGGCCAAGCAGTGTTTAAAAGAATACAGTGTCCGTGTAATTATTTCGGGGCATAAGCTAGCTGGGCAGGCGGCCGGGGTGTTGGGGACGCAGCCCCGCCGCCGCCCTAATTACTACAATTTTGAATGACAGAATACTGGCTTAAAGAAATAACACACCCTCCTATAGCTGATTTACCATGTTCTTCTAAAAGGGGAAGGGTAGTAGGCTTTCAAACCACTACATCTTTTTTGTTTGTTTTTTGCTTTTCAAGATGGGGTTTCTCTGGAGTCTGTCCTAGAACTAGCTCTTGTAGACCAGGCAGGCCTCGAACTCAGAGATCGGCCTGCTTCTGCCTCCTGAGTGCTGGGATTCCAGGCGTGTGCCACCACTGCCCAGCCAAACCATTACATCTTAAAGATGATTACACTGCCAAATGTGACGGCACACAGAAGCAGGTGGACATTTGTGATTTTACGGACAAAGTGTTCTAAGCCAGCCAGGCCTACACAGTGAGTCACTATATTTAAAAAAAAAAAGAAAAGAAAAAAAAGGTCACTCATCAACATCTTTCAAAACCTGCCATTCAAGGGGGCTGAAAAAATGGCTCAACAGTTAAAAAGCTATTGATGCTGCTTCAGATTCAGAGCACCTGAGTTTGGTTCTCAGCACCCACTTAGGGGCTCACGTCTACCTGCAACCCTATTCTGGCCTCTGTGGGCACCCATACATGTACACATACACTGACACATATATAAAAACACAAAAGCTGACAGGCAGTGATGGTGCACACCTTTACACCTTTGCCTTTAATACCAGCACTCAGGAGGCAGAAGCAGACCAGTCTTACATTTTGCAGCCAGCCTGGTATACAGAGGAAGTTCCAGGACAGCCAGGGTTACACAGAGAAACTCTGTCCGAGAAAAACCAAAACAAACAAACAAACAAACAAACGTTTTAGTACTATTTAATTATTTTTAAAGGATAAACATCTTCTATCTGAAAATATGAAATGTAAAATATTCTAAAATCTAACAAGTACTGGGCACTGACATTTACCTCAAGCGGATACATTTAACCTCATTTGACAGGTCACAAAATTATTTAAAATGCCATATTATAAAAATTTAAAAAATAAAATTACCCTCATGCTATTTGCATAAGGAATATAAGAAACTCACTGAAGCCATCCCAAGGCTTCTCACTATGCACATGCAGAGGCTCCACACTCTGCAGGTTCTTAACAGTCGTGGATAAGGGGCACTAAGCCGGCATGCAGCAGGAGCAGGGGAGACGCACTCTATTGATGCCTCGCTTTTTAACCTCACGCCCTAGCTCCAGAACTCAGGTGAAGTTCATTTTCTTTCACCTGAGTTCTGAATTTGGTGGTGGGCTGTCTGACGGATATATGTCAGAAACTGCACGTGTACAAATTACTCAAGACAAGAAAAGCCCAAGTAAATAACGATCTTTGTCCTTGAGGTCTGCATCTTACATAGCCAATTAGGATCACATGTGCAAGTGGGCCAGGCTTCCACCTGTGAGAAGGTGCCTCCTCTACACAAACCACCATGCAGGCTCCCTAGGAAAAACAAACATGGAGTGCAGGCCCGTCAAACTTCAGGAAAGTATTCTAAATCTAAAGTCAGCCTGAGTAATTCAGAGAGACCCTGTCTCAAAAAGTAAAAGGCTGGAGATGTAGCTGTGGCAGAGCATCTGCCTAGCACGCCTAAGGCTCTAGGTTTAATCAATCCCCAGTACCAACAACACGAAGACGAATATGAATAGGCTACCCTCTAGTCAGCCTGCCCCCTCAGCATTCTCACTATCTAACTGGCCTGCACTTGAGCACAATGTTAATAAACCAGATGTCCTCTGGGCTCAAATACAAACATCCCTGAAGAAATTCACACTGGGAAAGTGAGTGGCTTGATGCCACCAGACAACTCCCTTAAAAAAGAAAAAAATTCCAGACACATAAACAAGACATGAACTTGTATGTCCCCCACATAACAAGATTTCAATGCTTGAATGAAGCTATTAATATTTCTAATTCTTTTATTCTACACAAGCTATAAAACTATAGAAAATACCTCTGAGATGGTTCACAGGATTAAATGGTTATATTTCACAACTTTTTAAGCAGTAGCAAACATAATCGGTGTTTATCCAAATGTTACAAAAGCTACGCTTTCCCGTAGAGTTTAAATGGTGAAATTTCTATTTGCACTATGAAAAACATGGCACATAATTTCAACTTAGTTTTAAAACTTTCCTTTCCTTTGCATACTGAGTTTACACACTGAAAGGTTGCGGGTACTGCTGGAGAGACAGTACTGCTCTTGCAGAAGACCCCAGTTTGGTTCCCAGCACCTACAAGGAAGCTAACAATCTGTAACTCCAGTTCCCGGGGATCCAACACCCTCTTCTAGTCTCCAGGGCCACGAGGCACACACGAGGCACACACGTGGCACACACGAGGCACACATATACACAAACAATCAGGTGGGTGTGCATGTACCCGTGTGCATGCTTGCACACAAACCATAAAATAAAAATTTTTTAAACATAAGGAAAGTGTATGTGTGCACACGTGCGTACTCTACAAAGTCTTAAGTGACTACACGTCTAGAGAGCTGGCTTATGAATAGTAAGTTTCTTCTGTAGTTTTTCTAATTCTCTCCAATTTTCTACGAAGCACAGGTATTATTTTTAGAAAAACGTCTAGAAGTGTTATTTTTAAGGGCATAGAAGAGAAACTGTCTAAAAAAGACTGGCCAGAGACCAATGGAAAACTGATGGTCCCCAGGAGATGAATCAGTGGACCGTAAGTGTTTCCTCGGGTCATTACAAAGGGAGCTGTATGGGACTTATAAAAGTGTAATTGTTACTTTCAAGCTCACTGAGTTTGTTAAGGTTACTAAGCTTAAGTAATTCCAAAATAAACATATTCTCCTTGGGTCTCCAGTAGTGTCTGCAGTTTAAGTCCATTCCAGTGAGGTTCAGAGGCATTCAGAGCATCCTTCACTGAAACTTGCTTAAGGGCCAGAATATATCCTTATATAAAAAGAGATTTAGGGACACCCAAAATAAACACACAGTGGACGGCAGCTCTCTACCCAGTCTATCACTCAGCTAAATGATTCTGTCACAGTGAGGATGCAGTTCAGTCACAATAACACTCACAGACAAGTCAAGAGTGCCTCTCCTCTCATCACCATACTCCTGAATAGCATCAAGTTTTTCCAGAGATCCTCCCTTCTACTGATGGATATGCAGGTCCAAGTAAATGATTACAGTCAGCATCCATCAGACTTGGCAGGCATCAGACTACATTCTAGTGAAGTAAGCTACCATAAGGTAGAGCAACACAGAACATGCATAGATTAGGAAGTGAAACACAACCTGTAATGAATTCAGGTCATGCCAAGGAGGACTAAAACGGCTCTGCTGCTCAATCTCTGACCTGAGGCGTCCAGCTCTGATCTGAGTTCTTGTCAGAAAGGCAACTAAAAAATCTGCCTGTGCCCCGAAGGGCATGACAGCAGAATATGGGAAGGAGAATTACAAAGGACTGAAGAGCCCTACTCTGCACCTCATGGCACCTCTTCCAGCTGTGCCAGCCTCAGGAGAACAGAAACAGTTACAGAGGCATTTCCAGCAGACTTCTCCATCCAGCACTGCCCACCAACTTAATCCTTAGCCTAAGTTTTTGCTCTGAAGTATGAAGCACATTTTTCCCCATGTTAAAATACCTGCCTTTATAATGAAAAGCACTGAAAGATGGGATTCACGGTACAGCCAGTTCTGCTGAAATATAACCCTCAGGAAAGTCGGGGTCCTTGGCAGAGTTTTACAAATACACTGAGAAAGGCCTTTAAATTGCTATCTGTGTTCTTTAAGCCACTTATTTCCAAGAAGTCAACATTACATAATATTTCTTGACTACATTGACTGTGCCAATAACATATGGAGAACAGTGTCCCCACTGGGCCCGGTTTCTACCTCTGAGGAAAGCCTTTCCATTTTTATAACTAACATGACAAAATCCACTTTTCAGCCAAGCTTCCTCAATACAGCAATTTAGTTATGATCTCAAATACTATTAAACTTAATGGCAGGACCTAAATTCAGACTTTTCATTTTGCTTCTGCACCTACTGGAAATTGCTTCATTCAAACTAATTATGTCTTCAGATGATTTCCTATTTCCACTTGAAGTGGAAACAAATTAGAACACTTCGGATTCTCTTTGCACTTCCCAAATACAGAAATGACTCAGCGCCTAGCATCACCCAAAAATGAGGCCCTCTACTAGCATTTTCCAGATAACTGAAGCCCACAGAGCTGCTGTGTTCAGCCTACAGCAATGACCGGAACACAGCGGTATCTGGTAATACTCACTAAATGCATGAGTAAATACGGGGAAATTATTTTATTTTTAACAGTCTGATGAAGTTTGTTCTACAATGAATGACAGCCATCCCTTGTTTTCTAAGAGTTATGCTCGCAACAGAAACTGAGCCGCTCAGTTACTCTGGAGGAATCACTAGAAACAACAAAGCTCTAATCTCCCAAAGGAGTGTATAATGGCCCAAGCACAGGACTTTCTGCTGCATGCGAAAATGCCTTCTATAAGCTGGGCTTGCACAACTTTCCTGGGCTCTCATTTCTGCTTGCGCCTTTACAAACAAATGTCTAACGAGGTTCTAGTTAATTCTGCCTCCAAAGCAGAATGGAATCCCTGCATTTGGTTACAGTCCAAAAGTCTTTACCACTTCTGATCTGTAACTACAGTGTGTGCGTTTAACAGGCCCTGCAGTGCACCAACACACTCAACCACATTCCGTATCAAGTGAGATGGTTCTCTATTAGTTTTAAGTATCTTACTAAATTTTTATTTAAATGCTAAGATCCAAATATTAATCATGAGTGTGGCTCAAAAACTACCCACAGTATAAACTTTAGAACTTATTTTTTAGTATAATTAGGAAATATCAGCCATGACAACTTTTGATGTCATCTTGCCTGATGGGCTTGAGATGGGGCAACAATTTGGAATCACTATTCCAAAATTCAAGGCTGCAAAAGTCAAACACTAGCAGCCACAGAACACTGTGCTTACACAGAACGCTCACCTCCCTGAGTCTCAGTGAAGGCTTAGCAGTTAGTTTACACCATCTAACTACACCATCCCTCCCACTACAAATTCCGAACAATGTTTATAACTTTGTATTTCAAACCAATACAACTGTGTCTTCTGAAGCTTTGAGAAATCTGTGAATTACCGAAGGATATAAAAGATGGAAGCTTTGTTTATGTGGATCTCTGAGTTGCTTCTTTCTGAAGATTTAATAAACTCTCTTTTGAAATAATAAGAGTTTACCAATTGAAGGATTTATATTAAATATTCCTTAAAAGTAACTAGCTGGGCTAACAATGAGCCAAATTAACCAGGAGTAAGAGAAAAATTACTCAGGCTGTTTTACTAATATTCTTCCAAAATCACCAACCCTTCAACAAAAATAGTTCAACGGAAGATTTCAGTTCCTGGTACTGAACTGAACAAAGAGAACCACATGTTTTTAATGACTGCTCATAAACGACCCAAATAAATCTCCAACGGAGTTAGCAGAGGCTCTTTTTGTACTTTTCCCTTCAGAATTCAACAGACTGATTTGACAGAGAAGTAAGAATTACGGTACTTTATTTTTTTATTTTTACGGCACTTTAAAGCACCACTCACTCTGAAACTTTTATTTGCTGTCGCGAAGTTTGGTGGTACCTCAACAGAGTAAATGAGATTCAGGGGGAAATTTTTTTTCTAAACAGTACAAAATGTCCTTGTCATTTGCAGCAGAAAAAGTTTGCCCACCTCAAAATGAGAAGATTTTCAAACTAAGTGAGAGATTGAAGTATTTATATATAAATGTTACAAGGAAGCATTCCAAACAGCCTACCAATCAATTACAAAGCTGGCCTCAGATCAGGATTACACTGCCTATCATTTACAAGAAACTAAAGCCTGCACAACACAAAGTATAACCTACAATTTAACCGCTCATGTTCTGTCTCCAAGAATTTTTAACTATGAATTAAAACAGAGCAACAGTACCACCTGCTGGAAGCTATAAAACTACAACACTCAATGGCCCTGGCATTGCAAGAATTACTTTAGAAAGACTAATTTCCTAATTCAACAGGCATGACCATAGGTGTCTTATACATGTGGTTGTAAAGGTTAAATTAAGATGTTCAAATTAAAAGATACTGTTTTTTCCCGTTCGTTCCTCTGGTTCCACACAGTCCCAACCACCCCAAGTAATTCTAGTATATGGATCTAGGCCTTAACAAAAATACTCTCAAATTTGATTTCTGTAAAGAAAAACTGACAATCACATGAAAGAGGAATCTGAGGCCATTTTCTGTACCCAATAATCTAAAAAAATCCATTTTTCCTTCCCATCCCATCATGGCTTCAGAGATATCTCTAAAACCACCATTAAGAACCCACAAGGCATGCAGGGTATAATGGTACAGTACACACCTTCAACCCCAGCACTTGGGAGGCAGACACAGGTAAATGTCTGAGTTTCAGCCCAGCCTGGGCTACCCAGTAAGTTCCAGGGTCAGACAAAGTTACATAGTAAGACCCTGTCTCAAAATTAAAAAAATAATAATAATAAAGACCCCCCCCCACAAAGTAGCCTGGTGGGCTGTGAACCACAGTTTACATGCCACTGTAAATTATCTACAGATATTCTGGAATTCAAAATATGCACATTATATTAAGAAACCACATGCCATGAACTGCTGTTAAAAGGCTTCATGTTTTACAGACACAGGAGATCACAGAAGCCACTGTCTACAGAACAGCTCCACTCTAACTCTGGATATCAGGATACACAAAAATCTACTGAAGGTCTGTAAATGCTCTCTGGGCTACAGGCTCAAACTCCCACTGCTGTGATCTCACTGACCTAAACTGTCTTCAGCAACCAGCATCACTTTAGTAACTTCTTCTGCCTGTGCAAAAGGTTCTGACTGACAGTGAAACTGTCAAGAATACCCGAGTAATCAGCTGCCTGGGCCAAGTTCACTGAAGTCACCACAGGTATTACTTGGTTCACAATTTCAATTTAGATACATCTAGACTTTTAAAGGGATACTAGAAGCAATGGAATGGCTTTCAGTGCAATCATGGCAACCTGAACCCAAGGCAGACCCCACTTAGAAGGGAATGAGAGAACTTACTCAGAGACAAAGCTTTCCTTTGCCTCCACTGAAGCTTCAGCACCCACATACATATCATGCACATATACACACAATAATAATAAAATATTAAATATATAAATAAATGGATACCAACCTCTAGTCTCTTTTCAAGAGATTCTATTCTGTCCTTTTTGCTAGCAAGATTAGCCCTTGTGTATCGACTCTGACCAGGAAGATACAGGACTTGACTGTAGCATTCTTCCCACACCTGGTTGTAAGCTTCACTGGAAAGTTCTCCGTGGCTCATTCCTTGTTTTACCACTTCCATCTCTTGTATCAGAACATCCTGGGCCTGTTTACAGTAATAATGTAAGTTGAAGCATACAATTTCCACCACCACAAAGCTTAAGACTAGTTTATTTTCCTTCTTCCTTAAACCAATGGCAAGGTTTAGTTGGTCATTTTCTAGAACGGGATGGACAATACCCAAGCTAAATAGATTAAGAAGCATCTAAGTAGGGACTATGGAGATGTCTCAGTGGTAAGTACCTGCTTTGCAAGCTTGAAGGCCTGAGTTCAAATCCCTAGTACCCATGTTTTGAGGGGTTTTTTTTTGTTGTTGTTCTTTTCATGTGTATGGGTGTTTTCCTGCATGGGTATCTGTGAATCACATGCATACAGTGCCTTCAGAGGCCAGAAGAGAGCATAGGATCCCCAGGGATTGGTATTATAGACACTCGTAAGTGGGTGCCAGTTATTGAACCAGGACTTCGGGAAGAATGGCCAATGCATATAACCACTGAGTTATCATCTCCAACCCAGGCTTGCTTTGTTTTGTTTCTTGAAGAAAAGATCAGACATAACCATATGTGTCAGGCAGCCCAGTCAAAACAGAAAACTCCTGGTTCAGTGAAAGACAGTATAGGATACATCCTATGTCTCAAGGACATAGGGCAGAGAGTGGTGGAGAAAGATACTTCATGTCTTCTGTAGACATGCGCATGGGCACATACAAGCACACACAGAGAGAAGGCTCTAAGGGCTCTAAGATACAAACTGATTTTCAAAAGTCAAGCATGGTTCTCCAAGAGTAAAACATCTATTGTTACTCGACATAACAGCAACACATCTTAGGTACGCTCCAGTTACTATGGGCCAGAAACTCAGTTCAACAGTACAACTTCATTACCTCCAAAAGTCTTCACCATGCCAGGTGTGAAGCAGGTGGATCTCTGGGAATTCAAAGCTAGTCTGGTCTACATAGCAAGTTTCAAAGTGGCCAAAACTACATAGTAATTACTGAGTTTCTCTTTAAAAAAAAAAATTCTAGACACAAACTAGAAAATATTGACTTTAGTTTAAAGATGATGAAACTAGGGCTCTTGTCTAAGACCATACCACAAATAATCAGATGAAGCAGAATCTAAGCCAAGGGCACCAAACACTGCCTTACAGAAACTCCATCCCAAGATGAAGAGAGAACCCAAGCATTTTTGGCACAAGCCTTCTTCTCATTCTAAGAAACATCTCTGTATCCAAAGAGTAAGACTGAAGGCATAAGTAGATAATGGAACTACATCAGTTTGATTTCTCTACTAAAGAAAAAGTTTAAGGTGGCAGAATGAGAGAGAAGGAACTGGACAGGCCAGGTTCAATCGCAGCTTTCCTTAGTGACATTCTGGAACTCACAGTAGACAAAGTACATTTTATTCAGATATTATACACAATAAAAATTCTACAAGTTCAGCTTTTGCCATGAGAGTTATCTTTAAAGAATCAGGATAAAGACTCTGGGCTACAAGACAGTTCAGCAGGGCATTAATAAACCTGACAATCAAAAAAGGGCAAAACCAAACCAGACAACCTGAGTTCATTAACTATTCCAACGTAGTGGAAGAGGAGAAACGACTCACACTAAGCTGTCCTCTGACCTCTACGTATGAACCATGGCACGTGTCCACTCATATGCAGACACAATTAAAAATTAATGTAGTTTAAAAACTGAATAAATATATGTTTAACTTAAAGAATTTCCAGGGGCTGGAGAAATGACTCAGTGCTTGGGAGCACTTACTGCTCTTTCAGAGGACCTGGGTTTGGTTCCCAGCACCCTCAGGGTGGCTCACAACCATCTTCAACTCTAGTTCCAAGGGATCCCATAACCTCTTCTGGCTTTCACAGGCATTGCCCACATGTGGTATACAGACACACATGCAGGCAAAACACCCATACATATAAAAAGTAAATCTTACAAAAAAAGCCAGGCATGGTGGCGAACACCTTTAATCCCAGCACCTGAGAGGCAGAGGCAGGCAGAACTGAGTTCGAGGCCAGCCTGATCTACAGAGTAAGTCAAGACACAGCCAGGGCCACACAGAGAGACCCTGTCTGGAAAAAGAACAAAGGAATCTGCTAAACAGACAGCTGCTCTAAACTCTTTGTAGAACAAAAAGGGATAAAAGCAGATAGAATGTATAGTATTATTTGTTTCAAACAATCCCAAAGTAATTAGAATTATTACTTTCAAACCTTATATTCAAGTTTATTCCCTATAGGAAGAACCTTAAAAAGCAACCTTACTTTACATGTCCAAATGTGCAATAAATTTTGCAAAATTTATTTCCTAAATTTCTTTTCTCCTATTTTCACTCTGAAAAAAAGGCAACAGCAAGTACTGATTCTGGAGTCCAATTCTCAATCCCGTGCCAACAATGAGATGGCACTGCCCTGTACAACTTGACTAAAAAGAAGTAACTCAAAATCACACAGAACTCAGTGCCAGTTGTTCTTAGCTCTTCTTAGATCTTCCTCCCTTCACTGTCTAAAAACTCTTAGTATATGTTGCTTATGTAACAAAGAAAACTAAAAAAAGAACTGAGATGGGGCAGAAAGGAGTATCCAGGAGATGAGAGAGGAAAGAATCTTGCAGTGCATCAAGTGTAGCCTATTCCCTATCTGTCACTGCCTTCAACGCTGCATGGTGGAAGAAGAAGGACGTGGGCCAGTGCTTTTTCCTGTTTCAGACTATTTTCCACCGCTATTCCAGGGTAATTTGAAGGCCAGGCAGTACAAGATCAAGGATCATATCCAGTGAGGACCTTCTTACTGAATCACAAAGTGACAGAGAGCATCACTCACGAAAGAACTAGCTCATTCCAGGAACAACTAACCCATTTATGAGGATGGAGCCCTCAAGAACTAATCACTTCTTAAAGCCCCACATCTCAATACTGCTACAATGGTAATCTCAACAGGAGTTGTAGAAGGGATAATCAAACCATTACTGCTTCCAACTAGAAACTGATTACTTATTATATAAAATAGAAATTCATGCCTTTGGTATTAGTTTAAATAACACTTACGTATTAAAAGAATTCAAAGGCAGATTTTAGCACAGGAAAATGTTAATAATAAAAAAAACCAACCTGTTAACCATGCAAGTAACATCCATAAATCAAAACTACCTTGCCACCAAAGCTTCTAAAACTAATAGCAAAGAGGGTGTTTAAAACATATCCTGGAGGCTAGGAAAACAGCTCAGTAAGCAAAATACTTGTTGTACAAGCACAAGGTACTGAGTCTGGAACTCCAGCACCCATATAAGCTGGATGCAATAGTGTACCCCTGTAACCCCAAAATGACAAGCCTCAAGTCTGGTAAGGGAGATCCTGTTTCAAAAATAAGGTAGAGAGCAACAGAGGATGACTCCTCCTCTGGCCTCTGCACATGAACACAGGCTCAAGCATCCCCCCCCCCACACACACACACACAAACACACACCACACACAGACAAAAAGAAAAACAACAAATCCTTAGCAAAGATATCACATGACATTTACCCCCTAGCCATACTACCTTTGTTTCTGAGATGCAACAATGTAGCCATATAAGTTCGGACTTTGTGACACACAGCATCTAAACTAACAAGTGCTTAAATCTCACCATGTAGATGTTTCTGTTCAACCCTACCTTTTTCAGTTCTTCTTTGGAGAACTTTTCATAAGGACTATGCTCAAGATAGGTAATGTGCTCAGAATTGTTGGTAGCAAATCCAGCAGTTTTTCCTTTTTTATTCCCAGATGGTTCATAGGGGTGATGTAGAAGATCATAATGAAGCATAGTAATCATTTCTTTTTTGATCAATTCTTCGCTTTTCTGTAAATCTGTTAGAGGTGGTTCTACATTTAAAGGTCTTAAAATAGTTTCATTTACCTAAAATTTTAAAACAAGTAAAATTATCAGACATATCTATATGTGCCTGCTTTAATAGCATGAACTAAATAGCAATTTCCTATTTTCAAGAGTAATTTCTCCTCACTTTTACATCCCTCCCACTTCTAAATTCAAAGTGGTATTAGCGCAATGTTTTCAAAACTGATTTTGAGAACTACTGTGTACTATATTCCAGAAAGCAGATGAAACTTTGTGATAGTCTTTATGATTGAGATAAATAAGCACTAATACCATATAAAGAAAATAACTTCCTAAATCAGAGATTTCACTTACTTCAGATGGCCTTGGTAGATCCTTCTGAACAGCTTTGTGCATTCGCTTCATTTCCTTCACACGCTCAGCATCTCGTAAGGCCTGAAAAGGGAATTTATGTCCATTACTGGAGCTATGCAGCAGCTAACATCAAACATTTCCAAAAGCTTAAGCTATTGAAATCTGTGTAAGGATGTAAAGAGGTAATGTCGAAGCCCAGGAAATCAATTTATTCATCCTCATTAGACATCAGACACTAAGACAACTGAAGTACACTTGAGTGTTCTCCCTGGCTCTGCCCACCATAACCACCTTTCTTGTCTAAAGAGAGTTACAAACAGCAAAGAGATTTCCCACAACCCAACTATTCACTTTCACCCAAAGCTAGAGCCAGCCAATGCTCCTTAACCTCCAGTTACAATGATGTGACAATACATGAATACTCCATGCCACTTCTGAGAAAGTCAAGTAAATGTAACTGAAGTAGCTGCAAGAACAAAACAACCAAACACAGAAAGTGTCCACCTCTGCTCCCCACATTCACACGGTTCCCTGTAAAGTTAAGCAGCAATTGCCCTCAGCGATAGCCCACAGGCACTGAAGCATCTGGGATTATAACCAGGGATGACAAAGTTCCAAATGATGTGGAAGAAATCAACACAAGAGGAAACTTTAAAAAGTTGTTCTCTTCCTTTTAAATGATAGTATACAAAGCAAACAATCAGAGGAAGCATGTAGATCTTGGTGGGTGAAATCTGTGACAATGTAGAGGACCCCCCACACATCTTTTTGTGAAAGTGCCACCACTGACTGACTGTCAGAATACTCTGTATAACGCTACATGGACACCTACAAGTCTAACAAGACAGAAGTATTTATATTCTAGGCTTCTAAAAGTACACCATCTAACGGCTACATCTAAAGATGCCATTTAAAAGAAATTTACAGGCTGAGTAATTAGCTCTGATGACCAGCTCTTGGGTATAAACCAGGCAACAACAGAGCAGTTTTACTTGAAAGAAAAGTTATAAAAAAAACTATCAGGTGCCATTGTGAACCTTAGGAGACTTCATCTCTCCAGATCAGCCTACTGCAGTAGTACTGGATTCTCTGTTTTTGTTTGTTTTCCCTCTTCACTAGCCCTTTCAAGAACGGAAGTCGAAACAGATACAGCACACAGCCTGGCAATGACTGCCACTAGACTTCAGAACTAGTAATATGCTTTGCTCAAATACACACTGCAATTAATGTGAATGTCAATGTATATGGCTTACAATAACGCAAAAGGCAAACTAACTGAATGCACTGGTCAAAGTGCAAGTTTTCAGTATTCTTCAGAGGAAGCCTTAACTACAGTTCCATGAAATGCTGGAACACGCAGGCACCACCTGGCAATCCTATTTCTGACACAGCAGCAGTAAAACAATATGCATTAAAAAGCACTTTGTTTTTTAACAAGGATAACCCTCAAAGGAATGCCAATTAAGTTTGGTTAACCATCCTATCAATTCATCACAATTTCGGTGTTTCTTTCACATATAGAGAAACAGGTGTGGGAGCTAACGCTTTTCCACAAGTTCCTTGCCTGAGCAGGTAGGAGCCTGATGTTTACCATGTACCAAAGCTAACAACAGGGTCAGTTCATTCATCACGGCAGTTTCTGTACTAAAGCTTTATCCAACAGTTTAGTCCTCAAACACTGCACCCTCACATCTGCCCTGTTGCAAGAAAAACTGCAGCACATTACAGAAAAAAAAGCATGCTCTCCAATGATGCTATTCTCACAACCACCCTGAGACCAAGGTTGACAGAACAGATGAAAGGGCCATGTAATCTCTGAAAAAAAAGAAAGCTAACTCAAAGCCATTTTCTCCTTTCAAATGCAAGTAAAACTATACCATGAGTGGATGAGCAAGCAATTGCACGCTGTATCAGTGTAAGATAGTAATATTTTCTGACACACTCCAATTTCCAAACCTAATTTTTATCAGTCTATATTGACCTAATACTTTCAAAATGAATCCAATTTTTATTTGTCTTTAACATCTTCACTAGATTGAAGCAATGTTTAAAATGCTAATCTGTGTGTCACTTAGAAAAGCATAATGAATGTCAGTGTTTAAACATAAACACACATGCACACAAACATTTCTTAAAACCCATTAAGGTATTTTGAGTACACAAACATTCATACATGTGAGCATATTATTGTTAAATGACATAATTTGAAGAATTTTGTTAAGATATAAGAAAAAGAGCCAAGCAATGGTGGTACACGCCTTTAATCCCAGCACTAGGGAGGCAGAGGCAGGCGGATCTCTGTGAGTTCGAGACCAGCCTGGTCTACAGAGCTAGTTCCAGGACAGGTTACAAAGCCACAGAGAAACCCTGTCTCGAAAAACCAAAAAAAAAAAAAAAAAAAAAAAGATAGAAGAAAAAGTCAAAGTAGCAACCTGGAAACAGACAACCATTCCTCCCTCTAAAGCAGTGGTTCTTACCTTTCCCAATGCTATGACCCTTTAATACAATTCCTCATTTTGTGGTTAGAACCCCCAACCATAAAATTATTTCATTGTTACTTCATAATGTAGTTTTGCTACTGTTATAAATAGTAATATAAATATCTGATATGAGACTCCTAGAGGGGTCAAGACCCACAGGTTGAGAACCACTGGTCTAATGCCTACCAACATACACATGGCCACACTGATGATGCTTTCTAACGAGTCTCACCTGCTTTCGGGCATCCACATCAGCAGCATCTTCAATGTAAGTATCATCTATTTCACGTTCTTCCAACTCTTTCTCAGCATTTTCTGGTAGTACAATTTCAAAATCATTCTTAGGCGCAGGAAGGCCCAACAACCCTAGACGGAGATGTTCACGAGATTCTCTTTCCTGTAGAAAGAATCGGTCCTTCTCAATTCACACCATTAAGTGTTGACTAACATTCTGTAAGAATTTACAGAACACCAGGGCATGGTGGCACATGCCTATAAGTACAAAACACAGGAGGCTGAGGCAGAAGGATTGCCACAAACACAAAACCAGCTTGAGTCTCAAAAATAAAACAAAAAAGTTTCTGAAACAAGTGGCTTGGGCTAGTAAGATGGCTCAGCCAGTAAAAGTGCTTGCTGCCAAAATAGATCATCTGAGTCTGACTCAGAGGATGCACACGGTGGGAGGAGTTGTCCTTCTGACCCATGTATACATAACACAGTATATGTGCACCACATATGCCATATGAATACATGCTAAATAAGAAAATGTTCAAATGTATAAAAATAAAATAATTAAGAGTAGTAATGACTCTAGAAAAATGACCCCAACTTCAGAAATGTTTTGTTTATTCTCTTATCTTCCTAAACAAGATCAAACAAAATCTTGACTGTGTATTTTCTGTTTCAAAATGTATCAAAACTAACTCTTCAGGGACAGAGAAAAAAGTTGTTAGGATCTACATTTGATTTGATAATACAAAAAAGTGGGGGGATGGGGTTCCCGGAGAGATGGCTCAGCGGTTAAGGGCACTGGCTGTTCTTCCAGAGAACCTGGGTTCAATTCTGAGCACCCACGTGGCAGTTCACAACTGTCTCAAACTCCAATTCCAGGGGATCCAATACCCTCACACAGATATACACACAGGCAAAACACTAATGCACATAAAAATAAAAAAATTTAAAATTTACGGCTGAAAATGACTCTCAGTACAGAGCACTTGCTTAGCAGACTGAAGGTCCCTGGTTCAATGCCTAGCACTGAATATATAAATATAAAATAGAATTGACACTTACCATCTGCTTCACATAAGAGGGATCACTGTAGTCTGCCATTCCATCTTCGGGATTAATGTTTAACTTGTCTCTAAGTGGAGTTCTACCTGGGGTGGCATTAGTGACTGGTTTGGGGGTTGTTCCACTTCGGGGAGTCAGCCCTTCAGCTCCATTAGAAGGAGTCCTAGAAAAACAGAAATCTAAGTCATGATAAATGCATAAAATAAGGAATAAAAACACCAAAACCTCTATCTTGCTTTCAGTACATTTTCTAGATTGAGAGAGAAGTTTGGTCTAGTGAACATAGTATTGACACGTACTGTACTGGCTTCTAACCTAATAGCTAGTATTTGCCTTCCTGTATCAGATCCACCTAACACTTTTCGACTTTAATGCATCAGGGTAACTGAGGCCAGGCAGCTGGCAGGGAGGCTGGCCCCAGGCACTAAGGGCCCGTGATTCCTCAGCTCAGCACACTCATCATTTATTGCCTCCCTTAAGTCTTTAGCTTTTCTGTCATATTCATTCCCATCAAATGTGCACTTTAAGTGTTTAGGCCTTTATATTTTGTTTAGAAAACAAACACCACATTTTTAGAGTCACATCTAAGTATGAACAAACAGGCTCTGAGTTTAGACTCTCTTAACAATAAAGTCCAGGAGCAACTTATAATTCAAGGCCTTTCTAGTTTTGGGTGCTTACTTCCTGTATCTTGGCTGTGTTCCAGATTGATGATACTGCCAGACAGCGTTCCCAACAGGTGCGGTGTTATCATTTAAGACATGGTCCCTGCCCCCAAGGAGCTTACAATCTATTTGAGAGACAAGATATGCACAGGAAAATAGAGATTAGGCTCTCTCTAGCCTCACAGGAAGCAATAAATATTATACAAACACTAGCTTCCAATGCTTCTTAAGAATCATTTAGAATCTGCTGTCATTTAGATGTCTAATGAACTGTGGGGATTTCTTTCCTAAATAACCCATAAAGGGCAGAGCTACCACCTAAAAACAAATACCAGGGCTGGAGAGATAGCTCAGAGGTTAAGAGCACTGACTGCTCTTGCAGACAAGACCCAGGTTCAATTTCTAGCACCCACATGGTGGCTCACAACCATCTTTAGCTCCAGTTCTGTGGAATCCATTACCCTCTCCCGGCCTCCAAAGACACCAGGCACACCCAATTAGGAAACATCAGAAAGACAAGTTGAACACTATTTAATCCATTTAATTTTCAACATTACTCAAAAAAAAAAAAAAAAGCCATGGTACCCAGGTCCTTAGACTCAAGTTTTTCTAAAAATATAAAACATGCTATATTCACAATACCTGAAAGGGGTAGACAGAACCGTGTTTGGAGTCTGCACAACTTGCCGCTGTGGGGTCACACCAGAGAAGTCACTCTCATGCAGTGGGGTATTAAGCCCACCTTTCAATGGAGTGTCCACATTGGTCAAGGCCATGAGGTTCTGAGCTTCCTGAAGAAAAAGAAGAGTGCAAAATAGTTCAGAAAGGCTAGCAGAGCCTTCCCTCTGGTCCTATTACACAAACCTTGACACAGACAGAATTTTCTACACATTCTATCAATGAAAACCAAGAAAGTGAATACTCTTCCATAATGGATTTCAGCACTTCCTTTGTCAACCTAACACATCACATCAGGAGTTCTGAATACAATTTACATGTCAAGATAAGCTACTGTCACCAGGTGTGGACACCACCTGTCCATAACCCCAGCACCTAGGATGGAGAAGCAGGACAATCTGCATATTCTGCATACTGAAATCTTCCCACAAGCTCCCTCCCCTATAGTTCATCAAAGGCAAAATGAAGGTAAGAATGCACTAGGAGGGAGCAGCTGCCATTTGTGGGAGGTGCTGACACACACAGATCCTTACACTGCTCTGCTCCATGTCCAATGTTCTGAGCAGCCCTGGGGACCAACAGCAGCAGCTCCTCAAAGTTTCAGATACAGTGGCCACCAAGAGTCAACAACTGGAGGGGAGAGCTGAAGAGATGGCTCACAGAACAAGAGCACTGGCTGCTCTTAAAGAAGACCCAGGTTCAATTCCCGGCACCCATAAGGCAGCTCACAACTGTCTGCAACTCAAGTTCCAAGGATCCACCGCCCTCTTCTGACCTATGCAGGGATCACACATAAATGGTGCACATATACACATGCAGACAAAACATCTATACACACAAAATTTATAAGCATGACACTGTAAGGCCTGCACCTTCTTGACAAGGACAAAATGAAGAAAGAGGGTCAGGCCAGCTCCAAAATGCTGTGAATAAACTGTCATCACTGAGCAGGCCTGCTAGTTCAGCTTCTGTGCTATAGAAGTGCTCCGGGCTCAAGACTGGTTCAAATGGGCCTCACCCATATACAACCAAACCATGGTCTGTCCTCCACAGTGACACTTTTAAAAGATCAACAACGCAAAAGGCTCACTATACGATATGCCAGCATACCTGCAGAATTCTGTCTTGGGAGGCTGGTGTCCGTGGTGTTCTCAGAGCGATGCTGTTGTTGGTGACATTGTACTCAGACAGGAGAGTGCTGGAAGCAGAGTTTGTGATTCCAGACTCCTCTGCAGTCTGCCGAGCAACTTCACTGGCCTGACCTACCTTGACAACTTCCTGGAGTTCTGCATCTGAAATCTAAACGACACAAGCAGCCTGGTAAACTCTTCCACAGAGAACAAAGCACCATGTTTCAGAGGATGATTTGCTGGAGCTGGGCCAAGGGCAGACCTCACTGTACCACTTAACTTTGCCTGGCTTTAAAATTTCTAAAATAGCCGGGCGGTGGTGGCGCACGCCTTTAATCCCAGCACTCGGGAAACAGAGGCAGGCGGATCTCTGTGCGTTCGAGGCCAGCCTGGTCTACAAGAGCTAGTTCCAGGACAGGAACCAAAAGCTACGGAGAAACCCTGTCTCGAAAATCAAAAAAAATAAAAGACTGCTTGCACCAAGAACATAGTACTTGTACAAAACTATTAATGAGAAGAAAATGCTACTGGAAATCAATATTTGCTCAATATGACATACACATGTAAAGTTACACAGCCACAGGCTTATCCAGTTACCTGAGGGGCAGGTAGCACCAACTTGCTTCTCTTTTTAGTAAATTCAGAGACACCACTAGTTTGAAGAATAGCTGATGGCAAATCAGATTCTTTTTTTCTTTTTAAATGTTGTTTGTCTTTTTTTCTATCTCTTCCTTCTTTTTCACTTCATCATAGACGAAGACAGAAAAAAGATTTTGAGTTACACATAGGCAACAATATCCAAAGCTACATAAATATTAAGACTTTAAACAATTTCATTTCTAAGAAAATAATTTTTTAAATACAAAAACAATGTTAGGCTGTCCTGATTTAGAATATCTGAGAAGAATACAAACTTAACAGAATTATTAACAAAACAAAGGTTACTAACTTAAGTACTAAAATTTAAAACCTAAAACTAGAAAGATAAGTAAAACATTATGTCAAAAATACAACTCACCAGGCAGTGAGAGTATATGCTATAACACATTAAATAAAACCCCAGAAATAGAAATTAGGGTTCAACCTGAAGGTCAGAAAAGCAAAACAGCCACTGGCTCTTACCTCTACCTCAGTCTGAAAGGCGATCCTGCCTCCAGGAATCTCAGAATGAAACTGAGACTAAGAGGTGTCTCCTGTCTTTTATTCCTCTCGAATTCTGGGATGAAGGGTGCGCACCCCTACTGCCTGGTTTCAATGGCAAGCTAGCACTGCTACCGGGATTAAAGGTAGCATTGCTGCCTAGTCTGAAGGGCTGGCCAGTATGGCTGTTTTACTCTGACCTTCATGCAAACTTTATTTATTAAAATACAAATGAAATGCCTCTACAGAACACCTTTAATCCCAGTACTTGGGAGGCAGAGGCAGGCAGATCTCTGTGAGTTCAAGGCCAGCCTGGTCTACAGAGTGAGTTCTAGAACAATCAGGGCTGTTACAGAGAGAAACCCTGTCTTGAAAAACCAAAATAAAAATAAAAGTACAACTCTACTATGTTTATATTCACATAGAAATACATGTGAATGTATGAAGATGAAGAAATGATGAAGAAAAAAATAAAGGAGACAGAATTAAAACACATCACAAATATTTGAATCGCCAGTTATTAAGTTATTTTGATTTTAAAAGTTCATACAAAATTTTTTAACATTTTATCTATTAATTTATCTATTTATTTGGAGGTTGGGAATGCACTCATGTGCAATAATGCATATGTGACTTCCGAGGACAAATGGCAGGCACTGACTCTCTCCTTCCACCACGTGAGTCCCATATAGAGAACTCAGGTCATTAGGTCTGACAGTAGCTCCCTTTACCTACTGCACCATCTTGCTGCCCAACTAAAGAAAAAACTATTAAAAGTATGTTCATAATGATAAATGCCACCCAAAGGTTGTTGAAAGCCTAAACCTGCCTCAGGCAGTATATTAAAGTTCTACCTGTTTTCTTCCCTACCCCAGTCAAATCTACTCCTTCCAAACAACCAGTTTCCTTCTTTTTGATCTATTTGAAGAGCCCACATAAACAAAGGCCCTAAACACTCAAGAAAACTCCATCTTATAGTGGTCAGAGAATAAATACATATTATAAAGTATAATTCATATTATATGCTATTATATACTATATAATGCATATTCTGATTTATATTGGTATAGCTAAGTAAAATTCCTATCAACAGAAACAAAAGTGATCTGAGTAGCAAATAAAAACCCTCTGATGATTACAAAACCCACCCTACAACATGCCAATAGTTTTAAGACTCACAGAAAGACCCAAGTATCTCTAAAATGGTCAAAGAGAGATAAAAACATAAACAAATTAAGTACATAAAAAAGATTTAAGAATGAAGCAAACATTTTTTTCTTTTCTTTGTAAGAAAAAAAAGGGGGCTGAAGAGATGGCTCAGAGGTTAAGAGCACTGGCTGCTCTTCCAGAGGTCGAGTTCGATTCCCAGAACCACATGGTGGCTCACAACCATCTGTACTGGGATCTGGCGCCCTCCTCTAGCGTGCGGGCATAAATTGAGGCAGAATGAATTATTATTATTTACATAATAAATAAATAAATAAATAAATCTTAAAAAAAAGATGTCATTAGTAATGGTAATCAGACTGGAGAGATGGTTCAGTGGTTAAGGGCATTGGCTGCTCTTCCAGAGGACCCTAGTTTAATTTCCAGCACCCATTTAGTGGTTCATAAGCATCTGTAACTCCAGTTCCAGGGGATTCAATGTCCTCTTCTGGCCTCCATGAACACCAGGCACATAAGAGGTACACATACATACAGGCAAAATACCTATGCAGACTCAAAAAAAAAATGTCATCAGGGAGTAAACAATCTACCAAAAAACGAGGACTAATTCAAGAAACATACATCAGGTAAGTGAGATGGTTTAGCAGAGGTAAAGCTACTTGCCTCCCAAACCTGACAACCCCATGGCCCACATAGTAGGAGAGAAACTACCGTTGTCTTCTGACCTCCATGAATGCCATGACATACATGCCACATATATACATACAGAACACATACACAAATACAACAAACAGATAAAATGTTTTTGTTAAATAACTGCATATCACATTGTATACTAAAACCATGAGAGCCTAGGTTCACTGACTTTCTCACAAAGGTAAATCTATTAAACAAGTAAGAGCATCAGGAGGCCCCATCACTCTAATGCTTAAAAACCCAGCTGATGAAGTAAAGGCCTTCCCAAAGCCCCACTGCTCCTATTTCCAAACTCAAAGGGACTCACGATCTTAGTTCCCCATCGAGATCCTGCTGCCGTAATTTTCTGAAATCTGCATCAAGGGCCTGGTAATTCTCCTCAGAAGTATCATAAAAACCAAGAGCAGGCTTTTTTTCAAAAGGAATTTCAGCATTATAATCAACTCCTCTCTTCTTTTTCCTTTTCTTCTGAATTTCTATGCCAGCTGCTCGAAGCTCTCGTCTTTTCTGGAGGGCAGCAAGGCGCCTGGAGAAAAAAATGCAGAATCACTTTGAGAATCAACACTGCCAGGCAGGGATGGGTTAATCCAACAGTGCTAAGAAAGCCATCTGTTATTTGAAAAAGAAGTATTTACTCAAGCCATTAGCTCACACTATTTGCTAAATTCCAGCTCTGATTTAAAAACACAACAACGCAGAAAGGGAAAGCAGAGAAACTGTGAGTGAATGTGCACCTTCTCTCTCTTTGAATAAGAATATAATTACTAATAAGTCAAGTAGCAAATGCTGAGATTTAAATTTTGTAACTCCATCACAAAAAATTCCTAAAACAAAATTAAAAAATACTACTAATCAAAATTGATTAAAATAGTTTATGTACAAGGTGGACCTGGGAGGAATTGAAGGTGAATAAAATCAAAATACAGTGTATGAAATTCTCAAAGAATTAATAAAATACTATTTTTAAAATTTATGTAAGCTTTTTTTTTTATTTTTTTATTTTTCGAGACAGGGTTTCTCTGTAGCTTTAGTGCCTGTCCTGGAACTAGCTCTTGTAGACCAGGCTGACCTCGAACTCACAGAGATCCGCCTGCCTCTGCCTCCCGAGTGCTAGGATAAATGGCGTGCGCCACCACCGCCCAGCTTCTTTATGTAAGCTTTTAAATATTTTTTTTTTTCCAAGAGAGGGTTTCTCTGTAGGTATGGAGCCTGTCCTGAAACTAACTCTTGTAAAGCAGGTTGGCCTCAAACTCACAGAGATCCACCTGCCTCTGCCTTCCAAGTGCTGGGATTAAACCATCGCCTGGCTTATTATGTTTATTTATGTGTGTGTATGTATATCTATGTGAGTGGATACTACGTGCACACAGTGCCCAAGGAGGCCAAAAAAGGGTGTTAGAACAAGTGATTGTGAGCAGGGAACAGAACTGTGGTCCTCTGAAATGACAATGAGTCCCTCTCAAAAAAGGAGGGAGGTGTCACAGGGAGAAAACAGTCTCCAGCAAAGGCAATGAGAAAATCAAATGGTTTTCTTCAAAACAAATTTAGAGCCAGTACATAGTAGTGCACACCTTTAATGTCAGCACTCAGGAGGCAGACCCAGGCAAATTTCTGAGTTTGAAGCCACCTTGGTCGACAGAGCAAGTTCTAGGACAGCAATGGCCCCCATTTGATAGAGACTGAAAGGGAGGACAGGGCTCTCCTGAAGTCAGAAGAAATCTCAAAGGCTGATCTCAGAACTACCTCTTCAAAGGACCCCCAAACTAGATCAGATCCATTGTCAGTACAGTTCATAACCCCAGAACACTGCTGAAGCACTACAATAGACAGCTGGATGCCATCAGGAAAAGGTATCGACAAGAAGCCTTCCCAGTGACTGTGGGTTCCAAGACTTCCCTTCCCTGAGCATGAACAGCAACAGCAGAGCTTGCTCATCTCTCGAGGATAGCAAAAGAACAGGTTTCACTAAAGTAATGAAGCTGGTCTCACAAACAATTAACAATAAACTGGATGGGGAAAGGGTAAAATACCCACAATATTATAAAATTGCCATATATAAAACATCAACTTTTAAGAAAAATATGAGACTTGTGAAGAAATCAGACAGTTACAGGGGAACCCCAGTAAGATTAACAAATGACTATATATAAGATGTGTCTAAGGAATGAACCAATTAAGTATACATGTTAATGGATTTACAGACATCTACAATGAAAAGTCTTGAAGGATGTATTCCAAAAAGTAAACTGCATTCTTTAAATGACAGAAACAAAGACTAAACACATTAGAGAACATTCCCAACATCATGCTAAGTGAATCTAACAAGAGCATATGCTATTTCATCAACCACATCTTAAGATGAAAAGATTAACAGAAGTAGAAAGAAAAGCATACTCGTGAAAGTGGTTTTAAGCTGTAAGAAACAGATAAGCAATTTAACATCTGGAGTACTCTTGTACCACACTTCACACACAGGTCAGTCCTACCCTGTTGCAGGACATATGCAGTGCACAGTTTACATAAACACACAGATGCTACAAGAAATTAAAATCTGCACAGATGTACTTCAATCAACCAATCCTAACCTAACTTAAAAGCCTTTCACAGATACACTTACTGTATTCTTTGCCAATTCACATGAGAAAAAGGCTTTCAAAAAACTGGGTTTCCAAATAGCCTTAAACAAAAATGGAAAAGTAGTTTTCCAATCTTACATTACTTAACCCTCAACAGTATACAAAACAGGGAGGTAGCTGGAAATAGAGCGCCTCCTCTTAGTTTCTGTTCATTCTCCATGAGTCACACTCCCATCAATCCGATTACAGTTAAGAAATGGTCAGCTACGCCAAAAAGCATCTGCCATCCCAAGCTTCAGACACTGTAAATATGAACACAGTTCTTACTACCCACCAAGTCAAGAAGTAATTTCTAGACAGCCCAGGAGCCAAAAAAGGCCCTGCGTAGACTGCGGGGTGAGGAAATAGTCCAATAACCAAATCCCACAAGCTAACAAGCTGCACATGATAACAATGTTATCGTAACCAAATTTATCTTGGTTTCTGGGCAACAGAATGATATTAATTATGAATTTAACCAGAAGGAAGCAAGGAAAAGGTAGGGAAAAGCCTAAATAAAAGACAATGCCTAATGTAGTTCACACACTTTTTAAATGAAAATTTCTGAGAGCCTAGAATTTGGCTCTAGGCTCATTTACTCCCACTCTGATCAGCTGGGATTCCTGCCTCACACCCAGTACCTGCGCAACACCTATCAAGGAGGGTGAGGAATTGGCAACTGACAGTCATGTAAAAGCCACCTAATGCCAAAAAGCTACAATAGATCAAACATAGTACACTAGGTCAAATGCCATGCTTTGTAAAGTTTTTTAAAGTGTATTTTTCCAATAACTACTCTGAAATGCTTAGGGAGAATATACAAAAGTTGTTTCTGTTTGTTCCAGAACAATAAATAAACTGAAGAGTAACAGCAAAATAGGAATTGGCCAGTTCAGAGTCACCACCAGAGCTGACAACCATGAAGTTTTCCTGAGAACGCACAACTAATTCTTGGACATGGGATGAAAAAACATGCCTTGCTTCTTCCAGCTGCTTCTCTCTTGCTTTCCTCTTAGCCTTCTTTCCTTGAGTATTAGCTAGGCGCGCTCGAGCCTCGGAAAGCATCTCAAGTTCATCTGCAAAAGTAAAGACAAGGAAACGTAAGTTCCTCTCCAACATCAGCAGTCAAGCACACCTGAGTGCTTACAACGACAGACAAGAACATGAATGTCCTCACCACTGGTACAAGATAAAGAAAACTTGTGAAATCAGACAAAGTCAGGTTACAAATCATCCCATCACTAACTTGCTAGCTATGAAAGCCTGGTTGCATATTTACTCTGTGAATGTTTCCCTTTAAAAAAAAAGAATAAGGCAGCCGGTTGGTGGTGGCACACGCCTTTAAATCCCAGCACTCGGGAGGCAGAGGCAGGCGGATCTTTGTGAGTTCGAGACCAGTCTGGTCTACAAGAGCTAGTTCCAGGATAGGCTCCAAAACCACAGAGAAACCCTGTCTCGAAAAACCAAAAAAAAGAAAAAAAAGAATAAGGCATCCTACTTCAGAGATACTGAGAAGAGCTAAGGAAAATGAAGCTATCGAGCATGCAGCAGGTATTCACACTCACTGGAAGCTCTACTATAACATCCTTATCATCAGCAAACTGCACATAACAAATAGAGGAACCCTACAATAACTACTCATGGGGCTCTGACAGCCATCCATGCAACAAGACTGTGAAGCCTGAAAATGTGAGCCTATTTCCACCTAGACCAAAGGTCAAAGAGTCAGAACTTACCTCTAGTTCCTTCAAGGGTATTGTGTTTCTATCTCAAAGGTCCCACCTAGATTTAGATCAGAGTTCTGTTCTCTCAAGATTAACTGTCGATATAGCCTGAGACCTTCAATTGGCATGTTCATTTCCTAGCATCGTGTTAATGAAGTTTTTTGTCCTTTTGGAGTCAGGGGTATTTAAAGCAATTGGAAATTAAACGCAGGTGAATTTCAGTACTCACTGGAATTCCCTCCTGATGTTTCTCCGTCTTATTATTTTCATATTTTTTACTATATTCCTAAAGCCCCACGCCTCTACCCTGACAAGAGGTATTTTTGTGAAGCTGGTCCCCAACACACAAGACTTAAGATTCCACCCACATCACTGTCCTCCTCTACTCTTCCCTCAGTAAGAACACGGGAGGGCCTGGTGCCTACAGCTTTAAGGTTTCCTAAGTCACAAGGATGTCTGCAGCTAGTCACTAACTAGTTACCCTTGGGAACTTTTGCATTCAGACTTTTAAATCTGAAAAACTACTGTATGCCTGCAGAAAGGTGAAGTAGATAACTACTCTCCACCCACAACAGGGGCGAATCAAGCTCAGAGAGCCTGTGTGACTGGCTGAGGTCAAACATGCAGAGGCAGACCCTCTACTCCTGACGCACTACCTCACAGAACTGCAGTGTGCTTCCAGCAGTGTCTTGCAGTGCAGCCCTTAAGTAGAGAAGAAATCAGCCTAAAGTCAAAGAAACACTGAGATCCAATACACTAGTTTGCTGTCTCTCTCTAGAAAGAGAATGAGAAACAGGATCCTGAAAACTCAGCACTCTCATCTCCGGGACATCTGCCTACTACACAACTCAATTCATCAAAAGAAATGAAGAAATGGAAAGTAGTATCAGCCAAAAACCCACAGTTACTCTGTAATTTTAGAAAAAGGGGAGGTCAGACAAAAATAGGGAGAGACTTAGAATAATAACCTCTGATAAAACTGGCATCTAAAAAGTCAGGAGTTCAAGCAGGAACTACAAAGAGTAAGGTAGGCCGGAGTCATCTACAGTTAAAGTGCTTCCAAGCATCCACTTACCCTCATCCATGTCAATCGGATCGGGCCGAGCTGGTTTTGTTTCTGGATTTGGATCGATCTCTCCAGGTTTTAGTTTCCGGGGGTCATCTATTGTTTCTTCTTCATTGTCCCTTTGGGCAGTTTTGTCCCTGGGCAGAGGGGGAGGACACAGACCAAATGAGTTAATCACCATATCACACCATTTGGTATGAGAATTATCAAGGTACCTAGCTCTAGTACTCTTTCTTTGCTAAAATAACCAATAGATGAGCTTTATGAAAAGCAGCATCTTTACTAATGCTTCACATGAATAAAGTAGCATTAAAATTCTCTTAATTTCAGTGAAATTCATGATGAAAACAAGCAGTCCTTACAAATGCAGAACATTCAGACAAAAAGACATTACTGGAACAGAACAAAAACATCCTAATAAATCCTTAGTAGAGTTGGTGCCAGGTGACCCTTATGACCTCACTCATTCTCTCACTTTTCTAAGATGAGATAGCTTGAATACTTTGTAAATTATCCTTTTAAAGGGGAAACAGAAGACATACTATCCTCAACCATGTGACATTTGGAACAGAGAATTCAATATCTTTAGTTTCTCTGGCTTTAATCACAGTCATAATTAAGCTGGAAGTGCTGTTAAGTTTGTTCAACACAATAACACATGTCCATATTCTTCAAGATGCTCTAAGAGGTCCACTTACAGGAGGAACTCATAGTGTTCCAAGCACTGGGCTGCTGTTCTTCCAATAATGGGTGCGATGGTCCGCCACTGCGTTGGCATCAGCTTGGCCAAGTGCAGGAGTTTTTCCTCCTCTTCTCGAGACCATTCAGTTTTTTTAATACTTGGGTCCAGCCATTCATACCTAATAGAGACAACGTTTCAAACTAAATTAGTCAGTTACCCAGACTAAATCTACAGTTTACACATAAGATATACTGACTGTTAAAATCACATGCTCTCATCTTCAATTACTAACACTAGTCTTTCTGACATGAGAATATTCACTGTAAAGTTAAGCTTACTCATCCTCCCCTCTTCACAGTACAGTGTATTTTACGTATGTAAAATTAGTAATACTTAAAAATCTAATTTGATTGAAATGCAATCATACATCTTCTGTTCCAACTAGTACTTCTTTTTATTTGTTCTTAACTTTCTCCTGGTTTTTTTGGAGTTTTTTTTTTTGGGGGGGGGGTAGACACGATTTCTCTGTGTAGCCCCAGCTGTCCTGAAACTCACTCTGTAAACCAAGTTAGTGTTGAACTCAAGATCTGCCTGCCTCTGCCTCCCACATTAGGCCTAATGGCTTCCACCGCCACACCTGCATTTGTTCTTTTCCAGAAGTTCTGAAATTATCTAGAAACAAGCAGCACCTTGTATTTTCTGTATTACAACTTCACTGTACTTTCTATGTCTGAGTCTCACAAAACCCTGACTACCTCTCTAAGCGTCTGGCTTAAACACTCAATGTTCAGCACTGTATGCTTTCACCTGCTGTACTTTTAAATTTAAAGTAAACTACTACATCCTCCGTCTTCTACCGTCCGCTCCGTCTGCCTTGTCTATCACGTGGTTAGCTGGATGAGAGTCCTCTCCACCACTGGGGCTGGAGCTGGAATGGAGCTTAAAGTCACTGGGAAAAGGGAATTAAACTACTGCAACCTGAGAACCACTTTCTGCTCTGCACCTGACCCTTCCCATCATCCAGAAGCCTGAGAAATGGGGTCACTTCATACAACTCAAAGAACGCAGGCCGCAGCTAGGGCCTATTCATTCAAGCCCAGACAGAACACACATCGGTGTCCACTACTCTGTGACTTAATAAGGTGACACCACAAGTGGAATGCTGGCATCTGTTGCATTTAGTGTAGCAAATATACAATATTGCAATCCTATTACAAGGAAATCAATCACGACCTGACCAAGAAAATCAAGCATTGTTTAGTATTATTATTTTTGGGGGAAAGCAAGTCCTAAAACATCCAATTTATAAACTTTCAGAACACAACTCATTCACTGAGCTGAGGTCCAGCTATCTCTTTTATAAGATTTTGTATTTTGTCTCACAAGGCATTCTCAAATAAATACACAAACTCACTTAGACAGAGCTTCACAACCCATCAGTACTAAGTATTACTATGCTAAACTGTGAGAAAACAGACAAGGTAAAAGGGAGAAAGAAAATGGTTTGTTTAAGACCACATAGGAAGCCCATCTCTCTCCACACTTTCCTCTCTATCACAGTCCTTGCTCTTCACAGGGATGTTTCAAAGAGACCCTTCATTCCTCACACTCAGGATCCTGTTGTGTTCCACTTACTGGCTGGTACATACCATCTGGCTTTGCACTGCTTTGCTGATTTCCTATGCAGCAATGAGGCAATCCTAGACCACTGGTTTTTCCCATATTTCATTACCGCTGCTTTCAAAATTTCATCCTAAAAGAGTTGCCAAAGAGAGTACATTCAGTCACAAGCCTCCAAATGAGAAAAGACAAAATTTAAATTAACTCTTACAGATTTCCTATAAAGATATACACAATCATTTAGAAAAAGGGGGTGTGAAAACTTCATTAACAGTTAATGATAAATAGCCTAAAAGAATCAGAAGGAGGTGACTGGAGAGCTAGCTCAGTGGTTAAGAGCATGCACTTCTTTGCAGGAGACCTGACGTCAGGCAGCTTACCAGCTCCAGCTCCGAGGACCCAAAGCCTTGAGCTCCTGAAGGCAGCTGTATTCATGTGAACATGCCCATACACAGACACACACTTCTTTTTTTAAAGATTTATTTACTTATTATGTATACAACATTCCTTTCATGTGTGCCTGCAGGCCAGAAGTGGGCACCAGATCTCATTATAGATGGCTGTGAGCCACCATGTGGTTGCTGGGAATTGAACTCAGGACCTCTGGAAGAGCTCTTAACCACTGAGCCATCTCTCCAGCCTGACACACACTTTTTTTATTATTTTTTATTTTTATTTTTTTTCACACACTTCTTTTAAAAAATAAAAATAATCTTTTGTGGAGGCCTGAAAATGTGAGCCTATTTCCACCTGAACCAAAAGGTACTCTTTTAGGGTCAGGTTATTTAAAGCAATTGGAAATTAAACACGGGCAAATTTCAGTACTTACTGGAATTCCTTCCCGATACTATCCTATATGATTCTCCGTTTTATGATGTTCATTCGCATCTTTATATTCTTTACTATATTTCTAAATCCCCAATGATCTACCCTGGCAAAAGGTATTTTTGTTGAGACTGTTGGTCCCCAACAATCTTTGTTTTGTCTTTTTTTTTTTTTTTTTGGTTTTTCGAGACAGGGTTTCTCTGTGGCTTTGGAGCCTGTCCTGGAACTAGCTCTGTAGACCAGGCTAGTCTCGAACTCACAGATATCCGCCTGCCTCTGCCTCCCGAGTGCTGGGATTAAAGGCGTGCGCCACCATCGCCCGGCTCAATCTTTGTTTTTTAAGAAGAAAAAAAAAATCCTTTGAAGGACATTTTACTTGCCCTCTCAATAAACTGGAAGTAGAAAAAGTCAGTGCTGAAAACACTACTTTATGACAGACTCACGGAGATTACCTCTCAGTGTGCACCTGTCATTCTCCTCACAAAGGTAAAGTTCGCATATATATATATATTTACTCAAAAAAAATAAAAAAGTTTTCTGAATATCTACCTTGAACCAGGTTTTGAGTACTCCGGGAAAGAGAGCCAAAGATGTCCTATCCAGGCCTCAAGAAGCAACCTAGACTGTAATTCAACATGACATTCCTCTCCAGCACCCTACTTACCACAACAGCCCAGGAATGCACGGCTTCCTCTATCTCAGTCAGTTCTCCCTGCGTACTCCAATCTCCAAATGCTCTTTCACCAGGGTACCCAAAACACATCCCAAACCAGGTCAACCTGCCAGGCGAACTCAGACACCAGAGCTCACAGTCATAATGAATGCAGCTGAGCACTTTAGTGTAGGGTTTTTCCACAAGGAAATTGAACTGCAAGCCTTGTCCTTGAGCCTCTCCACTCCATCTTTCATTGCTAGTTGGGAGAAGGCTCACCTGGTATGCATGAAGTCCTGGGTTTGAGTCCCAAGAGACTATGCATGGTACACACTTGTAATCGTAGCACTGGAGGTAGAGGCGGGAGGATCATCTACATACCAAGTTCAAAGCCACTCTGGGCTCCCTGAGACCATAGCTCCAAAACACACACACCTGAAAGGTTTTGACCAACACAGAGGAATCCTGCTGCTACTTGACTTTGTGATTCTGCTTCTGCCTCAGAAGTCATCTCTTCTTTAATTTAAATAGACTCAATGCAAGCAGGTCCCTTCTCAGTGCCTTCATTTGTGACTTTAATGAAGTTTTTCTATACTTCAACCAACGTGTATACACAGGAGGTACCTATCCCACAAGACTGATTCCCAAACATCACCAAGCAACCTTCTTCATACTAATTCTATAATACCAAAGTCTGGTCCTCTTGCAGTGATGTCTGATGAGGAAACAACAACCCGTTTTTACTGAAAGTCTATTAATGGGCCAAGCAGTGTTCTCAATATTTCAAACTACTAACTCCCTGCAAGAGGTAAGCAGTGTTTTTGACTTAGTTTTTAAAAAAATGAGTAAACTGGGGCCAGGCAGTGGTGGCGCACGCCTTTAATCCCAGCACTCAGGAGGCAGAAGCAGATGGATCTCTGTTTGAGGCCAGCCTGGTCTACAAGAGCTAGTTTCAGGACAGTGAGGGCTGTTAACACAGAGAAACCCTGTCTTAAAGAAAAAAAAAATTGAGTAAACTGAGACTTAGAGAAGCTAAACTCCCCTAAAGTGCTTGCAAAAACAAAATAAGCTGTAGCAAATGAAAATGGGTGCCTGGAACTAGCTCTTGTAGACCAGGCTGGCCTCGAACTCACAAAGATTTGCCTGCCCCTGCCTCCCAAGTGCTGGGATTAAAGGTGTGTGCTCAGGGACATCTAACTCTTTTTTTTTTAATATGTATTTATTTATTTATTTATTTATTTATTATGTACACAATATTCTGTCTGTGTATGTCTGCAGGCCAGAAGAGAGCACCAGACCTCATTACAGGTGGTTGTGAGCCAGCATGTGGTTGCTGGGAATTGAACTCAGGACCTTTGGAAGAGCAGGCTGAGCCTCTTAACCACTGAGCCATCTCTCCAGCCCAACATCTAACTCTTAACAGGACAAAGACTCAAAAGAAGTGTTCTGAGCTAAGTCTGGAGGATGGTCAGAAAGATGGCAAGCAATAAGGAAGATATCTCAATAAGGCACAGACATAGGGTATTCATACGTTCAGTGCATTTGATTAAATGCACAAAAAGTTAATTTCTATTTTACTCCCTTTCTTCTCCCGTTCCGCTCACCCGTGGCATGATCTACTACATTTCTGGTAGCAAATACGTAGTTTGTCCTAACTGGCTCCTATCCCGGCAAGGGCGGTGCAAGGTAAGAGACAAGACCCTGGGATCTGCAGAACGGACAGATACGCCCCTGTATCAGAGAAGCAGAGAGGTGCAGGCGAAAACGCGCCACCTGCCCCACTGTGAGGAAGTCAATGAAAAACAAAAGTTACAGCCAAAGCGACTTCTATCAGAGCGAAGCACTGGGTAAGAGCCAAGAAAGAACGGAGCTGGAGAAAAACTACGCTTCCGCAAAGTACAGTCTAGGCAGCCACAGTGTCACAGGGGAGAGTAAGGGGGCGCGTCCCTAACTGAACAAATAAGTGTCCAAGGGCCTAGCAGATGCCAGGCGGCGAGCGCGGAGCGACAAGTCGCGACCTCGCTCCCCCCCCCCCCGAGGTGAGCAGGTGAGGCGCGGCCGCACCCACGCAGGGCAAGGATCCCCGGGGGCCCGCACAGTAGCGGCGCCCCACGGAGACCCCGCGGGACAGCCACGGCGCCCCGCGCGTGCGCACAAGCTACCGGACCCGGCTGAGGGCAGCGGACGGCGGGAAAAGCTGCCTTACCTCGGTATTCCTCCAGACGCCTCCTTTGATCATAATCCGAGGCATCTTGGCGGCGGAGTGTCCCGGCAAGCGGCCGAGAGGAGCTTCGAGAAAGTAGTAACGGCGCTCCGGTTACGGGACGCAAAGAGGCCACTTCCTCCAAGAGCGACCTTCGGCTTTGAAGAGGTCTGCGCAGGCGCGGCTCGGGGCAGCCCGGTAAATCTCGCGAGATCTCAATGGCCGAAGGGAAAAGACGCGGTTTGTTTGGAACCTTAAGACTGACAGAAAATCATCAAACCGCTGGGGCCAAAGCGCCCGACGTCGCGCGCAGGTCCAAGACAGGTTGGAGGAAAACAAAACTCTCGCGAGATGACAGAGGTGGAACTTGGCTGGGAGCGCAGGGACGGGATTGATCCTGGCGTCACGCGGGGGCGGGCAGAGGGAATGTCAGGGGCGTGGCGTTCCCACCCCGGGCGGACCCGAAGACAGCGTGGTTAAGTTGTTGAACGGAGCTCGGGCCGTGCGGGGCGTCTCGGAGATCCTCACGGGTCCTTCGCGGGATCCTCGGGGAATCGCAGCCAGCAGGGCCGAGCGCTGGGTGCGGGACCCCTTGCTTCCGTGAGATCGTCCATCTGAGCGACGTGACTGCTCCCCCAAGACGTCCCTCGCCCTTCCAGGGCCACGCAAACTTCAGCGCAGCCCCCGAGGGGCTCAGAAAATGGTTTAGAACCCCACGGAATTGTCACGCCGGCGTCTTTCACTCGTCGCTCGTCGTTGGGGCTCGGTCATTTGCCAGACTCTTGCCTCTGCAGTCTGGGTCGGCGGCGACTGAAGAGTGGGACGTAGGACTCGCTTGTTCGTAAATTCAGAGCCCGGCTGCGAGTCAGCAAAACCTCGGTAAGGTGTACATTGTCAAACCCTCTGCCGTCTCTTCTCCCTGTTCCCCACACAGACTTCCTCACTATTCCAGAGCAGTTATTTGACTCCACCCCAGGTCGCTAGGGAAAAATAGTAGTTTTGGTTTTGGTTGTTGTTTGTGCTTCCGTTTGCCTCTTCGAGAAGACATGACGAATTTCCTGATTCGATTTGTTTTTTTTTCCCTTGAAATGAGAAATTGTATCAATTTAAAAAAGCATTGCTTTCTGGTAATGTATTAGGATACACATGGATTTAGCCAGCTACAGTCCCATTTCACTCAGCTCTGTCAACTGGCAGTATGGCGGGTGGGAAGCTGTTTTCCGCCTCTGGGACTCTCTTTGCAATGCTTCCTTGTAGAGATGTATAACCCTTCGCTCCTGCCCACCGTGCCAGCAACACATCTCTCAGTTATTATCACACCCAAAGGCATGCATGCATGCGCATATGCACACCAGTTGGCTGACCAGATCAAACCAGAGCTAAAGACACCTCCCTGGGAATTTTTACTGCAGGATCCAAAAGAGGTCAGTGTGCCTGCTGGCCTATGAATCTCTAACCTCCCATTAGAGATTGTGGACTGCATGTGTTTTGAACTATAGAGACAACGATGGAAAGAAAGGGCATCACAGATAAAGTGAAAAACAATCAAAACACAAACTCTAAAAACTTAGAAGTAGGTTCTGGCCTCAGCGTGGTCCCCTGGATCGAGATCATTCTCAAGTCGTAGCTGCTTCCACCATCCCTTTTTGGATTCAGCCACTGGATTTAGGTATCCAATATTTGCAAGCAAGATACCTTAATAAATCCACAGTTGGGTCAGTCCTCTCCCAGAGCACTGGAGTAGAATATTCCAGAGGTCCATGGTGATGGCTTCTTTCACTCAGGACCACCTCCATATCATGGGTCATCTTTCTGACAACTTGAAAAAGATGCCTCTCCCATAAGACATGTTAATGTCACCTGCTAGTCAGTTATCTCAGAGGATTGGTGTTTTGAGAACAGACACTCTTCTGCAACCAGATCTACCATGTCTGTGGTGAAAATCTGAGTCAGATGCACCAACACTGCCCCTTTTATTGTGTGAACTGAGCCTCCAAATGATATGCTTGCCCCTTCTGAGCACAGCAGCCCTGTCAGCTGTCTTTGAACACCTGTGAACACGTAGACTTTGTGCCCCTTCAGGATTCCATAGATGGAAAGTCTGGAACCCCTGAGATCAGAGCCCCACATCCAGAAACACCACACATAAATCTGCTATCCTCACAGTACCACTCCAGCCTCATCAGTCAGAATGAGACCCCAAAAAAGGGTTCCTCCAGCGCAGGGACTGTCACCATCAAGTAGCCAGACTGTTATCACTGTGAACCTTCAGCAAAGCAAGCTTTAGTTCACTTCTAAAGAGAACAGCGCCACGTCTTATCCAACATACTTTTCCTCAAATGTCCTCAGAAAATCAGTCACATGGAAAACTCCATAAATATGTTTCAGGATTTCACTTAAAAAAAAAAAAAACAGCATTCCCCATCCTCCACTTTACCAAAATTAAAGCCAATAACAAAAGCTGTTGTTAGCATGTACATTTCATTTGGAAATACTGTAGAGTCTTCACACATGTGATCAAGTTAAGATGAGATCATACTGGTGTGGACCTAACTCTAGCCAGTGATCAGAGTCCTCACCAGAAAAGGCCTGTGCATGTCCAATTCTTACCCCATTCACCAAACTTCCTCTTACTACATTGTGATTTTAAGGTTTTTTAAGTGGCATGGAGGAATCTGCTCTAAAACAATTTACTTATGCCAGGCAGTGGTGGTACACACAATCCCAGCACTCAGGATGTAGAGGCAGGTGGATCTCTGTGAGTTTAAGGCCAGCTTGGTCTACAGAGCTGGTTCCAGGATAGCTTAAGGCTGTTACACAAAGAAAACCTGTCTCAAAAAAAAAAAAATACAATTTAGTTATGTACCAGAACATGCACATATGAAGTTCATTGGAGTGATTCTTGCAGCTATCATAGCTGCCACAGTTACCATTCCAGCTATTCCAGTGGCCTTAACTCCTAGCCAAACCATAGCAACTGTAAATTTCTATTTTCAGAATGAACACTTTAAGATGGTGTTTAGTAACTGACTGCATCCTTCTGTGATTTTCAGGACTTGATAGCTATTCTTGGTTATCAACTTGACTGTCTGTGGAATGATCTACAATCCAGAAATGGAGGACGCACCTATGAGAGATTTTCTGCTTGGTTTGAAATGAATGAATCTACTTCTAGTCCAGGCCTTTGAGGTAGGAAGAAACTCTCCTTTGATCTGGATCTTGAGGCTGGAAGACACAGGCCTTTAATTCAGATCTTGAGGTGGGAAGGCACACCTTTAATCTGGGCCACACCTTCTGCTGGAAGTCTATATAAGGACATAAAGGAAGGCAGCTTTTGCTGTTTGCCTGCTTCCCCTCGCCTAGCCCATCCATTCTCTCACTGGCATTGGAGCATACTTCTTTGGGATTCCAGCGAATGCAAAGACCAGCTGAGACACCAGCCTTGTAGGACTGAGCAGCTACTGAATTTGGACTGTCTGTTCACAGCTCGTCGTTGTGGGAGTAGCTGGACTGTAGCCTGTAAGTCATTCAGAGAGAGAGAGGTTCGTTCTATAAGTTCTGTGACGCTAGAGAACTCTGACTAGTACAGATTTTAGTGCCAGCAGTGGTTCTAGAGAAAGAGAAGTATAAAGATGAATCTTTTAAGTATCTGGAATAGGCTTTTCAATTCACCAGCACCTTCAACTACAGCCACTCCCTCTCCTGGGATCTTGGAGAATGCTGAAAGCCCGTGGTGCGAACTATATTACAAACTTAAAGAGATAGAAGCATTTGATTATCCTGATTCACCAATTGTAAGCGACAGTGGATTTGACAACCTTGTATATGCAACTTTTGACAGTTTGGGGGAAAATAAGGAAAATAATGCTGCTGGTTGGTTTCTCTTACTATCTCTGGATAAACTGATAAAGGATAGGAATGAGCTCCGTGATAAAATTAACCAACTTCAGAAAATGAAGAAGGAGAACAAAGAACTTAGTGACAAAAATGACCAGCTCCAGATGCGAATAAATAGTCTAAAGGTTTCTAAGTGTGCCCTGGAGGAGAATTTTCTTGCCAGCAGCCACAGAACTCGAGTTGTGGAAAATCAAACTGAAGCCCTCATTATAAGGTTGGCTGAACTACAGCAAAAACCCACATCTCAGCCTCAGAGGGTGTCAGCCGTGAAAGTAAGGGCATTAGTTGGTAAAGAATGGGATCCTGTAACTTGGGATGGGGATGTGTGGGAGGACCCTATTAAAGCTGAGAACTTTGAACCCTCAGATTCTCAAGGGCTTATCTCACCTCAGGAAATAGTACCCTCGGCCCCACCCCTTGAAATACTGCCTTCTTCACCTTTCACTGAGGGTATTAATCCGTCATTGACGGCTAAACCAGCAGTGACTTTCTCTGAAGAAGATGCCAATCAAGGCAATACTGATGTCCTTGAGAGCCCACCAATAGCTCCTTCTAGATGTATAACTGGACCTAAAGCAAAGCAGGCTTCTAGAGGGGAGGTAGAAAGTGTAGTCCGTGAGGAGGTGCACTACACTACTAAGGAGCTTAACGTGTTTGCTCATTCATTTAAGCAGAAGTCTGGGGAATATGTGTGGGAATGGGTTTTAAGGGTGTGGGATAATGGTGGAAGGAACATAAAACTAGATCAGGCTGAGTTTATTGACATGGGCCCTCTGAGTAAAGATTGTAGGTTTAATATGGAAGCTCGCACAGTTAAAAAGGGGGTCAAAAGTTTGTTTGAATGGTTGGTTGAAGCATTTATCAAAAGATGGCCTACTGAAAAGGAGTTGGAAATGCCTGATCTCCCCTGGCTTAGTGTTGATGAAGGGATTTTAAGGCTCAGGGAAATTGCAATGCTAGAGTGGGTGTATTGTGTAAAATCTGAACCTTCTCAATGGGAGGGTCCAGAAGACATGCCCTTCACTAGTCCTATAAGGCGCAAAATGGTGAGAGGGGCACCAGCACATTTGAAAAGCTTTGTGGTTGCCCTATTCCTCGTGCCAAACCTTAGGATTGGAGATGCTGCTGCTCAGTTGGATGAATTAAATGCAATGGGTTTAATTGGGCCCCAAGGTAGCAGGGACCAGGTTGCAGCACTGAATTGCCCAAGGCACGATGATCATAATTATCATATCGGCAGCATAGAAAAAACAATGTTCATAATGGCCTAACCAGTAATGGTCAGCACAGACAAAATGAATTTTATTTTGGCATGATTTGTATGGACCTTTGGTACTGACTAATCAATCATGGTGTTACCAGGCATGACATCAATAAGAAGCCTACTGCATTTCTCTTTGATCTGTATAAGCAGAAAAATTCTCAAACAAATGAAAGAAAGGCTATACTGGACCTTGACAAAATACATTCTTGGCCAGTGAATCAATTTCCAGACTTGAGTCAGTTTTCAGACTGAGAACCTCTGAAATAAAGGGATGGCCAGGTTCCCCTAAGGAAAGAGTCTGAAAAGATAGCTAAAAGCTTTACAGTTAGTCTTTCTCCAGGCTTCCCTGCAATGGACCTACGGCCTTTTACAAGGGCAACTGTACACTGAGGGAAAGGAAACAATCAGACTTTCCAGAGTCTATTCGATGCTGGTCCTGAATTGACATTGATTCCAGGAGATCCCAAGAAACACTAGCCCTCCAATTAAAGGAGGGTTAATAGAGGCTCTATTAACCCATAATGGATTAATAGAGGCCAGGTGATTAATGGAATTTTGGCTGAAGTCCAACTCACAGTAGGTCCCCAAACTCATCTTCTAGTTATTTCCCCAGTACCAGAACGTGTAATTGGGATAGATATACTTAGAAGTTGGTACAAATGTCACATTGGTTTCCTGACCTATGGCGTGGGGGCTAATATCATTAGAAAGACTAAATGGAAGCCTTTAGAATTCCAGAGGCAATTGCCAAAGAAAATAGTGAATCAGAAACAATAACACATCCCTGGAGGAACTGCAGAAACCTAGTGCCACCATCAAGGATGTGAAAGATACAGGGGTGGTAGTTCCCACACATCTCCATTTAGCCCTCCTATCTGACCAGTGTGGAAGACAGGTATGAGTTATCATGTAAGTGCTCACCAAAAGGTGACTTCAGCTGAGGAGGAATTCAGTAATCAAGTAGTAAGACCCATTCTCTGGACAGTTAGCCTCTTTCCCCAGCCATTCCTGCCATTGCCCAGTGGGCCAATGAACCAAGCCATGAAGGCAGAGATGGGAGTTGTGCATGGGCTCAACATGGACTTCCATGCACCAAGGCTGACCTGGCTACAGCTGCTTCTGATTGCCAGATATGCCAATAACAGAGACCAACACTGAGCTCCAGATATGGCACCATTCCCCAAGTTGACCAGCCAGCCCCCTGGTGATAGGTTGACTACGTTGGACCACTTCCTCTGTGGAAAGGAACGCTTTGCCCTCACTGGAGTAGATACTTATTCTGGTTATGACTTTGCCTTTCCTGCACATAATGCTTCTGCCAAAATACCGTCTGTGGACTTAGAGAATGCCTGATCCACCGACATGGTAGTCCACACAGTATTGCTTCACCAGGGAACTCACTTCGCAGCCAGAGAAATGCAACGGTGGGCCCACAATCATCAGAAATCCACTGTTCCTAGCATGTTCCCCACCATCCTGAAACAACCAGCCTGATGATGGACTGGCCTTTTGAAAACACAGTTACAGTGCCAATTAGGTGGCAGCAGCCTGGAGGACTGGGGCAGGGTTCTCCAAAAGGCCATACATGCTTTGAATCAACATCTAATATATGGTACAGTTTCTCCCATTAGCGAGGGTCCATGGATCTAGGGATCAAGAGGTAGAAAAGGGAATAATTCCACTTATTATCACCCCTAGTGACCCACTAGGAAAAAATTTGTTTCCTGTTCCTGTGATCCTAAGTTCTGCTGACCTACAAGTTTTGGTTACAGACATTCCATTGTATTGGAAGCTCAGCTTCCCTCTGGTCACTGTGCTTCTAATGCCCTTAAACCAACAGGCTAAGAAAGGGGTAACAGTTTTAGGAGGGTGATTGATCCAGATTACCAAAGGGAAATTGGATTGCCTCTCTACAATGGAAGTAAGAAGGATTCTGTCTGAAGTACAGGAGATCCATTAGAGCATCTTTTGGTGCCACCATGTCCTGTGATTAAAGTCAATGGGAAATTTACAACAGCCTAATCCAGGCAGGATGACAAGGGATACAGACACCTCAGGAATGAAGATATGGGTCTCTCCTCCAGAAAAAGAACCAAGACTTGCTAATGTGCTTGCCAAGGGTGGAGGAAATACAGAATGGGTAGGAGAGGAAGGTAGTTATAAATACCAGCCAAGGCCACGTGACCAGTTGCAAAAAATGAGGATTATAGTTGACATGAGTATTTCTGCTGTATTTTGTTAACACATGTACAGATATTTGTGTTTTCTTTCAATTCCTTATATGTTGTAACATCAATTAAAAGAATACTAATAGGATGTCCCCCGAGGGACCTTGCCACATATTTTAAATTTATAATGTGTTTGTATTATATGAGGGATAGTTATATCATGTTAGGTGTAATTATGACCTGGTTAAATATATAATAAATGTGTTTGTGATTGTACATGAGATAGTTATAATGGTTAGGCATATTATGACCTGGTTGTTTTCATTTGGAAATTAATCATGACCTAAGACGATATGATTGTGTGTCAAGTTAACAAGAGATGGACTTGTAATGGCTATTCTAGGTTGTCAGCTTGACTATATATGGAATGAACTACAATCTTGAAGTGGAAGGCACACCTGTAAGAGATTTTGTGCTTAGTTTGAAGTAGATGAGTACACTTCGCATCCAAACCTTTGAGGTAGGAATTCCACCTCTGTTCTGGACCTTGAGGTGGGAAGGCACACCTTTAATCTGGGCCACACCTTCTTCTGGAAGTCTATATAAGGACATAAAGGAAGGCAGCTTTTGCTATTTGCCTGCTTCCCCTCGCCTAGCCCATCCGTTCTCTCACTGGCATTGGAGCATACTTCTTTGGGATTCCAGCGAATGCAAAGACCAGCTGAGACACCAGCCTTGTAGGACTGAGCAGCTACTGAATTTGGACTGTGTGTTCACAGCTCTTCGTTGTTGGAGTAGCTGGGCTGCAGCCTGTAAGTCATTCTAATAAACCCCCTTTCTATAGAGATTCATTCCATGAGCTCTCTGACGCTTGAGAACCGTGACTATGAATACACAAGGACTAAGTCTCAAAGTGTGATCTTTTACAGAGGTAGCCATTCTGATTGTCTTCCTTCTCAAAGTCTTATCATGCCTTTGCTAACGTTTCAAAAGGAATCGTGAAGGAAATGGTGCAGATTTCAGGCTGGCCCTACAACACACCATGCCTTGACCTACCAGTAACCATCTAAATCAACATGCTTTTTCTTTAATAAAATAAAAAGGAGGAACTGTGGCAATGCATTGATAAAATCGCTTTTCTAGTCTAAGAGAATGGAGCTTTTGCTGGACCGCACAGCCAGAGTTAGCAATACCCCTTGAGGTCACTTGAGACTGCTGTCCTACTGTGTGCTCAGCCTATTTGTCTACTCTGCCTTTAAGAGAACAATATAAGAGCCAACTTTACTTACCTTGAATCTCCCATGTAATCAACTTTTTTTGTTGTTGTTTGGTTTGGTTTCAGGTTGGCGGGGGAGGGGGTATTGTTTTTGAGACTGGGTTTTTATGTAGTCCTGACTGTCCTGGAACTTGCTATGTAGACCACACTGGCCTCCAGTTCACAGAGATCCTCCTGCCTCTGCCTCCCAAATACTGGGATTAAAGTGTGTACTACCATGTCCAGCCCATATGATCAACTTTTACAGATTAAGCTAATACATAGCTGTAATCTTGAGTTATCTACTCTTTCATGCATGTCTGTTTGTACATGTGTTATGATAATCATCTGCTGGGAATAGCTGATAGGCTGAAAGGAATCTTACAAAATGAGCATCTACAAATGTTAAAGGTAAATTCAGATATTGCTTGATAAAAAAGAAAAGGAGGTGGCGTGGGTTACCACATAAACAGTACGTGAAGAATGAGGCAGCAGTGGAGGGTGATGGTTCAGAGACAAAGAGAGCACCTAGTTTTGCCAGCAAACAGTAGAGCAGTGGTTCTCAACCTTCCTGAGGCTGTGGCACTTTAACACTCATGTTGTAGTGACCCCCAAACATAATATTGTTTCTGTTGCTTCTTCATAACTAATTTTGCTGTTATGAATCGTAATGTAAATATCTGTCGTCTATGGTCTTAGGTGACCCCAAAAGGTGGTGACCCACAGGTTGAGAACTGCTGCTCTAGCGTGAGAGTATGAAATGCTCTCTTCCCTGAAGAGCTGGTTCAAGAAGGACCCAACCCAGTGACAGCTTGTTTTCTGACTCTTGCTTTTGAAGTCAGGAGAGAATCCATATCTCTTTTTTCAAGAATTTTTTTTTTTTAGCATATATGGGTGTTTTGCCTGCATGTATGTCTGTGCACATTTCTGCAGTACCCGAGAAGGCCAGATGACAGCTCTGGATCCACTAGAACTGAAGCTGCACACTGTTGTGAGCCACCATGTGGATGCTGGGTCCCGAACCTGGGTCCTCCAGGTTGTAATAGCTGAGCCATTTCTCCAGCCCAGAATCCACTTTTTTTATGCAATGACAACTTAAAGATAATGCACTTTTCTTTTTCCTTTTTAGATTTATACTTTTTTTTGATGCAGATGGGTGATTTTCAGGCATGTTGGATGTCCTGAAACTGAATTACAAATGGTTGTAGTTCACAAACACAGGTCCTCTATAGGAACAGTGTACACTCTTAACTGCTGAGCCATCTCCCTAGCCCCTCTTTGTTTTTTAAAGAAGTTCCAAGTTGCTCTGACATAGAACCCCTTTTCCACATAATACCTATTGACATGCAAGACACATAATTTGGAAGAGTCTGACTCCAGAAAGTAGTGGTCTACCTAACTTACAAAGGGAAGTTTAGGCTACATCATTCTCCATTTTGCCATCATAACCACCTTCTGGAACTGGATCTGACTGAATTGACATTTGCTTACCTGAGGAAAATACTTAAAATATCAATTTCTATCTCACCCGCCTTGTTTTTTTTTTTACTATTTTCATTTGTATTTATTACTGAGGAGTGGTGTTGCAAGCCACAGCATACATGTGGAGGTCAGAAGGGAACTTCCAGGAGTTGGTTCTTCCCTTCCACCATGTCTCCCAGAGATCAAATTCATGTCAGTGCAGTGAGTGCTTTTACTTTTGAATCATATTGTCAGCTCTCACCTATCTTTTAACACCAAGAGACTGCACAGAAAAAGGCTAAAATTAGGGATGAAAGTCAACAGCAACATCAAGGTATAGTTGGGAAGAGTATTAGTTACTACCCCTAGTCCTCATAATCTCCCTCAAATAAATGTACTCAATTTAAGACAAGCTCTCTAGCTCCCCCTCAACCCCCAGATTGGCATTCCTAGACCCCTCTTCTCAATTGTTCATTAGCCATCACTGGGAAAACTGGTATTCTGGTGTCTTTACTACAAAATGAATCATATGCACCCTACCATAGTAATTAATACCATATTGCAAAACATTCTTTAAGATTTATTTATTTATGTGTATGTGTGTGTGAATATGTATGCATCACATGTGAGGATATCCGATGAGGCCAGAAGAAGGTTTGAGAGCCCCTGATGCCAGAGTTACAGGGAGTTGTGAGCCTCCTGACTTGAGTGCTGAGAACTGAACTTGTTTCTCTTGGAATAGCAGCAAGCAACTTTAACCGTGGAGTCATCTCCCCAGTCCCTGCAAAACAGTCTTAGTCACCTAATCTGGCTTGAGTTTCAGCTGCCAGCACTTCTTTTGTGGTGGATCCAATTGTGGTTTTTAATTTTTTTTCTCAGGAATTCATCTTTGTGGGTCTCGTTTCTAGAGAGTTTCCTGTACCCTGATGTGGGGCAGTGTTCCCAGGGAGCATTTGCTTTTCCTCAGGCCCCAGGAATTCGCTGCTCTGTTTGGGACCAGTATCCCAATCTGGTCATTAAAACTAGACCCTGACTCCACATGTCTCACAGAGATTTTCTTTTTATCATGCATGTATTTGTACCCCAGACTTCTATGCCAACTGCATCACAGGCCCTTTCATCATTATGTGTCACAGGCATCTAAAACCAGTTTTCCTGATATCTGTTGCAAAATATTTGTCTAATTATATAAGAATGTGTTGCTGTTTTACCTTGTCTGCCTAAGGCACCTGATTGGTCTAATAAAAGCTGAATGGCCAATAGCAAGGAAGGTGGTGTAGGCAGAAATTCCTGGCAGGGAGAATAAGTACAAAGAGGAATTTAGGCTTGGAGGAGAAAGAAAGGGAAAAAGAAAAAGGACACCAGGAAGATGCCAAGGGCCAGACAGATGCTGAGGAAACAGGAAAGTAGGACATACAGAATGAAAGAAGGTAAAAAGCCTGGAGGCAAAACATAGATGAAGAGAAGCTGGTTAAATTAAGTTAAAAGAGCTAGTGGGGCAGCCTAAACTAAGGCCAAGCACTCAGAATTAATAAGTCTCTGTGTCTTTCTTTGGAAGCTGATTAGCGACCCAAAGAAAAATCCATCTACAGATGTTGAACTCCTCCTGGAAAACCTATAGTTCCTCATGAATTTCTTATTTGAGGAATCAGTACCAGACTGATATGTGTGGGAATGTAGGAAGTGAAGTTCACTGAATAATGGGCAGATAGGGGTTGAAATTTGGTTTACAAAGAGTTCACTTGTGCATCCCCCATTTGTGTCCATTGAAAGCGGAGTGTGTTTTGTTTTCTGATTATACTACTGTGCCATATGGGCTACAAGGGGCCCTATCTTCCTATGACCACTTTTTTCCTCCCCTCATCCACAGCTACATCATCCCAAAGGCTTCCCTAGTCCCTCCATCTCCTGGGTCCCCTCCCTTATGGTCAAAGAAAGCTGCTGAATCTGGATAAGAATGCAGAATTCTGAGTTCTATTTGAAATCCCATTAAAGAAGAACTCATTTTAAAGCAACTAAGCCCTGGCCATCCATTCTGTCCTCGTTTTCTAGCAGAAGTCTCTTTTTACTCTCTGTAACCAAATAATCATGCCATCATGCCACACTCACACTCCACTACTGGGGTCGAGCTATCTGTTGCTCCCTGAACGCATGCCACAGTTGTTAAAGACAGACATTTTTACTCAGAAAATGAGGCATTTGATGGAGGAGGGTCATCTGTCTATCTGTTGCTTTCATTGGTTAATTAATAAAGAAACTGCTTGGTCTGATAGGACAGAAAATTAGGTAGGCAGAGTAGACAGAACAGAATGCTGGGAAGAAGGCATTGAGGTCAGCCGCCATGGAGCCAGCCGGCAGGTCAGACATGATGAATCTTTCCTGATAAGCCACCACCTTGTGGTGCTGCACACATTATTAGAAATGGATTAATCAAGATGTCAGAATTAGCCAGTAAGAGGCTAGAGCTAATGGGCCAAGCAGTGTTTAAAATAATACCGTTTGTGGGGCTGGAGAGATGGCTCAGAGGTTAAGAGCATTGCCTGCTCTTCCAAAGGTCCTGAGTTCAATTCCCAGCAACCACATGGTGGCTCACAACCATCTGTAATGAGGTCTTGTGCCCTCTTCTGGCCTTTGGGCATACAGACAGAATATTGTATACATAATAAATAAATAAATAAATATTTAAAAAAAATAATAATACAGTTTGTGTGTTGCTATTTCCGGGCCTAAGCTAACCATGAGGGAGCCGGGTGGGATGAAAAGCAGGCCTGCCCGCAGCTCCTCCCTATAGGCATTGAGCTATCTGGCTGCTGATTTGAGAGGCTCACAGGCTGGACTCCTTCATCACTCCCAGAAATGTGTGCCTTTCACATACAGATTCGGGGAAGGAGCCTCCCAGATACTTAGTGTGAGATCAGACCATCACCCTGCATTGGAAGGACACCAGCCATCTCTTGAGTTCTCTGTCCTTTTCCAAGTCCACTGGGAAGCTGGCCCATACAGATCACTAAAAAGTGCACCACCCATGTCTGGCACATTCCTCAGTCAGGGTGGAGGTGTTCCTGTGTTCAGATAATACTGTCTTGATTGTCCTTAGAGCTGCTGCATGACCTTGAGAGTAAAACTAAATACTTTGCCATGTCAAATTCTGAAACAATGCCATAACCGACCTAACTTTTGGGAGCCAAATGTTCAAGATCAAAAGGAAACAGTCCTACCAAACTAATCTCTCACACCATAAATTTGGAAAGCACTGTGGGATGCTACTGAATACCCATAAATCTTTTATGGATTTTTGAAGTTTAGTATTGCTATAGTTTGGATATGGCTTGGTCCCTGTGGTTATTGACCATATTGTGGTGATAGATTTAGAAGATTGTCTATGTCTCTGAGGGTGTTTCCAGAGACATTTAATGGAGAAGAAAAACCCACCCTGCATGTGAGCAGTATCATCCCATGGGCTGGGGTCACAGATGAAATAAAAATGAGAATTCCAGCTGAACAACCTCCTCTCTCTCTCTCTCTCTCTCTCTCTCTCTCTCTCTCCTTTCACAGTTGTAGATACAGTATGGCCAGCTGCTTGCTTCATATTATTGTTGTCATACTTTTCCTGACATGATAGACTGTATCACTTCAAACTGTAAGTCAAAATAAACCTTAAGTTGCTTCTCATCTGATACGACAATGAGAAATGAAACTAATATAGTCCCCAACACAAAGACGTGGAAAATTGATTAGAGGTTTGCATCACTATCACCCAGAGGCAGGCAAATATCTGAATTCCAGGACAGCCAGGGCTACACAGAGAAACCCTGTCAATAGAAGAAAGCAAGCAAGCAAACTTGATAGGATTTTGACAGTGCCTGGCATAACAAAAGGTGAAAGGTGATCAAGTGTCCGTGTAAAAAGTAATGCTGTTCTGGTCTCAAGGGGTCTTTCAGGAGGGGATTAATCCTTTAGGAGGGGGGCATCAGGGAAGGAAGTGGGTCCCTGGGAGCAGGCCTCCTAGCTTTATACCCTGTTCACATTTGTACTGTGGATACAGTGTGATCAGCCATCCTCCTGCTTTTACCTCAGTGCCTTCCCTGCCTGCTGCTGTGTCTTCTCCACTATGGCTGACTGTAGCCCTCTGGCTCTGTGAGTCAAAATAAACCTTTTCCCTTAAGTTGCAAGAAGGCAGTGCCTTACCAGATACCAAATCCGCCAGCATCTTAGACTTGGACTTCTGGGCCTCCAGAACTATAATTAAGAATTCCTTTTGTTTATAAACTACCGAGTCGCTAGCATTTTGTCATAGCGGTCTGAGGAGTCTGCCTGTTAGCAATGACTTTCAGGCATTCTTCGGAATAAATGTGAACTGTAATTGCTGTCAGTGCTAAATAAAACTTGCATATACTGGGTACAGAGTACCCACCACTTAAGAGACACATGCTTGAGGTATGCGGTCTGAGGTGGAAAGGATTATGATGTGTTTCACTAGCTCTCAAGTGGGCCAAAAACATGAGAGAGAGAGCGAGATCTGGGATAAACGCTGTCAATGGTAGAATCTAGATGAAAGATATGATGATGTCTACTTTATGATTTGTGCAACTTCTCTGTACATTTTCCAAGTTTTCACAGTTGAGAGTTAAAGCAAATCATAATGACTCCTCATTAGAGTCAAATTAATGGTTTAGGACAGAGACAATGTCAAAAACAAAGAGTAGGAAAAAACCAGCAATGGCAGAGGCTGGCTGGAGGTCAGTCAGTGCATGCTTGGGGGTTCGTTTCTGCTCAGGGATGTCTTGGAAGGATGAAAGCACCTGTGGATAGAGGTACAGCATTAAAGAGTGTGTTCCCTTACAAATCAACAGCTCTCAACCAACACATGCTCCATGAATGCATGTGAGGACCTCTGCCAGAGGACCCTTGGAGCAGAAGACACACCCACTCCAGGAGAGGCTCTGCCATCTCTGAGCTCCATATGAAGCCCCCCAAAAGACTGCTCTTCTGAACTCCAGAATTTATATTTTTTTGAGATTTCTTGAACCTACCAGAGAAGAAAACACTGTGTAGGAAGGGTGGCGGTGCCTGCCAGTTATCCAACTCCTGGACTTCTTTTATCTCATTCCTCAAGTTGTTGGCCTTCTCCTTCTCCCAGAAAGGCAAGCTGGAGGAAGAACACAATCCTGCTGAGTTTGAATGGATGCCGTGTTAACTTTACAAACACCACCAATGGGTAAGACACTGCACACCACAAAATGAAAGAGGCCTCCACCTCGGGGCTGTGGAGATAGCTCAGTGAGTAAAGTGTAGTAGGACTTTCCTTTGGACCGTTAGCCCACAAATAATGACATGGAAACTTGCTGTTAATTATGAAAACTCAGCCTTAGCTTGGCCTTGTCCCATTTAGCTCTTATAACCTAAAACTAACCTGCTTTTATTAGCCTATGTTTTACCATGTGGCTTTCTACCTTCTTTTCATTCTGTATGTCTGACTCCCTCCATGTCTCATTGGCATTTCCTCATGCCTTGATTATCTCCTCCTACTTTCTCTCTCTGCCCAGAAGTCCCACCTATACCTCCTCCCTAGCTACTGGCCATTCAGCTCTTTATTAAACCAGTCAACAGCAATATATCTTCACACAGTGCATAAATATCCCACAACATTTCCCCCTTTTGTCTAAATAAAAAGGAAAGGTTTTAACTCTAACCCAGTAAAACTGTATACAATAAGAACAATTATCAAGTAAGAATTATATTCACAATGTCTAGCTCATATATATTTGGCAAATTCAGAGAAAATACTCTATTATCTATCCTATCTTAGTGAGTCCAAAGTTTTATACCTAAACCATTTTCTATCATAACTCGTATTGCCATCCTAAAAATATCTTTTTAGACTTAAAAACATCTTCTTAGATAAATAGCTTAAGCTTCTATGTTGCTCAACCTTATAAACTTTATATCTCTTATGTAAGTTTTTTCTGAATTTGTCAACAAAGAAAACTGTATACCATCTAGTCTTCAATCCCCATCAGAGACCCAAGAAGAATATATTACCTGAGTAAATAGGAAGTGCAAAGTAAGCAAATTCTAAAACTATATAAATGACAGACATCTGGCTGCCTAGACTGTCACCCAAGGTTCCTCTGTAATGTTGGGGTGTCCATATTGAGCCTACAGGCCTAAAATATCTGACAGACTTTCTTATGAGGCAGGAATTTTGAAGGACTGTCCTACTCTGTCCTGGAAAAGTTTGGCAGTTACCTTCTTTTGTGTCCTGCTCGTCCAATTTGGACAGCATATTGTCAGCAGTCAAGGAAAGGACAGTTTTTCACCCAAATGACTGGTTTTGCTACATTGAAGGCAAACTCCATATGGAGGTTCTTTGATGCCTGTCATCCTTTTTTGAAGTAAATTGGTGCTGCCGAGAGTATATGTGTCTCACTGTCATGAAAAACCTTATGCTATTAAAACATCTTTAATGGCATATTCTATAGGTCTCTTAAGTGTTTGAAACCCATCTTCATATCTAAAGTATATCTCTGTTTGACTCTGAAAACATACCTAACATGGCCTCAAATTTGATTGTTAGATGACTAGCTACTAACCTGTATTTCTCTAACTATCCTAAATAGTTTGTAATAATAACTTTCAAGGACTAGAAATTTACTTTATATTTTTAAATGAGCTGCATAGGCACAATGCCTTAAACAAGAGTAGAAACATATATACAGCATAACAAAAAGCCTTAAATTTGTATTAATATACAAAAATCCATAATGCTGAGCAGTGGTGGCACATGCCTTTAATCCCAGCACTTGGGAGGCAGAGGCAGGTGTATCTCTGTGAGTAGGCTAGCCTGGTCTATAGAGCAAGTTCCAGGACAGGCTCCAAAGCTACAGGGAAACCTGTCTTGAAAAACAACAAAAAAAAAATATCCACACCAATGTAATATATTTGAGATTAGTGGTTATTCAAAAGCAGACTCAACAATCCACCCTTTTATCCCATCATTTCTGTACTATATCCCCCTTTTTCCTTTCAGAAAGAGATCCTTAATCTAATCTTTATTCAGCTTTTCATCTGACTATGACCAACAGCAATTTGTAACTAATCCCCCTAAACAATAAACAACCATAATCCATCGAACGACTAAAACTATCCACCCCACTTCTTGGGAATGTGGGTATTGTATCCTCTGTTCTGCTTCCTGTTATCTGGGGGCAACAGCATCTTTAGGGAACCCTAAAAAATGGGATAATGGTCAAGTCCTGGGAGAGCTAGCTTGTCTAGTCTTGCTGTAATGGAAAAGTGCAAGGTTTATCTGAAGTTCTGGCTGGATAGTCTGTGAGGCTGAACCATCTCAGCTAGCAGCTTTGAAGTTGTTCTGATGCAGAATTTTGAGGAAACTGCAACAAAGAAGGCATTCTGAGAAGCTGGATCACCTGGGATACTTGTCTTTATTGGTGTCTAGTTCTTTTTTTTTCTGAAAACCCATAAACTTTTAAAGGTGACATACGTGTGTGTGTGTGTGTGTGTGTGTGTGTGTGTGTGTGTGTGTTAACAAACATGGAATGTGCAGTGTATACGAGTCAGCTACAGATGATTTTTTGTTTCATGTTTGAGCTGTCAACTTTATAAGTTTGTTTGGACTGTATAACCAAACCTCTATCCATGCCATATAAAAGAATTTCATGTAATAATAAGTCATGAGGACTCTGTAGCCAACAGGATTTATCATGTCTCATCCAGTCTCGCAGCTGTTCCCATGTAGAGGGATCAGCATATGCATTACCTGTCCTATAGTCTTTCTTGGTTTCCTTTTTTATATCTGTAGCCAAGATTTTCAGGAGGTCTCTCCCAATCAAACTGGATTTTAATTGATTTTGAAGAGAACCATAGCTTTTTGTTTCCTATGGAAACAAAAGCATAACCTGTCCCCCAATGCAACGTATTTTCTGACTTCCATTGTGAAGTTAAGATATTCTTAAAATATATAGGTTTAATTATCAATTTCTATAATCCAGTGTCTCTCAGCAGCTATTGTTTTTTTGTACATTAGCATTTAAAAATTCAAAGTCTAGCCAGTTTGGATGTTCACCTTCCTAGAAATGCACGGAGGGGGGAGGACCTAGGACTTACCACAGGGCAGGGAAATCTGACTGTTCTTTGGGCTGGAGAGGGAGGGGGAGAGGAGTGGGGGGAGGGGGAGAAGAGTGGGAGGAGGGGGAGGGAAATGGGAGGCTGGGAGGAGGAGGAAATTTGTTTTTTTTTTCTCTTTTCTCAATAAAAAAAAAGTTAAAAAAAATTCAAAGTCAACGAAGCACCATACAGGACCCAGACACCCTGTGTATTTCCCAACTTTGTGTGGCTTATTTTTTTTTATTGCTTTACTCTCTCTTTAACGACTTTGTGTATTTTTTCTATGACTGTCTGTACCCATTTTTTACTGTATCTGTTTAAAGGTTTTCTCATTCTGGGTTGCTTTAGTGCACACCTACAGTGTTCTCTGACCACAAGATGAATGTGACTCTGACAGCTGTCTCTGCCTGTCTCAGTTCCCTGAGAGCCCACCTCATGTTGGCATGTTTACCACCCCAGCTTTGGGAAGCTGATGTGTCTAAACCCTGTCTTAGAAAACCAAAAAAAAAAAAAAAAAAGTACTAGTGCCAGCTGGAGGGGTAGCTCAGTTGGAAGGTTGCTTTTGAAGCAAGCAGGAAGCTGTGGCTTAATTCCCAGCACCACATAAAACAGGCATGATGATGCCTAGGTTTTCTTTGACTGTGTCATGAGTTTGAGGTCAACCTGATCTACATGAGACCCTGTCAAAGAAGTAAAAAATCAAAGAAGTAAAAAAAAAATAGTCTCTAGATAAGATTTTTCAACTACTGTGCTCTGAGGGAGTGGGAGCTGAATCTAAGAAACACTGAGTAGATCCAGCTCCTGAAACTGGAGACCTTTAGCCTCCTGACACGATCAGTTGGGCAGATGACTTCCAGGTCAAATTGCCATGAAGAAAGCCCAAGTCTCTTGATTCATAGATTGGCCCCAGTACAAAAGAGCACCCTAGTCTGTAGTGCTTTTTCTTTGAAAAATACAATCCTAGCACTCAGGAAGCAGAGGCAAGCAGATCTCTGTGAGTTCGAGGCCACCTTGGTCTACAGGGCAAATTCTGGGACAGTCAAAGCTACGTAGGGAAACCTTGTCTTGAAAAACCAAAAAATTAATATAATATAATATAATATAATATAATATGTTCGAAAAACCATCCTGCTTGGTATTTTATGATTTATACATACAAATATATTTACAAAAACTCAAACAGTTGGGTGGAATGCAAAGATTAGATGGTTGGTGGTATTTTAAGTATTCTAGAATAGTGTTTATAAAAAATAAAGTACAGACATGAGAAGCCTAATTATATGTTACAGGGAATAATGAAGCATAATGAAGGCATGAGAGGTGCCAAGTAAAATAAAAGGCTTTTATTCCCCGAGCTCTGAGGTTTGGTACTCCCACTGCATCCCGGTGTGTGAGACTCGGGAACACGCACCCACCTCACCATACTTACAGGAGTACAAAATAGAGAGGAGAGGTAAATAAATGCATGAGCTTCAGATGGCCAGAGCAAAAGTGTGAAATCAGGGGGCTGGAAAGATGGCTCCGTAACAGTTAAAAGCACTGGCTGCTCTTGCAGAAGACCCTGGTTTGACTCCCAGCATCCACATGGTGGCTTGAAACCATTTGTAAATTCAGTTCCAGGGAATCCAAAACCCTCTTCTGGTGTCTCTGGGTATTGGTCATACACATGGTATACAGATATACATGCAGGCAAAGTACCCACACGCGTGGTTTTTTTATTTAAAACTATTTAATTCTATAAACATGGAATTAGGAGCACTGAGATGGCTCAGTTAGTAACGACTCCTGCTGCCAAGTATGCAAACCTGAGCTTAGTCCTCGAGACGCCCAGAGTAGGGGAGAACCAACTCCTAACACACAGCATGTGCGCCTCCATGCACACATCTTTTTTTTATTTTAGTATAAAAACAGGAATAGTCCTGTTCCAATACATGGTGTTCTGTTGGCTTTCCCTTTGGTTTTGAAGCTCCAACCAGTTCCCCAGCTGCAGGCATCAAACATGCGCTTGTTTTTCCCAGAACACTCTAATGTGATCCAGCTCTTGAGAACACGGTGTTATTAGTCTTTTTGCTCCGTGTAAATGCCCCTCCTGTGCATACCCAAGCACACCTTGGCGCCTGTCAGTTAGCTGGTGTCATATGTAGAATTTGTCCCCCTCCGTTGCCAGAGGCCACAGCCCCTTGACCACTGTGTGTCTTTCCAACTGCACCGACCCTGCTGCTGGAACACTTAAACGGCTCCCATGGTTTGACAGCCTGCAGGCTCCTCCGTGGGAGAAAAGGGTGTCATTTTCTCAGAGATCGGACCATAGAAAACTTGGTGAGAAAACTCACTTGGGGATTTGAGGAAGAGGCTCCAGTGGAATAAATGTATCAAATTTTTTCTCATAAGGAACCCTGGGGGGAAAAAACAGTAAAATAACCATGAGATTGCAATGACCTCTTGAAGCATGGAGAGCAACACATCATCCTTTCCAAGACCACCCCCACCTTCTGGTGTCAGCCCTCCAATGTGGGCTTCAGAACTGCACAGGGAATCGCGTTTAATTTTTTGTTGTGTTTCATCAAGACCACTGACTCTCACGTGACTGGTTTTCTAACCATTTTCAATATAACACGACAGCTGTTTTCCTCCTAGTTGAATGCCTCTCCTCTTTGATCGTATTTTCCTAAATTCGCCTCCACATTTAATACCAACCCATATACTCATCACTAGCAATCAGACTGGGTATGGAAGTGCCGAAGCCTTCAAGTATGTGGTAATAGAAATCAGACTAACAAACAACCCCTTCTTTGTCTATCAGCTTTTAAAAGTACAACATAATGGGATCCCTGACTTCTCTACATGTGTATCATTGGAGCTGGCTCATAGTCAACCCTCCATCGCCCTCTCATACTCCCTCCCCACTGTTCCGCTTCCTTCCCCCAAATTGTTTCCTCCCAGTGATGCATTATATATAACATATATGTATATATACATATGTGTATATATGCGTGTGTGTACATGCGCTTCTTGAAAGGATAGTGGGGGGTTTTTTGTTGTTGTATTGAGGTTGAAATTAAGGCCTTGCCTATGTCTGTTCCATAGAGGGGCTCTATCCCCAGCCCCTCTCATGTCTTTTATTATTTCAATTCCACGGTGTGTATAGGCACAAATTAACTAAATATGAACTTTCAAAGGAATTTGTCACTCCATCATATCTTATTGCTGTCCACCCCTTTAAAAAATAATTCCTATACAAGGACTAGGGAAATGGGTCAGTAGGTATGAAACTTGCTATGACAGCAATAGGACCTGAGTTTCAAGTCCCCAGAACCCACATAAAAGCCAGGCACAACTGTGTGTACCTGTAACCCCAGCACTAGGGGACAGAGACAGGCAAATCCCAGGAGCTCAGTGGCCAAAATGTCGAGCTTTGGGTTCAGCCAGAGAGATCCAGTAAAGGCATAAGGTGGAGAACAACAGAAGAAAATCCTCAGAGTCCTCCTCTGGCCTCCACATGCACACGCATGAGCGTGCACACTTGCACATACAGTGCTTATAACACACACACACACACACACACACACACAAGATACATAGCTAAAATAAATGATACATTAAGTATTTACATACAGCAGAAGAGACCCGATTCCTTTACAGCTAATAAAATTCCCCTGGAATGAGCACGCACTCACAGTGAAAAGTTGACTGGTGGCAGAGTTGCTCCCGCTTTGAAGAACTCCGTACTCTGCTCTGGGAACATGTATGGGTTATCCCCTGGTGTTAACCTTGGGATTCCATTTCTGGGATCAATATCTGTGGGAAGCGTTTAGAAACATGACACATAAGGCTGAAACCAATGCCCCGCTCACTGTGAGCAGCAATGCAATCACGTGACAATGAAGATCAAGCCTCTTCGTGCTTAGTGTGGGATGAAGCTCTGCTGCCCTGCCTCAAGTCCACAGTGACATTTTCCCTACACTATGCTGTCAGACACGATTATTTTAAAACCTGGAGGGTTGAAGAAGAGAGTAGAGAGAAGGTAAGAGCCAGAGGGAAGGGGAGTGTTGTGAAATACCCTCCCCTGTGTCTGGCAGGGCTGTTGCACACATGCACACACAGCATCTGTGCAAGATTTGCACAAGGTCAAGCCAATTAAATTTCACATAGATTGGGGGCAGCTTCTGAGGCCATAGAGCTGAGAATCTATTAGCAGTTGATAGCTGCACGGGGAGAGAGAGTCATCTTTATTGAAGACTATGTGCCCAGAAGATTCTCCCCATTCATGGATGACCTCACATAACCTTCAACTTCAGCCCCAGTTGAAGGTTAAAAAGAAATAACTAGAATTTTTTTTTTTTTTTTTTTTTTTTTTGGTTTTCAAGACAGAGTTTCTCTGTGTAGTCCTGGCTGTCCTGAACTTACTCATAGATCAGGCTGGCCTTGAACTCACAGAGATCCACCTGCTTCTGCCTCCCAAGTGCTGGGATTAAGGGCATGTGCCACCACCATCCAACCTAAATTTTTTTTAAAAAAAATATTTATTTATTTATTATGTATACAATGTTCTGTCTGTGTGTATGTCTGCAGGCCAGAAGAGGGCACCAGACCTCATTACAGATGGTTGTGAGCCACCATGTGGTTGCTGGGAATTGAACTCAGGACCTTTGGAAGAGCAGGCAATGCTCTTAACCACTGAGCCATCTCTCCAGCCCCCTCAACCTAAATTTTTAAAAAATAAATAAAAAATAAGGTTAGGAAGAAGATGTGATGGGGTGGTCCAAGAGGATGGGAGATGGGGAGTGAGGTGGGGGTATGATCAAGATAAACTTTGTGCATGTGTGAAATTTTCGTAATAAATAAAACTTTATAAACACAAACATGGAGGACTGGGAATATAGTTCACTTGGCTAGCATATATAAGACCCTAGGTTCAATTCCCAGCACACACAAAAAAAAAATGAAAAGAAATCTGGCACATGCCTTTAAGCCCAGCTCAGAGGCAGAGGCAGGCAAATCTCTGTGAGTTCAAGGCCAGCCTGGTCTACAGAGTGAGTTCTAGAACAGCCAGGGCTACACAGAGAAACCCTGTCTTAAAAAAAAGAAAGAAAAGAAAAGTGTTCTGTCGTTATAGATTATAAAACATACACAAGCTAGGGACTGGTAGCACATGCCTTTAATCTGAGTACTCGAGAGCAAGCTGATCTCTGAATTCAAGGCCAGCCTGGTTGGTCTACAGAGTGAGTTCTAGGACAGCCGGGGCTACACAGAGAAATCCTATCAAAAAAAAAAAAACCTATATATATTTCCTTGGTGGGTTTTTTGTTTGTTTGTTTGTTTGGACATGCAAGGTGTGTAACTTTTAATTTTTTATTATTTTATTCTTTTGTGTATATGAGTGTTTTGTCTACATGTCTGTCTGTGTACCATGTGTGTGCAATGCTTTCAGACGCCATAAGAGAGTGTCAGATGCTCTGGGACTATGGTTAGAGATGACTGTGATCCCAACTTCATGTACTAACTTTCTCTTTAAACACATACACACAATGGGATCTAATTTATGCTTCTAACTCCTAAGCCTGGGGCTGGCCCTGGAGTGTGGTTGGCATACCCACTGTCACTCCATTGAAGAAAACTGATTTTCCCTCTCCCGGCAGCTTCTTGGCTAAGGGCAGGGCTTGTGCCCACTCCCCTATTTCTGTATTGTCTGGCCTGAGTCTGTGTAGGCCGTGTGTGTGCTGTCTAGTCTGTAAGTTAATATTCCCTTCTGCCCTGTTATGTCAAGAAAATGCTGCCTTTCTGGAGCCATCCACCACCTCTGGCTCTTCATCTTCCTGCCCCTTTCCCCTGAGCCTCGAGAGGAGGAGTATGATGGAGGCGTCCCACCTAGGCCTGAGCACTGCACAGTCTCTCGCTCTGCGCTGTCCAGCTGTGGTCTGTGTGCTAATTCCTGTGTACTTCACGAATGTCTCTGATGAGGACTGAGCCACGGTGTGAGCTTAAGTTCTGGGCGAACTCTGAACTCATTGGGACAGGGTTTCATGTAGTCCAGGCTGCCCTTGAGCTCACTATGTAGCTAAGGATAGCCTCTAACACCTGATCCCCCTGAGGCCATCTCCCACCTGCTGAGATTACAGATGTGTGCTGTCACATCTCACGTGTGCAGGGGATGGAGCCAGGCTGTGCCATGCTAGGCAAGTACGCTACCAACTGAGCACCATTTTATTCTATGATTTATATTTTTAAAACTAAAAACAGAAAAGTGGTTATCGGTAGGTATTGAACTTGCTAAGCTTGTTAACTTTGTTACGTTCTGTTCATTTATTATGGTGGTCCTTGTGTGTAACACTCACTTCCATTCTAGATAACAAAGAGTGAAATATCTGAGCGAGGAGAAGGAAATTGTATACATTCTGTATCTCGATTAAATGTCATGCACTTCCCTTTCTATATGTATTGGGGTATGTAGTATATGTACATACATGTTTGTGTGTGTGCACACGTGCACATGGATGTGCAATGTGAATGTGTGATCTTACACGCCAAAGGTCAATGCTAGATGTTTTCCTCGATTGCTCTCTACCTTATTTTTTGACTCAGTCTCTCACTGAACTCATGTGGCTAAAGGCTGGCCAGTGAGCTCCAAGTATCGGCCTGTTTCAGCTTCCTCAGTTCCAGGGTTACGGGGACGACCACTGCTCCTGGCTCTTGAGTAGGTGCTGGGGATCTGAACTCACGTCCTTATGCTTGGACAATAGCCCATATTCCTAGCCTGCAGTTCCTCTGATTGTTTTTTAATTTTCATCTGTGTGAATGTTTTGCCAGCAGGTATGTCTGTGTACTACATGTGTGTCTGGTGGCCACAGAGACCAGAGAGGGCATCGAATCCCCCTAGAACTGGAATTACAGGCAGCTGTGAGCCACCTTATGGTCCTGGAAATAGAATCAGGTCCTCTGCGAGAGCAGCCAGGGCTCTTAACTACTGAGCTGTCTCTGCAGCCCTTCATCTCCTCTTGATGAATAGGGAGTTTAGGATCTGGGCAAGGCATGGGACTCTATAAGGATCCCACATCGGAGGCCATGCTTGCGGCTCTTTATCCAGATAAATCCAAGCCTCAATTTGAAAGTCCATTTGTCCTTTATATGAGTTTTACAAGAGAAGTTGTTAGTTATTTCTCTTTGCACAGCTTCTACAAAAACCTTATTCATCACTGAGGCGTTGGCTGCCTCCTCCTACACGGGTATTTCTATAAGAAAGTGCCATAAATGGCCCTCTGGTGCTCAGCAACCTCTTGGGATCTCTCGAGAAGTCTATTCTGAGTGAGTTGGGGCAGAGAACTCGCCAGGTTACAAACCAAGGTGACACATGGTTTTAGATATGGTATGTGTGCACCATTTCACCTTAGTTGCCTTTAATTAAATCAAAAATAACGCTGTATACTTCATGCCAAGGCTTACTTTAAATGTACATGACAGGTGGCATCTAACTGAAACGCCCCTGATTTTCTTCGGACTTCAATGAGGCTTCTACTCTAATGATGTGAAATGACTCACTTGGTGACTTAAATGTCACATTAGCATTTTCTGAGAGCTGGAGAAAGACATAAATGTGGATCGGCGTGCATTCCAAGCCCTTCATCAAAAGTTGTTGCCTGTGCACTGGACTCCCTGCCTTCCTGTCTTCCTGACTACTCTGTGGGCAACAGGGTGACCCTGCAGAGCTGTCCCCAGGCAGAGAAAGCAGAGCCCATGGAGCCACAACTAAGGGCTTCAGTTCGTGTGTTTCATCTTTGATGGAACGAGACACATTACCATACTTCTTCTTCCCGAGGCTCTTGTCCAGGGTCCTCTCGGCCTCAGACCTCCTGTTGCCCCGGAAGACCCCACTGAAGAAGCACTGCTTTCCAACGTGGTAGGTGTGGAGATTGCTGCTAAACCTCGGATAAAATGTCCACTCAGGACGCTGCCCATCTTCTGCAAGACATCAGAAACATTCCCGTTAGCCCTGCTCCCTGCCCACAAGACAATGAGATGACAAGATGTAAAAACTCCCGGGTTCTGTTTGTCCTCCAGCCTTCTCACACATGCACTGGCAAAAGCATGTGTAAGCGTGTTCATATGCAAACATGTATGTTTGCCACAGGCATGCAGTGGGCACAGAGGCCAGAGGGCCTGGGATCTTCCTGGAACTGGAGTTACAGGCGTTGTCGGCCACCATGTGAGTGTCAGGAACCAAATCCAGGTCCTCTGAAGAGCAGCCAGTGCTGTTAACCACTGAGCCATCTCTCTGGTCGTCATACTCTTTTGGCTGTTAGAGACAATGTCACTATGTAGTCCAGGCTGATTTGAACTCTTTTGTGGGATCTGTATGTGTCTGTGTGTGCACATGTATGTTCATGCAGGTAGACGTGTGTGGGTGTAGGTGGGTGTTTATGTGCAAGAGGTCAACACCAATGTCTTCCTCAGTTGCTTTTCGTATCTTTTTTTATATTTATTTTTGCTTTTATTTGTATGGGTGTTTTGCCTGTTTGTATGTCTGTGTACCACGTGCATGCCTGGTGCCCATGGAAGTCAGAGAAGGCCATTGATTCTCCTGGAACTGGAGTTAGAGATGTTGGCCACCATGTGGGTCCTGGGGATTGAACCTAGGTCCTCTGGAAGAGCAAGCCATAAACAATTTTAACAGCCAAGCCATCTCTGTAGCCTTTTCCATCTTACTTTTTGAAACAGGTCTCTCTCTGGATAGAACTTACTACCCATTTGACTAACTGGAACTTTCTTACCCTGGCCTTCCTGCTGGGATTACAGGCACAGGCTCTCACGCTCAGCTTTTTTACATGGGTGCTGCGATCTAAACTCACCTTGCCACCTTCTCAGCACCCTCAGCCCTCCAGCCCACCCCACCCCAATGAAGGAAGTGCATTACTGGGGGTTATGACTTTGTCCTGCTTCCTGTCTCCACCCCACTGCTTCCTATGTCTGGGTGAAATGTGACCTCCCTGCCTCCAGCTCCTTGCCTCTCCTATCATGCTCTTTCCCCACCATTCTGGAGTCTGTCCCCTGGAACTGTAAGCTAGGATAAATCTTTCTCCCTTAGTTGTTTTTGGTTATGGTATTTTATTGTAGCAACGAAACATAACTAATCCTGGGGCTGGAGAGATGGCTCAGTGGTTAATAGCACTAACTGCTCTTCCAGAGGACCCAGGTTCAGTTCTTGGCACCCACATGATGGCCTACAACCATCTGTAACCCCAGTTCCAGGGAATCTGATGCCCACTTCTGGATTCCATGGGTACCAGACAGAGACCAGGTACTCACACATCCATGCAAACAAACACTCACATACATAAAATAATAACTCTCTTAGGAAAAGAACTAAAACAGTCACATGACCTAAAGCATTGCTGCAGAAAGAGGTCTGTGATCTATGCAGCCATTGAGGGAAAATACATTGTGTACTACAACTCAGTTATTCTATGTCTGTCACTTGATGACTTTGTTCTTCTCTGAACACCACAGTGTGCTTGCACAGATCTACACAAAGAGGTCGGTGTCAGCTTGATGGAGTCCGGAGTCACCTAGGAGACACATCTCTGAGCACGTCTGTGGGAGTTTCGGGATTGAGTTAGCTGAGGTAGGAAGGCTGGGGTGTGGACTGAATTCTGGATTGAGTGAAAAGAGAAACAAGCTGAGCGCCAGCCATTGCCACCACCACCCTCTCCTTCCTGACTGGACACAGTGTGAGCAGCCACCTCTCACTCCTGCCGCTGCCACATGGGTTGCTGAGTCAAAATGAACCCTTTGTGAAGTTGCTTATTCACAGGTGTGAAAAGTAATTGGTGCAGTTGTTCACTCCATGTGGTTTCTTGACGCTATCAAGAGATGTCCTAAACACAGTGTGTGAGGCCGCAGTATAGCCAAGCATACTGTTGGGTGGTTAACTGTGTATTTCGTGCGCACGTGCACCATACACGTGGGTTGCATCACCGTGGCGCGGGCCCAGAGGACAAGCGACTTCCAGGAGTCAGTTCTTTCCTTCCACCATGTGCATCCTGGGGGTCAAAACTCAGACTTAGGCACAAGGGCCTTTGCCTGCTAAACTGCCTTGTCCAGCCCCCTTCACTTCTTGTAATAAGTAGAGAGAGTACGCTTTGTAGTGATGGTATAGTGTAGTACACTAATATCTAGAGCAGTGGGATAGTAACTTATCATTATCAGATATGATGCGCGTGCTATGCTTTTCTATAACTGGCCACCAGCGTCACCACAGCCACAGCGACGTGTGTGTTACGACATTAGCAAAGTTATGACATCACAGTCAGTGGGAGGCTTTCCCCTCGCCATGTTTCGGTGGAACCACTGTCATTTATGCAGGCCACTGTTGGTCAAAGCTGCATTATATAACATATGACTGCTTTTCTATGTGTGTGTGTACATACATACACAGGTGTACACATTTCAAAATTCAGCCTTTCACAGCTGTGGGGAAGAATATTGTTGGAGAATACTGAGTAAGAGGGTTTATGTCTATACACTTCTATGCTGTTTGATATCTTTTATGGCACTTGTACTGGGCCTTTCATTTATGAAAACCATATGGCCATACATATCTCCCACAAAGCCATCATGAGGACCCAAGAGGAAGCGTACCAAATGTCTGACACTGGGCAGGGGAGGTCTTCCGGGACTTGGCCCATAATAGGACAGATTTCTGAAAAGGCCCCAGGAGCAGAGGCCTTTGCAGGAAAACCCAGGGTCTACTCACTTGTCTGTGACTTAAGCAGGCTGAGTTCCTCAGGGTATTTTTCCTTCTGGAACCCAGGCAGTGAAACTTGAGAGGGGCGACTAGGCCATGCGGAGGAAGAGGAGGAGGAGGAAGAGGAAGACTTCTGACCCATCTCTGCCGCTGTGCTGGAAGGCAAGTGGCAGGCTTAGATTCACCTCCGTGCTCAAACTGGCAATCACACTGATCGTGAACTATCAGTACATGCGTTCTCAGCAACAGGACTAGCCTCGCTTTTTATAAAGTCCCTATAAAGTTTCTATAAAGGGTGTATTTTACTGACTCACAACTTGAAGGTACTAAAACGTACTCAAAAGATCCATGCTTTAAAACAATCAAGTTAGCTGGGCAGTAGTGGTGCATGCCTTCAATCTCAGAGGCAGGCGAATCTCTGTGAGTTCAAAGCCAGCCTGGTCTACAGAGTGAGTTCCAGAACAGTCAAAGCTACACAAAGAGAAACCATGTCTTGAGAAAAAAAAAAAAAGGTTAGCCAGGCAGTGGTGGTGCACGTCTTTAATCCCTGCACTGGCAGAAGCAGGTGCATCTCTGAGTTAAAGAGAGTGAGCTCCAGAACAACTAGGGATAAACAGAGAAACCCTGTCTTGAAAAAATAGATAGATAAATAGATAGATAGATAGATAGATAGATAGATAGATAGATAATAGATGGATAGATGATAGGTAGGTAGATAGGTAGGTAGGTAGATAGATGATAGATAGATAGATAGATAGATAGATAGATAGATAGATAGATAGATGATAGGTAGGTAGATAATAGATAGATAGATGATAGATAGATAGATAGATAGATAGATATAGATATAGATAGATGATAGATAGATGATAGATAGATAGATAGATGATAGATAGATAGATAGATAGATAGATAGATAGATAGATGATAGATGATAGATAGATAGATAGATAATAGGTATGTAGGTAGGTAGATGATAGATAGATAGATAGATAGATAGATAGATAGATAGATAATAGGTAGGTAGATAGATAGATGATAGATAGATAGATAGATAGATAGATAGATAATAGGTAGGTAGGTAGATAGATGATAGATAGATAGATAGATAGATAGATAGATAGATAGATAGATAGATGCTGAGCCTGAGGACCTAAGCTTGACCCCTGGCAACCCATGAGGCAGAAGGAGATAGCCAACTCTTGTTGGTTGTCCTCTAGCCTCCAGCCACACACTAAACTAATTAATTGTAGTTTTTATAAAACAGGCTGAAGAGATCACTATTTCGTTAGGAGCACTTGTTGTTTTTATAGAGAACCTGGATTTAATTCCCAGCACCCACATGGTAGCTCACAACCGCCTGTAACTCCAGTTCTAAGGAATGTGATGCCCTCTTCTGGCCTCCACAGGCACCAGGCATGCATATGGTGCATATACATACATAGATATTTAAACCAGTTTTAAGAAAAAACAGTCAAGGTACTAACTCCTCATACAGTACAACATGGAATTGCTCCACGATGCAGCAATTATACTCCTATGCGTATTCCCACAAGAACAGAAAACAGAAACTCAGGCAGACACTTGTCTACGGGTGTGCACTGCAGAATATGAGTAGCTCTAAGCATCCGTCAATAGTCGGTGAACAAATGAAGTTCGGCTTCAGCCTGCAAAAGAGTGGAGCTCTGCAACATGCTATCACATGGGTGAGCCTTAAAATAATTATTTGAAGTAAAAACTAGCCAGACAAAGAAGGACAAATCAATATGAGTCCACTAATACAAGGGCAGAGAGTGGCTGAAAAGTTTCTAGGAGCTAAGCCGGGCGGTGGTGGTGCACGCCTTTAATCCCAGCACTCGGGAGGCAGAGGCAGGTGAATCTCTGTGAGTTCGAGGCCAGCCTGGTCTACAAAGTGAGTTCCAGGACAGGTTCCAAAGCAACATAGAGAAACCCTGTCTCAAAAAAGAAAAACAAAAACAAAAAAACAAAGTTCCTAGGAGCTGAACAGGAAAGAATTCTGCTCAGTGGATACACAGTTTGTGTTTGATTGAAAACAGGCAGGGCTGGAGAGATGACTCAGCAGTTGAGAGCACTGGCAACTCTTCCAGAGGATCTGGGTTCAATTCCCAGCAACCAACAGGCAGCTCACAAGTGTTTGTACCCCTGTTCCAGGAGATCTGACACCCTGACACAGACATGCAAACAGGCAAAAACACCAATGTATATAAAATAAAAATAAATTATTAAAAAAGCAGATAGTGGCAGTGGTTGTACGACTGTGAATGTAATTAGTGCCACTTCACGGTGCACTTAAAAAGGGACAGAATGCCTTTGCGTTAGATGGATTTTAAAAATTTAGTTTTTTGTGTATGAGTGTTTTATTTGCAATGTAAAGGTACCATGTATCCACAGTGCCCATGGTGGCCAGAAAAAGGTGTCAGATTCCTTGGGACTAGAGTTCCTGGTGATAGTGAGTCACCTTATGGGTTCTGGGAACCAAAGCCAGGTGAGCCATCTCTCCAGCCCTCTGTGCTGGAACTCTTGGGTCTTAGCCAGTGAGAGACTTCTGGCTCCATTCTCTTCATGACCACTTATGTCCTCTTACTTTTACCTGTCTTCCCGTGTTACCTGAAGGAGGCACGGGAGGTGGACCCCTGGAGGTCTCTGGTCTCTATAAGAGGCACGCATGCTTCTTTGGCACTCTGATTTTTTTTTCTTTTATCATTTTTAAAATGAAGGACCCCGGTCGGACCCAGGGCCTTGGCAGTCTGGCAAGTAAGTGTTCTATGCTGAGCTACATTCTCAGCCTTAAGAAGTTTGTTGTCAGCCGGGCGGTGGTGGCGCACGCCTTTAATCCCAGCACTTGGGAGGCAGAGGCAGGCAGATCATTGTGAGTTCGAGACCAGCCTGGTCTACAAGAGCTAGTTCCAGGAGAGGCTCCAAAACCACAGAAAAACCCTGTCTCGAAAAACCAAAAAAAAAAAAAAAAAAAAAAAAAAAAAAAAAAAAAAGAAGTTTGTTGTCTTGTTTAAGATTTATTTATTTATTTTCTGTATATGAGTGCTCCATGTGCCTTTATGGCAGAAGAAACCATCAGATCCCAATACAGATGGTTGTGAGCCACCATGTGGGTGCTGGGAATTGAACCCAGGTCCTCTGGAAGGGTAGTCAGTGCTTTTAACCACTGAACCCTCTCTCCAACCACATCACCGTCATCATCACCATCATCATTATTAGTGTGAGTAGGTGTGTTTGTGTGTGTGTGTGTGTGTGAGTGTGTAGTGTGTGAATAAGGGAGTGTGTGCCAAAGCACATGTATGGACATCAGAGGACAACTTTGGAAGAGCAGCCGGTGTTCTTAACCACTGAGCCATCTCTCCAGCCCGGGTAATCATACTCTTGACAGTATCTCTTAGGATGCTCGTTCTTTATTTTCTTTCATTCTTTTGATAGTGTATGTGTGTGTGCGCGTGTGTATAACTCTCTCAAGTTATCTTTTGATCTCCACCTGTTCATAATGGCATGCATGCACACACATGGGGGTAAATAAATAATAAATAAATGTTAAAAACAAAAAAATACAATTTGGCCGAACTCACACAGATCATCATTGGAGGAGTTGGAATTTGAACCTAGGTAGCCTAGTTCTAAAGTTGTTGTCTAGCAGGACACACACACACACTTACTCAGAGTGAATCAACCCTCCAGGGGGTCCTGGAGGCTCAGTGTCTCTCCAACCTACTTCATCAGAAGATGAAAGACTGGTCCTTCCATCAGAGGCTGTCCTACTGGCCAAGGAACCCCTGGACTCTAGAACATCACTGTGCTTGGCACCTGCAACACAGATGTCACCATTTAAGTATATTGCTGAAATATCTGACAGCCTATTTTATTTCCTACATTATATTTTTAAAATGGGGGAAGGGGTCTGGTGAGATGGCTTGGTGGGGAAAGGGGCTTGCTGCCAAGCCTGCCAACCTGAGTTCAATCCCCAGATCTCAGAGGTGGCAAGAGAGCCACCTCTCCAGCCCAGGTAATCATACTCTTGACAGTATCTCTTAGGATGCCCCATCTTTATTTTCTTTCATTCTGAGGGTTTTCCTCTACCCTCCACATGGGCACCATGGCAAAGCACACCTATATTCACACCCAATAAGTCAAATTTGAAAGCAGCTAGGATTTAGTATTTACTGTGTCCTGAGAGTCGTGTTAACCCCCGCCACACACATTATCCCATCTAGCTCTTGTAAGTGATCTTAAGTGCATGCATGCATGTGCACACACACACACACACACTCACACACATACACATGCATGCACACATGCACGCCTGGTGAGGAAGTAGGTTCAGAAGGCTATGCCCTCACCTACATTCAGGGAAAAACTAAACATCCAGGCCCAAGTTTGTTGACAATATTGTGGTGCCAGAGTCTGAATCGCAACCACTAATCTGGATTGCTTATGCCTCCCCAGGGCTCACCTGGTCCAAACTGCGTGCAGAGAGATCTGAAGCAGCTAGGTGTCGCTATTCACTGTACAGACACCATACAGTATGGCACAATTCTCCAGAGAATTCTCCATCCCGTGACAGGATGAATGAGTGCAGCTGGTGACCATGGCCTCAAGAAGCGCCTTCAGAAACTTCCATACCTCCCATTATTGAGCCACTCATTCACAAACATAACTTTGCCACCAATGGTATCTAAAATAGCACCTGGCATGACTCAGATCCCAAGCAGCGCTTGAATAAATGAATGCAAAGAATTATATGTAGCTCATTTGGTAGCATGCTTGCGTGGTGTACAGGAAGTCCTGGGTTCCATTTCTAGCACTGAAGAAAGCAGGCATGGTGGCCCATGCCTGTGATACCAGCACTTGGGAGGTAGAGGCCAGGAAAATCAGAAGTTCAAGGTTACCCTCAGCTACATAAAGAGTTCAAGGAGGAGAAAAGGGGAAAAGAAGAAAATAATTCTAACCCTCCCAGCCACTGGTAATGACAAAAGAGTCCTTTAAGTCTGTGGCTATCATATGGAGAGATGAATCATTCTTTTTAGTTTGCTGTTTGATTTATATCTTATGAAAGTCAGTCTGTTCTTTATCATCTTACATTATCATGTGCCCTGTTAAATTATTTTCTTAAGATTTATTATTGTTGTTGTTGTTAATTATGTGTAAGTGTGTATGGCTGCATGGCTACATGTCTGTGTGTGTACCACATGTGTGCATGTGTTCCTGGAGGCCAAAAGAGGGCATCAGATCCCATGGAACTGGAGTTACAGATTGCTGTGAGCCATCTGATGTGGATGCTGGGAACTGAATTCTTCTGCAAGAGCAGCAAGTTCTCTTACTGGCTGAGCCTCCTCTCCTCTCCACTCCTCCAGTTACTTATTTTAAAGGCCAGATGAATAGACACTGTATTTCTTTGTGCATAACTTCACAGAGCACAGAAGCTCAATAAACACAATGAAATCATTTGTGATAAGAAATTTATACAGGCGTGGTGGTACACGCCTTTAATCCCAGCACTCAGGAGTCAGAGGCGGGGTGATTTTGACACCAGTCTGGTCTACAGAGTGAGTTCTGGGACAGCCAAGGCTACACAGAGAAATCCTGTCTTGAAAAATCAAGAAAAAAGAAAAGGAAGGAAGAAAGGAAGGAGAGAAGGAAGGAGGGAAGAAAGAAGAAAGGAAGGAAGGAAAGAAGGAAGGAAGGAAGGAAGGAAGGAAGGAAGAGAGAGAGAGAACTGAAGAGGAAGAGGAGGAGATGGTGGTAAGGGAGGGAAAGGGAAGGAGGAAAGTGAAAGGAGTAGACACACAGCACAGCCTTCTCGGGATTATGGTTTTGATTCCAAATTTCGAAGGTTAGCCAAACTACATCCTCTCTTCAAAATTCTCCATCCCATTTCCATGTTTTCTGGACTGAGGCCTGTGACAGCTATAGACTCCCAGAACTCTGGGAGCCAGAGCCCAGGGTGACCTTAGGTACAGTGAGGCCAGTGGTTGCCAGAGGTAGGAGCAGCTGTGATAAAGCCAAGGCCAGGGAAATGGACAAAAAAGGGACAGAGCTGTGAGGAGGGCAGGGCAGTCCCCAGCAACCAGAGAAGGAACCATCTTTATGCCAGGCCACAAAAGAGCCAAAAAAAATGACATATAGACTCCACTTCCAACGTAACATAATTAGAAATCAATAATAAAGACAGCCCCAAGCGAAAACCCCGCCGTAAGCTAGGGAGCTCAAACCACATTGCTGAATAATTCATCAAAAAAACATCATAATGGAAATCACATTGACGTTCAGTGAACTTAGGTGCTACACATTAAAGCCTGTGGGATCCAACTAAAACAGTAATTAGAAACTTGGGTTCTTAAATGCAAATACTGCATTTCCCCGAATATAGGGCCTCAAATGCCTCTCCTGGATGGATATTTCATGTGTATCTTAATAACTAAAGCTTGCCTGAAGGTCAGTGCAAAGCAGCCACACTAGTCAGGCACAGAGGCCGGGCGGTGGGGGTGCATGCCTTTAATCCTAGCAATAGAGAGGATATAAGGAAGAGATGAGACAGGACTTGCTTCAATTCAGTCTGAAGATGTCAAAGAGGTAAGAGCGCTCTAGTGGCTAGGCTGCTTTTGCTTTTCTGATCTTCAGGTTGAACCCCAATATTTGTCTCTGAGTTTTTACTAATCACGTTATACTGCCCTGCCCAGGCACGGGAAGAGTGCCTTCTGGACTAATGGCAGCAGTGCTCTGGGGAAGTCAATTACCCCACTCCCAGATCCCGCCACGGGTTGCTGCCTAGCTCAAAGGCTGTGGTGAGGAGTGACAAGCTCAGGATACTTTCTCTGCTCTAGATGTTCACCGTTCATCAGGAAACCTGCTCTAATGAATGCCAGGTAAGCTATGCTTCTCTAAATCACTGTAGGATGAGAAAGAATGACATCTTCTAAAAAAAAAAAAAAAAAACCAAAGTGGGGATTGGAGAAATAGCCAGGGGTTAAAAGCCCTTGCTGCTCTTGCAGAGGACCTGAGTTCATTTTCCAGCACCCTCTGTAGGAGCCTCACAACCACCTGTAACTCCAGCTCCCTCTTCTGGCCCCCATGGGTAGCTACATTCATGTGTACATATCCACACACGTAGACTTTTTTGTTTGGTTTGGTTTGGATTTTAAGACAGGCTTTTCTTTGTGTAGCCCTGGTTATCCTGGAACTTGCTCTGTAGACCAGGCTGGCCTTGAATCAGAGATCTCCATGCCTGTGCCTTCCAACTGCTGGGATTAAAGGTGTGAGCCACCACTGTCCAGCCAAGCCATATTAATTTTTAATGGACATTTTTTTTAAGACCAAAGGAAGGTTCTGGAACAACCTTCCAGAAAAGAAAGGAATTCATGGAGAAAGAGAGTCTGGAAGAAAGTCTGTCTTTGGTGCAATCTGTAAAACTCAAGATTTTCACATCTTTGGGCAGAAACAACATCTTCCATCAACGAAGTGTGTTCTCTCACACCTGTCATCTGGGCTAATGCAAACCCCCTCTGTCTAGCAAGGGGAAGGATAATTCAGCAAAATATGTGGGCTTAATATGGAGTGTTTTCGATAAGAAAAAAACTCAGTTCCCTACTTCCTGCTTTTTCTGCTCAACAAGCAGGCTAAGGATCTAGGGTGGGTACCTACAGCAGTAAGGAGAGTAATGGGCCCTTCCTGCTGATAAAAAGCACGTACCCACACATTGTACAAGGGGCTAGCTTGACCCTTTCATCCACAAGACCTGGACTCCCTGTTAAGATAAACCTTAGATGTGTGTCTCCTGAGAGGATGTGTTGAGAATAGACCATCCAGTTAAACAGTATGGGTCCTCCCTGGCTCACCCCTGAAGTGGCTTCCTCCTTATTCCAAATCAAACTGGAAAAAAAAAACCCACAAAAATATAACCTTTAAAAAACAATCGTTGTTTCTTGACCAAAGTGGAGATGCTTTGATCTGACACATGACGTCACTATGATATGTCATCAGAGGTCCAAAGCAACAGGACCACGGACAGAAACTAAAACCATGAGCCAAACCTGGAACTACAGAGGCTTGTAAGCCCACCCAGAACTCAACTGAATCTCCTGTCCACCTTGGTCATGCCCAAGTCACTGTTCTCTGGAACCTTCTCCAGCTCTCTAGTAGAGGCTGCTCTTGGAATGGGAGGAAGTTGGCAGCCGGGTTTGCCGTTTCCAGTAGTCATGGGCTCACCTGTGCACGCGGTGATTTTAAATGAAAGAAACCAGAGACAAACAAAGGGTCTTGTTAGAAAGGCTGTCTTTCAAAACCCAACATACCCCATAAGCCTTTGAAAGGTAGAGGCAGAGCTGGGGTCTCTGTGGTGTTCCTGGGTTTGAATGGCAACTCCCCTCGCCCCACCCAACCCCCAGCCGCCACTGCCTGCCCTCCCTCCCCACTCAGGGCTTCAGATACTCTCGTCCTACCCCATCCCAGAGTCTACTGAAACCACTGAGTACTACACCCACTTCCCTAGGTTGCGGGGGTGGGGGGAAGAGCCCTTGATCTACCCTTGGACGACTCCATGGCGTTTATGGCCCAGATGAAAGCACCAACTGGCAACGGAACTGCCGAATGCCAAGGATGCAAAGGGAAAGCAAGGGCGCCTACCACCGCCTGCAAGGCTCGGTCCAGGGTTGCCAGGACAACCTGCCACTTCCTGCCGGCTGGCGCGCTAGTCCTGATGTGCCTCTCTCCCAGAACCTGGTGCTCTGGCCTGGGTTGAAGATGGGGGTCTCAGGCGTGAAGAAGCTCAGGATTTTGTTTTAGCTTGTGGCTCTTGTCCAAGCAGCTGCCACTGCCACTCCTGTAACCTCCAGTGGCCGTGAACGGTGCCTCTCACAAAGCTTGCAGATGCAGGTTTAGAATTGGCTCTGATTAGGCAGAACTCACCCACCATTTAGGGAGCCTTTTTCTGGGCCAGGCTCCCTGTTGGGTGCTATCTTCCTTCAACAGCCAGCTGCGTTTTTCAAAATAGGAAACTGACTCTGAGCAAGGCTCATTCAAGGTCACACAGAAAACGGATTCACTCCCAAGTTTCACCCTTACGAGCTTATTACTCTTTCCATGGTATAGACTGAAATGTATTCCAACCCTTTCCCTAGTAAATCTTGCATGGAAAATTGTTGGGTTTTGTATTTTTTTTTCTCCAACTCAAGCTTAGTCTCTAAATTTATATCGATACTTAGTTTCTCCTATGGCTAAGTGGGAAAAAATACGAATGTTTTAATTAATATAAATACTGATATTTGTGTGTGTGTTGTATGCATGTGCATGCACATGTGTGTGTGTGTGTGAGGCACACTAGCCTAGGTACATGCATGCAGGGGCCAGAGGTCAATGTCGTGTGTCATCCTCCATTGCTCTCCACCTTAGTTTTTCTCTTTTTTTATACTTATTTATTTATTATGCATACAATATTCTGTCTGTGTGCATGTCTGCAGGCCAGAAGAGGGCACCAGACCCCATTACAAATGGTTGTGAGCCACCATGTGGTTGCTGGGAATTGAACTCAGGACCTTTGGAAGAGCAAGCAATGCTCTTAACCTCTGAGCCATCTCTCCAGCCCCTTTTTTTAAAATTTATTTATTTATTATATATAGTCTTCTGCCTACATGTGTGCCTAGAGGTCAGAAGAGGGCACCACATCTTGTTATAGACTGTTGTGAGCCATCATGTGGTTGCAGGGAATTGAACTCAGGACCTCTGGAAGAGCAGCCAGTGCTCTTAACCTCTGAGCCATCTCTCCAGCCCTCCACCTTATTTTTTGAAACAGGGCTTTTCATTGAGCTGGAGCTCACTCACTGTTACAGCTGGGCTGGCCGGGAGTCCCAGGTCTCTACCTATTTTTGCTCCACCTACTTATAAAGCCAGCATATGGCCCTTAGTGGTCACTGTGGATCTGCACTCAGGCCCTCACGCCTGAGCAGCAAGTACCTCACCCACTGAACCATCTCCACAGAGTGGTTCCATTTTTAATAATTGTAAATAATTATTGATTGTAAAAGAAATGAGACTGGAAATCTTGATGCTGAGCCAGCTGAAATTTGCATAGATGGGGGAGGTGCTCTCCAGACCATGCCCCTAATTGAGGAGCTATCCAGTAGTTCCTAGGGCCTGGGGTAATGAAAAAGACTGAAGGGCCACCTGTGTGGTCAATATGGTTGAACAGAGTCAGTTTCACAGGAGTGAGTTTTAATAAATATTAGCATTTAATAAAATGTTAGAACTCCTAGCAGGGTCCCCAACAAGGTCAAGGGCGTGAGACAGATTAGAAGCTCTCCCTGGGGCAGAAGCAAAGCATGGTTAGAGTCCAGTTAATCACAGCGGAAGGACTTTTCACGTTAATGGTAAGTCTCTATTGTAAGCATCCCTTTTGGGGGCCAGGGTAGCTTGATTCTTGTGGGGTTTTTTTTGTTTGGTTGGTTGGTTTTGTTTTGTTTTTTTGTTTGTTTGTTTGTTTGTTTTTGATTTTTCGAGACAGGATTTCTCCATAGCTTTTTTTAAAAAATATTTATTTATTTATTATGTATACAGCATTCCTTCCATGTATGTCTGCAGGCCAGAAGAGGACACCAGACCCCATTACAGATGGTTGTGAGCCACCATATGGTTGCTGGGAATTGAACTCAGGACCTTTGGAAGAACAGTCAGTGCTCTTAACCTCTGAGCCATCTCTCCAGCCCTCTCCGTAGCTTTTTGGTTCCTGTCCTGGAACTAGCTCTTGTAGACCAGGTTGATTCTTGTTTTAATGTGACAGGGTCTCACTATGTAGCCCCAGTTACCCTGGGACTCACAATGTAGACCAGACTGGCCTCAAACTCAGGCTTGCTTGCCCCATCTCTGTGTCCCGAGTGCTGAGCTGAAATCGTTTGTCTCCCCACTGACAGGTGTTGGATCTCTCCCAGGAGCCCAGACTGCTTGACAGGATTGCTATCCATCCACAGGCAGGCAGGCTGCCCTTCTGCTGGCAGCAGCCGCTACACAGCTACCCAGCAGCCACCGCAGTTGCTGCTGAAGCTCTCTGGCTCTTGGAGGTGCAGCCCCACCCATGATGGCTTCAAACAGCTTGCACAGAGCTCACTGTCAGCAAAAGCTCTGGGAAAAGCTAAATGATCTTGCCTCTCCCACCCAGACCAGAAGAGAAACACTTCGCCAGCAGCCCAGCAGAACACCTGTAGCCGGTGCAAGCATAGCCCTTGATGTGCGTGAGAGTTGGCTGTGATTGGTGCAAACATCCTCTTTCTGGCTGTGTAAGCTCGGTGAACAGCTCCCTTTGGGAACAGATAGGAACTCTTAGGGCTGCAAATGGTAAGCCCAATACAAAGGCTTCTCTCGGGTGATCTTTTCCTATGTGTGTGCATGTGTGTGTGTGTGCACTTGTGTGTGTTTGGGCACGCACACAAGCTCACACATGTATACATACATGTGGAGACGGTGGTCGATCACAAGTGCTTTCTTCAGTCACTCTCAACCTTATTTTCTCTTGTTTTTGCTTTTTCCAGACTGGGTTTCTCTGTAGCTTTGGAGCCTGTCCTAGAACTCACTCTGTAGACCAGGATGGCCTTGAACTCATGAGATCCGCCTGCCTCTGCCTCCTGAGTGTGTGCCACCACTGCCCATCTTTCCACTTTATTTTTTTGATAGAGGGTCTCCCACTGAATAGTTTACCTATTCAGCTAGATTAACTGGCCAGCAAACCCCAAGGATCCATTCATCTCTGCCTCCCTAGTGCTGGGATTACAGGCACCTTTCTCTGAGCTTTTTGAGGTGGGTTCTGAGGATCAGACTCAGGCTTGTGAGCTCCTCGCACACGGAGCCATCTCTCTAGGCCTTCTCGCCTCCTCCCTTAGCAGAATGAACTCATCTGGTGACTGAGAGAAGGAAGACTAGGATGGCGACGCAGGCAACAGTGGAGACAGCAGCAATAAATCAAGAAGGAAGGCTGGGGAGTTCCAGAGAGCTTCCAAGCCTTAAGAGTCACGTTTCTTGAGAGCTGGGGAGAGCTAAGAGTCCAACTTCCTAACACAATGCGCATGACACGAGTTGCAGCGTGAGTAAGGGTCCCAGAACCTGAGACCTGTACAAGGACCGCAACCCTAGGAGGTGCCATCTGCCGCTGCTCCCTGCCGTCTGCTACCCTCCTACCAGAAGCGGAGGGTTCCGAAAACTGCCGAGTGCTGACCCACTGATACTAAACTTAAGCCTCCAGCCTGAGAGCTGGGAGTCTCTGGCTTCTAAAGGACTCTAAACCTCTGGGCCTTGGGCACTCCACTCCGTCTGCCACGCCTAGAAGATACTGTCCCTAACATTCTGTGATTCCTACAGGGCTCCTGCCATCTGATAGGGGACAGAGAGAGGAACTGACTTAAGCCTGCGTCCTTGCCCTTCACTCTGTGGGGCCTAGCTTCCTCAGTCCAGTGACCTGAAGTTTGGTTCCAGGCAGGAAAGCAGGAGCTGCGGGCCACGTGTACAGCTGCAGACCCTGGACGGGGACAGCCGCTGCTGATCTTTTGTTTCGCGCACCTCCTGCAACCCCACAGTTGAGAGTAGCCAGGGCAGCATTAAGAATTAGGTGTCTGGGGATAAGAGAAAGCCGGTAGCCGGGGAGAAAGATATCAGATAAACCCTTTCTCTTCTCTCACGGGTCTTGGCAAACAGGAAGTGATGCTGTGAAAGGAAGCCTGAGTAGAGCGTTATCTGACGGCTGAGGAGTCTCATACATTGGTAAGAAACCCCTGTGTTTGCTCAGGCCCAAGAGCTGCAGGCTAAATTGGGGGTTCGAGGCACAGCTGCACTCCCCAAACCCGTACATTGAGGAAGCCTTTCTTCCTCAATGTCAGAAAAAGGTCACCCCTGGCAAATCATCTCTGTGCCCGTTTGTACCATCAGTGTCCATCAGAGGGCAGTGTAAACCCAGGCATGGGGAAGAAGCAGCCAGCTCGACTATCACAGCCTGAAGGCTGAGCTCTCGCGGAAGGGGGAGGGGACGCTGGCTGGGAGGGGTTTCTCAGTAGACGGGAGCTGAGAAATCAGAGATGAACGACCGCTGACACAGTCTGCTGAACCTTCAGGGGCAGGCTGTTACAGAAAGGGGGTGAGAGAGTATGGCTGCCCCCAGATCCAGCCTCCAGACATTATCTCCAGATTTACTGTCAACTCAGGTCAGGACACATAATCCCATACCTTATGCGTTCCAAGAACAGTGCTCAGAGCAGAGACCCAAAGGTGAGTAAAACACAGTCTTGGGAGCTGGTGTGATGGTTCAGGCAGTAAGGTGCGTACTCCCTACGCATAAGGACCCTAGTTCAATTCCCAGGACCCATGTAAAAGAGCCAGACCTTTATCTTCTCACTTCAGAGTCAGACAGGGATGGGGACACAGTGGGGTGGCCAGTCTAGTTAGTACCTGAACATTAGAACTCATCTTCCTTGCTCGTTTTTGCAGTGAGCCTGGGTCGTTGCTTCAGTCCCACACAGTCCCAGGCCTTCATGTGTGTGCTCTCTGCAATGAGGGGTCCACTCGTCATCTGGGTACCAACCAGGCCATCATCACTCCCTTTAGTGACTGACAGCTGCCCAGGAGAGAGCTGAGATGGTGAGAGTTCCCAGAAGTGCCAAGAAAGGGAGGGAGGGAGGGAAGGAGGGAGAGAGAGAGAGAGAGAGAGAGAGAAAGAGAGAGAGAGGAAGTACCTTTTCTCTAGGATTTCAGGGTAATGTAAATCAAAACCCAAGTTGATAAAGCGTATTTATTTTTACTAAAGCATATTAAAATGTGTTCAAAGTGTAAAGCAGATCAGGATATCCACTCAGACAAGTGCAGTGTCTGTGCTCTTTAGGATAGGTCGGGAGAGGGGTGAAGTGGATGGGGTTGCTATGAAGGATTTTTTTTTTCGAGACAAGGTTTCTCTGTAGTTTTGGAGCCTGTCCTGGAACTAGCTCTTGTAGACCAGGCTGATCTCGAACTCACAAAGATCCACCTGTCTCTGCCTCCTGAGTGCTGGGACTAAAAGCATGAGCCACCACCACCTGGCTGCTATGGAGTTCCTTGAATACTAGGATTTACCCAATAGGGAATAGAAAGTCCCTTTTGTGCCATCAGAGGAACGACCAACAAACAAGGAAACCTGTGCACATCATAGTCCTCCCTCTGCCCCTTTGAAGCCACTTCCCACAGCCTGGAAGACTGACTGACCTATATGGCCTGTACATCTCCAACCCCAGCTCCCACAGAGGCAAGGAGAGAAGAGGAGGGAAGAAAATTTGGGGTACTTCTTCTCCCAGCAGAGAGGGAAAGAAAGAAAGAAAGAAAGAAAGAAAGAAAGAAAGAAAGAAACTAGATATATAGATAGATAAATAATAAATAGATAGATAATAGATAGATGATAGATAGACAGACAGATAGATAGATGATAGATAAATAATAGATAGATGATAGATAGATAGATAGATAGATAGATAATGAATAGATAGATGATAGATAGTAGATAGATGATAGATGATAGATAGATGATAGATAGATAGATAGATAGATAGATAGATAGATAGATAGATAGATGAAAGATAGGTAGATAGGTAGATAAGTGATAGAAAGAGATTTATTGACCAAACTGGGCAGTGATGATGTATACCTTTAATCCCAGCACTCGGGAGGCAGAGGCTCTATGAGCTCAATGCCAGCCTGGTCTACAGAGTGAATTTCAGGACAGCCAAGGCTACACAGAGGAAACCCTGTCTCAAAAAAATGAAAAAGGAAAAAGGAAAAAAATCAACTCCATATGGGGGTTCTTTGATGCCCATCATCCTTTTATGAAGTAAATTGATGCTGCCAGGAGCAGATGTGTCTCACCGTCATGAAAAGCCCTATTTTAATAAAACATCTTAAGTGTCATTTTATAAGTCTCTGAAGTGTTTATTAAAGATGATTAGCTATTAACCTGTATTTATTTATTATCCCAAATAGTTTTCAAGGATTAAAACTTTACAATACATTTTTAAATGAGTTTTATAAGTACAATCTCTTAAACAAGAATAGAAACATACATACAGTATAACAAAATAACCTTAAATTTGTATCAATACTCAAAAATCCATACCAACGTAAAATATTCGAGACTAGTGGTTATCCAAAAGTAGACTCAACAATCCACCCTTTTATCTCATCATTTCTATATTATAGCTCCTTTCTCTGCAGAAAGAGAACCTTGAGTCTAATCTCCTTTGTTTAGCCTTCTCCCTGACTATGACCAGTAACCATTTGTAACCAACCCCCTAAATGATTACAAATGTCCATAACCCACAGAATGTCCAAAACCACCCATCCCATCTCTTGGGATGGGGGCATTGTGTTCTCTAGACTACTTCCTGTTGTCTGGGGGGTGCTGGAATCTTTGGGGGATCCTTAGAAAATTAGGACAATGGTCAAGCCCTGGCTAGACTATCTGTGAGGCTGGACCATTTCAGCCAGCAGCCGTGGAACTGTTCTGAATGCAGAACTCTAAAGAAACTGCAACAGAGGCACTCTGAGAGGCTGGATCACCTGGGCCACCCGTTTTCATTGATGCCTGGTCCCCTTGCTCTGAAAACGCATGAACTTTCAAAGGTAACATACATGTCTGCATTAGCACAAGCATGGACTGTGCATTGTACTCAATCCAGTCCAAGATGATTTGTTCTGTGTTTGAGCAAGGAAAACATATGTTGTAGCTTTTCTAGGTTTATTGCTTTATATCTGCAACCAGGACTTTCAGGGGGTCTCCCCCGATTAAATCTGATCTCTGTCAACCTTCAATGAATCCACAGCCTTTAGTTTCCTGTGGAAACAAAAGCATAACCTCTTCCCCAAAGTAATATTTTTTACTTCAATTTTGAAGTTAAGACATGTTAAAAATATGTGGGTTGGTTTAATTTCGTAGTTTTCATAATCCAGTGTGCCTCAGCAACTATTGTTCACTCAACAGCAATCAAAAAATTAAAGTGAGTACAACACCACACAGGATACAGACTCCCCGTGCGTTTCCCATCTCTATGCACCTTATCCTTTTTATACTGGTTTATTTTCTCTTTAAAGACTTTATGCTATTTTTTATAAACTATTTTCTCTATGTCTGACTATAACCACTTTCTTTCCTTTTTTTAAGCCTACACACATTTTTTGAAAAAAAAACTTAGAGGTTTTTTTTTTTTTTTTCCCCCATTTGGATCTGTCTTTACTACATATCTGTAACCTTTTCTGTCTGTATAAGTGAGACTTAAACCACCACGCAGCTTAGCTTAGCACGCGGCGCTGGCAGTTGGCTCTGGCCCACAGCAGTGGCCAGTAGCCACATCTTTGTGGCTGCCGAGAACCAGACCACCTGAGAGACTGCAGGACTAAAAACTACACCTGGCTCTTTGTCCAGAGTTTTTTGTTTGTTTGTTTTTCAAGACAGGGTTTCTCTGTAGCTTTGGAGCCTATCCTGGAACTAGTTCTTGTAGACCAGGCTGGCCTCGAATTCACAGAGATCCACCTGCCTCTGTCTCCCAAGGACTGGGATTAAAGGTGTGTGCCACCACCGCCCAGCCAGAATTTTCTTAGTTTTACTTTATTTTTTATTTTATTTATTTTTTTTGCTTTCTCAGTTCATATGTTTGGAAATTCAAGCCCCCATATTGGATGCCATTTGTAGTTAGACTTTTTCAATGGAACCATTAGTTCCCCAATAATGACACGGAGACTTCTTATTAATTATGAAAGCTCAGCTGATAGTTTAGGCTTGTTTCTAACTGGTTCTTATAACTTAAATCAACCCATTTCTATTCATTTATTTTTTGCCTCACAGCTCTATTGTTTCATCTTCATTTTGCCTATTCTACTTGCTCTCTGCCTCCCCCGGGATATCCCTTTCTTCTTCCCAGTGTCCTCTCTACCCCCAAAATCCTGCATAGCTATTGGCCATTGAGCTTTTTATTAAACTATTCCAAGTGACGTATCTTCACAGTGTACAAAAAGATTATGCCACAAAAGAGTAAGGGTTTTTTTAATGTAAAACAAAACAAAACAAAAAAACACATCCTGGCATCTCGCTCAGCAGCTGCATGTGGAGGTTGCACAAACAAACAGTTTAACAGAAGCTAAGATAAGTTAGACAGGGCATCTTGACCTCATGCTCCTAGAACGGAGCTGAGTGATTTTCCACTGGGCTTCCTATCAAGGAGATCAAATCCTAGTTAAACCTAGTATGGCCTCTGCAAGAAGATAAGATGTCGAGACCTTTGTCAAGATGAAGGGACCTTTGTCAAGATGGAGGGACCTTTGTCAAGATGGAGGGACCTTTGTCAAGATGGAGGGACCTTTGTCAAGATGGAGGGACCTTTGTCAAGATGAAGGGACCTTTGTCAAGATGAAGGGACCTTTGTCAAGATGGAGGGACCTTTCTCAGCCTGCCACACTGACGTCATGTCTTACCCTGCCATGGCAGATGAAATCCCTTCAGCCTGTCTCTAAAATAAATCCCTCCTCTTTAAAAGTCACTTCTTGCCAGATATTTGGTCACAGCAAAGAGAAAAGTCCCTAATCCAGCCCTTTTGCCTCTCTGCTGACCTTAATAGAGTTGACTTTACAAAGGAGGTGAGGAACATTCCTTCTTGGGACAGGTGGGCTTCTGCACACAGACTCTGAGAAAAAGTGCAAAGTGGTTTGGACAGGGACCTCAGTGTGGGATAGCCTCAACCTAAAGAAGAGTGCAAAGCTCAAGAGAGGGGGAGAAGCAACACACTAGTGCAAAGGCATCAGCCCAGCTAAAACTGCTCCAGCCCAGGCTGTGACTGAAGGTCGCAGACACCAGTGCAGTGGAGTGGTCACCCGGAAAGAGCGTAAGAGACTGTACCCACAGCCCACGCTGGTGGTCGGATGGAATGGCCTGTTGAGCTCTGCCGGCCAATCCCCGGGCCAACTCCACCTTCTGTTACACACGCGTAAGAGTAGACAGTTTCCCTGAGAATGAGACGCTGAGGGAACAAAATGGGGCTGCTTTGATGAGTCCAGACTATGCTGCAGCCCATCACATTCGACTTTTGTTTATGTCCAATGTCTAAGCAGAGAAAAACGCAGCATCTCCTCCTTTCTGTTATCTTTAAGGAGAAATCTGGACCGTCATAGGAATCAAATTTCCCCTCTTTGGAAACCTCTGATATTGGCAATGCTGGCCAAAGACACCAGACAGGTGCCGTGTTCACAAATGACGGTGTCCTGTCCCTACTGCTGAGCCCCTACTGCAGCATCAGCCACCACTTCCTGTTTGCTTCACACACCAACACGGACTTCACTTACCCTCTCACTTCTGGCTCCTGTCGTTTGTTCTGTGTATTAGTCAGCTCTGACCACAATGATGTTGCGTAACAAATACTCCCAAACTCAACTGCCTACAACAGCAAGCAAAAAAAAAATTCCCATTCCTGAGTCTGGAGATAGTTAAGATCAATGGGCTAATGGCGGCCTGGATGCAGGGTGCAGCTCAGATTTCAGGATTGCTCCCTGGATTTGTTCACTCTCCTGGAAACATCAGCCGCCCAAGAAAGGGTGTACTCGTATCAGAGGGCAAAGGCAGGAGGTGAGCGAAACAGAATGCCTAGTGATTCAACTTTCTGAAAATGTCACATTGTCACTTCCCTCTAGGCTGTTACTCAGAGTCACATGAGAAGAGACCAAGTTGGGGAGTTGAGAACATAAATCCCATCTGAGACAGGGCAGAAAAAAGAAAATTAAGGGGCTATGGGAAAGGGAAAGGAGTCTGGCTGAAGCCTCTCGCAGGCTGGGAATCAACTCCAACAACATTTGCTGTGACATAGAGACAGTGTGTCTTCATTTTTTTAATCAATTCATTCTATGTGCAAGTGCGTGTGTGTGCCTGCACTCATAAGAGTCCGAAGAGGGCACCAGATCCCCTGGCACTGGATGTACAGGCAATTGTGAGCCATTTCTCAACCCCCATCCCCAAACAAATGCTTGCAACAGAACTCCTGTCTTCTGGAAGAGCAATAAGCACTTAGAACCACTGAGCCATGGCTACAGAGGAGGCCCCTCTCTAAGCTGTGAATGTATTTTATTACCGTTGGTTAATAAAGAAGCTGCTTTGGCCTACAGCAGGGCAGAATAGAGCTACCTAGGAAATTCAAAGAGAGAGAGAGAGAGAGAGAGAGAGAGAGAGAGAGAGAGAGAGAAGGCCGAGTCAGAGGGATACTAGCAGCCAATGGAGGAGGAAGAGGCCAGAGTATTACTGGTAAGTCACGGGGCACATGGTGATACACAGATTCTTAGAAATGGGTTAATTTGTATGTAGAGCAAGCCAGTAAGAAGCCTAAGCCATTGGCCAAACAGCTTGTAATTAATATCAAGTCTCAGAGTGGTTATTCAGGAACTGGAGGGTGAGAGAAAAACCTCCAGTTACAATCACCTTTTCAGTCATAGGGACTTTTTGTTAGTTTATGTTTGTTTGTTTTATTTGTTGAGACACGGTTTCTCTGTATAGCCCTGGCTGTCCTGAAACTCGCTCTGTAGACCAGGTTGGCCTCGAACTCAGAGATACACCTGCCTCTGCCTCCCGAGTGCTGGGATTAAAGGAATTGCCACCATACCTGGTATGACAGTATTTTTTTTAAGAATGTATAAATAACCATAAATCAGAAGCAAAGCCTGAGTGTATACGGTCTCAAGTATGGCCTCCCTCCTTAGCAGAGTTCTCTGGGTATCCCACAAACAAGGCTGTCAGCTTCTGAGCAGAGTGAAGACATGCTCAGTTCCCGCATCTCTACCGAGCCTGTCGCCTTATCCATCACTCTGCCAGGAGCCATACTGTGTACACAGACTCCTTAATAACTCTTTGGAGATAATAACTGCAAACTCACCAGAGCTGTAGCTGTTGTTATTGTGAAGACAACGGCGCCCGACACTTCTTCAAGAAGCCCACCCCAGCCTCTCAAGGTGCCCCACTCTTTCTCCAAGCTCCTCTTTCTATTAAGCCCTGTTTTTAAAGGTCTTTCAATAAACACCAATCCTGATTCGTATTGGCTCACCTTGAAATTCTTTTTGGTAAAGGGTCCAGCTTTTCCTGAGTGAAGGACTCTACAGGACAAAGGAGCTCCTCAGGCTGCTGGGGGCAACCGTGTGGAGCAGTATCTGTCCCCATGACTACTGCACATCTACAAACAGGAGAAAAATGCAAAGGTCACGTGACCCGGGAGCAGCTGTTCAGCTCTCACAGTAACGAGTTAACAATGGTAATCCAGTGAGATTTCCCTTCTCAGCAGCGCACCCCAAGACAGTCTGGGTGAACAGGTTCTTGTCAGTGTGCAAAGAGAAAAGCCTCCCCCTCTTCTGCTTTCTCCGACTACCAGGAAGGAACTTAGGATCCACAGTCATGACTGCTGCATGGCTCCCTCTGCAGGACCTTGGGGTCATAAGTACTTCAGAGTCAGCATCGTCAAGACTACCGTGCCCTGAAACAGACAGGAACACATTCTCCCCACACACTTGGGTCTTCTCAGAGTTTATTCGGCTTCTTCCTCTTCCAGGAAAGCCTCAAACCAGATGTGCCCCATCATCCACAAGAAGAAGTGAACCAGGGAAAGTCGCAGCGATCCTGCAGCAAAACCGACTTCAGATGTAGGCTAGAGAGGGCAAAAGAGAAAGAGGTCGGCCTGTTCGACGTTTGTTTTTAAGATAAGAGTTATTTTATTTAGTGTGCATGTGTGTGTGAATGCATGCTTCTGTGTGTGTGTGTGTGTGTGTGTGTGTGTGTGTACAAGCACGCACACACAGGCACACTCACAACCATCTGTAACTCCAGCTCCCTGTGATCTGATCTGGCACCCTCTTCTGGCCTAATCACACATATGCATCACACCACACACACAGTATGGAGCTGGGAACTGAACTGTGGCCCTCTGCATGAGCAGCAAGCACTCTTAACCACTGAGCCATCTCTCCAGCCCCCGACACTTTTTTTTTTTAAATAAGCACATGTATGGGTAGAAGGCCTACCAATTTGGAAAGAAATCTTTTGGAGAAGGGTCAGCGAGATGGCTAAGCAGGTAAAGATGCCTGATAACTGGAGTTCGGTTACCAGAACCCACATGGTGGAAGGAAAGAAAGCACTCCAGACAGTTGTCAGCTGCCTTTGATATACATGCTGTGGCGGGGGGGCGGGGGGGGGAGAGACAGAGAGAGAGAGAGAGAGAGAGAGAGAGAGAGAGAGAGAGATCTTCCAGAGCAGGTGACAAAACAAAGACTCTGAAAGACTCCGAAACCATCCCTGCAGAGGCAGCAGCTCCAAACAGCTTTCATGCCTGAGATTCCGTGCTCACTGAATGGCTTCACCCCCACCCCACCCCACCCCATGCTGTCCTCTCACTTCTATAACCAGCAGAAAGTTGGCTATGAAGTTGGCAGTTCCTATTACACATGCTAGGGACCATGGTGGGCGTCTGAATACTAGCTGACTAGTGGCTTCTCCCAGTGGTGACAGGTAATGAGAGAAAAATCCGCAGGAACGACCCTGAAGGTGCCACGGCTGGCTGTGGACTGGCACCACACAGTGAACACTAATTGGCTTACAGCAAATATAAAGAAACCAGAGCTGTGTGGTGCCTAAGTGTTCAGGTTAACAGCCGGGCTGCTCCACATCACACGCCCATACCTGGAATGGCCATGCGGACAGAGACAGAAAGTGGACGAGTGGCTGTCAGGGACTGGGGCGTGTTCAGAGGGCACGGAGCCTCAGTGTGGAGATGGAAACGGGAGACAGTGGCACAATAATGTGAATGGACATTTTAAAGTGATCAAATGGGGGCTGAAAAGATGGATCAACAGTTAGGAACACTTGCTGTTCTTGTAGAGAACTGAGTTTGGTTCTCAGCACCCAGGTGAGGTAGCTCACCTGAAACTGTAGCCGATCTGATGCCCTCTGCTGGCTTCTTTGATCACCAGCATTCATGGGTGCATACACACAGACGCACAAATACACAGTTTCAATTTTAAGCCAGAGGTGTGGTAGTGCACACCTTTAATACCAGCACTCACTCAGGAGGCAGAGGCAGGTGGATCTCTGTGAGTTCAAGGCCAGCCTGGTACAAGCAAGTTCCAGGACAGTCAGGGCTACACAGAGAAGTCCTTTCTTGAAAAAACAAACAAAAAGCACAAAGCCCTAAGTTCAATACCAGTACATTCCATAAATCGGACAATCCCAGCACTCAGAGGTGGAGGCAGAATGATCTGGTTCAAGTACATAGAGAATTCAAGGTCAGCCTGGCCTACTTGAAACAGTCCTTCAAAATAACAAAGTCTTGGCCGGGCCATGGTGGCGCACGCCTTTAATCCCAGCACTCGGGAGGCAGAGGCAGGCGGATCTCTGTGAGTTCGAGACCAGCCTGGTCTACAAGAGCTAGTTCCAGGACAGGCTCCAAAACCACAGAGAAACCCTGTCTCGAAAAACCAAAAAAAAAAAAATAATAATAACAAAGTCTTAATAATAATAGTAGTAGTAGTAGTAGTAGTAGTAGTAGTAGTAGTAGTAGTAGTAATGTTGGAGGTGATGGCCAATGCTTGTAATCCCAGCACTCAAAAGGTAGGAGGATCAGTAAAGTTCAGGGCCAGCCTAGTCTAAATAGTCAGATTTTTAGGCTAACCTTGTCTCAAAAAAAAGGTTAAAATAGTACATAAATAATTTTAGTTTTAAAAGTTCGTGATCACTAGGAAATCCACCCAAGGGTCCACGTAGGCACCTTTCTGCAGCTACATTATACTTTGGTGGCAACTGGGGCGGGGGTGGCAGGGTGCCCATGCATGGGTCTGGAGAAGCCAGAGGAAGATGGAAGCCTTCCTCTCTCAATTCCTGCCTTATGCCTTTGAGACACGCTCTCACTGACATGGACAACACTGTGTGTGTGTGTGTGTGTGTGTGTGTGTGTGTGTGTGTCTGTGTGTGTGTGTGTGTGTGTGTGTGTGTGTGTTAGTGAGTTCACTCTCTTTGGAGCAAGTGTGTGTGCATGCTCGAGCATGTGTAGGTGTGTGTGGGTGCGTGTTACACTGTGCTTGAGTGTGTTGAGTGTATAGATAGGCCTGTGTGTGCCTGTGGAAGCCTGAAGTTGCCGTTCCATGTCTTCTTCCACTTCCGTCCACTTTATCAAGGTACGGTCTCGGCTGCTCTGGTCAGTCTTGTTAGTCAGCTTTTCCCAGGAATCCCCGCCCTGCCAAATGCCCCAACTGCGGAGCCTCCCACTGCTGGGGTTGCAGGGAGGTCCACGCTCCCTGACTTTCATGTAGGTTCTGAAGATCTGAACTCTGGTCCTCGCCACAGCAAGTGGCTCATCCACCTGCCGACCTCCCCCAGCCCTGCCATTTTCTTCCTGCTAAGCTGGTAGCCAGCAAGCCCCAAGGATCCTCCCGTCTCTGTCCCCACTCCCTAGCCAGCAGTGAGTTAGAAGCACACACACCTGTGCCCTGCTTCTTATGTGGGTGCTGGAGCTCTACACTCTGGTCCTCATGCCTAGGCAATTAAGCATCTTCCCAGCCCTGCCAGCCGTGCTTACAGGGCAGAGAAAGAAATCTGGGGATGAGGAGGGGAACTGAGCTCTAAGAAGAAAGGGAAGCTGACTGTGTAGGGAACAGAGGCGGGAAAGGCAGGGCTTGGCATCCTCGGGGCCCTGGTGACCATGTTATGGATTGAATTTTCCTATGAACATCAGAAATTAAGTTTACTTGTTGTGGAGGAAAAATAAATTTAAAAATCCAAGTACTGGATATAATATACTAAATATTGATGACTCAGTATACTTACCAATATACTTATTATGTCAAAGAGGACCATGTCAGTTCCCTGGGGATAAGCTGCAGGATTTCTCATGCACAGAAGTTAGATTTTAATTTTTGCCATATACAAGGGTTTTCATCTTGCTATGTTATTTACTATGTTGTAGTATAAATTTTTAAATCTGCTCACAAAGTTTTGCATGAAAAATAATTCTGATAAATCTTTTCATTGAAAGTAAAATTAGGGCCTGCAAGATATCTCAGTGGGTAAAGAAAGGCACCTGCTGCCAAGACAAACGACCTGGGATATCCCCTGACAGCCATGATAGAAGGAAAGAATTGACCCCTTCAGGGTGTCCTCTAATCTCCACACACACACACACACACACACACACACACATATCACACACAAATAAATAAATGTTTAAAGCCTAAAAATAACTTAAGTCAATGAAGGCCAGGGGATATAACTTACCGTTAGAATGCTTACTTGGCAGCGGGCAGTGGTGGCACACGCCTTTAATCCTAGCACTCGGGATACAGAGGCAGGCGGATCTCTGTGAGTTCGAGGCCAGCCTGGTCTACAGAGGACAACTTGAAGGGGTCAATTCTTTCCTTCTATCATGGCGTCAGGGAACATCTCAGGTCATTAGTCTTGGCAGCAGGCTCCAGGACAGGATCTAAAACTACAGAGAAACTCTGTCTCGAAAAACACCCAAAAAACAACAAACAAAAAAACAAACAAAACAAAAAAAAGAATATTTACTTGGCAACATAAAGCTCAGGTTCCCTGTGAAAAATAAAAGAGAAAACCAAGTGGATACGTGCACACACGTGTGTCTGTATCTGTGTGTACACGCATATGTGCATGCATGTGTATTTACATTATTTTATACAAAGGAAAGCAATTTTTCTGAAAATAAAAACATAGACAGTTTTTAAGCTCATGACCACCTGCTGCTGGATTTGGCTTTGACTTAAAGCTCGACCCAAATCATCTCAACTCTCATCTCTGCAGACTAGAGAAGTAGGGTGAAATAGCCTGAGACTCCAGGAAAGCCAGCTCTGCGGGAAAGCGTTTGCCTGGCTCAGCTGCCGCTGTTCTCGCCTTTCCTCTGTTTCACCTCCTTCTTCCCAGCTGCCAGCATCCAGACTCTTCCTGAGTTCAGCGTCTGAAGGAAGGAAAATGTCAAGTGTCTTGCAGGCATCGATGTCTCCGCGAGACTGTTCCAAAGTAAATTCATTTCTGGCTTTTCTGTTTTTTTCCAGCTTCCCAAGTGCCATTTAATACCTTCAATTTATCATTCCCTGCGGCCCCTGCTTGTGGAAGGGCAGCATCATCATCCACAGGCCTGACAGCCAGGGTTTTTAACTTGGCATCTATCTGCCTGTCTCTGTGGGCATGGCTGCCTGTGAGCGCTGTCTCTGTCCCCCGAGCCCCGTCCCCCACCCCCACTCTTACAACTTCCTAGGGATGAGGGAGGAAACTGGATTTGAGGGTGCATACTGTAGTCCCAGACTTGACAGGAGGAAGCAGGAAGGATCAGAAAATCAGAGCCATTTTTGCCGACAGAAATTCAGTACCACTGGACACGGTGGTGCACACCTTTAATCCCAGCCCTTAGGTGACACAGAGGGGAGGGGAGCTCTGAGTTTGAAGCCAGCCTGGTCTATGTAGTTCCAGGCCACTTAAAAGAAAGGAAGGGATGGAGGGGAAAAGGAAGGGAGGGAGAGACAGAGGGAGGGGGAAAGAGGGGAGGGAGAGAAGAGAAGGAGAGAAGGAAGGCCTGGTCTCGAACATGAGACCTTGTCTTTATAAAAAGGATGGAGAAAGAAAGTAGAGATGAATGTCCTTCTGCTGCCCAGAGAGCCACTGGAGGTGACACCTACCAACCAAGAGGCACATGGACACCTTCAAGTCTGCAAGAATCTACCTCCAGGTGGGAGGACCTTGGAACAAAAGGGAAACTGAGGAACTCAAGATGGAAGTTTCTGTGGCTGCGAATATTTCTCTAGACAGCGGAACCCTCTGGCTTCCCTTCCATAGAACAAAAATAAGCCTTTATTTAAGAGAATTTCTGGGGCTGGAGAGATGGCTCAGTGGTTAAGAGCATTGCCTGCTCTTCCAAAGGTCCTGAGTTCAATTCCCAGCAACCACATGGTGGCTCACAACCATCTGTAATGAGGTCTGGTGCCCTCTTCTGGCTTGCAGGTATACACACAGACAGACTATGTATACATAATAAATAAATAAATATTTAAAAAAAAAAAAGAGAGAGAGAGAGAATTTTTGAATCACCTGGCAAAGAAGCTCCCCGAGGCCCAGCACAGAAGTCTGGATACCACCAGAATCTTCTTTTTCTTCAATACTGGGTCTCATGTAGCCCAGGCTAGCCTAACATAGCCTGTGTAACTATATAGCTGACAATAACTTTGCACTTCTGATCCTCCTGGCTATGACAGAGAAAGGGATGGAAAGATCTGTGTCTACCACCCAAGCGCAGGGATTACAGGTGTGCACCATCGTATCTGCTTCATGGGGTGCTGGGGATCCAGCCCAGGCTTCATTCATACTCTACAGCTGAGCCCACAAGGAGCATCTTGGTCCCCAGATCAGAGTCACACTGTGTGCCCCACATCACTGACCTCTGTTCGTCTCCACACGCATGTTCTTCGGGCTGCACCATGGTAAGGGTCTGGCTTGACCTGAGTGCGGTCACCTTGTGCCAGGGCCCTGACCCGGGCCTGTTTCTCCACCTGCTTCCCAGAGCTACAGGCAGACAAAACTGTGGATGGGTTCTATAAAGCTCAGAGGGTGGACACTGGTGCCCTCGGAGCCAATAAAGTGTCCAGCGTCATCTTTTTTTTTTTTTTTTGGTTTTTCGAGACAGGGTTTCTCTGTAGCTTTGGTGCCTGTCCCAGAACTAGCTCTTGTAGACCAGGCTGGCCTCAAACTCCCAGAGATCCGCCTGCCTTTGCCTCCCGAGTGCTGGGATTAAAGGCGTGTGCCACCACCGCCCAGCTCCGGTGTCATCTTTGATGTGAGCTTGAGATAAACCAGGTGCACTGCAGTCCTAAAGGAAAGTCATTTCTGTCCTGACTACAGTAGACGTCCCCTCTTTCTGACCCAAATGGCAGGGATCCAGCTGTCCTGCTGCTACCCTTGACCATGCCTCTGCCAACAGGTCCCCAATAAACTGTTCTCTATGACCCTAGATCTGTCTTTCTTCTGTCTCTTAGCATCTTTGGAGTCAGTTGTTCTCTACTGCATTTTCCTGGAACACCACACACACACACACACACGCGCACACACACGCACACACACACACACGCACATGCACACACACATGCACACACACACATGCACACACACGCACATGCACACACACGCACACACACACACACACACGCACAGCTCCCTTAGGGCATGGACTCCATCAGCCTTGCTGAGCATACAGTAGTCACTTTCCACATTTGCAGAACTGAATGAAACTTATGTATACTCTTAATCCTATCAACCAAACAGAACTCAGCCCTGCCTCTTCTGCTGTCATTGAGGAATTTTCCAAGGATGTGTCTGAATCACTGAGGTGCCCCTGCCGATCCTTAGAACTCCATGGGTGACTGCACTTGCTCTAACAAGCTTTAAATATTTTCTTGGCTTGCTTCCAAAACGGGGCAAACATATCCTAATCTGTCTTTTGCCACCTACGGTGCTTCCACCAGGCTGCAATTCTGTCTGTGCGGATGGAGACTTAGACGATTCAGACAAGAAAGGCTGTGCTTCTCGACCGTAGCAATGCACTATAAGACTTCTACGTGACTGTCCAGGGTCAGAGACACGGGTCTTTCCATTCTTTTTCTCTGACATGGCCAGATGTGGCCCTTCCCATTGAGCCAACCTGTAAGTCTGTGTCTCAGCCTACGAGGGACAGAAGGCAGACAGAGTTTGTATGACCTGGAACAGATTGCTTCTGATCCCATCAAGGGACAGCTCGGAGCTACCTGCCTGTGCCTGGCAGCAAGAAAATTCAACCGCCATGGTCTTTGGTAACGTCTTCACTGTGAAGAGTGGGCTTTCTAGTGACCCTCTGAGAATTAGGATCGAGGATACATGAACTTCTGGAATTGAGTGAATTACATAGACGCAGAGAGTTAACAGTGTGTATGTTAGCCAAGCTGTTGAGTTCAAATCCCCTCTCTACCACTTATGGCCTGCATGTTATTAAACACACCACTCAACCACTCTCATCTGTAAACGGTGGTTACTAACAGTTTAAGGTGAGACCTAAATGTTACCACATATAAGGCATGTCTCCAGAGATTGGGACTGCACAGTCCATGATGGAGAACTTACCTAGCATGGAGAGGAAGAAAACACATCACCTGACACACACCAGGTGCTCGGTAAAGAGCAGCTGTTGTTAGGAACACACGTCCTCTGCTGAGTCCCAGGTCCCAAGTGACGATGGCAGACAGCCTCCTGGAGCTGGACTTCCTAGGCTATGGCAGCCCTTGCCAGCGCTTGGCGGCCCTATTTCTCCATGCTCATGTTCTGCTCTGGGTTGTGGCCCATATGGCTGGAAGCCACTGGAAGCTGAAGGGCCAGGGAAATGGAGTGCCACCGTCAATTAAAATCAACTTGTATTTTGATATGCCCCATCTCGTTCACATCCTGAATGCATTTTTAATGACATCTCAAAGGGTAATGGGTAAGCTGATAGCAAATTAAACTGCACTTCGGTGAGATCTTCAATTCTGTGTTTACATTTCTGCTCTCCAGACGTCCTAACAGACAGACAGAGGCCCCATTCCAAGATGGGATAATGGAACCCTGTGTTCTGATTTATTAAATATTTTTTTTATGAGAGCGCTTTCTAAATCAAAACCATAGCAACTGCCTCCAGTCATGACAGCTTAAGGGACTAAGAAGGAAGCTGCAGGGACATCAGATCCTGGATAAATGAGCCCATCTGAGTGTCAAAAGCCACAGACATCTCATAATACCTTCTCAGTAGCATGTGTTCCAAAATGTAGCTCTTTCCATACCCCAAATCCCACCTTCAGGAAAGGGGTCCAGCCAGATACCTGTAAAGGGGGAGGGATCTGATGATTAACTTCCTTGGGAAATGAGCAAACGCTGCTTCTGATTCTTTGTTCTTTGCTTCATCTAATTTGGAACAAGAAAGCAATTACCTGGTTTACAAACCTGGAAGCTACAGAAGCAGGGCAGGAGAGACGGCTCAGCTTGTAAAACCCTTGCCATGCAATCACAAGACCCAGGCTTTGTAAAAGCCAGTGCCAGTGTAGCCAAACTGTCCAGATCCAGTGAGAGGCCCTGTCTGCAAAACATACGGTAGAAAACAGCTGAAAAAGACACAGATGCCAACCTCTGGCCCCCATAGTATGCATATGACACACATATGCACAGACACAGACACACACAAAAAAATAAATACCTATAAAAAAGCTTCCAGAGGAAGCTTCCAGAAACCCCACCCATCTGGCCTAGCCCCACCCCTTCCCGTTCAGGAAGCCTTTGCACACAGTGGCAGCACCCACCACACCAGCAGCGTGTTTCTCTTCACTTTTGCACGTCTGTTCTTAAGGCTACAACAGAATGACTTTCTCCAAGACTTCCCTCAGCGAGTATGCCCATTTCTCTTGAAGAAAGCAATATGCAGGCTTGCTTGTTCTGAGCAGAACACTCTAGACTATAAAAGAAACTGATAATAAAATAAAATAGAAATTTAAAAGCAGCCAACAGAGTATTGGAAAGCATCCCTACTGCCTGTGTTACTTTATTTTTATTTCACTATACTATGGTATGTTTGATTTTGAGATAGACTCTAACCATGTAGTCCAGACCGGCCTGGAACACATAGGTAGCCCAGGCTAGCCTCAAGTTAAGGCAACCCTCTGATCTCTATCTCTCCTATGTACTAACTAGGATTGTGGGTATGTATCAGCAAGCCCAGTTTAAATTATAGTTTTGAAATAGCATTTTGAGCTGGGCGGTAGTGACACACACCTTTAATCCCAGCACAAGGAGGCAGAAGCAGGTGGGAATGAATCTCTGAATTCAAGGCCAGCCTGTTCTGTAGAGCAAATTCCAGGACAACAAGGGACACACAGAGAAACCCTGCCTTGAAAAAAAAAAAAAAAGAGGGACTGGAGAGATGGCTCAGTGGTTAAGAGCACTGGCTGGTCTTCCAGAGGACCTGAGCCCAGTTACCAGCCCCCACATGGCAGCTCACAATTGTCTGTAATTCCTGTTCCAAGGGATCCAGTACACTCATACAGACATACATGCAGGCAAAATACCAATGTATGTAAAATAAAAATAAATTATAAAATAAAGAAAGAAAAAGCAAAAAGAGGGGCAGAGGGAGGAAGAGAGAAAGGAAGAAACAAAGAGCATTTGAGCCTGGGACTTTTAGAAGTGGCTGCTTCCAGGTTTAAGGCAAGAAATATATAAAATATCCAGGCATGGTGGCTCCTGTAATTCTAGTACATGGGATGTAGAGGTATGAAGATCAAGAGTTCAAGGACAGCCTCAGCTATATAGTCCATACATAAATACCAGCTGGAAGCCAGCCTGAGCAACAAGAGATCCATCTCATTTAAAAAAAATAGCAAAAAAGAAAAAAATGTATCAAATAAACCATAAGTATAACAGAATTTTTTTTAAAAAAATCTAATACTAATTAAAACCAACAGTAGTAATAATTCGACTAGATTACTAATCACTCATAAGGACCCAGGGTGCTGGGGAAATGGCCCAAGGATAAAACCCAAGTGTGAGCACTTAGACCCCGGACCCCACATTCAGCCAGATGCAGTTGGCGCATCTGTAATCCCAGCACTCTTACAGGGAATGGGAGACAGACACAGGAGCGTCCCCTGAAGTTTGTGGGCCAGCTAGCTTGGCATGAGCAGCAGTAAACAAAAGGCCTCTTTTCAAATAAGGCAGATGGTGAGGTCCAACACCCATTGCTGTTTTCTGAATTCCACACAAAGAGAGAAATGACACATTTGCCTGTTTCTATGTTGACTATGCTACTGGCTAGCCAACAGGTCAGGGGAAGAGTCTCCTCATAACAAGACTCCAACTAAACAACGACAGTGAGGAGAAAGAACTAGAATTGGTCATGTTGCAACTTCTAGTGAATTAATTGAAACAGGCGGGATACTATGGATGTCGATGAGGGGACACAGAGACAGACATCCACGTCAGCATGCCCTGTTTGGGATAAGAGCATCTACAGGGGGCTGGGGAAATGATTCGCCCAGTAAAATGCACACTGAGCAAGTATGAGGAGCAGAGTTTGAAACTCCAGTAACCACATAAATACCAGGCAGGGGTGGTAGCCCACCTGGAATCCCAGGACTCAGTGGGTAGCGTTACCCAGAGCAAGCTGGTTAGCTAGACTAGTCATTTCAGTGAGCCCTGATTCAAGTGGAAAACCCTGCCTCAAAGAATAGGGTGGAGAGCAATAGAGAGAGATTCCCAGCCAGGCAGTGGAGGCACATGCCTTTAATCCCAGCACTCGAGAGGCAGAGGCAGGCGGATCTCTGTGAGTTCGAAGTCAGTCTAGTCTATAGAGCTAGTTCCAGGGCAGCCAAGACTGTTTCCCAAAGAAACCTTTTCTCAAAAAAAACAAAAAAAAAAACAAAAAAAAAAAACAAAAAAAAACAAAAACAAAAAGAGAAAAAGAAAAAGGAAAAAAAAAAAGATTCCCAAGATCAGCCTCAAGCCTCCACAGACAGGTATACACAATGTTAATGCACACACAAGCACAACACACATTTAAAAGGAAAACAAAAAAGCATCTTGAGTCTTCCCAAAGGGACCCAAACCTGTACCTAAGAGGTGTCCACAGCCAGATGCTAATTTGCATGAAACAGAGAAGACAGAGGAACATCAACTGAATGTTGAATACAGTCAACAAACACCTAGACTGAGGAACAGCACAGGTCAGATGTGCCTGGCTCTGCGTGGGGGTTACTAGGAGGAAGATGATGAAGCAGAAGCCCCTCTACGGAAGGACATAACTCATACTGAATCATCAGGCCGGCTGTGGTGCTCCAGGTCAACAATCCCAGGAATGCTAGAGGGGCTGAACAGCAAGGACCGCTACAGAGTAAGAGTTTGAGATCTAGAGACCAGCAGTTGTGGCACGCCTTTAATCCCAGCACTCAGGAGGCAGAGGCAGGCAGATTTCTGAGTTCAAGGACAGCCTGGTCTACAAAGTGCATTCCAGGACAGCAAGGGCTGCACAGAGAAACACTGTCTTGGAAAACAAAAACAATAAAACAAACACAAAAGGAGTTTGAGATCTGGACTGGAGAGGCAACTTGGTGGTTAAGAACACTCGCTGGTCTAGTAGAGAACCCAGGTTTGGTTTTTCCCCAGCCCCTAGATGGTGGCTCAGAACCAGTTCCAGGAGGTCCAACAAGCTCTCCTGGCCTCCCCAGGCATCAGGCATGTGCACACATACATGCAGATAAAATATTCATATACATAAAATTAGAATGAGAAGAGTTTGAGACCATCTTGGGCATAACTAGGACCCTGTTTAAAAATAAGAGGGGAATGACGGGATACTATAAGAAGTAAAAAAAAAAAACATTTGACTGATAAAGGATAAGCAAACCAGGGATGGAGGTTGTAGCTTCTTTGGTAAAGTGCTTGCCTAGCATGCGCAAGACCCTGGTTCCATCCCTAACATAAACCAGGCACGGTGGCTTGTGCCTATAATCCCAGCACTCAGGAGACAAGGCAAGATTAGTAGTTCAAAGTCATACACAGCTACATAGCAAGTTGGGAGCATTACCAGTCTGCACTACCTGAGACCTTGTCTCAAAAAAAGTGCAAATCGAATGTGAATATGAAGGTCCATTATATACATGTATCAAAATGTCATAATGAAGCACATTATTTTGTACAATTAACATATGCTAATAAAGGACCAAGTATTGTTACTACAAAGTAATAACAACTAGGAGTGTCAGGGTGTTGGATGCCTTTGGGAGGAGGAAAGTGGCTTGGGGTTGAGGAAAAGACAGAAAGCTGGTGTAGGAGATTCTTCTGTATTTGTGTTGCTTTCATTGGTTGAATAAAGAAACTGCCTTGGCCTTTTGATAGGGCAGCCCAGCCCTTAGGTGGGCAGAGTAGACAGAACAGAATGCTGGGAAGGACAGCCAACGCCATGAATCTCCTGCCTGAGACGGACATAGGTTAGAATCTTCCCGGTAAGCCACAATCACGTGGTGATACACAGATTTAATAGAAATGGGTTAATCAAGATGTGAGAGTTAGCCAATAAGAGGCTAGAGCTAATAGGCCAGGCAGTAATTAAATTAATACAATTTCTGTGTGATTATTTCAGGTGTAAGCTAGCCGGGCGGGGTGGAACAGGGGCCATGCTCCATACAACAGAAAGCCCCTAGGGTAACTGCCAAGTTCTATTCCACATCCAAGATGTAGAGAGAAATGCTGATTTCTTTTATGTGAGGGATTTTTGTTTGCAAGCTGGAGAATCAAACCCAAGGCCTCATAGATACTAGGCCCATGCTCTCCCTGTGTGCTACCCCAGCCCACGATACTGGATTTATTTTTTTTAAAATATTTATTTATTATGTATACAATATTCTGTGTGTATGCCTGCTGGCCAGAAGAGGGGACCAGACCTCATTACAGATGGTTGTGAGCCACCATGTGGTTGCTGGGAATTGAATTCAGGACCTTTGGAAGAGCAGGCAATGCTCTTAACCTCTGAGCCATCTCTCCAGCCCTGGATTTATTTTTTAATGCATGCAGGTGCTTTGTCTTCATGTGTGCCTGCAGACCAGAAGAGGGCATCAGATTGTGAGTTGCCATGTGGGTGCTGGGAGGTAAACTCAGGACCTCTGGAAGAGCAGCCAGTGCTCTTAACCACTGAGCCATCTCTCCAACCTATGTGATATATCCCAGCCCACAATATTGACTTTCTAAATATTAAGATATATGTTTGTTTTGTCTGAGTTTCCACATGATGTCTAAATTATTTTTGTTTGTTTTATTTTGGCTTGTTTTGGAGACAGGCTCTTACTATGTATTCCTAGCTGACCTAGAACTCACTGTGTAGACCAAGCTGGCCTAGAACTTACAGAGGTCCTCCGAGTACTGGATTAAAGGCGTGCGCCACCACCTCCTGCCGTGCCAGACTGAGAAACTTTGCAAAGGTCCATGTTTCGCAGGCTAGGTGACAGAACTGATGACATTATACAGGCAATTATATAACCATTTCAGCTTTTTAACACTAAGGATGTCTGTAGCATTAGATGCTTGACCTTTGGGCGGTCCACCACTCCATGAGCTCCCAATCCCTGGTGGTCCCTCCTGGTCAGCTGCACACAGTGTCTCATGCCTTGCCTTTCCTCTGCAGGGCTGCCAGCTACATCTTTCTGTCTCTAAGCAACGGGATAAGAAGAGCTATCAGGCAGGCACAACCATAGGACTAGCTCTGGGCTCCACCCAGCTGCTCAGAAAAAGCATGGAACATGACTCCTAAGAGAAGAGGTAACCTAGGCTCACCCAAATATCAGGCCCCAAATAGACCTGTGTCTAGACTCCAGCCCCCTACTTTACCCTTGTCAGTTAAGGTGGAATCTAGAAGACCAGCAACGGCATCCCCTGAAAACCTGCTAGAAATTACAAGACCCTGGTCTGGTGAAACGGCCTGGGGGGTAAGGGTGCTTGCTGTCAACCCTGACAATCTGATCCCCGGACCCCACATAGTGGGGGAGAGAACCGACTCTTGCAAGTTATCCTTTGACTGCTAGACACACTGCAGCATGCGTATGCCCACGTTAATATGATAGATGATGCTGGGCATGGTGGCACACACCTTTAATCCCAGTACTTGGAAGGCAGAGAAAGGTGGATCTCCGTGAGTTCGAGGCCAGTCTAGTCTACAGAGTGAGTTCCAAAGCAGTCAGGGCTCTCTTACAGAGAGAAACCCTGTCTCAAAAAAATAACAAAAGAAAAGAAAACCAGGATAGATGACAGATAGATGATCGATAAGATAGATAGATGATAGACATCTATCAAAGAAAAAAGAAAGGCAAGATCCTGCTAGAACCAAGCAACAATGACTTCTCTTCCCTCTGAGACTCATCCCAGACCCAACCAGTCAGTGTCTGCACTTTTGTAGGAGTCAGTGTGTGTAGGTGATGTCTGTGTGTGTGCCTCTGTACATGTATGTGCCCCTGACTGGAAGCCACAGGTCAACCTTGGGTATTATTTCTCAGGAGATACTTTTTTTTGAGACTCCAGGACCTAGAGATCACCCAAATAGGCTAGTCTAACTGGCTGGCTCACCCAGGGAGCTTCCTGCCCACCTTCCCAGAACGGGGATTACAGGCACTTGCCACCATGCCCTGAACTTTATGAGGGTCTGGGGACCAAACCCAGGTCCTCACGTGCCAAGGACTTTACCGACAGAGATAAAGCTTCAGCCTCCAGCATCTTCACCTTAGCCATAGGCTAGGAGACTCATTTCACACCCAAGATGAGACAACTCCATGATAAATACATCACGAGAGGCCTCTTGGAGACTGAGCTTTCAACGCTCAGGCCTTTCTAAGAGGAAGTTCTCAGAGCTGGTTCACGGTGCTCTAAGGGTGAAAAGTCCCTCTTCTGGCTCTGTCCATCAGTGCAGGACAGACCTTGTATTCCTGCTCTCAGAGCAAAGGGGAAATCAGAAAGGACACATTCCATCACCAGGCCAAGGGTGTCACTTCTTTTAAACAAGTGAAACAGAAAGGACAGGTATCAAAGATGGACGGACAGACGGATGTTTTGAATCTTCCAAGATAAGTAGGTCAGGCGGCAGCGCAAGAGAAGTCCCTTGAGAAGAAAAAGCCCCACGTTTTTTTTAACCAACCATGAAGGCAGTACCCAGTGTGGTGTTCATGAAGCTCCGGCTGGGGAATGACCAGAACAGTCTACATTTTCATTTTGAACCACAAAGTGAAGTTCCTCTAAATAATACTAAGACAGTGGAGTGGTTCTCCCGAGAGACATCCCCAGGTCGGGAACTTCCCAGCCTAACAAGCAATCTCTACCTCCAGCTATCTTGGGAAGGTACAGATCTTTGGTTTAACTTCCTCTTCAGGTGACAGTGGCAAATCAAAACAACTGCATTCCCAGCCCTAGACAACCTCTTTGCTTCACCAGGAAATACCACATAGAACTCCACATTCAAATAAAAGAGAATGATCACCTTTTAACAGCGAGGGTAAAATAGTAAGAGGGGAGACCCTACTTCAAATAGAAACAATAAAAAATGCGTTTCTCAGATCCATGATCCATGCCTCCCATTAATGAATCCTCACAACATTAAATGAAAGAGGGCTGGGAGAATAGCTCAGCAGTTAGGAGTGTGTGTTAAACCTGAGAATTGTGGGGACAAAGACCAGTTCCAGAATTATATAATGAAAGCAGGCTTTATTAAATGCTGACCAGGAAGGGGGACACTGACTGCGTCCATACCTGAGATCCCCAGAGAAATGGTGCTGAATTAGGGCAGTCAAGAGCCTATAAAAGCCAAAACCCACAAGGCTATGGCACTTTCTTTCTTTTTATTTTATTTATTTATTTATTTATTAAAGATTTCTGTCTCCTTCCCACCACTGCCTCCCATTTCCCTCCCCCTCCCTCCATCAAGTCCCCCTCCCTCATCAGCCCAAAGAGCAATCAGGGTTCCCTGCCCTGTGGGAAGGCCAAGGACCACCCACCTCCATCCAGGTCTAGTAAGGTGAGCATCCAAACTGCCTAGGCTCCCAGAAAGCCAGTACGTGCAGTAGGATCAAAAACCCATGCCATTGTTCTTGAGTTCTCAGTAGTCCTCATTGTGGCTATGGTACTTTCTGCCTTCATCCAATGGGAGGTGGGGGCAAGCACACATCCTGACATACTTCTTGCCTATGCCCCTCCTACACGTACTTCCTACAGACCTGCCTCTGTATGTGCCTCCGTTTGTGCCTGTGTGTGATCAAACAGCCTGTGCAGCTGGGGCAACCAACCTTGTTCATTGTTTTTGGGTTTGTTGTTGTTGTTTTGGTTTTTTGAGACAGGGTTTCTCTGTAGCTTTGGGACCTGTCCTGGAACTAGCTCCTGTAGACCAGGTTGGCCTCGAATTTGCAGAGATCCTCCTGCCTCCATCTTCTGAGTGCTGGGATTAAAGGTGTGCGCCACCACTGCGGGGCTCCAACCTTGTGAAATCACGTGAATTGTTATTTTACAAGAATAACAGCCCTCAGTGTTCCCGGAAGTTATCAGTCCTTGAGTAAGTGGGACTTTAGTCTTTACAGTGGCCTCTTCCAGAAGACCAGAATTCAGTTCCCAGCATCTACATCAGGTGACTCATTACACTCTGCAATTCCTCCAGCTCCAAGGAAATTCAACACCTCTACAGGCACCTGCACTCACTTGCATACACACACACACACACACACACACACACACACACACTTGCATGAACGTACAAATAATTTTTAAAATAATAACTTTTTTTTAAAAAAGAAGCCATCCACAAAAGGCCACAAATAAATGAAGCTATTGACAGAAATGTCCACAGTAATCAAATCTATATAATGACAAAAACTGATTAATGGTTACCTGGGGCTCAGAAGGAACAAAGGACCAGAGGGCAATGGTCAAAGAATGCAAGGTTGGTTTCCAAGGCAGTGGCAGTGAAGATGATAAAAGTTTTGTTCACTCTGTGGGTGGATTGTATGTGTGTGTGAATTTTCTTGGGTGTGTGATGAGTGTGCACGTATGACCGTACATCCACAGTGTGGAGGTGTGAGGATAACCTAGGATGTTGCGCCTTGCCTGCTGCCTCTGAGGCAGGGTAACTTTACTGACCCCAGGAGCTTCTGGTCCCATCTCAATGTAGAACTCAACTGAAGAGATGTGCGCACCAGGTGCCTGGCTTTACGTGGATTCTGAGGATCTGAACCCAAGCCTTCACATTCGCATAGCAAGTACTTTGCCCACCAATCTGCCATTCTATTCCTAAATTCTATTTCAGTAAAATTATTTTTTGCCAGGCAGTGGTGGCGCACACCTTTAATCCCAGCACTCAGGAGGCAGAGGCAGCCAGATCTCTGAGTTCGAGGTCAGCCTGGTCTACAAAGAGAGTTCCAAAACAGCTAGGGCCACACAAAGAAACCCTGTCTTGGGGAGGAGGGGGATTATTTTTTTCTTTACTTGTTGAGACAGGATATTTCTCCCAGGTTGGCCTCACACTGTCTGTGTAACCAAGGATGACTTTGAACCTCCCATCCTCCTGCATCTACCTCTGGAGGGCTGGAATTACAGGTGTGTCTCACCGTGTCCAATTTATATAGTGCTGGTGGGGGAACCCAGGGCTTCATTAAATGCTAGGTAAGGCCCAATTATTAGGTTTCAAATCTGGGACAAATATCTAACTGAGGTGTCTATTTAACATATCAAAGTAGACCCTGCCCTCCAGGTTCTCCCAGCATCCTCAGTCCCTACCTGTATATCCCACCCAATATCTTAAACTTCTCCAGTCCAGGGTTTGGGCTGCGGACCCAACACCCCCCTCCCCGTTCCCCTTTCCTATATAATCCAGCCATTTTGTTTATCTGGTCCTTTTTGTCTATCCTTTACTCTCCGGGCCTCATGGTCTCCTGGTCTCCTGGTCTCCTGGTCTCCTCTCTCCCCTCCCTCTCTCCTCACACGGCCAGGCACAGGGTCCTGCTCTCTCTGGACTCTCCCAGATGTCCTTGCCTCTGACTATGCTTTCCCTCATGTCTATAATGAACTTTTTCCTCCACCATAGCTAGGTCTTCCTTTTTATTTCTTTTTTTCATTCACCAATAAAGCTATTTTTTTTTTAATGTGAGACAGGATCTGGTCTCTCTGTGTAGGTCATTGAATAGCCTGGAACTCTGTATGTAGACTAGGCTGGTCGTGAACTCACAGAGATCCACCTACCTATGCCTCTCCAGTGCTGGGATTAAAGGTACAAGCCATTATGCCAGCACAAAAAAAAAAAAGATAATTCTAAAATTTTACAGATTCCCTCCTACAGTGAGTGTGGGTAAATCAGAACCAGCCTGAGGAGCTACTCCTTCCGGAAAAACCAGTCTCCTGGAAGGAATCTCAGTCTTTTTCAAGGTCACCAATCTCAGAAATCCCCACCTATTCCAAAAACACTGGGGGAAACCAAAACAATACCTTTAACCTACACAAAAAAAAAAAAAGAAAGAAAGAAAGAAAGAAAGAAAAAGGGAGAAAAACGGAGGAGCACGGGGTAGATCTGACCTTCTCGCCAGAATTCACTACCACTACAGAAACTCAAGTCCAAAATAGACTAAGCTTTCCCAGCTAGGAAACTGTCCTTCAAAAGACGCAAATCACAGAAAGACTGATGGCCCAAAGAGCCCCCTGGGTGGCCAAGGCCGTCCTCTTGACCACAAAGACCTCAGTTCTGTTTCCTCCATTGGGTCTTAACTTTGGAAAATTCCTTTCTCTCTCCAGATCTGCTTAAAGGCCAAGGTCCCGAGAAGCCTTGAGCTGTCTAGCTTCCCCCACAAGGCCTGTGGGTGTCTCAGTTACTGCTGTCGCTATGGAAAGGAAGTCAAGGGCACTGGGCCCGGGGGACAGGTATCCTTCACCCTCGGCAAACACACAGAACCTCCGGGCCTTGGGAGGCCTCTGGAAAGCCATCCTGCAGCTTTTAGCCACCTGCTTTGTCCTGACCTGGCGACCTGAATTCTCTCATCCCCGAGCAAATTAAAAGACCAAATGTCATTAAGCAATTAACAATGCAGCAGATGCAGTTTGGCTTCTGTCTCCACCAGACTTCTGCTCCAAAGCGCCCGCCTCAGTCCCTAAGGACAAAGTAGCTCTCTCCAAAACCCGGGGCAGAGGAGGAAATGGCAAGTCTTAGAGCAGTGCTTGGCACTTAGGCAGAGTTCTGTACTTATTGACCAGTTGAATCTTGAATACCCGTGATCCCTTGGCACTCTCCGGCCTAGAACAGCACAAATCACACGGAACTGCATCCACACCTGTTCACTACAACTCAACAAAACCAATAACAAAACAACTGTTACTACCAGAGTATAGACTTTGGGAGCTGAGGCATTGTGGTAATCTTGTCTAACGTTCAAAATAAAGCCACATAATGATCCTTTTATGAATATCGGTTTAATACTGGATGTATTAAAGGACTACTATGTGCAAAACGGTATGTTGTACAGCACGCGGAGGGTGGGGTGGGGTAGATAGAGGGTGTCCTTGCAGAATCACTTCCACCAGAAATGGAGGCTTGCTCCTAAGTCTTCCATCCGCCAGGGGCCGCTGTAGGCAACACTAGGCTTCCTTTCACGCGTTACTCTTTGCCCCCGCGAAGCCGCTGCCCGGAGCTAAGATGGCGGCGTCGGTGGCTGCTGCAGCCGGGAGGCTGCGGCGAGCCATCGGGAGGTCGTGCCAATGGCAGCAGTTCTCCACCGAGGCCCGTCCACTCCACGGAGCGGCCGTGAGAGACGCCTTCCTGAGCTTCTTCCGGGATCGCCATGGCCACCGGCTGGTGCCCTCCGCTTCCGTGAGGCCGCGCGGCGACCACAGCCTGCTTTTCGTCAATGCCGGCATGAACCAGGTAGGGGCGGGGCCTCACCGATCGGGGGCGGAGCTCGGGGGTTTGCCTGAGAAAGGAGCTTCAGGATTGGGCGGAACTCAGAGCGCCTGTGGATGAGGCACTGGGTGAAATGATTAGGGGCCCAGGTAGGGCTTGGGAAATTAATTTGGAGACTTGTGGGGAGAAATTAAATTTATTATCCCTGGACAGCAGATGTGGAGCCGCGAGGGTCAGGCTCCGAGTGGAAGACTATTTAAATAAATATAACTCATCCGTTATGCAGGTGTTTATTGCACGCTTGCTATGTTCTTTGACTCTGGCTAACCACTTCTTATCTGTAAATTTTGCCACCTTTACTAGGCTGAGGTCTTTGGTTTGGTTTTATGTACCCCTTCTCTGCTTTACACACACCAGAGATGCCTGCCTGAGCTCCTGGGAGGCCCCGGGCAAAGACCACTTTGCCCCCTTGGGGTCACAAATAGCCTTGAGTTTGAACAACCATCTTCATCACTCCCTCTTAACCTTCTACTGAGGAGTCCCCTCCCCTACTTTTATGTGCTTCTAGTTCAAGCCCATCTTCCTGGGCACAGTGGATCCACGAAGTGAGATGGCAGGTTTCCGGCGTGTGGCTAACAGTCAGAAATGCGTGAGGGCCGGAGGACGCCACAATGACCTGGAGGATGTGGGCCGAGATCTCTCGCATCACACCTTCTTTGAGATGCTTGGCAACTGGGCTTTTGGGGGCGACTATTTCAAGGTGAGTTTCCAGGGAGCTGTGCTGTGCTTGTAGATCCCCCCCAGGACGCACATAAAAAGTGAAGACCAAAGCCGGGCGGTGGTGGCACACGCCTTTAATCCCAGCACTCGGGAGGCAGAGGCAGGCAGATCTCTGTGAGTTCGAGGCCAGCTTGGTCTACAAGAGCTAGTTCCAAGACAGGAACCAAAAAGCTACAGAGAAACCCTGTCTCAAAAATCAAAAAAAAAAAAAAGTCAAGGCCAGTAGTGTGCGCCTATAATTCTGGAGCCTCCAAATGGGAGGTGGAGACAAAAGGATCCTTGGGAGTCCACAGGAGGCAAGCTAGTCTGGCCTGCATTCTAAAGTAATGTGAAAGACCCTGTTTGAAGCAAAAAGTGGAAGGGACCTGAGTACAGTCACCCATAGCTGTCCTTGCAGTTTCACATGTACATACCCACACCTGACGCACGTGTACACACACAGAGACATACAACAGGAAGGAGTGTAGCTCACTTCCCTGGTTGAAGAAAGGGACTGTGGCTCCTGCCTGATGGCTGCGTGACAGTTACACGAACAGATGGCCAGACAGCAGTGCTGGGATGGTCACTGGATATAAAGTCCCCAGGTCAGGTGGGTGGACTTTGTAAGAGCGGAGACACTCTCTGGGCAGAAAGAACTCAAGGCTGAAATGGCCACGTCTCGGTCTGAAAATAGGGTGGGTAGTGAGAATGGTTTTGTCTTTGGTCCCTGAACTCAGATGGTCTCACGGAGACTCCACCCTGCTTTCCCCTGCAGGAAGAGGCATGTAGCATGGCCTGGGAACTGCTGACTCAGGTCTATGGGATCCCTGAGGACAGGTTATGGGTCTCCTACTTCGGTGGTGACTCCAAGACAGGGCTGGAGCCGGACCTGGAGACCAGAGACATCTGGCTCAGCTTGGGGTAAGTTAACACCTTCGTCTGTCCGCCCCAGGCAATGGGAAGACTGGAAAGCAGACTATCAGTACAAATTCCTGAGTTGAGCATGTGTGAGCATGCTGTGGTTCAGCCCTGGGACCCCTTCTTCCTGAGCTGGACTTGGCTAAGAGCTGTCATAGCAGAGGAGGTGCTGACTTGTAAGCATGCCCATCTCCCAGCACTTCAGCACTTCTCTGGCTTTCTCCCCAGAGTGCCTGCCAGTCGCGTGCTTTCCTTTGGACTCCAGGAGAACTTCTGGGAGATGGGAGACACTGGGCCCTGTGGGCCCTGTACTGAGATCCACTATGACCTGGCTGGGGGAGTGGGAGCCCCTCAGCTGGTGGAGCTTTGGAATCTGGTCTTCATGCAGCACAACAGGTAATGGTTAGAGAAGATACCGTTAGTTCCTAGCTGAGCTCACTTGCTCTTTTTAAAATAGAAACTGACCTAATTCTAGTCCTTGTCCATGACAGTTTCAACTGGTGGTTGCTGCTCTCTGGCCTCTTGTCATATAGTGGAGTTGGATTTAGTGATCACTGAGATTTTCTTCTAACGTGTTTTGACATGCCTCTCTAAGACAACGAATCTGGCTTAGTAGGCAGCCGGGGTCCAGACAAGGGCCCAAGCAAGAATAAGGATGGAGTTAACCCTTTTAAGAAAGGATAGGACTCCAAGCCGTCATCATCTTCATTTGTGTCGGGAGGGGACTAGGACATTGTCCTGCAGGTTCCTGCTACCCTCAGCCCCTGGGTCCTCAGGTTTCTGCTGAACCTGAGCAACTGCCTCATACCTGTCAGACCCAACTGGCCTCACCTTGCACCTTTTCCCTGGCCAGAGAGGCAGATGGACGCCTGCACCCGCTGCCCCAGCGGCACGTGGACACGGGAATGGGCCTGGAAAGGCTGGTAGCTGTGCTGCAGGGCAAGCGGTCCACCTATGACACAGACCTCTTCTCGCCATTGCTCAGTGCCATCCACCAGGTGAGCGCACCTCTGCCTCTGCCCCGTCGCTGTGTGTGTGTGTGTGTGTGTGTGTGTGTGTGTGTGTGTGTGTAGGGGGGCTGTGGTCCAGATGACAACCTTGGCTGTCATCTTTAGGAACCATCTCTGCCTTCTTTGACACGGTGTATCCTTGGCTTTTGGCAGGGGCTTGCCTTTTTCTTTAAGGTGGCTGAAATAAAGAAGCTGTGCAGAAGGGCATGGCTTGACTAGCCCACTAATCCAAATCTTTATGCTTGGTACAGAGGATCAAAGTAGAAATGGAGATCACCTTCAAGCATGAGTGAGTGGCAGACAATAAATCAGTGCGTGAAAGAACAAGATCGTAGCTCACAGACCCTAGGCAGGCAACAAGCATTGCAAATAGCCGCTGGTTGAGGTGTTACAGAGGACCTTAGACCACTTGTCCAAGACGACTTGCCAGGGAGATGACCTTAGATCTAGACCCTGAAAGAGTCAGTACAGAAAGCTTATTCCAGACAGATGGCAGTGGGTGCCATGGCAGGAAATGCTTGACATACGGCATTGTCAGCAAAGGCAAAGGCGAGGAGATGCAATCCAGCACTGCCCCCTTAGGACCTCCACCCAGATAAAGCAGGATCCTTGACTGCATCACAGGAGGTCAGAGGGAAGCAGAGTGAGTTTGAGTATTTAGATGGAGATAGAGAGGAGAAATACACTCAAAACATGCATGCAAGCTTCTTAAGAGAGCTGCGTTTCAGTGCCTTCACAGTGGCTGTATTTGTGGCTGTGGTTTTCTAAGTTATATTTCTGAAAGGATGTCATTTGCAACAAGGTTTAAAGATCAATCAAATGTAAAATATAAACTGGTTTATTTATTTTTCTCCAAGAATTCCTTCTGCAGATGAAATTGTAAGGTGGTTTTCTGAAGCACCTTGTATACATTTAAGGATGAGATAAGTGTGCTAATAAAGTAAAATTTACAGTCACAAATATTTATATATCCTAGCTCCAAATTAACATAGTTTGTTGTGGTTTTTGTTTTAAGTGTGTGTGTGTGTGAAGGTACCTACAGAAGCCAGAAGAAGGCTGGGCATCAGATCACAAGGAACTCAGGTCGTCAGGAAAAGCAGCAAGTGCTCCTAACTGTTGAGTCCCCTCTCCAGCCCCTAGCGTGTGGCTTTTAACAGCCTTGTTTGAAAAGGTTTAGGAAGCCAAGCACTATCTCTGGATGGCTTCACTTTTATCAGTTGTACTCTCAACCGACAGGAAATACAAACTAGATCCCTGGCTAGGGGCCTTCTTCCCCTTTCCGGGCCCTTTTAATAGTTTCTGCCTTTCAGGAAGACAAGAAAGACAGTCAGGTAGCTGCCGTAGAATCCTGTGTGATGTGGGTGGGGCCAGAGAGCTTTTGCTTTGGGTACACCGGTGCTATAAGGCGGCAATGCGACCCTGTCCAGGAGTCTGTGGGCATTGGCACAGGCCAGGCCAGCTTTTCTGGGTCATCCTTTTGGTCTTGTGTGAGCTCATCTAGACATCTGTGGTTGGCCATAAGGCAGCTCTACTTCTAGGACTGGTTGGCTGTTAGTTTGGGACAGTAGGGGCGGCTAAGCCACGTGTCTGCTGTCATCTAGAGGCTGGCTCAGCGCAGGCTTGTTTTCAGCCCAGCAGGGTTCCAAGAAGGAGGGCAGACTGTAGAAGGGTCCTTCCTTGTGTTCTTTATCTTTTTGAGCTGGGACCTCTGTGTAGCCAGAGATGACCTTGAACTCCTGATTCCCTTGCTTTTACCTCCTTAAGTGCTGGAATGACAGGTACACACCTCCACACCAGAGATGGGGAAATGATGCTATCTGCCGATGGGAAGCGGCTTTAGAGTCCTATGGCAGTGGCCTGTGCTCAGAGAAAGGACATTTTTACAAATAGTTTCCTGCAAAGACGGTAGCAAGGGTCCCATCTTGTGGGTCCTGAAGTCCAAAGAGAGCTTTTATTCTGCGCATGCACAGAAAAGCCCAGGTGGAGGGGATGCGGGATCTGCCACGCACTCCCATAAGGGCAGTGCTGTTGCTGTGTGGACGATGAACTGGGACCAGAAGACAGTGAAAGCCAGAAAGCCGCTTCTCTATCAATCCAGGCCAAAGCCGGGGGGGGGGGGGGGGGGGGGTGCAGCTTGGGTGGTGGCAGATTGATGACACAGAGGTCAAAGGAGAAGATCCATCAGTGGGTGGGGTTGGAGGAGTGGCTTAAGCAGCAGCGTAGTGGGTGGCAGGACCTCTACACAAGCCTGCACTAGAGTATGTTTGGAGCTATGCAGATCAAGTGGCCCACAGGGCACATTTAAGTACGTGTAAGTCAGCTTCCCCCACTCCTCTCCCTGGCCCCTGACCTACCTCTAGGATGATCAGAGAGGCAGGCATGGAGTCCCACCAGCCTGGTCCAGATTTCACGTCTGCTCCTAAGGAACTAGAGGTCTCACATAGCTTTACCTGTTTGTTTGTTTGATTGATTAGGTTTGGTTGGTTGGTTTTTCAAGATAGGGTTTGTCTGTGTAGCTTTGGAACCTGTCTTGGAACTTGCTCTGTAGGCCACCACCACCTAGCTACTTTTATTTTTTAAATTTTATTTGTTGATTTTTTTTTCATTCTTTTTTGGTTTTTTGAGACAGGGTTTCTCTGTAGCTTTGGAGCCTGTCCTGGAACTTGCTCTTTTAGACCAGGCTAGCCTCGAACTCAGTTTGTTTTTTTTTTCATTATTTCGAGACAAGGTTTCTCTTGTAGCCCTGGGTGTCCTGGAACTCAGCTTTATAGACCAGGCTGACCTTGAACTCAGAGATCCACCTGCCTCTACCTCGGGAGTACTGAGACTAAGGCGCACACCACTATCTCCACCACTGGGTTCTTCTCTCTTTTTAAAGAGACAGTCTCATGTATCCTAAGCTGGCTTTGAACTTGCCAGGTAACCAAGGATGGCTTTGAATATGAGATCCTCCTGCCTCTCCCAAGTTCTGGGATTACTGAAATCTTCCTACGATGCCCAGTTTTATGTGGTGCTAGAGGGTTGAGCCAGGGCTACATGCATGTTAGGTAAGCATTTTACCAACTGAACCACATCCGCAAACCCTTTTTCCTCTTCTTTAAAACGAGTATTGAGGCCAGGCATGTGCAGGCGGATCCCTGTGAATTTGAGACCACTTTGGTCTGCATAGCAAATTCGAGGCCAGGCAGGGACACATAGTAAGACCCCGTCTCAGTGAATAAATAAATAGTAAAGCAAACAAGGGTGATAGTGCCCTCTAAAGAGGCTGGATGGTGTCTTGGGGTTTCTATTGCTGTGATAAACTCTGAGCGCAAGCAGCTTGGAGGGGGGAGGGTTTATTGTGATTCTTCTTCCAATCAGTCACATTAGTTAAGCCAGGGCAGGAACAAAGCAAAGGCTGCAGAGGCTCACTGCGTATTGCCACTCACTGTGGCTTGTTCAGCCTGCTTTCTTAGAGGACCCAGGACCACCAGCCCAGGAGTGCTCTGCCCACAGTCAGCTGAACCCCCCACATTGGTCATCAACCAAGAAAATGCACCACAGCCTCACCACCATGGTGGGGCGTTTTCTCAGTTGTGGTTCCTTTTTCCAAAAACGACTCTAGCTTGTGTCAGGGTGACATAATTCTAGCCGGCACAGATGGCATGTTCTCCAGGAATGCCTCTGCTCTCACAGTGGAAATTCAGCAGGCCATAGCCACTGTGGGCCTTTTAGCTCAGCATGTACCCCACACAGGCCAGCAAGTCCTAGCCCACCATGGCTTTTCCAGAAGGCTGTTATGTTTGTTTGGTTTTAGGGGTTTTGGTTTTTTGAAATAGGGTTTTTCTCTGTATAGTCCAGGCTGTCCTGGAAGTAGCTCTGTAGACCAGGCTGGCCTCAAACTCAACAGAGATCCACCTGCCTCTGCCTCCTGAGTGTTGGGAATGCCATTAGGGGTGTCGTTACCACTCTCTTTGGTGGTGTGAACCTGGCCGACTAAAACCTCATGCAGTAGCCAACTTTATTCAGAACGTCAGACAATTTATACTTGGAGGGTTAAGGAGAGTCACACTGTATAACGTATACAGTCACAAGGGCAAGACACACACGGCAAAAACATGTTTTTCCAGAGGTAGACAAATAACAGCTGAAGTGAACTCGCTCCTGTCTGCCACACCTGGAGGAGCACGAGACCACACCAAGGACAGATCTGTGTTGTGAAGAGACTGGGGTCACAAGACTCTTGTTTTCCCTGGGTTTTCTGTCTATGTGTATGCCTGCAGGCCAGAAGAGGGCACCAGACCTCATTACAGATGGTTGTGAGCCACCATGTGGTTGCTGGGAATTGAACTCAGGACCTTTGGAAGAGTAAACAATGCTCTTAACCTCTGAGCCATCTCTCCAGCCCCCTGGGTTTTCTCATAGGCACTCCGAATTCTCACGTGACTCCATCCTTGGATTCTGTTCTGATGTGGTCAGTTTTAGGGCAGAGACGGGCACCTGTCTGTGCATGCAGGGGCAACAGCTGTGCCTGTTTTCCTGCTTTTCAGGGCTGTGGGGTGCCCCCTTACTCTGGCCGGGTAGGGGCAGCTGATGAGGGACGCATAGACACAGCCTACCGAGTCGTGGCCGATCACATCCGCACACTCAGTGTCTGCATTGCTGATGGTGTCTCCCCAGGGATGTCAGGTGCCCCGTGAGTCTGGAAGGGCAGGTGCTGCGAGGGTGGTAGGTTTAGGAGGGAGGGGAAGGGGAAGGGGAAGAGAGGTCGAGCACTCAGAAGGCATAGGGCAAGCACCCACTCCCCGTTTTGCTGCTCGGATGATCCTAGGAGTTCATACCTGGGCTGTGAACCCCCCTAGGCTAGTCCTTCGCCGGATTCTCCGCCGAGCTGTACGCTTCTCCACAGAGGTCTTGCGGGCCCCGCCTGGCTTTCTGGGCAGCCTGGTGCCAGTGGTAGTGGAGACATTGGTAAGTGCAGAGTTTCCTCCTTTCTGTATGCCTCCTGGGCCCTTGGGAGCCTACCACTGAGCCCTGACATGCTCCACCCTCACTGTCCAGTCCTGCACTGCATCAAGGAGGCTGAGAAGGCTGCTCTTGCTCATGAAAAGCAGAGACCTTGGAAGAATCCTTTGACTGTGGGGTTCCCTTCCACTTGTATGCCTGCCCCCCCCCCCCCCCGGGAAACCACTTCCCTGTTTGAGTTCTCCAGTTCTCAGAGCATCTTAGCCTCCCGGGCAGGTGTCCCTTGATGCCGGGGTAGGGAGGAAGGGTAGGCTGTTCACCTCCACATTCTCCTCCACCCTAGGGAATTGCTTACCCAGAACTCCAGAAGAACTCAGTCCAGGTACTGACTCGCTTGGGGAGGCAGGGGCTGCCTGTTTCCAAGGAAACACAGCTCCACTTTGCCCTGCCTTGGTTCAGATAGCCAGCCTGGTGTCCGAGGATGAGGCAGCCTTCCTAGCCTCTCTGCAGCGAGGCCGGCGGATCATTGATCGCACCGTGAAGCGCTTGGGGCCTTCTGATTTGTTCCCTGGTGAGCTGGGAGCCTTGCTAAAGCAGAGACACAAAGGCAGCAGCTTTCAACCCGCCAGGGGCCTAGAAGTTTCTCTCAGGTGCTTGGCCTGCCCACGACAGAAGCCCTGCCCGGCCACCCCCTCTCCTAACTGTCCATCCAGGTCCGCCTCCCATCCCTTGTCTCCCATGTCAGCTTCACACTTAAACTGTTAGGCTCCCTTTGTCTGACCGTGGAGCCTGAAGCTTGAAGGTGGCTCCTCACCTGAGAGGACCTAGTATGGGGGTCGGGGGCACTGGCGGACTGTGTGTGGTGGAGAAAGCCTGAGCCCGCGTGCTCATTCCTCCCCCATCCTCAACATTCTGCTTCTCTTTCCTCAGCTGAGGTAGCCTGGTCATTGTCACTGGCTGGGAACCTGGGGATTCCCCTGGATCTGGTGGAACTAATGCTGGAGGAGAAAGGGGTGCAGCTGGACGCAGCAGGACTGGAGGAACTAGCCCAGAAGGAGGCTCAGGTACAGACTGCTGGACCCTGTGGTAACCCAGCTGTCCCTCTCTCAGCCCTGAACTGAGGCAAGATTTATAGTTAGGCATTGAATTGGAAGCTGAGGTGGGGTCTGTCCTATCATCTCAACGGGAGAGGGGACAGAGCCTCAGCCCCACTTAGTCCATAGAGAGGAACATCAGCCCCAGGGACCAAACAAGAGCAGAAGAGAGGAGGCCAACACAGTGTCCTAGAGGGGCTCCCCAGGAGTGGTTGTGGGCTAGGAGGTCTGCTCCCAAAGTGCCCAAATGCAGGCTTTCCCCCTTTCCCCCCTTCCCCCCCCCACACACTGTGTGTGCGCGCGCACACACACACACACACACACACACACTTGTCCTGCAGCACCGGGCCCAGCAGGCAGAGCCAGTTCAGGAGGAAGGACTGTGTCTTGATGTCCACGCACTGGAGGAGCTGCGCAGTCATGGGGTACCCCCAACTGATGACAGCCCTAAGTATAACTACTCTCTGCGACCAAACGGGGATTATGGTGAGAGCCTAGACCCTAGCAGGTAGTCTCAAGCTTACCTGACCTTGACTGGAAAGGAAAGGCGTGGTAGTCACCAGCCTCCTGCACTCCCCAGAGTGACCAGCAGGGGTCACTGCCTCTTTCATTTGGAAACGCCTTCCCTAGTTCACCCTCCAAAGTCAAATGCCTTTCCCTCAGATTCCAAACCTGTCACATCCCAGGCCCTAACACTGATAATCCCTATGCCTCTGGCAGAATTTGGCCTCTGTGAGGCCCAAGTGCTACAGCTGTATTCAGAGGATGGAACAAAGGTGACCTCTGTGGGGGCAGGCCAGCGCTGTGGCCTCCTGTTGGACAGAACCAACTTCTACGCCGAACAAGGGGGTCAGGCTTCAGACCGTGGCTACCTTGTTCGTACAGGGCAGCAGGTGAGCATCCAGTACTTGGGCCTGATTTCTGTGGGAGGCAAAAGCGAGGCTGGGGACATCCAAGTGGAGGGATGACTGCAGGCAATCACTGTGACACCTTGGTCTTGTTCTCCCCAGGATGTACTGTTCCCTGTGGCCCGAGCACAGGCCTGTGGGGGCTTCATCCTGCATGAGGCCATGGCCCCCGAGTGCTTGCAGGTGGGGGACCAAGTGCAGCTGTATGTGGATAAGGTAAGAGCCCCCCCACCCCAGCCGCTCCCCCTCCCTCCCCACTCCCACCCTCACCCAGGACCCTGGGTGACAAAAGTGTTCCAGGCTTGGCGAATGGGATGCATGGTGAAGCACACAGCCACCCACCTGCTGAGCTGGGCACTTCGGCAGACCCTCGGGCCCTCCACCGAGCAGCGGGGCTCCCATCTCAACCCTGAGCGGCTCCGCTTTGATGTGGCTACCCAGGTAAGCTGGGCACAGAGAGGCATTATGGGAAATGGCATGCTGCAAGACAGACAGGAGGTGGGTAGACTGGCCCCAGCGCCTGGGTCAGCACTACCATCTGTCCTGTGGAACCTCACCTCAGCCAGTCCCCTCTACTCCTGACATGACCCGTCACCTCTGGCCACTCCTCACCGTCCTTGTTCTCAGTGGGAACACCTTTTCCCCTTTCATGGGCAGAAGCAGTTACCCTACCCACACCTGTTGTTTTGTTCCCTTGCGCCACCCCCAGGCCCCACTGACCACAGAGCAGCTCCGGACAGTAGAGAGCTACGTTCAGGAGGCTGTGGGGCAGGATAAGACTGTGTATATGGAGGAGGTACCCCTGGCACACACCGCCCATATCCCCGGCCTTCGCTCACTAGATGAGGTGAGCGGTAGAGGGTGACCCCAGAGGGCTTCCCTGCCCTTCGCAGGCAGCTAAGAGCCCTTGTCCTGCCTTCACCTCAGGTGTACCCAGACCCTGTGCGGGTGGTTTCAGTGGGCATTCCCGTGGCCCATGCACTGGCACCAGCCTCCCAGCATGCACTGCAGACTTCGGTGGAGCTCTGCTGTGGGACGTGAGTCACTCTTCCCACCCTGTCCTGGGACCCTGGGTCGTCACCACCTGCCTTGCTTTGGGCTCAGACTTCTCCATTCTTTCTCTCCATCATTACCCCTTTCTCCACCTTCTTTATAGGCACCTGCTACGTACTGGGGCTGTGGGGGACCTGGTGATCATTGGGGATCGGCAGCTGGTCAAGGGTATCACTCGCCTACTGGCCATCACTGGGGAGCAGGCCCAACAGGTTAGAGTGCTCGAAGTCCTAGAGACCTGTGGCTGTGGGGAGTGAGGGACAGACACACAGCTGACACTCAGGCTCGGGCACGCCCAGTGCTGTAGCCAGCATCCCTCCCTATACACACACTGCTGTGCTGTAGCAATGCTAGCCACTGCTCACGTAGGGCTGGTGTCCCTGCTGGTCAACATTTCTAACATGGCCCTGATTGCAGTGAGATACGAGACCCTGTCCTGGGAGCGGGTAGGGCAAGTCTGGGAGCCTTCACTTTCTTGCGCCTCCCATAGGCCCGAGAGGTGGGCCAGAGCCTGTCTCAGGAAGTGGAAGCAGCCAGGGAGCGGCTAAGTCGGGGCAGCGGGGACCTGCCAGAGGCTCATCGGCTATCTAAGGACATAGGACGTCTCACTGAGGTCAGACCACCCTCACCACTGGACTCCCTACCTTCCGCCGGCCCTGTTCCTTCCCCATACTTTCCCGGATCCTTCCCGTCCCTCTCCAGCCTTCCAGCTGGCCCACGTTTGTCTTCAGGGTGGGTATGGCGTCTGCCCAGGCTCTGTCAGTCCTCTCTCTGAAGCTCTGGCAAGGGTGACACACAGCTCTGGCCATAGGTCATAGACTCAGCTGTGATGCCTCAGTGGCAGCGGCAGGAGCTGCAGACCACACTGAAGACGCTACAGCGCCGTGCCAACACTGCCATCCGGAAACTGGAGAAGGGCCAGGTGAGAGAAGGGGCAGCCGTGCCTTTTACTCCGACATCACCGCACCAATCCAAGAAGCTGCCAGAACTGGGATAGGAGTCAGGGGCAGCTTCCTACTTGATCTGCTACTGGGCACCGTATCACCAAACCATCACCACCTCTGCCCGACCGTAGCTCTCCCCCAGCCCTTCCCATAGGCAGCCTCCCTACTCGAATGCCAGTTAGCCTAATTGCTCCTTGCCTGTCAGTTCCTAGTCCCCTCCCAGTCCATCTGTGCCATCTGGCCTTCCTCTTCTCTCCTTCAGCAACTTTTAAAGGCCCTATAACAAAATAGAACTGGTAAGGCCATTGCAGAAGGTCACAGATGGAACCCAGGAAAACAGGTCAAGCCAGGCAGGGCCCTGCCACCGCTGTTAACAGAAAGCATGGGAAGGAAGGGGCTGCTAGACAGGTCTCGGTTCAGAAGCAGAATATCAGTGCTCGACCCCTCTGCTGCTCTTCCTGCCCCACAGGCTGCAGAGAAATCCCAGGAGCTGTTGAAACGGCACTCGGAGGGGCCTCTGATTGTGGACACTGTCTCTGTTGAGTCCCTCTCGGTGAGTACCCTGGGAGGGCCTGGGGCGGTGGGGTAAAGGCAGGAGGATGACTGCCTGGGGCTTGCGGAAGACCGAGTCCTGCCGGGGCATCTGGGGAAGGGTAGATCGCTCTGTCTCCTCACGCAGGTGCTGGTAAAGGTGGTACGGCAGCTGTGTGAGAAAGCCCCCAGCATGTCTGTGCTGCTGCTCAGCCCCCAGCCCACTGGCAGTGTCCTGTGTGCCTGCCAGGTGGCCCAGGTGAGGGGGTCCCAAGGGCCCACCCTAACTCACTCTGGTTCCAACTCTTATTCCTTCCAAGCAGGAGATCTAGGGTAGGAGAATATAACCTATGACAGGAATAGAGTGATCTCTCCTTGTCCCCGAAGCCACCCCCTCCCCCTTCCCAGAAGGCATTGTGAGGTTTCTTAGTCACCTACCTCTTAGGCCTCAGTTCCTTGCAAGTAAGTCCCGGGCGCTCATCACTTCCGCACACATTCCCAGTCCAGTCCTTTCCTTACCGCCTCACCAGGTGCCCCTGCCCCGTGCTCAGCCTGGCGACTACAGTCCCTAGGGTCTGCTGAACGGATAGTGACAGGGGACTGCTCCACATGGCTTCCCCTCCTGATTCTCTCCCCAGGGTGCCACGCCCACCTTCACAGCAGAAGCCTGGGCACTGGCTGTGTGCAGCCACATGGGAGGCAAGGCTTGGGGCTCTCGCATGATCGCCCAGGGGACTGGACACACTGCTGACCTGGAGGCTGCCCTCGGGACAGCCCGGGATTACGCACTCAACCAGCTCTGACCAGGCCCACCCAGGACCCAAAGGAATGAGACAAGCATCTGGAGCCGGCAGGGAACCACATGGCCTTCCTGAGGCTGAGGCACAGGGGCAGCAGCTGGAAGCCAGGTACCTGAGCCGAAGAAGGGCACCTGGGCCACTTCACACCAGGAGACTCAAGGAAACCAGTGTGAACTGAGAAGCAGCAACCCCAACAATATGAAGATCTAGGCTCTTGTAGCTAAGAGTGCCTATTAAAAGTGTTTCACCAGGCTGGAGGGTTGGCTCAGTGGTTAAGAGCACTTGTTCCAGCAGACCTTTAATCCCAGCATTTGGGAGGCAGAAGCAGGCGGATCTATGTGAGTTCCAGGCCAACCAGAGTTAAGTTCCAGGATGGCCAGTGCTACCCAGAGAAACCCTGTCTCAGAAAACAAAAAACAAACAGAAAAAAGCACTTGAAAGGACCTGGGTTCAATTCCCAGAATCTACATGGAGGCTCAGGCACCAGGCATACATGTAGTACACAGACATGCATGCAGGCAAAACACTCAAACACACAAAATAATAAAAATTTAAAAAAAATATTTCACAGAAGATTGGTAGTCCTGTAAGATTCTGATATTTAAAAAGAGTGGCCTGGTCACACAGTGGTGGCAAATGCCTCAGGAGTCGGAGACAAGCAGATCTCAGAGTTTGAGTTCCAGGACAGCCAGGACTACTAGAGAAACCTATCTTGAAAAACAAACAAAAAAAGTGACCTGCTCAGCCACCGAGAGTACTCATTGCAGCTGGGTGGTGGCAGCTCACACCTTTAATCCCAGCACTCAGGAGGCAGAGACAGGTTGATCTCTGTGACTTTGAGGCCAGCCTGGTCTACAGAGCAAGTTCCAGGAACCTAGGGCTGTTGCACAGAGAAACCTTGTCTCAAAATAAAAGAATGTTCACTGCTCTTGCAGAGGCCCAAGTTCAGTTCCCAGCACCCACGTGGTGGCCCACAGTCACTAACTCCAGCACCAGCACACCCAAATCCCTTCTCTGGATTCTTTGGGCCCCTGCGAATCTATGATACACACACCCCCAGATGCAATGTGAGAATGGCCTTCCTCATGCGTACCCCATCACTAATCTGACCACTCACCCTCATGGAAAAGCATCTGGTTCCTAACTCTAGATCATCCAACCACCAGAGTGGTTCAGATGGGGACTGTGGGCCAGGATTGCCTGGGTACCAGGAAGGGTCTCCTGGCTATCAAGGCCCAGAGTGTCATGTTAAAATCAGAACAGCAGGGTACGTGCCCGTGTCATTCATTTTATTAACAGTGACTTGTTTGAAGTGAGGCCACTATGGCTTGCTGCCTGGTCAACTGACAGTGACAAACCCCAGACGTAACAGCTTCTCCCCTGTGGAACATGCTTCCAGGTGGGGGTGGAGAGAGGAGTGTGGGATGGAAAAGGAAAGAGCGGGCCACAGGACAGGACTGGCTTCGCTTCATCACTGAGATAAGGTGTCTGAGCTGGGCAGCAAGGGTGTGAGCCTCGAGGAAATCTGAGAGGTTTTTGAGCTCATTGGGATGGCCAGTGAACGCCCAGGCTGTAAGGAAGGATTCAGAGAAGCAACGGTGGTCAGACAGTGATGGACTTCTTTTTACCTGACACACGGTCTCCATATGTAGCTGTTTGGCTGGCCTGGAACTCCCTGTGTGGCCAAGCTGGCCTCTCACAGAGACCTCTGCCTCCCAAGCACTGAGTTTGGGCACATAAAATACTATGCCCAGCCAAAGACAAACTTTTAAAAGTTAGCATAGTACCTGCCCCAAGGCAGAGCTGAAGCAGAAGGCAGAAGCTGGGGCTGAGGGGCTGAAGAGGCACTGCGGTGAAGTCCTTGCTCGGCAAGCATGGGGACCAAATTCAAGTACCAAAAGCTACATAAGCCACGTGTGGTGGTATGCCCTTAGGATCCCAGCTGTGCTGTGTGGGCAGGGGTGCACAGAGACAGGCAGAGCCCTGGGTGAACCATCTAGTCTAGCCTAGTCACTGAGCTGCAAGGCAGTGAAAGACCCTTTCTCAGCCTACCTACATATGTGTGTACACACGTGTGTACCACCTATCTGCACCATCATTTCTCAACCTACCTACATATGTGTGTACATGCACGTGTTCCTATCTGCGTCATTCTCAACCTACCTCCATATGTGTGTACACACGTGTTCCTATCTGCATCATCATCTCTCAACCTACCTCCATATCTACATACACACTTGTGTTCCCATCTGCACCATCATTTCTCAACCTACCTCCATATGTGTGTACACACATGTTCCTATCTGCATCATCATCTCTCAACCTACCTCCATATCTACATACACATGTGTGTTCCTATCTGTATCATCATTTCATCATGTATGCCCTGGCAATGCTAAGCATGCACGGACAGCCCGTTTATGGCAGTTCTCCAGTTGTTCCTTTCCTGGGCAGTCCTAGATGCTTTTGTCATTGCCATACCTAAGGTTCCACAGTCTGTCTTTATGCTGTCTGTCCAGCGTTTTCTGGGCCTTCCTCTTCGATTTATCCCATGCACTTCTCCAAGCAGTGCTATCTTTGGGTGTCTGCCGTCATTCATTCTCATTACATGGCCAAAGTATCTCAAGCACTGTTGCTGTATCCTGTAGTTTACTTCCTTCTGTAGATGGAGCTGTTTCTTTTCTTTTTTTTTTTTTTTTTTTTTTGGATTTTTCGAGACAGGGTCTCTCTGTAGCTTTTGGTTCCTGTCCTGGAACTAGCTCTTGTAGACCAGGCTGGCCTCCAACTCACAAAGATCCGCCTGCCTCTGCCTCCCGAGTGCTGGGATTAAAGGCATGCGCCACCATCGCCCGGCTCATGGAGCTTTTTTTTTTTTTAAAAAAAACATTTATTTATTTATTATGTATACAGTATTCTGTGTGTATGCCTGCAGGCCAGAAGAGGGCAACAGACCTCATTACAGATGGTTGTGAGCCACCATGTAGTTGCTGGGAATTGAACTCAGGACCTTTGGAAGAGCAGGCAGTGCTCTTAACCACTGAGCCATCTCTCCAGCTCCATAGAGCTGTTTCTTAATGTCATCATTGTGCAGCCTATCTCTTCGTGTGACGCCTAGAATCCTCCTGAGACACGCCATCTCAAACACATTCAGCCACTGTTGAGAGTTTCATTGACCGGGTTGCAGAGTTGTAAAGAAGGCAGTGCAAGCACCTATCTACACGGGAACACGTATGTACACAAGCACCTATCTACACGGGAACACGTATGTACACAAGTAGCCAAAGCTGAAATATGGCATTTGAAGCAAATGAGGCCAAGGAACGTACGGAGGCCCCTCCTCTATCAGAACAAACCACCCAGCCAGAGCTCTACCTAGATATAGGAAAGAGTGAAGGGTGGGAGTGGGGGTGCACATCTTCAAAGCAAGGGTTCCCCCACACGGTTAATAAACCCAGTGGGCCTGCATGATGCCATAGTGCCACACTGGGACTCATGCGAGGTCATTTGGGCTGGGGATAGAGCTCAGGTGACAGAGTACCTAGCATGTACTAAGCCCTGGGCCTGATCCCCGTACCACATAAATCCAAAGAGCCAAATTACACCCCTGTAATCCCAGCACTGGGTGAAACAGGAATGACAGAAGTTCAAGGTCACCCACAACTTTGTAAGACACTTGTGAGGGCTTGAAGGGACTGAGCAGAAGCCTGGTTCCTCACCGCTCGGCTTGACCTCCAGAGCTTGCTAGTAGGCCAGTCTATAGTGTTTGCCACAACCCCAGTTCCTCCATGGCCACCAAACTGGGGAGTCATCAGAGGTATCTGACCTGAGAAGCTTTGCCTCCCTGGGACTCCTAAGTCAGTCTGCTGTCCCTCGGCTCTGGAGGAGCCGAGGTAGCAAACACAGCCAGATCCCTGGAGGCGGGACAGCAGCCCTATCCTGTCATGCCAGGGCTGGAAGTTTTGGAGGCTCCAGACTTCAGGCTGAGTGAAGGAGCATTGTGGAGGCTCTGGCCCTTTCTGTGTCTGACACTTGGTTCGTGTGGGAGAAAGGTGAAGAGGCTCCCCAGCAGAGTTGGCCTCCACAGCTCAGCCACAGGGGAATTCCAGTGACTTAAGTGCTGCCTCCTTTGTTTGCTTGGGCCTTCTCCCCTCCCCCACTCCTAACCCATCTTTCTCTCCCCGCCAGAAGCTTCTGCATCCCGAAACACGCAGTCAGAATCACAAGCAGAGTCCAAGACCCTAGGGTCGTGATCTGAGCACGCGAGGAGGGAGGAGTACGAAATGGGGAGGAAGAGTGCGGAGGAGGCGCCAGTCAACGCCCAGAGTCCCAGAGCAGAGGGCTCACGGCCCCGCCCCCTGGCGACTTAAGCGTCCCTAACGACCAACAGCGCCAACCGCGAGCGAGAGCAAACTCCTGGGTTCCCTGAGCAGGTGAGGTGATCTCTGGGCAAAGGGATGCTCAGCTCTGGTCTCCCTATTCAGATCCCACTCATACTGGTCTAGCGCGAAAGCCCCACCAGCTCCTGCAACCCACGCGGGTCTGTGGCTCTGCAGCGATCATCTTAGCCTCATGTTTTCTGTAATGAGTGGGAGAACCTGTTCTGCGGCTACTTGAGGCCCCGTAGCTCATCCCAGTCTTGTAAAGGTGGGACTCTGCCGGCTCTGCATCCCACAGGGCGACTATCTGTAAACTGATCCAGAGGCCTAAAGTTGAAGTAGAGAAAGTGGGGGTCCTAAGAAGAGGAGGGTCTCCAGTTCTCAGCTGAGGTCAATGCTGCAGGTGCAGTGGCTTCCGCACCTCCCTCAAGTCCCCCATGGGCCTAGTCTCTCAGGGTTACCGAGGGGAAGAGGAGGGACTTGCTGATCTTTGAAGCTGTGCTTTCCTGCTGGGGTGGCTGAGGAAGCTCGGCTGGAGCCCTGGGGAGCTACTGCTAGTGTCCCCTTCGGTACAGCAGATAAAGGAGCCTGAGCTGGAGGAGGAGGGCCCAGGGATTATGAACAAGATATCTCTCTGGGTCAGACCAAACCAGGGCTCTCAGAGAAACTATAGATAGATAGATAGATAGATAGATAGATAGATAGATAGATAGATAGATAGATAGATTAAATCTTTCTTTAGTCCCAGAAACTGGGAATTCACAAAGGGAATTTGGACAAGAAAAGAGAGGTTAAGGAAGATATAAACAAAAGCCCAGGGTCCTGAAAACAGGAACCTGAGGCCTGAGAGTTCTCCTTGGGGGGACCCTGGGGGTAAAGGGGGGAACTGACTGAGAAGGCAAGAGAGGTTAGTGGAGACACCAAGGCCCCCAGCAGACCATCACAGCTACACTTTGAGAGGAACACGGGCATGGCAGGGCTCTTCACTTTCCTGCGTAGGTGACAGGAACCTCTCTGACATGGCCAGATTTTACTGGTGACTTGAGGAAGGATGGAAACAGAAATGCTGGAGATCCGAGCTTGATCCAGGTCTGTGAGCAACATGAAGAGCCAGCATGAGCAGGGCAGAAGAGTAAAACTGAGATAGTCTCTGGGCCCTGTGGGGACCTCAAGCCAAGGTGTCAGCGATGATCTGGAAGTTTCTAGTGCCAATAATGAATTAGGATAAGGATGCCGGGCTTTGGAGGCGACAGCTGGGCTCCATGGTGGGAGAAAGTGGCAGAAGACTGACTAGAGAGGGGCGCACGCCTTTAATCCCAGCACTCGAGAGGCAGAGGCAGGCGGATCTCTGTGAATCTGAGGCCAGCCCGGTCTACAGAGCAAGTTCCAGGACAGTCAGGGCTACAGCTACACAGAGAAACTCAGTCTCGAAAAACCAAAAAACAAAAAAAAAAAAGGCGGGGGGGGGGAAGTAAGCTGCACCTCAGAGAAGTAAAAGGGCTCCCTGGACAGACACGCACAAGAAGCGTGGCTCTCACTTGCTGGCTAGGTGACAAGAAGTTCCTTCAGCCTTCTAAGCCTCCGTTTCCTCCTGTGTTAAGTGGGGACATTGGTGTTATAATGACAAGCCTCCCCTATGACTCAGAGAGCTTAGTGAGTTTCGCATAGTGCACCGTTAGCTTCTTCTAATGTTCATGCCTTGAGTACTGGCTCTAAGCCAAGCCTGCATGAAATGCCACACCTTTTAGTTCCTTAACTGTCTACATGAGTGACACGTGATGGAGGTAATTACTATCCCATTTGAAAGCTGATGCCCCTGAAACTCGGTGTGGTTAAGTCCTTGCCCAAGGTCTTGCAGGTGTGAGAGGCAGAGTTAGGATATGGCAGTCCAGGGCCTGACACTCAGCTGGCCACTGTAGCGCCCCTGGTGAGCATGTGCTATTAATGCCCTGCAGTGCAATAAACCACAGCTACACACAACCAAGACTCTAAGCCCAGACCACCCACCCACCACATACAAGCCATCCAAAATGAGGACAACCCTAGCCAAGGTGAGAGACCATTTCTTTATTACCTATACCAAGGCCTAAAAATCCCCAACCCTTAGAGTCGTAACTTTGTGAGGATGTCACCTTCTGTGGTTTCACATCCCTCCCCTGGTCCTGAGGACATGGAGATGGAGTTGGAGAAAGGATTGCTTTCCCTGCCAGTAGTGGTCCTGTTTGCCTGTGCTTGGTGCTGGAGACACAGCAAGGTCAAGTCCGTGGGCCATGAGACAGGCCCCAAGATGAAAGTCAACTATGCAAGTCCTCACCCTCTCGCTTCCCCACTCCAAGTAGGGACATCACACAGCAGACACACAAGACACACACATTCCTGGTGGCCCCAGCTTCTCTGGAAGGCCAAAAAGATTCCTGCCATGGAGAAGGGAGTGCGACCTTGAACACACTTGTAGTACTAACTCCAATGCTCTCCCTACCCCATGGCTCCCAAGGGAGACAAGGCTCTAGAACAGAAGTTCTCAACCTAAAAGGGTCAAATGACCCCTTCCCAGGGGTCACCTAAGCCCATCTGCATATCAGATATTTACATTATACTTCATAACAGTAGCAAAATTAGTTATGAAGTAACAACAAAAATAATTGTATGGTTGGGGGCTTGGTCAGCTGTATTACAGGGTTGCGGCATTAGGAAGGTTGAGAGCCACTCATTGCTCTACAGGAAGGTGGTCTTTCTGTCTCTTCTGGAACTGTCTCCCTCCTGTGAGCCTTTGGGGGTGTCTGGTTGCCCCATGGATCCCTAGCTAATGGGTTTCTGTCCATCCCTGCAGTCTCCCAGGGAATAAGATGCCACTCAATACCACCTCATGGCGACAGCCAGCCAGACTAAGCCCAACTAGAGAATGATGTAAGTGGCGAGCCTGTCTCTCCCTTTCCTCTGCTTCTCCCCATCTCCCTCCCCTTTTCCTTTCTCTTTTTTACTTTTTCAACAGGGCTTCACGTAAGGTCAGGTCGACCTCAGAATTCCTATCTAGCTGAAGATGACCTTGAGCTTCTGATTTAGGGGTTCTCCATTTTATTCCCCAAACAGTGAGCAATGCTCAGGACCTTGTGGTCCCAAAGGAGAAAGACAGGGACTTGTAAGGAGGCTGCTTATTGAGACCTGTGTGACCCTGATTTTCGTCACTGCTGGTCCCCACCAGGCTTGGCCCTCTGCAGCGGCAGATAAGCTCCGAATAAGTCAGGCACAGTGACTCCCAGCTGTGGGGCTCCTGTGCCTTCAAGGACACACAGCGTCCTTCCTTCAGTCTGCCTCTACTTGGACAAATCCTAAGAAAGTCTCTGATTGGCTGACTTTAGGAAGCCATGCCCATCACTCGCTGGAGCCAATAGGATACTCTTCAAAATCTATTATTAGAAGCAAACAGGGCAGACCCAAAGCAGCTACCTGCCTAAGGCAGACCTGGCACTGGGTTTGGGGATGCAGATCCAAGATGCAGAGCTCTGCTGTAGATTGGGACACAGGGTTAGGGGACATAGGGGTCTTGGGGTGCTGAGGCTCCAGCTGAGGGGTTGGTGGGGTGAGGTGGGGGTGACGAAGTGGTGATTTAACTAGTCAGGGATGGAAGTTTGTCTCTTTCCTAGAAGAGGGTAAGAAGGGCATCCCAAGTTTAAGGAATGGCTCGAGCTAAAGCCCGACTAGACTTCAGTGTCCTGGGTGAGAGGAGACTTCATTTCAGAGAACCACCAGTCATGGCAGAAGGCCCTTGTCCTCTGAGGGGCTGAGGGAGCTGACTTGTGTCCTCGGGCAATGGTGGGCCACTGAAGAGGCTGGCCACCATAGCTGTGCAGGGCTGTCTGTGAGGGGACCAGCCTGGACGCCAGGGCCAGGTGCCGAGCAGCCGGAGCTCTATGTGACAGGCACAAAGTGAGGAGAAAGAGAACTAAGAGGGGACAGGCCGGTACCTGTGTGGCCTGCAGGAGAGGCTGGCTACCTGCTTTCAGCTCCATCTTCTGTGTAGGTTGAGTCTGAAGGGACTCGGATGGAAGCCTCAGGACCTGAGTGTGAAACTCAAAAGAGATTGGAGAGTGGTGGACAGAACCATGGACAGTGCCTGAGGCAAGGTCTGCAGGCATCCTGGAAACGGTGGGGAGCGGGGGCGGAGAGACATTGGCTCAGAGGTCCAGAGCACTGACTGCTCCTCCAGAGGACTCACAAATGCTGTAACTCCAGTTCCAGGAGATCCAGTGTCCTCTCCTGGCCTTCTCAGGCACCAGGCATGTATTCGGTACACAGATATACATTCAGGCAAACTCTTATACGCATAAAATTAAAAAAAAAAGATGGCGTGAGAGGCAGAGGAAGAGGTGGGAGTGTCACAGCCAAGGGATTGTTTTCTCACTGGTCTACCAAGGGTCCTTTGATGTATTACCAGTAGATTGTTTTTCTTTCTCTCAAAGCTTAGTTTTTAATTAATTAATTATTTATTTATTTTTATTTTATGTACATTGGTGCTGTGCCTGCATGTGTGTCTGTGTAAGGGTGTCAGAACCCCTAGAACTGAAAATAGACAGTTGTGAGCTGCCATGTGGGTGCTGGGACTTGAACCCCGATCCTCTAGAAAAGCAGCCAGTGTTCTTGACCGCTGAGCCATCTCGCCAGCCCACTTGCTTTATTTTTAACTGTGCATCTTTGTGTGGATATGTACACTTGAGTGCAGGTACCCTCTGAAGCTAAATGTGCTTGTGTTTTATCCCCCTGGAGCTGGAGCTGGTTACAAGCTGCCTACGTGGGTTCTGGGAACTGAACTCAAGCCCTCTGCAAGAGCAGCGTACACCAACTCCTGTTTCTGAAATAGTTTTTCAAAATAGATTTTTGTTGTTGTTGTTGTTGATTTGTTTGTGACGTGTAGCCCAAGGATGACCTTGAATTTCTGATTTTCCTGACTCTACCTCCTAAGTGCTGGGGTTACAGATGTGTACCACGAAGCCAGTTTAAACAGGATCAAACCCAGGGCTTCCAAAATGCTAGGCAGACACTCTACCAACTGCGCTACGCCCCCAGTCCTCAAAATAGATGTTTGAAAACACATGGAACTAGAATCTCTACAGATGAACTCTCTGGTTATTTGATTTTATTTCTTATTTTTGGCAGTACTAGGGTTTGAGCCCATGGCTTCAAGCATGTTAGGCAAATGTTCTATCACTAAGCTGAGTCTTACTAAATTGCCCAGACCGACCTTGAATTTTTAATCTTTCTCCCTCGGCCTCCTTGCAGCAGGGGTTATAGGTCTGCACCACCGGACCCAGCTGTGCCTGGTAATCACTTTCCATTAAAAAACCTCTTCATAGCCAAGGTAGTGCGGGTTTGTAATTCCAACTGCCGGGGAGGTGTCCACAGGGAGATAGGAAGTTCAAAGGTCTGCCCAGGTGACAGAATGAGTTCAAGAATAAAAAATAAAGCCAGGCAGTGGTGGCACATGCCTTTAATCCCAGCACTTGGGAGGCAGAGGCAGGTGGATCTCTGCAAGTTTGAGGCCAGCCTGGTCTACACAATAAGTTCTAGGATAGCCAGGGTTACACAGAGAAACCCTGTCTCAAAAAAGGAAAAAAGGAGAAGAAGCAGCAGCAGCAGGTTGGCGGCATGGCTCAGTGGTAGAATGTTTGGCTGCTATCTGCAAGGCCCTGTATTTAATCTCCATATTCCAAATAATATAATTTAAAACATTCAAAGGGAGATTAAATGAAAATGGTCAACTCTGACCTTATAATGTAATTGTTTTCAATATTTGCCTTAAAAATGGCATCAGGCAAAAAAAAAATTAAAAGTTTTTTAAAAAAATAATGGCATCAGGCCAGGCATGGTCCATGCCTTTAATCCAAGAACCCAGGAGGCAAAGGTAGGCAGAGCTGTGTGAGTTCAAGGCCAGCCTGGTCTACACAGTGAGTTCCAGGACACCCAGAGCCACAAAGTGAGACCCTGTCTCAAAACAATTAAAAATAAATTAATAAAAAACCAGAAGACATCAGACCCAGGGCATGAGTACTTGTGTAAACATGGAAGGCTGGCAGGGGCTCTGATTATGTCTGCTGAACCTGCAGTAGCTATGGGGGTGGGGGGGCTCTACCCCTTCTCCTGAGAGATTTGTCAGCGTCATGCGCTGCTCTGTGACCTCTGCCAGAGGCAGACTACAAACACAAAACAGCAGCAAAAGCAACCAGAGCTAGACCTAAGGAAGAACTGCCTGATACCCAGAGTAAAAGACAGCAGCACTGAGGGGCTCGCAGCTGGCCCCAGCTGGGATGCGGCCTCCTAGGAAGAAGGAGCAGGACCATGCCCCAAGCTAGTGGGACTGGTGGCAGGTGAATGATGCCGGAGACCCCAACTCTAAAGCCACACCTACCAGGAACTTGGGCCTTCCTGCCAAGCTTGCTCCTGGGTCCCTGTGTGGACCACAGGTATCCTAGGGAATCATGTGATGTTTAGGCCTAGAAGTCAGGAGTCCAGACGCAGGCCTAGCAGGAGGGGCCTAACCTGTTGCCTCTGAGCCCCTTCCAGCCTCTAACTCCCAAGTCACCGCTGACCCATTGCCCTTCACCTCTTTTGTAGAGATAGGGACAAGTCTCAGAAACCTGGCATCCATTTGAGGCCGCATCTCAGCGCTCCAGACAGAAATCTCCACAGAGGTCTACATAGGAAAACATTATTATCCCATTTTACAGATAAAGAAAGGGAAGAAATTGAAGTCCAAATAGGTTATGCAGTTTGGCTAAGGTCACATAGCAAGTCAGAAACAGTGTAAATGGTACCCACTTTCAGCTCTGTCCTTTTTTCTTTTGAGAGAGTCACAAACAGTTTCAAACGCACAGAGATCCACCTGCCTCTGCCTTCCAAGTGCTGGGATTAAAGGCTTTAGTTGAAGATGGACACGGTTTGTGAATTTGCATTTTATTTGCATACAGGATGACATAATGCATAAATATCTTCTCTGCAGGGCCCCTCTCCCCAGGCTTTTCCTCTTCGAGCTGCCTGGCAGGCTAGGGAGTACCATCTGGTCCCTCCCTCTGCCAAGGACGCCTTTGCTGGAGCAGGGTGCTCCCTCTCACTGGTCACACTCCCTGTGGCACAAAGGAAAGATCCCCAGGATGGGCAGAGGGCCAGACACCCCTGTACTGCCTCCAGGTCACTGGCAGGGTGCCTGCAGCAGGAAGGTCCCCCAGACCCAGACAGCATCCTTGGTCTTCTGTCTTCGGGCCCATATTTAGCTGCCTTCTCGCCTCCCACGCCTGCCTGCCACCGTCTGGTATGAGGGGAGACTGAAGAAGGAGTGGCTGTGAGTGAGGAGTGTGAGGAGAGGCACTGACACTCTGGTCAAGCTTGTGCCTTCTCGTCCCCTTGCCACAGGCTCAGATTTGATGTGAACACAAAGGGACCTGTTCTTCCTGTTCAAAACCTTTACGCAGAGGTTTGAAGAGATGGCCCAGCTATTAAGAGGGCTTGTTGACTGGTCTTTCAGAGGACCCACGTCGGGGCACCCACATCTGTTGGCTCACACCCAAACTCAAGCCCCAGGGGATCTGACACCCGCCCTGACTCCATGGGCATCCGTATGCACTCACACCCTTATGTGCAGACACAGATAGACACTTGATAAATTAAAATATAAAAACAAACTACAAAGATTACACATTTAAATGATAATATTTTGGGCACGCTGGGTTAATTATAAAATTAATTTCACCTGTTTTGGGGTTTTTGTTGTTTTGTTTGTTTGTAGGCTTTTTTGGTTTTGGGTTTTGTTTTGTTTGTTTAAAGCTGGGGGTGCTAGGCAAGCTCGGCTGTGGAGCCATACCCCCAGCTCTACTTAAGCCTTTATTTCTTCCATATTTAAAAAGTTTTGGTCACTGGTAGTGGCACATACCTTTAATCCAGCACTCAGGAGGCAGAGGCAGGAGGATCTCTGTGAGTTCAAGGCTAGCCTGGTCTACAAGAGCTAGTTGCAGGACAGCCAGGGCTACACAGAGAAACCCTGTCTTGGAAAATGAAACAACATAAAAATTGTTATATATGTATGTTACCTGCATGCTGTCCATGCACCACGTTTGCTAAGTGCCCTTGGAAGACAGGGAAAGAGGTTATATCCCTTAGTTCTGGAGTTACAGAAGGTTGTGAGCCACCATGTGGGTGCTGGGAATCAAACCCAAGTCTACTGGAAGAGCAGCCAGTGCTCTTAACTGCTGAACCATCTCTCCAGCCCCTCTGTTTACTCTTTAAATGTGGATGCTAGGAAGTTTAAAGACAGGTACTGGGAGTATGATTGAGTTGGCAGAGCTTGCCTGATGTAAGCAGAAAGTCCTGGGTTCCATCCCAGTGCTAGTCTCACTGGATGTGATGACGTATGGCCACACTGATGACATGATCCTGGATGTGATGACGTATGACCATACTGATGACATGACCCTGGGTATGACAACGTATTACTACACTGATGACGTAACCCTGGATGTGATGACGTATGACTACATTGATGATGTAACCTTGGGTATGATGACATATGACTACATTGATGATGTAACCCTGGATGTGATGTCGTATGACTACACTGATGACCCTGGATGTAATGACGTATGACCATACTGATGATGTAAACCTGGGTGTGACGATGTATGACCACACTGATGACGTAACCCTGGATGTGATGACGTGTAACTACACTGATGAAGTAACCCTGGGTGTGATGACATATGACCACATTGATGATGTAAACCTGGGTGTGACGACGTATGACTACACTGATGACGTAACCCTGGGTGTGATGACGTATGACCACATTGATGATGTAAACCTGGGTGTGACGACGTATGACTACACTGATGACATAACCCTGGGTGTGATGACGTATGACCACATTGATGATGTAACCTTGGGTATGATGACGTATGACTACATTGATGATGTAACCCTGGATGTGATGTCGTATGACTACATTGATGATGTAACCTTGGGTATGATGACGTATGACCACACTGATGACATAACCCTGGATGTGATGTCGTATGACCACATTGATGATGTGAACCTGGGTGTGACGACGTATGACCACACTGATGACGTAACCCTGGGTGTGATGACGTGTAACTACACTGATGAAGTAACCCCAGTGTTTGGGAGGTACAGACAGAAGAATCAGCAGTCCAAGGCCATCTTCTACTACATAGCAACTTGGAGGCCAGCATTGGAAACCTGAAACCTTGCCTCAAAATAAATAAATATAAAGAGAAAGTAGTGCATGAGGCCTGCACCCAACACTGTTGGCCAGTGTTCTCAGTCACGTCACCAGGAACAGGGACCTAGACAGTTGCTCACTACAGCTCTCTCCTCTGGCATTCTGTATCCTCCCTCCTGCTCACCCTTAGAGGGGCAGTACAGGAACAATCCACAACATGACTGGACCGGAAAGGTGGCTCACTGGTTAAGAGCACTTACTGCAGAGGGACTGAATTCAGTTCTCAGCCTCAGGACCATATCAGTTGCTTACAACTCCTGCAACTTCAGTGCTAGGGGAATCCAATGCTGACCTCAATGCACACATGTGCATGCACATACACACACACACACACACACACACACACACACACACACACTTTAAAAAATAAAAATACGTTCCCTCTTGTTCAGTGTTCAATGACCTCTCTGTGCTTTGTTACCCATCAGGGGGAAAAATGATGAAAATAATGAGTTCTTATCTCCAAAACATTTTTTATTTATTTCAATTTTACGTTCATTGGTATTTTTTGCATATGTATGTTTATGTGAGGGTGTAAGATCCCCTGGAACTGGAGTCACAGATGGCTGTGAACCGCCACGGGGGTGCTGAGAATTGAACCAGGATCCTCTGGAAGAGCAGCCAGTGCTCTTAACTGCACTTAACTGCTCAGTGCCATCTCTCTATCTCCCCCGCTCCCACTTTTTGTGATAAATGAGTCAATATCCAAAATGAATACCAGACTACAGGAATGACTTAATGCTTAATAACTATCATCTAAACTTCGGAGCTGTTCCTTGCACACACGGTGGCCCTTTGAATGCGTTATTTTCATCAACTCCTCTAATAATCCTATAGATAGCTATGACCCTCACTTCACAGAGGGGCATCATCTGAAATCCAGAACATTTGCTCACTTGCCCAAAGCCACACTGCCAGTCTCGAGATTCTCATGTGTCTATTCCCCTCCAGAAACTGCCATGTAAGCACCACTCTGTGCCACTTAAATCCCCCCAAGTAACACTGTCCCCACTTCCTTTTGCTCAAGCCACGACCCCCATCTCATATCCTGCCTGCATCAAGGATCGTCCAGTTTAAGAAATTTCCCGTAATAAGTTGCCAAAGGGCTTCCTGCCCTTGCCTTGTCCGCAGCCGACATGCAGGACAGCCCGTCAGCAACATCTGGCCTCAGGACTCACAGCCAGTCCGCGTTCAACCTCCAGCACCAGGCTTCCACTGCAAGTGGTGCCAGCTCCGGGACGTCACCCTTAAAGACTTCCCCAAACCCTTCCCCAATCCACCTGAAGCCCAAGAGCACAAATGTACGGCGCATGCGTCGGATCATCTCCGAGGACGCAGAGTGGACTCTGGCCATTGTACCACTCCTTACAGAACTCTGCATTCAACATATCGTCAAGAACTTCCAGAGTGAGTTCATCTGCCCTGGGCTGGAGAAGGGGGGACCATCATACCCAGGCCTGGAAGCACTCTCAAATTCACTCCCATCCAGTACCAGTGGTGTCTCCTGCTGTTCCCACCCCAGACACACACACACCTCACACACACAATGTGCCCTCCGTGCTTTTGTTCTTCTCTGGTCATGTCTGCTCTCTCCTGCAAGTTCAGTCTTAGCCACATCCTCTTTTCCTCCTCCAGGAAGCTTCTGGTTCTCGTCTCCCATCTGCTGGAGTCTTCCAAGACGCAGATGGATTCCTGGTGTACTTTTTCCAGAGAAAAGTAGTGGCCCTCTCCTATTCTATGGGACAAGGGCTTCCTGAGGCCTGGCCACCTAATGCAACATGTTCCACTGCTGTTTATTGATTGGCCATGTGCCCCAGCAAGCTAAATATGAACTCCAAGAGGCCAGGGCCAAGTCTGTTTGTTTGTTTTCTCTCTCTCTCTCTCTCTCTGAAAAGGTTTCTCTGTGTAATAGCTCTGGCTGTCCTGGAACTTGAATTGTAGACCAGACTGGCCTTGAACTCACTGAGATCCACCTGCCTCTGCCTCCTGAGTGTTGAGATTAAAGGCACACACCACCACTCCCTGGCCATTTTTAAAATATGTTGGTGTGTGAGAGAGAGAAAGGGAGGCGGGAGTGGGAGGGCACTCACCACAGAACACAGCGCACGTGTGGAGATCAGAAGACAGCCTTGCGCAGTCAGCTCTTTCCTTCCACCTCTGTGTGAGTCCTGGGGTGGACTGTGGGCCCCCGGTTCTCTCAGTAAGCATTCTTTACTCACTGACCCATCTTCCTGGCCCCATATTTCCCTCATTTTTCCCAAATCATTGGGCACATAGTAGGTGTTAGAGTACATGCAGTTATTCTGAAATGAATGATTGGAGTCAGTCCCAGAAGTCAGCTGTCTCTCCCAATAGACTAGATAAGACACTTGTGTCTGGTCCATTCATCCATTCTTCTCCAGGGGAGTTAGCATGAGACCAGATACTGCCTGGTGCAATGGCCAGCAGACAAGAGAACCCTAAAGAGTGTCTGTTTAAGAGACTGTTTCTCCTCTCAGAGCAAAGTTCCCAAGAGCACAAAGTGCCTTCCATTTCCTCAGTGTCCCTGGGCAGGACAGCCCAGGGCGCCATGCTGTGACATTCCTAGTCCTGTGGCTGAACCCTGTTTTTCTTCCTTCATCCCCAAAGACAACCCTATCCTGAAGCAGCTGCTCCCAGAGCACCAAAAGAAGGTCTTGAGCCACCTACCCCATGACCTGCCACTGACGGTGACCGCCAACTTGATCGATGACGAGAACTATTGGCACCGCTGCTGCATCAAGCGCTGGCCCGTGTGCCACGTGGCCAAGCATGGTGGGAGCTGGAAGCGTATGTTCTTTGAAAGACACCTGGAGAACCTGCTGAAGTTCTTCATCCCAGGCACCACGGACCCCAATGTGATCCTGGATCTGCTGCCCCTCTGCAGGAACTACGTGCGCCGCATCCAAGTGGATCAATTCCTCCCACCTGTGAGGCTGCCAACCCCGCCCCAGGCTGAGGAACAGTCCGACTCTGGCAGTGAGGGAGAGGGGAACGAGCCGGAGAAGGACCACTACCAGCTGGAGAGTCTGGTGGCTGGCCTCAAGCACCTGGAGGAGCTGGACCTGGTGTACGGTGTCAAAGACTGTGGCATGAACTTCGAGTGGAACCTCTTCCTCTTCACCTTTCGAGACTGCCACTCTCTGGCGGCCACCATCAAAGCTTGCCACACCCTCAAGGTACCACCCCCCCAACTCTTCTTCCTCCCTTCTCAGTACCCCTAGGACTGCTTCTCCCCACCTCTTCCCCTCCTACTATCTTCTCCCATTTCATTCTCATCCATCAATAGAGAAGGAGATTGTTTAGTGTTTAGATGTTTGGGTTTTTGGAAACAATGTTTGGGTTTTTTTTTTTTTTTTTGAGACAGGGTCTCAAATAGCTTAGGCTGGCCTGGAACTCGCTGGTAGCTGAAAATAACCTTTAATTTCTTATCCTCCTGCCTCCACACACATGCACATTAGTAACACAAACACACCCAAGTGTGGGGATTACAGGCACACACCACGCTGGGTCTATGTGATGCTGAGGACTGATCAAAGTGAAAACTGCCTGGGATGAGGGTGCAGCTCAGAGACAAAGAGTGTTCTTAGCATGTGTGAGGCCCTGGGTCTGGCCCCTGCTGCTGGTGAAAGTTTAAAAGCACTACTACAGCAGGATAGCTCGTTGTCACTCATTTGTCTTGTCACTGTGGTTAAAATGTTTCACAGACGCAACTTAAAGAGGGAAGCAATTGTTTGGCTACCATTCCAAAGACACGGTTCATCATGACAGGGAAGCTATGGTGGCAAGGGCTTGGGGAACTGGTGAGGCCGAGAGCATGGAGTAGTGGTACTCAACTTTCTCCTTTGTATTCAATCCAGGACCCCACCCACACTTAAGGTTTAACTAAATGAACTGGGCCATGATGGTGCATGCCTTTGATCTCAGCACTCAAGAGGCAGAGGCAGAGGGGGATCTGTAAGTCTGAGGCCAGCCTGGTTTACAGAGTGAGTTCCAGGTCAGTCAAAGCTACACGGAGAAACCCTGTCTCAAAGGGGAAAAGGGAGGTGGGGAGTCCAACGAGGTAATTTAGCTAGCTATTTAACGAGATAATCCCCCAAAGAAATGCCCAGATGCTCATCTCTGGGTTAGTCTAGATCTTGTCAAGTTGGTGATATTAACCAACATACTGGTTATATTGAGAATTTCAGACATCAAGTATGCCCCTTGTAATGTTTGGGCTACACATCCAAACACTGTGGCTTTTATCTGAAATCCGGATTTAACTGGACGTCCCGTGTTTCTATTTGTGAAATCTGACAGTCGTAGCCTAGCTGCAACTGCACATTTATATCACTGTTCATCTTTCATCCCACCAGACTGCTCGCTCCACAGGGCACAAATGGTGCAATTTTGCTTCTTTCTGCATCTTCAGCACCTGGGACAGGGCCTGATGCTGTCAGTCTGAGGGCTGGCTGCAAAGCTGGGGAGCTGAGGACTTTGACTTTTTCCAAGGTTTTCACGGAGCCCAGCAGCTGATGTTGCTTCCCCACCATGATGAACCATACCTTTGAAACTGGAGCTGGATAACCACTTCCTTCCTTCACTTACCTTTGTCAGGATGTTATCACAGCGACAAGACCTGTAGAGACGTGTAACACGTAACGTGCTCAGTCTGGGGCTGGAAATCAGAGCCCATACTTAGCGGGCATGAGTCTCGGGATCCAATTCCCAGCACCACAATATAAAAATACAAAAATTGGGATACGGGAGGGGCCCAGCTGCAACAGTGCTTGCCTTGCACGCACGATGCCCTGGGTTGGATCACCGGCTCTGTATGAACCAAGTGCGGTATAACATGCCTGTAATACCAGCACTCCGCAGTTGGAGACAGGAAGGTTGAACGGTCAAGGCAATTCCTGGCTACATGGTGAAGTGGAGATCATCCTGAACTACAGGAAATCCTGTCCCCCAGAAAATAAAGAGGTGGCTCTGTAGTTACGAGTACATACTGCTCTAGTGGAAGACACGGTTTCAGTTCCCAGCACCTACATGAGCTCACAACTGCCCGTAACTCCAGCTCTAGGGGCTCTGACTCTCTTCCTGCCTCCCACACACCCACACAAAGACACACACGAGTAACACACTTAAAAATATTCTTTTAATAAGACAGAAGACATGAAGGAGAGAGGGAGAAGCATAGTTGGCTTAAATTCTGGCAGCTGAAAGGACTCACAGACCACACTATTTCTCCTACTCTAGTGGTGGGAAAGCAGGGAGAAGGGAACAAGCAAAGCACTCTTGCAAGAACTTGGTTCCCAAGAGAGCCTCCCCATCTCTTCCAGGGGCAGTGTCCCTAGTGACCTAGCTGCATTCCATCAGTCTGCATCTCTCAGCATCACAGAGGGCACCAAGCTTTAGCACAGGGATCTTTGTGGGGGTGGGCGAGGGGGCTGTCTACCTCATCCAAAGTAAAGTGCCATCCAAGGGTACTGGACTGTACATATGGAAAAAGCCACTGTGCTTATGGAAGAGAATGCCCTGGACAGAGCCACAGTAGACATGGCTGGTCACCTAGGAGACCATTGCAAGTGCAGATGAAGTTGAGGGTTGGGGCTGGAAGTAGAGCGCAGCTGGCAGGGCACTTGTCTAGCATGCACCTCATAAGCCAGGTGTGGCGGCCTGCACCTGTGATCCCAGCAGAAGCATGCAGAAGCAGGAGGATCAGAAGCTAAAGGATTGTCTTTGGCTATATAGGAAGTCCAAGGCCAGCCTGGGCTATGTAAGACTCTTCTAGTGCCCTTTATGTTGATGTGATAAAAAAAAAAAAACACTCTGAGCAAAACAACTTAGGGGAGAAAAGGGATTTGGCTTCCACTCCCAGGTCACAGTCCCCACTGAAGGGAGTCAAGGCAGGGACGTGAAGGAAGGCCTGCTTGCTGTTCCACATAGCACTGCCTCTAACCAAGGAACTCCCTCACAGCCAAAGAAGTCCAGCACAAAGTGACAGGTGACTGCTGCTTGCGAGCTGGCCCAGAGACCAGCTTTTACTCAGCTGGCTTTCTTTTTTTAGGTTTATTTTTATTATTATGAATTATATGTACGAGAGGGTACATTCACATGAGTTCAGATTCACTGAGACCTATAGAGGGCCTCAGAATCCCTGGAGCTGGACTTATTGACGACTTAATGTGGGTAGGAGAAACTGAACTCTGGTCTTCTCCAAGAGCAGTGCCAGTTCTGACCCACTGGAGCTAGCTCTCCTGCCTCTCAACCAGCTTCCTCATACAGCTTAGGACTGCCTGCCTAGGAATGGTGCTGCCCACGGTGGGCTGGGCCCTCCTGCATCATTGACCATCAAGACAGCCACACAGGCATTCTCCCAGCCCATCTGATCTAGGTCCTCTAGTGAGGATCTCTTCTCAGATGACTCTAAGCGGTGTCCCCGTCCCCTCCCCTTCCAAATGAGCCACTGTCATATCTGAAAAGATGAATGAAGCAAAGAATCTGGAGAGATATACAGTCAGATCACCTGCCATTGTGAGGTAAGGAAGATGGACACAAGAAGGAAGACGCAGAGGTGTCGAGGCCCCTTCTCATGAGACCAGCTGCTGTAGGAATCACTGGTGGACAAGGAATAAAATAGGAGGACCATTCTAGGGGAAAGCATGAGTTTCAGCTTGAGGTGGCCCAAAGCAGAGATCATCTTGATAGCGGCACAGGGGATGTGATGCTGGGAGAAGGAGTCTAAATTGAGCTGTCTTAAGTGTGACATTGCATTTGGATGGAGTCTTACAAGGAAGAGCCAAAGGGAAGCCTAGCATGTGATAGTGGAGAAAAGAGGGAGTAGTGGAGAGAACATGACATGTTCACAGATCCCAGAGGGAGGAGTGGAGAGGACATGACATTGTGTCTGTCACAGATCCCAGACAGAGGCACGTTTCAAGCAGCAGGAGTGAGCCATAGGATGGGATGGAGGTCCCTGGGAGGCGGTACTTCAATGGGCGCCAGAAGCAGAAGCTGGGCAGCTGTGGATATGGAGGGAGTGGGAAGTGAGGGAGAAGGTGGCTGTGATCGTTTTGTGAAGAGCTTGATTGTGAAATGGGGAGCAGAGCTGGAATAGATGAGGATCCGGGTCTCTGGAGAAGAAATTGCATGTACTTCATGCTGAATCTGTCAGCAATACAATCATCAGTTATATATAGGAGAGAGGCTCGCGGCTCAGGGATGGCTCAGCTGGGATTGAGACCTGACGTGGGGCGGTTGGCATGTGGTGGATTGCTGTAGCAGGTCCTGTTTAGTGACCAGGAGAAGAGAAGAGAGGCCGTCAGTGGAAAGGGAGCGTGTGGAGATGCTAGCATGTGAGGAGGCAGGAAAGGCTGAACTTGTCACAGATTATAAGAGAATTTGTTGTCCAGAGAAACACGGTTGGATTGGTACACCACACTGCAAGGTTCTGTGATGCCAATCAGTGCCATAGGTGAGTTTTTCCGCTGTCAGTAGCCTGGTCAGAAGAATGCAGAAAGCATAGACTGGGCTGGCCATGGTGACACCCTCCCCCACTGCCACCTGCCACCAATTCTGTATCGTTGGGTAGATCCTCCTCCCGTTTAAAAGCCAGGCAGGTGGCCAATACCAAGTGTTGAGCCTCCAGTCACCTTGTATCCTCCTTCTCTGCCAGCACAGGGCAGTTAGGTAGTCCAGGCTATCCCAGACTGGCAGATGCTATAACACTCCTACCTGCCCACAGGTCTTCAGGTTGACCCGAAGCAAGGTGGATGATGACAAGGCACGCATCCTAATCCGGAGCCTGCTGGACCACCCAGCCCTCGAGGAGCTGGACTTGTCCCACAACCTCATTGGAGACCGTGGTGCGCGAGCAGCGGCCAAGTTGCTGAGCCACAGTCGCCTGCGAGTGCTCAACCTCGCCAATAACCAAGTGCGGGCGCCTGGTGCCCAGTCGCTGGCTCACGCCCTGGCACACAACACCAACCTTGTCTCCCTCAACCTCCACCTCAACTGCATCGAGGACGAGGGTGGCCAAGCAATTGCCCACGCCCTGGAGACCAACAAGTGCCTCACCAGGCTGCACCTCGGAGGCAATGAGCTGTCTGAGCCCACAGCCACACTCCTGTCCCAGGTGCTCCCCGTCAACACCACGCTCATCAGCCTCAACCTCACCTGCAACCACATCGGGCTGGTGAGTCATGGCTTCTGGCGCAGGCGGGCACGGGGTGGGATCCAGTTACCGTAGACCCTTGCCGGAAAGCGTTAGACTGTGCGGTGGACTGCATAGAGACTGTGTTCTCATCTGTCATCTGCACTCCAGCGTCTTTTCCTCTTTTCATTTTCATGTACCTGCAGTATACATACATGCATACCTGTTTTTGCATGTATGAGCCTCTGCTCGTGTGTGCATGCATGTGGACATGCAAAGTTGAGGTCAAGGATCATCCTCAATTGCTCTTCCGCCTTATTCACTGAGGCAGGGTCTCTCGAGCAAACCCAGAGCTCTGTGAAATGACTGGTCTTGCTTGCTAGCTTGCTCTTAAGGTCCTCTGTCTCCCCCTGGAATTACAAGTGGGCTGCTACGCCCACACAGCATTTCCGTGGGTTATGGAGACCCTAATTCCAATTCTCATGCTCGCCCATGAGTGCTTTCCCCACTGAGCCAACCTCCCAAATCCATGTCCCGAACAGATGGGCTACATGTGGCTTTGCAAAAGGTAACCCATCTCTCTCTCTGTGTGTGTGTGTGTGTGTGTGTGTGTGTGTGTGTGCACGTGATCCTGGGACATAATAAAAAATGATCCCTCTGCCTCTCCCCTCCCCAGGATGGCGGGAAACAGCTCCTAGAAGGCATGTCAGACAACAAGACCATCCTGGAGTTTGACTTGCGTCTGTCAGATGTATCCCAGGAGAGCGAGTACCTCATTGGCCAGGTTCTGCATGCCAACCGAGAGGCCACCCGCCAGCGGACCTTGAGTCCTGGCTACTTCATGGCATCCATCACTAACAACAGTACTGAGAATTCTGTAGGCTAAGATGAGGGGACAGGGCTTGAACAGTGATCTGATGGGTCCCTGTAACAGCCATTCCTTCATCTCACGTCCTTGCTACGCCTGTCCCTGGGTCTGGGGGAGAAGGGGGGATCGTGAATCTCCTTAAGTTTGTAAGCATGAAGATGCTGAGGTAGGGAAGGGAGCCTAAGGATAAAGAGAGGGTAAGCTAACTCCTGCACCCGGAAGTGGCCATTACTAGACCTGCATAAATGATCAGCTTCCAGGAACAGGGAAGGCGAACGATTCTAAAGAGAGTCTCCCTGCCCAAACTCTTCATGAACACCATCTACCCCAACTCGGCCCACCCTTTCCCTTTCTGCTAAGCAGACCCTAGAGCTCTGATCTCAATCTACACATACACACACGCACACACACACACACGCACACGCACACACACACACGCATGCACACGCACGCGCACGCACACGCACACGCACACACACACACACACACACACAGCCTGTCTTTCTCTGCTCTCCTACCCTGCCTGAAGATGCCACCTGCCTGTCACCATCCTGGTGTGCCCCACTTCTACACCTTGCGTCATCGGTAATTCTCAAGCTGGGAAGGGGTAACAAGTGACAGAGGGGCTCAGACAGAGACCTCCTACTAAGGACAGGGAATAAGCATCACTCCGAGGAGGGGATCAGTGAGTCATCCACACTTTTATTATCCACCAGTGTGATTTGTACAATCTTTGCGCTTGGAATTCCATGACAAAAAGGCCACAGTGTGATGCACCCAGTTTGACAGAACTCTTCTGTCTTCTCCCGAGCCAGGCCCAGCCCACCCCACAAGCCCTTATCCTCAGGACATACAGTCTTCCAGGTACCCTCCACGAGTCCCTGTCTCTCTGAGACTGCCCACCCTGGGGCTACCCCCGTAGGAACCACATCAGCCTATGGGTCCGTGAGAGGATCTGACAGACCCATTCAGGCCAAGGCCCTTATCTCCCAACTCTCCTCGAGCTGAGTGGCCCAGAGCCCACCTCGCCAAAAGACGGCTGACTGAACTGCAGCTGCAATCCAGGAGGGCCAGCACTCCAGGGACTCTTTGCAACAAGCAGACACAGAACAGAGCACCAGAGGGGACTTGGGAGTGACCATGTGTGTGCCTGTCCGGGCAACTTACAGCCATCTGTGCCTGACACCCTCTTGACAGTTCCAGAGTGCAAACATGTAGGTGTGAGGGTGTGTGTGTGTCTGTGTGTGTGTAGCCACAGCTGCTAGCAGAGGTTCTAATTAGAGAAACAAGAACATTCAGTGTAAAGTTTAATTTTAGAGATTAATTAATTTTCTGGTTTTCATTTTCCCTGGCAATCAATAAAGCTACCAAGAAAAGAGACCAAAGAATTGCTTTCTCTCTAAGTCTGTGCGTGTGTGGGAGGTGAGGCTGTCTGTATGAAAAGACCTAGGCAGAAATGGTCAGGCAGAAATAATAACAGGGCTTCCCCTCCTCCTCTCCCAAGGCCAAGCTCTGTCTCTGGACCCAGCGTGACAGAGACTGAGCCAAGTCCTTCCCTCCCTGGAGCTGTGAGGTACCCAGGCTGACCCTAAATGAGAACAAGTCATTCAGGTGCCAGCTGGCCAAGAACTGGGGCCCAAGGCCACAGCTCCCCCACCACCTGTGCTTCAGCAGATGCCTTGCTCAAGCAAAAGCGGGGTGCTCCAACAGCCAAGCTACCCCCACACGGGGACAAACTCAGACTCGGGGTCCTAGAGGGTTCAGTGTTGGTAGGCCAGTGGACATTGCTATCCAGGAATCCTGATGGGCAGCTACGCTGATTCTGTCTGCCCAGACCTCTCCCTCTCTGCCACCCTTCCCTCCTCACCCAACCATCTCTGTATGGCTAGAAAGTACAACCCCCATCTGAACCATAGATCACGGCATCCCCACAACTTGGGCTTCCCACATCCCCCTGGGAAGAAGGGATAGGGAGCCAGAAGAGATGTTGCATAGGTAGGGGGCCATTCCCATTGGTTGGCGTAGGCCTGGCACGGCCAGGAGGAAGAGGGGAGGCCAAGAAGATGGAGTTATGGTGATGGCAAAGCACGAAGCAGAGGGAGCAAGACTGGATGGATGTGAGCCCAATCCCTGGGTGCTACGTCTGCTTGGAAAGCTTCAGCCAGGACAGCTGGGAGAGCAAGGGGCCAAACACAGACATGCACGATGAAGTACAGTGGGGTGGAGGGGTTAAGGAAACAGAGGGGGTGGGAGAGCAAAGTTGGTGTCAAAGCTTTGAAGGGACAGGACAGGGGCTGGTACCCTGGGGCTGTGGCATGATGCCCTTCTGAAGACCTAGAACTTCAGCTCACAGGATAAGAAGTGGAGGGCCTGGCAAGAATTGATCTCCTGCCTCTGGGATTGAGTGCCTCTCCAGCTAGGGCTTGTGATGGACTCAGCTGCACCCAGGCATGTGTGAGGGACATACTACTTCTTAAGCATCTTCGAGAGGAAACGCTACGCCACCGCCACCCCTTCAGAGCTGGTCTCACTCCATCCACCATTACCAGCTCTGCTCTTTCTCCCACCTGCCTCCTGAGTTCTCTTGACACCAAAGTGTGTCTCAAGCTCAGTCCACTTGGTCACTCACTCTGGCCAACTTTAATGGACCTCCTTAATGGAAGCACCTACTGAGAACCCAGGGGAGGAAGCTTCTGATTGATGGGAGGCTGGGTCTTTTCCAGAAAGGGCGGGGATGTGCCCTCCCCAGCTTCACTTCCCTCCCCCTGCACCTTAACAACAGCTCTTCAGAGCCAGTAAGCCCCCCCCCCCGAGGTGAATGACGTCATTGGTGCGTGAAAAGTCCCTCCAGGACTGGACCTCTGAGGCGCAGTGAAATAAACAACCGGGGTGGGAGCGGCAGAAAGGAACCACCGAGCCTCACCCACCCGGCACCAAGAGGTCAGAACTTTCTCAAGGTGTTGTGAGAGGAATACTGGGCTGCCAGTGGCCTCATTCAGTAGGTGGTTGGAAACCGGCCCTGCCGCTCTTCACCAAATCACTGCCCCACCCCCAGGGGCTGGGGGGGGGGGCGACGCAAAAATAAAAAATAAAAAAGCCCCAAATGCCTTTCCTGAGGCCTGCCATGATGGTTCCCTTGGTGGGGAGGCCAAAAAACAGGTTCCACATCATTGTTGCCTGGTAACAGTCAAGACTCGATGAAAGCCTGGGGGTGGGAGGGACCTCGCGTGCGTGTGGAAAAGTAAATGTCCCCGTAGGAACTCGGTGGGGACTGAAAAAGAGCCACCTCTGCCCCGGTGAGTGGGATTCTCAGAGAGCTGCCAATCTCTCCATCCTCTGTCCGTGTACAGGGAAGCAGTCTCAGGCCCACTGGAGTCTTGTCTGGGCGTGCCCCTCACCTCCCGCCTTCACGCGAACCCTGCCTGGCCTCTGTCACCATCCTGCCTTCCCCTGCTACGCACAGGGAGCACAACACATCAAGGGGCAGGAGGGAGAATGAATAGCGCAGGCTTCCTCCAAGAGCGGGAGGTCACAGTGAGGTCTCCACGCAGGAGCCATGGCGGTGCAGTGGTCGGTGACTGTGGCCCAGACACCCCTCCTGACGATGGACGATAAGGACCGGGAAGTAGAGGGCGTCGTGGTAGGGCGGCGGTGGCCCGGCCTCCTCCTCGTCGTCCTCGTCCTCGTCGTCCCGCATACTGGCCTGGCTCGACAGCCGCGTCTGCTCCGTGGGGCAGCTCGCCTCATTGACACTCCCGCTCCGGCTGCGCCACAGGCAGCTGCGCCGGGAACCGTAGAGGCGACCGAGAGAGAAGCGGCTGCCCCCGCACCCAGCACTGGCTCCAGGCCCCTGGCCGGCCCGCGGGCTGGCGCAGATACTCAGCGCACTGCGCGAGAAGATGGACGAGCTGCTGACCGCTCGCTGACAGTGCTCGCAGCTTCGCCGGTACGGGGCCACGCCCGCTGCGCCCGGGCCACCCACTCCGCCGTAGCGACACGTGGGCGCGTAGCCACCGCCCCCTGCCCCGCCGCAGCGCGCGCCCAGTCCGGCCAGGTCCATGAGCACCGCTTCCGAGTAGCTGGGTACCAGCTGCTGGTTGGAACGGATGTGCCACTCGAGCTCGGTGCTGTCCACCGTGTTGACCCGAGGCAGGCGATGAGTGAGCGGCGGTAGCAGCTCGTCGCTGGGACTCAGGCCACCGCCCGCGCTGCTGGCCGAGCCTGGCCCCTCCAGGCCGAAGAGCTTCTCCACGTGGTAGTGAGCATACGCCGTGCGGTACTCGGCCAGCACGCGCAGCGGCCACGACAGCGTGAGCAGCGCCGCTGCCCAGAAGGCCGATGAGCAGGCATACCAGGGTGGCCGGGTCGGGTCGGGAAAGGCCACCATGAACTCGCGGAAGTCCACGTTCTTAAGATGCATGCCCTCTCGCGCCTCCATGTAGTCATCCAAGCCCTCATTCTCGGCGAAGAAGCGCGCGCGCTGGCACAGGTATGCGTTCTCCGCTTCCACGCTGGCGAAGCTGAAGCACTTGGTGAAGCGCAGCCGCGTGGCCGGCGCGCCCTCCAGCCCCACCAGCGCCTTGGACACGTCCCGGACGCCACAGCGCGCATAGTCGAACTCGGCCTCCGCCACGTGTGTGTTGACACGCTCGTGGTAGACCTGCAGCGCGCAGGAGGAGGCTGGAGTCGCAAGGGGAACATACCGCGGCTTGTCTACCCATCCCAATACCGAGACGGAAGTCACAAAACCTGGGCTCATCTCCATCATCATCTCCTTCCCCTCCCTCTCCCAACCCTAAGGGAGTTAATGCGATAAGTGGTGGTTGCCCTGAAAACCCTGTACCACGCACACCCACCTCCTCTAAGAGTCTTGGGCTGAGATCCAGAGGCCTGGGTTTAAGCCTAGCACTGCCAAGTAGAAGCAACCCCAGGCCACTCTGAGCTGAGGTCTCTCCTTAGCTGTGAATAAGTAGTCAGTAATAATTACTCCACTGGACAGGTAAGTGTATACCTGTGAAGCCATCTGCAGTCAGGACGCTCTGAGCAGACTCCACCGTGGAGCCAGCTAACTTGAGTGTAAGGTCCCTCTCCTCACTATTTGACCCTGGACAGGTTTGGTTTTTTACTGCACACCCATTTGCTCCTTTGTAAAATGGGATATACCTACTTCATAGGTTTGTTGTAAGAAATAAATCGCTTATAAGTGCCTAGAGCTTGGCTCTGTTGGTGTCTGCTGTTATTACTGAGTGCCCATGGGGGCTCGCTGCTGCCTCATGTTCCCTCACAAGCGGGGAGAAAGGCAGGCAATCCAAGCAACCTCTCTCATCTTGAATGGCCTGCACTCACCTCCAGCCTCTCACCTGGGTGGTAGTGTAGGCATCTCCATTGCGGTATCGGGTGACCTGCCGAGTTCGTCGCACATAGTGATAGCTGATGGCCTTCCACCAGATGCAGGGGGTGGCCTGCTGCATACGGCCGACACGCTCCCGAACACTGCTCACATCCACTCGGTGCTGCAGCTCGTGGCGGGCTTGGCAGTGCCAACACTCCACCAGGTAGACCGCGTACAACATGAGCAGGAAAGCCAGGGGGATGTAGACATAGCCGTTGGAGCAGGGGCTGTCATGGTACATGAGGCTATTGCCCTGGTAGGCGCTGCTGAAGGTGAGGCGGGTCACTGTGGTGACGTGGCACCAAGCCACTGCCCCCAGGCAGCCGTACATGAGCAGTGAGAGCAGGAGGCACTTCCAATGGGACTCACGGCAGAGAGATTTGGTGAAAGAGGGCTGGATGGGTCGTTGCTGCTTAGATGGGCAGGGAGGGGTGCCAAGAACAGGACGAAGTGAGACAGAATGGCAGGACCCAGCACAAAGATTGAGAGACAGAGGCCGGCACAAGGGTTACAGACAGGAATGTAACAGGAAGAGAAAGATGGGAGCCAGTGACCAGAGATAAACACAGAAGTGACCCAGACAGAGCCATGAGGACAGAAAAGGTGACCAGAACGCCAATACAGGAAAGTGCAAAGAGAGACACCCCAAGAGGTGGAAGTGGGGGCCCAGGAAGCAAAAATGACACCGATGGATAGGATGGAATCCAGAGAGGCCAAGACAGACACAAGATGGCAATGAAGGAAGAGAAGGTGTGGATGGGAAAGAAGGAATAGACAAACAGGCATTAGTGAAGGCAGATCCCTGGCCCAGACCTCTTCTAAGTGTCCCAGGAGAGTAGGGAAGGACCCACTGACATCATCTCCCCACTTAACAGGGCCCTGACTTCTTGCAGATAGTTTCAGTCCTGGGTTCTAGAGAAGCATGCCCCTTTGTCTCACTCACCTCTCCTTTGCCCCCACAGACGAGATCTAACACTTCCCTTGGAGAAGGGCCTTAACCCAGGCCAATCTCACTTCTAATGATCCGCAAGTCTTCCTACTGCTCACACCTGCCTCCTAACAAACACACATTCTTCCCCTCTGTTCTAGGATGGGAAAGAATGGCTGGGGCCCCTTCACACAAGACAGTCCAAAAGGGCAGAGGCCTGTGGCTAAGGAGAGGAGGGGATCAGGGTGAGGAAGATATTGGGAGCCCAGCCATTTGTCACTAATTTCTGATACTCTCCTAGGTCTGTCTGTTAAAAGCATTTGGCACGTTCTCAGTTGTCTATGTGTCTACTTCTCTCCCAGATGAAGTGCTCCTGAGGGCAGGGCCCATGTCTCGTTCTCTTTGCTTCCTAAGTGACTCCCATGGGGCACATAATCAATGAAGGCTGAGTCTGATTGCTCAAATAGCTTGTCTTCCCACCCCTTCTACATTGTTGCACACCCATGCACATGTGTGTGCACACACATGCACACACAAAACCGTCTGCTGCAGTGGTGACTGGCCCCTTCAGCTCCTCACGCCTGGCCTTGAGGCCAGCCAGAGAGAGAGAGAGAAAGCAGTGGAAACGAAGTGTACAGTTAGACAGCAGGCCCTAGATTTCTGTGGATAGGTAGGAGGGACAGCATGTGTCTGCAAGGAAGGGAGCGTACCCTTGCCTTTCAGGATCTGTGTCCTTGGAAGCTGGGTACCTGCGTGTACCTATATGCCCACTTGGCTATGTGCTGTCCCAGTGTGAGTACAACTGAAAAAGGCTACCCGAAAGTCTGTTCCCACTGTCCTCCTGTCCCTGTTCAAAGGGCACGGCGTGCACAAGAGAGCATGGGAGGATGGGGCGGAGGGCTTACAGTATTTCCCTTAGTTTCTTTGTCTCCAGTTCTCAAAAGACTAAAGTAAGACCTTAATTAGGTACATGCTTAGTACTGACTCAAAAATTCTTAAGCTTAGTGCCCCCTAGGGGGAGCAGCCAGCATTGAGAGAGAGGTGAATAGCCCCCTTACTCTCTCACTCTCCCAGTGACCCCAGGGCGTATGGCCTCTGTACACGTCTGACTTCCCTGTGGTCCCAGCTCGGACGACACCATTGCTTCCCCAAGGCACCCTTCTTGGTTCCTAGCCCCTCCAGTCCTCCTTCCCGGCTTTCAAGGTGGGATGTCGCCCACCATCCTCATCCAGGAGCCGACGTAGCCCCTCTCCGCTAAGCCCGGGGTCTGCAAGGCTCCGCCCCGGGCCCCTCCCCCTGCCCAGGACCCCCCGAGCCCCGCCCCCGGCGCGGCCCCTTCCTCGCCTCCGCGTACTGAGCGGGCCGCCAGGTCGGGGCAGCGGCGCGGACTGCGGCTGCAGCGGCCGGCTCGGGGTGCGGGGCGCCGGCCGCTCTGCGGCGGAACCGGCGGGGACCGTGTGAGGCGCGGGGGATGGGGGCCGGCGAGGCGCGGGGGATGGGGGCCGGGTCGCGGCCGTGCGGGGATACCGAGGGCCGCCGGCTCTCACCTCCTCTCGGGCGGGGCCCTCGTCCGCCGCTGCCATGGGCTCCTCTGGGACCCCGGAGCCGCCACCGCCGCCGCCGCCGCCGGCGCTCTCTCCCGCGGCCGAGCCAGGGGGGGACATGGCGTAGAGGGGGCGCGTCGAGCTCAGGACCTCCCGGGGGGCTGCCAGGGGCCGGGGGCATCCTGCGCTGGCCCTGAGGAGGGGGCGCGAGGGGCGGGGCCCTCTCTGCTCCCCACCCCCCGCCGGGGGGAGGGGGCCTAGAAAGGGCACGAAGGGGGGGTCGGAGATAGGGGGATGGGTGGGAGGGCGGGCTGGAGGGGCCGGGCTGGGGGGGCCGGGGCCGGGGGCGGGTGTCACCTTGAGGCCCTCGCGGCGCCGCTCCGCCTCCCGCCCGCTCCCGCCGCCGCCTTTTGTCTGAGCCGAGCTGGAGCCAGCGCGCCCCCCCTCTTCCTCCCAGTGCAGCAGAGCCCCGCCCCCGGCCCCCCAAACTCCGCCTTCACCAAGCCTTCCTAATAACCACCACCACACCGCCAAAGGGGTGAAGCAACAGGGGCTCTCCACACCCTTTCTCTCAACCCTGCTCACCGCATCTTCCTCTTGCCTGCCCATTCTGGGAAGATCGCAGCCTCAACCCCTCTCCAGCTGCCCTCGCTAGAAGGGCCCTGGGAAGTCAACCAGCGTCCCTCTTCCATCCTCAACTCCTTGAGGCTGAAGACGGGGGACTGGAAAATGAGTCTGGGCATCCTAGGGAAGACCGTTGCTCCTAATTGCGTGGTAAGGAGTTAAGTCAGGAGACAGACTCCAGAGGGACGGAATAGGGTGAAAGAGAAGACACTGACGCTAGATCCCAGAAAGGACTCCTTAGAGGGCAGAGATCGGAGACGCTAAGCCCCTCACAAGAGAGCCCCAGAAAAGCAATGAAGTGTATCCAGTGCCCTAAGATAGGGGTCAAGGACATCTCTTAATCTGGCTCCTTCACAATAGGTGTGCGACCTTAGACAAGTACCTTCTCCCTCTAAATCCTTGTTTCCTCCTCACTAGGCTGCCAGGGTAGGGAGACAAAGTCACAGACCACAGGGAAGCTGAGTAGCTGCAGGCAGCCAAACCTTTGTGCTGTCCACCCACTGCTGTTCCCGGCATTGCCTAGGACACACAAGAGGCTGGTATTTTTTCGGGCATGCATTCCTAGGTACATCCACAGATAAGCAAGTACTCGGCACCTACTGTATGTCATGTATAGAAATAAAAGAGCATTTCCCATCCTCAAGAAGCACAGACTAACTGAGAAGACATGCATCCAATCTTTATTATAGAGTGTGATGAGAGGCAGGCGTGGTCAGTCTGTGTGGTCACTGTATTACCAGGGTCTTTGACATGCAAAAACTGTTCTTTCTTACCCGTAGGGAACCAAGGCCAATGGAGAGCAGGTGAGTGCTTATGGGGTCCCCCGCCAGCACCTACAGAATTACTCCTAGAATTTAGAGCTTTTTCTGGGAAAAAAAAAAAAAGTTCATGAAGGGAGGTGGCACACATCTGAGGCAGAAGGATCAATACTTTGAAACCACTCTGTACTACATACCAAAACACTGTCAAAAAAGGGGTAGGTTGGTCAGGCGGTTGTGGTGCATGCACACGTCTTTAATCCCAGCAGAGGCAGGCAGATCTCTGTGAGTTCAAGGGCAGCCTGGTCTATGAAGCAAGTTCCAGAGCAGTCAGGACTATTACACAGAGAAAACACTAAAAATGGGGGGGGGGGAGTAGGTAGTAAGTCGGGGTTGTGGTCCAGTAGCAGAACACTGTGTCAAGCCCTAGCTAGCTTCAATCGCAATACCGGGAGTCCCTTTGGAGCAGGAAGTGGCCTTGAGGCAGTTTTGTTATTGGGGACAGGAAGTAAGCATCCTCTGGTACCCCGGTGCCCCCTTGCCTCTTCTGGATCAGGAGAACCGCTCCCTCCATCCTTACTCCTGCTTCTGCCTCCATCTTCCAAGTGGGGACCGGAGGCTTTCTGGCCACCTACTGTCCTGAAGTGTCAGCCAGAATCACCCTCTTCAGTTCAGAAGTCCATTCTCCCTCAAAAGGATGTGGTCTCCGAAAGGAGAGCTCCCATCCACACCACAATGCAAGAGGAATCTGTCTTGGTGGCTCATTCCAGTGGTCCCCACCCTTGCTCTTGGGGAAGCCTGACTCACAGCCAGCTCCAGCCCCTCACTCATCTCACCGTGTTCATTCCTCCTGCACATAACCTATGTGGACTCACCACACTCTCAGTTCGGTGATGCTCTTCTTCCTGATGCCATCCACTGTCTCCCTACCTCAGGGGACGTTGAAACTTCTTTGGTCAACTCCAGAACTTCCAAGAGACTACCCCCATCTTCTCTGGTCATAACCAATATCCTTCCCTGGAAACTCCAGGAAACGGGGGTTGAAAGGAGGAGCTAGTGGAAGAAGCTGACCGTCTGGTCACCATGGAAACTGGATGTGTTTCTCTGAAGATAAGCCTAGCTCAGTGGCTGGAGGTGGGAAGTAGAAGCATCCAAAGGGACCCAGAAGACACCAAAAGGAGGGGCTGAGTGGCCACACCTGGGAGAGAACGGTTGCTAAGAAAAGTCAGGGCCTGACCACACTGCAGCCAGAGTCAAAGGCCAAAGGCCCTCCTTTTCGAGAACACCGCCACTGGGGTCCTCTCCATTGTGGGAGTGACAGAAAGGCTCTCTCAGAGTGCAGTTGCTTAGGCTGGGGCTGTGGGTGGCTCAATGCTGCCCTCTTGTGGTCAATAAAGGAGTTGCCACACAACTGATAGGGTTCAGGACTACACAGACACCTGGTGGGTGGGAATAGGGTCATCTTCAAATTTGGCTTCTTTGTGAATTAGAAAGAGGGTCCCTGCACTTTCCTGAGTCTGTGCCCTTGCAGAGTGCACAGGTTCCACCATCAGTGAGATTTAGATCGTGAATTCCCTTGAAGAAAATGTATAAAATATAGGATTAGGTCAGAAGAAGCCAGTTTTTTTTTTCCTGACTATGGATTCTTGGGCAAGTCAGCTGACCTTTCTGGGCCTCAGGCAGTTTCTTTAGCCTGTGGCATGCACATTTGCTTATATTTTGAGAATGGAAGAGGAGGTTGAAAACTTCTGACCCTAATGGAGTGTCTGTTGTTGTTTTGATTGTTGGGGTATTTGTTGTGGGGTACCATGCCAAGGATCAAACCCAAGGCATTGCATTTACCAGAGAAGCATTCTACCCTTTGATCTACATTCTTAATAGATGCCTTGGTTCCTTGACTATCCTGACAGGATCCCACCTGCCTTCTGCTCAGTGCGTCCGCTGGCTAGTCCTCTAGTTGGATGGAGAGCGGTGGGTGAGAAGAGGCAGCTTCTCTTCTCAGCTCTTTCCCTCCCCATCTCCAGTTCAAACTGAACCGATTTCGTCCCTCTCACCTCTCAGGAGGTAGCTGGCCCTGCTGTGTGACAAACATTCCAAGTGGTAACTGCCAGAAACTTTAAAAGATTTGTTTTATTTTATGTTATTGTGCCTGCATGTGTGCATGTGCATCGTGTTCACACCAAGTGCCCATGCAGGTCAGACGAGGGCATCAGATCAGACATCAGATTGCAGGTGGTTGTGAGCCCCCTTGTGGGTGCTGGGAACTGAACCTGGGTCCTTCGCAAGAGCAGCAAGTGTTCTTGACTGCTGGAGCATCTCTCCAGACCCGGCCAAACATTTTTAGAAGACTGGATTGTTTTTTCTTATGGTGATGGCGTTGGTGATAGTGGAAATGCTAGTGACTGTTGCTTGTTACTGTTACTGTGGCTATTGATTTGTCTCTCGGATCAGAGGATATCAGATATATCAATATAATTCATCTATGTTTGCAAATGAGTGAGTGGTTGGATGACTAGCATAATCCTGGGGAAAGAGCAGTAGAGAATGGCTTAGTAGTTATCTACCCCAGCTTCCTTTCTCCAGTGCCAGGAATGCAATGTAGCTGTTCCCTGAGTGGGTAAGGACCTTCGAGGGTATTGCTAGCCCAAAGGAAGAGCAGCGTGAAGCTCCAGCTCAGGCTCACGTGTGGGTGGTGTTCTCAACCCCGCTATGTCAGGGAGAGAAAGATGTTTCATGGCTGGGGCTGGGGTGGAGACCTCCATAGTGTCAGGGGCCTCCCCATCCTGGTTGCACTGTGAGGAACTAGACTTCTCTGACTCTGATTACTAGGGGTAGCCAGATACTGTACCACCAAAGGCCAATGCATCACCCTGTGAGGAAGGAGAAACCACATGACCACCGTGACTTGTTAGACAAGTCTGCCCCAGAAAACCCACTTCTCCAAATCACATCCTCCTGCCAAATCTGGGGAGCTGGCACAGGAGACTGTCTATAAAGATTCCCCAAGAAAAAGCTGCTTCCCTGAAGATAATGAAGTGTACCCCCTTCCTACCCATAACCCTGGGCACTGATAGGAAAAGATAAAAAGACAAGAGAAATTGAGAAAAATAGGCAAAGGGGGGGGGGGGGACTGGAGAGATGCCTCAGCAGTTAAGAGCATTGGCTGCTCTTCCAGAGGACCAGGGTTTGATTCCCAGCACCCTCATGGCAGCTCACAACTGTCTGTGACTCCAGTTCCACAAGATCCAACACTCTCACACAGACATATATGAAGGCAAAAACACCAAATGTGTATAAAATTAAAAAGGAAGAAGTTAGTGGAGCACCAACATCCTTCCTTGTCGAAAAAAAGAAAAAGAAAAGAAAAATAGGCAAAGGGAAAGCCTTCCCGTCTGTGCTGCCTGGTCTTATGTCAGCTTGACAGGAGCTAGTTATCTGAAAGGAGGGAACCTCAATTAAAACACTCCATAAGATCCAACTGTGGGATAATTGGGGGGGGGGGGGGCTTGGAGACAGGGTTTCACTGTAGCTTTGGAGCCTGTCCTGGAACTAGCTCTTGTAGACCAGGCTGGCCTTGAACTCACAGAGATCTGCCTGCCTCTGACTCCCCAAGTGCTGGGATTAAAGGTGTGCCCCACCACTGCCTGGCAGGACATTTTCTTAACTAGTGACTGATGGGGAGGGCCCAACCCATTGTGGGTGGAGCCATCCCTGGGCTGCTGCTCCTGGATTCTGTAAGAAGCAGGCTGAGCAAGCCATAAGGAGCAAGCCAGTAAACAGTACTCCTCCGTATCCTCTTCATCAGCTCCTGCCTCCAGGTTACTCTATTTGAGATCCTGTCCTGACTTCCCGCATTAATGAACAGTGGTGTGAAAGTGTAGGTGGAATAAGCCCTCTCCTCCCCAACTTGCTTTTTGGCCATGGTGTTTCCTTGGAGCAACAGAAGCCCTAAGACACCATCACACGGACCTATGCGGTCTCCCCACAAAGCAGCCAGTTTGTTGCAGAAAAAGAAATACACTTTTTAAAGAATGCATGAATAGATAATGAAGACACAGGACTGAAAGAAGGGACGAACGAACATGGGATTAATGAATGAAATAAAAGGGAACGGGAAGGGTGAAATGATGAACGAATGAATGGGCGAAACCACACAGGAGTGAGTCAAGACTGGTAACCAGAGACTCCCAGCCTACGCAGGCAGCAGTCAGGGGGATTCTGAGGGGCGGGGCTCTACCCGGAAGCGCCTTTGAGGGGCGGGGCTGTGGGCGTGGTAGTGACTGGCCGCCACTTCTTGGGCCCGGGGGCGGGGCAAGAGAGAAGACTGGACTAGGGACCGTTCAGCTGCCCAAAGCATCCGCTGCCGTGGACCTGGCCGGAGCCCCGGACCTCTCGCGCTTCTGGACCGCTCCTTGCGTCTGCACAGCCGGGTAATGAGGCCTCTCGGAGAGGGACTCTGGTTCTGTTAGGCGGCCCCACAAACCCGGAAAAGCGCGCAGCACATCTCAGAGTTAGATCCCGCTGGACCCCGGACCCCGGGCTGGGGCGGCCGGCATGTCGGATGCGCGGAAGGAGCCTGACGAGGCGGACGACAGCCAGTGCGACTCGGGCATAGAGTCGCTGCGCTCTCTGCGCTCCCTGCCCGAGCCTGCTGCGGCCCTAGTCTCCGGACCATCGCACAGAGGCTGTCCACAGCCCTGGAGCCACCCTCCAGAGACCCACAAGGAACCAGGGGAGAAAGAAGATGCAGACGGAGAGCGGGCGGACTCCACCTATGCCTCCTCCTCTCTCACTGAGTCCTTGCCCTTGCTGGGGAGACCCGAAGTGGAGGACCCGGCCCCAGGCTCACCGCTGCCCCACACGGAGGTACTGAGCCCTCAGCAACTCGAAGCGCTCACATATATCTCTGAAGATGGAGACACGTGAGTAAACTGGCTAGTCCGAGATCCGCTGCTCCGTCAGAGGTTCCCCGGGAGCTGTAACTGACTGGGCATCCACCACCACCATCACCACCCAAGAGGATAGACCCTTCCTGGAAGGGCCAACATGCTTCTCTAAACTTAACTCACATAGCCTACTTTTAAGCTATAGCCAGGTTCACACCAAAAGACCAGAAACCATCTCCCTCTTTTAGGGGTAGGCAGAGCTAGCAGGGCCCTGGGAACCAGGAACACTAGCCAGAATCTTGAAAAATCTTCCAATGACCCACCCCTGGGAAGAGGAATTCTCCACACCAATTCAGTTTTTATTTTTCATGTTGGGAGAGGGGACATCCCTGTTTGCTCAATATTTGAGAGTCCAGGGTCCGAGCTCAGAATGCCCTGTCCCTAGGAAGAAAAGCAACACCAGCTTACGGTTGCCATTTGAGCCCAGGAAGCTGAGTTAAGGGTTACCTCAACTCCCAGGTTGCCTGTTTGGAATTGGTTGCAAAAGCAGGGTGCCTGGACTGAGAATTCTTTCCCCAGCAAACAGGGCAGCCAGCTGGATGCCCCAGCTCACTTCCTCTGCTGAGAAAAGGGAAGTGATGGCTTGGTGTCAGCCTCCCCAACACCCTGCACCTCTTGAGCTCCCCAAATTCTCCTCACTGTCCTTTCTTATCTCTTCATTTGCCTGTTCCTCCCCTAGGCCCTGTTGGAGTCAGGTGCAGCTGGACTAAGAGCAATCGAGTGGCCAGTATGAGAATTGGCCCTAGGTGGAAGAACAGGCTAGCAGAGGGAGTGACTGGGCTTTGAGATGACAGACAGAACAGGGGCTGTTTTAGTCCCAGATGAGAGGTGTGCTGGGATGCAGGGGGTACCTGTCCTGTGCCTGTTGGAGATACGGGGGGTCTCCACCCTGTGAGTGGGAGACAGGACGGAAGCCCTTTGTATTTGGTGCCTGGATCACAACCCCTTAGCCCAGAACCTCAAGAGTTTCGGGAGCTCCGTGCAGAACTTCTCCTGCTGCCCCCCTTTGTGAGCCTCTGAGCTCCAGGCTTGACTGCTCTGGCTAGAGACTAGAGACGGGGTGCTGTGTGCAGAGAAGCGTCGGGACTCCCCAACGGAGCTCTTTCCTCCTCTGGAGGTGGCTGGACTGTGGGAAGTGTGGAAGTGGGAAAGGAAGTGGGAGGAGGGGAGACTGAGGGAGAGAGGGAGGTGGCTGCAGGAATGTGACCCAGAGAGCAGGCCCTGGCCGAGGGGATTTCCAGAGTGGTTCCTCCCTCCCTCGTCACTCTCTCCTGGCCTTCTTTACCGCCTGCCTGCAGCAAAAGCTTGCCCTTCTCCTGCCTAAGTATCCCCTTCCCTAGCCCAGACAGGCCTTTAGCCAACTTGCCCCAAGGCAGCTGTCCAGGTTTGGGCGTTTAGCCCTAGCTTTCATTTTCCCCACCTGATGTGGGGAAACCCCGAGACTGGAACTTCCCATCCCAAATGCCCCAACTGCCCCATTGTCACCCCGTCCCCATCAAACACATTTTCTACACTGCACCAAACTCCCCCTGGAGCTGTGCTTAGGAGAGGGTTTCTGACCAGGCCTCCTCTGACCTGCCCAGGCTGCAGGATGGGCCTCTTGACTCCTGGGTAGGGCAACAGATCGACATGCCATGCTTGCTCTCTCCCCTCCCTTGGAATGTGTGACATTGAGTTGCCTGGGGAACCCCACATCTGCCTCCTCCTGTCCTCCCTGTTGTGGGGAGGTGGGTAACTCGGCCCTGGAAACCCCCTCTGAGTTCCGCCAGCAGCTCTCAGTTTAGCTTTGAGCTGCAGCTGGCCTGGCAAGGCCCTGGGGGCAGAAGGGAGCTGGGTGTGGGCAAGTCGGACAGGAAGGCTGTCGCCCTGTCAGCACCCTGCCCACATGCCCACCCAGCCAAGGCCTTCCACAGGTTAGCCGACAGATCTTGGAGCTCCCACCTCCAGAATCCTGGCTTCCTGTGACAACCCCTTACTTCCTGGCCCAAACTCTCACTTCCTGCCCTGACTCGGTTGTGGGTAGCGAGTTAGAGGCTGGTGCATTCATTCTAACCCCGAGACTCTGGTATACCCTCTCCCGCCTGGGCCCTGACCCTAGCCCTCTCTTGCTGCAGGCTGCTCCACCTGGCAGTAATTCACGAAGCCCCAGCGGTGCTGTTCTGTTGCTTGACTTTCCTGCCCCAGGAAGTTCTGGATATTCAGAACAACCTTTACCAGGTGAGTAGAGAGAGAGAAGGCTATGTCCAGATACCTGTCTGTAACCTGGCTACCAAATCCAGCAGCCAAACCAGAGGCCATAGGAAGCCATTTGCCAGACGAGCCAGCATCTGCAACACAGATGACCCAGTAAGATGTGGCCTCTGCCCACAGACTCATCATATATATAGTGCCCACACAGTAAGGTGCCCACAGACTCATCATATATATAGAGCTCACATAATTCTATAACATGGTAACAGCTGTACTGAAGATCATATCAGCTTCAGTGGGGGCTGGTGACTTTGAGGGACAGGCAAGGAAGGCCAAATGAAAGAGATGACATATTTTTTTAATTGTTTTTATTAAGCTATATATTTTTCTCCGCTCTCCTCCCTTCCTTTCCCCTCCCCTTCTACTTTCTCCCATGGTCCCCATGCTCCCAATTTACTCAGGAGATCTTGTCTTTTTCTACTTCCCATGTAAATTAGATCCATGTATGTCTCTCTTAGGGTCCTCTTTGTTGTCTGGGTAAGAGATGACATCTTAACTGAGTCTTAAAAGAGGGAGTTGTCAGAGAGACTGCCCTGGCTGTTCTGTCTTTCTTCCCCTCACTCAACCCTTGCAGACCAACCTTTGAGGATAACACAAATATCTCCAGAGGATGAAGGATTAAGATCAGGGAGCTCTATTTCCCTTACCCTGCTACCAGAATTGGAGTCCCAAGCATTTGGGGAAAGACTTAGGAATAATTTCATGAAAGATCCAACTCTGGCTTTTACAGTTACTTTCAGAGAAGATGCTAGGACTTAAAGATGGCTGTACCAGGCTGGAGAGATGGCTCAGTGGCTAACAGCACTGGCTGCTCTTCCAGAGGTTCAATTCCCAGCAACCACATAGTGGCTCACAACCATACATACATACATGCAGGCAGAACACTGCACACATAACAAATAAATAAATCTTTAAAAAACATGGTTGTACCCTGTCCCCAAATATGTTCTCAGAGGTAGGAGCCTGCTGCAGCGCCCTGTGACCCTGTGACCCTCTGTGCCTACAGACAGCACTCCATCTAGCTGTTCACCTGGACCAGCCAGATATAGTTAGAGCACTGGTGCTGAAGGGAGCCAGCCGGATACTACAGGACCAACACGGTGACACAGCCCTGCATGTAGCCTGTCAGCGCCAGAATCTGGCCTGTGCATGCTGCCTGCTGGAGGAGCAGCCAGAGCCAGGCAGAGAGCCATCTCACCCCCTGGACCTCCAACTGAAGAACTGGCAAGGTGCATGTAGCTCCAGGGCCTGAGGGGTAGAGGAGGGGTAAGGAAGGGCCCAAGTGACCCTGCCTGTTGCTGTTCCTCCCGGCTAAGCACATGAGCACTCAATATGTCCTTACTAAGGGACCCAGTGAATGACTTGTTTCAGAATTTCCCCAGTGCCTGCGGTGTGTGAGCAGAAATCTAAATCCTAAAGATATTTAATTTATTAACAATTAGATGAACAAATGATCTCACTTTCTGTGCGCCACACATTGCCCTAGGAGCAAAACCATCTGCGAGCAAAACCAAGGAAGAAAGAGACAGCTGATAACTACACAGAGCAAACTCTATGTGTGTTTAAAGGAAATGGGCGTTGGTGGGGAGCAGAGGGAGGAGAACTGAGATGGGGGGGTGGCTTTTTGTAGGGTTGTCAGGGAAGTCCTCAGAGTCAAGGACCTTTGAACAGAAGAGACTGGAACGTGATTTAAAAAAAAAAAATGGACGTTTCAATCTAGGTCTCTATTACAGGCAGGCTTGGAGAAAGGAAGGAGGTTCTAGCCAGGAGGGAAATAGCAAAATAAAGTAAAATAAAAGCCATGGGGCATATAGGAAGAAACCACCCGTGGGTAGAGACTGGGCCATGAGGATCCCCAGGCAGGTGAAAGTCTGGAACTACCAGGCGTGGGGTGTCTATTGGAAGAATGTGTGCATTTGGGGCTGTCACTCAGCAACCTGACCCTCGAAGCATGAAGGTTTCAGTAACATGACTGAACAAATGGAAACTTTGAGTTCCGCTCCTCTCAGACTTCTGAGGGGGTTTTGGGGAGGTTGTATTTTAACAGTCCTGTGATTAGAGGCATTGAGTAGGCAGAGTCCCATGAGGCCAAAGGGTTGGGGAGTCCCTGAAGAAAAGGATCAGTAGACACCAAACAGCAGTCCCCACCTACTCCACCCCAGGTCTGGCCTGTCTCCACATCGCCACATTGCAGAGGAACCAACCCCTCATAGAACTGCTGCTTCAGAACGGAGCTGACATTGACGTACAGGTGAGGGCACCAATCAGGGCGCCACCTGGCCCGCCACCTGCCACCATCTGCTCTAACTGCAGGTCCCCACTAGTGTTAAACTCTAGAGCTCAGGCTCAGCCTGTTACCTCTTGACCTTCCTAACTGACACCCCCATTCATCTCCAGGAGGCCACCAGTGGAAAGACTGCACTGCACCTGGCTGTGGAAACCCAGGAGCGCAGCCTGGTACAGTTTCTGCTCCGGGCTGGTGCCCGGGTAGATGCCCGCATGCTCAATGGTTGCACGCCTTTGCATCTGGCAGCTGGCCGTGGCCTCAACAGCATCTCATCCACTCTGTGTGAGGCTGGTGCAGACTCCCTGCTGTTGAATGTAGAAGATGAGACACCCCAGGACCTGGCTGAGGATGTAAGAGACAAACGCTCTGCCTTGCAGGGCCTCCCACCCATAACAGAGTTGGGCTCTTTCAACTAGGCAAAGGACCTCTGTCTCATTCACTAAGTTAACAGTGCTGGGATCAGGTTGGGAGTGCAACTCAGTGGACAGATGGCTTGCTTAGCATGTAAGAGGCTCTGGGTTCAGTCCCCAGAACCACATAAAGTGACAATTACCTAGAATTCAGCACTTGGGGAATGGGGGTGGAAAGATCAAATACCGAAGGTCTTCTTCATCTATATAGCAACTTCAGGGCCAGCCTCAGCTCAACTCTTCCGTCTCCCCGAAACTGCTAGGGCAGAACAGGACTGAAGCTTAACAACCGTGACATCTTGGGTTGTTTTTGGCCCTCAGCCAGTTTCCTAAACTAGCAGGCCCGAAGAGCCCAAACCTGGACTCTCACAGGAGTGAATCAGTGAGCACCCACATGGAAGACAAAGCCATGCTGAGGCCCGGGAGAACCCAAAGAGCAATACCTGTCTGTACACGGCTTCAGCAAATGCCTGCAGCATACAAACCTATACCTGGTCCAGGTCTTAGACCTTTTTTTTTATTTTTTATTTTTAAGACAGAGTTTCTTTGTGTAACAGCCCCGACTGTCCTGGAATTCACTTTGTAGACAAGGCTGCCCTCAAACTCACAGAGATCCACCTGCCTCTGCCTCCTGAGTGCTGGGATTGAAAGTGTGCGCCACCACCACCTAGCAAAACTCACATTTTCTTTTATTTTATCTTCTTTTCTTTTTTTTCTGAGACGATTTCTCTATAGCTTTGGAGCCTGTCCTGGAACTCACTCTGTAGACCAGGCTGACCTTGAACTCACAGAGATGTGCCTGCCTCTGCCTGAGTACTGGGATTAAAGGTGTGCGCCTCCTCCCACCAGCAAAACTCACATTTTCTATACATAAAAAAATATTCAGCCAGGTGTACCGGCACATGCCTTCAGTCCCAGCACTTAAGAGGCAAAGGCTCTGTGAGTTTGAGGCCAGCCTCCTCTACGATGAAGTGAGTTCCAGGACAGCCAAGGTGGTTACTCAGAGAAACCCTGTCTAAAAAACAAACAAAGTATGTAATGCTCTTCTTTCCCCACTCCCCCAATACCACCAACAAAGAATAGTCCAGTGGGCTAGATCAGCTCTAAGTCACTCCTGGCTCTGGTATTCTGCATGACTTACTATAGAGTTTGTCTAAAGCCTTGGGGCTCTGCCATACCCAGGTCACTCACTGTCTGGGAAGTTAGTATTGGCAGGGTTCCTACCTGCTCCCTACTGCCCTCTCTCATGACCTTAAATTAACTCTGTTCCTCTCCATTGTCTTCCTCAGCTCCTTTCTTATTTGCCCTTTGATGACCTGAAAATCTCCGGGAAGCCACTGCTGTGTACTGACTGAAGCCAGGCCAGGGGTCCCACCTTTTCCTACCTGGAAGCTGGAGCCACAGCTGCTGCAGTTGGGGCCCAAGCAGCATGCCCCTCCGCAGAGGCCAGAGCATGGGGGCTAGTGTAGTCCTAACAGGAGAGGAAGGATTGCAAACAAGGAAGCCTGTCTGGAAGGAAGAACTTCCCAGGTGGACAGGATAGAGATTCTTGAAAGACCCTCAAAGCCTGCTTGCTTCTGTTGAAGATGGCATGGGCTGAAACTGACAACCATCAGGAAAACGGATGAGCAAACAGGACCCTGAGGGGCCTTACCTAAAACCCCTTTGTGAGCATGCTTGGGACTGGAGGTTGAACGTAGAGCCTCCCAATGGTAGGCAAGCTTACTATCAAGTAGCTCTGTCCCCAGCCTTCTTTTTACTTTTAATTTTGTGGCAGGGTCTCACTAGGTTGCCTGAGATGGCCTGGAACACACTCTGTAGCCCAAGCAATCCTTGAACTAGGATCCTTCTGCTTGGCCTCCTGAGTAACTGGGATTATGGGTCTGATGGCAGTGGGCCCAGAAAAACACACATGTCTAAAGACTTCATACATAAGGCTCCAAACTGAGCCTTTGGAAAGGGATAATTCTGTAACATGACACTAAAATGGAAGAGAGAGATTTAAAAAAAAAATGTTTCCCTTCTACAATTGTTTGTTTTGCATAGGCAGGCGGGACCTGTGATCCTGGGGTAAAGACAGAGACGGGGAAGTAGGGCCTTGTTGTTATAATTCTGCTGGCTTTCCCTGTCACCTGGGTAGCGGAATTATAACACTTACTGGGTAGGGTGGGAGGCCTGGGAGTTCTCAGGCCTGCTTCCTGCCAGCACAGACACATCTCCTTCATGTGGGAATGGTCAGGGATGGAGGAATTTGGAGACATGTCCCTAGAGATACTGGGGACATTGAGCACAAGAGAGCTGCTGCAACTCTACTTTACTTCCCCTTAGATTTCACACACTGAGGGCCCTGCTAGGTCAGGCCCATGACCGGCATGAAGAACAAGAAGAAATAAACCAACATAGTTGTGATGCTTAGTGCTTATAAACCCTAAGCAAGTGCATCCTGTGAGTGGGACAGCTATTAAAACTATAGACAACTAAATACGCGGTCAGAAGTTGCAATGGGTGCTGGGAGGGGGAAAACTAGCAGGAAGGAGGGCAGTGGAGTGGGTGGAGAACTATTATTTTGGGTGACCAAGGAAGCTTCAGACGGGTGGCCTAGAAACTGGGACATAGAGCCTGGTGGTGATTATCACACACACCTTTAATCCCAGCACTTGGGTGACAGAGGCAGGTAGATCTCTGTGAGTTCGAGGTTAGCCTGGTCTACAAAGTGAGTTTCAGGACAGCCAGGGCTGTTACACAGAAAAATCCTGTGTGGAAAAACCGAAAGAGACAGAAGTTGTGACATAGGATGAGCAAAGAAAGGGGCAGAGCATCGGGGGAAGGCCTCCCATGAGTTAAAGGAACTGAAAACAGGTTAGCAGGATTCTACCTACAGGGTTGGTCGAGTGAGTGGGCGAGGAGGACGCACGAGGTCGTGCAGTGTCTGGAAGGTCATGGTCACCGGTACTAGGGGGATAACAGGAAGGAGACATCATTGTTAAAAAAAAAAAGGTAAAACATAAGGGGAAGTGCTTGATCTCAGACACTCAAAAGTCCATTCCGCTAGGTGGCAACAGTCGTCCCTGTGTCTGGGATGGCAAGGGTTGATGGCTGTGACCAAGCAAGTTGACGAATAGGGAGGGAGTCCCAACCGGGGTTCCCCGCGAGAACCGGGCCTGGTCTGCCTCCGGGACGCGCGGGGGCGCTGTGGCCGGGGCGCCGCGGAGGGGCTCAGGCGGGGAGGAGGCGGGAAGAGCACGGCACTTCCGCTGGCTGGCTGGCTAGCTGGCTGCTGGAGCGGGTGGCGAAGGGAGCGGAGGGAGCGTGCGGCCCGGGGACTCGCATTCCCCGGTCCCCCCTCCGCCCCACGCGGCTGGGCCATGGACGCCAGGTGGGGGGGCTCGGCCAGCCATGGCCCACGTGACTGAGACCCCGGGGCCACGTGACCGAGACCCCAGGGCTCGGGAGGCGGGGTGGGGTCTTCTAGCTGCAGACCCGCGTGGCGCTGTCAGGGAGCCAGTGTGAATGGGGGCGCGGCGTGTGGCCTGTGATCCTGGGGGGCTTCGGGAGTGTCGTCCGGAGGAGACGTGGGATTGTGGCGCTCCGGAGCGGGAGGGGGGGCGCCTGTGGCCTGAGCTGCCCGCGCGCTGGAGGGAACAGAGGCGACCTATGTGGCTGGGCAGGCGGGGCCGCCCCTGGGCAGGGAGGAGGTTCTGCCTGGCCTGCGTCGGACCCCCCGAGAGAGAGGGAGAGAGAGGCTCTTTGTCTGTCCCGCTGGACTGCAGCGGAGGGGGCGGGGACGCCACTGGGCACTTCCCTGGTACAGTCCCCTCCGGAGGGCAGAGGGGCTGAAGAGCTTCAACCCTAATCGCTGCTTTGGCTGTCCCAGCAGATGGTGGACATTGGTGGTGTTCGCCGTGCTCCCTTCTTTGGGAGCAGGTGGAGAGTCACCCGAAGCCCCTCCGCAGTCCTGGACACAGCTGTGGTTCTCCCGCTTTTTCTTGAATGCTGCTGGCTATGCCAGCTTTATGGTACCTGGCTACCTTCTGGTACAATACTTTAGACGGAAGAACTACCTAGAGACAGGTAATGTGGTCAAAAGGTAGGGAGACAAACCAGGTTCTATTGCAGGTGTTGACAGACATTCAAAGCGGACTGTGACTTGGGAAGGGAGGGAGGTCAGTAGGTCGGGGTGGGGAGCTTGCTGACTGCTCTGGAGTTGTGGGGCTTGACTTTGTGTCTTCTTCAGGCAGGGGTCTCTGCTTTCCGCTGGTGAAAGCCTGTGTGTTTGGCAGTGAGCCCAAGGCCTCTGATGAGGTTCCGCTAACTCTCCGGGCAGATGCTACGGCAGATAGTACCCCGTCTTGGCAGATCCTGAAGCTGGTCTTCTGTGCCTCGGGGCTCCAGGTAAGTAGACAGGCTCCCCTTCTCTTGCCAGATTGGGTCCAGATAGCCAGGAACTTAATAAAACCAAAGTTGCCCTGCCCACACCAAAGGTTTGTTGATTTAGGTATGGTTTATGTCCTTGCAGGACCAGGACACGGCCCCACCCTGAAAGCGTTGAAGTGCTTTCTTCCTCTTACCTTTTCCTCCTTCCGCACCTGTACTGAAATTTCACCGTACACATATGTAATGATGTCTAGTGTGTCTTTTCTGTATTTTTTTTTCTGTGCTCTTTTTCTGCTTTCTGTATATATAATCTCGCTGACAAAATCTGGGGGGAATCCCAGGCATGGTGGCAAAACTTGGAAGCTGAAACAGAAGGATTGAAAATTCAAGGCCTGCAGCACCTGGTGGTGATGGCACTCACCTTTAATCCCAGCACTCTAGAGGCAGAGGCTCGAGGACCTCTCTGACTTCAAGGCCAGCCTAGTCTACAGAGTAAATCCCAGGACAGCTGGAGCTACACAAAGAAACCCTGTCTCGAAAAACCGACAGAGAGGGGAGGAGGGGTGTCAAGGCCTGCCTGAGCAATTTAGTGTGAGATTCTGTCAAAACATAAAATAAATCAAGCTTTATGGTGGGTTTGTCCCAGCGTGTGGGAGGCAGAGCATGTGGATCTTTGAGTTGGAGATAGCCCTGGTTACATGTCAAGTTTCAGAATAACTAAGACTGTGTAGTGAGACCTGTCTGAAAGTAATAATGTGGGAGGGGCTCTGGGGGTATAACCCAAAAGTAGAGCCCTTTCCTGCCATGTACAAACCTTAGACGATCCCCGGGACCACACACACAAGAATTTATGCCTCTCCTTGTGTGGGATACTATCACGGGCCATAGTTTGGAGTGGATGCCAGTTCACCTTAGATTATATGTTGAACTGAAAGTGGCCAGCCCTCCCTGAGGCTTCCAAACATCCCAATTTATTTTGAATTGGTTCAAAATAAAACTTTATATGGTATATGGAGCCAGCTCTAATGAACTTGTGCCAAGAAGTTGGGCAGTGTCCAGTCCTGAAGCAGGTGTCACTGTGTTTACAACTCCGTTTGATTCCCTACAAGGTGAAGTAAAGCTTAGAAAAGAACCCTTTACTAGAGAGAAACCAAAAGGATGCTGTCTGTTATATCACATGCCATCATCCCAAGGAAGGGAGAAAATGAAGGACCCTTTTCCTTTTGCTTACTGGTGCCATTCTTCCCCTCCTCCCAGGTGTCCTATCTGACTTGGGGTGTACTGCAGGAAAGAGTGATGACTGGCAGCTATGGAGCCACAGACACATCACCAGGCGAGCACTTCACGGACTCACAGTTCCTGGTGCTAATGAACCGTGTGCTGGCATTGATTGTGGCAGGTCTCTACTGTGTCCTATGCAAGCAACCCCGTCATGGGGCACCCATGTACCGATACTCTTTTGCCAGTCTGTCAAATGTGCTCAGCAGCTGGTGCCAATATGAAGCACTTAAATTCGTCAGCTTCCCTACCCAGGTACTGGCCAAGGCCTCCAAGGTGATTCCCGTCATGATGATGGGAAAGCTGGTATCTAAACGAAGCTATGAACACTGGGAATACCTGACTGCTGGCCTCATCTCCATTGGGGTGAGCATGTTTCTGCTGTCTAGTGGACCAGAGCCCCGAAGTTCTCCAGCCACCACACTCTCAGGCTTGGTCCTACTGGCAGGCTACATCGCTTTTGACAGCTTCACCTCAAACTGGCAGGATGCCCTGTTTGCCTATAAGATGTCTTCAGTGCAGATGATGTTTGGGGTCAATTTATTCTCCTGTCTTTTCACAGTAGGCTCACTACTGGAGCAGGGGGCCCTACTGGAGGGAGCCCGCTTCATGGGGCGGCACAGTGAGTTTGCATTCCATGCCCTCCTCCTCTCCATCTGCTCTGCCTTCGGTCAGCTCTTCATCTTCTATACCATTGGACAGTTCGGAGCTGCTGTCTTCACCATCATCATGACTCTCCGCCAGGCTATTGCCATCCTTCTCTCCTGCCTTCTCTATGGTCACACTGTCACTGTGGTGGGTGGACTAGGAGTGGCTGTGGTCTTCACTGCCCTACTTCTCAGAGTCTATGCCCGGGGCCGTAAGCAGCGGGGAAAGAAGGCTGTTCCAACTGAGCCCCCAGTGCAGAAGGTATGAGGAATGGAATAAGGACCCTCACTCTGGTTTCTGTAGCTTCTCAGAGGCACTGGCTCAAGGGCAAAATATTCTCAGTATAAGCAGAGGATTGGAGCCCTAGAGGCAGCCTCTTTTTGCCTTGCCTTAAGAGCCTCACCTACTACTATTCATGCAAGTGGCAGTTGTGGGTCTGAGATTAGCTGGTGGACCTGTGAACCAGTATCAGGCCTTTGCTTGTTCCCTTAACACCCACCCCTCAAGAACAGCACAAAAAAAAAAAAACCCAGAAACGTTTACAGGCCCTACCTTGGGGAGGGGGTGTCAGTGAAAATGGTGCTGTGCCAAAGGCAACAGAGCCCTGCCCAGCCCCTTGGGACCTTTGTGTTCTTTGCTCAAGTTTTGGTACTTGTCACCTTTTGCTTATTTGATTAAACTGCAGCAGTGACTTGGCCATGTGTTTTGGTTGGCTGAAAGGGACTCAAGGGAAGAAGTGAATGTACCGACCACCACAGCATCCTGAGGGTTACAAGGAGAACAGGACTACATAAAACTGCATTTTCTTTATTTTTGCATACTTTTAATTCCGGAACAAATAAAACATAAAACAAAAAAAACCACAATACACAATACCCAACCCTGCTATTCTGTGGGAAGGGATTTTCCTGCCTTAAGGCACAAGACAGGGTAGGAGATCCTCTAGCATGAGCAGAGAGCCAGGTTAGGTCAGGGCCAGTCAAGGCTGCTAGGGGAGTACAGGGAAACTATACAGAGGACATGGTCTTCCCAGGGCATCTCTAATCTACTTCTTCCATGCGGGAGGCATCTTCATCACCCTCAAGTGGGGGGATCTCATCAGGAACAGCAGCACTGGGCTCCTCTGCTGTCACCTCATCTTCATCAATACCTAAAAAAAAAGATTTGAACAAGATAGTAGTATTAAGTCTGTCCAAGGGTCTAGCCAGTTCAGTAACTTGCCACCTACAGAGCTCACAAACCTAGCCTCCCTCACTCACCCAGGCCTAGTTTGATCATGCGGTAGATGCGGTTGGAGTGGGTCTGGGGATCCTCAAGTGAGAAGCCAGAGGAGAGCAGAGCAGTTTCAAACAGCAGCACCACCAGGTCCTTAACAGCTTTGTCATTCTTGTCAGCCTCAGCCTTCTGCCTCAGGGTCTCCACAATGGGGTGGTCAGGGTTGATCTCTAGGTGCTTTTTGGCCATCATGTAACCCATTGTAGAGTTGTCTCGAAGTGCCTGGGCCTTCATGATCCTCTCCATATTGGCTGTCCAGCCATAGGTGCTTGTCACAATGCAGCAGGGTGAAGACACAAGCCTATTGGAGATTGTCACCTGTGGACAAAGTCACAAGATGTAACCTTGGCTGCCCTGGAACTGCTGTATGTAAAGTTCTTTGCTTTAAGTATGGAAGATGAATAGACTACAGCTACTATGAAGGCTAAAGGTAGCTTGAGTTCAGAGATTCAAGAATAACCTGGGCAGCCAGGCAGTGGGGGCACATGCCTTAAATCCCAGCAGACAGGCAGAGCACCACTGAGTTAGAAGTCAGCCTGATCCACCAAGTGAGTACCAGGACAGGCTCCAAAGCTACAGAGAAACCCTACCTTGAAACAAACCCTGGGCAACATATCAGGGCCTTTTTCTAATGTTTTATGTGTGATAATCACTGTTAGGAAAAAAGTTCCTACTTTTTTTCATCAAGAGACTGACAATATTGCTAGGGAAGAAGAGCCTAGAGAGCTCGTTATCTGATCAACCCAGTAGCAGCTATACAGCAGCAGGAACATTTATTTCTAGGGGGCAAACTTAAAACAAACTCACCTTCTCAACCTTCTTATCCAAGATCTCCTTCATGAGCTTGCAGAGATTCTCAAACTTTGCCTTGCTCTCCTCCATCTTCTTCTTCTCTTCCTCATCCTCTGGCAGCTCCAGGCCCTCCTTAGTCACAGAGACCAGGCTCTTTCCATCAAACTCCTTGAGCTGCTGCACGCAGTACTCGTCAATAGGCTCAGTCATGTACACCACCTCAAAGCCCCGCTTCCGCACACGTTCCACAAATGCAGAATTGGCCACCTGCTCTTTGCTCTCACCTATAGGATTATTAAACATGACCCAGTGACCAAAAGGCCTCCATATTGCCACTTGTCCCTCCTCAATCTCCCACACAAGGCAGCTTTCTTTCCATCATACCCAAGCTCCTACATACCAGTGATATAGTAGATGGACTTCTGTGTCTCCTTCATGCGAGACACATATTCTGACAGGGAGGTCATCTCATCTCCAGACTGAGAGGTGTGATAGCGGAGCAGCTCAGAGAGGCGCCGGCGGTTAGTAGAATCTTCATGGATCCCAAGCTATAGGCAAAGAAAGAGTCCTATGAGCTGGAAAGAAATAATACCCTAAACAAAGTAATCAGGAGAGAAAATACTTTTTCATTTTACCTTTAAATTCTTGGAGAAGGCCTCATAGAATTTCTTGTAGTTCTCTTTGTCTTCAGCCAACTCAGAGAAGAGCTCCAGGCACTTCTTCACGATGTTCTTGCGGATGACTTTCAGGATTTTGCTCTGCTGCAGCATCTCTCGGGAGATGTTCAAGGGCAGGTCCTCAGAGTCAACCACGCCACGGATGAAGTCTACAATCAACCAGAGCAAGGCACAGCCCATCAAACCTGGCCTGGTTGTCAGATTCAAACCATCCAGTCAAGTGAAGGTTTGGGAAGCCAAAGACTAATAATTATCTGGGCTAAAGACAGTCTCAGTTTGTATGCTGCAGGATTTACTTAAGAGTTTGTGTGCACTACATAACCGAAGCTCAGGAGGTACTCACTGAGGTACTCAGGTATCAGCTCGTCACAGCTGTCCATGATGAACACACGGCGGACATAGAGTTTGATGTTGTTCTTCTTCTTCTTGTTTTCAAAAAGGTCAAAGGGAGCTCGCCGAGGAATGAAGAGCAATGCTCTGAACTCCAGCTGACCTTCCACAGAGAAGTGCTGAAAGAAACCCAGTAGTGCATCTCAGGACCTCAGGTCCCAGCATCTACCACAGAAACAACACTCCTAAAGCCCTAGCAAGAAACCAGCCTCAGTACCAAGGAAACCTACAATACTAGCAGCAAAGTGCCCTCCAATCAGAACTATGGCTGTCATGCCCAACACCCAGAGAGAGTCCCTCCAGAAGGTAGTAAAAACACTGTCAAACACAGGCCTGATGTCCTATGGCTCCAGTTACATACCTTGACTGCCAAGTGGTCCTCCCAATCATTGGTGAGACTCTTATAGAATTCACCATACTCCTCTTGAGTGATGTCATCAGGGTTTCTGGTCCAAATGGGCTTAGTCTTATTCAGCTCTTCCTGATCAATGTATTTCTCCTTAATCTTCTTTGTTTTCTTTTTCTTATCTTTGCCACCGTCATCCTCCTCATCCGATCCCACATCTTCAATCTTAGGCTTCTCCTCATCATCCTTATCTTCCTCCTCTTTCTCACCCTTCTCTTCCTCTGCCTCATCATCACTGATCTCCTTCTCTCGTTCCTTCTCCAGCTAAATCATCAAATTGAATAATGAATTGTAGAGACCACCAGGAAAGGCAAAAGCCACACCCCAGCAGCCTGCTCAGACTGCCAAGCCCATACTCACATATAGGGTGATGGGATAGCCTATGAACTGGGAGTGCTTCTTCACCACTTCCTTGACCCTCCTCTCCTCCAGGTATTCTGTCTGGTCTTCTTTGAGGTGAAGGATCACTTTGGTGCCCCGGCCAATGGGCTCACCATGGTCGGCACGCACTGTGAAGGACCCACCAGCAGAGGACTCCCAGGCATACTGCTCATCGTCATTGTGCTTTGTGATCACAACCACTTTCTCCGCCACCAGATAGGCTGAGTAGAACCCAACTCCAAACTGCCCAATCATGGAGATGTCTGCACCAGCCTGCCAAAGAATTTTAAAAGTTGAGAGGGAAGCAAACGATTCTGCACAAGCAAGCAAAAGTGCTTGCTGAGAAAGTATAACAATCGAGTTCAATCCCCAGGACCTACTGGTCAAAGTTATCCTCTGACCTCCACGTGTACTTGTTAGTGATACAAGGTTTGGGAAATTAACAAGCTAAAAGCAATGATGGACCAGTGCTGGCGATGAATGACCACACACCTGCAGAGCCTCCATGAAAGCCTTTGTGCCAGACTTAGCAATGGTTCCCAAGTTATTGATGAGGTCAGCCTTGGTCATGCCAATGCCTGTGTCCACCAAAGTCAGCGTGCGCTCCTGAGGGTTGGGGATGATGTCAATCTTCAGCTCTTTACCACTGTCCAACTTGGAAGGGTCTGTCAGGCTCTCATAGCGAATCTTGTCCAGGGCCTGCAAATACATAAATATACACAGCCACATTATTCCATTTATCCAAATGGTCCCTTCCCTTTCAAACTGGCACTCCCTACACTTCCAAAAATTTTAGAAATCCAGAACACTCACATCAGAAGCGTTGGAGATCAGCTCTCGAAGGAAAATTTCCTTGTTCGAATAGAAAGTATTGATGATTAAGGACATGAGCTGAGCAATTTCTGCCTGGAAGGCAAAGGTCTCCACCTCTTCCTCTCCATGGTGCACTTCCTCAGGCATCTAAGAACGAAAGATCACACATTTATCAAAGACCATGGTAGCTGCACATTTTAAAATCCAGTTCAAACTGCTTTAAACTGGGTAGTATCCATTCCCAAGGGAGAACCGCCATTTTTAAAAAGACCTTGAAGCTACAGTGAGAAGCAAATCCACAGTGGAAAATTCCCCAAAGAACGGTTCTTCAAACAAACGCAAAGTCATAATTTCTGAACGGTATGCTCGACCATCAGGCTCTCGATCCTGGCTACCGGCATACCTTGTTAAAATTCGAGAATAACTCGCCAACACACTAAGACCCCCAAGCAACCCCTGGGCGCATATAAACGGGAAATCTCTGAACTACAACTTTTTCATTTAGGCGTAAAAGAAACTAACAGAAACAGCAGCCGTGTTTCTATGTGCTGCTCCATCCTAGCAAGGCAAGAGAACCCGAGGCTGCAGTCATGAGGTAATCAAATCAGGACAAAGAGTAAAAGCTCCACCGTGACCGCTCACTGCGCAGACTTGCATGGGCCTTAACCCAAGCAAAATGGTGGCCCAAGCCATGCAGCGACCCTCGTCACCGCCGGACATGCGTCGGCGGGCGCCACAAGGGGAGGGGGCGCCACCGTAACCCTCCCACTGCCCCAGCATCCGGGCACTGGGGCGGGGCACTAGAGGCTTCCAGAACAATCTGAGCTCCAGGGAGGGGAGGAGTAGGGGAGGGACCTATGAATCCTCCCGAGCCTGCCCCCTTCCCGCTTCTCCTCCTCCACCGGGAGAGCAGGAAAGATCTAGAAAGGAAAGCAATGGGTTCAAGCACCCCTACCAATCCGTGGACCCCTCCCCAAAACTAAGCCCCTTGAGGAAGGCGTCCAGGAGAGGTGGCCAGTCCAACCTCGCCGGGCCATGCTGAGTCACGCAGAGGCGTCCGCCACCGCGCGGACCCTGCAGCCGCGCCCGGAAGTGGAGGGCAAACATGGCAGCGTCCCGGGTCGGCGGCTACCACGTGCGGCTACCTACCACCTAGCGGGGCCGCGCCCCCACCTCACGCGCTGGGGACCCACCCGGGGCACCGAGGAGCCTCGCCGCACAAGCCCGGCGGGGTCGACCACTAGCAATCCGAGGCACTCCGGGCACAATCAGCCCACAAGCCGCCGGGCCGGGCGAGCCCCCTTAGGGAAGATGCGAAGGAGGGAGGGCGAAGGAGAGAGGGAAGAGACTCGGAAAGGAGCCCCGCAAAGCCGCAGGGGCAGGGGGCCGCGGCCTTACCTTGACAGAAAAGCCAAGTAGTAGCACAGAGCAGGGTGGGCACGGAGCGCGTCCGACTCGCACGCCAAGCCTAGGCTGCGCGGGGGTGACTCAAGAGAGCTCTCCGACGCCCCCGACCGCCCTATATAAGGCGAAGCACAGCCCGGCCTCTCCCTTGGATCCCTCCGCCTTAAAGGAGTGGCTACGGGCGCGCACCTGCCGCCGCCCGCCCACCTGACGTCATGGTAGCAGATCGGGGAAGGGGGCGGGGAGCAGCGGGCGCGGGGCCTGGGCTCCGAGTCAAGGCCTTTTCAATGCCGTGTTCAGCACGGGGACACGGCCCCGCGAGGTGAGGCCCAGCGGGTACGCATATGCCATTAGTGATGTGTCTTCGGGCCAGTAGCCCTCCGACTCCCTCAGAAATCTCGAGGCAGGCGCCTCCACTCCTACGAGGCCAGTCCTCAGGGAACACTTGGGAAAAGCACGGTGATGGCCAGCTCGGCTGCCATTCCCAGACCCGATCTTCCTAGCGTGTTCACTACAGATCGCACATCGAGAGGACAGGACAATGAGAAATTCGGTGTCGAACTTTAGGGAGTCTGGGATTCCCCCCACCCTCCGGAACGGAGAGCAGCAGCAGGCGGCGAGCAGCTCGGCCAGGGGGGAGGGGCGCGGGCCTGGGCCGGCAGGGACTCTTTGGCGGCGCGCGGCGGAAGGAGCAGCGGCTGCGGCGGCGGTACTGCGATTCTTCCAGCAGTTTCTAGGCCTGTCTCGGCGGTCTCAACCCCTCCCCCCCGAGGCTCCACCTCCCCCGCTGCGGCGGGGGCAGCAAGCAGCTTGGCTTGTCGCTGCCTACTGCCTGCGTCTTATTGCCGAGATGTTTTTCCTCCCCCAGTCCTCGTACCGTGGGTTACGGTTAGACGACCCTCTCTCTACTCGTGGGCCCAGGAGGCCCACATTGCAGTGGGGGTGTGGAGCGTGGGGTGGGCTGTGGAGCACAGGGGGAGGGGAGACTGACCTGGATCGGGCACGGGATCTGCGGGGGTGAGTGACTGCGGCGGACACCTTTCTGTGAACAGACAGGGAACCGGACACTGCTGGGTAGAACACTCCCCACCCCTCAGCCTCCGAGGTCGCCCACGTACAAGGCGCGCGGAGCCATGCGCCCTCCCTTTGCGAGCACAGCAAGCTGTTTCTCAAGCTGGTTTCGTTTTTCTAGCCCTCTTCCCTACTGCAGCTCTTTAGACCTAGGGAGAAGGAGGTCCCCATCTTTTCAGATTAGTGGGAGCTCTAGGCAGCTGCAAGAAGACACACTGGTCACAGGTTGGTGCAGTTCCAGGTGCCAGAACCGAGTTGCGCTAGAACCTCCTCCACCCTGCCTTTCCACTGAGCCCGCCCTCCATCCAGCCTCCTGAAGCTGTCAGTCTAGCCTTGCCATTTTCCCAGGCCCCATCTGGAAGCTTGCTGGGTATGAACACTCCAGGAGAGAATGGACACTCGGTGCCCTGTAAATGTTCCTCTCCTTTCTTAGCCACTCTGGCCAGGGTCCCCACACCTTCGTTCCCAGTGCATGTGCAGCAGCTGGCTTACCTAATGGGATTTCATTGTCCCCTTCCTTTGCCCCTCTGTCCTCTTCATTCCCTCCCCCCCCCCTCCCGTTATCCTCCAATCCGGCCCTGTCTTTATCCTCTCCTCAACTGTAGCATGCTAGAAGCCCGTAGAAAAATGAAAGTAGAGACACTGGTAGGATTGCCAGAAAGATCCCAGGGTGCTGCGTTGGATCAAAATCTGAAACCATCCCCTCTCTCAGTAAAAAGGGCCTAGCTGTTTTCTGGACTGGACATTTAACTCCGGGATAGAGTGTTTACCTAACACATACCAAATCCTAGGTTCCCTAGTTCTTGGACAATATTGACAGCCTCTCCTTGGCCTCTGAACAGTCGAAAGCTAGCTAGTCTATACATTTCCTGGACAGGAAAATGAAGGATTCATGAATAGCAAGGTCACTAAACCCTCGGTCCTCTCAGTTCTGGTCATGGAATGGGAACAGGAGGGGCATGGTCTCTCTTTCCAGGACCCAAGTCTGAAGCAGACCAGAAGTCACCCCTATGCATGGTCTTCCCTTTGCCCGGCCCCCAGCAAGGTCAGGACCAAGGCTCCTCAGCAGCTTCCAGGGACATTCTCGGTTGGGCAAAGTCACTGGGCATGATGGGACACAGCTGTAATTCCAGCACAGGGGCGACGGAGGCAAAAGGATTACAAGTTATAGGCTGGCATAGGCTAAGAGAGATCCTGTTGCATTCATAGTTACTAAAAATGAGAAAAAAGTCATTTTGCTGGATCTGGTGGCACACGTCTGTCTCAGTATTAGGGTGGTTGAGACAGGAGGATGCCTGTAATTCCAAGGCCAGTCTGACTACACGTTACCAGACCAGTTAAGGGTTATGTAGCAAATTCTGTCTCTTTTTTTTTTTTTTTTTTTTTGGTTTTTCGAGACAGGGTTTCTCTGTGGCTTTGGAGCCTGTCCTGGAACTAGCTCTGTAGACCAGGCTGGTCTCGAACTCACAGAGATCCGCCTACCTCTGCCTCCCGAGTGCTGGGATTAAAGGCGTGCGCCACCATCGCCCGGAGCAAATTCTGTCTCAAAAACAGCGGGGGAGGAGGCTTGCCTAGGGAACTAATGACTCAGTGGCTAAAAACACTTGCCCTTGTCCTGCAAGCCTCAGCCTAGACCTGAACTTGATCCCAGATCCATAGCGAAAGGAGAGAACTTACCCCTAAAATTGTCCTCCAGCCTCTGTATGTGCACAGGGTGCCTGTGTTCCATACAAATGATTTTTTTATTTTTGGAACAAGGTTTTTCTATGGAGTCCTGGCATCCTGTAACTCACTCTCCAGACCAGGCTGGCCTTGAACTCAGAGATCTACCTGCTCCTGCCTCCAAGTGCTTGTATTAAAGGCATATGCTGCCACCACCTGGCTCTCACATATCTTATACATATCATAAATTCTCTTTTTCTTGGGGCACAGGATACCAAAAAATAGTATCTCTCAGTGTAGCTTTGTAGGAACTCAATTTGTAGACCAGACAGGCCTCGAACTCAGAGATCCAACTGCCTCCTGAGTGCTGGGATTGAAGGAATGCACCAGCTGATAAATTCTCTTTAGGAAAAAAAAAAAAAAAACAGCCTGGGGGCTAGAGATGTATCTCAGCAGTTTAGAGCACTGTTACTCTTCCACAGGACCCAAGGTCTGTTTCTAGTGTCCCTGACTCACAACCACCTGTAACTCCAGCTCCAGGGAATCCAAAGCCTCTAACTCCACAGGCACCTGAACTCAAGTGCACGCACACACCACATACATACAACTTAATAATACTTTTATAATTTATTATTCTTTAACTTAATAATAACAAATTATCTTTTATAATTTATTATTATTTTATGTGCATTGGTGTTTTGCCTGCAGATATGTCCATGCAAGAGACCCAGATCCCCTAGAATGGAGTTATAGATGAAAGACCCTACAGACCCCCTCCTCAAAACCCGTAGCTAGCATGCTCCCGGGGGAACGTCCTATTTGCTTTAAAAAAAAAACTCTCCGGATCAGCAGCCAGCCTACTCCCGTAAGAACATCCCATGTGCCTGAGAGAGCAGGAGATAGAGATAGGAAGACTGCAAGGCAAGATGTCAACAAAGCAGGTTAGCTATAAGATAGGAACAGGATGATTGTTGCCAGGCATCCATGCTGAGAGAGGAAACCATTCATGCCCCTCGCCGCATTCCGGTCGACCGATAACCACGCTTTTGCTTCTGTAAACTTGCTTCTTGCTGACACCCATGCTGAGAGAGGAAACCATTCATGCCCCCGCCTCATTCCGGTCGACCGATAACCACGCTTTTGCTTCTGTAAACTTGCTTTTTGCTCTTCCCTATAAAAAGCCTGCCCTCCAGTTGGCAGGTGCGCAAATCTTCCGAGAGATCTTGCTGCCCACAGGTACCTGTGTCTACTCAATAAACCTCTTGTGATTTGCATCCGTGCGGTCTCGGCCTGTTCCTTGGCGTTGGGGAGGTCTCCTCCCGAAAAGAGGTCCTCGTCGAGGGTCTTTCAATAGACAGTTGTGAACTGCCATGTGGGTGCTGGGAATTGAACCCAGGTCCTCTAGAAGAGCAGTCAGTGGTCTTAACCTCTAGGCCATCTCTCCAGCCCCAACAAGTTTTTTTTTTAATATTTATTTATTTATTTATTTATTATGTATACAATATTCTTTCTGCGTGTATGCCTGAAGGCCAGAAGAGGGCACCAGACCTCATTACAGATGGTTATGAGCCAACATGTGGTTGCTAGGAATTGAACTCAGGACCTTTGGAAGAGCAGGCAATGCTCTTAACCGCTGAGCCATCTCTCCAGCCCCCCCAACAAGTTATTTTTAAGATGGGATAGCTCAGTAGGTAAAGGGTGTGTGCAGTGTAAATGTGACCTGAGTTTGAGTCCCAAATCCACAGAGACACAGTTGTCATCTGGACTCCGGTGTGCCATGGCACACATCCCCCTACACACATCGATCACACAAAATAGTACAATTAGTTTTTAAATTTACTTTAAAAAATTGTGCTGGGCAGTAGTGGTGGATGCTTTTAATCCCAGTACTTGAGAGGCAGAGGCAGGCAGGTCTCTGTGAGTTCGAGACCAGCCTGGTCTACAAGAGCTAGTTCCAGGCCATGCTCAAAGCTACAGAGAAACCCTGTCTCGAAAAACAAAACAAAACAAAAAACCAGAAGACAAAAAACTTTTTAAAAAGAGGGAGGAGGACCGAAGAGATAGTTCAGTAGTAGGAAGCTTACATAGCAGGTTGGAGTCCTGTCTGTGTCCGGAAGTTCCCCCTCCTTCCACTGACACTCTTGGGTCCCCACTGAAAAGCCTTGCCTGAGAATGCAAAGAAATGTGCACAAGACGGGTGGGGAGCGTGGATCCCTTATCCTGCTTGGGCCAAGGATGACCCAGGGTGGCCTGAGGAAAGGGACCGGCTTAGAGCCTGTGGAGTCAGGTTAGTTAGTGTGGAAGTCTGCTCCCAGAAGAGAAAAAAGCCAGGAGACTCCCAGTGACCTAGAGAGGAGTCATAGCTCAGGAACCCCTTCCGGAAACCTGGCAAAGGACTGAAAGTGGCCCTGAGGCAGGGGCTGGATTATAAAAGGCTGCAAGTGCCACGCTAAATCCTAAACTGAAGTGTGAGGAAGGTCGCTAGGGACGGCCTTAAACCCCCTAGGCCTCCAGGACCCTCGGGCCCAGCGGCAACTTCAACCACCATTGTTCCCAAGATGGTGTTTCTGCTTGATCAGGCCTCAAAAGCTGTTGGAAGGTGGCCAGCTAAAACAGGAATGAACAGGCCACTACCTGCTGCAGCTGAGCCCACGCTTCTTTTTCATGACCTGTAGGCAGACTTATTTTTTACCATTGTTAGTTGGAAAAAAAGTCAGAAACATAAAATCAATCCCTTCCCACTCCTGTTTGTCGTCAGTCTCCCTGCCTGCCTTTTTCTCGCTTTGACAGGTTTCCCAGTTTCTAGGCTCCTCTGCTTCAGCTTCCAGAATGTGGGGACAAGCAAATGCCTCCATGCCCGAGTTAAAGAGGGCATTTTGATAAGTGAAAATGACATGAAATCTGAATTTTAGTCTCTTTAAAGTTTCGAGCATCTTTTAATTTTTTTTCTATTCATTTATTTTTAAGTTTTAGTTTATGTATATGGGCACTTTGCCAACCTTTCTCTATGTGCAGCTTGTGCACACAGTACCCCTTAGGGCCAGGAGAGAGCACTGTTTCCCTAGAACTGAAATTACAGACACTTGTGAGCCACACCTTGGCTCTGGGAATTAATCAAACCCTCATCTTCTGCAAGAGCAAGTGCTCTTCTTTTTTTTTTTTTTTTTTTAAGTTTTTCCGAGACAGGGTTTCTCTGTAGCTTTGGAGCCTGTCCTGGCACTAGCTCTTGTAGACCAGGCTGGCCTCGAACTCACAGAGATCCACCTGCCTCTGCCTCCCGAGTGCTGGGATTAAAGGCGTGCGCCACCACCGCCCGGCAAGAGCAAGTGCTCTTAACTGCCGAGCCATCTTTCCAGCTTTCCAAATGGAAATATTTTAAGGTTGGACTGTAGGTAGGCTGATAGAGAGTGTTTGCCTGGCATGCAGAAAGACCTAGGTTGGAGTCCCAGAGCTGACTGAACCAGTCATGATTCATTCTTAAAATCTCACTCTTGTAATCCAGCACTTGGGGGACAAGAGGCAAGGAAACACAAAGTTTATGTGCACCACATAGTAGCATAGTAGCTAGCCTAGCCTAGCCTAGCCTAGCCTGTCTTGTCGTGTGTGTGTGTGTGTGTGTGTGTGTGTGTGTGTGTGTGTGTAAAGGCGTCTCAGGCTGGACAGATGATTCAGCAGTTAAGAGAGCTTGCTGGCCTTCCAGAGGAACTCAGTTTGGATCTCAACACCCATGCTGAATAGTTCACGGATTCCTGCCCCTCACACATCAGGGGATCTGGCGCCTAAGAAGTCAAATCAAATCCTTTCCCTGCATTTCTTTGTTGGCCTGAGAACTAAACCAGGCTCTCTCTTAGATGCTAAACCAGAGGTCTACAACTAGGCTTAAACCCCGAGCCCTTTGGAAAGTGGTGTGTGTGTGCGCGTGCGCACCTGTGTGTGTGCAACTGTGTGCGCACCTGTGTGTGCAGCTGTGCGTGTGCAGCTGTGTGTGGCTTCTCAATCTGTTCCTGCACAAAGGCAGTTGGATCCCTCAGAGCTGGAGTTACACAGGTGATTACAGGGGTGCTGGCACCCAAAGTCTGGCTCTCATGATTGTGCAGCAATCAGTTCTGAAGTTAAGCCATCTTCCCAGAGCCATCTTGAAAGCTGGAGCATTTGCGTGGGAATGCTGGCTCGTGCCTTTACGCCCAACACTCAGGAAGCCAGGAGGCAGAAGCGTGATCTTTGTGAGTTTGAGGCTAGGCTAGTCTACTTAGCAAGTTCCAAACTAGCGAGGTCTATACAGTTATGCAGTGAGGTCCTGTTCACCACTGCCCCCCAAGATAGTTGGAGCATTTATAAATATTAATCATATTTTAGGTTATAAAGTTTCAGCCGGGTGGTGGTAGCTCACACCTTTAATCCCAGCCCTTGGGAGGCAGAGGCAGAGGCAGGTGGATCTCTGTGAGTGCGAGGCCAGCCTGGTCTACAAGAGCTAGTTCCAGGACAGGCTTCAAAGCTACAGAGAGAAACCCTGTCTCAAAAAAACAAAAATAAAGTAAGTCAAGTTTCAAATGGGTGTAGCAACTGAAATGTTATCCCAGCACTGTTGGGGATTATTATTTTCAGGTGTGTGACTTTTGTTTACACTGCATTTGTTTAACTCTGTGAAGCTGTGTTACAGTGCCTGTCTAAAACACCTGATGGTCCTAATAAAGAAATGAACGGCCAATAGTGAGGTAGGAGCAAGGATGGGGAGGCTAGCAGGCAGAGAGTATAAAATAAAAGAAGAACCAAGACCAAGGAGAGCAAGGAGCAAACGAGAGAACAAGGAGAGGAGGACAGCGGGCCCGGCCACCCAGCTACACAGCAAACCACGGAGAAAGAAGCAAAGAAAGGTATACAGGAATAGAGAAAGAGAAAAGTCCAGAGGCAAAAAGTAGTCAGGATAATTTAGGTTAAAAAAAGCTAGCAAGAAACAAGCCAAGCTAAGGCCAGGCATCCATAAGTAAGAATAGCCCTCCGTGTATGATTTATTTGGGAGCTGGGTGGTAGGTCCCTCAAAAAACAAACAGAGAAAAATATCCCACAACACAGTACTCCCAAAGCTGAGACAGACGGACACAGGATGTGGGGATGATTCAGCAGTCAGGACTACTTGCTACTACCACAGAATCAAAAGGCAGAGGACCGAGTTTAGTTCCTAGCATCCATGTTGGGTGGCTCCTAACCACTTCTAACTCCAGCTCCAGAGGAATCTGATGCCCTCTTCTGACGTCACTGAACTCGCTGAAGCTGGCTTACAGGCGGTTGTCAGTCACCCACTGTGGGTACTGGAAACCAAACAGAGCATCTTACGGGCTCCAGCCCCTTTTCTTTTCTTTGTTTTCTATTTCCTAACTTTTAAAAAACATTTTTAAAGATTTATGTATTGATGTATGGGAGTGCTCTAGCTGTATGTATGCTTTTATGGCAGAAGAGAGCATCAGATCCCACTAGAGATGACGGTGAACCCCCATGTGGTTGCTGGAATCAGAAATCAAGACTAGTGCTCTTGCCGGGCGGTGGTGGCACGCGCCTTTAATCCCAGCACTCGGGAGGCAGAGGCAGGTGGATCTCTGAGGCCAGCTTGGTCTACAAGAGCTAGTTCCAGGACAGGCACCAAAGCTACAGAGAAACCCTGTCTCGAAAAACAAACAAAAAAAAAACCAAAAAAAAACTAGTGCTCTTGAGCACGGAGCCTTAACTGCTGAGCCACATCTCCAGCCCCTCTCTTTCCTAACTTTAATATTTAGCCCATTCATTTTTAGCCTTTTTCAACATGAGGGCTTAAGGTTACACATTTTTTTTTTCAAGACAGGGTTTCTCTGTGGCTTTGGAGCCTGTCCTGGAACTAGCTCTTGTAGACCAGGCTGGCCTCGAACTCCCAGAGATCCGCCTGCCTCTGCCTCCTGAGTGCTGGGATTAAAGGCGTGCGCCAACACTGCCCGGCTTCTTTGTATATTTTTAAAGGGTATATAGGTGGGGGTTTTTGTTTTGCTTTTTTTGAGACAGGGTCTATCTGTGTAGTCCTCTTTATCCTAGAACTTGCTATGTAGACCAGGCTAGCCTTGAGTTTATAGAGATCCATCTTCCTCTGCCTCCTGAGTGCTGGGCTGAAAGGTGTGCACCACCACACTAAGCATGTATACGATGTTTTGCTTCCATGTATGTCTGTGTGCCATGTGTGTGCCAGGAAGGGCAGCCGGTGGTCTTAACCACTCATCGATCTCTCTAGTCCCATCATTGTTTTGAGGAGGGTCTCACTCTGTAGCCCAAGTTGGCCTGCAAAACAATATGTAGTGGGGGCTGGAGAGATGGCTCAGTGGTTAAGAAAACTGGGTTCTCTTCCAGAGGACCTGGGTTCAATTCCCAGCACCATAACTATCCCGTAACTCCAGTTCCAGCAGGTCCAACACCCTCACACAGACATACATGCAGGTAAAATACAAAAGCATATGAAATAAGAAATTATTAAAAGAAAATATGTAGCCTGGCTGGGCTGGCATGGAACTTAGGACAATCCTCCTACTCCAGACCAGATTTTAAGTTCTGGGAAAATAAGCATGAGTTACTAAACACGAATGAAACTATTAATATTTGTAAATTTCCCAGATAAGCTTGAGGAAATAAACTATCTATCTAGTCACCGGGTTAAGCCTATTAAGTCAGTTCTGTTAAATGCCTTATTAAAGACAGCAAACAAAAAGGTGGAGAGATGGCTCGGCAGTTAAAGTCACACACTGCTCTTGCAAAGTTTAGTTCTTAGCATGCGCTTCAGGTAGGTCACACCTACCTGTAGCTCCAGGGGATCTGACACCATTGGCCTCACACAGACACATCCACATAATAGGAATAAAATAAAAACAATACTATGGGGCTGGAGAGATAGTTCACTGACTGAGAACACTGGTGGCTCTGTTCGTTGACATGGGTTCAACTCATTGGACCATTTGTAATCCCAGCTCCAGGGGATCTGATGGCAACCTCTTCTGTCCTCTGTGGGCACCATGTTAGTAGTACCTGGTGTACTTACATCCATGTAGGCAAAACACTATACACTCTGTGTGTGTGTGTGTGTATTCCTTTAAAAGGCAGCACAGCTAGTTCTGGGGAGGCATGTTTGCGACCCCAGCAGGTGGAGATGAGGGCTTCAAGGTCAGCCTCAGCTATAGAGTGTGTTTGAGGCCAGTCTTAGCTACGTAAGACCCTATCATCTGTGTGTACGTGTGTCGTGCATGTGTGTGCGTGTGGCAGGAAGGTCAAGTGCATGCACAAAGGTTCTACCCCAGCCCTGCATAAGCCGGCATGGTTGCACAAGCCTGTAATTCCAGCGCCCAGGGCGTGGAGACAGAAGGAGCAGAAGTTCTAGATCATCACCATCAGCTACATAGTGACTTCAGGGACAATTTGGGCTACCTGAGATTGTCAAAAAACAAAAAACAAAAAAACAAAACAAAAACAAGAAAGGCAGTGTGTAAGAAATGTATGGGACTGGAGCTTGCTCGGTCAGTGAAACTCTGTCTTGCAAACACTAGGACCGTAAGCCCCCAGCATCCACATAAGTGTTGAAGTGTTGAGCATGGTCGTCAGTCTCAGCACTGGGGGAAGGGAGACAAAGGACCCTCGGCTGTCTGGCTAATCTGTCTAGCCTAACTGGTGAGCTCTTGGTCATGGGGAGAAGCTATCTCAACGGAGGTGGACAGTTTTCCTGGTGATGCATTCCAGGTTGTCCTTTGGCCTCTGCATGCACACCCACACAGGTGTGCCTCCCCACATGAACATACACACGTATTCACATATACTCATTAAAAAGAAAAGATGGGGGTGGGGGGCTGGAGAGATGGTTCATTGGTTAAGCATTGACTACTCTTCTGGAGGACCAGAGTTCAATTCCCTGCACCCACATGGCAGCTCACAACTGTCTGTGGCTCTAGTTCCAATTCCAGAGGATCTGACACCCTCACACCAATGTACATAAAATAATAATTAAAGAAAAAAAAAGAAAAGATGGGGGAAACTGGTGTCACTGTGTTTTCTTTTTTCTTTTTTTAAAAAAATATTTATTTATTACGTATACAATATTCTGTATGCCTGCAGGCCAGAAGAGAGCACCAGACCCCATTACAGATGGTTGTGAGCCACCATGTGGTTGCTGGGAATTGAACTCAGGACCTTTGGAAGAGCAGGCAGTGCTCTTAACCTCTGAGCCATCTCTCCAGCCCCTCTTTTTTCTTTTTTTAAAAAAATATTTATTATGTATACAATATTCTGTCTGTGTGCATGTCTGCAGGCCAGAAGAGGGCACCAGACCTCTTTACAGATGGTTGTGAACCACCATGTGGTTGCTGGGAATTGAACTCAGGACCTTTGGAAGAGCAGGCAATGCTCTTAACCACTGAGCCATTTCTCCAGCCCCCCACTGTGTTTTCTATTTTGTTAAAATTGTGTCTGGATTACTGGCATAATCAAGAAAACTAACAATACCTTTAGAAGACTTTAAAATTACTATGAATCCCAGCACTCAGGAGGCAGAAGCAGGCAGATGTCTGTAAATTGGAGGCCAGTGTGATCTACATAGCTAGTTCTAGGACAGCCAGGACTATGTAGTGAGCCCTTGTCTCAAAGAACAAACAAAAATGACTATGGCTGGGTGTCCAATTTAGAATTGAGGAAGTAGATGCAGGATACAAAGCCTGCCTCACCTGTAAAGGAAGTTTGGCCTTCCCAAGATACTTTCAACAAGAGAAAGCAAAGAGGAACCAGAGAGAGAAAGGAAAGAAGGGAGGAGAGACAGTGAACACACAAAACCCAGCCTGGAGTTTCAGAGTGAGAAGTCTTGAGAAGGTCAAGACTATATACAGGCAGGAAGGTCAGCCAGTGAGTGGAGAGAGAGTCTAAGAGACAGCAGAGCAGGGGCTGAAAGCAGGGCATGGTACATGCTTGTGACCCCCAACACTCAGGGAGCAGAAGCTGGAGGACCAGAGTTCCACGCCAGCCTGGGCTACATTGTGAGTTGGAGGCAACCTAAGCTACGACAGTGAAGTCATATCCTAAGCTATGGTAGTGATCTCAAACCTAGACTAACTACACAGTGAAACATTGTGGGGTGGGGAAGTGGGTGCTGCTGGGTTGGAGGGAGGTAGATACTGGATTTAGGCAACTGTGGGCAGCAAGAACAACTGTCCAGCAGGCAGAGGAGGATGTGGGAGAGGCCGGAACTGACTCGGATGAAAGGCGAGAACAGGGTGGTCTGGTGACAAGAGGCACAAGATTTGGCATAGATCCCATTCTCAAAATGCTAGTGGAGACCTTGCTAACCTGCCATGTTATTACACCATGACTGCCCGTCTCTGTTCCAAGGACCCATGTCCCTAAGGTGTGTGACTAACCAGCCCAAAATAGTCATTGCCCTGCCCCCTCTCCTACTTTCAAGTCCTCTCAGACTTGACCTCCTCTGGTGCTCCCAACCCCTTCAAGGGACCAAAAATGGTCCCATGAATGGCGTTTATTCTGGAGCTGACCGGTCAGGGTAGGGACCAGGTGGCAGAACCTACTTATAGTTCTGCCTGCCGTCTGTCTTGCCCCGAGGCAACTGGTAACTCCTTTTCAGCACAGGTCTCAACTGACTGGATTTCTGAGCCATTCTCTGCCCTCTGCCCCTGCCTGGCCTGCCTCTACACAGATATGGGACTGGGAGGGCTGCCACGGTGATCCTGGATAGCAGAGATACATATCAAACACTTTAGCGTTCAACTGGCAAGCTGAGAGTTCAGCATGCCAGGCCTCGGGTCCCTGGGCATGGATGGTCTAGTGTCCAGAAGGGTGGAAGATCAGCAATGCCTTGCCTTTTTGTCCCTTTTCCTGATAACTTTCCTGCCTGTGTGTGGGGATGGGTAGGGGATTAAAGGATTTTAGTATCTTGCAGTTTAAGGAATCTTTTTTTCACCTTTTGACCTTTCTATCATTTTCTAGAATAAAACAGGCATAACAGGAAATAGTCCCAATCTGTAGCTATTGGGGGGTTATGAGACAGTGTAGCTAAGTGCTGGGCAGAGGGACAAACCATTGCTTTAGTCCTGAGTTATCAGTGGCTTTCCAGATGTTACCCTCCCTGCTTTACACAGGCTCTAAGACGTTAAGTACCTGGTTCAAGGTGACCTGGACACAAGGCACAGTGAGGCAGGTCTCACAGTCTTGACTTCCCACTTGCCTGAGTTCACAAGCAAGTGGGGAAAATGCTCCCACCTTGGGACCTGTGATATCATCTACCCTTCTCAGTTCTGGCAGGCCCTCCCCAACCCTAGCATGCATCCTGCCTCCCACGGTCTTAATTCCTAGGGGCTGACTGGCTGCAGCAAGAAGTAATAAAACGCTGGTGTAGTTAATAAGCCCTGGGATTAACTAGGCCAATAAGGATTGGTTCTCAGGCTTCCAGAGCCTAGAGGTGCGGGGGAGGGGAGCAAGTAGGTAGATCACTCCAGGATATGCAGACTCATCCTGGTTACTAAGGCTCTTATCTTAGCCTGTGCCAGCTCTGGACAGCTGGCTGTAATTGCCTTAGCAAGTCCTTCCTGATATTGCCGTGCCCTGGTGAGGAATCAGAGCCACAGAATGAAAAGCTCGTCTAGGTTTGAACAGCTGGGGCCCAGGACAGATACTCTATGGGTCTGAATTTATGCCAAGTGGCCTCACCCTCAGAAAAAGCCAAGGAAGAGGTGGCTGCTGTCTTGGGCAGAGGCCTTCACAGGGCCCTGCCGACACACACTTAGCATCCCCACGGCTTGGAGCCAGAATGCATCTGGGTATTTGGAGATTTTTCAGGACCGCCTGAAAAGCTACAGAGGGCTGAATGATCACACCTTGGAAACACGCAGGGAACCCTAAGGGACTGTTATGTTCTTAGACTCTGCCCACACCTACCCTAGGAACCAGATAGTCCCCAGGGCAGACTCTGCCAGCCTGGCCTTGGCACCAGATCTTCTGGCCAGCCTCCTGAAGTCACCCTTCCTGTGTCTGTACCAGCCAGACAGCCCAGCTCCCTAGTGACTCTGCATGTTTTGGCTCACAGCCATTTTTAGTGGCTACCAGCTGAATTCTTAGAATAATTCAGTTTTTGTGAGAACTGTCACTCCACCTCTCCTTTATCCCTGTTTCAATTTCCTTTCTGAACCTAAACCAGTTTTTTGTTATTTTGAAGGCAGGGTTTCTCTGTGTAACTCTGGCTGTCTGCAAACTCTGTAGACCAGACTGGCCTCAAACCTGGAGATGGCCCGCCTCTGCCCCCCAAGTGTTGGGATTAAAAGCGTGCATCACCATCACCAGCTAAATTACTTTTTTCTTTCTTTTTTTTTCAGGTAGAATTTAGTAGACTTCTCATCTGATAAACAGCAAAAACTAAACGGATCCTTGCAGCCGCCTGGTTGCTCCACTGCGGTAGACTATGACCACAAGTGGGCGCACTGAAGTCAGCACCACCTTGGCCAGCACAGGGAAGATCACTTGGCAGTCACCCAGAAGACAGAAGCTGAACAGACTGCTTTGAACAGAAATGTCAGGAAGTGATGTCTAGCACTAGGGCACGAAGGATACCTGGCAGTCCCTTGCTCAATTCTTACCCCCTCATAGGAAGCAGAAGTGACCCGCAGTCTTAAACCCTCCCTTCCCTCCTCTCTAGCCTGAATGTGATCAGAAGACTTTGGGGGAAAAAAAATATATATACATATATTCCAGCTATTTTCTTCTACATTGATTCAGGTACAGGAAGTAATAAAGTGACTGAGTCATAAATGTCTCCCCCGACCCCTTCAGGTCAGTGTAGGGGGGGCAAGAACATGGGCAGTGAATGCTTCCACACCTCGGGGGTGGGGCATGAGATGGTGCAAAGGGGACATCTTCAGAGGACCCCTAGGAGTCAGGCACAGCGCTCTCAGCTCAAAAAGCCCAAACCCGAGTGAAATGCAAACCCTCGCCTCAGCACCAGGACAGCCCATGGCTGGTAAGGGCCTGAGAGGAAATAAGTCACATTGCAAACATCCCGGGTGCAGAAGGGGAAGAAAATTATATAAGCTGACCGTGGCTGGTCAAACATCAGGAAACTTTGGGGAAGCGGGTGCATACTCCAGGGAGAAGCCCATTGTAATTGCTGCACAGAAGTCTCCTTGTGATGATGCCATGTCTACAACCCCAGCCCTCGGGAGGCTAGAGCAGGATTGCCAAGAGTTTGAGGCTAGCCACGGAAACAAACCAGGCCAGCTAGGAATGCTTAGCAGAAACCATTTTGGTGAATCCCAAACACTCTTCAGGTCCTGGGTTCAATTCCCAGCAACCACAGGGTGGCTCCCAATACTCTCAAGTCAAGATCTGATGCCCTCTTCTGACATAAAGGTATACATGCAGGTAGTCATACATAAATAAACAAATCTTTAAAAAAAATTGAAAACAAAGTCTGGTGTGGTGGCGCATGCCTTTAATCCCAGCACTTGGGAGGCAGAGGCAGGTGGATCTCAGTGAGTTCAAGGTCTACCAAGCGAGTTCCAAGACAGCCAGGGCTGCTACACAGGGAAACCCTGTGTGCGTGTGTGTGGAGGTGGGGTAGGGGACTGAAAACAAGCCAAGCCTAAATGGTGGTGGCGCATGCCTTTAATACTAGCAGAGGCCCGTGGGCATCTGTATTCGAGGTCCACCTGGTCTAAAAAGTTCCAGGACAGCCTGTCTCAAAAAAAAAAAAAAGGAAAGAGAAGAAAAAAAAAATGCCACTACTACTCATGAAATGAAAGCCTGAAACCTTTGTTTAAAGCCATGGTTTCCAACCTGTGGGTTATGACTCCTTTAGAGATCAAATAACCCTTTCAGAGGGGTTACTTAAGACCATTGGAAAACACAAATATTTATGTTATGATTCATAACAGTAACAAAATTATAGTTATGAAGTAGCAACAAAAATAAATTTAAGGTTGGAGGGGTCAGCACAACATGAGGAACAGTATTAAAGGGTCAAAGCATTAGGAAGGTTGAGAACTACTGGTTTAAATGAAATTTCCGTATTAAAAAGGAAGTCCTAAAAGTAGGGTCAGCTCTGTCTGTAGTCATCAGTCAGGGACCAGCAAGTAAACAGCCTGGGCCAGGAGGCAAAAGCTCATGCATTTCTGGGAAAAGGCAGAGACACCTCTCAGGGCTGGGGCTGAGGTGTGCTTATGGCCAGAGGTCGTCTCTCAGCTCCACTCACAGCGAGTCCTCGGCAGAGTAGATCTCACATCCCGTACCAACCCACCCTTCCTTAGACCGCAATGTGGTTAGAGAAAGGGAAGGTCCCACTCCAACATGAGGACACATAGGTCCCTTGTTCTCCAGGAAGCCTGGCAGCCTGGGCTTCGGTGTCAGGGCCTGGAGCCAAGGGTAAGGGAGAACTCAGGCCTCAGCCTTTTCCTGCCCAGGGATGTGGGAGGATGGCCAGAAGCTGGGGGTGGTGCTGGCCAGTTTGGCAGAGTTCATTTCAGGCCCCAGGACAGCATCTGTGGGGGAGGGGCGGATAACAATGAGGACAGGAAAGACATAGAGCTGCCTCCGTTTCCAGTCCTTTGGAATAAGAAAAGGGGCTGGGGAGTAGCTCAGTTAGCAGAGTGCTTGCCTAGCCTGCGTGAAGTCCTTGATTTCGTCAGTAGACGCCAGCACTTAAGGCAGGAGGAACGGCTCAAGGTCATCCTCCGGGACTTACGGACTGTGAGGTCAGCTTGAGCTGTATCTTGTCTCAAAAAAAAAAAAAAAAAAAAAAAAAAAAGTGAGCAGAAAAGAAAACTTTAGTCTTTCTAGATCTGGGCCATAGTCTGGGTGTCTTGGCTCCAGGCCTGTCCCTTGTCTGTGGCCCAGCAGGGGGCACTGCAGCTTCTGAGGCTAAAGGGCTTCTACCCTCTTATACTCAGGCCCAACCTTGGGTCACACTCAAGTCCTGGACTCAGGCTGCCAGCCTTCCTCTCCAAGGGGTTAAACCTTGGGAGGACACAGGGAGCTGTGGAGAAGAAAAAAAAAAAACCCAAAAAACAAAGTTTATTTAATCAGAGAGCCTCTGAAGGCACCTGGTTTCTGTCAGTATAAAAAGGCAGTAAAACGACAGGGAGCGAGGAGAAGGAGAACAGGCAGACAAGGAGGGAGAAGGAACAACAACAAATCACATGACACACCAGTCAGCCTTCCACCTCCACCCCACCCTTGTGACAGGCAGGCAGAAGACCTCTCTCAGCCCAGGAGCCTTGAGTGCTTGGTTTAAGCAGGGACAGGCAGACCTCTCCGAAAGAGATTGTGCTCCCTTGCCATTCTGAGTCCTCAATCCCAAGTCCATCTGAGGAGGCTTCCTCCCGGGGCATGAGCATCTGGGCCCAACAAAGGCCAGAAGAAAGCCAAGGTCAGCCAAAAGAGCAAACCCCTGGACCCCTGCTCTCCCAGGCAGGGAAGAAACTGAGCAGGAAGCAGGCAGGCAGTGTGGTCCATCTGTCCCCATATGCTTGGTCACACAAGTGCCTTTAACAAAAAGGACAATACAGCTCCCAGAGCCAGGCCCAGACAAAGAAAGAAGGACATGATGCTTCCTGCCGTCTCCGCCTCAGCTGGTTTGACTTTCCTGAAAGGAAGGCAGGGAGATTTTAGGAGATCCAAGCCAGCCCTGCCCAATCCCCCTTGCATACCACCCGAAATTCCCAATCCCAGACTTCTTGGGGCCGTCCTCCACCCTCTCCCACAGCTCAGCATGAGCACACTTGGAAGCCCTTGCCTCCACTGTCCCCGACAATCCCCAAGCTGGGCAGTTTGTCACAACCCACTCCTCGCAGATTTGAGATGAAGGACCCTCCTATTGCCACTCCTCTCCTGCCTGATGTCACCAAGTTCTCTCCTGCCCCACTCACTTGGGCCCGAAGCACATACAGAGGCTGGCAAGGTAGCCATTGGAGAAGGCAAAGGCAGCCATGAAGATGATGAACCAGGCATCGTGCTTAAAGATGGAGGACAGATAGTAGCGCTGTTTCACATTGCAGAGCAACAGCAGGGGAATAAACACGATCCTGGCGACCACCAAACCCGGCAACCAGTAGCTATCCTTATCAGGCTGTAAGGGACAGACAACGCTTCAGTCCATGTCAGTACTCACTGTCAACTCAGGGGCCCTAGGGCTTGGGTAAAACCTCTAGGCCTGCTTACCTTTGGGGGATGCTGATTGCCAGAGGTACAGTGGGGTGCGTGAGATACTGATTTCCCCTTCTCTTTTTTTAAAGACAAGTTCTCACTTATCCCAGGCTCACTGTATACAGTCAAGAATGTCCTCGAACTTCTGATCCTCATGTTTTCAGCTCCCAAGTGTTAGGGTTTCAGGTATGCACCTACCATACTTGACTTATGAGGTATTCTAGGTCAAACTCGGGGCTAACTCATGAAGTATACTAGGTAAGCAGTCTTATCAACTGAGCAATGCCCCCAGTCCTAAACACTGGAATGTAGATACGTGTGTAAGCACATACACGACCCTGCCAGGTTACATACCTAAGAACCGTAATGTAGGCTGGAGAGATGGCTCAGCAGTTAAGACCAGGTTCAGTTCCCAGCACCCACACCAAGTAGCTCACAACCTCTGTAACTTCAGCTCCAGGGGCTCTGACACCCTCTTCTGGCCTCTGTGGGCACTTGCAATCACATGCATACACCCCCACATACACTCTTAGCTGGACTGTGCATGGTGGCACGTGCACTTGGAGGCAGAGGCAGATGGATATTTGTGGCCAACCTGATCTACAATAGCAAATTCAAGGTCAACCAGGGCTACCTGGCGAGACCCTGTCTCAAAAAAATAGATAGATAGATAGATAGAGATAAATAAGTAATTTAAAAACCTAAAAATAGAAAGGAACTATGCACAAAGTTACACATAAGTTACATGTAGACTTGAAAGAGACAGTTCCCTTCCCATTGTATTTTTTTCCAATCTTGAAGGGGTTACAGATGGAATCCTCAGGGGTCATGCATGGTAGGTAAGCCCTCTATTACACAACAACACTCCCAGCCCCACCAATTTACTTTCTTGGGGCCTCTCTCTTAACCTCAGTTGGACACTTTGATCCTACAGGTCCCAGAGCCCATATTCTACTTACCCACATGCAAACAGCTGTGAGGCTCCGGCCTAACCAGTCAAAGACATTGAAGTTCAAGAAACAGGCCACAGAAATGAAGTAATTTTCTGGAAGAGAAAAGAGAGACTTAGAGACAACACCTGGCTCTCTCTGAGGCTTGTTTCCAGCCAATGGCAGGGTGAACAGGCCCTGGAGATCCAGCTGGGCAGACGGGTCCCACTCTAGCCTCCTGCTGCATCTGTCCCAGGAAGCCAGAGCCCTTACTCCAGGCACTGGTGCCCGCAATGCTGGATTCAACCTCGGCAGTAACAGCAGGGAACAAGCCAATGGTGACCGTGAAGTTGAAGCAGACAGACAGAGCCAGGACCGAGATCTGGAGAGAGAAAAGAGAGTCGTCATGGTTCCTGGTTGACTTGGTGGCTGTGTACCAACGATCAAAGAGACAAGTAGTGGCATTTAATCCCAGCACCTGGGAGGAAGAGCTCTGAGTTTGAGGCCAGCCTGATCTACAGAGCACCAAGTTCCAGGACAGCCAGGGCTACTCAGCGAAACGCTGTCCCAACCCCATCTCGAAGAACTCCCTCCGCCCCCACCCACACACACACACAGCGCGAGCACACACTCACAGGAAGGAAGACAGGAAAAGCTCAATCTTAGGTCAGTAGGAGGGGTAGTGTAAGGACGGACACAGCAAAAGGAGAGAAGGGGGTGAGGAAGGAAGGGCAGGACGCCCCAGCCCCACATACATTCTTAAGTATGGCCTTGATAGAGTGGTTTTTGCTGGTGGGCAGAGAGCTGGGAGCTGGAACACCAGACTCCTCTCTTCCTCCTCTTGGTTCCTCTCCTGTTGGGTGAGAGGTTAGAGAAGGATCTTTACATTTGGGGAGGACAGAGCAATTGATAAGATTGAGCTGGAGGTGGACACCTCCTTAACTGGTTGGTTCCTAACACCTAACACCCTAAAACCCCATAGACCTAAATGCCCTTGACTCAAGTCCCTGGGGGTCCCCTTCCCCCCAGGAGCTCATGCTACTCTCTGTTCCCTCTGAAACTGCTACCTCAGTACAAAAGCCTGAGACATTCAGGGTAATCCAAGTTCTTCTATTTTCCTTATTGAGACAAGGTTTTGTGTAGCTCTGATTGGCTTTGAACTCACTAGATAGCCAAGGATGACCTTGAATTTCTGATCCTCCAGCCTCTACTTCCCAAATGTGGGGTTACCAGCACCTTGCCCAGTGCAGAAATCAACTCAGGGCATTGTGCAAACGGTCTACCAACTCAGCAAAGCTCCAGGTCCCCTAAGGTCACCATGTTATCTTCCCCAACTTAGTCCCACGTTAGCCTCAGCTTACTGCTCATGGTCACTCTGCCTCTGTTTGGCTCATCTGCCAGTTGACACCACATACCAACACCTGACCCTGCCTCCTGCCGCCCCATCAACACTTCCTTTAGTAATTAAGACCTTTACTGATAAGATCCAACTTGGTCTCCTGCTCAGAGGGCCCCTCGAGGTTGAGCTGCACGTAATAGCGATAGAATTCCTGTTGAGCATGGGAGAGGGGGAAGTAGGGTCAGAGGCAGCTCCAGAACCCCAACTTGCCATGTTTCAATCTCAGGACATCCTCTGCTTTGAAACCCTGGGCCTCCCCCACTCCCCATGTGCTCACCAGCCGAGGCAGAGCCAGGTAACAGAAGATGGCCAAAAGTACAACTACGCAGGCTGTGATGAAATAGCCGAAGGCGCTTTCTGACCGCTCGGAGCCACCTGCAGCAGACAGTGGACAAGATCAGACACACCCCATCACTCCACGTCATCCTCCCCTGCCTCCCCACACCTGCACGTGGGGTAGCAGGACTTACTGGCAATGGCACAGATCATGGCCACTGAGGCGAAGAAGCCAGCCAGGCCTTGGCCACTCATGATGGGGGCTGTGTAGTTGGCTGGCAGGACGCCAGCCAGACCAAAAAGGCTAGCTTGCAAAACGGCACCAAATGCTGAGGAACAGTGTAGACAGCGTGTCAGCAAGGATAAGGGGCTGGCAGTTGGGGCTCCCAGGGAGCCTTAACCCGGACTCCTTATCTCTGCCCCAACTCCCAACCCAGGCCCAGAACTGCCCACACTCTGTCCCTCGATTACAATTAATGAGCACGATCTTGATCATGGTGACGATGAAGAAAGGCAGTGGTTCCATCTCCACCTTCACCAAGATGGCAGTAATCAGGAACACCAGCAGAATAGCAACCAGGCCACCCAGGATCCGAACAGACTGAGAGATCCTAGAGAAGAGGCGGGGGTGGGGTGGACGTTAGGAGGGGACTGAAAGGAGGGCAGCCTGGGGCACCCAGGATGGGGAGGAAGGGCAGCCTAGGGCACCCAGGATGGAGGGCTGGGGCACCCGGGATGGGGAGGCTGGGGCACCCGGGATGGGGAGGCTGGCGCACTCGGGAAGGGGAGGCTGGGGCACCTGGGATGGGGAGGCTCACCTTTGGTGCAGAAAGGAGTTGAGGCAGGCAAAGAGCAGCAGGGGCAACATGGCACACAAGGTCATGACATTGTTGAAGATGGTACTGAGATAACTCCGCTCTGGTGCGGACACTGTGGGAGCAGGCAAGGTCTCCGTGTCCTGGCTTGATTTGTCAGTGACTGTGGACATATTCTGGGGCAGGTCCAGACGGTGTGTGAAATACTGTGGGGTTTTCAAAGGTTGAGCGTTGGAACCTCTGTTTTGCTCTGTGCCCAGAAGCACAGAAACAGGCCTTGAAAGCCTGGGAGGCACATCCTCTGGGACCCAGTGCCTCCCCTGCCCCCAGTCTCACCTGAGTTGCTGTCATGAAAAAATTCCAGGGGAGCAATGTCCCCAGGCCCAGCACGAAGAAGATAAGCCATACCGCCTTATACCTGAATAGAGAGAAGGCAAAGTAGCCCACCAACCCTCCTGCCCTCCTTCCCCGTCTTCCCAGCTGTCCTAGCTATGTGAGTCCATGTACCCATGTCCTTCCACGGAGATGTGCCACCGGGGATGTGTGGGTCCTCAGGTAGTACAGAGCTGGTGTAGATGGGCAACGGAGAAGGGCCATTAGCACAGTGCTAAATGACGTGGGTGACAGAACCTCTGTTCTCAAGTACCGGAAGACTGGGAAGCAGAGTGACCCACACATCCAGCGATGGCTTTGGAACTTTGCTAAAGGACTGGGTGGGTAGATAGAGAGTGAACACACGTCTCCCCCTGATCCCACCACACAGGCTAGAAGTAATTCGGCTGTTAAGTGGGAACTCAGTAGTTCCCTGAAGGACTCTCAGGTCAAGAAACACCCAGACCACTCTGGATCCAGTGGCACAGATGGGCTGGGTGCCTGAGGGAGCTGGGAAGAAGGAAGCTATAGCTCTTCTCTCCCCCTAACCAGACAGAACCAGTTTTGTAGGTCCAACTACCTAGGGCAGTGCAGATAGACTAAGGTCTATGGATACCATCTGGTCCTGAGCATGAGGACAGAGCCAGACTCTGGATAGTCCTTGCCTATAAGCTTAGCAACCTTTCCCCTTGGCCAGCACCCACGTGCTTCAGAGATAGTGGTGAGGAGGCCCAACACGGACCGGCCTGGCAAGGGCAACAGGAGCTTAGCTCTTTGCAAGCCTTAAAAGGGACTGCCAGAGTGAGTAACTGAAGTGGGCAGGTCTGAGCCATGACCACCGCAGACCTTAAACTTTCCCCTTGAGGTCAAGATGCTCAAGGCATGGTTCAGAGAAAGGCAAAATCCCAAGGGAAAGTTCTACAGGACAGGAGGACAGAGGAGAAACAACGGAGCCAGGCAGCAATGCAATAAAGTGGGTAGAATGTTAAGGGGCTGGGCTGGGGCACCTGGCAGCTTGGGAAAGAAAGGAGGCAGAAACTGGGACCTACGCCTACAATCCCTACCTGCAGCCAGGCAGTGGTGGCACACGCCTTTAATTCCAGCACTGGGAAGGTAGAAGCAGGAGGATCTCTGTGATTTCGAGGCTAGCCTGGTCTACAAGAGCTAGTTCTAGTACAGCTAGGACTATTACACAAAGAAATCCTGTCTGGAAAAAACAAACAATCCCCAACCTGCCCCTTGGAAAACAGTCAGAGAAGGCTGACACTCTCACCAGATTTTGCAGGTGGGGAAAAGGTCCCAGAAAAGATGAAGCTAACCTTCCAGTCAGAATGGGCCTAGTTACAGTTACGTGGTAGGCAGAGGAGTTGGGAGGGGTTCAGAGATGCAAGGGACAAAGCGGGCATCTGGAAGGAGGGGTAGCATGGCTTCCTCAACTCTCAAAAGCCTCAGCCCCTCTGGAGAACTTGGCTCAAGCGCCTCTTTCTTCCATCCTAACACACATTCCCGACCTTCACTAACTTACGGAAATTCAGACTCCAGAGACAGCAGGCTAGAAGGGTCAGGCAAAAGGGCAGGGTGGGCTGAGGTCATACAAGGCAGAGGCCCCAGGGCAACCCCCAGGGACAGGGCAGTCCTGCCAGATGTGTTCTGGAATGAGGGAGGCAGCCAAGTGTCTCCCCACAGTGGTGGTGGGAGGGGCCAGAGCTGCCGTTTGGCTGCAGAGCGACAGTGGAAACCCTGACACAATCCACTAGGGGACTGCTGCCCACCTAGCCCCGCGGGCACACCAGCCAGCTCCCAGCCAGTGGAGGTATGCATGCTCCCCACCCCACCCCGATGGAGACCTGATGCAACTCAGAACCACCAGTCTGGGAGCAGTCAGGAGTGAGATAACCTCAAGTCCCAAATACTGCACCTACTCCAATCCCTACCCAAGAGACCCACTTCCGTGCCCCTCCCCAGTACCTGTCCTGAGGCTGGTGACTGGTTGTCATGGTTCCAGTGCTATCGGCTGGGCCTGCTCGGCAGCTCCCTTCCTCTGGCTCTTGCTGGGGATAAAGCAATATTGAGGCCCTATTGAGGTCTGCTTCCACACTGCCCTAGGGCCTTCTCAGACTCTTAGGGGTAGGGATGGGCACACAGAGCAGGCAAGGGAAGGCCCCTTAGGAGCCACTGTAGGCACAGGACCACTCAACCCGGCCCCATCTGGCCTTTGGCCCCAGTAAGCCAGTGCTGTCGTCTCTCTGCCTGATTGGGCTGCACCTGGCTGCCGGCCTGGCCGCTGCTGCCGCTATTTTTATCCAGCAGCAGAAGCAGTTTATAAGCTTGGGAACCGAAGGGTGGAGATCAGGAGAGGAGGATGCATGGCTGAGAGGCAGGGAAAGACAGTTCAAGAAGACAGAAAAGAGATGACAGAGGTCAGGGACAGTGATGGAGGACAGAGGAGGCAAAGGGGAGGACGCAGAGCAGAGGGGAAAGGGTGAAAGTGCAGACAAATTTCCCACAACCCAGATCTGCAGGGCCTCGGGTCTCCCAGGGCCTGCTGTAAGTCCGCCTCCTCGCCTACAGCCCCACCCCCATCAAGGCTGTGGTGGGGAGGCCTTCCCACTCTGTCTCCTAGAGTAACCAGGATGCCAGAGTCTTCTGGTAGGGTAGCATCTGAGCTGTCTTTCCAACTACTGCCCAGGGGTTTCCTGAGGTCTCAACCAGTTTTCCAAGAATCTATTTCATAATGAAGGGAGGCGATATAGCCTTTTCCACAGCCTAGCATGTTCCTTTCTTTGACCCCAAGCCCTAGCCCCAGGGCCATCCCAACCCCACTCAGTCCCTTTCTCAGTCCCAGGCCACTATCTTTTCTGACAGTGGCCTTGGCAGGAAAATTGGAAAAGCGGCACACAGGCCCTAACAGGATGCTCCCAAGCTCCTAGCCACCCACTCAGCATCCCTCTCCGGCCCTGCTCACATAGGGAAGACACCCAGCACCAGCTGCAAGGAAACAGGACCAGAATATACAAACAAGGCACACCGCGCATAGACCCAGCTCAGATTGCTAGTTCTTGGCGGTCTCATCACTCACCGGATTGATAGACTCGACGTTGACGTCTAGGACGCTGGCAGGAGAGTTGGAGCCAAAGGAACCTGGGTAGTCCCCAGGAGGGGGTCCTGGCTCAGGCTTAGGCAGAAGGCTAGATCCTGGGTGAGGGTCCAGAGTGAAAAGGTGCAAAGGCTTATCAGAAGAGAATCCCTCAGGCCTCAGGGGGCCCCATTTGTGGACTCCCACAAGCTAAGTAGCAGCAGAAGCTGGAAGTCCAGCGAGCTGGGAGAGATAGATAAAGGGCCACCCTGTAGCTGGGAGATAAAAGAGCAGAAGTGGAAGACTCAGCAGGGGAGTTAAGCGTGTGGCGGCCAGGGCAGCTCTCAGGTGCAGCTAGAACTCCAGGCCCCGCCCACCCAAAGAGTCACAGCTGGTCACACTGTGGCCCTGCAATAGTTCTACCCTTCAGTTGGTAAACCCCAGATTGTCCAAAGGTCTTCCCAGTCCAGGGCAGCAAACCCACATACCTCCTGATGGTGGCAGATGGCTCCTTCCAATGGTTTCGAGAAGTATTTCCTGAAGGTCCCTGTGTGTCGGCCAGACACCTTCCTAGGCACTGGGGACAGAGTGATGAACAGTAGTACGGCAATTTTTTTTCTAGGCCCAGAGGGCTCTGCTGGGGCTGGGGAGAGCCTGAGGACTCTATTAGAGTCAGGAGCGGACCCCCATCACATACAGCCGTCCTCAGCACAGTCCTCCACGGCCTCCATCAGCCAGCAGAGTGAGTGTGTAGCCCCAAGCCATACAGGGAAGGGGCAGGCAATGCTCTTCCTTCAGAAAACTGGCCTAGGCTTGAAGAGTATTTATTTCTGCTGTACACACACACACACACACACACACACACCCCTCCTTTGCAGCAATCCCCATCCCACTCCTGGGCACCAGTTAAAGTCATGGGTCCTGCCCACATCCTAACAGTTATTCCCTGTCTAGGTGCTTTGTTTTGGTCTGCCCAGCGATCTAAGAGCAGGTCAGGGGTTCTGGTGTCCTTTTCAGTCACGCCTGGACCTTCGGAGAAGGAGCCCCGAAGGCAACCACTAGTCTGAGCTTTTCCGTGTCCTAGGGTGCCAACATTTCTCATATGTCTGTTTCTCAACGAAGCTTGTGCTACATCAGAGTCTTTGGCTGCAATATGCAGGGGTCCCCTCTCCCAGCTGCCCAGAAGCTAGAGGTAGTAGACAGTTTCTACTAAACAGACAGGGCCAACTGAGGTTCAGAGAGGCTGCTTCACTGAACAAGAGCTGCAGAGCTAGTGAGTGGAGGAACCAGCATTAGTACTTAATGTACCGATTATTCTAGATTTCTTCTGTAGGGAAGGAGAAATTAAAGCGGCTCCCTAGTTAGTCCTGTAAACTTCGAGGCGCGGGGGTGGGGGTGGGGGCTCTGGCTCCAATTAAAAGGTTAAAACAAGTTAGGCGATTCAGGTCACTCACATAACATTAGTTTGGGTTCAAGGCACCTCACAGCAAACCCATGACACATACGTTATTGCATGCAAAGGTCACACAGTTAAGACAAGACGAACAGAATGGGGGTTAATAAGGAAGAGGGGCCTGACTATCCGCACCAGGTTGCAAAGAGAGCCCGAGTGGGCTGGGGTTCAGGGTTGGAATAAGCCTTCATCCCACCGGGAAGCCTGGGTGTGCGCGTCCTCGTCTCTCACTCTCTGTGCTGAGTAAATAAGGACGCACCCAGGAAAGGGAGGCCAAGGACACGAGTTTAGCCGGTAAAGAAGTAGCACCCCCGCCTTCGTTTGAATACCGGAATCACCATCCTCCTGCCTCAGGGCAGAAGGCAAAGCGGCCCTTCTCGGGTTCGTACAGGAGCGGTCACATTGAACCGCTTACTTGCCGACCCTCTGAGGAAGGAGGTCAGCATAGCGACGGTGGCTTTCAGGCCCAGAAGCCAGACTGCCCTGGGTCCCGCTCCACCCGGGGCTCCACAGAAGGAACACCCCCAACCCAGAGTCAGGCCCATGCGCGCCACGTGCTGCGCTGCTCCGCACGCGCCGCGTGGGGGCCGCACCCCAAGTCTCTGTCGCGGCCGAGGAGCTGGCAGGCCAGGCCTCCCTTCCCCTGGTGACAGACCAGACATGCCACTCTCTGCCCCGGAGCCCCGGAACGCCCGCCCGGACCCTACGAGCACCTGCTGGAGAACGACACCTCCCGCGCCGAAATCTGCGCTCTCGACCCGCGCTTCCCGCGCCCGCCCGAGCGCTTTCAAACCCGCCCTCTGCTGGGCCCGCCCCGGGCCCGTGCGGGCCACCTCCTCCGGCGACAGCCGCCGCCCTGGCCCCGCCCCCGCTTCCCCGCGGCCCCCCTCAGCAGTTATGGGCTCCCAGACCCAGAGACCCTGCGCCTAGGGCCGCCTGGGCGGTTTACTTCGGTGGCAGACACATCTTCGGACCCTTCCCAACCGTCACTCGGACACACGAACCGGGAGGGGGCCCCGGTCCCACACTGGGTACTCCTAGGATACGCGAGCCAGGGAGGGGGCTCCGTCCCACACTGGGTCCCCTAATTTCCGCGCTGAGCCTGTGCTCCTAACTCCTACGCATTCCACGGCGGGACTCTTGCACAGACAAGCCCTCTGCTCACACAGGCCCAGACGCCCCCACAGCCACACTCCACCCAGGTGTTCCGTTATCCCTCTCCGAACCCCGCCCACGCCATCATTCACACTCCACCGTTTTACTTTGAGCACCCTCTCACAGGGCGCACTTCTAATACAGCCTTCTTCCTTTCCACCCCTCCTTTTCCCTTCAAGAAGACTTTCTGCCACCTACCCTAGTGGGATACCTCAGATTTATTTGTTCTGGAACCCGGGCGCTTGTTTTCTCTCCACCCTTCACAGACAGGCACACACACCACAAACAACATTCCTCCCTACTCCCCCCCCCCCCCCCCATACTTTCCAGCTTTGCCTTGAAGGCCATTTGCTTAGGGAACAGTCCCGAGGCCTCTAGGAAAAACTGAAACACAGCTGGAGACGGGAGAAGGGAGAGCCCGGAGAAGACTCCCATCCTGAACATCCCATTGTCCTAGCCAGCATCTCACTGTCCCAACCCAAGACGATAACCATTAGGGCTAGAAGCCTCGCTGAGTCCATATCCTCCGCTGGCTGGGGGAGTTGGGGGAGCGGCCAGCACGTGCCTCTAGGGGCTGGCCAGGATTCATTCCTTCTTTAATGCCGGCAGCAAAGAGGGAAGGGTTTATTCGCTGTCCCTACTGTAGGGTGACCCAGAGGCTGGGGAGGGTCCTGAGGAGAGATAATTCCATCCAGGCTACCTGCCTCACCCTGCCTTCCCAAGGAGCGGGTCCCCCAGAGAAGCCATTGGAACTAATTAACAATTACCACTACTACACCTCACAGGGGGAAAGGTGTAGCCATTCTCCCTAGAGAAAGACTGGGCCCTAAGGAGGTGGCTGACTCTCCAAAGGACAGTGGGCTCTCCCAAACTGCTCTGGTGGGGTGTATCCAGCCTCCCAGCTCTCAGAAATGACACATCTCCTCACTAGCACTGAGTAAACAGGGCAGGAAGTCGGGTTTGGGTGGTATTTTTCTGGGCACTAGCCCATGGCGGCTGGAGAGCTGTCTCATGTCTGTCCACAACCCTAGATTCCTGCCCTCTGTTTTGACGGTCTGTCTCCCGTCTTTGCCTCCCTTCTTCTTCAGCCCCTGCCTCTCACCCACCTTCCTTTCCTAGCTCTGACTCACAGCTGTCAGATCTGCTAGCATGGCCAGGCTGTGGGCCAGGGGCCTGCCCTTGTGTACAAAGGAGGCTGGAAGCTGGAGAAAGGAGGGAAGTGGTGAGGGTCCTGGCCAGAGCTGAGGAAGGCTGGTTCTTTTCCTCACGCCCACTGGGACCTGACCATCTATGCAGATGGCCACAGCCAGGCCTGTTATTATTGGAGAATAGCCCATCTGGCAAGCTCCCTGCCTGGGTTCCAGCCAGCACCCACACCCCAGGCAGCCTCAGCCAGTCACTGGTGCCAGGGCCCTCTGCTGGACAGCCCCGGGGACCCAGCTCACACAGGCCTGGGCCTGGACAGATTCTTAGGCAGTTCTACCAGGCCTTTCCACCTTCCTCATTCCATGGTTCTCTCCTCTCTGTCCCTAAGGTTGGGCTGTGAGGGCTGGTCCACCTGGCCAGATGTTCTCCGCCCCAGCTGGGACTGGCTCATCTCCACCTCCCCCATTAGAAGGTAGGTTTACCTCACACCAAGCTCACAGCCCTAGATTCCCCCCACCCCCCAGGCCTGTGTTAGCAACAGCCATCTGTGTTTGCAGCAACAATGTTTGCTCCGGCTTGTGGGGTTGTCACAAGCTATGGCTCAAGTTTTCTCTTGTTTGTGATTGAATCTCTGTGGCCTTGTGGCAGAAAAGGAACTAGGGGAAGCCCAGAGAAACACTTGCCCATCCTGCTAAATTTAGGGGATACCGAAATATTTAACAATGCAGAAGGAATTTAAGGAAATGTGGGTTTTGTTGTTTTGTGATGCTGGGGGGGGGGGTCAAGTTCAGAACCTGAAACATGCTAGTGACAGGCTCGGCCACGGAGCCAGCTCCTCGATCCTAATGCCACTGCTAACATGCTAGTGACAGGCTCGGCCACGGAGCTAGCTCCTCGGTCCTAATGCAACTGCTAACATGCTAGTGACAGGCTCGGCCACGGAGCTAGCTCCTCGGTCCTAATGCCACTGCTAACATGCTAGTGACAGGCTCGGCCAAGGAGCTAGCTCCTCGGTCCTAATGCAACTGCTAACATGCTAGGGACAGGCTCGGCCAAGGAGCTAGCTCCTCGGTCCTAATGCAACTGCTAACATGCTAGGGACAGGCTCGGTCACGGAGCCAGCTCCTCGATCCTAATGCAACTGCTAACATGCTAGGGACAGGCTCAGCCACGGAGCTAGCTCCTCGGTCCTAATGCAACTGCTAACATGCTAGGGACAGGCTCGGCCATGGAGCTAGCTCCTCGGTCCTAATGCAACTGCTAACATGCTAGTGACAGGCTCGGCCACGGAGCTAGCTCCTCGGTCCTAATCCCACTGTTAACATGCTAGGGGCAGGCTCGGCCACAGAGCTAGCTCCTCGGTCCTAATCCCACTGTTAACATGCTAGGGGCAGGCTCGGCCACGGAGCTAGCTCCTCGGTTCTAATGCCACTGTTAAAAAATGAAACAAAACTAAGTTAGTGGAAAGACCCCATAATGAATACGATGTCGGAATCCGCAGTGTGTGGTCAGAGAACAGCTCTGGCTGCTGCTCCTCAGGGACCATCCACATTTCTCTGTTTTTCATGCATTTGCATGTACACCACACATGGGTGCATGCGCATGCGGATGGAGGTGTGAAGGCTTTGGATCTCTGGGAACCGGAGTCACAGGCAGTGTGAGCTACCTGATATGGGTGCTGACAACCAAACCCAGGTCCTCTATAGGAACAGTAGTCACTGAGCTGTTTCTCCAGCCACCGTGTGTGTGTGTGTGTGTGTGTGTGTTTGTGTGTGTGTGTGTTTAGACAGGCTCTCACTAAGTAGCTCTGGGTGGCCTGGAACTCAGAGATCTGCCTGCCTCTGCTTTACGAGTGCTGGGGTTAAAGGCCTGCACCACTGGACAGGCCCACCTTGTATTTTGACATAGAATTTTTTTTTTTTTTTTGGTTTTTCGAGACAGGGTTTCTCTGTGGTTTTGGAGCCTGTCCTGGAACTATCTCTTGTAGACCAGGCTGGTCTCGAACTCACAGAGATCCGCCTGCCTCTGCCTCCCGAGTGCTGGGATTAAAGGCGTGCGCCACCACCGCCCGGCTTGACATAGAATTTCTAATCATCAGTCTTCTCCTCTGCCTCCCAGTGCTGGGGTTACAAGTGGCATCACAGCTTAGAAAAACACAACTGGGTGGTGGTGGCACACCATTTAATCCCAGCACTCCAGGGGTGGAGGCAGGTGGATCTCTGTGAGTTCAAGGCCAGCCTGGTCTACAAGAGCTAGTTCCAGAACAAGCTTCAAAGCTACAGAGAAACCCTGTCTCGAAAAACCAAAAAAGAAAAAAAAAATTTTCTTTTAACTTAAGTTTTGAGGATTGAGCCAATTGAGCAAGTTTACCCATGCCCAATATCGACTTTCCAAAAGAAGACAGATGTGTGCACCCGGTGAATACTAGGTCAAGGTTGAAGAAGTGACTTTGCTCCTTTGCTCTGGGCCTGGGCTTCTAGCCAGATTTCTCAGAAGTGTCTACTAACCCTCTAGGTTGGCAGGTAGGCAGGGGACAATTTTAAGTGGTCTGAACCCTAAACAATCATCCAACTGTGGGCCTACAAATTCCCAGAAAAATATATTCTTCCACAAAAGGCGGCAGATTTGGATTTTGCTGGACTACATCCTCCTCAAAGGGCCTGCTGACCGTGACACCCACAGAACCCTGCAGTCCCGGTAAGTGCCCCTCCTCCCGCGTCCCGCCCCTATGCACCTGCAGGAGACTGTCATCCGGATCTGGAGGGGAGGGGGAAGAACGAAAATTCCCAGGCCGTGGGGACCCAGCTTCCTCCCTACCTCCTCACCTTGGGGTGGTGGCTGCCTCCAAGGCTGGAACTGGCCTGCTGGCGCTGGAGGAGCCGTCACCGAGATAGCCGGACAACCTCGAGCTCTGCCTGCCCCGCCCCGGGCAGGTCGAGGTGTGGAGATCCGAGGACACCAGGTGGCTAGGAGGAGGCCCAGGGGAGGGGCCATGGCTGAAAAGGGACGTCTTAGGGAAGCTGGGACTACCTTTAATCCGCTTGTCCCCACAGGTCTCGTGTGCTCTAGTTTCTGCTGACTTTTGTAGGAAGTATCTGGAGGAGAGAAAAATTCTGCAGGGTCTGGCAGGTGGGGTGGGAGCGGGAAGTTGGAGCTCAGCTCGGATGTCATCCCTTTCCCAGCCTCAAGTTTCTATAGGAACCTGTAGGGGGATTCCCAACTTGATTGGGGATTGGGACAAAGGCCTGCATTCCTCTCTATATACAACTTAATCTACAACCCAAGGCATTCCTGAAAGGATTATTGTGTGGGAATCATAATCAAATTATCCAGAGGATCTTACTACAAATGCCCACCCATGCATGCGCGCGCGCGCACACACACACAGACACACACAGACACACACAGACACACACACACACACACACACACACAAGTTCCCAGGGCCTGTTGCCCTTAGAGGCCAGAAAAAGAGTGTGGAATTGGGGGTTGTGGGTGCTGGAAATTGAACTCAGGTCCTCTGGAAGAACTGCCAGTGCTCTGAACTGCTGAGTCATCTCTCCAGGCGGATGAAGTGAACCGTTTATTCCTATTTCTTCCAGTGTAGTATGGCCTCCATCATGGGCAGGCATGTCCCTACTCCCCTGCCCACCGCCAAGCTGGTCAGTCTTCCTTTCCCCACTACTTCTAGCTGAGATGTCTTCAGAGCTTGCCAGGGATCAATTTTCCTTCCCCTGTCAGCCTGTTAGCCTGTAACACAGACCTAAGAATCCTGGGCCACAGGGGGACATTCTGAATGAAGTTACACAACTCCGAACAACTTGTGGCTCGTGAGGACTGGGAGAAACAGATGGAACAAGTTATCCAAAGGAAGTTCTGCCAACGTCTTCTCCCACCCCTTCTCCAGCTTCCCGCAGACAGCCGTCCTCACTAGGCAAGAGCAGGGATGGCACCGTTTCCAGAAGCACCCCAGTCATCCAGCACAGGGATGAGGTGTGGCTCACTGGTAGAGAGCTTGTTAGCAAACAAAGCTCTGGGTTCGATCCCCAGTGCCACTCGAACTGGGCTTGGATGTGGGCGTGTGCCTGTGTTGCCAGCACTTGTGAGGTAAAGGCAGGAGGCTCAGAAAAGTTGGTTCAAGATCATCCTCAGGAGTCTGAGGCCAGCCTGGTATACATAAGATCCAGTCTCACAAACAACAACACCACAATGCACCGTTGTTTATTGACTACTCGCTGCATGCTGAACTTTGAGGGTACATCTATCTCAAAAGGAAACCTTCCATTAAGTCTGGGAAACTGGACAGTTTGGGTTTAAATACCATCTCTTAGCTAAATTGTCTCGAACATTGTCTCTGACCTTGCTGCCCCCATTTGCAGGTCTACCCTGAAGGCCAGAGGTCACTGGCAGAGGGGACTGCGGGGAGAAGGGAAGAACGGAAGAATGGTACATCTGTCATCTGCGAGATCCTAGGAGAGTGGGAGCTCGGGTCAGAATCCTCTCCCACTCAGCCCCCACTCCGTCTTCTCCCACTGGGCATTCTACAGTCAGTGCAGATACTTGGGCTGAACCGCTCCAAAAGACACTTCAATGGCCGGACGCTGCTGCTTCCACGACCGGTGGCCTCACTTCTGGGGGCCCAATCTCTGCTTCCTTTGGGAGTGGTCCACTCTGGAGGTCTCTCCAGCATCCGGTGGCTGTTGCTGGCTGAGGACAAACAGCAGACAGCCCAGCAAAGCCTCTCTCACGTCTTGGGAGCTCAGTCGGCGGGCCAGTTGGCGCAGCAGGGGCAGGAGGTGCTGGCGGGCCAGGCGGGCAACAGGCAGCAGGAGGCGGGAGAGCAGCGAACGAAGCAGCAACGGGAGAAGCGGAGAGGGCATGGCAGAGCCTGGACCTGCAAAGGGAACCCAGGTTCTAGACTACATCGCGGGCGGACAGGAGTCCTCCCTTCAGCTCATACCTCTGTGCTTCCTAGCCTTCAGCTCATGGATTAGTTTTGCTTTGGTGCAATCCTTTCTCGCACCAAGACAGCTGGCTCAGGGGGTTAATTTACTGTTAGCCCGGATGGGAACTGAGCCCCAGGGTGCGGGGGAGCTGGGGCTACAGCTTGCTGTTCTGGCCTTCCCTGGCACTGTTACTGTCCAGTACCCACTTCCTTTAATCAACCCCTCTACACACACGCGCGCGCGCGCGCACACACACACACACACACACACACACACACACACACACACACACCTTTGCATATTCTAACCCGAGGCCTCTACTCCTTGCCCTCCCATTCACCACCTCTAACCGGTCAGTGGTGGCTCTCACCAGTCAGAACTGCTGCTCCAAATCAATCTCCTGATGCATTTGCCTACTGTGGACACAGCATCACTGGCTAGCAAGAGGTAGCCCCACCCCCTTTAGTCTCCCCCCTGCTCAGCTCACTTGGGTGTGGAGGGCTACAATGAGGGAACAGCTGTGTTCTGGCACCTGGCAGAAAGAGTACAGCTGGTCCCTCTTCCAGTCTGGGAAGGAAGGAGGGGACACATGCAGGAATTCCCCTGGGAAAGACGGAGCTCAGAGTCAGCTCTGTAACCTGAAGTGTGTGGACTCTTCTGGGCTCTGGTCACTTTATGTGTTACCTCTGGAAGTGGAGAAAGAACAGGAGGAAGCACAGAAGACGACAGCAGTGGTTGATACCTCAGATTCAGTAACGCTGTGTACAGACACACTTCCTCACCCCTTCCATGCTACTCCAGGGACCAAGCCAGTGAGGGCCTTTGGGCTCTCTGTAGCCCATCTTCAGAGGCAGAGGGTGGGACCCACAGCTCCTGTCATAGCCAAATGGCATGTCCACTCCTGAACAGGAGGAGGGACATGCAGTTCAAGACGTTCTCCAGTCATCCCGCTACCTTAGACTAAACGAGGTCAAACACACACACACACACACACACACACACACACAGAGAGAGAGAGAGAGAGAGAGAGAGAGAGAGAGAGAGAGAGGAGTTTCAGCTATGTCTGGTTGGGTGTATGACCTGAATTTGGTTTTGTATTCTTTTATTTTAAGAATTGTGTTCTCAGGGCTGGAGAGATGGCTCAGCGGTTAAGAGCACTTGACTGCTCCCCAGAGGTCCTGAGTTCAATTCCCACCAACCACATGGTGGCTCACAACCCTCTGTGATGGGATCAGATTCCCTTTTCTGGTGTGCATGAAGAGAGACTCATATACATGAAATACATGAATAAATAAGTCTTCAGAAGAATTTCATTCTCCTCAGAAAGGTGCTGTAATTCAAGGCTGGATTCAGGAGAGATAGTGGTTATTAGGGTTGGCTTTAATGTCAACTTGCCACAAATTAAAGTGATCTAAGTAGGGAGCCTCTCCTGAAGGACATCCTGATTGCCTTAACTGATGCAGGAAGAGTCACCCTGGTGGTGGGTAGCAGCTTCTGGAAGCAGTCCAGATCAAAAGGACATGGCAGAAGGAAAATGATACGACTTTTGGTGGATTGACGTCCCTCTTGTCCTCAATTGATTTAATTAAATTCTTTAATTTGGGGGCAGAAGAGACGGCTCAGGGGTTAAGAATTGACTGCTCTTCCAAAGGATGCAGGTTCAGCAGGGCAGTGGTGGCACATGCCTTTAATCCTAGCACTCGAGAGGCAGAGGCAAGTGGATCTCTGTGAGTTCGAGGCCAGCCTGGTCTACAAGAGCTAGTTCCAGGACAGGCTCCAAAGCCACAGAGAAACCCTGTCTCAGAAAACTAAAAAAAAAAAAGAAAACCCAAAGGATGCAAGTTCAATTCCCAGCACCCATGTGGCAGCTCACAACTGTAACTCTAGTTCCAGAGAATCTGACACCTTTCACGCAGACATACATGCAGGCAACACACCACTCAATACTCATTAAAAAATAAAAATATTTTTAAAAATCTCAGTAAAAAAAAGCTTTTTGGAACAGTAAATTTTTTTTTTTTTCTGGGCTGGAGAGATGGCTCAGTGGTTAAGAGCATTTCCTGCTCTTCCAAAAGTCCTGAGTTCAGTTCCCAGCAACCACATGGTGGCTCACAACCATCTGTGATGAGGTCTGGTGCCCTCTTCTGGCCTGTAGACACACACGCAGACAGAATATTGTATACATAATAAATAAATAGATATTTAAAAAAATCTTTTCTGTTTTTAATTGTTTTAAGTTTTTTTAAATTGATTTTTATTGCACTCTACATTTCTCTCTGCTCCCCTCTCAGCCTCTCCCCTCCCCTTCAACCCTCCTCCAAGGTCCCCATGCTCTCAATTTACTCAGGAGATCTCGTCTTCTTCTACTTCCCATGTAGATTAGATCTATGTATGTCTCTAAAAATTTTTTAATCTTTAGTTTGATATAGTCATCCGATAGGTTCTGTTTGCCATGAAGTGTTTTTGCAAACTTCAAAGCTGTGGGAATATGGTCGCTTGTCATTAACTGTACCCATCATCATCAAAGACCCTGGAGGAGACCGTGTTAAAGAATAAGAAGGAGGGGGAGGGGAGGGAAATGGGAGGCGGTGGCGGGGAAGAGACAGAAATCTTTAATAAATAAATAAATTAAAAAAAATAATAAGAAGGAAAACATGGACAGTGGCAAGAAGGCAGATTTCCAGGCATCCAATTGCTCTCTTCCTTCTGAGATCAGGTTCAGTAGTCACAAGTTTGCCCCACCCAGCCCAACCCCCACCCCTCAAACCACCCTCATCAGCCTGCTGCTGATCCTGCTCAATCTCTTCTCCACCTTGGAGGAAGCATCAGTTACAGCTGTCTCAGAAGTGAGGGACCTGAGGTTGAGGGTCCAAGTACCCCGTCAGGGTCACAGGATGAATGGACAGGCCTGCCCTTTCCGCAGGTTTCCCCACCTTCTGTAACTGGGGGTTGCATTTTCCAGTGATTCGGGGTGTTTCCCTAGATTCCTTGCTTCCTGATGCTGTTTCTGCTCATTAGTAAATCTGCATGGATTAACTTTCAAAATGGATTGGGAAGATGGAGGGACAGCTCAGCAGTTAAAAGCACACACTGTTCCCCAGGAGGACCTGAGTTCTGTTCCCAGCATCCATGCCGGGTGTCTCACATCCACTGCAGCTTCAGGGGATCCAACATCTCCTGGCCTCCACTGGTACTGCACTCACAATCAGACAAGACACACACACACACACACACACACACACACACACACACAATTTATTAAAAACAAAACAAAGAATTCTACATAGCCCTAGCTGTCCTAGGTCCAGTATGTAGACCAAGCTGACTCTTGAAGATCTGCCTGCCTCTGCCTTTCTGGGATTATAAGCAAGGGCCACTGTACACTCACCTTAAAAAAAAATGCCTATAATCCTAGCACTTGGGAGGCAGAGGCAGGTAGGAGGCAGAGGCAGGTGGATCTCTAAGTATAAGGTCAGTCTGGTCTACAGATCAGGTTCCAGGACAGCCAGGACTACACAGAGAAACCCTGTCTCAAGAAAAAGAAAAATATAATTAAATAAAATCAGATAATTTTTAATGTGGGTGATGGGAATTGAAACCGGGTCTTCTGGAAGAGCAGCCACTGCTCTTAACCACTGAGCCATCTCTCCAGCCCCCAAAATCAGATCTTTTAAAAAAATGGAACCTGTGAACAAGGTATGGTGGCTTATACTTAAAATTCCAACATTTGGAAGGTGGAGACAGGAGGATGAACAGTTCAAGACTTTCCTGGGCTCCATAGAGTTTGAGGCCAGTCTGGACCATAAAGAAATCTGGGGCTGAGGGTGTAGCTCAGTGGCAGAGAGCTCAAGCTGGGATACCAAGGGAGAATTATGGGAGCATGAGAACGGAAAGGAACCCCTCATTTAGAGTCCAGTTAAAGCTCTCGCTGCTGAAAAGCAGGAATTCCAGCATGATTAACAACACTTGCTGTGAAAGCTGCCCGCAGGGGGACAATATTTTTTTTATATATCTATGTTTTCAAATAAAAATGTTGAAATGGCAATAAACAAAACTTAACACCTTGATTCATATGATCTCGGTTAGGGCCTCACTTTTCCCCAGATATTTTGTGGGACTCTCACAAAGAAGACGACTCACCTTGGTTCACAGCGAAGCTACCCTGACCTCCTACATCCCCGGGATCAGGTGGGATTTTTGTTTTATTTTCCAGACAGGATCTTACATAGCCAGGTTAGTCTTTGCCTTGGTTCGGGTTTCTACTGCTGTGAAGAGACACCATGACTGTGGCTATCATAAAGGAAAACTATCATAAAGGAAAACATTTAATTGGTGTGGCTTACAGTTTCGTGGATTTAGTCCACTATCATCATGGTGAGAAGCATGGTGTGGTGCAGGCTGACCTGGTGCTGGAGAAGAAGCAGAACAGTTCTACATCTTGATCCACAGGCAACGGTAAGTAACTGTCATATTGGGCATGGCTTGAGCATAGGGGACACCTCAAAGCCCACCTCTGCAGTGACACACCTACTCCAAGGCCACACCTCCTAATAGTGCCACTCCCTATGGGCCAAGCATTTAAAGACGTGAGTGTATGGGGCTACACCTATTCAAGCCATCACAACCATGAACTGACTTGTAGCAAGGATGGTTTTGAACTTCTTATCCTCTTGTCTCTATCTCCAATGTGCTAGGATTACAGGGTTGCACCAGCATCCCTGGTTTATGTGGTGCTAGGGATCAAACCCAGCGATTCACTCTATCAAGTGAACAATATCGCTAATCCTGACCTAGTGTTTCCTCTGATCTGCTCTGATCTTCCCTGCATATTTCAGGAACTGTCCTGTGATCTCATTTGAATGATTAGGATTGAAACATAATAGCTTTAAAAACCACCAAAACTATGTTTCTGTGTGTGTGTGTGTGTGTGTGTGTGTGCGTGCGTGTGCGTGTGTGTGTCCCCCTTTGGGAAAATCATACCCACACTTATGTTTCACTTTTCCCCTGAGTTCCTCTCTATTAATCCCTGTTCTTCAATCTGCTAAAAATGTCCTTTAATAAACTTCAACTTTGCTTCATGCTGATTTTTATGAAACTCTTTTCTGTGTCAAAGGCTTTTCCTGAGTGGCAGTCTCTAGAATCTGGGGCCCAGAGGATCAAGGGAACTAACTCCTCAAGTGCCTCCAGACAAGGAGCAGTGAGTGTCTCCACCCCTTTACCACTGATTACTTTATCTAGCCTGTGGCTGCAGAGTCTCTGATGCTATTGTAACTGCTCTCCTGAGAACTCTCTCTAGGATTACTGCAGTAGCCATTAGGCTATGTCCCTACTCATCTTTCATGGTCCAAATGGTTTTTAGAAAGCATGAATTGAATCTGCCCTCCTCTCATCCAACGGCCCATGGTCCCCACCTCATCTTTAAGTCAAGTTAAGGCCTTAGCAGTTAAGGCCAGGGTTTCAGGATGTATAGCTCAGTTTTGGGCCTCTCACCGACAGAATTTGAGGACCAAGGTTTCACTCCCAGCTCTGAACCAGGCAAACCAAGCCAAAACATAAACAAAAACAAACACTAAAAAACCCCCAAAGGGTCCTGGTATCACCCGCAGGGGCCATAGATTATGTGACCTCCCTTCCTGATTCATTTCTTCCTGATTTCGTTTCTAATTCCCCTAAAAATGTTTTATGGATTTGTAAGGATATTCATAATTTCTTTTCCTTTAAAAACGTATGATGAGCCAGGGGGAGGTGGCACACGCCTTTAATCCCAGCACTCGGGGGAGCAGAGGCAGGCGGATCTCTGTGAGTTCGAGGCCAGCCTGGTCTACAAGAGCTAGTTCCAGAACAGGCTATAAAGATACAGAGAAACCCTGTCTCAAAAAAACAAAACAAAACAAAAATTATTATAATTATTTTAGGTCTATTTATGTTTTGTTTTTGTGTGTCTGTGAGGATGTCTATAAACTACAGGATTGCCCATGGAGGCCAGAAAAAGGCATCAGATCCCCTGGAACTGGAATTTTACAGACATTTGTGAGCCACCATGTGGGTGCTGGGAACCAAATCCCAGATTCTCTGGAAGAGCAGTTAGTACTCTAACTACTGGCCTTCTCTCCAGCCCCTACTTATTTATTTTTAATTCATGGATATGAGGGTTTTGCCTACAGGTATATTTATGAACTGCATGCATGCAGTGCCTGCTGAGGCCAGAAGAGGACATCAGATCTTCTGGAGCTGGAGTTCCACATGGTTGTGAACCACCATGTGGATGCTGGGAACTGAACCTGGTTCCTCTGCAAGGGATGCTAACTGCTTTGAACCACGGAGCCATCTCTCCAGTCCCCAGCCTCTGATTCTTGCCCCTCTTACTGTCTACTCCAGGCAGGCCTGGCCTCCTTACAGTTCCTTAATTATGCCTCAGAGAACAGTAAATTCTGCCTAAGGCTTTGCTGTGTCCCTTGACTTTCCAAAATTCTTAGCCTAGTGTATAAATTAAACTGATCAGAAAACAGATTGATTGGGGAAATCAATTTTAATTACGTATGGACTCATGAGAGTTCTATATGGAAAAAAACATTGTGGCCCATGAGCTACAGAAAGGAATAGCATCACGGGGCTTCCTGGAACGAGAGACAAAGTAGGGGCGGAAGATACACAGAAGAGCACAGAGAATAAGTAGATTGTCTTGTTGTGTACATAAAAGTCTCAGGAGTACGGGTTCAGTGAGAGACCGCTGACCTTGCCAAGGACTTCTCTCACTGCTGTAACGGGAAGCAAGAATGTTGGGACCAAATGAGTCCTGGCCAATTGGAGGTCCCACCGCAGCAAACGCGGTCAAGAGGACCTTGCTGAAGGTGCCTTCCTTGATCCCATCTCCTCCTCTGGTTTCTTGGGTCTGTGATGTTGCTGTAGGGGCTCAGCTGTCACTGTCCTCGCTGTCCCCATATGAACCCAGCTGGCTCAGGGAAGAGGCCCCGGGTGTCTGGGGTGCAAGGTTGGCTGTCTTCCTGTTCTCAAGGGGAACCCACGGCAGGCATCTGGAGCTGCTCTGAGCCCCCGCTGGTTTCCACCTTCACTTTCTTTGGCACGACCAATCCGGCAGCTGTGTCCTGCTGCCCACTGCCTCTGCCTTCCTCTTGGCCTTTGGTGCCTCGTCCAGAATGTCTGTGGGGCTGGCTTTTGCTACTGAGCATGGTCAGGAAGGCAGAGCTTCACCTTCTGAGTCGGAATCCTCCAGAAGCCTGCACTGGCAGTGGTGGTGGCGAGCCTCCTCCAGCAAAGCCACAGTTTCAAGCTCATCTTCCTCCTCGTGCTGCTGTGGCTGCTGTTCCTGCAGCAGGCAGTACTGCGGCAGCATGGCCTCAAAGTCCACGTGTGCCTGCCGCTGGTTCAGGTCCTTCAGCTCCTGCAGGTTTTCCAGCACCTCCATCTCCAGCTTCGAGTCTTTGGTGCAGTTCTCTAGGACCTTCATGGGGTTGTTCAGCTCCTCACCTCACGCTCCTTCTGCACACGCTTTTCCTCCTCCTCCAGGAGCTTTTCGGCCTGGAAGCTGCTTGTGGCTCCATGCTCCACGGTGTAGTCCCTGTTCTCAGGGTCTGTCTTTAAGGTGATCTCGGCAAAGCAGCACGTACACTTGATGTAGAAGCAGAAGAGAGGCAGGCCCAGGCAGGCCTCGTTCAGGACGGTTTCCTTGCGTGCATTAAACTTCTTCCCCCTGTAGATGTATTCTCCACATGTCTTGCACCTCATGTTGAAGGGGGCCATCATTCAAACCACATACTGCCGGTTCTTGGGTCGCTTCAGTTTCGGGACCTTGGACGGGTCGAAGTCAGGTGGGGAGTATTTGTTTAGAACTTTCAGTTCTGAGATATTCGCTTCAGGAACAAAGCAGCACTAAACTTTTGATTCACGTGAATGTACAAAATGGGCATCTATACCAGTGTCAAAATGAGGGTGGGAGAGGAAGGCAAGGTAGGCAAGGAGAAGGAATTCCCGTCTACTGGTAATAAAGCTCCAGGTTCATCCCATCATGGATTTCATAATCTCCCAGAAACACGTGGTCCTTAAAAATTGTGTACCATTTTTTCAGGACTATCTTCGTCCACCGGGTGCCAGTTTGGGCCGCTATGAGTTTTTTCAAGTTCCGGACGGTGTCATCGGTGGCTGGACCTCTAACCCCTCGAACATACAGAGGACACAGTTCCTAGTTCCAACGCCAAGCCCTGAGAAGCAGTGTTCTTCAGTCCCCTCGGAATTTATTAGGACAGGAACCAAGGTTCTCTTGACGTCACTTCCTGGGCTGGCTTACCGACATACTTCACAGGCTTTAGCGTTCTCATTGGCTGTGGTATCTGACTCTTCAACCACGAATAGTACTTTCCAGGAATAGGAAAACCTAGGCCTCTGGTGGGAGCTCGAACAGTTTTTACAGACGGTTCTCCAAAAGGAAATTTTGGAGAAAAAGCTAGTTTCTCAAGGTCTATGTAGTATTCCAAACACCTGTTGGCAATGTCTCTGTCGAAGCAGCTGAAATAACAGCCAGTATTCTAGCATTACAAATGTTTCCTGATGAGTCAATTAATTTATATACTGATAGTATTTACTTGTCTCAAATGATTGCTCCTTTAGAAACTGCTCCTTATATTTCTCCTGTGTCCCAATAATACAACAACAATTATGCTGTCTACAATATTTATTATGGTCCAGGAGGGATCCTATTTTTGTGAGTCATATGATATGTCATACTCAATTACCTGGACCTCTGACCGAGGGTAATCAACTCTCAGATGCATATACCCGAATATTATTTCCAGCCCCCCCCCAAAAAGGCTTCTAAACTCCATAAAAAATATCAATGAAATGCAAGTTCTTTGCAGCACCATACTGGTTTCTCCAGAGCCACTGCCTTAGAAATGATCTCCCAATGTTCTGCCTGTGCTCCTTTTCATAACACAGCCATGGCTGGAGTTAATCCTCGTGGTCTTAGACCGAATGACATTTGGCAGATGGATGTTACCCACCTACCCTCAGCTGGAAAGCCGAAATACGTGCATGTTTCAGTTGATACTTGCTCTAAAGTACTTTTTGCTTCTCTGCAGAGTGGAGAGAAAATGAAGGATGTGACAGCTCATTGCCTGCTGGCCTTTGCTTATATGGGCTTACCTAACGTTATTAAAACAGATAATGGTCCTGCATAGACTAGTGGAAAATTTCAAACCTTCTGTGTAAGTAATGATATTAAACATCTGGCAGGTATTCCATATAAGCCTGCTGGACAAGCTATAGTAGAAAGAGTGCATATGGTCATAAAACAGTATTCCACAAAAAGAAATAGTTGGGAGTATATTCTCTCTCCCAATAAACAATTGGCTTCTATTTTATTTATTCTAAATTTCTTAAATGTGGATCATGAGGGTCACTCAGCCATGGAAAGACATTGGAATGAAATGCTCAGTACTTAGGATGGGTATGATGGAAAGACCTTCTTACAGGACAACGGAAGGAGCCCACGCCCCTGTTGGCTAGGGTGAGAGGAGCTGTTTGTGTTCTTTTTCTAGGAACAGATGAGCACATTTGGGTACCAGAGCGATATGTTCGGGCTGTGGAACATATGATCCTGTGATGAGGCTGATAATGTGGATCACTGAATCCACAGAAAGCTTGGAAAGAATCGAGTAAAGCATGTTTTCTTGGTAGCAGCAATTTCTCAGGTCTGCTCTGCTTGCTAGTGGCAAGCATGTGTTCCTCTCATCGAAGACAGGCTTCCTGACTCAGCTTTAGCTGCAAAACCCTGAAACTCTTTTAAAAGGTCCTGCCATGAAACACTTAAATAGTGTTGATGAAAAGCTGAATGCATGCTTTTCAGTTTTTAGCCACAGCAGGAAAAAAGCTGCCCCATTTGAAAATACTGGCTTTCTGGACTGTCCTGCCAGGGCAAACTCTGACTCTTTTTTCAGGCAGGCAGCCAGCCGGATTTAATGTGGTCTGTTAGCAGAATGCTGCAGCTTGCTTGCCAGCAGGGACCTTCAAACACCATAGAGTGGTGGCAATAAAAATGTCTACAGCCAGTACATCTGCCATTAGGCTGGGAAGCTAAGGAATGGGCTGGATCCAGACCTCAAAGTCACGGCTTTAATCCTCTCCATAAAGATTCATGTAGTCAGAAAGAGAGAAATACAGTAAAGAGAGAGTCAAAGACGAAGAAAACCTCTAAATGGCTTACAGTGTATTAAAAATATTGGCAGGCTAAAGGTTAAAGTTCTTAAAAGTAAAGAGGAGAGAAAGAGTAGTTGGGTGTGGTGGTACACACCTTTAATCCCAACACTTGGGAGGCAGAGGTAGACTGACCTCTGTGACTTCAAGGTGTGGTAGTATGTACCTTTAATCCCAATACCTGGGAGGCAGAGACTGATGGATATCTGTGAGTTCAAGGTGTGGTTGCTCACACCTTTAATCCTACCACTGAGGAGGCAGAGTCGGGTGGATCTACAGAGTTATTCACACCTTTAATCCTAGCACTAGGAAGGCAAGGACAGCCTAGTCTACATAGTTATTCCAGGACAAAGATGTATAGAGAATTTAGAGGTTAAAATAAAGCCGCATATAGATGGAAAATACACAGAGAATCTTGATACTATATGCTATTATGCTCTCTTTGAAATGTTTGAATGCACAATAGAATACATTTTAAAAAATGATTTATTTTATGGGTATTGGTATTCTGCCTGCGTATATGTCTGTTTGAGATTATCAGATCACCTTGGAACTGAAGCTACAGACAGTTGTAAACTATCAAGTGGGTGCTGGGAATTGAACCCAGGTGCTTTGGAAGAGGAACCAGTGCTCATAACCACTGAGCCATCTCTCCAGCTCCCTTAATCTTGTTCTTATGGGGCAGCAGGAATGTGCTATAGTGCTTGTGTTGTGCCAACACACCTATTAGGTCCATTATAAGAAAATGTTCCCAGCTGGGCATGGTAGCAAATGTCTTTAATACCAGCACTTGGGAGGCAGAGGCAGGCAGATCTCTACAGAGTGAGTTTCAAGACAGCCAAAGCTACACGGAGAAACCCTGTCTTGAAAAACCCCACACTCACACACACGCACAAATTCCTGTTTACTGGTTGTTTACACTGTTCGGTTTTCTTTTTCCCATTAAACCAGTCTGGCCTCGAACTCAGAGATCCAGCTTCCTCTGCCTCCCAAATGCTTGGATTAAAGGCCTTTGCCACCACTGCCCGCTGGTGCATATTCTTCATTAATTTTTGACTTGGGAGGGCCCAGCCCATGGCAGGCAGGGATGGTGCCATCCCTGGTCAGGTGGTCCTCCATGGTATAAGAAAGCAGGTTGAGCAAGCCATGGGAACAAGCCAGTAAGCAGCACTTCTCTGGGGCCTGATACAACCCACACCTCCAGGTTCGGGCCTTGAGTTCTTGCCCTGACTTCCTTCAGTGATGGACTGTGACTTAGAACTGTAAGCTAGAGTAAGCCTTTTCCTCCCCACGTTTCTTTTGGTGTTTATCACAACAATAAGAACCTAGGAAAGACAGGAGGGCAGAGGAGAGCTTGTGGGACTTGGTTCTCCTGCTTATTTCCTCAGGCTTGGTGGCAATGAACTTTAAGTGAGGATGACCTTGCACTCTTGATTCTCCTGCCTCTATCCTTAAAAATTCTGGGGTTATAAACATTACACTGCCTCTACCCCCCAAATTCTGGGGTTATAAACATTACACCGCCATAACCAGATCTTCATAACACATTTTTATGACCAGCTTACTCAGACCCAGAAAGAAAAGAAAACACAAGTCACTGTTTGGTACTTGGCTAGAAATGCATAAAATATTTTGATGTGGCTTTAATGTGGCAGTGTTTTTTTTCCTCTTGTAATTTTTTTGAAAAAAAATGCCTTGAACCTCTAGATGAATCTGGAGGAGAGCAAATCTCCTTGTATCACTTGTAAAGTGGCACTCCTGACTGTTCCAGGGCACACTCTGCAGGTTTTTAAGAACCCTCTTTTGGACTCTGTAGTAATGTATGTGCATTCCCCATTAGAGTCTTGCTGAATCAATCTTATATGTTTTCCCCTAGGGCTTGTGGTTTATGTTGTTTTCTCTCCCCTCATGGAATACGTTCAGCTTGTCTTTCCTCGGGTCCTCTCACAGACTCTGACCTCCCACCTCCCCTCCCACTGTCCTAGAAGCAGCTGTCTAGACCCAGCAGCTGACATAGGGTGTCGCCCTGATCCTTAGGCTGTTGGCTGAGCTTGAGTGGCTGACAGCTGGCTCTGTGGGTACAGTGGTTGCACTCTGTACACACAGCCCTGGGCCTCCCCCTTCTGATCCCAGCAACTTTTCCCAGTGACATCCATGCCCCACCTGTCTGTTATAGTCACCCTTTCCAGCAACCTCTGCCTCCTTCGGTCCTATCTACTCATCGTATAGCACTTCAGCATGTCCTGCCCAGATGCCTGCTGTGGGCTTGGGACTGTCTGAGGTTACCGGTGGGAGACACCTCCACCTTGGAGGAACCACCATTCACTGCGCATCTACCCAGTTGCTCTGCTCAGACACATGCTCCATTTAGGTAGCTGGTTGCAGATCTATCAATCTGAGCGCAGAAAACTGTTGTGTTTAGAGAAGGGGCTGGTAGCCTGCCTTGTGTTTGCCCACACTGCCTAGACTTGGTCTAAAAGTCACCATCCCTGCTTCTTGGTCATAGTAAGTTTTGACACCCAAGTCCCTGATAAGGCTGCCCTTGCTGTTGTTCAAAGCTTTTGCTGTGAAGGTTGGAGATATTGCTCAGTGAGTACAGCATTTGCCTCCCATGCAGCAAAACCCTGTGTTTGATTCCCAGGATCATATAAACCAAGTCTGGTGCTCGCGGTTGTCATTTAGCACCCGGGAGGTAGAAGCAGAAGGAGTGGAAATTCAACACCATTATTCATCTACATACTGAGTTTGAGGCAACATGAGACCCTGTCTCAAAAGTGAAATTGAAACTGAACATGTCCCCCCAACCATCCCCACCCTATGCTACTGCAGTCCTTTCCCTGACTGCACAGTAGGAATACGTCAGAGTGAAGCAAAGAACGCAAGTTTGTTTCTTCATTATTTTTGTTCTTTGGTATAGGACTTTTCTACATAGTCCTGGCTATCATTGAACACACTATCTAAGTCCGGCTGTCCTTGAACTCACAGTAATCCTCCTGCCTCTGCCTCCCAAATGCTGGAACAATTAGTGTGTGTCACCATGCCCAGCAGGATATGAGTTTATTAAGTAGAGATTTAGGGACAGTCATCAAGAGAAAAAGACACAGAAAAAGGAATCTTTACCCAAGATATGGGTGGAGGCGTCTGAAGAGAGAGAGTCATACATAGATGTCACCCATGGTTCTTGATCATTTTGTGTGACACTGCTCAGTGGACGTAATTTACAGCAGGTTTAAAGATTGATTGAGGGGGTGTATTTATTTATTTATTATTTTCTGAAACAGGGTTTCCAAGTGTAGCCCTGACTATCCTGGACGTCACTCTGTCGTCCAGGCTGGTCTCAAACTCTCAGAGATCTGCTGCCTTTGCAGTGCCACCACTGCCAGCAAGATTAACTAATGTTAGAAGATTGAATTTAATATATCCTCTCCCCTCTCTCTTCAGACAAGTCCCAAGTAGCCCAGGCTGGCCTCCAATTTGATCATCCTGCTTTTTCCTCATGAATACTGGGATTACAGGCATGTTCCACACCAAGGTTATACAATCCTAGGGAACAAACCCAGAAACTCATGCATGGTCAAAAAGCCAGGTTTAGCTAGGTCCCAGCACTAGCCCCTACTTATTTTTCTTTTCTTAAAGAATTCCCTTCTTTGCACATAAAACTGTAAAGTGCCTTTTATGGAGTATATGTCTAAGTTTAAGGGCGAGAGGGGATGCTAAAACAACACTGAAATCAGAAACATTATAGGGAACCATCATTTATTTGCAGCCTTTATTTTTATTTATTTATTTTGATTTTTGAGACAGGGTTTCTCTGTGTAGCTCTGGTTGTCCTGCAACTCACTTTGTAGACCAGGCTGGCCTTGAGCTCACAGTGATCTGCCTGCCTCTGTAATGTGGGATTCTCCTCTGGAAGCTGTGAATACCATTGGTTAATAAAGAAGCTGCTTTTGGCCTCAGACATCTGGGACATCTGTTCCTACTAGAGATTTCTCAGGTGGTCTTCATTATTCAAACTGGATTTTTCTTAACTCAAAATGAATCCACAGCCTCTCATTTTCTTTGGAAACAAAAGCAAAATCTCTTCTCCAAAGTAAAATACATTTTGACTTCAGTTTTGAAGCCAAGGTATTTTCAAAATATCTATTTTGGGTTAGTTCAGCAGGATTTGTAAGCAAAAGTCTTTTAGCAGATTGCTCCTTCCTCAGCATTCAAACAATTCAAAGAGAGCATAATAGCATACAGTATCAAGATTCTATGTGTCTTTTCCAAATATATGAGGCTTTATTTTAACTTCTATTTCTTTGATTTTTACTTTTACTTTTTGAGACAGGTTCTCTGTATATCTTTGTCCTGGAATAACTCTGTAGACCAGGCTGTCCTTGAACTCACAGAGATCCACTGGTCTCTGCCTCCCCAGTGCTAGGATTAAAGGTGTGTGCTACCACACCTTGAATTCACAGATATCCATTTGCCTCTGACTCCCAGGCTTTGGGATTAAAGCTGCATGCTACCACACCTTGAAGTCACAGAGGTCAATCTACCTCTGCCTCCCAAGTGTTGGGATTAAAGGTGTGTACCACCACACCCAACTACTCTCTTTCTTTCTTCTTTACTTTTAAGAACTTTAACCTTTAGCCTGCATATATTTTTAACACACTGCAAACCATTTAGAGGTTTACTTCGTCTTTGAATCACTCTTTACACTATATCTCTCTTTCTGACCACGTCTTTTAGGGGAGGATTAAAGCCGTGACTTTGAGGTCTGGATCCAGGACATTCCTTAGCTACCCAGCCTCATGGCAGAGGTACTGGCTGTAGCTATTTTTACTGCCACAACTCTGGGGTGTTTTAAGGTCTCTGCAAGCTAAAAAGCTGCAGCATTCTGCTTACAGACCTCAGTAGTCGGACTGCCTGTATGAAAAAAGAGTCAGAGTTTCCCCTGGCAGGACAGCCCAGAAAGCCAGCATTTTCAAACTGCTCAGCCTTTTCCTGCTACAGCTGAAAACCGAAAAGCATGCATTCAGCTTTTCATCAACACCATTTAAGTGTTTCATGGCAGGACCTCTTAAAAGAGCTGCAGGGTTTTGCAGCCAAAGCTGAGCCAGGAAGCCTCTCTTAGATGAGAGCACTTGCTGGCCTCTAGCAAGCAGAACAGACCTGAGAAATTGCTGCTACCAAGAAACCATACTTTACTCAATTCTTTTCCAAGCTTTCTCAAACTTTATGCGAATTCATTTATCCACATTCTCAGGCTCATTACAGGATCAGTTCCCATCCTTTTCCACAGCCCAAACATATCGCTCTGGTACCCAAATGGGCTTGTCCGTTCCTGGAGGAAAAACACAAACAGCTCCTCTCACCCGAGACAACAGGGGCGTGGGCTCCTTCGGTTGTCCTGTAATAAGGTCTTTCCATCATACTCATCTAAGGAATGAGAACTTTTATTCCAATGTCTTTCCATGGCCGGGTGACCCTCACAACCCACAATTAAAAAATTTAGAATAAATAAAATAGAAGCCAATTGTGTATTGGGAGAGAGAATATACTCCCCCTATTTATTTTTTATGCAATACTGTTTTATGACCATATGCATTCTTTCTATTATAGCTTGTCCAGTAGGGTTATATGGAATACCTGGAATATGTTTAATATCATTATTTACACAAAAGGTTTGAAATTTTCCACTAGTCTATGCAGGACTATTATCTGTTTTAATACCATTAAGTAAGCCCATATAAGCAAAAGCCAGCAGGCAATGAGCTGTCACATCCTTCATTTTGTCTCCACTATGCAGCGAAGCAAAAACTACTTTAGAGCAAGTATCACCTGAAACATGCATATATTTCAGCTTTCCAGCTGAGGCTAGGTGGGTAACATCCGTCTGCCAAGTGTCATTTGGTCTAAGACCACGAGGATTAACTCCAGCCATGGCTGTGTTATGAAAAGGAGCATAGGCAGAACATTGGGGGGTCATTTCTAAGGCAGTGGCTCTGGAGAAACCAGTATGGTGCTGCAAAGAACGAGCATTTCATTGATATTTTTTATGGAGTTTAGAAGCCTTTTTTGGGGGGCCGGAAATAATATTTGGGTATATGCATCTGAGCGTTGATTACCCTGGGTCAGATGTCCAGGTAATTGAGTATGACCTCTGAAATGACTCACAAAAATGGGATCGTGCCTGGACCATAATAAATATTATAGACAGCATAATTGTTGTTGTATTATCATGACACAGGAGAAATATAAGGAGCAGTTTCAAAAGGAGCAATCATTTGAGGCAAGTAAATACTATCAGTATATAAATTAATTGACTCATCAGGAAACATTTGTTTTTTTTTTTTTTTGGTTTTTGGAGACAGGGTTTCTCTGTGTTTTTTTTTTAATATATATATATATATATATATATATATATATATATTTTTTTTTTTTTTTTTGGTTTTTCGAGGCAGGTTTTCTCTCTGGCTTTGGAGCCTGTCCTGGAACTAGCTCCGTAGACCAGGCTGGTCTCGAACTCACAGAGATCCGCCTGCCTCGGCCTCCCGAGTGCTGGGATTAAAGGCGTGTGCCACCACCGCCCGGCTTCTCTGTGGTTTTGGAGCCTGTCCTGGAACTAGCTCTTGTAGACCAGGCTGGTCTCGAACTCACAGAGATCCACCTGCCTCTGCCTCCCAAGTGCTGGGATTAAAGGCGTGCGCCACCACCGCCCAGCTCATCAGGAAACATTTGTAATGCTAGAATACAGGCTGTTATTTCAGCTGCTTCGACAGAGACATTGCCAACAGGTGTTTGGAATACTACATAGACCTTGAGAAACTAGCTTTTTCTCCAAAATTTCCTTTTGGAGAACCGTCTGTAAAAACTGTTCGAGCTCCCACCAGAGGCCTAGGTTTTCCTATTCCTGGAAAGTACTATTCGTGGTTGAAGAGTCAGATACCACAGCCAATGAGAACGCTAAAGCCTGTGAAGTATGTCAGTAATCCAGCCCAGGAAGTGACGTCAAGAAAACTGCGGCGCCTGTCCTAATAAATTCCGAGGGGACTGAAGAACACTGCTACTCAGGGCTCGGCATTCCAGCTAGGAGTTGTGTCCTCTGTATGTTCGAGGGGTTAGAGGTCCAGCCACGATGATGATTGAGGTGGTTTGCAATGACCGTCTGGGGAAGAAAGTCCGCGTCAAATGTGACACCGATGATACCGTCCAGGACTTGAAAAAACTCATAGCGGCCCAAACTGGCACCCGGTGGACGAAGATAGTCCTGAAAAAATGGTACACGATTTTTAAGGACCACGTGTCTCTGGGAGATTATGAAATCCATGATGGGATGAACCTGGAGCTTTATTACCAGTAGACGGGAATTCCTTCTCCTTGCCTACCTTGCCTTCCTCTCCCACCCTCATTTTGACACTGGTATTGATGCCCATTTTGAACATTCATGTGAATCAAAAGTTCAGTGCTGCTTTGTTCCAGAAGCTAACATCTCAGAAGGGAAAGTTCTGGACAAATACTCCCCACCTGACTTCGACCCGTCAAAGATCCCAAAACTCATGCGACCCAAGGACCAGCAGTATGTGGTTCAACTGATGGCCCCCTTCAATATGAGGTGCAAGACGTGTGGAGAATACATCTACAGGGGAAAGAAGTTTAATGCGCGCAAGGAAACCGTCCAGAACGAGGCCTGCCAGGGCCTGCCTCTCTTCTGCTTCTACGAAAAGTGCATGCGCTGCTTGGCCGAGATCACCTTCAAGACAGACCCTGAGAACAGGGACTACACCATGGAGCATGGAGCCACAAGCAGCTTCCAGGCCGAGAATCTCCTGGAGGAGGAGGAAAAGCGTGTGCAGAAGGAGCGCGAGGATGAGGAGCTGAACAACCCCATGAAGGTCCTAGAGAACCGCACCAAAGACTCGAAGCTGAAGGTGGAGGTGCTGGAAAATCTGCAGGAGCTGAAGGAGCTGAACCAGCAGCAAAGTCCACACGTGGACTTTGAGGCCATGCTGCTGCATCACCGCCTGTCACATAAACACCAGCCACAGCAGCAGGAGGAGGAAGTTGAACTTGAGACTGTGGCCTTGCTGGAGGAGGCTCGCCACTGCCAGCACAGGCTTCTGGAGGATCCCGACTCAGAAGATGAAGCTTTGCCGTCCCTTTGCCGTCACGACCATGCTCAGCATCACAACCCAACCTCACAGCCATCCGGGACGAGGGTCTGAAGGCCAAGAGGAAGGCAGAGGCAGTGGGCAGCAGGGCACAGCTGGCCGGATTGGTGGTGCCAAAGAAGGTGAAGGAAGAGGCCAACGGAGGCTCAGAGCAGCTCCAGATGCCCACCGTGGGTGCCCCCGGGAGCAGGAAGACAGCCAACCTTTCACCCTAGACACTCGGGGCCTCCTCCTTGAGCCAGCTGGGTGCGTATGGGAATGGTGAGGACAGTGACAGCTGAGCCCCTACAGCCACATCACAGACCCAAGAAACCAGAGGAGGAGATGGGATCAAGGAAGGCACCCTCAGCAACGTCCTCTTTACTGTGTCTGCTGCTGTGGGACGTTCCACTACCAAGCGCCATGCAACACCCGGGAGAGAAGTCATAGGCAAGTGAGCAGTCTCTCAACTGAGCCCTTTCATGAGACTTTTATCTACATACAAGCGACTATATTCCCACAGCTTTAAACTTTGCGAAAACACTTCATGGCGAACAGAACCAATCAGATTACTATAACAAAACTAAAGATCAAAAAGTTTTTTAGAGGCATACATAGATATAATCTATATGGGAAGTAGAAAAAGACCAGATCTCCTGAATATATTGAGAGCATGGGGACCTTGGGGTAGGGGAGAGGCAGTGAGGGGAGCAGAGAAAAATGAACAACGCAATAAAAATCAATTTAAAAAAACTTAAAACAATTAAAAACAGAATATTTTTTACTGTTTCTAAAAGTTTTTTTGCTGATATTTTTAAAATATATATATATTGCTGTAACATGGGTTCTGGGAATTAAACCTGCATCCTTGGATTTTTTTTTAATATTTATTTATTTATAATGTATACAATATTCTGTCTGTATGCCTGAAGGCCAGAAGAGGGCGCCAGACCTCTTTACAGATGGTTGTGAGCCACCATGTGGTTGCTGGGAATTGAACTCAGGACCTTTGGAAGAGCAGGCAATGCTCTTAACCACTGAGCCATCTCTCCAGCCCCCTGGATTTTTTTTTTTTTTACTTTTTTTTTTTTTAGTTTTTCAAACAGGGTTACTCTGTAGCTTTGGTTCCTGTCCTGGAACTAGCTCTTGTAGACCAGGCTGGCCTCGAACTCACAGATATCAATGTGCCTCTGCCTCTCTAGTGTTAGGAGTAAAGGCATGCGCCACCACCTCCCAGCTGAACCTGCATCCTTTGGAAGAGCAGTCAATGTTCTTATCCCCTGAGCCGTCTCTTCTGCCCCCAAATTAAAGAATTTAATTAAATCAATATAGGACAAGAGGGACGTCAATCCACCAAAAGTCGTATCATTTTCATTCTGCCATGTCCTTTTGATCTGGACTGCTTCCAGAAGCTGCTACCCACCACCAGGGTGACTCTTCCTGCATCAATTAAGGCAATCACGATGTCCTTCAGGAGAGGCTCCCAACTTAGATCACTTTAATTTGTGGCAAGTTGACATTAAAGCCAACCCTAATAACCACTATCTCTCCTTAGTTCAGTCTTGAATTACAGCACCTTTCTGAGGAGAATGAAATTCTTCTGAAGACTTATTTATGTATTTCATGTATATGAGTCTCTCTTCACGCACACCAGAAAAAGGAATCTGATCCCATCCCAGAGGGTTGTGAGCCACCATGTGGTTGGTAGGTATTGGTATCTGGACCACTGGAGAGCAGTCAAGTGCTCTTAACCACTGAGCCATCTCTCCAGCCCAAACAAAATTCTTAAAATAAAAAAATACGTAATGTGCTGGCTTTGCGGGAGCCTAGCCAGTTTGGATATTCACCTTCCTAGATATGGATGGAGCGGGGAGGACCTAGGACTTACCACAGGGCAGGGAACCCTGACTGCTCTTTGGACTGGAGAGGGAGGGGGAAAGGAGTGGTGGGAGGGGGAGAAGGGTGGGAGGAGGGGGAGGGAAATGGGAGGCTGGGAGGAGATGGAAACTTGTTTTTTTTTTTTCTCATTTTCTCAATAAAAAAAAGATTAAAAAAAATACAAAACCAAATAAAATATAGGTCATACACCCAACAAGTCATAGCTGGAACTCGTCAGTATGTGTCCTCCTTTGGGAGCACCCCTGGTTTATGTGGTGCTAGGGATAAAACCCAGGGATTCATTCTGTACCAAGTGACCAATATCGCTAATCCCGACCTAGTGTTTCTTATGATCTGCTCTAATCCTCCCTGCATATTTCAGGGATCACATTTAATTCTTAGGATTTAAATTTAATAGCTTTAAAACCCACCAATAGTGTATGTGTGTCTGTGTGTGTGCTGCGTGTGTGTGTGTGTGTGTGTGTGTGTGTCCCCCTTTGGGAAAATCATACCCACACTTATGTTTCACTTTTCCCCTGAGTTCCTCTCTATTAATCCCTGTTCTTCAATCTGCTAAAAATGTCCTTTAATAAACTTCAACTCTGCTTCATGCTGATTTTTATGAAACTCTTTTCTGTGTCAAAGGCTTTTCCTGAGTGGCAGTCTCTAGACTCTGGGGCCCAGAGTGCTGGGATTAAAGGCATGCACCACCATCGCCCGGCCCCCAAATGGTCTTTTGAAAGCATGAATTGAATCTGCCCTCCTCATTTTCAATGGCCCCTGGTTCCCACCTCTTCTTTAAGTCAGTTAAGGCCAGGATTTGAGGATGTATAGCTCAGTAAGAGGCCTCTCAGGGACAAAATTTGGGGACCCGGGTTTCACTCCCAGCTCAAACCAGGCACACCAAAGCCAAAACATAAACAAACACCACAAAAACAACAACAAAAATAAACCAAAAACAAAAACAAAGGGTTCTACTATCTCTCTCAGGGCCATGGATAATGTGACCTCTCTTCCTGATTGCTTTCTTCCTTATTTCGTTTCTAATTCCTCTAAAAAATGTTTTATGGCTTTGTAAGGATATTCCTTTAAAAAGGTCTGATGAGACAGGTGGAGGTGGCACACGCCTTTAATCCCAGCACTCAGGAGGCAGAGGTAGGCAGATCTCTGTGAGTTCGAGGCCAGACTAGTCTACAAGAGGTAGTTCCAGAACATGCTCCAAAGATACAGAGAAACCCTGTCTCAAAAAACCCAAACCAAACAAAAAATTATTATGATTATTTTAGGTATATTTATGTTTTGTTTTTGTGTGTCTGTGAGGATGTCTATAAACTCAGGATTTCCCATGGAGGCCAGAAAAAGTCATCGGATCCCCTGGAACTGGAATTTTACAGACAGTTGTGAGCCACCATGTGGGTGCTGGGAACCAAATCCCAGATTCTCTGGAAGAGCAGTTAGTACTCTTAACTACTACTGAGGCTTCTCTCCAGCCCCTACTTATTTATTTTTAATTCATGGATATGAGGGTTTTGCCTACAGGTATATTTATGAACCGCATGCATGCAGTGCCTGATGGGGCCAGAAGAGGGCATCAGATCTTCTGGAGCTGGAGTTCCACATAGTTGGGAACCACCATGTGGATGCTGGGAACTGAACCTGGTTCCTCTGCAAGGGATGCTAACTGCTTTGATCCACAGAGCCATCTCTCCAGTCCCCAGCCTCTGATTCTTGCCTCTATTACTGTCTACTCCAGGCAGGCCTGGCCTCCTTACTGTTCCTTAATCATGCCTCAGAGAACAGTAAATTCTGCCTAAGGCTTTACTGTGTTCCTTGACTTTCCAAAATTCTTTGCATAGTGAATAAATGAAACTGATCTGAAAACAGATTGATTGGGGAAATGAATTTTAATTACATATGGACTAATGGGAAGGCAAAGCTTCATCTTCATTTGGCAGACAGATGTTACCCACCTATCCTCTTCTGGAAAGCTGAAATATATGCATGTTTCAGTTGATACTTGCTCTAAAGTAGTTTTTGCTTCACTGCGTAGTGGAGAGAAAATGAAGGATGTGACAGCTCATTGCCTGCAGGCTTTTGCTTATATGGGCTTACCTAATGTTATTAAAACAGATAATGGTCATGCATAGACTAGTGGAAAATTTTATTTTATTTATTTTTTTAAATATTTATTTATTTACTTATTTATTATGTATACAGCATTCTTTCTGCGTGTATGCCTGAAGGCCAGAAGAGGGCACCAGACCTCATTTCAGATGGTTGTGAGCCACCATGTCCTTGCTGGGAATTGAACTCAGGACCTTTGGAAGAGCAGGCAATGCTCTTAACTGCTGAGCCATCTCTCCAGCACCCTAGTGGAAAATTTTAATCTTTTTGTGTAAATAATGATATTAAACATATTCCAGGTATTCTATATAACCCTACTGGACAGCTTTTAGAAAGAATGCATATGGTCATAAAACAGTATTCCACACAAATAAATAGGGGGAAGTATATTCTCTCTCCTAATATACAATTGGCTTCTATTTTATTTATTCTAAATTTTTTAACTGTGGGTTGTGTGGGTCGGCCATGGAAAGACATTGGAATAAAATTCTCAGTCCTTAGGATGGGTATGAATAAAAGACCTTCTTACAGGACAAGGGACGGAGCCCACGCCCCTGTTGGCTAGGGTGAGAGGAGCTTTTTGTGTTTTTCCTCCAGGAACGGACAAGCCCATTTGGGTACCAGAGCGATATGTTCGGGCTGTGGAAAAGGATGGAAAGGATCCTGTGATGAGGCTGAGAATGTGGATAACTGACTCCACAGAAAGCTTGAGAAAACTTGGAAAAGGATAGAGTAAAACATGTTTTCTTGGTAGCAGCAATTTCTCAGGTCTGCTCTTCTTGCTAGAAGCAAGCAAGTGTTCCTCTCATCTAAGACAGGCTTCCTGACTCAGCTTTAGCTGTAAACCCTGCAGCTCTTTTAAGAGATGCTGCCTCGAAAAACTTAAACGGTGTTGATGAAAAGCTGAACGCAGGCTTTTAAGTTTACAGCCATAGCAGGAAAAAAGCTGTTCCGTTTGAAAATGCTGGCTTTCTGGGCTGTCCTTCCAGGGCAAACTGTGACTCTTTTTTCAGGCAGGCAGTCCGACTGAGCGTGGTCTGTGAGCAGAATGCTGCAGCTTGCTTGCTGGCAGGGACCTTGAAATGCCACACAGTTGTGGCAATAAAAATGACTACAGCCAGTACCTCTGCCATGAGGCTGGGAAGCTAAAAAATGGGCTGGATCCAGCCATTAAAGTCACAGCTTTAATCGTCTTCAAAAAGACTCACGTGGTCAGAAAATTAGATATACACTAAAGAGAGATTCAAAGATGAAGAAAACCTCTAAATGGTTTACAGTGTGTTGATGTGGGAAGGTCATTTGTCAATCTGTTGTTTCATTGGTTAATCAATAAAGAAAACTGCTTGGTCTGATAGGTCAGAAAATTAGGAAGGTGGAGTAGACAGAACAGAATGATGGGAAGAAGGGAAGTGAGCCAGATGTCATGACTCTCATCTCCAGGCAGTCGTCATAGTTCTCCTCTCCTAGATGGATGCAGGATAAGATCTTCCGGTAAGCTACCGCCTCATGGTGCTACACACATTATTAGAGATGGGTTAATCAATATGTGAGAATTAGCCAATAAGAGGCAAAAACTAATAGGCCAGGCAGTGTTTAAAAGAATATAATTTGTGTGTTGTTATTTCGGGGCATAAGCTAGCCTGGCGGCCAGAAGCTGGGTGGCAGGAACGCAGCCCAACGCTCCCACTACAGTGTGTTAAAAATATCTGCAGGCTAAAGGTTAAAGTTCTTAAAAGTAAAGAAGAAAGAAAGAGAGTAGTTGGGTGTGGTGGTACACACCTTTAATCCCAACACTTGGGAGGCAGAGGTAGATTTACCTCTGTGACTTCAAGGTGTGGTAGCATGCACCTTGAATCCCTATGCCTGGGAGTCAGAGGCAGATGGATCTCTGTGAGTTCAAGGTGTGTTGGGTAGCACACACCTTTAATCCTAGCACTGGTGAGGCAAGGACAGCCTAGTCTACAGAGTTATTCCAGGACAAAGATATCCAAAGAACTTAGAGGTTAAAATAAAGCCACATAAACATGGAAAATACACAGAGAATCTTGATACTGTATGCTATTATACTCTCTTTGAATGGTTTGAATGCTGAGGAAGGAGCAACAGCTGCTAAAAGAGTTTTGTTTAGAAATGCTCCTGAACTAATCCAAGATAGGTATTTTGAAAATACCTTGGCTTCAAAACTGAAGTCAAAATGTATGTTACTTTGGAGAAGAGATTTTGCTTTAATTCCACAGAAAACTGAACCTGGGTTCAATTCCCAGCACCCACTTGACAGTGCATGCGTGCATGTGTGTGTGTGTGTGTGTGTGTGTGTGTGTGCCTGCGTGTGTGTGTGTGTCCCCCTTTGGGAAAATCATACCCACACTTATGTTTCACTTTTCCCCTGAGTTCCTCTCTATTAATCCCTGTTCTTCAATCTGCTAAAAATGTCCTTTAATAAACTTCAACTCTGCTTCATGCTGATTTTTATGAAACTCTTTTCTGTGTCAAAGGCTTTTCCTGAGTAGAAATCTCTGGACTCTGGGTCCCAGAGGATTAAAGGTACTAACTCCTCAACTGCCTCCAGACAAGGAACAGTGAGTGTCTCCACCCCTTTACCCCTGAATACTTTGTCTAGCCTGTGGCTGCAGAGTCTCTGATGCTATTGTGACTACTCTCCTAGGAACTCTCTCTAGGATTACTGCAGTAGCCATTAGGCTATGTTCCTACTCATCTTTCATGACACAAACGTCCTTTAGAAAGCATGAATTGAATCTGCCCTCCTCACTTTCAATGGCCCATGGTACCCACCTTATCTTTAAGTCAAGTTAAGGCCTTAGCAGTTAAGGCCAGGGTTTCAAGATGTATATCTCAGTAATGGGCCTCTCACCGACAAAATTTGGGGACCCAGGTTTCACTCCCAGCTCTGAACCAGGCAAACCAAGCCAAAACATAAACAAAACCCCCAAAGGATCCTGGTATCACCTGCAGGGGCCATAGATTATGTGACCTCTCTTCCTGATTGGTTTCTTCCTGATTTCATTTCTAATTCCTCTAAAGAAATGTTTTATGGCTTTGTAAAAATATTCATAATTTCTTTTCCTTTAAGAAGGTATAGCCAGGCGGTGGTGGTGCACGCCTTTAATCCCAGCACTCGGGAGGCAGAGACAGGTGGATCTCTGTGAGTTTGAGGCCAGACTGGTATACAAGAGCTAGTTCCAGAACAGGCTCCAAAGATACAGAGAAACGCTGTCTCAAAACAAAACAAAAAATTATTATGATTATTTTAGGTCAATTCATGTTTTGTTTTTGTTTGTCTGGGAGGATGTCTATAAACTACAGGATTGCCCATGGAGGCCAGAAAAAGGCATAAGATCCCCTGGGACTGGAATTTTACAGACATTTGTGAGCCACCATGTGGGTGCTGGGAACCAAATCCCAGATTCTCTGGAAGAGCAGTTAGTACTCTTAACTACTACTGAGGCTTCTCTCCAGCCCCTACTTATTTATTTTTAATTCATGGATATGAGGGTTTTGCCTACAAGTATATTTATGAACCACATGCATTCAGTGCCTGATGGGGACCGAAGTGGGCATCAGATCTTCTGGAGCTGGAGTTCCACATGGTTGGGAACCACCATGTGGATGCTGGCAACTGAACCTGGTTCCTCTGCAAAGGCAGCTAACTGCTTTGAACCACAGAGCCATTTCTCCAGTCCCCAGCCTCTGATTCTCGCCTCTATTACTGTCTACTCCAGGCAGGCCTGGCCCCCTTACCGTTCCTTAATTATGCCTCAGAGAACAGTAAATTCTGCCCAAGGCTTTGCTGTGTCCCTTGACTTTCCAAAATTCTTCGCCTAGTGTATATATGAAACTGATCAGAAAACAGATTGGTGGGGGAAATTAATTTTAATTATGTATGGACTAACGGGAGTTATACGGGGGTGGGGAGTAAGGATGCAAGCATTGTGGCCCATGTACCATCCTGAGCTACAGAAAGGAATAGCATCACGAGGCTTCCTGGAGCGAGAGACAAAGTAGGGGCGGCAGTTACACAGAATTGCCTGGAGAATAAGTAGTTATCTTTTATGTAGATAAAAGTCTCAGGTGTTGGGCTCAGTGAGAGACCGCTGACCTTGCCGAGGACTTCTCTCACTGTGGAAACAGGAAGCAAGAAACCTCTGTGGTAAACGTTGTCTTAGAGCTGCTCTCCTCCTGGCATGGATGACTTCACGAAAGGGCAGCTTTTCAGAGAGAGCTCTGTGTCTTCAGTTCCTCAAAATAGCCAGTTGAAATAATTAACATGCCAAAGAGGTAAGGTTTGGGGTAGCATAGGCAGGTGTCCTGATCCCCAGCTGAAGCCTCCCACCTCCTCCCTGCTGGCAAGCTCGGACAGCAGGGAAAGCCAAGGCAGGCTGCCGAGGAAGGAAGACCATCAGCAGTCTTACTCAGAGGGGGCCCTGATCTGCCAGCTCAGTGGCACTGTAGGGGCATGAACATTACAGGAATAGCCAACCACTTCCTCAGTGGATTTGAGGATTGTTTCACAAGAGGAAATTCGTGCTTTGTACTGCAAACTTGGTCAAAAGCCCAGAGTTCTGGGGGTCGCAGGCCCTAGTGGGAAACTTACTATTGCTATTTTACTAAATGGACATGCTCTCAAAACACCTTATAAATACTTATGTTTATACCCGTAGGTGAGTACACCCCTCAGTCCTAGTCAAAGAAGCTTCCCCCTCACAGTGGGCAACAGTTAACGCAGAGACTCAACTCATCAACATGTTGAGAATAGTGACTGCTCAGGGCTCAGCCTGAAAAGGGACTTTCCTATTTACCCCTTCAAAACTCAGGGAATGTCACAGAATAGGGGGCAGAGAGAATGTCAGAGCTGGAGCATGTGGTAGAGCGCTGTGAAATACTGTCTTCTGGGTACACCTAGCAAGGCACTCATGAGCCCGTGCAAATCCACCAAGAGATCAGTCAGCACTGCAGCAGGCAGCACTACTCAGACTCCATAGGCTACCAAAATATGGGGTAACGTGAAGGTGGATGTGTTGGGTGTCTGCGAGAGTGGGAGGGAGCTTTTGGAGACATATATGGGCAAGACACATCTAAGAATTTATAAAATAATAATTGTTTTTAAAGTTTCACATTCCTGAAACTTGGGTCTAGAGATTGTGTCATAACCCACAGACAAAGCATTTCTGTCTACGGAAAGAAAAGCCTAGGACCAGATGTAGCAATGCAAGCCTGTACTTTCAGGTTTCCAGAGGTGAAGGCAGGAGTGTAATGGTCTGTCCTATTCCTTTAAGAGACAAGCCCCGCCCACTTCCTCCCCCATGGGCAGAGGCAAGCAGAGCTTCCTTCCTTGGCTCTATACTTCCAGCCTGAGCTCTCTTTTTTTTTTTTCTGACTCTCCTCTCTTCTCCCCTCCCCCTCTCTCTCTCTGCCTCTCTTTTCTCTTTTCCCTTCTCCCCTCCATAACCCACTGAATAAACTATACCAAACCCTCTCTGCATGGCGAGCCTATCCATCTCTGTCTCTCACCCCCTGCTGCTCCTCGTGGGATGGGTCTCTCACCCACCCACTCCCTCCTGCCTGGGACCCACAGAGGCCTCAGGTTGTGGGACTGGCTGCCCCTCATGGCCCGATGCTGCCCTAAACCACCCTCAGTGGCCCACAGTCGCCCCTCAGGGAACTGTTGTGCTTTACCATTACAAGGAGGATCAGAATTTGAGGCCTTCTGAGGCTAAGTAGTGAGTTCATGAGTTCAAGACTAATCTGGATAATAAGACAAAATAAAATTTAAATTAAAATTTAGAAAGGTCCCCAAACAATAACACACCAACGCCATCAAAACCAACAAACAAGAGTATACCAAGGCCAGGCGGTGGTGGCGCATGCCTTTAATCCCAGCACTCGGGAGGCAGAGGCAGGCGGATCTCTGTGAGTTCAAGACCAGCCTGGTCTACAGAGCTAGTTCCAGGACAGGCTCCAAAGCCACAGAGAAACCCTGTCTCGAAAAAAAAAAAAAAGAGTATACCAAGAATTGGTTTCTAAGTCTAGGAGGTGCCGCCAGTGGAGAAGATTCTGGTTGTTGAGCTCAAAGCGCTTTTCCCAAGCTGTCGATGGTGAGAGCCTTGTGAACCACACAGTACCAGTCTCACGGCGTGCTTTCTCATTTCTCCAGAGCTGCTCTCAGTCCACCAGCTTCCTCCTGCGGGACTTCCAGGAGAGAAGGTCCTGGCTTGGGCATGCGAGTCAGAAAATCAGGAAAGCTGGGCGATGCTGGCGCACATCTTTAGTCCACATACTCAAGAGGCAGATAAGGGTGGATCTCTGTGAGTTCCAGGCCACAGGCCAGCCTGATCTACAGAGCGAGTTCCAGGACAGGCACTAGAGCTAAAGAGAAACATTCTCTTAAAAAACAAAAGACGGAAGAAAGAAAGAAAGAAAGAAAGAAAGAAAGAAAGAGAAAAGAAAGGAAGAAAGGAAGGAAAGTTAGTTAGAAAGCTCCAAACCTGATCTGGGGGCTCAGATTCTGGGGGTGGGGTGGGGTGGATTTTCATTTCTTCAGTAGTCTGATAAACCGAGAGACACAAGTGTCTCTTTAGAATATCTTCATTTCTACCTGGTCAGCTAATAACTTGGATGGCTCCCTCTGGGAGCCCCCAAACTGCAAAGAGCCGTGAAGGCCCCACCAAGAACCTGTTTAACATCTCTGATACCCACACCCACATGCAACCACTCACTATGTTACACTGCGCGGTTCCAGTCGCTTCAGGTCTATCCCTTCCCCACTCCTGTCTCAAGCAGGCAGGGAACAGCTCAATAACCCAGAGTAGAATAGAGAGACCCAGAGAGGAAGCAAGCTATTGTTTCAGTATCAATGAGAAATCAAGCAGCGGGGAGGGAAACGCAGTCAGCAGCTCCAAGGAATGCCTATAATCTTCATCCTCTGTCCCCCTCCACCCCATCCTGCCATTAATCCTCTGTCCAGCTCCTTCCCATGCTGTCCTGGAATAACCCACCCTGATGGGCCCCTTTGGCCTGCCTCGAGCACTGTCCCTGCTGGCAACAGTGCTGCCGAAGGAGAGTGGTTTCTTCCAGCTCCTGGCTGGTCTTTGGGCAATGGTGTAATCTTCCTGGCAGAAGAGAAGATATTCTATAGAGACCCACCCTTTGGCTATCAGACTAGTGAGGCGATGGGCCCCGAGCAACTGGAACTTCCCCAGGAATCACTGATGCTATACAAAAGAGGGGCTTGTTTCCCGGGCCAGAACTTTCACCCAGTTCTGACAGTTCATGAGATCCCCCAGAGCAAAAGATTGGAGCATCTTCATCAGGGCCACCTACTTAGGCAAACCTCTTGCTCTTCTATGCGGACTAGTTCTCGATAACAACACAAATATCTGGGTAAAGGGAACCTTGATTAGAAAAATTGCTCTGTCACATTGACCTGTGGGCAAGTCTGTGGGGCATTTTCTTCATTAATGATTGTTGGGAGGACTCTGCTCGCTGTGGGTGATACCACTCCTGGGCAGGAAAGGAGGCTGATGTTACCTGAACAATGAGCCTGTAAGCAGCATTCCTCCATGGCCTTCAGTTTCTGCCTCCAGGTCCTGCCCTGACTTCCCTTCAGGGTGGACAAGAAGCTGTAAGATGAAATGTACTCCCCTGTAGGATCCTTTGGGTCACAGTGTTGTTACAGCAGTAGAAGGCAAGCTAGGACACTTTCTATTTAGACCTAATTTGTGCCAAGGCCATGACCATGGACTTAGAAACAAACTGGACCTCCGTGTTCCTCTCCCCTCCTTCAATGTGGCCTACTGAACACATTCTTTCTTTACTCAGTCTTTCATTGTCAATCAATCACGTCTTGGCCTCTTGGAGCTTGTTGGGGCTCCCAGGACACAGGCTCTCTCTCATGCTAGCAACACTAAAAATGGGTCTAGCCTGTACTTCCGACCTGTGTTTCCTGTAATCGTAATTGATGGAGGAAGGTCATTGGTTAAATAAAAAGAAACTGCTTGGCCCTCATTGGTTAGAAGATAGGGGGGAGGAGTAAACAGAACGCTGGGAGGAAGAGGAAGTGAGCTCAGACTCCACAGCTCTCCTCTCGGGAGCAGACGCCTCAGAGAGACGCCATGCTCTCAGCTCCCAGGCAGATGCACGTGATGAAGCTCCAACCCAGGATGGACATAGTCTAGAATCTTCCCGGTAAGCGCACCTAGGGGCGCTACACAGATGATTAGAAACGAGCTAAATTAATATGTGAGAATTAGCCTAGAAGAGGCTAGATAGAAATGGGCCAAGCAGTGATTAAATGAATATAGTTTGTGTGTTGTTATTTTGGGCATAAGCTAGCCAGGCAGCCGGGGTTCTGGGGACGCAGCCCCGCCGCCCTTATTACTACCCGTAATCATGAGGGGGTGAAGGGAAGGGAGAGCAGGCTACTTTCAGGAGATCAGTCTGACCTTCTGTTTCCTCAAGGTCAATTAAAAACCAGAGCAGTGTCTCAGCAGGCTGGAAATCCTTACAGCCTTTCAAATGTATAACATTAAGCTAATCGGGCCATTGTGTTGCAAACAAGCATGTATGTGCTTCTTGCATACCAGTTACATGCAAGATGTTGCAACAGATGGTAAAGAGGCTGGACACGCTAAGGGTCAAACAGGGTCATGGTCACTGTGCAGGCAAAGTGAAGCTGCCTTGGTGAGAGTGTGATAGAGCTGATGAGTTCTGGCCAGACTCGGGAGCACTGAGTTCCTCCTTATCATATGCTTGTCTGTATCTCTCCACCCAGGGACTCTAAAACATGCCATAGCATGGCCACCGCATCTACTGGGACCTGCAATTAAAAATATATCTAGGGTCTGGATTGTAGCTCTGGAGGCAGAATGCGTGCTCAAATCCCTTGGCAGTTTGAACCACTACCACAGTGGTTCTCAACCTTACTAATGCTGTGACCTTCAGTACAGCTCCTCCTGTTACGTTGACCCCCAACCATAAAATTGTTTTCATTGCTACTTCATAACTCTAATTTTGCTACTGTTATGTAAATATCTGATATGCAACTCCTGTGAAAGGCTGTTCAACGCCCAAAGGGGTTATAACTTGCCCTTTAATCCTAGCACTCTGGAGGCAGAGGTGTTGGTGGAGGCTACTCATTCATTTCCCCGCCACCCAGACCTGAAATAATCACACAGAAACTGTATTATTAAAACATTGCTTGGCCTATTAGCTCATGCTTCTTATTGGCTAGCTCTTATATCTTAAATTAATCCATTTTATTAATCTGTGTATTGCCATGTGCTTGTGACCTGCCAGTAAGGTTCTGTCTGGTGTCTGTCTCCTGCTTCTCCTTGACTCTGCCTACTCTCTCCTCCTCTATCTGCTTGGAATTCCCGCCTTGCCCTATTCTGCACTGCAATAGGCCCAAAGCAGCTTCTTTATTAACCAATGGTATTCACAGCTTCCAGAGGAGAATCCCACATCACAGAGGCAGGCAGATCACTGTGAGCTCAAGGCCAGCCTAGTATACAGAGTGAGTTGCAGGACAATCAGGGCTACATAGAGAAACCCTGTCTCAAAAAAATCAATAAATAAATAAAAATAAAGGCTGCCAATAAATGATGCTTCCCTATGATGTTTCTGATTTCAGTGTTGTTTTAGCACCCCCTCTCGCCCTTAAACTTAGACATATACTCCATAAAAGGCACCTTACAGTTTTATGGACAGAGAATGGAATTCTTTAAGAGAAGAAAAATAACAGGGGCTAGTGCTGGGACCTAGCTAAACCTGGCTTTTTGACCATGCATGAGATTCTGGGTTTGTTCCCCAGCACTGTATAAACTTGGTGTGGAACATTCCTGTGATAACAGCATTCATGAGATAAAAGCAGGGTGATCAAATTGGAGGCCAGCCTGGGCTACATGGAACTTGTCTAAAGAGAGAGGGGAGAGGATATATTAAACTCAATCTTCAAACATTACTTAATCTTGCTGGCAGTGGCGGCTCTGCAAAGAAAGGCAGGCAGATCTTAATGAGTCTGAGGCCAGCCTGGACTACAGAGTACGTCCAGGATAGTCAGGGCTACACCAGGAAACCCTGTTTCAGAAAATAATAAATAAATAAATAAATAAATGCACCTGCCTCAATAAATCTTTAAACCTGCTGTAAATTATGTCCATTGAGCAATGTCACTCAGGAAGATCAAGAACCAAGGGTGACATCTAAGCCTGACTCTCTTGAGACTACTCTTTTTCTGTGGCTTTTTCTCTAGATGCCTGTCCCCAGATCTCTACATAATAAACTCATATGCTGCTGGGCATGGTGACACATGCCATCGTCTCCAGCATTCAGGAAGCAGAGGAAGGAGGATTTCTGTGAGTTCAAGGCTAGCCTAGAGTGTTCTAGATTAGCCAGGACTATGTAGAGAAGTCCTATATCAGAGAACAAAAATAATGAAAAAAAAACTTGTGTGCCTTGCTTCTCTCTGACTTCTGATGTATTACTACCACGCAGTCGGGGATCAGACTTCACTTGAACAAAGGGTCCATGTCCAGTTTCAATTTCATATTTGAGACAGGGTCTCACGTTGCCTCAAACTCAGTATGTAGATGAAAGATGGCCTTGAATTTCAATCCTCCTGCTTCTACCTCACGGGTGCTAAATGGCAAGCACAAGCACCACACTTGGTTTATATGATCCTGGGAATCAAACACAGGGTTTTGCTGTGTGGGAGGCAAATGCTGTACTCACCGAGCAGTATCTCCAACATTCACAGAAAAATCTATGAACAACAGAAAGGGCAGCCTTATCAGGGACTCGGGTGTAAAATGTTACTATGACCAAGAAGAAGGGATGGCGACTTTTAGGCCAAGTCTAGGCAGTGTGGGCAGACAAAAGGGAGGGTACCAGCCCCGTCTCTAAACACAACAGTTTTCTGCTCAATTCAACAGATCTGCAACCAGCTACCTAAACGGAGCCTGTGTCTGAGCAGAGCAACTGGTAGATGCTCACTGAATGACTGTTCCTCCAAGGTGGAGGTGTCTCCCACCAGGTAACCTCAGACAATCCCAAGCAAACAGCAGGCAGCTGGGTAGGACATGCTGAAGTGCTGTAAGACATGAATAGATAGGACCTAAGGAGGCAGAGGTTGCTGGAAGGGGTGACTAGAGCAGACAGGTGGGGCAAGGCTGTCACGGTGTGTACGGAGTGCAACCATTGTACCCACAGAACCAGCTGTCAGCCACTCAAGCTCAGCCAACAGCCTAAGGGTCAGGCTGACACTCTACGTCAGCTGCTGGGTCTAGACAGCTGCTTCTAGGACAGTGGGAGGGGAAGGTGGGAGGTCAGAGTCTGTGAGAGGACCCGAGGAAAGACAAGCTGAACATGTTCCATGAGGGGAGAGAAAACAGCATAAACCACAAGCCCTAGGGGAAAACATATAAGAATGATTGGGCAAGACTCTAATGCGGAATGCAAATACATTACTACAGAGCCCAAAGAGGGTTCTTAAAAACCTGGAGAGTGTGCCCTGGAACGGTCAGGAGTGCCACTTTACAAGTAATACAAAGAGATTTGCTCTCCTCCAGATTCATCAAGAGGTACAAGGCATTTTTTTTTTTTAAATTAAAATTACAAGAGGAAAAAAACACCGCCACATTAAAGCCACAAGAAAATAGTTGATGCAGTTCTAGGCAAGTACCAAACAGTGACTTGTGTTTTCTTTTCTTTCTGGATCTGAGTAAGCTCGTCATAAAAATGTGTTATGAAGATCTGGGTATGGCGGTGTAATGTTTATAACCCCAGAATTTGGGGAGTAGAGGCAGGAGAATCAAGAGTTCAAGGTCATCCTCACTTAAAGTTCATTGCCACCAAGCCTGAGGTTGAGCAGGAGAACCAAGCACCACAAGCTCTGCTCTGCCCTCCTGTCTTTCCTAGGTTCTTATTGTAGTGATAAACCCCAAAAGGGAGGAGAAGCATACTCTAGCTTACAGTTCTAATTCAAAGTCCATCACTGAATGAGGTCAGGCCAAGTGCTCAAAGCCAGATCCTGAAGGCAGGGGTTGAAACTGGCCCCAGAGGAGTGCTGCTTACTGCCTGTTCCCACGGCTGCTCAACCTGCTTTCTTATACTACAAAGGACCACCTGGCCAGAGATGGCACTAACCCTGCCTGCCATGGGCTGGGCCCTCCCAAGTCAATCATTAATCAAGAATATGCACCAGCTGGGCAGTGGTAGCGAGCGCCATTAATCCCAGGGTTTGGGAGGCAGAGGAAGCTGGATCTCTGAGTTCAAGGCCAGCCCGGTTTAAGGGGAAAAAGAAAACCGAACAGTGTAAGCAACCAGTAAACAGGAATTTGTGTGTGTGTGTGTGTGTGTGTGTGTGTGTCTGTATGTGTGTGTGTGGGTTTTTAAAGACAGGGCTTCTCTGTGTACCTTTGGCTGTCCTGAAACTCACTCTGTAGACCAGTGGGCCTTAAAAATCACAGAGATCTGCCTGCCTCTGCCTCCCAAGTGCTGGTATTAAAGGCATTTGCTACCATGCCCAGCTGGGAACATTCTCTTATAATGGACCTAATAGGTGTGTTGGCACAACACAAGCACTATAGCACATTCCTGCTGCCCCATAAGAACAAGATTAAGGGAGCTGGAGAGATGGCTCAGTGGTTATGAGCACTGGTTCCTCTTCCAGAGCACCTGGGTTCAATTCCTAGCACCCACTTGACAGTTTACAACTGTCTGTAGCTTCAGTTCCAAGGTGATCTGACATTCTCAAACAGCCATATATGCAGGCAGAATACCAATACCCATAAAATAAATCATTTTTTAAAATGTATTCTATTGTGCATTCAAACATTTCAAAGAGAGCATAATAACATACAGTATCAAGATTCTCTGTGTATTTTCCATCTATATGCGGCTTTATTTTAACCTCTAAATTCTCTGTACATCTTTGTCCTGGAATAACTCTGTAGACTAGGCTGTCCTTGCCTCCCCAGCTAGGATTAAAGGTGTGAATAACTCTGTAGATCCACCCGACTCTGCCTCCCCAGTGCTAGGATTAAAGGTGTGAGCTACCACACCTTGAACTCAGAGAGATCCATCTGTTTCTGCCTCCCAGGCATTGGGATTAAAGGTTCGTGCTACCGCACCTTGAAGTCACAGAGGTCAATCTACCTCCGCCTCCCAAGTGTTGGGATTAAAGGTGTGTACCACCACACCCAACTACTCTCTTTCTTTCTTTTTTTTTAATATTTATTGATTTATTATGTATACAATATTCTGTCTGTGTGTGTGTGTGAAGGCCAGAAGAGGGCACCAGACCTCATCACAGATGGTTGTGAGCCACCATGTGGTTGCTGGGAATTGAACTCAGGACCTTTGGAAGAGCAGGCAATGCTCTTAACCTCTGAGCCATCTCTCCAGCCCCCTCTTTCTTTCTTCTGTACTTTTAAGAACTTTAACCTGTAGCCTGCATATATTTTTAACACATTATTTAGAAGTTTTCTTCATCTTTGAATCTCTCTCTGCTGTATATCTCTCTTTCTGACTACATGGATCTTTTTGGAGAGGATTAAAGCCGTGACTTTGAGGGCTGGATCCAATCCTCTCCCTTAGCTTCCCAGCCTCATGGCAGAGGTACTGGCTGTAGCCATTTTTATTGCCACAACTGTGTGGTGGTTCAAGGTCCCTGACAGCGAGCAAGCTGCAGCATTCTGCTCACAGACCACACTCAGTCAGACTGTCTGCATGAAAAAAGAGTCACAGTTTGCCCTGGAAGGACAGCCCAGAAAGCCAGCATTTACAAACAGCACAGCTTTTTTTTGTGCTATGGCTGAAAACTAAAAAGCATGAGTCCAGTTTTTCATCGACACTATTTAAGTTTCTCTTGGCAGCATCCCTTAACAGAGCTGCAGGGTTTTGCAGCTGAAGCTGAGTCAGGAAACCTGTCTTAGATGAGAGGAACACATGCTTGCCTTTAGCAAGCAGAGCAGACCTGAGAAATTGCTGCTACCAAGAAAACATGTTTTACTCTATCCTTTTCCAAGCTTTCTCAAGCTTTCTGTGGAGTCAGTTATCCACATTCTCAGGCTCTCACATGATCCTTTCCCATCCTTTTCCACAGCCCGAACAAATCACTCTGGTACCCAAATGGGCTTGTCCGTTTCTGGAGGAAAAACACAAACAGCTCCTGTCACCCTAGCAAACAGGGGCGTGGGCTCCTTCCATTGTCCTGTAGGAAGTTCATTCCATCGTCCCCATCCTAAGGAATGAGAACTTTTATTTCAATGTCTCTCCATGGTTGAGTGAACCTCACGATCCACAGTTAAAAAATCACGGATGAATAAAATAGAAGCCAATTGTTTATTGGGAGAGAGAATAGAGAATATACTCCCAACTATTTATTTTTGTGGAATACTGTTTTATGACCATATGCACTCTTTCTACTATAGCTTGTCCAGCAGGCTTATATGGAATACCTGCCAGATGTTTAATATCATTACTTACACAGAAGGTTTGAAATTTTCCACTAGTCTATGCAGGACCATTATCTGTTTTAATAACGTTAGGTAAGCCCATATAAGCAAAGGCCAGCAGGCAATGAGCTGTCACATCCTTCATTTTCTCTCCACTATACAGCAAAGCAAAAACTACTTTAGAGCAAGTATCAACTGAAACATGCATATATTTCAGCTTTCCTGCTAATGGTAGATGGGTAACATCCATCTGCCAAATGTCATTCGGTCTAAGACCACGGGGATTAACTCCAGCCATGGGTGTGTTATGAAAAGGAGCACAGGCAGAACATTGGGAGATCATTTGGAAGGCAGTGGCTCTGGAGAAACCAGTATGGTCCTGCAAAGAACTTGCATTTCAGTGTATTTTTTATGGAGTTTAGAAGCCTTTACTTCGGGGCTGGCAAATAACATTCAGGTATATGTATCTGCAACTTGACTACCCTCGGTCAGAGGTCCAGGTAATTGAGTATGACCTCTCATATGACTCACAAAAATGGGATCCCGCCTCGACCATAAGAAATATTGTAGACAGCATAATTGTTGTTGTATTATCAGGACAGAGGGAAAATATGAGGAGCAGTTTCTAAAGGAGCAATCATTTGAGACAAGTAAATACTACCAGTATATAAATTAATTGACTCATCAGAAAACATTTGTAATGCTAGAATACAGGCTGTTATTTCAGCTGCTTCGACAGAGACATTGCCAACAGGTGTTTGGAATACTACATAGACCTTGAGAAACTAGCTTTTCTTCCAAAATTTCCTTTTGGAGAACCGTCTGTAAAAACTGTTCGAGCTCCCACCAGAGGCCTAGGTTTTACTATTTCTGGAAAGTACTATTCGAGGTTGAAGAGTCAGATACCACAGCCAATGAGAACGCTAAAGCCTGTGAAGTATGTCAGTAAGCCAGCCCAGGAAGTGACGTCAAGAAAACTGAGGCGCCTGACCTAATAAATTCTGAGAGGACCGAAGAACACTGCTTCTCAGGGCTCTGCATTAGAACTAGGAGCTGGGTCGTCTGTAATTTGAGGGGTTAGAGGTCCAGCCACGATGATGATTGAGGTGGTTTGCAATGACCGTCTGGGGAAGAAAGTCCGCGTCAAATGTAATACCAATGACACCATCGAGAACTTGAAAAAACTCATAGCAGCCCAAACTGGCACCCGGTGGACGAAGATAGTCCTGAAAAAATGGTATACGATATTTAAGGACCACGTGTCTCTGGGAGATTATGAAATCCATGATGGGATGAACCTGGAGCTTTATTACCAGTAGACGGGAATTCCTTCTCCTTGCCTACCCTGCCTTCCTCTCCCACCCTCATTTTGACACTGGTATAGATGCCCATTTTTAACATTCATGTGAATCAAAAGTTCAGTGCTGCTTTGTTACAGAAGCGAATACGTCAGAACGGAAAGTTCAAAAGAAATACTCCCCACCTGACTTCTACTCGTCAAAGATCCTGAAACTCAAGATGCCCAAGAACCGGGCAGCTTCATGCTTCAACTCTTCAAACTTCAACTCTGCTTCATGCTGATTTTTATGAAACTCTTTTCTGTGTCAAAGGCTTTTCCTGAGTGGAAGTCTCTGGACTCTGTGGCCCAGAGGATCAAGGGAACTAACTCCTCAAGTGCCTGTAGACAAGGAACAGTGAGTGTCTCCACCCCTTTACCCTTTACTGCTGATTACTTTATCTAGCCTGCAGCTGCAGAGTCTCTGATGCTATTGTAACTGCTCTCCTGAGAATTCTCTCTAGGATTACTGCAGGAGCCAATAGGGTATGTTCCTACTTATTTTTTATGGCTCAAATTGTCTTTAGAAAGCATGAATTGAATCTGCCCTCCTCTCTTCCAATGGCCCCTGGTTCCCACCTCATCTTTAAGTCAGTTAATGCCTTAGCAGTTAAGGCCAGTGTTTCAGGATGTATAGCTCAGGAATAGGCCTCTCATCAACAAAATTTGGGGACCTGGGTGTCACTCCCAGCTCTGAACCAGGCAAACAGAGACAAAACATAAAAAAAAAAATGGTCCTGGTATCACCCGCAGGTGCCATAGATTATGTGACCTCCCTTCCCGATTGGTTTCTTGCTTATTTCGTTTCTAATTACCCTAAAAAATGCTTTATGGGTTTGTAAGGATATTCATAATTTCTTTTCCTTTTAAAAGGTAAGATGAGCCAGGGGGAGGTGGCACACACCTTTAATCCCAGCACTTGGGAGGCAGAGGCAGGTGGATATCTGAGTTCGAGGCCAGCCTGGTCTACAAAAGCTAGTTCCACAACAAGCCTCCAAGATACAGAAAAACGCTGTCTCAAAAAAAACAAAACATAAAATTATTGTGATTATTTTAGGTATATATATATTTTGTTTTTGTTTGTGAGGGTGTCTTTTTTTTTTTTTTTTGGATATTCGAGACAGGGTTTCTCCGTAGCTTCTGGTTCCTGTCCTGGAACTAGCTCCTCTAACCAGGCTGGCCTCGAACTCACAAAGACCCACCTACCTTTGCCTGCCTAGTCCTGGGATTAAAGGCATGCGCCACGACCGCCCGCTGAGGATGTCTATATAAACGACAGGATTGCCCATGGAAGCCAAAAAAGGCATCAGATCCCCTGGAACTGGAATTTCATCTTTTGATAACCAACTGCCGTTTTTCACAGATGCTCGCCACCTCCAGCAAGGCCACATTCTCAAGCTCATCTTCCTCCTGCAGCTGGTGTCCCCGCTGTTCCTGCCACAGGCGGTGCTGCAGCAGCGTGGCCTCAAAGTCCACATGTGCCTGCCGCTGGTTCAAGTCCTTCAGCTCCTGCAGGTTTTCCAGCACCTCCATCTCCAGCATCGAGTCTTTGGTGCAGTTCTCTAGGACCTTCATGGGGTTGTTCAGCTCCTCATCCTCGCGCTCCTTCTGCACACGCTTTTCCTCCTCCTCCAGGAGCTTCTCGGCCTGGAAGCTGCTTGTGGCTCCATGCTCCACGGTGTAGTCCCTGTTCTCAGGGTCTGTCTTGAAGGTGATCTCGGCCAAGCAGTGCATGCAATTGATGTACAAGCAGAAGACAGGCAGGCCCAGGCAAGACTCCTTCTGGATGGTTTCCTTTCGCGTGTGTTGAACTTCTTCCCCCTGTAGATGTATTCTCCACACGTCTTGCACCTCATGTTGAAGGGGGCCATCATTCGAACCACGTACTGCCGGTCCTTGGGTCGCTTCAGTTTTGGGATCTTTGACGGGTCGAAGTCAGGTGGGGAGTATTTGTTTAGAACTTTCCGTTCTGACATATTCGCTTCAGGAACAAAGCAGCACTGAAGATTTGTTAAACGTGAATGTACAAAATGGGGATCAATACCAGTGTATAAATGAGGGTGGGAGAGGAAGGCAGGGTAGGCAAGGAGAAGGAATTCCCGTCTACTGGTAATAAAGCTCCAGGTTCATCCCATCATGGATTTCATAATCTCCCAGAGACACGTGGTCCTTAAAAATCGTGTACCATTTTTTCAGGACTATCTTCGTCCACCGGGTGCCAGTTTGGGCCGCTATGAGTTTTTTCAAGTCCCGGACGGTGTCATCGGTGTCACATTTGACGCGGACTTTCTTCCCCAGACGGTCATTGCAAACCACCTCAATCATCATCGTGGCTGGACCTCTAACCCCTCGAACATACAGAGGACACAGTTCCTAGTTCTAACGCCGAGCCCTGAGTAGCAGTGTTCTTCAGTCCCCTCGGAATTTATTAGGACAGGCGCCGCAATTTTCTTGACGTCACTTCCTGAGCTGGCTTACTGACATACTTCACAGGCTTTAGCGTTCTCATTGGCTGTGGTATCTGACTCTTCAACCTCGAATAGTACTTTCCAGGAATAGGAAAACCTAGGCCTCTGGTGGGAGACAGTTCTCCAAAAGGCAATGCTGTGGCAGTTTCTCCAGGTCTAGTATTCCAAACACCTGTTGGCAATTTCTCTGCCCAAGCAGCTGAAATAATAATAGCCTGTATTTTAGCATTACAAATGTTTCCTGATGAGTCAATTAATTTATATACTGATAGTATTTACTTGTCTCAAATGATTGCTCCTTTAGAAAGTGCTCCTTATATTTCTCCAGTGGCCTGATAATAACAATTATAACAATTGTTAACAAGTATGCTGTCTACAATATTTATTGTGGTCAGGCGGGATCCCATTTTTGTGAGTCATATTAGAGGTCATACTCAATTACCTGGACCACTAACCAAAGATAGTCAACTCGCAGATGCATATACCCGAATATTATTTGCCAGCCCCGAAGAAAAGGCTTCTAAACACCATACAAAATATCATTGAAATGCTCGTTCTTTGCAGCACCATACTGGTTTCTCCAGAGCCACTGCCTTAGAGATGACCCCCCAATGTTCTGCCTGTGCTCCTTTTCCTAACACACCCATGGCTGGAGTTAATCCTCGTGGTCTTAGAGCGAATGACATTTGGCAGACGGATGTTACCCACCTACCCTCAGCTGGAAAGCTGAAATACATGCATGTTTCAGTTGATACTTGCTCTTAAGTAGTTTTTCCTTCGCTGTATAGCAGAGAGAAAATAAAAAATGTGACAGCTCATTGCCTGCTGGCTTTTGCTTATATGGGCTTACCTAATGGTATTAAAACAGATAATGGTCCTGCGTAGACTAGTGGAAAATTTCAAACTTTTTGTGTAAATAATGATATTAAACATATTCCAGGTATTCCATATGCCCCTACTGGACAAGCTATAGTAGAAAGAATGCCTGTGGTCATAAAGGAGTATTTCACAAAAATAAATAGGGGGGAGTATATTCTCTTTCCCAATACACAACTGGCTTCTATTTTATTTATTCTAAATTTTTTAACTGTGTGTTGTGATGGTCACTAGGCCATGGAAAGACATTGGAATAAAAGTTCTCATTCCTTAGATGAGTACGATGGAAAGACCTTATTACAGGACAACCGAAGGAGCCCACACCCCTGTTGTCTAGGGTGAGAGGAACTGTTTGTGTTTTTCCTCCAGGAACGGACAAGCCCATTTGGGTACCAGAGCAATCTGTTTGGGCTGTGGAAAAGGATGGTAAAGGATCCTGTGATGAGCCTGAGAATGTGGATAACGGAGTCCACAGAAAGCTTGTATAAGCTTGGAAAAGAATAGAGTAAAGCATGTTTTCTTGGTAGCAGCAATTTCTCAGATCGGCTCTGCTTGCTAGAGGCAAGCATGTGTTCCTCTCATCTAAGAGAGGCATCCTGACTCAGCTTTAGCTGCAAAACTCTGTAGCTCTTTTAAGAGATCCTGCCACAAAATATTTAAAGGGTGTTGAGGAAAAGCTGAATGCATGCTTTTCAGTTTTTAGGCATAGCAGAAAAAAAGGCAGCGCCATTTGAAAATGCTGGCTTTCTGGGCTGTCCTTCCAGAGCAAACTCTGACTCATTTTTCAGGCAGGCAGTCTGACTGAGTGTTGTCTGTGAGCAGAATGCTGCAGGTTGCTTGCCCGCAGTGACCTTGACATTGGCATCGAGTTGTGGCAATAAAGATGGCTACAGGCAGTACCTCTGCCATGAGGCTGGGAAGCTAAGGAATGGGTTGGATCCAGCAGTTAAGTCACGGCTTTAATCCTCTCTAAAAAGTCTTATGGTGAGAAAGAGAGATGTACAATAAAGAGAGATTCAAAGATGAATAAACCCTCTAAATGTGTCAAAAAAATATGCAAACTAAAGGTTAAAGTTCTTAAAAGTAAAGAAGAAAGAAAGAGAGTAGTTGGGTGTGGTGTGACACACCTTTAATCCCAACACTTGGGAGGCAGAGGTAGATTGACCTCTGTGACTTCAAGGTGTGGTAGCCAGTACCTTTAATCCCAATGCCTGCAGGGTAGAGGCAGATGGATCTCAGTGAGTTCATGGACAGCTTGATCCACAGAGTTATTTCATTACAAAGATATACATATAACTTAGAGGTTAAAATAAAGCTGCATATAGATGGAAAATACACAGAGAATCTTGATATTGTATGCTATTATGCTCTCTTTGAATTGTTTGAATGCATATTTGAATACATTTTTAAAAAATTATTTTATGGGTATTGGTGTTCTGCCTGCATATATGGCTGTTTGAGAATGTCAGATCACCTTGGAACTGAAGCTACAGACAGTTGTAAACTATCAAGTGGGTGCTGGGAATTGAACCCAGGTGCTTTGGAAGAGGAACCAGTGCTCATAACCACTGAGCCATCTCTCCAGCTCCCTTAATCTTGTTCTTATGGGGCAGCAGGAATGTGCTATAGTGCTTGTGTTGTGCCAACACACCTATTAGGTCCATTATAAGAGAATGTTCCCAGCTGGGCATGGTAGCAAATGTCTTTAATACCAGCACTTGGGAGGCAGAGGCAGGCAGATCTCTACAGAGTGAGTTTCAAGACAGCCAAAGCTACACGGAGAAACCCTGTCTTGAAAAACCCCACACTCACACACACGCACAAATTCCTGTTTACTGGTTGTTTACACTGTTCGCTTTTCTTTTTCCCATTAAACCAGTCTGGCCTCGAACTCAGAGATCCAGCTTCCTCTGCCTCCCAAACCCTGGGATTAAAGGCCTTTGCCACCACTGCCCGGCTGGCGCATATTCTTCATTAATTTTTGACTTGGGAGGGCCCAGCCCATGGCAGGCAGGGTTGGTGCCATCCCTGATCAAATGGTCCTTTGTAGTATAAGAATGCAGGTTGAGCAGCCATGGGAACAAGCCAGTAAGCAGCAGTCCTCTGGGGCCTGTTACAACCCACACCTCCAGGTTCTGGCCTTGAGTTCTTGCCCTGACTTCCTTCAGTTGTGGACTGTGACTTAGAACTGTAAGCTAGAGTAAGCCTTTTCCTCCCCACGTTTCTTTTGGTGTTTATCACAACAATAAGAACCTAGGAAAGACAGGAGGGCAGAGCAGAGCTTGTGGGGCTTGGTTCTCCTGCTCAGTTCCTCAGGCTTGGTGGCAATGAACTTTAAGTGAGGATGACCTTGAACTCTTGATTCTCCTGCATCTACCCCCCAAATTCAACATTACACCGCCATACCCAGATCTTCATAACACATTTTTATGACCTGCTTACTCAGACCCAAAAAGAAAAGAAAACACAAGTCACTGTTTGGTACTTGGCTAGGACTGTTCAACTATTTTCTTTTTTTTTTTTTTTTTTTTTTTTTTTTTTTGGTTTTTCGACTCAGGGTTTCTCTGTGGTTTGGAAGCTTGTTCTGGAACTAGTTTTGTAGACCAGGCTGGTCTCGAAATCACAAAGATCGCCCTGCCTATGCCTCCCGAGTGCTGGGATTAAGGCATGTGCCACCACCGCCCGGCTTCCTCTTTTAATTTTAATTTGAAATAAAAAATGCCTTGAACCTCTTGATGAATCTGAAGGAGAGCAAATCTCTTTGTATCACTTGTAAAGTGGCACTCCTGACCGTTCCAGGGCACACTCTCCAGGTTTTTAAGAACCCTCTTTTGGGCTCTGTAGTAATGTATTTGCATTCCGCATTAGAGTCTTGCCCAATAATTTTTGTTTTTTTTGTTTTTTTTGTTTTTTTTGTTTTTCGAGACAGGGTTTCTCTGTGGTTTTAGAGCCTGTCCTGGAACTAGCTCTTGTAGACCAGGCTGGTCTCGAACTCACAGAGATCCGCCTGCCTCAGCCTCACAAGTGCTGGGATTAAAGGCGTGTGCCACCACCACCCGGCCCAATAATTCTTATATGTTTTCCCCTAGGGCTTGTGGTTTATGCAGTTTTCTCTCCCCTCATGGAACATGTTCAGCTTGTCTTTCCTCGGGTCCTCTCACAGACTCTGACCTCCCACCTTCCCCTCCCACTGTCCTAGAAGCAGCTGTCTAGACCCAGCAGCTGACATAGGGTGTCGCCCTGATCCTTAGGCTGTTGGCTGAGCTTGAGTGGCTGACAGCTGGCTCTGTGGGTACAGTGGTTACACTCTGCACACACCGCCCTGGGCCTCCTCCTTCTGACCCGAGCAACTGTTCCCAGTGACAGCCATGCCCCACCTGTCTGTTATAGTCACCCTTTCCAGCAACCTCTGCCTCCTTCGGTCCTATCTTCTCGTGTCTTACAGCGCTTCAGCATGTCCTGCCCAGCTGCCTGCTGTGGGCTTGGGATTGTCTGAGGTTACAGGTGGGAGACACCTCCACCTTGGAGTAACCACCATTCACTGCGCATCTACCCAGTTGCTCTGCTCATACACAGGCTCCGTTTAGGTAGCTGGTTGCAGATCTATCAATCCGAGCAGAAAACTATTGTGTTTAGAGAAGGGGCTAGTACCCTGCCTTTTGTCTGCCCACACTGCCTAGACTTGGCCTAAAAGTCGCCATCCCTTCTTCTTGGTCATAGTAAGTTTTGACACCCAAGTCTCTGATAAGGCTGCCCTGGCTGTTGTTCAGAGTTTTCTGTGAAGGTTGGAGATATTGCTCCATGAGTACAGCATTTGCCTCAATGCAGCAAAACCCTGTGTTTGATTCCCAGGATCATATAAACCAAGTGTGGTGCTCATGCTTGTCATTTGGCACCTGTAAGGTAGAAGCATAAGGACTGGAAATTCAACGCCATCATTCATCTACATGCTGAGTTTGAGGCAACGTGAGACCCTGTCTCAAAAATGAAATTGAAACTGGACATGGACCCTCCGTTCAAATGCAGTCTGATATCCTGACTGCATGGTAGGAATATGTCAGAGGTCAGAGAAACAGAGCACACAAGTTGATTATTTCATAGGACTTCTCTACATAGACCTGGCTATCCTAGAATTCACCATGCTGGCCTTGAACTCACAGAAATCCTCCTGCCTCTGCCTCCCAAATGCTGGAACAGATGGCATGTGTCACCACGCCAGCAACATGATGTAAAGTTTATTATGTAGAGATTTGGGGACAATTATCTGGAGAAAAAGAAACAGAAAAAGAGGCATCTTATGAGAGAGAGAGAGAGAGAGAGTCATATTTAGATGTCACCCATAGTTCTCGATCTTTCTGTGACATTGCTCGGTGAACATAATTTAGAGCAGGTTTAAAAACTGAGGCCAGAAGAGGGCATCAGATCTTTTGGAGCTGGAGTTACACATAGTTGGGAACCACCATGTGGATGCTGGGAACTGAACCTGGTTCCTCTGCAAGGGATGCTAACTGCTTTGAACCACGGAGCCATCTCTCCAGTCCCCAGCCTCTGATTCTTGCCCCTCTTACTGTCTACTCCAGGCAGGCCTGGCCTCCTTACCGTTCCTTAATTATGCCTCAGAGAACAGTAAATTCTGCCCAAGGCTTTGCTGTGTCCCTTGACTTTCCAAAATTCTTAGTCTAGTTTATAAATGACACTAATCAAAAACAGATTGATCGGGGAAATTATTTTAATTACGTATGGACTCTTGGAAGTTCTACGGGGGAAAACGTAAGGATGCTAGCTAGCATCGTGGCCCATGTACCATCCTGAGCTACAGAAAGGAATAGCATCACGAGGCTTCCTGGAGCAAGAGACGAAGAAGGGGCGGCAGATACATAGAACAGCGTGGAAAATGAGTAGATTGTCTTGTTATGTAGATAAAAGTCTCACGACTTTGGGCTCAGTGAGAGACCGCTGACCTTGCCCAGAACTTCTCTCAATGCCAAAACGGGAAGCAAGAATGTTGGGACAATCGAAGGTCCGATGGTGGCAGACACAGTCAAGAGCACCTTGCTGAGGGTGCCTTCCTTGATCCCATCTCCTCCTCTGGTTTCTTGGGTCTGTGATGTCGCTGTAGGGGCTCAGCTGCCACTGTCTTCTCGGTCTTCATATGCACCCAGCTGGTTCAGGGAGGAGGCCCCGGGTGTGTGGAGTGCAAGGTTGCCTGTCTTCCTGCTCATGAGGGGGCCTCTGGCAGGCATAGGGAGCTGCTCTGAGCCCCCGTTGGCTTCCGCCTTCACCTTCTTTGGCACCACCAATCCGGCCAGCTGTGTCCTGCTGCCCACTGCCTCTGCCTTCCTCTTGGCCTTCGGTGCCTTGTCCAGGATGGCTGTGGGTTGGGTTTGGCTTCTGAGCGTGGTAGGGAAGGCAGAGCTTCATCTTCTGAGTCAGAATCCTCCAGAGGCCTGTGCTGGCAGTGGCAAGCCTCCTCCAGCAAGGCCACAGTCTCAAGCTCATCTTCCTCCTCCTGCTGCTGTCGCTGCTGTTTATGTGACAGGCGGTGATGCAGCAGCATGGCCGCAAAGTCCACGCCGCTGGTTCAGGTTTTCCAGCACCTCCATCTCCAGCTTCGAGTCTTTGGTGCGGTTCTCTAGGACCTTCATGGGGTTGTTCAGCTCCTCATCCTCGCGCTCCTTCTGCACACGCGTTTCCTCCTCCTCCAGGAGCTTCACAGCCTGAAAGCTGCGTGTGGCTCCATGCTCCATGGTGTAGTCCGTGTTCTTAGGGTCTGTCTTGAAGGTGATCTCGGCCAAGCAGCGCATGCACTTTTCGTAGAAGCAGAAGAGAGGCAGGCCCTGGCAGGCCTCGTTCTGGACGGTTTCCTTGCGCGCATTAAACTTCTTCCCCCTGTAGATGTATTCTCCACACGTCTTGCACCTCATGTTGAAGGGGGCCATCAGTTGAACCACATACTGCTGGTCCTTGGGTCGCATGAGTTTTGGGATCTTTGACGGGTCGAGGTCAGGTGGGGAGTATTTGTCCAGAACTTTCCCTTCTGAGATATTAGCTTCTGGAACAAAGCAGCACTGAACTTTTGATTCACATGAATGTTCAAAATGGGCATCAATACCAGTGTCAAAATGAGGGTGGGAGAGGAAGGCAAGGTAGGCAAGGAGAAGGAATTCCCATCTACTGGTAATAAAGCTCCAGGTTCATCCCATCATGGATTTCATAATCTCCCAGAGACACGTGGTCCTTAAAAATCGTGTACCATTTTTTCAGGACTATCTTCGTCCACCGGGTGCCAGTTTGGGCCGCTATGAGTTTTTTCAAGTCCCGGACGGTGTCATCGGTGTCACATTTGACGCGGACTTTCTTCCCCAGACGGTCATTGCAAAAAACCTCAATCATCATCGTGGCTGGACCTCTAACCCCTCGAACATACAGAGGACACAACTCCTAGCTGGAATGCCGAGCCCTGAGTAGCAGTGTTCTTCAGTCCCCTCGGAATTTATTAGGACAGGCGCCGCAGTTTTCTTGACGTCACTTCCTGGGCTGGCTTACTGACATACTTCACAGGCTTTAGCGTTCTCATTGGCTGTGGTATCTGACTCTTCAACCACGAATAGTACTTTCCAGGAATAGGAAAACCTAGGCCTCTGGTGGGAGCTCGAACAGTTTTTACAGACGGTTCTCCAAAAGGAAATTTTGGAGAAAAAGCTAGTTTCTCAAGGTCTATGTAGTATTCCAAACACCTGTTGGCAATGTCTCTGTCGAAGCAGCTGAAATAACAGCCTGTATTCTAGCATTACAAATGTTTCCTGATGAGCTGGGCGGTGGTGGCGCACGCCTTTAATCCCAGCACTTGGGAGGCAGAGGCAGGTGGATCTCTGTGAGTTCGAGACCAGCCTGGTCTACAAGAGCTAGTTCCAGGACAGGCTCCAAAACCACAGAGAAGCCGGGCGGTGGTGGCACACGCCTTTAATCCCAGCACTCGGGAGGCCGAGGCAGGCGGATCTCTGTGAGTTCGAGACCAGCCTGGTCTACGGAGCTAGTTCCAGGACAGGCTCCAAAACCAGAGAGAAACCCTGTCTCGAAAAACCAAAAAAGAAAAAAAAAAAAAAGAAAATAGTTGAACAGTCCTAGCCAAGTACCAAACAGTGACTTGTGTTTTCTTTTCTTTTTGGGTCTGAGTAAGCAGGTCATAAAAATGTGTTATGAAGATCTGGGTATGGCGGTGTAATGTTGAATTTGGGGGGTAGATGCAGGAGAATCAAGAGTTCAAGGTCATCCTCACTTAAAGTTCATTGCCACCAAGCCTGAGGAACTGAGCAGGAGAACCAAGCCCCACAAGCTCTGCTCTGCCCTCCTGTCTTTCCTAGGTTCTTATTGTTGTGATAAACACCAAAAGAAACGTGGGGAGGAAAAGGCTTACTCTAGCTTACAGTTCTAAGTCACAGTCCACAACTGAAGGAAGTCAGGGCAAGAACTCAAGGCCAGAACCTGGAGGTGTGGGTTGTAACAGGCCCCAGAGGACTGCTGCTTACTGGCTTGTTCCCATGGCTGCTCAACCTGCATTCTTATACTACAAAGGACCATTTGATCAGGGATGGCACCAACCCTGCCTGCCATGGGCTGGGCCCTCCCAAGTCAAAAATTAATGAAGAATATGCGCCAGCCGGGCAGTGGTGGCAAAGGCCTTTAATCCCAGGGTTTGGGAGGCAGAGGAAGCTGGATCTCTGAGTTCGAGGCCAGACTGGTTTAATGGGAAAAAGAAAAGCGAACAGTGTAAACAACCAGTAAACAGGAATTTGTGCGTGTGTGTGAGTGTGGGGTTTTTCAAGACAGGGTTTCTCCGTGTAGCTTTGGCTGTCTTGAAACTCACTCTGTAGAGATCTGCCTGCCTCTGCCTCCCAAGTGCTGGTATTAAAGACATTTGCTACCATGCCCAGCTGGGAACATTCTCTTATAATGGACCTAATAGGTGTGTTGGCACAACACAAGCACTATAGCACATTCCTGCTGCCCCATAAGAACAAGATTAAGGGAGCTGGAGAGATGGCTCAGTGGTTATGAGCACTGGTTCCTCTTCCAAAGCACCTGGGTTCAATTCCCAGCACCCACTTGATAGTTTACAACTGTCTGTAGCTTCAGTTCCAAGGTGATCTGATAATCTCAAACAGACATATACGCAGGCAGAATACCAATACCCATAAAATAATTTTTTAAAAATGTATTCAAATATGCATTCAAACAATTCAAAGAGAGCATAATAGCATACAATATCAAGATTCTCTGTGTATTTTCCATCTATATGCAGCTTTATTTTAACCTCTAAGTTATATGTATATCTTTGTAATGAAATAACTCTGTGGATCAAGCTGTCCATGAACTCACTGAGATCCATCTGCCTCTACCCTGCAGGCATTGGGATTAAAGGTACTGGCTACCACACCTTGAAGTCACAGAGGTCAATCTACCTCTGCCTCCCAAGTGTTGGGATTAAAGGTGTGTCACACCACACCCAACTACTCTCTTTCTTTCTTCTTTACTTTTAAGAACTTTAACCTTTAGTTTGCATATTTTTTTACACATTTAGAGGGTTTATTCATCTTTGAATCTCTCTTTATTGTACATCTCTCTTTCTCACCATAAGACTTTTTAGAGAGGATTAAAGCCGTGACTTAACTGCTGGATCCAACCCATTCCTTAGCTTCCCAGCCTCATGGCAGAGGTACTGCCTGTAGCCATCTTTATTGCCACAACTCGATGCCAATGTCAAGGTCACTGCGGGCAAGCAACCTGCAGCATTCTGCTCACAGACAACACTCAGTCAGACTGCCTGCCTGAAAAATGAGTCAGAGTTTGCTCTGGAAGGACAGCCCAGAAAGCCAGCATTTTCAAATGGCGCTGCCTTTTTTTCTGCTATGCCTAAAAACTGAAAAGCATGCATTCAGCTTTTCCTCAACACCCTTTAAATATTTTGTGGCAGGATCTCTTAAAAGAGCTACAGAGTTTTGCAGCTAAAGCTGAGTCAGGATGCCTCTCTTAGATGAGAGGAACACATGCTTGCCTCTAGCAAGCAGAGCCGATCTGAGAAATTGCTGCTACCAAGAAAACATGCTTTACTCTATTCTTTTCCAAGCTTATACAAGCTTTCTGTGGACTCCGTTATCCACATTCTCAGGCTCATCACAGGATCCTTTACCATCCTTTTCCACAGCCCAAACAGATTGCTCTGGTACCCAAATGGGCTTGTCCGTTCCTGGAGGAAAAACACAAACAGTTCCTCTCACCCTAGACAACAGGGGTGTGGGCTCCTTCGGTTGTCCTGTAATAAGGTCTTTCCATCGTACTCATCTAAGGAATGAGAACTTTTATTCCAATGTCTTTCCATGGCCTAGTGACCATCACAACACACAGTTAAAAAATTTAGAATAAATAAAATAGAAGCCAGTTGTGTATTGGGAAAGAGAATATACTCCCCCCTATTTATTTTTGTGAAATACTCCTTTATGACCACAGGCATTCTTTCTACTATAGCTTGTCCAGTAGGGGCATATGGAATACCTGGAATATGTTTAATATCATTATTTACACAAAAAGTTTGAAATTTTCCACTAGTCTACGCAGGACCATTATCTGTTTTAATACCATTAGGTAAGCCCATATAAGCAAAAGCCAGCAGGCAATGAGCTGTCACATTTTTTATTTTCTCTCTGCTATACAGCGAAGGAAAAACTACTTAAGAGCAAGTATCAACTGAAACATGCATGTATTTCAGCTTTCCAGCTGAGGGTAGGTGGGTAACATCCGTCTGCCAAATGTCATTCGCTCTAAGACCACGAGGATTAACTCCAGCCATGGGTGTGTTAGGAAAAGGAGCACAGGCAGAACATTGGGGGGTCATCTCTAAGGCAGTGGCTCTGGAGAAACCAGTATGGTGCTGCAAAGAACGAGCATTTCAATGATATTTTGTATGGTGTTTAGAAGCCTTTTCTTCGGGGCTGGCAAATAATATTCGAGTATATGCATCTGAGCGTTGATTACCCAGGGTCAGATGTCCAGGTAATTGAGTATGACCTCTGAAATGACTCACAAAAATGGGATCGTGCCTGGACCATAATAAATATTATAGATAGCATAATTCTTGTGGTATTATCAGGACACAGGAGAAATATAAGGAGCAGTGTCTAAAGGAGCAATCATTTGAGGCAAGTAAATACTATCAGTATATAAATTAATTGACTCATCAGGAAACATTTGTTTTTTTTTTTTTTTGGTTTTTCGAGACAGGGTTTCTCTGTGGTTTTTTTTAATATATATATATATATATATATTTTTTTTTTTTGGTTTTTCGAGACAGGGTTTGTCTCTGGCTTTGGAGCCTGTCCTGGAACTAGCTCCGTAGACCAGGCTGGTCTCGAACTCACAGAGATCCGCCTGCCTCAGCCTCCCGAGTGCTGGGATTAAAGGCGTGTGCCACCACCGCCCGGCTTCTCTGTGGTTTTGGAGCCTGTCCTGGAACTAGCTCTTGTAGACCAGGCTGGTCTCGAACTCACAGAGATCCACCTGCCTCTGCCTCCCAAGTGCTGGGATTAAAGGCGTGCGCCACCACCGCCCAGCTCATCAGGAAACATTTGTAATGCTAGAATACAGGCTGTTATTTCAGCTGCTTCGACAGAGACATTGCCAACAGGTGTTTGGAATACTACATAGACCTTGAGAAACTAGCTTTTTCTCCAAAATTTCCTTTTGGAGAACCGTCTGTAAAAACTGTTCGAGCTCCCACCAGAGGCCTAGGTTTTCCTATTCCTGGAAAGTACTATTCGTGGTTGAAGAGTCAGATACCACAGCCAATGAGAACGCTAAAGCCTGTGAAGTATGTCAGTAAGCCAGCCCAGGAAGTGACGTCAAGAAAACTGCGGCGCCTGTCCTAATAAATTCCGAGGGGACTGAAGAACACTGCTACTCAGGGCTCGGCATTCCAGCTAGGAGTTGTGTCCTCTGTATGTTCGAGGGGTTAGAGGTCCAGCCACGATGATGATTGAGGTGGTTTGCAATGACCGTCTGGGGAAGAAAGTCCGAGTCAAATGTAACACCGATGACACCGTCCGGGACTTGAAAAAACTCATAGCAGCCCAAACTGGCACCCGGTGGACGAAGATAGTCCTGAAAAAATGGTACACGATTTTTAAGGACCACGTGTCTCTGGGAGATTATGAAATCCATGATGGGATGAACCTGGAGCTTTATTACCAGTAGACGGGAATTCCTTCTCCTTGCCTACCTTGCCTTCCTCTCCCACCCTCATTTTGACACTGGTATTGATGCCCATTTTGAACATTCATGTGAATCAAAAGTTCAGTGCTGCTTTGTTCCAGAAGCTAGTATCTCAGAAGGGAAAGTTCTGGACAAATACTCCCCACCTGACCTCGACCCGTCAAAGATCCCAAAACTCATGCGACCCAAGGACCAGCAGTATGTGGTTCAACTGATGGCCCCCTTCAACATGAGGTGCAAGACGTGTGGAGAATACATCTACAGGGGGAAGAAGTTTAATGCGCGCAAGGAAACCGTCCAGAACGAGGCCTGCCAGGGCCTGCCTCTCTTCTGCTTCTACGAAAAGTGCATGCGCTGCTTGGCCGAGATCACCTTCAAGACAGACCCTAAGAACACGGACTACACCGTGGAGCATGGAGCCACACGCAGCTTTCAGGCTGTGAAGCTCCTGGAGGAGGAGGAAACGCGTGTGCAGAAGGAGCGCGAGGATGAGGAGCTGAACAACCCCATGAAGGTCCTAGAGAACCGCACCAAAGACTCGAAGCTGGAGATGGAGGTGCTGGAAAACCTGAACCAGCGGCGTGGACTTTGCGGCCATGCTGCTGCATCACCGCCTGTCACATAAACAGCAGCGACAGCAGCAGGAGGAGGAAGATGAGCTTGAGACTGTGGCCTTGCTGGAGGAGGCTTGCCACTGCCAGCACAGGCCTCTGGAGGATTCTGACTCAGAAGATGAAGCTCTGCCTTCCCTACCACGCTCAGAAGCCAAACCCAACCCACAGCCATCCTGGACAAGGCACCGAAGGCCAAGAGGAAGGCAGAGGCAGTGGGCAGCAGGACACAGCTGGCCGGATTGGTGGTGCCAAAGAAGGTGAAGGCGGAAGCCAACGGGGGCTCAGAGCAGCTCCCTATGCCTGCCAGAGGCCCCCTCATGAGCAGGAAGACAGGCAACCTTGCACTCCACACACCCGGGGCCTCCTCCCTGAACCAGCTGGGTGCATATGAAGACCGAGAAGACAGTGGCAGCTGAGCCCCTACAGCGACATCACAGACCCAAGAAACCAGAGGAGGAGATGGGATCAAGGAAGGCACCCTCAGCAAGGTGCTCTTGACTGTGTCTGCCACCATCGGACCTTCGATTGTCCCAACATTCTTGCTTCCCGTTTTGGCATTGAGAGAAGTTCTGGGCAAGGTCAGCGGTCTCTCACTGAGCCCAAAGTCGTGAGACTTTTATCTACATAACAAGACAATCTACTCATTTTCCACGCTGTTCTATGTATCTGCCGCCCCTTCTTCGTCTCTTGCTCCAGGAAGCCTCGTGATGCTATTCCTTTCTGTAGCTCAGGATGGTACATGGGCCACGATGCTAGCTAGCATCCTTACGTTTTCCCCCGTAGAACTTCCAAGAGTCCATACGTAATTAAAATAATTTCCCCGATCAATCTGTTTTTGATTAGTGTCATTTATAAACTAGACTAAGAATTTTGGAAAGTCAAGGGACACAGCAAAGCCTTGGGCAGAATTTCTCTGTGGCATAATTAAGGAACGGTAAGGAGGCCAGGCCTGCCTGGAGTAGACAGTAAGAGGGGCAAGAATCAGAGGCTGGGACAGGAGAGATGTCTCCGTGGTTCAAAGCAGTTAGCTGCCCTTGCAGAAGAACCAGGTTCAATTCCCAGCATCAACATGGTTGTGAACCACCATGTGGAACTCCAGCTCCAGAAGATCTGATGCCCTCTTCTGGCCTCAATTTTTTAAAAAATTATTTATTTATTATGTATATAATATTCTGTCTATATGTATGCTTGAAGAGGGCACCAGATCTCATTACAGATGGTTGTGAGCACCATGTGGTTGCTGGGAATTGAACTCAGGACCTTTGGAGGAACATCTAATGCTCTTAACCACTGAGCCATCTCTCCAGTCCCCCTAGCCTCAATTTTTAAACCTGCTCTCAATTACGTTCACTGAGCAATGTCACACAGAAAGATCGAGAACCATGGGTGACATCTAAATATGACTCTCTCTCTCTCGTAAGATGCCTCTTTTTCTGTTTCTTTTTCTCCAGATGCCTGTCCCCAAATCTCTACATAATAAACTCTACATCATGCTGCTGGCGTGGTGTCACATGCCATCTGTTCCAGCATTTGGGAGGCAGAGGCATGAGGATTTCTGTTAGTTCAAGGCCAGCCTGGTGAATTCTAGGATAGCCAGGTCTATGTAGAGAAGTCCCATATCAGAAAACAAAAATAATGAAAAAAACAAACTTGTGTGCCTTGCTTCTCTCTGAGCTCTGACGTATTCCTACTGTGCACTCAGGGATCAGACTGCACTTGAACAGAGGGTCCATGTCCAGTTTCAATTTCATTTTTGAGACAGGGTCTCATGTTGCCTCAAACTCAGCATGTAGATGAATGATGGCGTTGAATTTCAATCCTCCTGCTTCTCCCTCCCGGGTGCTGAATGGCAAGCACGAGCACCACACTTGGTTTATGTCGTCCTGGGTTCAAACACAGGGTTTTGCTGTGTGGGAGGCAAATGCTGTACTCACTTAGCAGTATCTCCAACCTTTACGGCAAAATCTCTGAACAACAGCCAGGGCAGCATTATCAGGGACTCGGGTGTCAAATGTTACTATGACCAAGAAGAAGGGATGGTGACTTTTAGACCAAGTCTAGGCAGTGTGGGCAGACACACAAGGGAGAGACTAGCCCCGTCTCTAAACACAACAGTTTTCTGCGCTCGGATTGATAGATCTGCAACCAGCTACCTAAACGGAGCCTGTGTCTGAGCAGAGCAACTGGTAGATGCTGCTCAGTGAATGACGGTTCCTCCAAGGTGGAGGTATCTCCCACCGGTAACCTCAGACAATCCCAAGCCCACAGCAGCCAACTGGGCAGGACATGCTGAAGTGCTATAAGACACGAGTAGATAGGACCTAAGGAGGCAGAGCAAGGGGTGACTAGAGCCAACAGGTGGGGCAAGGCTGTCACTGGGAACAGTTGCTGGGATGAGAAGGGGGAGGCCCAGGGCGATGTGTACAGAGTGCAATCATTGTGCCCACAGAGCCAGCTGTCAGCCACTCAAGCTCAGCCAACAGCCTAAGGATCAGGCCGACACCCTACGTCAGCTGCTGGGTCTAGACAGCTGCTTCTAGGACAGTGGGAGGGGAAGGTGGGAGGTCAGAGTCTGTGAGAGGAGCCAAGGGAAGACATGCTGAACATATTCCATGAGGGGAGAGAAAACAGCATAAACCACAAGCCCTAGGGAAAAACATATAAGAATGATTGAGCAATACTGTAATGGGGATGCAAATGCATTACTACAGAGCCAAAAAGAGGGCTCTTAAAAACCTGGAGTGTGTGCCCGGGAACGGTCAGGAGTCCCACTTTACAAGTGATACAAGGAGATTTGCTCTCCTCCAGATTCATCTAGAGGTTCAAGGCATTTTTTTTTTCAAATTAAAATAACAAGGGGAAAAAAACACAGCCACATTAAAGCGACATGAAAATAGTTGAACAGTTCTAGCCAAGTACCAAACAGTGACTTGTGTTTTCTTTTCTTTCTGGGTCTGAGTAAGCTGGTCATAAAAATGTGTTATGAAGATCTGGGGATGGTGGTGTAATGTTTATAACCCCAGAATTTGGGGGGTAGAGGCAGGAGAATCAAGAGTTCAAGGTCATCCTCACTTAAAGTTCATTGCCACCAAGCCTGAGGAACTGAGCAGGAGAACCAAGCCCCACAAGCTCTCCTCTGCCCTGTCTTTCCTATCTTTCCTAGGTTCTCATTGTTGTGATAAACACTGAAAGCAACGTTGGGGGGGAGAAGGCTTACTCTAGCTTACAGTTCTAAGTTACAGCCCACCACTGAAGGAAGTCAGGGCAAGAACTCAAGGCCAGAACCTGAAGGAATGGGATGAAACAGGCCCCAGAGGAGTGCTGCTTACTGGCTTGGTCCCATGGCTTGCTCAACCTGCTTCCTTATACCACGGAGGAGCACCTGACCAGGGATGGCACCAACCCTGCCTGCCATGGGTTGGGCCATCCCAAGTCAATCATTAATGAAGAATATGCACCAGCCGGGCAGTGGTGGCAAAGGCCTTTAATCCCAGCATTTGGGAGGCAGAGCCAGGTGGATCTCTGAGTTCGAGGCCAGCCTGGTTTAAAGGGAAAAAGAAAAGCGAACAGTGTAAACAACCAGTAAATAGGAATTTGTGCGTGTGTGTGTGTGGTTTTTCAAGACAGGGCTTCTCTGTGTAGCTTTGGCTGTCCTAGAACCCACTCTGTAAACCAGCGGGCCTTAAAATCACAGAGATCTGGCTGCCTCTGCCTCCCAAGTGCTGGTATTAAAGACATTTGCTACCATGCCCAGCTGGGAACATTCTCTTATAATGGACCTAATAGGTGTGTTGGCACAACACAAGCACTATAGCACATTCCTGCTGCCCCAGAAGAACAAGATTAAGGGAGCTGGAGAGATGGCTCAGTGGTTATGAGCACTGGTTCCTCTTCCAAAGCACCTGGGTTCAATTCCCAGCACCCACTTGACAGTTTACAACTGTCTGTAATTCCAGTTCCAAGTGGATTTGACAGCCTCGCACATACTCATACGCATGTAGAACACCAATATCCATAAAATAAATCATTTTTTAAAAAGTATTCATGTTATTCTTTCGGTCCCTGCCCTAGCCACGCCCACTCCTTTTAACTTCTGACCTCCACAGGCCATAGCTCTCTTCCTGCTTTTCTCTCCCTGTATACACACGGGGCTTTGCCTCTCTCCTCCTCTCTCTCCCTCCCCTCCCTCCCTCCCTCCTTCCCTCCCTCTCTCTCTCTCTCTCTCTCTCTCTCCCCCCTCCCCCTTTCTTAATAAATGTTTATGGCTATTCCCTGTGTTTATATGTCTGTTACCGCCGACACCGCCAGAGCGGCTCGTGCCCTCCCGCTCGTGGGAAGCTGTAGCCGCTTTTTCTCATGGCACGCCAGCCCGCTCAGGGATATTTTTTAAGAATAACAATTCATATATGCATTGTCCAGGCAGTGGTGGTGCAAGCCTTGAATCCCAGCACTTCGGAGGCAGAGGCATGCTGATCTCTGTGAGTTCCAGGCCCGATTGGTCTACAGAGCAAGTTCCAGGACAGCCAGAGCTACATAAAGAAACCCTCTCTCATAAAACAAACAAAAGAAAACGACTGTCCCTCAAGATTGTTTATGTCATTACTGTTCGCAGGTACCCAGTGGCCTTTATCATTTTCCCCTCCGTGACGTGTTTTCTTCTTCGACCGATTAAGAAGCTGAGGTTCACTGAGTTCAGAGAGCACCTTGGTGACTGAAGCTGTTGGAAGCAAGTAGTACAGAGGTTTGTACATCAATCTAGGTGGACCCTAGGGGCCAGCTGGGACATGCAGAACTATGACGCCATTCATTCCCCTAGGCTCCAGACTCATTCCGTATTCATGGGCACAGGCTCTAAATGCCAGCGAAGCGCAAACGTCCATAAAATGCCTACTCTGAATACACAGTCAGGATGGGGGACACACGGGGAAACAGGAAGTTACTGTAAGGGGAGAGCAGATGAAGATGGTACCTGCAGATGGTCAGAGAAGGGAGGGCGGAGCACAGAAACTGAGATGGAAAGGAGGTGTGGTCAGAGTAGGAGGCGGGCCTCAGAGAGGGTCTCCAGGAGGAAGTGGGTGGGGCAAAGCCTTGGGAGCAGAGGGTGGGTGGCTAGGAGGTAAACAAAAGGTTCGCTCCCTTGTCTGACTGGGGGAGTCTGGGACGACAGAATCTGAACAAAGACAGGAAGCCAAGTAGTGAACAAACTAAATCCAAGAAGTACCTAATGGATTCAAAGCCTGGGTCAAAAGCAAAGCTGGAGGAAGTCTTGGACATCCCTCCGGGGAGGTGGCAGTAACAAAAAGAAGTACCCAGGGGCCCTTGGGGGAGGTGGCAGGCGGACTCAGATACTGAGAAGAGACTCTGAGGTCCCGGGAGGCCCAGAATCTTGAAGGCCAGGCTGGGAGAGGTGTCAAGGAGAGGCGAAGAAGCTGCTGTGGGTGGGTCGAGCCAGGCGGGGAAACTCCCACATTGTGGCCTTCCGTGAGAGGCAGAGTCAGCACACTGAGAGAGGAGAGTGAGCTGCAGACCCTGCAGAGGCCCGAGAAGTAAATATATGCACAGATGCACAGAAGCACCCAGAAGATCAGAACAGGAAGTGGATTCCGTGGGAGGCAGAATTAAAGGCAGCTTTCTGTGTTACTGAAAATTGCTAGCTGGTTTTTGTTTCCTGTAGGATTGGGGAATCGGAACCCTGTGTAAATCAGACAAGCACTCCATCCTCTGATTATAGTGTCCAAGTCCTGAAATCACAAGGGCACGAGACACAACAGGCCAAATGTCACGAGGAAGAGAAAGGAACTGGGAGGGCTTTGTGGTAGGTCCCTGGGAGAGCACAGATCTACCAGAGGGAGGGAGCGAAGTCGATACTACAGACAAAAACACCCTAGCGGAAAGACAGTGTCAAAAGGAAAGACATGCAACCCTTGTGGCTAACAAACATCTAATTTTCCTAAAACGGAAATAGTTCATAAGGGCTGGGGCTCAGCCAGTCGGTAGGTCAGGTGGTGAAGTGCTTGCTGCCAACCATGTGGGGGAGGGGGTGAGCCTAGCCCTCAAATAAAACAGTCAGGGGCCTGGAGAGGTGGCTGGGCTGGAGAGATGGCTCTGTGGTTAAGAGCATTGGCTGTTCTTCCAGAGGTCCTGAGTTCAATTTCCAGCAACCACGTGGTGACTCACAACCATCTGTAATGAGATCTGGTGCCCTCTCCTGGTGTGCAGGCAGAACACTGTATACATAGCAAATAAATAAATACATTCTACATGGTGTGCGTACATCTCACCCATAAAGAGTTGTTGTTTTAAAAACATCTGGGGAGATGGAGACACTTTGTGTTGTTTATTTCCTAGACTTGTTCATACTGGGTTCCTGGGTTAGATGGAGTAATACATTGTTGTATGATGTTTTACTCTTCTTATTCTTTTGGGGTCCCACCACCCAGCTCCCAGATAAATCACACATTCTTAGTTAGGAATGTCTGTCCTTAGCTTGGCTTGTTTCTTGCCAGCTTTTCTTAGTTTAAATTATCCCAACTACCTTTTGCCTCTGGGCTTTTCTCTTTCTCTATTTCTGGATCTCTTTCTTTGCTTCTTTCTCTGTGGCTTGCTGTGTAGCTGGGTGGCCGGCCCTGTACCTTCCTCTCCTTGCTCTCTTGTTTTCTTTGCATGGTCTCCTCCCAGAGGTCTCTTTTATTTATTCTCTCTGCCTGCCAGCCCCGCCTATCTTTGCTCCTGCCTTGCTATTGGCCTTTCAGCTCTTTATTAGACCATCCAGGTGTTTGAGACAGGCACAGTAACACAGCTTCACAGAGTTAAACAAATGCAGCAGAAACAAAAGTTACACACCTGAACACAATATTCCCCAACAGCACATGGCTTTTTCAGGAGAGGAGGCACCATCCTGAAAGCTGATCGCCTCTTGCCTGCAGGTGAGCAGCCTGACCCAAGAGAGAACTACTAAACTCCCCAAACAGCTCATTAGCATAACCAGCTCTGCACTCTCTAACCCCAGCCCTTTGTTTCGTTTTTTGATTTTCATTTTCAAGACAGGGTTTCTCTGTGTAGCTCTGGCTCTCCTGAAACTAACTTTGTAGACCAGGCTAGCCTCACATTCAGAGATCCACCTGTCTCTACCTCCCAGTGCTGGGATTAAAGACCTGTGACACCACATCTGGCTAGAAGATACACTCTTGAGAAGCAGTAATATTCACAATCTTGGCTTTTTAAAACAACAACTCAGCCAGGCGGTGGTGGCGCACGCCTTTAATCCCAGCACTCGGGAGACAGAGGCAGGCGGATCTCTGTGAGTTCGAGGCCAGCCTGGTCTACAAAGGGAATTCCAGGACAGGCTCCAAAGCTATAGAGAAACCTTGTCTTGAAAAACCAAAAAAAAAACAACTCTTTATGGGTGAGATGTATGCACACCATGTAGAATGTCCTTTTTTTTTTTCTTTTTTTTTTTCTGTTGTTCACTCCGTGCCTTATTGACTTGGAAGTAAGTGCTCATGTAAACTAAAGTTGTAAAATTGTCCCACCTCCCCTTGGTGCATCGCAAAACTAAAATCTTAGGGGAAAAGTCCCAACGACAATGGCCTCTATAGGCTAAGGTTGGCCTTATGCCAGCCATAGGGACAAAATAATGACAAAGAACAAAAAGAGTATTTAATTATTGTGACAACTTTGGTAAAACAGATGGCAACATTGTAGCTCTTTCTTTGGGGATTAACACACATTTAATACGAGTTTCTAAATTTCTCTTAAATTTTTTTTTTTCTAAAATGATGCGGTATCTGTCTAATTTTACAGTTCTGGGCGAGATGTTGTCTTTTTTTTTTTTTTTTTTTGGTTTTTCGAGACAGGGTTTCTCTGTAGCTTTGGAGCCTGTCCTGGAACTAGCTCTTGTAGACCAGGCTGGCCTCGAACTCCCAGAGATCCGCCTGCCTCTGCCTCCAGAGTGCTGGGATTAAAGGCGTGTGCCACCACCGCCCTTCGGAGATGTCGTCTTCTTGATCCTTGCCTCAGTTCTGGTTCGGTCACTATTTCTATGGCCTGAGGATGTGAAGTAACTTTGAGAGTCTACTCCTGCTCGGGCTCAAACCTTTTCCTTCTCTGAGATGCTAAACGTTTCCTTTCAAGGCTTAAGAAAATTTCTTAACTCTGGGTGGTGGTGGCCACACCTTGATCCCAGCACTCAGAAGGCAGAGGCAGGCTGATCTCTGTGAGTTTGAGGCCAACCTGGTCTATAAGAGTTAGTTCCAGGACAGGCTCAAAAAAAAAAAAAAAAACTACAGAGAAACCCTGTCTCACCCCCTCCCCCCAAATTATTATTTTAACCTGTTGTGGTAGGCCTTTGTGTGTTTATTTGGGACTAAATGGATGTGGGATCTGGTGGGACAGAAACCTCTGTCAACATTAACTGGGCAGTGGTGGCACACGCCTTTAATCCCAGCACTCTGGAGGCAGAGGCAGGCGGATCACTGTGAATTCGAGGTCAGCCTGGTCTACAGAGTGAGTTCCAGGATAGCCATGGCTAAACAAAGAAACTCTGTCTCAAACAACAACAAAATTTATTTTCTTTCCTGTGTGTGCCTGTGTGTGTGTGCATCTGTGTAAAGGGACACGAGCCCACTCCAGCAGGTGCTCCGACTGGCCTTCCCCTTCTCCCCCATTCCCTCTGCCTTACTAAAAACCATTAGGTTACATTCCTAAAGCTAGACCCCAAGGTCTATTCCCTGACATGACCACTTCCTCCTCCTCCTGAGGCTGTCTACCAGGATCCAGCTGTCAGTATTAAAGTCCAGCAATCAGAAGCTCCCTTTGGCTCACCTAATTAACATGCCCAGTTAAAATTAAACACCTCATCCGAACACAGGCTTTCTCATTTTACCTTAATAAACTGCCATCTGCCCGTGTGCCTTATCTATCTCCCCTTTATCCAGAGGCAGTCCTTAGTCCTTTCCCTAGTCCCCTTCCCCCTCATCCTCTGTCTCCTTTACCATCATATCCTAGCCTATTCTAACACAGACCTCTCCTCTTTCTCTTCTTAAAATTAAACCTGCAAGGTCGGGTTTTTTTTGTTTGTTTGTTTGTTTTTTTTTAACCAGAGTCAAAAAGCAGTCACTTTAACTTTCTTCTCTGCCTAATCTCTCTGTGAAAACAAGCCTTAGGATGTGGTTTGTGCCTAATCCAGGGTCTGGTAGGGAGTTCACCCAGGTGGGAGTTCCCTTCAGTGTGTATGCCCGGTGGGACTGGAGTTAAAGACAGTTCTAAGCAACCATGTGGGTGCTGGGAATAGAAGCCTGGTCCTGTGGAATAGCAGCCTGTGCTCTAACCACAGAGCCACCTCCTCACCCTACCTTTTCATTTCCTTCTTCCTCCCTTCCTCCCTTCCTCCCTCCCTCCCTCCTTCCCTCCCTTCCTTTGAGCCACTTTTTCATTTCTAAGCATTAAAATGAAAAATCAGGAGCTGGAGCCATGGCTCAGTGCATAAGAGCACTCACTGCTCTTGCAGAGGACTCAAGATTTATAGTGATATAGTATTTGTGTTATAATAAAAAAAAGCTAGCCTGAAGATCAGAGGGCAAAACAGCCCCACTGGTCAGCCTTCTAGACCAGGCCGTGGTGGCACACACCTTTAATCCCAGCAGCCACACTAGTTAGCCATAGTGGTGGTGGTGGTGCACGCCTTTAATCCCAGCACTAGAGAGGAATATAAAGTGGGAGGAGACAGCTCTCAGGCTCAGTCTTCAGTCTGAGGATTCATGGAGACAGGACTTATTCATTTTGGCTGAGGTAGATGTAAGAGCCAGTGGCTGGCTGCTTTGCTTGTCCGATCTTCAGGTTGAACCCCAATATTTTTCTCTGGGCTTTTATTATTTGTGCTACAAAGTTTGGCGCCTTGAACCCACATGGTGGCTTATAACCATGCATGACTCCTCTTCTGACCTCTCCAGGCAGCAAGTGCAGACACACATGCAGGCTGCCTGCTTAATGTTTCCAGCAATGTATTTAAACATCGCCTTGGCTTAGGATTTTCTTTGTCATGTTACTATAAAAACCCGATCAAACTGTTGCCTCGTTAGAACATGGCATTTGGAATGACCTGTGTTCCCAGGTCGTGGTCACTCACATTTGGCTCCAGAATAAGCTCTTTTAACCCTTTTGAGGTCAGAATTGTGTTTTTCATCAACATAAGGACAGAAGGAGGGGAGAGGAAAGGGGAGGGAAGTTGGATGTACGTGTTAGTATTGAAGAGGACGCAGGTTTGGTTTCTAGGACCCTCAAGGCAGTTTACAACCGTCTGTAGCTCCAGTTCCAGCTGAGCTCATGTCCCCCTCTGACATCTGTGGGTGCTGCATCCACATGAGCACAGACATACACTGAGACACATAAAATATAAATATATTAATGTTTTTGTTTTGTTTTTAAAGAGCCAGGCAGTGGCAGGGCACGCCTATGATCCCAAAACTCAGGATTATACCAGAGGCAGGCGCATCTTGGAGGCCGAGGTCAGCCTGGTCTACGGAGTGAGTTCTAGGACAGCCAGAGCTGTGACCCAGAGAAACCCTGGCTCGAAAACAAACAGCAACAACAACAAAGAGCAAAGAAAGTGCTCCTAGAATTGCAAAAAGGAAACCAAAGGAAGTCAAGGACGAGGATCGGCTAAAAATAGAGACTGCTCATAGAAAATGAGACGAGAGCCACAGCTAAGCTTCTTCCCTCTGAGTTACCGTTATTCCTTTAGCAGGCTGAAGATACGCAAAACGTCCACCACACGCTCTGTCTGTGGCAGCTCTGGGCATTCAGTCATCTCTCGTAGCAGTTGACACTATCCTAGGAAGGGAATCTAATGCTTGCATAGTCACAGATGTGTATTCTCTGTGGCAAATCGGTCTCACTCTTAGACATCCTCCTCTCAAAACATTGGCACTGGGCGGTCACCTTCAGGTCTTTGTCATGTCGTGCAGCTTGTCTGAGTCCTGACTCCCCAAAGCTGCACGTTTGCTTTTCTTCTGTCCCTTTGCAGTACTGGCCTGGGCACTTCGTGTTTCCTCACCCATCTCTGAAGCGTCCCCGACCCTTGGCTGCTTCCAAAGGTCTGGGTGTCTCTCTCTTCTTCAGCTTCCTTCTCCAAGTAGAGCCCTGAGGCTTCCCCTTAGTTGTCAGTACGATTGTCCTGACTTTCCTTCTCCTTTGGTTCTTGAATTCATTTGTGGCTCAGACTAAGAGCTCCCGAGAGCAGATCCAGATTCCTTTGATAACAAGTAGCACCCCAGAGGAGACACCCCAAAGCTTCTGGTGGTATGTGGTGACCACAAAGGGACCCTAATAAAGTTGCTCCAGAGGCAAAGTGGGTGACTGAACTCCAGCACCATAGAGGCCCCCTGGGAAGGACCTTACACAGTGAGTCCAGCCGCTCCGACAGCTTTCACAGTGGCTGAAAGCAGATCCTCGGTTCATGGCTCAAGCCTAACCTTGGAGGCCAGAAGAAGGACCCCGCGGAGAAGTCAAATAAACCCAATATTGGCTGGGGCTCCTGAGAGTCTACTCAGGGACTCTAATGTCCTTTTTTATGGCTTCTTTCAGTGCTCTGTCTAGGGCTGGCAATGCTGAGCTGTGTATAAATTCATGGCAGCTCCCAGCTGGATGAAATCTTTAAAAGAAAAAAAGAGAGAGAGGAGAGAGAGAGAGACAGGAAAAAGCTAAATATTTGAACTGAAATGAAATAACATGGTTATAGTGTTGTGTGTTTTGTATCATTGTTTAGAATATCAAAAGATTGGAAACACCTGTAACAAAGACCTCCTACATGGCTGGGCATGGTTGCTCATGCCTGTAATGCCAGCACCCAGGGAGCAAGGCATGAGAGCTGCCAATACAGGGAGCTGGAGAGGTGGCACAGAGGCTCAGATCAAGTCCTGCTCCTAACTGCTTCTGCTGAGGACCAGAGTTCGGTTCCCAGCACCCACATCAACTGCCAGTTCCCACCACAACTGCCTGTAACTCCAACTCCAGGGGACCTGACACTCCTCTGGACTCTAAGGGCACCTGTAACACACCTGGCATACTCACACAGTGGCACATACACACAGATAAAAGTCTTATTTTACATTTTTAATTCATTTTACATACCAACCACAGTTACCCCTCCCTCCCCTCCTCCTGCTACCCCCACCTCTCCCCATTCCACCCCCCATAAATACAAGTTTTTTAAAAATATAACAAAATATAGAGAGAAGCTCACAGAAGCACCAACAAAGCACACGTCAGGAAGTCGCTACCCTGCGTAGACTTAAAAGTAAGCCTGGGGGCTGGAGAGATGGCTCAGAGGTTAAGAGCACTGGCTGCTCTTCTAGAGGTCCTGAATTCAATTCTCAGCAACCACATGGTGGCTCACAGCCATCTGTAATGAGATCTGGTGCCCTCTTCTGTTCCGCAGGCATACATGCAGGCAGAACTCTGTAAACATAATAAATTAATCTTTTTTTTTTTTTTAAGTGAGTCTGGGTTTTCTTCTGTGTCCTGGATTTCCTCTGTTGTAAGGTTTGGGTTTCTAAAATCATTTGTGTGCATGACCATGCCAAGGAACTCATGTGGAGGTCAGAGAACAAATTTCAAGAATCGGATCCTCCATCCACATTTGAGGTTCAGGGGTTAAATAATATCAGGTTTGGTAGCAAGTACCTTTCTCCACTGAGCCATCTGTTAAACCTACAAGTACATATTTTAGAGGCTTAAAAAAAAAAGTGCTGGGCGGTGGTGGCGCTCAGGATGGAGAGGCAGGCAGATCTCTGCGAGTTCGAGGCCAGCCTGGTCTACAAAGAAAGTTCCAGGACATCCAGGGCTATACAGGGAAACCTTGTCTAGAAAAACAAAACAAAACAACAACAACAACAAAGTCAGTTGCTGATCATGAGGTAAGATGCTCGCTACTGGTGGACCAGAGGTCACTGGAGAATAAAGAAGTAGGTGTGAATATTATGTTGTGTGTATGCATAGGCCTCTAACTATTCTGCAGTCACTTGTGTCTGCACTAAGCTAGATAAGGGCTCATACAGAGACTGCCAATATAACCTATTAACATAGTTCCTTCGAGCCTCCTCTCCTTGCTTATAACACATAAACACACACACACACATACACACACACACAAGAGAAAGAGAGAGAGAGAGCAAAAAGGGAGGAAAAAGAAGAAATGAAGTAAGGAACTTGGTGAATGTGCGTTTTAGGCCAGCCAGTGCTTCAAGAACAACAAATTGTTCAAGAAAAAAACAAAAGGAGCGCTGCCTGGACCTCCCTGCTATATGATGGACTGAAACCCTTGAAGTCAATCTCTGTATGTAGCCCAGGCTGGCTCCAAACCCTGGCTCCTTCTGTGTGCACCCAATACCTCCTGCCTCCCAAGCAGAAACAGCTTTGGAACCAATCTCACCAACTCTGATCCTCCAGGTCCTTGGGCACAGCCTAGCGGTATCCTCAGGCCAGGGTAGGAGGAAGCTGCCCAGGAAATGGAGATGCTGGAACTGAGTCCCCACCGTGCTGCAGTGCCCAGTGACTTACAGGAAAGGGACTGTGATGGAACCCACCGTGTGAGTGCATGCTTGCTGCTGCTGGGCAAGTCTCAGCCTAAGGATTCTATTACACGTTGTCCAACACTTACGAAGCATTGAAATTTAAATTGTCTGCTGAGAAGATGTCTCAGGGGGTAAAGGCGTTTGCTGCCAAGCCTGATGTCCTGGAACTCATATGCAGATCATATACAGAACTGACCTTTGGAAGTTGTACTCTCATGTACACACACTCACACACACACACGGGCTTAAAGCTAAGATGGGCAATTTTTTATAAAATGGCAATCAAAAATTTTTAGATTGCATTTTTTTTCTTTTATGGGCATTGGTGTTTGGCCTCCATGTGTGTCTGTGTGAGGTGTCAGAAGCCCTGGAACTGGAGCTACAGACAGCTGTGAGCCGCCATGTGTGTTCATGACTGCTGAGCCAACTCTCCTGCCCCTCGGTTGCTTTTCTTTGTGGATTTTTGTGTGTGCACCCAATACCTTAGTGCTCTGGTGGACATCAGAGGACAACCTTTGGGATTCAATTGTCTCCTTCCATCATAAGACTTCTAGGGATCAAATTCAGGGTTTTCAGGCGTGGTAGCAACTGCCTTCAACCTGCTGCTGAGCCCATCTCGCTGGCTGATAAAACAATAAACTTTGTCGTCTGTGTATTTTACCACATTACAAAAAAAATTAATTTAACGAGCCCATTCCCTTTGTTTCTTTACAGAGCATGTTTCTATATTGGATGGCATTTTAGTTCATTGCTTCTAAGTATCGCATAGTATTATGAGGTTTTCCAGAACATTCCAGACCTCACTTTCTCAGAGACCAAAGGATCTGAGCAATGGGGATACTCTGAGTGAGGAGAAAGGTAGGGTGGAACTGTTTCTCCGACATCAAAGGCTTTGCAGTCAGGGAAAGAGCGTGGGGGAGGGGCAGCATCTGTGGAAAATGGCAGTTGGTTATCAAAAGATGAAATCCAGATTGCCAGGGACCTAGTTGGAGTCAACTCACAGACATTTCGGTGCCCAGGACTAAGGGGGAAGAGCAGAAATGCAGGCTACTTATCTGTGGGGACACATGGTTGGGAGGACACACTGGGAACAGCCTCCCAGGGCTGTGAGGTGCATAGGGAGCATGGGAAAGCCTCTGGGATGGGGAGAGGGGCTGGAAGAACAGGATGTGTTTTCTGCACTTCAGCACACGTCGTATCGAGCTATTGCTCATACAGTAAACATTTGCTCACGTCAGGGGCCAGTATTCTAACTTTATGAGCATCTTGTTAATTTTATACTATAGAGCTCATGTTGTCCATGATGTTGAGTCCAACGACATAGTATTTTTTTCATGTTTATAATCTAATATTGTTTTTGTTTTCCTTTTTTAGAAGTTTTATTTTAGCTGGGCTGTGGTGGCACACCCCATTAATCCTAGCACTGGGGAGGCAGAGACAGGAGGATCTCTGAGTTCAAGGCCGGGTATACAGAGTGAATTCCAGAACAGTCAGGGCTACACAGAGACATCCTGTCTGGTAAAACAAACAAAACAAAACAAGGTATTTTAAAAATTATTTGTATATGTCTGTGTGGGCTTTTTTTTCTTTGTACTTTTGAGATAGGTTCTCACTATGTAGCTCTGGCTGTTCTGGAACTCACTATATAGACCAAGTTGGCCTCGAACTCACAAGGATCTGCCTGCCTCTGCCTCCTGAGTGCTGGGATTAAAGGTGTGAGCTTCTACACCCAGTTTATGTGTAGTTTTGTACAGATCCCCTGGAACTAGTTGCAGCTGCTGTGGGAGCCGCCCAGGATGGGTGCTGGGACTCAGACTCAGGCCCTTTCAGAAAGTGGTACACTTTGTAACTGCTGAGCCATCTCTCAAGAGAAGGTTGTTGGAGCTGGGGTTACAAGTGGTTGTGACCATCCCAAAGTGGATACTAGGAACTGAATTTGGATCCTCTGCAAGAGCGATGTGGTTCTTAAATACGGACTCATCTCTCCAGCCATCCCTGTCCCCTTTTTTTCTACTGTTACAGATAAACAGACTATATTTAAGCGAGGAAACAGTCATGTACACAAGGGATTTTTTTTTTTTTAAAGAGGTTCTCATGTAGCCCAAGCTGGCGTCCCAACTTACTATGTAACCTAGGCTGGCCTTGATCCTCCTGCCTCTCCCTCCCTACTACTGGGATCACAGGTGTACAGCCCCACACCTGGCTCAAGAGCTTCCTTTTCATACCTTCAACTATCAAACAATGTTCTTTTAAGAGAGACACTGTGACTCCTACTTGAAACAGTGAGGGAGGTGGCCACCCAGAGAGCACCAGAGACTCTGCTGCTTTCCCTTTGCTCTGAGAGAACTCCAGACAAAACCAGCATCAGGCAGGTCACAGCTGGAGGGTGAATGGCTGAGTCCTAACTGTGAGAGCAAGAGGATGGGGCGGCTGAATGGTGTTCACAGGCAGGGAGCGGAGGGGTGGATGCTGGGCTCAGTGTATCTTAATCTAGGATCCAGAGCGGTGGGGATGGTGCCGCCCACATTTGGGGTGCGTCTTCCCACCTAGGCTAACCAAATCTAGGCATTCACAGACACTCAAAAGTCTGTTTCCACGGAGACTCGAAGGTCCCATCAGGTTGATGGAACCATGATTAACCATCTCAGTGCCTTTATTTGAAATACATTTACGAGTCATTTTAGTTTTGTTACAAGCCAGAAGTGATAGTCCCGGTTGACAACATTTAATAGAATATTTCAAAACAGCTAGCAGAGAGGCTGAAGTGTTTCTCCGCACAGAGGTGATGAATGTCTCAAACAGTACACACACCAGTTATCCTAATTTAATATCGTACACATGCATGGACATGCCACACTGTACCCCAGAAACACAGATGATGACTGTGTTGATAAAAACACATTTAGGACCATTGAGATGGCTCGGCGGGTATTTGCTGCCAAGCCTGATGACCTTGGCTTAGGGCCTCGAACCCACGTGGTGGGAGGAAAGAACTACCCCCACAAATTGTCCTCTGTCCTGCACACTTACACCACCGCACAAGCATACCTGTTGTGCATGTTTACACACCAACACATGTGCACACCCCGACACACGCGTACACCCCCTCCCCACAAGTGCAGGTTGGCTTCTTTATTTATTTTTGAGACAGGGTCCCAGGTAGCCCAGACTGGCCTCAGGCTAGCTCTACTCAAGAATGACCTCTAATGTCTGTTCTCTCTGCCTCTGCCTCCCGAGCGCTGGGTTCGTGGAAGTGCCCACCATACCTGGCTCACATGGTGCTGGGGATGGAACCCGGGCTTTGTGTACGCTAGGCAAGTGCTCACCAGCTGTGCTACATCTCTAACCCCTGCAAATTAAAAAACAAAACATGCCGGGGGGTGGTGGCACATGCCTTTGATCCCAGCACTCAGGAGGCAGAGGCAGGCGGATCTCTGTGAGTTCAAAGTCAGCCTGATCTACAGAACCAGTTCCAGGACAGAACCTCACATTAGTGGAAGTCCTGTTTGGGGTTCTCTGCTTCCCCTCCATTCTGACTTACAGTTTAGCAGTGCTTCACCCCAGGGAGAGGGACACGGGGTGAGTGTCAGTATCTTCTGGGTTCTGAGACTTTTGGGACATTCACCACAGGGAGAGGGACACGGGGTATGGGTCAGCATCTTCTGGGTTCTGAGACTGTTGGGACATTCACCACAAGGAGAGGGACACGGGGTGCGGGTCAGCATCTTCTGGGTTCTGAGACTGTTGGGACATTAGTTTCTGGTTTGGTTTTTTGAGATAGGGTTTTTTCCGTGTAGTCCTGGCTGTCCTGGAACTCACTCTGTAGATCAGGCTGATCTCGAACTGAGAGATTCGCCTGTCTCTCTGCCTCCCCAGTGCTGGGATTAAAAGGGTGCACAGCCATGCTCTGCTTTGGTGGAAACCTCTTGAAGCTTCAATGACCTGCTAGTTTTAGAACATGGCTGAGCTGCCTGCTGTCCTGCCGTGCCCAGGGAGATGAGCTCTCAAGCTGGAGCAATGCAGGGAACAGGTAGCTGCCTCACCCACAGGGAAGAGAGGCACAGCGAACCCGTGCTTCCAGAGGCTCTTTCAAGAGTGTGACCTATCACATGGGATGGGAAAGGACACAGAAAGGAAGACAAGGGGATGGCAGGACAGGAAACAATTCCTCAGAAGACAGTCAGGTGTGGCCTAGATGGAGGGGCGAGGATGCTCTATGTAGGCTGATTCAATGTGATCTCAGAAGTGACCGAGGAGCAAGGGTGGGGCCAGGAAACAAGGAAGAGTGAAAAAGGATGGGGATTCCTGTTGTCCCCACGGTAAACCAGGGCCTGGTCAATACCAGTAGGAAGTACCCAGCCCTACTGTGGTAGGAAATTGTATAAATGGACAACATGACCGCTCCATGGGATGGTTAAGGGGATGACTTTTATTGTAGATATGAGGGAGAGAACAGCCAGAGGCATCTGAGCGGTCCAGCGGTCCAGAGCAGAGAGAGAAAGCAGAAGATTGAACATGGCCAGCAGGAAGAGGCAGTGAAAGGAAATGGAGAGAGAGAGAGAAAGGGAGAGAGGGAGAAAGGGGGAGAGAGAGAGAGAGAAAGGGAGAGAGGGAGAAAGGGGGGGGGAGAGAGAGAGAGAGAGAGAGAGAGAGAGAGAGAGAGAGACCCCAAGAGTGTGGGCAAAAGAGACAAGACAAAAGAGAGACATAGCCAAAATAGCAGGGTTATAAGGGGAATGAATGGGCGGCTGAGTAGGAAGGAAAGCTGATGAGCTGGAGGCAGTTTGGGGTTGGGGAAGTAAAAAGAGCCGAGAAGAGCCAGGATGCCAGGATGGCTCTGAAATGTGTAGTAGGTACTTGTGATACTGGGGGAGCCTGGGGACCACCATGCACTTTGGATCTCCTAGGAACCACAGTCAGTCATTTGTCCCTTCTGCCAGTGATACAGGAAATGGCTCCTTTTGGTAGAGGGGCACTGACTTCACGAGGTCAGGAGGATGCTGGCTGTTGTCTATCGGCCAAAATTTGGGGAAATTGAGTTTCCTCTGGACCTGAAAGGATTCCGATTCCGATTGCTCTGCGGAACACGAGTTTAATCTAAGGGAAGTGGGGTACCCTTATCTAGAAGGCTAGGGTCACAAGAGGAAAGTTCTATGATGGTATCATTTTTGGCTCTATAGGGCAGGATGACAGGACCAGGAAGATGGCTTAGTGTCTGAAAGCCCTTACCGCTCAGTGATGACCTGAGTTTTAACTCACTTTAAAAAGCCGGATAAGGGCTCTCTGTCGGCAGTGGCATGTGACAGAGAGATGTCTCCCAGGAAAGTCTCTACTCCCAGGCATGGGTCCTTGGGCTTCTTGCCTCGGAAGCACAGCAGCAGGCATCGTGGGAAAGTGAAGAACTTCCCCAAGGATGACCCTGCCAAGCCTGCTCACCTCATGGTCACAAGGCTGGCATGACCCACCCACATTGGCTGGGAAGTTGACAGACCAGGATCCAAAGTGAACAAGAAAGAAGTCATGGAGGCTGTAACCATTGTGGAAACACCACCTGTGGTAGTTGTGGGCATCGTGGGATACGTTGAAACCCCACGGGCTCTCCGCACCTTCAAGACAGCGTTTGCTGAGCACATCAGGGACGAGTGTCAAAGGCACTCATCTACAAGAACTAGCACAAATCTAAGGCCTTCACCAAATACTGTAAGAAATGTCAGGATGAGGAGCTGGAGAGATGGCTCAGAAGTTAAGAGTATTGCCTGCTCTTCCAAAGGTCCTGAGTTCAATTCCCAGCAACCACATGGTGGCTCACAACATCTGTAATGGGGTCTGGTGCCCTCTTCTGGCATGCAGGCATACACACAGATAGAATATTGTATACATAATAAATAAATATTAAAAAAATAATTTTATATAAAACAAGAAATGGCAAGCCGGACGGTGGTGGCGCACGCCTTTAATCCCAGCACTCCGGAGGCAGAGGCAGGCGGATCTCTGTGAGTTCGAGACCAGCCTGGTCTACAGAGCTAGTTCCAGGACAGGCTCCAAAGCCGCAGAGAAACCCTGTCTCGAAAAACCAAAAAAAAAAAAAAAAAAAAAAAAATGGCAGGATGACACGGGCAAGAAACAGCTGGAGAAGGACTTCAACAGCATGAAGAAGTACTGCCAAGTCGTCCACATAATTGCCCACACTCGGATGCATCTGCTTCCCCTGAGCCAGAAGAAGGCACACTTGATGGAGTTCCAGGCGAATGGGGGCACTGTGGCTGAGACGCTAGACTGGGCCCAGGAGAGGCTGGAGCAGCAGGTTCCTGAGAACCAGGTGTTTGGGCAGGATGAGATGGTTGATGTCATCGGGGTAACAAAAGACAACGGCTACAAAGGGGTGATAGTCGCTGGTGTACAAAGAAACAACCCCGCAAGACCCATTGGGGGTTGCTAAAGGTTGCCTGTATTGGCGCTTGGCACCCTGCCCAAGTGGCCTTCTTTGTGGCTCGGGCTGGGCAGAAAGGCTACCATCATCAGACAGAAATCAACAAGAAGATTTACAAGATTGGTCAGGGCTACCTTATCAAGGATGGCAAGCTGATCAAGAACAATGCATCTACCGACTATGACCTTTCTTTCTTTCTTTCTTTTTTTTTTTTTTTTTTTTTTTGGTTTTTCAAGACAGGGTTTCTCTCTGTAGTTTTGGAGCCTGTCCTGGAACTAGCTCTTGTAGACCAGGCTGGCCTCGAACTCCCAGAGATCCACCTGCCTCTGCCTCCCCAGTGCTGGGATTAAAGGCGTGCGCCACCACCGCCCGGCCCGACTATGACCTTTCTGACAAGAGCATCAACCCACTGGGTGGCTTTGTCCATCATGGTGATGTAGCCAATGACTTCATCACGCTCAAAGGCTGTGTGGTGGGAAGCAAGAAGCGAGTGCTCACCCTCCGCAAGTCCTTGCTGGTGCAGACCAAACAGCGGGCTCTGGAGAAGACTGAACTGAAATTCACTGACACCACCTCCAAGTTTGGCCACAGTCGTTTCCAGACCATGGAGGAGAAGAAAGCATTCACGGGACCACTCAAGAAAGACCGCACTGCCAAGGAGGAAGGTGCTTAATGCCAGAATTTGCTTAACTGGTGTGGTCCGTCGCAATAAAAACTTTTTCGGTGGGGGGAAAAAAACCAGATAAGGTGGTGCACATCTGCAAGCCAAGTCCTCCTTGGTGGTGAGGTGGGGGATGGAGACAACAGAAACAGCAGCTGCTCGCAACCCAGCCGGCCTAGAGTAGCCTGTGCCACACCAGGAAGAGAGACCTTCAGTCTCACACCAGCCGGACCCCTCCGTGTGTGGCTCTTGCCTTGGGTGCGGTCTAGCATCCTGTACGGTGCAGCACCCCCTAGCAATTGTGTCAAACATTCGTAGGCATTTCCCGGAGACACAGTGGATACCCCTCTTTGGTGTTAAGGAAGTAGCAAACCATATCCTGTCCTGTTTATTAGAATAATGTCCATGGCGTGGGGAGGGGGAACAATGGCATTTCTGGCGAGAGGGCTGACTAGAAGGCACTGTGACTTGATAGCATGCGGGGATACTAAGCTGGCTGCAAGGCTGCCTTACCCAGACAAAACTGGGGAAGAGTCCACCTAATTTTTAGTCCAAACACTCAGAGCCTGAGAGTGCTCAGGGGTGGGTGGGGTGGGGTTGGGGGTTAGAGCTCCCGGGAGCCGGAGAAGCCAGAGGAGAAGCCAGAGCCAGATCTGGGGCATGGAGTAAATACTGAGCCTGGGGCGCTGGAGAGCGAGGGTGACAAGGAGCACCCACCATCCTAGTTGGAGCCCCACTGGCGGAGGGAGAGGGCCAGGCTCTGCATCTCCCTACCCCCACATGGTTATGTCCAGCCACTGCAAAGAGAGCAGAGAACAGAAGATGTTCAGCAGAGGAGGGAGATGGAGAGGACTAGAAGGGGAGGGGACCGTTTGCAGCCCTACCGACCTCCCCACCCCTTCCCGCGTACCTGCTCCATATTCAAGCAAATAGAACCAGTTTTCTTGGGGTCCATGGATAGGAAGAATGCTGTTTTAAGCAAAAGGCGGGGTGGAGAGTTAGCATTGAGATGATTATCTAAATGACCCACTCCCCCAAAAAGGTGAAACTCAGGAAAGTAGGAAGTTATTCCTTGATCATTAGGAGTGAAACATCACAACTGGTTAGGAGCCTGGCCCGGGTCTGAGCTCTTGTGTCAGAGTCTGTTACTCCGAGCTAGAGCGCTGGGGATGTGGGGACAGTACCAAACTGTTGTTGTGATTGTTATGATTGTGTTTATTTATTTATTGTGGGCGTGAGAGAGGTCTGCAGGCACCTGTGGAGGTCACAGCTTGCACATGTGGAGGTCACAGCTTGCACATGTGGAGGTCAGAGGACAGCTGTGGTCCTTGGTTCTTTCCTTCCACTACGTGGGTGGGCCCTGGGAGTTGAACTCAAGTCTTCAGGCTTGGTAACAAGTACTTCTTCATGCTGGGCCATCTTGCTCTTCCTATTGTTTGTTTTAACAAAGTCTCACTTGGGGGCTAGAGGAATGGCTAAGTAGTTAGGAGTACTGACTGCTCTTCCAGAGAACCTAGGTTCAATTCCCAGCACCCACATGGTGGCTAACAACTGTCTTTAACTCCAAGATTTAACACCTTCACACAGAGATACATGCAGGCAAAATGCCAGTGTACATAAAATAAAAACAAATAAATTATTAAAAAAAAAACACCAAAGTCTCACTTGGTTGCTGAGCTTGCCTCAAACTTGTGATCCTCCTGTCTTAGCTTCCCAAATGTCAAGTAGTATGAATATGGACCCCCAGATCCATGCTTGGAACAATAGTTTTATTTTTGATTTATTTATTTTTTGAGACAGGGTCTTTTGGCTGACCTAGGGTGGCCTCAAACTTACTGTGTGGCTGAGGATGGCCTTGAACTCGTGGTTTTCTGCCCCCACCTCCTGAGTGTTTGGATTAAAGGTGTGCATCACCACACCAGACTTGGCGCCTGCTAAGCAAGCACTCTACCAACTGAGCTACATCCCGGCCCGGGGCAGAAGTGTTACCTTAGCATTCGTATCATATTTGCTAGAGAGAGGAATAGGGATACGGACAATAGGCACAGTCCCGGCAAGTTGTGAATTTGAACTTGGGTCAGGTGTGTTTTCTGTAATGGAGAGGTTCTACAGAAAGGCCTCAGGGTGAGTAGGTGTGAGAACAAGCCAACCTTCCTGGCCTAAGCTGCAGGGGGAGGTACCTCACTCACCAAACATGGCCTTTAGCCTTAGGAAGCAGTTGATGAAGTTGTCAAAGTCCACGGTCATGTTATCGTCTGCGTACCTAGCCACCACCACCTCGGTTACCTTATTGTTCATCTTGATGCCTAGGACACAGATGGGGCGTGGGGCAGCATTTAGGCCTCCAGACTTGACTGCCCAGCTCCCTGCTTCTGACAACCTCGTGCTCCCTGGCCACCTGCTTTCTCTAGGGCCAAGCGCATCTCGTAGGAGTTCAAGTTCCCGGAGCGGTCCTCATCACACTTTTTGAAGATGTCCTGAAGACAGACAGATGTCATCAGGCCTTGTGTGTAGCATGGTGGTGGAAATAACAGAATACTGCAGTGTGACTGACTTACAACAGCTGTCTGAGACCCTGGGGCCCCACTCCTCTGACCAACCACTTGAATCTCTAATGTTCCTATTGCTAGTGATCGAGGTTAACTAACTCCAAGCATAGCAGGAACTGTTGGTACCCTGCCCAGGGCTTTCTTTGGGCACCCTTCAGGACTATACCAGGCTATCCAATTACTAACCAGTGTGTGTGTGTGTGTGTGTGTGTGTGTTTTCAGTTCTAATGCCTTCTTCACTAGTTTCCACCCTTCTTGGCTGTCTCTTTAGGGTTCTTTACCATCCATTTCTTGATCTTTTTCCACAGGATCTGGAACTCCAGAAAACCCAGCTTGCCAGTGCCATCTTTCTAGGGGGGTTCGTCAAGGATAAGAGTGTGAAGAGGGCATCCTAGGAATGAGGGAACGGAAAGCCTTGACACAGGCTTGGGGTGGCTCCTGAATGCTAACCACCGGAACTGGGATCTTTAGCTACCCTGAAATCTAATCCCTATCACAAAGGAGGGTGCTGAGGCTGGCTGGAGAGATGGCTGCTTCTGAGTCAGCCTTGGAGGGCAGGGAAGAAGATGGAAAAATACTGGTTAGGATTGCCCCAGGGCAGAAAGATACATCCATGAGGTTGACCATACGGCGGCAGACATCCAAACTAAAACCTCTTGTCTTGAAGTTCTTGACTGTGAGGAAGGCAAGGCGTAGGAAGAAGAGAGGAATGAATTCTGTGCAGGACACCCTAGGGTGTCCTTCATCGGGGTGAGCTGTGGGGGTGGGGTAGGCCACTCACATTTACTCGACATCTTGTTGAGCAGTCTTTGCAGCTTGTACATGTCTATTTCCTTGTCCTGGGAGGAGAGACTGTAACCATCTGCTCTGCCCCTGCGGCCCAGCGCCCCCTCCCTTCAGCCTCTGCCCCTGGGACTTCTTACTCCATTTGCCACCATCTCAAACAAGTGGATGGAGTCCTGGTCCAAATCCTTCTCAGAGACGGTTTCCTGGGGAAAAGCAGCCAGGAGGGAGGGAGCCAGTCTTAAAAGCATCCTTAATATCCCCAGCCCCAATCCCAAGGCTTTCTATTACCTCTTTAAGGTGTTCAGCACAATTGACTTCCTCCAGCAGCCTGGGCATAAGAGAGTAAAGGTTTAGGGGTGACTGGGGACCAGAGAGATGAGGTTCCCAATGGGGTGACCCAGGGAAGGTCCTGTCGTTGTATGTGGAGCAGTATTGAATAGTCCATCAAATCTGGGCTCTAGTTTAACTGCTTCTATTACTGATTTAGATCTCACATCCTTGTAGCTCAGTTTCTAAGAGTATAAAATAGGATTGACGTGGAGGAAGCCCAAAACCTAACATCCTGCAGCCCTTGGGCAGGGAACCTGGCCACAGTGAGGTTAGCCCCTCACCAGGTCTCATTGTGCTTCTCCGTAAAGACCCGAAGCAGGAAGTCAGCATCTTTATGGGGCTCAAAGGTGGAGGGGATAATGATGTATTCCCCTGGAGGCAGCCGAAGGTGACTGCTGACCTCTCGTGAGTTCATGAAGATCTCCGAAAAGCCATGTTCCCGGTATTTCACAAAGAACTCTTTCTTCAGATGGATGTTCTGGAGGTTCTGAAACTGTATATACCCTGGAGGTGGGTACAGGACTAGCACAGGGGAGCCAGCAGAGTGGATCTCCCAAGGTGAGCCATGTTTGGGGCAGGATTGGTGGTGGGTACCAGTACCCCTGCTTTATGGCCTGGACTCCTCCCATGTGGTCAAAAACTCCAGCATGGTCTCACCCTTCCCTGACTCCCACCGTTGGATCATAGGGGTTGGACTCCTAACTCAGGGCTCCCCAGAACTCTTCACCAGATCCCTTCCCTTGACAACCCACATGCAGCCAGGGGTGGACTGGATGCCTGCCCAGGAGTAAGCCTTTTGTACCTCCTTTGGGACCTAAAAAGAAAAGAGAGAAGAGGGTCAGATCTTCGGGGCAGTAGAGTATCTGGCCTTCAAATCGGTGAGTGTACACTGTGCGTGTGTAAGTACATGTGAGCACGGTGAGCACGAGTGTGAGCCTGGGTTGCGGTTTGTTAGGGCACTGGAGCAATGTTGGTGGGTGGGGTGTAGGCTGTTGGCATTAATAATCCGTCCGTTTTGTATTTCAAAGTCCAGTGTGCACAAAGTTGACAAAGGCAGATTTTTATCACTCTGGGTTAAGGACAGGAAAAAGAGTCCCAGAGAGGCAGGGCTGACTTGCTGAAAGGGGCTGGGATGTGGGTGTGCGCCGAGGTTGCTACTCCACCGAGCGCCATCTACAGGAACAAAAGAGGCGACTCCCAGAACTGAGGCTGGAGAGCAAATACACTAGCCTTTTTTTCCTCCCTTCTAGCCCAGGCTTTGACTATGCCATGTAATTGAGGATGACTTTGACCTTTAGATCCTCCTGCTTCCACCTTCCACATAACAGACATGTGCCACCATGCCCAGTTTTATCCATTGCTGGGGCAGAACCCAGGGCTTCATGCACACGAGTTACATCACTAATGTTTTGATTTTCGGATACAAGGGATCATGTATCCCAGGCTGGTCTCTAACTATGGAGCTGAAGTTGGCCTTGAACTGCTGATCCTTCTGGCTTCTGTGGGCACCTTCATCTGTGTGCACATACCCACACAGACACACATAAACATAATTAAAAACTAGAAATCTGCTGGCCGTGGTCGCAAGAGCAGCGACTCATACATGCACAGATGAGTGAGAGAGGAGGGGTGGAGGAGAGAAGGGGTGGAGGAGAGGAGGGGTGGAGGAGAGGAGGGGTGGAGGAGAGGAGGGCTAGATGTGGTGTGCTCGCTTATAACCCCAATACTTGGCAGAAGCCAGAGGATCGGGAGTCAACCTAAGCTACGTGAGGTCCTGTCTCAAAAAACTAAAATAAAGTGTTGGCTTTTCTTGTCATGCCCTTTAGAATGTCCCAACCCAGCAGGAAAGCCGTCATGGAAGCAAGCAGATGCAGTCACCGGGTTCTCGGACTGACGGAACAGTTGGCTAAGTGGATCTCTTCTTTATAAACTAGCTTGCCCGTGGTATTCAGTTATGCCAACAGAAACAGATCAGGGATGTGGCCCCATTGCAGGGTTTATCAGTACCTTTTTGTTTGTTCGTTTGGTTTTCCAAGACAGGGTTTCTCTGTAGCTTTGGTTCCTGTCCTAGAACTAGTTCTTGTAGACCAGGCTGGCCTCGAACTCACAGAGATCCTCCTGCCTCTTCCTCCCTAGTGCTGGGATTAAAGGCGTGCGCCACCACCACCTGGCTTTATCTGCACCTTCTTTTATCTTATTTTGAGACAGGGTCTCACTGCATAGACCAAGCTGGCCTACAACCGCCTCTGCCTCTCAATTGCTGAAATTACAGACAGGCCAGCACATAGCTCATTGGTGTGCCGGGACACTCAGGCTGGGCCCAGCCTCCCTCCACCTTATTTAAGGTTGGACTTTTTTTTTTTGAACGAGCCTTGATTTTTCTCTCCTTAAAAACTCCATTTTTATTTAGCTTTCTAAGGTCATGCCTTCAACGCTTTCACAGCAAGTTTCTGCTCCTCAGCATGGAAGAAGAAAGAAAGCTTCAAGAATTTGCTCCTGGGCTGTGCAGCAGCTACACCAAGCTTCTTAGTATCACTGTGCGCTGCTGGGGTGAGCACTGACCTTGGACTTATAAAATTCTTTTTAGAGCCGGGTGGTGGTGGCACCCACTTTTAATCCCAATGCTTGGGGAGACAGAAGCAGGTGGATCTCTGTGAGTTCAAGGCCAGCCTAGTTCACAAAGCAAGTTCCAGGACAGCCAGGGCTGTTATACAGAGAAGCCCTGCCTCAAAAAAAAAAAAAAAAATTAGATTTATTATTTTATCTGGATGAGTGTGTTGCTTGCATGTTTGTGTGTGCATTCCTGAGGCTGTGGATGCTGGGAACTGAACTCAGGTCCCCTGGAAGAGCAACAAGTGCTCCAGCTCCCTAACTTCGACTTTTTTCCTTTACATTTTATTTATCCTGTGAGTGTGTGCCTGCTGTGATGTGTGTGGAGGTTGGAGGGCAGCCGGAGTGAGGAGACTTTCTCCTTCCACCATGTGTGGCTGGGGGGTTAAGGTCAGGGTGCCAGGCTTAGAAACAAATGCCTTCTTGGCCACACCTCGGCCTTCCTGTCTTGGGAAGGGCGGTAGAGGAAAAGCAGCCCTTGCCCCGCCCCCTCTTTATTCCCCTCTTGCCAGGGAGCCTAGGCTGTCACAGAAGCAGGGCGAGCACTAGTTCTCTTCAATACTGAGAGCCCAGACTAGTCAGGGACTCGGCACATGGTAGGAGATGGCACGGTACTCCATGCCTGTTGGCTATATAAGGGAGTAGGTAAATGGGCTTCTCTGGGATCTTGCAAACCATGGCTGGTCTTGAGAAACATGGATGGTGATGCTTTTTGGACCCTGCAGTGAACAGTTTTGAAAGAGTGGCTGGGGCCACATTTGTGTGGAGGTGTTGCTGAAGTCTCCACTGCTCAGGGACCAGGACACAGTCTCTATCTCTGCCCCTTCAGTGTGTGAGCATGTGGGGTCACCTAATCTCTCCTGCCTTCAAGATCTGTCCTGTTCCCTAAGGGTAGCGGTAAGTGTGGTGTACAGGTGTTTGGGTGACGCCTGCCACAAAGGAAATGGTAGTTGTGTGGTAGATTAAAAAAAAAAAAAAAAAAACTAGCCAGGTGGTGGTGGCACACGCTTCAGTCCCAGCACACGGGAGGCAGAGGCAGACGGATTTCTGTGAGTTTGAGGCCAGCCTGCACAGCTAGTTCTAGCACAGCCAAGGCTACATAGGGAACCCCTATCTGGAAAACAAACAAATGTGTGGAAAGGGAACAGAGCCAGGGGCCTGACCAACGAGATGGCACTTGCTGCTCTCGCAGAGGGCTTGGGTTTGGTTCCCAGCATCCACATGGTGACTCATAACCAGCTGTAACTCCAGCTCCAGTGGACCCGACACCGTTTTCTGATCTCTGCTGGTATCAGGTATACATGTGGTAAACAAACATACATGCAGGCAAAAATGAGAGAGAGAGAGAGAGAGAGAGAGAGAGAGAGAGAGAGAGAGAGAGAAGAGAGCTCAGGAAAAGCACAAGATGCTACCATCCATTTCAGCGGTCGGGCTTTGGGATCTTTGGGGCCGACTCTTACAGGGGTCCTGGGGAAGAAGGGTCTTAAGAAGCAAGGCACGCCTTTAATCCTAGCATTGGGGAGGTGGAGGCAGATGGACTTCTGGGTTTGAGGCTAGCCTGGTCTACATGGCAAAAAAAGAAGAGGGGAGGCCAGAGGGGACTGGGGACTGCGGAGGCTCACCGAGAAGATGACGAAGCCTATTGTGAGCAGCTGGGCTCCCTCCGGCCGAGCGTGTCTCCAGTTCTTCTGCATCAGGGCCACCAGGCAGGTGCAGACCACCTCACTTTTCTCTGAGTCATTCTCGGGGTCGTCCTCTTCCAGGAGGGAGATCTTAAACTGGGGGTTGCTCCAGAACGTCTCTGTGGAAGATGCAGGGTAGGCTGATTACACCAGGCCGGGGCCTTCCGTCCTTGACCGAGCTCTTTCAGGATGCGGGTCCGCTGAGAGAGTCCAGCCATAAGTCTGCCTCATTTCCTGAGGATCGTGACACCCGACCGACTCTGCCCTCGTCCAACCTGACTCTGTGCCCTTGTGCCCGCACCTACCGGGATTGTTCCTGCAGCCGCCTGCAGTGCTCCCTTTCCGCCAGCTGCCCTCATAAAAGGTTGTGTGCCAGCAGCGCTTGTGCTCCCAGGGAGACAGTGCGTCCGGTGTGAGGTTGCAGATCTCCAGGAGTGTGAAGTTGCTCATGAAGTCTTCGTAGGACATCCTGGGGTGGGGAGTGCAGATGGCGCCGTCAGTGCACTCCAGTGCACATCCCTAGGCCCCCCGGCGGTACGTGGTGAGGAGGGTGGGGGTGGGGATGTGCATGGGGAGTCCCCGGCCGGGGTGGGGAGGATGGCGGAGGGGGGCGGGGATGAGGGATGTGCATGGGGAGTCCGAGGCTCCCGGAAGCCACACTGACCAGAACTCCCCATCTTCCTTCTTTCGTTGCAGCTGTATCTGCACGTCCACACTCAACTCTTCCCACTCTCTGGCCCTGCAGACAGAAAACAGCAGAGCGGAGGGGCAGCCACCCTTCCTCCCTAAGGGACTTTCTGAAGGCCACCTCCAGGGTTAAACGGAGCAGCACTGAGGCAAGGGTTGGTCCCACTGTGTCACTGGCTTCCATATAGATCCTGCTGGGTCTCTGTTCCCCTCCCTCGGCTCAGGGCATCTACCTGTCACTCCAGGCTCCATTCCACTCAATCCGGCCCCAGGGATTCTGGATCCGAATCAGGGTTTCCATCTTGCCTCTGTAGGAGACCTGGGGGGGAGGGGGGGGTAAGCGAGGAAGTTCAGGAAGTGGGCAGTGGGGGCTCTCACACACCCCTGGTTCTCAAGGGGTCCCATTTGCCTGCACTCACATTCTCCAGGCCAGTTACTGAGTAAGCGTGTCCTCTGACCAGCATATTACGGCTCATCGTTTCAAAGTCACTGTTGCTGGTGACCTACAGAAAAAAGGGAAGGGAAGGCATTTGAGGTCTGGTCTGGGAATCCCAAGAAAGCCACTGTTTTGTGTGGCTCATAACACACATTATGACTATTCAACTACCCTTAAACTCCTGATCCTCCTGCCTCAGCCTCTGGAGGGATTATAGACATGAATCACCATGCTTGGTTTATACTTTACACACACACACACACACACACACACACGCGCGCAGACTGTAGCAATCACCTAGTTGTGTGTGTGATGTATGTGCACACATGGGATGGCCAGAGATAGACATTGAATATCTTCCTCTATTGTTTTTACAACCAATATTTATTTAAATAAATAGATATTTATATATTTATGTAGCTATGATATGTATGAGTGTTTTACTTGGATGTTTGTCTGTGTATTACATATTTGCCTGTTGCTCTAGGAAGCCAGAAGAAGGCACTGGATCCCCGGAACTGGAGTTACAGGTGTTTGTGAGCTACCCAGGAGGGTACCAGGAACTGAGCCCAAGTCCTTGGCAAGAGCGGCCAATGCTCCTCTGTCTCACACTTAGAGACATAATCTCTCACCTAACCTGAAGCTCACTGCATTGGGATCCTGGCCAGCGAGTTCCCACGATCCACTTGAATTTACCCCCAGCACATGTGATACCTGTTTGTTTTTACATGGATTCGGGGGATTTGAACTCAGGTCTTCTGACTTCGCGAGCAAACACTCTTATCAACTGAACCATTTTCCCAGCTCCTGTACTTTCGATTTTGGAGTAATTCTAGATTCACATGCAACGGAACAGGGAGAGCCTATGCTCCCCTAATACAAACAGATTCCCTCTGGACATTTTGCAAAACTCTACTATAAGCTGAGTGTGGTGGGGCAGTCTGCAATCTCAGCACTTGGGAAGCAGAGGCAGGTGGATCTCTGCGGGTTCGAGGATAGCCAGTGTTATGTAGTGAGATCCTATCTCAAAACAAAACAAACCCGACAACCTCACATCCAAACTAAAACAACAGCAGACTAAATACACTGAAAAGAGAACAAAACAAAACTGTAAACAAAAGTCAGAGCCATTTCAAAAGTTCTTGCAGGCTTGGTGGGGAGCGGTGGGGGATGGGGTAGGGGTGTCTGGGAGCAAGGGTGGGGGTAGTGGGAGTGGGGGTGGCGGGGAGCAAGGGTGGGGTGGTGGGGAGTGAGGGTGGCCGGGAGTGGGGGTAGGGGTGGTGGGGAGCAGGGGTGGTGGTGCTGCCATCTTAAGGTCATATAGAGGCAGATCACAGTTTATTGGGGCCGCCGTTGCTGTTTGTATTCTGCGGTGTGCAACCAGACAATTACTGTGATCCACCTGCAGGAAGACTGGGTTGCTGTTTTCACTATTATGAGCGTTGCCACAAGTGTTTGTGTGCAGGCTTCGAGGGGGCTCAGTTTGTCTTCCTCTCCTCCTCCTTGTTTGCAATACCCGCCCCCACCATATAACTGCTGTTATATGGAAGTATACTGGGTACATTGATTTGAATAAATATTTGTTGAGTGCTTATTGCATGCTGGGTATCGTCCAAAGTCCCAGGGTCCCTGTGGGGAATGAACCAAGTAAAGGTCACTGCCCTCCTGGAATCTCCGCCCTTCTCTCTGGGTCAGAAAATACCAAGGAGAAAGTAACAACAAAGCAGAGGGTATGCCAGGTGGGGACAGACACTCTGGACCAGAGGCAGACAGAATTTGTTCAGGAAATGGGTAGTGAGTGAGAAAATGTTTGGGGAAAGAGTCTTGGGGTAGGGTGGGGGAGCCATTATAACAGGCGCAGAAGTCCTGGGGCAAGACCCAGCTCGGTTTACTTCGATGGAACAGCCCATCAGGGAAGACATCTCCAGCGATTTTCTGAGGAGCCTTAGCATGTTGTGAGGGGGCTTCTGGAGCTGAATGCTCTGGGCCACGCCGCCTGTGAAATCTTCGAAACCCTCCATAGTGCTGCCCCCTGCCAGCGCTTCATAGGATCCATTTAGCCTGCAAGCAGACAGTGCGCTGTTAGGCTCCCGGCTGGAGATGTGAACTGGAGGGAACAGTCAGGGAGAATGGTGAGGGAAGTGAGACGTGCCTTACGGTGCCCTGTCTCCTCCCCTGATTCAGCTAGTGGCCTGTCGCACTCGGCCAGGCTCCTGAAGGCCAGTCTGCTTCCTAGTCTGGGTAACTTACTTGGCATAGGCCTTCTCCAGCAGGGCGCTCCAGAATTCCTGGCGCTGGGCACCGTGCACGAACAACAGCTTGTTATTCTTAGTGGGCAGTCGGTCGTCCACCACCACATTCATCCACTGCCCAAACTGCCAAAGCTGTGGGTGGCAAGGGGACATTTGTCTGCTTACGGGTGAACTTTATCGTCAGAGCGCCTCCTGGTGGCCATGCTGAGAACATACCAGCAATGGTCACTCACATTAGGATTTTTGTACAAAACTGGTGTGTATGTGTGTGTGAGGGGTATGTCATTTCTTTCCTTCCACCTTATGAGTTTCAGGGATCAAAGTCAGGTCATCAGGTTTGGGATAAATGCACTGAGCCACCTTGACCAAGGTCCTTAGAATACGTGAAGGAAAGACAACAAAAGCCCTAAAATTCCTCACATTCCCAAACCCAGGTCTTGCTCCAGCGGCAAGAAAACCCTATCCATGGGGCTGGGGATTTGGCTCAGTGGTTAAGAGTACCGACTGTTCTTCGAAAGGACCAAGGTTCAATTCCCAGCTAATGAAAATAAAATAAAAATAAATCAATCAGCGAACAAGAAAGAAAGAAAGAAAGAAAGAAGAAAGAAGACCCCACCCACCTTTAGACTGAGACCCTGTCTTGACAAAAGGCAGCTGGAGGTTAAGCTTTCAGATCTTAAAATCCTCTCCCTATTCTATGACATTCAGAATTGCTCCTAGATCAGCTAAAGGGCCAGGTCATACAAAATACATGGTGGAGATTTTCAGTGTCATGATAACCATGTGTGTTCCTGGGAATGAGCACACGTGTGCATGTGCGCACACACACACACACACACACACACACACACACAAATGAGAATGGGGAGAGAACCACAAACAACTGGTTATTTTCTTTAGCACTTTAAAAAACTTAGCTGACATGACTTCTTTCATGAGCTGGTATTTCTCTGAATGTTGTTGAAAAGCCATCCCAATTAGTATATATTTGAGAAACCAAGTAAGGTTTTTCTCTCTCTCTTTCTCTCTTTCTCCTCTCTCTCTCTGGTGGTTTGAATGATAATGGCCCCCATAGGCTCATATATTTGCATGTTCATCACTAGGGAGTGCAACTATTTGAAAAGATTGGAAGGACAGGGAGGTGTGGCCTTGCTGGAGGAAGTGTGTCACTGAGGGTGGGCTCTGAGGTTTCAAAAGCCCAAGCCAGGCCCAGGAGTTCTCTCTTCCTACTGCCTGTGGGTCAGGATTGTAGCTCTCAGCTCTAGCTTCAGCGGCATGCTTGTCTGTGTGCTGCCAATGCTCCCTGCCATGGTGGCAATGGACTAACCTCTGAAGCTGTAAGCCAGTCCCCAGTTAAAGGCTTTCTTTTATAAGAGTAACCGTGGTCATGGTGTCTCTTCACAGCAATAGAAGAGTGACTCAGTCTCCTTCCCTCCCTTCCTCCTTCCTTTCCTTCCTCCATCCCTCCCTCCCTCCCTCCCTCCTCCACTTCCCTTCACCTGAAAATGGAAGATACCAGCATAGTTTTTCTTGAAATTCTGGCTCCTGGGCACGACACGGTATAGCAGTTTGGGACATGTAGTAAGGGCTCCAATGGCAGCCAGCAGCCAGCAGTCCCCTTGAAGGCAGACAGGAGGGGTTGATCCTTGAATAGCCCCACGTGTGTGGAGGCCCCAGATCCCAGTCAGGGGAGCAGCCCCCAGATCTCCCCAGCAGAGACCACTCTGCCTTTTACTGAGGTGTGTTGGGAATGGGGCCAAATGGGAAAACTGAGGCAGAGCTTGGGTTCTGGGACAGTGAGCACATCTATTAGTTCAGTCCAGGGAGTCACAAATCAGGGTGACATTTGTGGTTTAGGGGAACTTGGGGAGGCTGCTTAGCACCCTGCTTTCCTATCTGTTGAACATATCCAGTAACCTTTCTGTATGATTCCTTGTGAACAGGCTGGAGTAGCGACCAAAGGCCCGAGAGGAATCTCTAGAAAACTTCTGTCTCTCATCTCAGTATTTAGGTGGTGAAGGATAAAAGCTTTCTAAGTTTGTTTGTCACCAACCTGGTTTACAAAGTGAGACCTTGTCTCAGAAAACCAGCCAAGAGCTGGAGAGATAGCTCAGTAATTAGGAGTACTTCCTGCTCTTTCAGAGGACTTGGGTTCAGTGCAGCACCCACATCAGATGGTTAGCAACCACTTGTAACTCTAGCTGCAGGGGACCTGACAGCGCCCTCTTCTGGCCTCTGCAGGCTCTGCACCCACATGCACAAACCCGTGCACAGAAACAACTACACAAAATTAAAAAGAAAAATTGCAACTCCCTCCCAAAAAACCCAATCAACCAACCAATAAAAGATGCCTTGCAACTGGAGAGAAGTCTCAGGAGTTTAAGAGCACTTGCTGCTCTACCATGAGCACCAGAGTGCAGGTCCCAGCATCCACATCAGCTATCTTACTAATGCCTATAATTCCAACTCCAAAGGATTGTAATACCCTTTTCTGGATTCTGAAGGCATCAGACACACATCTGTGCATACTCTGACACACACACATCAATAATTAAAATAAAAGTTTAAATCTAAAAATGAAAAAATGTCTATGCCATCGCCAACACTCTGCTGAAAAAGCTGGGCTCTGTCCATATGCCACCGTGAGGCCTGGAGCTAGCTGAGGATGGAGCACAGTGCCCCTGTGGAAGCATGGGAGCACGATGCCATGCATCAGTCACCCACTGCCATCTGTCCCCTGGGGTCTGCCCTCAGTGACAGGCCAGGTAACAGGTGGGTCTGGGAAGTTTCTGTGATGGTTGGTAGCCTTTGGGCTTTGGAGGGAGGCTGCAGTCTGGAGGGAATGGTAAGGACTCTGTCATCAACACAAGGGAGCTACAAAGGAGACACTGATCTCCTCCTCTTGTACCCAGCATCCCTCGGGCCCATTGAGCCACAGAGACAGTTGTGGTCCTAGGGCTCTTTGGCCTCTTGCTATACTTATTTCTGCCATTTTCCCCTGCAACGAATAGGAAATAGAGTGGCCCTGGTGCCTGCCCTGGGCCTGAAGGGGCACGAGGAGATTGTGAGGCAGGACTAGCTCAGGGAGGAGTAGATAACCTGGTGCGTGGTGTAGTGTCATGTGACTCCATGCCCCATTATTGATAGCCCAGACCAAAGAAGTCCTACCACCTGTGACAGGTGACAAACTCTTGAGTTTTGTTTCCTCAAAAGATAGAACCCAATCCCTGTGCATAAATAAATAAATAAATAAATAAATAGGGGACTGGTCTCCTCTAGCCCAGGCTAGCCCTGAACTCATCTGAACACATTGCATTGCTGTGAGTGACCTTAAATTTCTCACCTTTGTTGTTGCAAGGTACCTAGGCTTTTGGCTGGCCTAGAACTCACTTTGTAGACCAAGCTGACCTTGAATTCATGAGTAATCCTCTTGCCTCTTCTAGATTTTGGGATTATAGGCACATGCTACCATACCCAGTTTTTTTTTATTAAAATAAGTTATTTATTTTTATTTTATGGTGCTTTCTTTGCCTGCATGTATGTCTGTGTGAGGGTGTCAGATCTTGGAGTTTTAGGCAGTTGTGAACTGCCACATGGGTGCTGGGAATTGTACCTGGGTCCTCTGAAAGAGCAGTCAGTGCTCTTTTTTTAAAATTTTTATTATTTATTTATTTATAATTATTTTGTTTGTTTGTTTTGTTTTTCGAGACAGGATTTCTCTGTGGAACAGCCCTAGCTGTCCTGGAACTAGCTTTGTAGACCAGGCTGGCCTTGTTTGTGGCTAACTAGTGTGACCTTGTCTCAATAAATAAATTTTAAAAACCTTGAACAAAACAAATAAACGAAAGTCCCTGTATTTTCTCTTGGGCTACCATGGAGCCCCGCAGAGCTTCTGGGAAGGGGCTCAGGTTGCACTGAGATCTCATGCACGGTGGTAGCTCAGCAGTGGAGCACTGGACCCAGCCACATCTTCAGACGACCAGGGTCCCACAGTGCAGCTGACCTCAGCTGCAACCTCATGAGACACTGGGTTAGCCCTGCTGCTCCACTTCTGAGGCTCTCCCACAGAACCTGGGAGTTGAGAATTGTTTGCTGGTTGTTTGGGACAAGTCTCACGTGGCCTCAGGTTGGCCTTGAACTCTTGCTCCTTTTGCCCCTTTTACCCTAGTGCCAAAATTGTAGCTATGCACCACCATGCCTAGTTTGACGATTAAAAAATTTTTTCTGCCTGAGAATGTGTGCACCTGTGGTGGCCTGGGGGCGGCGGCTGTGGGGTGGGGTGCATTCCTGTGCACATGGCAGCCAGCAGGAGGCGCTGAATTCCTTGGAGCTGGAGCTGAGAACTTGGCTGCTGGGGTCTGAACTCTGGACTTCACTATTTTGTAGCAAGTGCTCTTAACTGCTGAGCTGTCTCTCCACCCGCTTCCAGTTGCTAAGCCTTGGGTCATACATTATGCAGCAACAAATATCTACTAACTATATCATCCCAATTCACTCCCCAATCAGACCGCAGTAGGTACAGAAAGAAGGTCCCTAGAGGACACACGCGACCCAGACTTCCAGGCTTGAGAGCCATTCCATAGCCCCCTCCCCCATCCCAATTTTTTTGGGGGGGGGCCCACTTTCCCGATGGGGGCCAGCCCCTTGTTCCCCACTCACCGAGGACCCCTTGGCAGATGTCTGTGGGAGAGAGCTCATTCGTGATGAATACGGGGTTATTCGTGATATCCTGTGGTGAAGGAATAAGAATGTTAAGGGGTGAAGGGCCCCCTCCCTACCTCCCGTGCACCTCTGAGCTCTAAGTGAGCACTAGGAGGTGCTGAGCTCTCTGACCACAGCCTGGCTATGAGAGACAGGCTTGGGTGCCAGCCCAGGATTAAACTAGGAGGCTGGGCAGAAGCACGTTCAGAACAGCCCTAGCTCTGATGGCATCGGGGCCTAGTGCCAGGGCCCTCCCCGCTTCCTAGGCCCCAGGGCCCTCCCAGCTTCCCAGTGCCCACCTTGGGCCGCTGCCAGGAGATGTTCTGCACCTTTTTGGAGTTGGGACCCAGATCCTTGAAGCCTATAGACTTGGATTCAGCAGGGAAAAGGGGGTCCTCAAACAGTTTCCCCTTCCTTAGACATGCCTCTCGGAGCTCCTCAAAGTTCTGATTCTTGTAGTTGTGGGCGTTTTGGTGTTGGCCCACGCCCTTGGCCTTGAGCCGGCTACTGTTTATAGAAGCCGCCATTCCCTTTTCAATATAAATGGGCTCTGTTAGATAAAAAAAAAAAAAAAAGACAAATAACCCAATTTAAAGCGGTCCTGAAGCTGGGTGGGTGGGAATAGCAGCTGTTTGGGAGGTGGGAACAGGAGCGTCAGAAGCTGACCATCTTCAGTTACAGAGGTTTTATCTTTTTAATACTATTCTGGGTGGTTTTGTGTGTCAACCTGACGCAAACTAGAGTCATTAGGGAGGAAGGAACTGTAAGGAGGTTTCTCAATTAGTGATCAATGGGGGAGGGCCCAGTTCACAATGAGTGGTGCCATCCCTGGGCTGGTGGTCCTGGGTTCTACAAGAAAGCAGATGGAGCAAGCCATGGGAAGCAAGCCAGTAAGCAGCTCTCCTCCTCAGTCTCTGCATCAGCTCCTGCCTTCAGGATCCTGCTGTTTTGAGTTCCTGTCTTGACTTCCTTCAGTGATGAACAGTGATGTGGAAGTGTAAGCCAAATCAACCCTTTCCTCCCCAGCTTGCTTTTTGACCATGGTGTTTTGCTGCAGCAATAGAAACCCTCACTAAGACAATTCTTATTTACTTTTATATGCATTTGCACATGTGCCTGGTTGTGTATCTGTGCACCACGTGCTCACAGAGGTCAAAAGAGGCATCAGATCCCCTGGAACTGGAGTTACAGATGGCCGTGAGCTGCCACGCGAGTGATGCGATTCAAGCCAAGTCTTCTGCAAGAGCAGTAGGTGCTCTTAACCGCCGAGCCCCTCCACCTGCCTCTGCCTCCTAAGTGCTGGGATTAAAGGTGTGCGCCACCACGCCCAACCTTATTTAATTAAAAAATATGTAGGGAGTCTTGCCTGCCTATGTGTCTGGGTAGGTGTATGCAGTGTCCGTGGATGCCAAAAAGGACATCAGATCCCCTGGGGCTGGAGTTAGTGGCATCTGTGAGCTGCCGGGAACTGAACCAGTGTCCTCTGGAAGATCAGTCAGTGCCCTTAACCTCTGAGCCATCTCTCCAGCCCCATAAACCTAAAAGATGTATTTTATTTACATGTGTGCATGTCTGTGTTTGTGGAAGTGTATGTGCATGTGTGTGTTGGGGGGGGGGGCGGAAGGGGTCAGATTCCTGGGAGCTAGAGTTACAGACATTCGCAGACTATCAGGCTTCTCATATGGTGCTGGGATCTAATACGGGGCCTCATTATTGTGCAGCAAGTGTTCTTATGGTGGAGTCATCATCGCTCCAGGACCAAACAAAGAGCAAGCATCATGTGTGTAGAGAGCTTTGGTTAATGTCACCCGGCCTCCGAAAACAAAAACAGTGTGGCCGGTTTACAGAAGAGAAGATCAAGGCTTCAAGGGCATCAAGGAGAAATGCCCTTCCTGCTCACAGATGGGAGGAATGACGGGACATTCATAAGGCACAGCGAAGAAGTGAAGACACTGGAGCCCTTGAGCTCAGCCAGGGAGAGCAGAGATGATGGGGTCCCTTTGGAGGGCATCGTTTGACAGCACTGACTCAGATAACAGAGCACAAGGACTGGAGAGATGGCTCAGAGATTAAGAGTGCTTGCTGTTCTTCCAAGGATGCAGGCTTGGTTCCCAGCACCCACACGGGAGCTTCTTGGGTACCTGCCCCCATGTGCATATACCCACACATAGACACATAAACTGAAATAAACAATCAGGGGCTGGAGCTATTCCTCCATGATTAAGAGCACTGGCTGCTCTTCCAGGGAATTCAGGTTCAATTCCCAGCACCCACATGTCAGCTCACAAGCATCTGCAACTTTAGTTCTAGGGAAGCTGATTCTCTCTTCTGGCCTCTGAGGGCACCAGGAACTCATATGATGCACAGATGTACGTGCATGCAAAACACCCATGCATATTTAATAACAAAATAACAACAACAAAATACAGCACATAGGAGGCAGAGGCAGGTGGATCTCTGTGAGTTCAAATCTGGTCTACATAGCAAATTCCAGGCCAGGGCTACATAGTGAGATCCTGTCTCAAAGAAAGAAAGAAAGGAAGAGAGAAAGGGAGGAAAGGAGGGAGAGAGAGAGAAAGGAAGGAACGAAGGAAGGAAGAAAGAAAAGGAGGAGGAACAGAGAAAGGGAGGGAAGGAGGGAAGGAGGAAGGAAGGTAGGAAGGAAGAAAGGAAAGAAGGAAAGAAGAAAGGAAGAAAGGGGGAGGAACAGAGAAAGGGAGGGAAGGAAGGAAGGGAGGGAGGGAGGGAGGATGGATGGACGTACTCAGTAAGGGAGACTGTTTTACCCAGCCTAAGGATTCTTGGCCATGTCTAGAGACGCTGTTGGCTGACACTACTGGAGGGCGGTTGCTATTGACATCTAGCAGACAGTGCCCACAGATGAGCTAACTACTTTACAGTGCTTGGGACAGCAATGCTTCCATGTGGACCAAAGGTCACTCAGCCTGAGCCGTCAGCAGCTCTGCAGAGGCTGAAAAATCTGGGGCAGGTATCAGGCCATCTACACAGGGAAGTGAGCGACTTGGATGCCTTCCACTCTGGACTTTCCTGGGAGGCCTCTGTCATGGCTGCACTAGCACTGAGGGGACTCAGCCTCTGCTGGAGGTTTTGGAGGATCACAGAAGGTGCTGGCATCCAAGAGAACTGGACATCACCACGGACAGCCCAGCCCAGTGAACGGGCAGTCTTACCTCCTCATTTCCCTGAAAGTTCTGTCCAGGATCCTTGTCCAGCTAAGAGTCATGTCTCACCATACTGACCATAAACGCTGGTTAGAGCCCCCATTCAGGTCGCCAGTGTCTGAGCTTGTTACTTAGTGCTGACAGCAGGGAGTCATACACCCTACTTTGCCCCCCACTGCCATTGCTATGGCAAACATCTCTAAAGAAGACAGCTGCCCCAAGTCCTGTCGCATGGTGTTGTGGGGCCTTGTGCTGCAAGTAGAGCACTCATCATCATCTTCATCAGAGTAGCTGGGATTACTAGCAATGGACTCTCAAGGTAGAAGCCACTGGATCCTCACCTAGGTCCCAGCCACTCCCTCTTGCACTTCCTAGCCAGCTGATGGTAACTCTGTGCTAACTCTGTGTGATCTTGGGGGGGACTAGAGTGTGTATAGCATGGAAGGTTAAAGGGGAAGTTGTCATCCACGCTAGGGTGAGACTTTTGGGTGATGCATATGTGTTGGGGTCACCCATGCTCTTGTGAGTAACTCCTCACCAACACTCTGTAAACAAGCCCAATAAACTCATGGGCTCACCAAGTTAGACTTTGGTCTCTCAGGGTCTTTCTTATCTGGGGTGAAGTAGGCATTTGTTGACGTCATGAATTTGAAAAGTTCATGCAACACACGGGTTGATGAGAGGGGGGCAAGCTGGGACAAACAGAAGAGGTAGGAGAAGCTCAGGCAGATGGGTGTGTTGACACACACTTTCAATCCCAGCACTCAGGAGGCAGAGGCAGGTGGAGCTCTGACTTCAAGGCTAGTACAGTCTACAGAGTGAGTTCCAGGACAGCCAGGGCTACACAGAGAAACCCTGTCTTGAACAACAACAACAAAAAAGGAGACATGACTACATATGAAACTGCCTCCTCCATCAGACTAAACGTCAAGATGGGGAGCAACCCCATCAGACTAGGGGTCCTGCTGATTGCACGTGTTTACATGTTCATTATATTTTATATGCACACACATGTGCAGAGCGTATCTGTCTGGAGGTCAGAGAACAACCTGTAGGTTCTTGGGGATTGAGCACAGGTCCTCAGGGTTCGGGGCAAGCGCCTTTATCTGCTAAGCTATCTTGCTGGCAAGGATCCTGCTTTTGAGATCTAAGCCACAGAGTGAATGAAATCCAGTCTCTGAAACAAAAAAACCAAGAATACTTCCTCCCAATGCCCTAAATCTATTTATTTGGGTTGCGGCAGTTGAGCCAATTATAATTGATATGTGATGCCCAATCTCACACACTTTTTGTTGTGGTAAGAACACTGACTATGATACTATTGTTTTGTTTTGAAGACAGGGTCTCAGAGAGACTAGGATGGCTTCATGCTCTCCTAGTAGTGTGGGGGAGGAGACCTTGAACCGCAGACCCTCCAACTCTACCTCCTGCGTGTTCAGATGACAGGTCTGGGTCTTTGCATTCAGTTTATCATTTTACAGGGATGGAACTCAGGGTTTCATGCATTCGATCATTCTACCGCCTCAGTTACATCCCAATCGCTATTGTCAGTGATATAAGATTTATTTTTAATTGTGCATATGGGTGCAAATGCCCACAGACGGTAGAGGTGTTGGGTCTCCTGTGAGCTGGAGTTACAGGTGGTTGTGAGCCCCTCAACATGGGCGCTGGGAACCAATCTTGGGTCCTCTGCAAGAGCATTATAGGCTCTAAGGAGCCACCCCTCCAGTCCCATTCCCAGTGACTTTTAAACCTATTCCATCGCAATCAGGGAACCAGTGGTTTTATGGATAGTTTGCTCTCCAGCGTGTGGAGGAAAATGAGATTCATCTTCGGAAAACTCTAAGGGTTTAGGGTCTCCTTCAAACCTACACATCCAGGGGTCAGGTCCCTAGCCTGTCACAGAAGCCCGGAGGCAGGGTCTAGAGGCCTTTTCAGTTCCCTCCCTCTTACAGGCTTGAGTGGGAGGGCCAGAGCTGAGCCCTGTTCCTCCTCTGCTGCTGAAGCTAGATTCCCCAAAGGAACAGCTTTTCAGCCTCTCTTACCTGCCCTGCTACCAGCCCAGACCACCCTGGATCTGAGGGGAGGGCTCAGGCTCCATCCAAGTAGCTTGCTTCTGCTGTATCTTCGGACCTCAGGTTTTGGGACTAAGAAGGCTACTTTTCTAGGCTTGGGAGATAGTCTCTGTTCCCTAGGGTTTGCCTTATCTCTAATGGCTGATGGGGGCCCCTTACACAAACCCATTTGTGGACAGCCATGACTGAGGGGTACAGGACATTGCTCTACCCATCAATGTGTCGGTGAAATGACAGAGGAAGGCTACCTGCCTAGTCTTTCCCTATGTCTAAGAAGACCAGCTTTTATCCCCAGAGCATCCAGCGTGAGGAAGGACCGCCTCTTCTCTGTCTGAGGTCTCAGAGAACACAGCTCCATTTCCGCAGGAAGTGCTAATATATAGAAGGCCCCATTAGTGCCTACCTGGGGAGTACAGCATACCGAAGGCAATCAGGTGAGCACCTAGCACAGTGCTTGACAGTTGAAGGTTCTTGGCGGGGGGGGAGGGGGGGGGAGCACAGACCACCCCTCCCCCCACCCAGAACTCTCTAATGTAGGGGGAGCCTTAAGTCAGGGGCAGTGGTCTAACTGTTGCCTTTCTGTCCTTCCCACTTGGCCCTTTTACCTCGGCCCTTCTGATCTGCCAGGTCCCAGGCCTGTCCCTACTGGGATGGGGACAAGCACCTAACTGGGGAGCCACCCTAGGGCAAGTCCCTCCCTGTCAGTCTGAGATTTCTGGAAGTGGTTGTTCCTATCCCTTCAGCCTGCATTTTTTTTATCCTGAAAAGCTTCTCGTTTACAAAAAAGCCATGATCTCACAAGTCTGTGTCATGTCTTTGTGTCTTACTATCTCACCATTTTTTTTGAAGATACGTAGCCCAGGCTAGCTTCGAACTTGCTTCATAGCTAAGGCCTTAAACCCAGGGTCCTCCTTGTCGCTACCTCCCAAGTGCTGAGACTATGGGCACGTGCTACCAGACCCTCCTCCTTCCTTGTGCCATGTGCACCAGAACACCAGAGGACAACTCTGACATCCTGTTCGAATACTGTGGGTCTCAGGGCTTGAACTCGGGTCATTATGGCAAATGCTTTATCCTGCTGAGCCATCTCCTGGGCCCCTGACCTTCTGACCCTAAGTACCTCTGCTTCCCGAGCGCTGGGGTCACAGGTGTGCACCCCACACAGTTCACGCCTTGCTAGGGATCAAATCCATCCTTGTGCGTGCTAGGCAAGCACCCCATCAGTTGAGCAGCACCCCAGCTCCTATTCCCCATTTGTAGGTGAGGTCCAGGGTTGTGATGTTATTTGCTCAGGGTCACTCAGCAGGTAAGAGGCTGAGCCAGGATTTGAACCTAAAGCCTCAACCCTTACCTATTATCCCATAGAAGGAGGATACCCGGGCGGCTCCCTGAAGCCACTTCCCTTGCTCTTCCTCTACCTGCAGCCAGGAGAAAGCCAGTAGGTTGTGGAGACTGTTAGGTTTCTTTTTTTTTTAAAGATTTATTTAGTTATTATATATACAACATTCCATGTATGCCCGCATGCCAGAGGAGGGCGCCAGATCTCCTTATAGATGGTTGTGAGCCACCATGTGGTTGCTGGGAATTGAACTCAGGACCTTTGGAAGAGCAGCCAGTGTGCTCTTAACCACTGAGCCATCTCTCCAGCCCGACTGTTAGGTTTCTTGAAGAACCCAGACCAGAGCTAAGTACTGTTTGCCAAATATGATTACTACTGGGTCCCAGTTGACCTGAGTTCTGTTTGATGCTAGGAGCCAGGAATAGGTGGGCTTGGGTCTTCTCCATTGCAGCCTTTCACCCTGGGGAGCAGCTCTTCTCAGTACCCCTGCTATGAGCTGTTTGAGTCTTACCTTATTTCTTTTCCCTAAGCATTTCAGTTTGGCTTAGAACTTGAGGCCCACCAGGAGACTCCCCATGGAAGAACCATGAGAACCCCATTTCCACCTCCCACCTCAGGGCCAGGAGGCACACTATACAGGTGAGCGGCGAGGTCAGGACTACAGTTGTCCAGGATACACTGGGCAGACAATGGGACTTTCCAGGTAGGGTGTGGTGTGCCTGCTCAGCCATACAGACGATGCCTAAGAGCCTTTCTGCAGCCGAGATGCTTGCTTCAGACTCTCCTCAGTTTCTGCTACCAGGAGCTGGTACTCTGCCTCCAGCCCTTGGCCTGGCAGCTGTTCCCCTTCCAGCACTTAAGGGACTCTGCCCAGGAGCTCATACTGAAGGCTGCAGCTCGAGTTTACAGGAGGACTGGGACTAGGACCAAGGCCACGCCTGTCACCATGGTAACTAGCTTGGTCCTACACCCATGGTCAGTTGCCGTGAGCACTGTGTGTGTGTGTGTGGGGGGGGTTATGATGCTTTCATCATGTAACTGGCTTGGTCCTACGCCCATGGTCAGTTGTCATGAGCACTGGCTCTGTGTGCATGTGTTGGGAGTTTTTATGGTGTAGATGGTATCACCACTTCTAGGGAGGGGCCTAACTCCTGTTCCTGATGCCATCATCAGGGTCTTTGTGGTCTTCTCTGCCTACCCTCTTGTCTCTATAGGCCTTTGGGTATCTGTTTTGTTTTGTTATCTTCCTATCCTGGACCTCTTCTCTCTGGGCAGACCTCAACACACTTTCCCATCTGTTGGTTGAAGGATGGAAAATTTACTAGGCAGTAGTAGCACATGCCTTTAATCCCAGCACTCAGGAGGCAGAGGCAGGAGGATCTCTGACTTCGAGGTCAGCCTGCTCTACAGAGTGAGTTCCAGGACAGCCAAGGCTACACAGAGAAACCCTGTCTCTGTAAAAACTTTTTTTAAAAAAATATTTATTATGTATACAATATTCTGTGTGTATGCCTGAAGGCCAGAAGAGGGCGCCAGACCTCTTTACAGATGGTTGTGAGCCACCATGTGGTTGCTGGGAATTGAACTCAGGACCTTTGGAAGAGCAGGCAATGCTCTTAACCACTGAGCCATCTCTCCAGCCCCTCTGTAAAAACTTTTGATCCTACTGCACGTACTGGCTTTGGGGGAGCCTAGGCAGTTTGGATGCTCACCTTACTAGACCTAGATGGAGGTGGGTGGCCCTTGGACTTCCCACAGGTCAGGGAACCCTGATTGCTCTTTGGGCTGATGAGGGAGGGGGACTTGATCGGGGGAGGGGGAGGGAAATGGGAGGCGGTGGCGGGGAGGAGGCAGAAATCTTTAATAAATAAATAAATAAATTAGAAAAAAACAAACAAACAGGACGTAAAACTCCAGTCAACAGAGGCCAAGGCTGGAGAAAGGCATGTGAGATTAGCTTTTGAGGTTACGTGGCCATACAGCTTGATTTGATAGAGAAAACAGGTCCAGAGAGGGCTGAAGGCTTTCTCAGAGACACACAGCCAGCCTGGGGCAGAGGCTCTCTGGCCTGAGCTGCACGTGACACACTGTGGGGATACACATGGCTGTGCCCTTGCTGAGAGGCCTAGAGAGAACCCTTAGAGAAGATGAGTTTGGGGTCTTAAGAAAAAATTGGCTAGAGAATGGGGGGTCCTGGAGACATGTGGGGTTGAGGCATGCCACACACTGGGCCCACCTGGTGCAAAGCTTTTGCAGTTTTCTCATGACCCTTGTCTCTAGGAATTCTTGGGACGCTCAGAGCATAGGGCTGGCGTGAGGTGGCCTGAGTCCAGAGCTTCTTCCTAACGGATGGTCCCTCTAACAAAGCAGGGAGCTCATTCCAGGACTGTAATTAGGACCTCTCGGGAGGGCAGGGGATGAGGTTCCAGGGCTGTGCTCCCAATCAGACACAAGTTTGGAGCTTTTGTTTTTATTTTAAAGGAAAACAAAAACAAAAAACAAATCCAGTGCAAAAATCCCATTTTCCAGTGTCAGCCATAGCCCCCCAGGTCACCCCCTGGCTCAGGCCTAACTCTTCCTCCTACTCTGCACCCCTCCCTTCTCCTGCATCCCAAAGGGCTGCAGGCTCCATGTCCCTGGAGGCCCAGATCCAGGGGCAGGGAAGAGGAGAGCTGGGAGCAGCCAGAGATATGCTTGTTCTCCCCAGGCCTCCAGCCATGGCACCAGGTACCCACCTTGGCTCTCATTAACCCTTTCCTGGCCACGTTACTGGGTGGTGAGGCTGATCTGGGGGGGATTCCCTCCACACCCCTCTTTGCCCCGGGGCCTGCTCGGGGCTGTCCTCACTGAGGTTGGGGGGCTCCCTTCCTCCCTCCATGACGGGGGAGAGCAGTGAAATCCCCAGGTTTAAATACCTTAATGAAAGCAGGGGACAGGCGAGGAGGAGGGGGCTTTAGTTCTAATAAATTATTAGCGTTTTGTTTTTTAGTGTCCGTGGGGGGGGGGTGAGGGGCAGGGCGTGGCCTCCAGGGCCCCTCCCTCCCCTTACTGGTGAATCTCATTCTCTATGAGGCTGTCCTCGCATGACTGGAAGTCCGTGTCCGTGAGGCCCTCGGGCGGCATCAGCAACTCCTCATCTTGGGAGGAGGATGATGGGGGCTCGTCGCCCGAGCTCCCAGGAGCCCCATCCCCATCCCCGTCTCCCTCGGAGTCCTGCAGCACCTGAGCGATGTATTTCTGAAGGGAAAAGGAATAGGGGTAAGGTGGACAGCTGCCCCTTCTGGGTGGGTAGGTGGGGGCAGGTATCTTAGGGCCTGTGGGCAGCACAGTGGGCAGTGCCCTAAGGGTTGGAGTGGAGAGGGTGAAGCCAGTTCTTTCCCATGCTGGTGTCCACCACCATGAGGTCTGGTTCAGGCTGACTTCTGTGGAGGACTAACGGTCCACCCAGATTTGGGACTGAGTCTCGGCAAAGGCCTCCCAGGGTACCCATGGCTGTGGAGTAGGGGCACTCACCGCAGATTTGGGGACAGCGGCAGCAGTGGGGGGCCGTCCATTACTTCTGGAGCTGACGGCATCTGTCTCTGTGTGTTCAATCTTAAGGGGACCAGGGAGCAGGAGGAAACATCTTTGTCTTCAGCCCCAGTCATACCCCATCACCCGCTCAGCACCTTTTGACCCTGTATGCCACCCCACACCCCATATGCCACCCTCCCAATCCCACCACCTCTTTTCCCGCCCCACACCTTGTAGTTGTGGGCACTGAGGTATTTGAAGTGTCCGAAGCAGACGTGGCAGAGACAGATGACAATGGTGATGACCAGAACGACGAAGGTGAACATGGATGTGGGGGCTAGGAATCCTGGGATTGGGGAGCACAAAAAAAGGGGCTATCACCTGGCCTGTCATTTGGGCTCTCTTCAAGGGGCTCACTACCACTGCTTCTGATTCTTTCACTTCCATCTGTACAACCTTGCCAAGACCTACCAGACTCTACCACGTGGCTCTCATGTCGCAAGTTCTAGCTTCGAAAATCCCTTCTGTCCTCGCCACCCCCACCCCCAACGGGACGGCGGCCTCACCTGTACGCATGGTGGAGAAGAAGAGCAGCCAGAAGAGGCAGAGGATGGGTGCAGCCACCACCTGGTTCACAGCCCCTGAGTGGATCTTCTTGTCCAGCTTGGCCGGCAGGTAGGCATAGTAGAGATTGTACCTGTCTACCAGGTGCTTCAACAGCATGTACATGAGCCCTGAGGAAAGCCAATGGCCCTGACCTCGGAACCAGCGCCCACAGACCCTGTGTATCTGCCCAGGCTGCCCTGGCCTTCTGAGGTGGCTGCTCCCTGTCCTGCCGCAGATGGAAGCTGTAGCTTCTTCCCCTCTGGTCCCTTCACCCTGTGCAGCCTCCCTGTCCTCCCCCCATAACAACCACCAGAGAGCCATTCGTTTAGATGATCAAGAAGCCTTTGGAACCCCTCTTACGCCTTCCTACCCGTCCCTAAAGAGTTGGATATAAAGTCAGGGAAGGTTCTGCTTCCTGAAGCACAGGGAACTTTAAACAAGGGCTGGGCGGTTAATTTGAGAATCTGGAGCTTTGAGGAGGGAGTTAGGATGCTATGGGGGAAGGTGAGGTTATTGGTGGGACCACGGTCAGTGAGAAACTTAGCTAAACACCTTCAAAGAGAAGAGGGACCTTTCCAGGTTACATGTCCCTAAGTTACAAGGACCTAGTCTACTCTGGAATTTTGAGGTCTGTGTATACGTGTAGATGTTGGTAATAGGAATGTGTGTATATGTGTGTAACAACTCAGAGGGAAGTATGTCCATGCATACCCAAAGAAAGACTTCAGGGCCAGTAAATATCGCTGAAGTGGATGGTTTTACCCAGGGACTGGGTGTGCCAGGTGGGCCACGCCTCAACAGAGCTGCTCTCCCCTTCTTCCCCAAGGCCCAGCCCCAGACTGAGCCAGGAACCAGGCGGGAGGCCAGAGGGGCCGGTCTCCCAGCCGGGGCCCTGTCCAATCGGGGTGGCCTGCCTTACTAGAGTGGAGCGGGTGAGGCCCTGGGTTCCCCCGAGCAGGGCCCAGGTCCCGGCGCGGCGGTGCCTACCGAAGGGCACGATGATGGGGCAGGTGATACTGTAGGTCATGACCACCGTGAAGACGCACATCATCCAAGCGTAGGCTGCGCCAAACTGGAACTCGTAGGCCTGATGCTGGGGGGGACATGGGCAGGAGGGTGGCTCAGGGTGGAGGGGACAGGCTGCAAGGGGGCGAGGCAGGTAGGAGGCGGCCAGGAACTCTGGGGCTAGGAATAAAGCCATGGGGAGTGAGGGACCTAATGTGGGGGTGGTGCAGGGGAGAGCAAAGCAGGTGGGAGGCAGGGGTTGTGGCTGATAGGGAGGCCAGGCAGGGGCAGTGACGGGGCATGGGCAGGTAAGAGCAAAAGTTGAGGTCTGGGGACAGCTATCCAGCGCCCTCTTGTGGAATGAAGGCAGAGGGAACCTAAACCAAGGGAGCTAGACCTCTCCCAACTCCAAGCACAAACAGTATGCTCTCAGAACTCAGGGACCTCCTGGGATAATCTGTCCACCCATAGCTATATGTGCAGGGAAACTGAGGCTTCAGATGGGAACTAAAATCGCTAAGGTCCAGCATTCTTGTGTCCCCCCCCCCCCCACCCGAGCCTGACCGCTGCTGTTTCTGGCTGGGCCACCAGAGAGGGCGCTGTGCGTGTTGCCGCTGCCCCAGGCGGCCATACCCGCTTCACGTTGCGTCTTTCAGCGGCGGAGCGCGCCAGGCAGAGTCGGATCATGTACATGAGTAGGCCTGGGATGCGCAGCAGGTCCATGGCGTTACCGATAAAGGCTGAGGCAATGACGTAGTTCACGAAGAAAGCACCGTTGTCCGGCAGGAACACACACCTGCAGGCAGCGGGTGCTCCAGCACGGCTCCCTTGGGGTGACCTGGTGGCTGTTTGCCCACGGCTAGCATGACAGCCCACCATCCCTCACCCAGCTGCTTCCTCTACATGTACGCCCTCCCATTCCTAGACCCATCCTCCTGTGCTCCAGTCTTTCCACAGTGTGAACCCCAGAATGCCAAAACACCAAAGCCCAGACGTATACCTTGAAAACCAGCCCAGAGACCTACCTAGATGGTGTACCCCATAAACATCCGAGGAGAGAAGAGTTCAAGACCACATAATGCCACTAGTATGTGTAGTAAGTAACTATTGAGACCTCCACAAAAAACCTCCAAAGTGCAGAAAACCCAGGAAGTTTTCTGACTCTGGTATTCCCACAATAGATCCTTGGACTCTGTCACTAAAAAGCTTCAGAAAGCCTCCCTCAGATGTCTTTGGTGTGGGAGGAGTGACAAGAACCAGAAAGTCCTTAAGTCCAAGATGGCCAGAGAAGACTCCAGAAAGTTCCTGGAGTCTGAGCCTACGAGAGACACAGTATGCAATGGAGAAAGGTGCTGGGAGGGATAGGTGGGGAGGACACTCCACGGTCACACCTGAGTGAGGTGGGGAGGACACTCCACGGTCACACCTAAGTGAGTGTGACACACTTGAGAGACACAACTTGTGCTGTATAAGCAACCCTGAGCTTTGTGCCCCAGAGCGGGCCACTCTGAGTTGTGAATCTAAGAGACCTCAGTATTCTAGGGACCCTCAGGGATACTCTAAGGGTCCCCAAGTCACCCCCAAATTATGACCAAGTTCCCACTACAGATATCTCCCCGACTTCCTTGTTGAAATCTAAGACTCCTAGCAGTCCTAGAATAAGAACCTGAGACCGCACAGAAGCCCCCACCTAAGAGCTCTGAAGACTTAGATCCCCCCTTGAGCACACGCTCAGCTCAATTCAGGTGCATTCCTGAGCATGAGCTCAACACACTCCATCCAAGGACATAGCCTGTGGGTGTCTTCTTTCGGATAACCCAGTAGATGTGGGGTGTTAACCCCACCCCACACAGCTGGAAGCTTGGTGACACCCTCCTATAAAGGCTAGAAGTGTCTCAGACACATCCACCCGCCGTCCGCCTCTCTCCCCAAGAGTTCTGATCACTCACTCAAACCGAATAGCTGCCTCGGCCAGGAATTTCTTGTCAAAGAGCCAGCGGAAGAAGAGGTCTAGGCTGCAGGGAGGAGAGAAGGATGGGAGCTAGAACGGCAGAGCAGCAGAGCGCTCTGTTTGGGGACAGGTAAACCTCCACCCCGGCTCCCCTCGGTCCCACGACACTCACCTGCTCAGCCCCAGCGAGGGCAGAAGCAGCACCATGAAGATGAGGAAGGTGTAGCACTTGTGCATCGTGGTCCTGTTCTCCCCGGAGCTATGAGGGTGGGCAGGCGGCAGAGCACAGGCCAAGATCAGGGCAGGGCAGCCCATCCTGGGACAATGTCCCAGGAGGCTCCCTTGGATGGTGGGGGTCCCTAGGTGAAGGTACAGGGCCCAGGGCAGGGACCCTTCAGGGCAAAGGGCTGGCTGCCCAGAGACAGGGTTGGTAGGTGCAGTGTGGGCAGCTTACCGTGTCCAGTGTGCTTCGAAGAAGGCAGAGTAGTAGACGATGGTGGGGAGCAGGGCGGAGAAACACCATAGTAGTAGTGTAGGGAAGAACTGAGTGATGATGGGGTTCTGTGTGGGGGGACAGGGAGTGTCATTAGGGGTAGCTGGGTGAGCCTAAAAGTCCAGAACACTCGGATGGCTAGGAGGTGGAGGCTAGGGCCGTGAAAACAGCTCCAGGGTGATGCTGACAGTGAGTATCTGCTGAACACCTACTATGTGCTGAGCGCTTGTGCACGTTCTACATATTAAACCACACAACCAGGGGCTGGAGAGATGGCTCAGTGGTTAAGAGCATTGCCTGCTCTTCCAAAGGTCCTGAGTTCAATTCCCGGCAACCATATGGTGGCTCACAACCACCGGTAATAAGATCTGGTGCCAACTTCTGTCTGTAGGGACACATGCAGGCAGACCATTGTATACATAATAAATAAATAAATTAAAAATAAATAAATAAACCACACAACCAGAAGCCAACCTAGGCTACAAGACTTGATGGCTGGGCCAGTTAGTGAGCAGAGGGATGGAGTTTGCACTGGGGCCGGCATCTTGTTTACTGAGCTTCTGAGTGCTGAAGTCCATGGCAGGAGGGGCAGAGGAGGCCAGGCAGCCATGTGTGTACCCTACTGTCATCTGAGCAGCCTTGAGCTTCAAGCTGACAAGAGGATCTGAATGTGCACATGAACGTCAAGGGGCCAATCTAAACCTCCCATTTTTCAGAGAGTGGAGAAAAGGGGCCTTATCCAACGCCATGTGCCCTCCTGGGGGGTTTCTCCAGGAGGTGTAAACCCAAGAGTGGCCTCTCCTGAGAGTAGGATGTGGTGGAACCCAAGGGCAGGCATGGTGGGGAGGTGTGCTGCCTGGTCCTTGGGAAGCATCCTGGAAGGGCTAGGCTGGGACCACTGGAGCCAGAACTACACTAGGATGAGGGATGCTGCCTGGTCCTTGGGAAGCATCCTGGAAGGGCTAAGCTGGGACCACTGGAGCCAGAACTACACTAGGATGATGGGATGCTGCCTGGCGTTGATGCTCACACCACATCATGGAGGGCTGGGTGGGCATGGGCCTCACATTGAGGTATTCCACAGGCTTGGTGACGTTGAACTTGTCCATGGTGGTGATGATGATGGCCGGGGTGGTGAGGAAGAAGAGCAGGATGAAGAGGACCACATTGATAACCAGGCAGCGCAGCCACCAGATGAAGCCTCGGATGGACAGGTGCTCCCTGGGAAGGTGAGGGAGGGTCACTTTGAGGATTCTGGACTGATTGGTCTCTGGCAACATCCACCTCCCTTTCCATCATCTTCCTGCTTTAGGAAGCCCCATTCCACCTGCTGTGGCTCACCAGTAGATGTTCTGGGGGTCCGGAGCGTAGGTCACAGTCCAGTTGGAGATGTGCAGGGCCTCGCTGCAGGAAGAGGCACGCGGCTCCCCACGGCAGGCACAGCCCTGGCATTTGCACACGTTGAAGTCCTTTAAGATGCTGGGGGTGGGGGGGGGAGGTGGATACTTGTTACTGCAGCAGAGACTGGGGACCACAGTGTCAGAGAGAGGTCCAGGGCAAGAGGTGGGGGTGGGGGGAGGGGGGGTCATGTGATGATGACAGAGACTCACATGGCTGTGATGGTCTCATTGTGGAAGGTGACAAAAGCCATGCCAAGAGGCTTCTCATTCACCTTCTCCTTCTCTCGCCTATAGTCTTCCTTCAGCCTCTGCTCCAGCTTTGTGTAGTACTCAATGGCCTCCACCTATAGGCGGGAGGGCCAGAGGTTCTGGTCAGAGCTGGGAGGCACCCACAGCATCAGCCAGCAACTCCTGAGGCTTTCTGGTATGTCTGGAGTCGTTCTGTCCCCGCCTTAGCCTTGCAAGGTGGGTACAATGAACCCAGTCTCAAGGGGGAAACCAAGGAATGGGGTAATTAAGAAACTTGTTATAAATAATTCACGTTTTCCTCCTTCCCTTCCATCGCTCCTCTTCTTTCCGGAAGCTGCTATGCCGTCAAGATTTGTCTTAAACTTGAGCTCCTCTTGCCTCAGCATCCCAACAGGTCTGGACTATTTCACTAGCTTCTCAGCTGACTATTTTTAAAGAACAGGGTCTCATGTCGCCCAGACTGGCCTCAAACTCTCTTAAGTAGTGGGTATGACCCTGAGCTCCGGCTGCTCCTGCCTTCACCTCCTGAATGTTGAGATCCCAGACAAGCGGCACACCTGATTTATGTGGTACTGGGGATCAAACCCATGACCTCTGTATGCTAGGCCGGCACTGACCAACACCCCCAGACCCTCGCTATGCTCGCCTAATCTATGGTTTTAAAAGTTATCACAAACCGGACAAACCCAACAGTGAGAACGGGGGCTGCAAGGGCCTGCAAGATGGCTCAGTGAGTAAAAGGAGCTTGCCACTAAGCCTGAGAACCAGAGTTTGAGCCACAGAACCCATATGGTGTAGAGAACTGACTCATAACTAACTTCTCTGACCTCCACACATGCACCATGGTATACCCTCCCCTAAATAAATATTTAAAGAAAGAATCAGGGATTCATGGGCTCCAGAAGGAGGCAGAGGCTTGTCTGGGGTAGGGCCCTGGGCACTCTTCTTCTGGGAGTCTGTTTACCTTTGGGTCTTATTGTCCACCATACCTGTTTGTCTTCGGATAGTGGACTGATCTACCATGTCCACTGAGACCTGTCCAGCCCTCCCCAGCCTCGCCAGGGACCCTGGGCACCTAAAGGTACCTGCTCGCAGCCTCGAACCACACAGCAGCAGAGGTGGCCACACGGTTTGGGGTTGATCATGGTAGGTACATTTTCCTTGCTCTGCAGGTTCGTGAAGTAGAGTTTTCCCCGCTCAGCCTTCTTCCTGTAGGACCCGGGGGCCAGTCACCCACCACTTAGTGTGTGAGGATGGCTGGGAGGTGGGGTGGGGAGCTGAGTTGAGCAAGAAACCCAGTTTTTTTTTTTTTTTGGTTGTTGTTTTTTTCGAGACAGGGTTTCTCTGTGTAGCCCTGGCTGCCCTCGAACTCCCTTTGTAGAGCAGGCTGGCCTCAAACTCACAGAGATCTGTATGTCTCTGTCTCCTGAGTGCTGGAATTAAGGGTATGTACTACCACCACCTGGCAAAACTCAAAGCTTTTTAACTGTGGGCCGTGATGTGGGGTTGCATAACTGAACTTGGGGTTATGAGTATCAGGCACCGGACAAAGGCAACAGCCAATCACATCCTGCACCTGAGGTGTTTCTGCAGAGCTCGCCTGTACTGGAGCCTGCAACTCCACTGTAGCCTTGGTTCTGGACACTGCTTGCTGTTTGTGTGGCCTTTGCCACAGTGCCAGAGACACTGCAAACATTCTGTCTCAGACTGTGCCAATGAGTCGCTGTGACCCCACTGTGCATACAAAGCCTTCTGTTCTCATAGAAGAATAATGGCTTAATTACGAAAAACAAAGAGTTAATATCTCCCTGTGTTATTGCCCGCATCTTTGGTACCATGTCAGACATAGTACATTCATTTTAGGAGTGTGCTCCCATCTTGTTTGTGCTGTGTGCATGTACTGGTACATGCATGTTCACATGTGTGTATTCATGTATGCATGTGCATACACACAGAAACAAGGTGCTGACACTGGGCGCATCCCTTGATTGTCTTGTCTTACAACAGGTTTGTCTTTTTGTTTTGAGAGGTCTCTCTATTATATCGTGTTGGTTGTTCTGGAACTCACTATGTAGTAAACCAGGCTGGCCTTGAATTCGGAGCCGCCTGCCTCTGCTTTCTGAGTGTGCAAACCACACTGCCAGGCTTGTATCTTAGTTTTTGAGGCAGGGTCTTTTACTGAATCTGGAGCTCATAAATTTGGTCAGGCTGGAAGGCCAATGAATCTCAGGGATTGCCTGTCTCTGCCCTCGCAGTACCAGGGTTATAGATGTGCCTGGGGCTTGTTTTTTACATGAGTGATGGGGACCCTGACACTGGTCCTACTCTTGTATGACAAGCCCTTTGCCCACTGACCCATCTTCCCAGCCCGCTCTCTTTACTAGCTGATAAATAGAAAGATTATATAAGGACCAAGGGATTTTATTTTAATGAGTGGAGGCGAGAGGATAACTCAGGCACCGTCCTTACTCCAGCCGTCTACCTTTGAGGCGGGGTCTCAGGTGTGTGCTGTGACAATGACATCTTTTTGTTTTTTTCTTAAAATATTTATTTACTTATTATGTATACAATGTTCTGTCTGTATGCCTGAAGGCCAGTTGAGGGCGCCAGACGTCTTTACAGATGATTGTGAGCCACCATGTGGTTGCTGGGAATTGAACTCAGGACCCCTGGAAGAGCAGGCAATGCTCTTAACCACTGAGCCATCTCTCCAGCCCCCGACAATGACATCTTTATGTGGGTTCTGGGTATTGAACTTCTTGCAAGGCATGTTCTTTGCCGACTGAGCTAGCCGTCTAGCCTTCTAGCCCCAGGAATTGTCTTAAAATAAATTTGTTTGTTTGTGTTTTGGTTTTTGAGATAGGGTTTCTTTGTAGCCCTGGCTGTCCCAAAACTTACTCTGCAGACCAGGCTGGCTTTAAACTCAGAGATCTGCCTGCTTCTGCTTCCCAAGTGCTGGGATTAAAGATGTGTACCATGACCACCTGGCTCTTTCTTTCTTTTTCTTCTTTTTTGTTTTAAAATAGGGTTTCTTTTTGTGTAGCCATGGATATCCTGGAATTTTGCTCTGTAGACCAGGCTGGCCTCAAACTCAGAGATCCACCTGCCTCTGCCTCTCGAGTGCTGGGATTAAATGTGAACACAACAACCACCCAGCTAAAATAAACATCTTTCTATTTTTTTCTATTTTTTTTTTCAAGACAGGGTTTCTATATGTAGCGTTGGCTGTCCTAGAACTCATTCTATAGACCAGGCTGGTATTGAACTCGCAGAGATCCACCTGCCTCTGCCTCCTGAGTGCTTGGATTAAAGGCATGTTTCACTACTGCCTGACTAAAATAAATTTATGATTTATTCTCAGTAAATGTTTGGCTTATATTCCTATTTATATTCCTACAAACCTGAGGTCATGTAAAATTTTCTCAAATGCAAAGGGGTTGGGAGTGGACAAAAATTCAGGTCCCCAGTGACAGGGGCTGTCTTGTTATCAGGTTTGTTTAGTGCACAGGGCTCAGCAGTAGTCCCATCCAAGGACCTTCCTGCCCATTTCTAGAGGGCCAATTCTTCTACTAGTGTGCCATAAATTTCTCGTACTGTAGATGAAGAGGGTTAAGTCCTCAGACGTGAGGACTGTAGACCCCCTCCCTCTTGCAATATACTCTAAGCCCCCAGACCTTGGAAGTAACAGAGACCCCCAAGGTTGAGCTATATTCAAAACGCACAAGGAAACAACTGAAAAGAGAGCCAGGTTCCCACACAGTAGCCAAGGTTCCCTCCACAACGAGCAGAGGGCCCTTGGTGTTAGCCTCCCCGGCCCCAACCCAGTACCTCTCGGCATCAAGGAACATAAGACGAGCCACGTTGTAACAGGGCCGGGCTTCCAGGACGGTGCAGTTGGGGTAGGCCTCCCTGAAACACAGTTCAGCTGTCATGCTCTGCAGGCCCCACCCACTGCTTATCCTGGCTACCATCCAGGGCGCCAGCGCATCAACACATGCCCAGTGTACCCCCATCTCAGTCTAAGCGCTCCTCAACAACAGAACTTTGAAACAAACAAACTGCCTGGTGGTGGTGGCTCACACCTTTAATCTCAGCACTCGGGAGGGCAGAGGCAGGCAGATCTCTATGAGTTTAAGGCCAGCCTGGTCTACAAAGACAGTTATAGGACAGACAGGGCCACACAGAGAAACCCTGTCTTGAAAAACAAACACAAAGAACAGAACTTTAAAGTCCTTCCTCATGTTATGAGTGCAGCCTGGGTGCAGGTATGCATTCAGACTGTGTAAAGGCAGCGGGCGACAGTAACCCAGGCTATGTGAGGAGACTCCTGTGTGGAGCTGAAAGGCCAGGCCTGTGGTCTGACTCTTGCCCAGGGCTGGGAACTGAGGTTCAGAGAAACTGTCTCTAGTTACAGGCTGTTCTCTAAGCTCTGTTCCCAGAAGCCCTGGTCCTGATCCAACACTTGGCCTTGACTTTGGATTTACTCCAACCAATCTTGGCCTAAGCCCAACAAGAAACTGGTCCTGAATCTGATCTCTAACCCTGGCCATGACCCAGGCCCAGGGCTGACCCCTCTCCCCAATCTGAGTATGGCGAGCTGCCCTGACTCTCCGGCACGTCGCTCTGGAGAGCATTCACAAAATGCTTGCTGATCTACCAAGTGGTGTCCTTCCCACGTGACTGCAAAATGATCCAGTCCTTGAGCTTGACTCTTTCATCTTTTTTGATGTTTTATTAAAATGAAATGAAGGGCTACCAAGTATTTGAGACATGTGATATAAAGTTCCACAGTAGCAAGATGAACGCCACAAACTCACAACAATTTAGAGACTCACACCTGGCCTGGCGTCCTTGGAAACAAACTTGCTAGGTGGCCACAGTTCTTTCCTTCATGGCTCTGAGCTGCTGTAGGCTTCCTCTTTGGGAGGGCAAGCGCTCACCCTGGCCAGACTAATGGCAAATCCCTTAAAGCTAACCACACAGGCACGGTGATTCTACACAAAGGGTGTTCTCTACTTCTTCTGGGGCAATCCACCTGGACCACGAGTCTCAGTGAGCACTGATGACCGCTCAGTGTGGACAAAGGCCATCCCCTGGTCATCAGCACATACAGAGTTCTGTCCGACAGCCTCCCCACGGTAAGTACCCACCAAAGCACTTGAATGGACAGGGGGTGAAAGGTGGATTTCATTATGCTCAACCCCACTGCAAGCCCCAGACTCCAATAAAGACCAGATTCTCTTCACTCCTCCTTTGAGTGAGGATAAACTTTAACCACAGGCTGTTTCCTAACAAAGTTAGAGACCGACTCCGAAAGCAGCCCAGCCAGGACACGTCAGTCTAGTCTGGCTTTCTGCCTCCCATAGCACACAGTAGGGTAGCAGAGACTTGGTTGGGAGGGCAAACTCCTTCGCTGTACTCAGGTCTCTGATCAAATGCCAGTTGGTGAGGGTAACTTTCACATGTCCCCCTTCCCTCTCAGGATGGCACCTCAGCACCGCCACAACATGACCCTGTCTAGACTTGTCCATTTCCACTGACTCCCAGGATCCATGAAAGGAAAACTTCTGGGTTAGTTTACTGCTGTATACCGAGCTCTCTCACCCAGGGCCAGTGATACAGGCCCATGGGTCACTGGTGCTCCACATCAGGGCATGTCAATGCAAGCTGACAACTGTCCAAGTGGACAAAATGTCACTTGATCCTGAGCACACACTAGCCCCCACCTCAACCTAGAGGACCCCTATGATGATAAAAGATTGAACACCAAATAATTCTCCCACCCTGGTTTATAGGCTGTAGGAGGGCAGGGCTTACTTCCCTGTGCCTGCAATAGATGTGCAATGGACGTACATCACATGCATCAGGTCTAGCTCTGGATCTCTGTGCACAGGCTCAGCGATGTGACCTGACCAGATCCTGCCTCCACCCTTCTCAGACAGGACTGCTGATGGGATGACATACTGACTGAACTCTGATGTGAGCTAATGACATCAGACCTCAGGGATAAATCTGGGACTGGAGGGATGGCTAGGGTTTAAGAGCACCGGTGCTCTCCCAGAGGACCAGGGTTGGTCCCCAGCATCCACACAGCTACTCAAAACCATCTGTGACTCCAGTCCCAGGGCATCCGTCTCCCTCTCTGGCTTCCACAGGCACTGTGCCCACATGGTACACAGACATCCACAGTCAAAACACCCATACACATAAAATAAAAATAAGTAAAATTTAAAAAAGAAAAGAGTAAGTCCTGAATCTGCCTGAATCCTGAGCTTGAACCAAGACCAGTGATGCCACTTGTCACAGACACTTGCCGGCTCCTAATCTGGGTCACAGATTGACTTGTCCCTTGTCACAGTCACTGGCTGGTTCCTAATTTGGGTTACAGATTGATTTGGACCAATCTCAGTTCAGACCCTTGACTAACTCCTGCAGCGGATCTCCATGGTGTGACCCTTGAGCTAGACGACCTTTCATTCATCTTTCGTCATGGTAACTGAAGGAAGCTTGGTGGTGAATAGAAGTGTGACCATACCTCGAACCCTGTTTGCAGACCATCCCCCATACTATATCCCTGCAGCTGGGCTCTTAACTTTTTGTTTGTTTTTTGAGAAGGGTTTCTCAGTGTAGCCCTGGCTGTCCTGGAACTCTCTTGTAGACCAGGCTGGCCTCAAACTCACAGAGATCCGCCTGCCTCTCCCTCCTGAGTGCTAGGATTAAAGGTGTGCACCACCACAGCTGGTAGCCCTTGACCCTCTACACTGTGGGCTCAACACCAAGGTGCCTGTCAGGCGCCTGAACTGAAGAGCCAGAGAAGCTGAGGGAACACAGGCCAACCTCCTCAGACTCCTTCAGAAGCCCCCTCAGCCCATGAGCTGCCCCACAATGTTTGCATATGCACCAAGTGCTGATAATAATTCTGAGGCAGTTGCCGCCTCAGGACCCAGTTCTAGGCAGGAGGAGGGAGAGGAAGGAAACAAATGTCACAGGCTGTATTCTTCACAATTCCATCTTATTTCTCTCATTTACTAATTTTTTTTTTTTTTTTTTTTTTTTTTTTTTTTTTTTTTGGTTTTTCGAGACAGGGTTTCTCTGTGGCTTTGGAGCCTGTCCTGGAACTAGCTCTGTACTAATTTTTTTTTTGAAGGGCTAGGGATCAAACCTAAGGCCATGGATGACCCTGAGCGACCCCCTTAGCCCCGCCCAGTTCTGAAGGGGCTGTCACTCAGGAAAATGGGAACCCAGTCCAGCTTGGGACGTGAGGCCTTCCTCCGATCTGCTCCCCTCAGCCTGGGCTCCAGACCACTGAGTATGAATCCAAAAGTGCAAAGATGTTCTTGGGGCTGATGGGTAAGCAAGGGTCTGCATGCCTGAGGTGGGGTGGGCTGCTTACTCACTCAAAATGCTTCTTGATTTTTTCTGACTCTGCATACTTGGAGATTCCATTGATGAAGAGAGTCCGCTTGACCTGTGGAAGAGGACAGCAGGCATGTCTTCCTGCAGGTGGGCTCCAGGAGAGCCAAAAGGGCAGGGGGATGGGAGCAGGCCTTGGAAACCTGTTAGGTCTCAGTGGAGTGTCAGTAACAGAAGCCTAAAGGTAGAGCCATGTTCTGTGAGGGGTTCAGGTGGACGCCTAGATCCCTGGGGACCTGGCACAGTGGCTGGCAAAAAACAAACATTTGGTCCAGGGTGAATGGCTGTAGAAGGTAAAGGAATTTTCCCACCATCCACATTAAGCAAGACAACAATACAACCATCCGATGGCAGTACCAGCCACGGCCATTTCCCACGGCCAGGAATATAGCCATTGACAGCACTACCAGCCACGGCCAGGAATACAACCATTGACAGCACTACCAGCCACGGCCATTTCCCACGGCCAGGAATATAGCCATTGACAGCACTACCAGCCATGGCCAGGAATACAACCATTGACAGCGCTACCAGCCATGGCCATTTCCCACGGCCAGGACTATAGCCATTGACAGCACTACCAGCCACGGCCATTTCCCACGGCCAGGAATACAGCCATTGACAGCACTACCAGCCACGGCCATTTCCCACGGCCAGGAATACAGCCATTGACAGCACTACCAGCCACGGCCATTTCCCACGGCCAGGAATACAGACATTGACAGCACTACCAGCCACGGCCATTTCCCACGGCCAGGAATACAGACATTGACAGCACTACCAGCCACGGCCATTTCGCAAGGGCTGGGCTCAGCATGGAGAGGCCCAGGCATGGCCTTCCTAGGATCCCTGGAGAAATGCCCTGATCCTAGAGTAGGAGGGAACCCAGGCAGCTCAACTCCAGCCGAGACAGGCTGCGCTTCCTCACCAGGTCGTCCTCCTTGTAGCGCATCTTTGAGGTATGTCTCCGCATGCTGTAGACCGTGAGCAGCAGGTACAGGAAAGCAAAGGAGGTGTGCAGCCAGAGGAGATTATTCCTGTAGAGGGCAGAGGGTCATGTGGGGCTATGGGGTCAGCACGGTCTACCTCTGCTGTGGCCATCCATCTCTGAAGCTTCAAATCTCTCGCCTCCACTCTAGATTCCACACAATGGAGAGGTCCCAAGCCTCACCCTGATTTCAAGTTGGCAATGGTGGTTCTCCCGAAGCTGTAGGCATTGTTCTCTGGAAGGCGAGAAGGAGAAGAGGAGGGTGGTAGGGTCAGCACAGATACCCCTTTGTCCCCTTCCAGTCCGGACACCTGGCCCTCACTGACCTAGCAGGTCCCCTGAGAAGTTGACAGGCAAAACGATGCCTACAGAGAGGACGCCCACGACAACCAGCAAGCCAATGATGTGCCTCTGGAAGGACAGGTAGTGCACGGCATCACCCCCACACTTGTCCCGGATCTCATCATCCCTGTGGACCACAGGAGGCAGACAGAAGATGCGGGTGAGGAGCAGCAACCAGAAAGCTGGAACCTGTCCACCCCACCCCCACCTCCACCCTAACACCCCCCCATCCCACCCTGCTGGATGGAACTTTTCATCCCGATTTCCTGGGAGGGGAAGAAGGGGGGAAGGAGGAATGTACAGAGCCTGGAAGTGGTTAGAAAAAGAGAAGTAAAGAGAGAGGGAGGTCGGGAGTAGAGAGGGAGGTCGGGAGTAGAGAGGGAGGTCGGGAGTAGAGAGGGAGGTCGGGAGTAGAGAGGGAGGTCGGGAGTAGAGAGGGAGGTCGGGAATAGAGGGGCAAAGATAAGAAGAGGGAAGGGAGGAGGACAAGAAGGAAGGATGGTGAGGGAGGGATGTTGGAAAGTGGGCAGCAGCAGCTCCTTCTAAGGCCTTAAGGGTACCAGGGCTGAGCTCCATGGCCAAGGGCCACACTAGGGGAGGGGCCCAGAGCATGGTGAGGGGCCCAGTGCTGACCTGTCTCAGCTTCCTGCCTTTCTCAGCGCTCACTGCCTGCCTGTGGACTCTGGCTGAATCTCCTGAGTTCTGCCTGCTGGCTGCTGGCTCCTGCCTGTGGCTGGCTGGCTGCTTCCAGCCTGCCTGCTGCCCCCACCCTCTGGCTGCAGAGAGGATGAAGAAGGGGCTCCAGCCCCTGCTCTCAAAGCTGTGGCCATAGCTGGTAGACCAGGGATGGCTGACCTCGCGCAGGGCATCACAGAGAGACGGTGGGTCAGAATAAGCATCAGGGGTCAGCACAGGCTGGGCCCCATTGCCTGGCCTCCTGGAGTAGGGGCAGGGTACCATGAGGACTAGGAGCACTAAGGCCCTCAAAGCTGTTGGCCTTGGTTTTGGAGGGAGATGACAGGTTCTGAGGTTTCTTTCTGTTTCTCTTTTAGAGTACGCAGACCATTCACTTACTTTATCCTGAAGATGGCTGTCAGCCAGGAACAGAAGCCCTGGGGGAACAGAGGGGACACACTGGAGATCCCAGTCTGCCAGCCCGACCCCCCTTCCCTGAAGCTCCACCCAGAGAACACTTCCTACACCCTCCCCTACACCTGAAGAAAACCCCCATCAACACAAAGGACGTCAGTCTGGTAGTTTGCCTTGTATGAGCGAGGCCCTGGTCTCCATCTCTAGTACTAAAAAAATGAAAGTATTTAAGTGGGGTGAGGGAGATGGGTCAGTCAGTAAAGTGCTCGCCTTGCAAGCAAAGGACTTGAGTTCAATCCCCGGATCCTCCAGAAAAAAAAAGCAAGGCATGGTGGTAGACACTCCCAGCACTGGGGAGGTACAGACAGACGGATCTCTGGGGTTCACTGGCCAAATGGTTAGCCTAATGGAGACCTAGGTCTCAGAGAAAAAAAAGGTGGGCCTGGCAAGGTGGCTTATTTGATCTCTGGAACCTTGCAGGGTGGAAGGAGAGAAACTGACTTCTCCAAGCTGTGTTCCAACCTCTATACACACAGCTTAGTATATGCACGTGTGTGTGTGTGTGTGTGTGTGCGTGCACACATAATGAATAAATAAAGGCAAAAACAAAAATAATTCCTCCCCCCAAAACAAAACATAAACCAAGACTGACAGTATCCAAGGAACAACATCAAGGTGGGCCGGCCTCCCCATGTAACTGTATACATGTGCAAACAGACCTGTACACTCCACACACACACACACACACACACACACACACACACTATACAAGAAAAACCTCACAAAGAACTAGGAAGGTCAGCCCTTAAGGCAGAAAAGGCCCAACCCCTTACTGTTAGACCCCAGGTGTAAAGTGTAGATAACTGCAAAACCTTAACGTTCTATGGGCCAGATGGGGATGGGTAGACGTTGGGGTTCAAGAAAGGTAGTGGGATCCCCTGATCTCTAGCTAATAAGAAGTTTGCAGGTTGGCAAAATGGCTCAGAAGGTAAAGGTGCTTGCCACCAAACCCGATGACCTGAGTTCAATCCTAAGGACCTACCTACATGGTGGAAAGAGAGCCAATTTCCAAAAGTCGCCCTCTGACCTCCGAACATACAGTGTACACAGTGGTATACATACCCACAAACTTATACAAATGAATTAATTAAACTAAGAAAAATTAGGGGCAACAAGATGGATCACTGAGCAAAGGTAAGGGCGTTTGTTGCCAAGGCTGACGACCGGTTCCACATGGCGGAGGACATATGTTGTCCTTTGGTGTCACACATGCTCTGCCATCCTCCCCACGTCTCAGCCTCACACACACACAATGTAAGCATCTACATAACAAACAAACAAACAAGGCTACAAAAGCAGAGGGGTGCGCCATGCTTCCTGCCTCCATCCCCTAGTCTACCTTGAAGGGACCAAAAGTCTAGAGTTGGCAAGGCTGCTTCATCACCGTCTCTTTCTTTCAGTCCTGTCTTCAGGCAGAGAGTGGACACTTAGAAAAACAGGGTCCCCTACCTTCTACCAAGAGAAGGTCCGTGTCTAGCACAGGATGGGAGAGTGCGCTGTCTGGCCAAGATGCCAGGTCTCATTACCTGAGCTCCATTCAAGTCTGGGGACCATCTGGACAGCTCTGGCTAGCACAGGTGACTCCAGCAGCTTGCCACTTACCCTGTGAGTCTCAGGAAGCTGATAGCAGCTCCAAGAGCAACTGACCAGACCCAGACAGTCTGTATGGGAACTTCACCATCAAAACAGCAAGAGGGCCAGGCAGGGAGCAGCTGTGTACCTGATCTGATGCGAAAGAGGTCTGGGGACTGCTGTGACCTGTTAGGTCTGAAGGGGCTGCTCAGTCAGCACTAATACCCAGTAAGGTGGTCCCTAAGAACTGGGCCACCAGCCCACAACTGCTATGTAATACGACAGGGTTTAAGTTTTTACTGCACAGACCCTCAAGGCTCATTATGGTTTCTAAAACCATGTTCAAAGAAAAAAAGAGTTTTCATTGATAGTAGAGGTGGGCATCAGATTCTACTGCAGCAAACAAAGTTTTGACAAATGTTAGGAGTGCCACTCAGAGGACCCCGTCCTGTGTCACATCCTTTGGGCCTGCTGTGGTCCTCTGGTATCACCATGTAACTTCCCCAAGAGAAGGCCACAATGGTGTCCCTGACCTTATAGCAGTACACTCAGGAAACTGGGAGGAGGACACTCACGTTGTCCCTTTGGTCAAAGTCGACGGAGCTGGAGACGGAGGTGAGACGCTCATACCGATCATGACTGTCCCCATGCATAGCTGATGCCACACTGGGGTGGGGAGATAGAGCAGAGGAAGGTGAGAGGGGTGAGAGGGGTAAGCATGAGACTCAGAGAGGCAGATGTGAGCACCCAGGGAGACTAAAGAAGGTACAGAAAGTGCAGAGGCTGAAGCAAGAGTAACCTCCCCCTACCCTGCCTCCCTCAGGGGTCACTGGTGATGGACAGTGAGTGGGGCGAGGGCCGTATGGGAGAGGGTGTCTTCATTACTCCCCAGAATGGAGATTGAAGCAAGAAATGTTAGATGTCCTTGCAGTTCCAAAGGTAACCAGTAGGGGGAGTGAGAGATAGGCAACAAAGGCAGTTATTACCCCAAAAGCAAAGGGGAGGTAAAGGAAAGCAGGGATCAGAAGAATCCAAAGGGGTGGCATGATTGGAAGATGTCTCTTGGGCAGGGCCCGACCCTCCCTTTCCCCTGAGCCATCAGATGCCACAGCTCCAATTCAGTCCTATGGACAGAGACCACGAGGAGACATAAAGGCCACAAAGGGGGCTGCTTGGACAGGGCCTGTCCTAGGCCTCCAGAAGGAGCAGGGAACCCTGGAATATGAAGAACTAGCTGTTAGGGGGGAGGAACTGTGGGTGACACCCAATCTTGTCTCTGCAGGATTGTGCTAGGGGTTTTCTGGGGAGTTCCCAGGACGGTCCATTGTCCCAGCCAGTTAAGGCCAACAGTGCAGGGGTACACACAGAGGGGATTTTTTAGGCTGGGAGTCTAAGAGGAGGAACAAATCTAGGAAGGGCAGAGACAAGCTGAGGAGCCCCCTGTTCTGCGAAGCACACCGCCTGCGTTAATCTGAAACATGAGCCTGCAGAGGAGAAAGCTGCAAAAAAGAAGAGAACCAGCAACTGGCGCGGGGAGAAGCGTGAAAGGGAGAAGAAAAAGGAAAGCTGGCTGAGTGTGGATGAGGGGGCTGCTGCCCCACATACTATTCCTGTTCCACTCGCTCCCTCTCCCGTCGGCGAAGCCTGGGGACAGAGAACACACAGGTTAGCAGGGGCAGAGGAGAGTCCCTGGGGTCCTCAGACCTCAGTGCTGGCCAGGGACTGTCCTTTTCCATCCCCAATAGAGGGATGAGAGAAGCTGGCCCTTCCCTATTCCCAAGCAACATGGACCACGATGTTTGTGTGCAGCAGAGGGACGGTCCCAGGCTTTCTTACCTGTCTGCATCTGTCACCAAGGCCAGCCGCCCATAGTCCCAGGCCACCTTCCGGAGGATAGAGAATAAGAACAACAGGGCCTGGGGGCAGAGAGGAGGCAAGTGAATAGCTGTCCACAGCCGGAGTCAGAACCCTAACTTAAAAGGGGGGACCCTGGCGTGGGTGCACGGACTAAAGTTGGAAAGTGGGAACCCCTTTTTCTTGGTTAGGTATGGGAAGGTGGGACATGGGTCAGAGACGGAGGACATTTGCAGGGGATGTCCTGGGCCCGGGTGTCAAGGGTGGGGGACAGTAGGAGGATACTCACCAGGAAGCACATGAAGTCCAGGGCCAGCACGGTGGGGACGCCCCCAAAGGGCAAGCCCTGCAGGACAGTGCTGCGGATGCGGGCACTGTAGCAGTAGTCCTTGGAGGAGCTGCTGTTGAGGGCCGCAGTGCCCAGCGTGGCCAGCAGGAAAGGCAGCATGGCTACTACTGCCTCATGGTCCTTCCGGGCAGAGGGCGAGTCGGTCAGCTGCGTTTACCCCCTACCCACCCCAGACTTTCAAGGTGGGTACCGGAGGGTTGGTCAGCTGCCTCAGTGGGTGCACCTAGGGAAGGGAGGTGTGTATCACATGGGTTTATTTCATGGCCCTCTGGCTGTGACCGCGCTCTGGGTCTGGCCAGCACACCCTGATCCAGTACCCATGTGGAGGCTCGCGACCATCATGACTTTAGTTCTAGGGGATAAGATGCCCTTTTCTGACATCTGCAGGCACCAGGAATGTGTGTGGTGCACACACACACACACACACACACACACCACACTCATACATATAAAGCAATATAAATAAAAATTTCTAAAGATGGGTAGAGGCCTGTTTCTTTGCCAGAGAGTAAGAATCCAGAGTTAACTGCTTCATTCTATCGCAGAACCTCACAGTTCAGTCTTTAGGACCACAATAAGTAAGTGAAGAATTAAAAGAAAAAGGACTTCTCAGTCTTTTGGCTAAGATCAAGTGAAAAGAAAACCAGAATGATCAAATGTGTTTAGAGATTTTAATTCTGTTAACCTCCTCCATACAACCACCTTCAAACCAGATGTTCAGTCCTGTGTCCTCAAAGCAGGGCACTGGGCTGGAAGGCAGGTAGGTATGAGCACCAGACTTCAGAGTTAGTGTCACCTAGCTGGTCCCAGCTACCCCTGTTTTTCTCCAATCCAGCTAACCCTCCCCTCCCTCCAACTAGCTACACAGGGCAAACAGAGGGGTGTGAGGACTACAACTCCCAGAATGCTGTGCTTCTGCCTCCAGAGCAGAGCAGGCTGGGAATGCTGTGCCCTCCAGCCAGCTTTTCCATTGGCAAAAGAGGGAAAGAGTGGGCGGTTGGAGGCCTCTAAAGGCCCTCAGCAACCCACTGTACTAGGGTCTTGCCTGGTGCCTGCCTGGTGCCCTGGCACAGTCCTTTGTGCTCTAAGTGGATGAAGGGCAGAAGAGGAGGGAAGGGGAAGCCAATTGGACTCCTGGGCTCTTGTGCTTGGGGACAAAGCTGAGCAGGGCTCTGGGGAGGTTCCCAGGCTGGAGAAGTGTGGCTGCTGCAGAGGCAGCTACCACAGCAGCACAGCCCCACCCGGTCCTACTCGGGGCCCCTGGGGGCCCCTTCTGCTGACAACATGGAAGGTCTGCCTGGAGGAGGGTCCCAAGGGAAGAAGGGCAACCTGACAAAAAGAGAATAACAAATCGAGAAGAGGTGACTGGCAACTCAGAAGGAACTGTCTGTCCCTTAGCCCCCCTGGGGTGACCTAGCAGCCCTGGCATCTCCCCTTTCCCACTCAAACATCCAACCAAACAGAGCAGGAGCCAGAAGCTTTCTAAGGATGAGAACATGAGCATTGTTTATATGTTTCTCTTGGTCCAAGGAATCTTTGCAAAGCCTGGATCAGGATGGAGCAGAGAACAACTGCCTTACATGTGCTATACAGGCTCCTTTTCTGGCTCAAGCTGCCTTTAAAGACACATGGGTTTAATCATTGTAGCGAGTGTCCACTGTTTCAAGAACAACAATATACGGGGCTCCAGAGATGGCTCAGCAGATGAGAACACTGGTTGCTCTTGCAGACAAGGATACAATACCAGACACCAGCAAGGTCACTAACAACTGTCTGTAAATCCAGTTCCACGAAATCTGACACCCTCTTCTGGCCTCTGCCGGCACTACACCCACACAGTACACATACACACAGGAAAAACACCCCACATATAAATAATATATCCTTTTAAAACAAAAGAATAATAACATATATGACTGCATTTAATCCTCAAACCTCCTGTGAGTTGTTATCACTGTCATTTGAAGATGTGAGTAGAGGGCTCAGAAAAGTTAAGTACTTTCCCACTAGGTCTCACTGCAATAAAATGATGGAAGCTAAATTCAAACCTAAGTCAATTTCTACCAAAGCAGGGACCCTACTCAGAACACAGGTGCTTTGCTGATAGGCCTAGGACAGGTGAAGGTGGATCTGGCCTCATTCTTCTAATCAGTAACAGAGATACTGCAAAGCTCTCACAGGGAGGTAGAAATGTATCCACGGCCAGGGGTGGGGGTGGCAGCCCTCTGTCTTCCGCTCTTACCAAGGTCTCTCTATGCAGCCTAGGCTGATCTCCAACTTAAGATCCTGTGCATATATGGAAGCTTCATCAATGCAATAATTATTTGTTCTTGGGCCAGAGAATTAAAGGGCAGTTGAGACATGTGCTCAGATGTGTAAATGTGCTCATACGTGTCTGTCTGCATAGGAAGCTAGGTGACTACATGACAATGTGCAGAAATAAAGGCACTCATGGCCTCTGAGTGGAGAAATGTGCGTGGGTGCATCTGGGAGCCTGGGTGTGTAAATACAAGATGTACATCGCTGAGGCCCCAGGACAGGCTAAAGGTGGGTATAGGTATTTTGAGGAGGGAGGCTCTTATTAGCTCCCCGTTTTTCTTGGAAACAAGGGCTCGAATATTCTAGATTGGCTTCATTCTTGTTATGAAGCTGAGGGTTGCCTTAACTTCCTGATCATCTTGCCTCTACTTCCTAAGTGCTGGGAATCGATCCTGGGACTTCATTCCGTCTCATCTCTCTCCCTCCCACGCGACATGCCCAGTCCTGACCTCTCTGAACTCCAGAAACCTCAGTGCCTCTCCCCACCCCCTTGTTTCTAAACAAATGGCTCAAAGCCCTTCAGTGCCCTCCTTCCGCTGTGATCTTCTCTACTCTGAACAAAGATGGGACAGTCTAGAAGCTTCTGCATGTGGCTCCACTAGGGTGGGTGAGAGTTTCCCAGGATGCATGGTAACTGGTTACCAGATCTTCTCATTGCCAATCTTTTCACTGCCACTGAGCACCCCCTGCTTCCCAACACCCAAGGCAAGCAGAGCACACCCAGATCACCCATCCATAGAGAGGAAACAGGGACCAGGGAAGGTCACAGGGTAGGGAAGGGGTGGAGTTGGGTTGGTGGCTTTGCCAGTTGACAGGGTAACTTCCAGGTCTTTAACTGTAGGGTGGGGCTGTTGGGCTGTGTCCTTCGGAGCAATTGCTCCAAATCCAGACTAGGGGAAAGAAGCTGAAGACAGAACACTGCTTGGGGACAGTAGTAGGGGTCGAAGGTTCTCCTAGTCCAGAGGTGCCCAGCCAGCTGTGAGCCCATTTCTCTAGCTGGATACTGAAGCTGGTTTTGTAGGATGGGAATTTTAGACAAAGTCAAGATGGTCATTTCACTACTAGAAACTGTGCATCACAAGGGTAGAAGTTACTTTTTTGCTTTGTTTTTTTCCTCATAGAGTTACTGGGAAAGACTTAAGGTAGGACTTGGGATTCATATAAAGTCAGTGAGAAGAGATTAACTCTTAATACAAAATGGGTCTCACTCTTCCAATCTGTTACAAAATAGTATTAAGGACTTTGCCTGGCTTGAGTGGAATCAGAGAAAGGTAAAAGTGTATCTATCTATCCATAGGTGAGCACCTCACTCCACATCTCTCTCCAGAGTGTAGCTATGCAGTTTAGGCTTTGCTCCAAGTCAAGGTCTTCCTGAATGCTGGGGATACAAGTTACCACACTGGTTTATTCTACTTTCTTCTGTACAAGGCGTTACTACTCTAAGCACTTTGTAAATGTTACTATGTGTTACTCCTCGCAACCCTAACAGGCCACTGAGGCACAAGGACAGCAAATAACTTGGGGAAGTCACACAGCCCATCTGTGAAGGATCCAGAGATGGGCCCAGGCATTTTGCTCCTCCTGCAAATAGGAGAGGCCCCTAGAAGGGCTCCAAGGCTGCAGGCTGTTAGCACCAGCACTGGAATGCCACACCCTAGATCTACAGGCTGGCCTTTTTTCTTGCTGGGAGCTCCTGATCCTTGACTCAGGGGTTTGTGGGTTCAAGTTCTGAGGCAGGGATAGAGGGCAAGGGCTCTGGCATGAAATGCACTTGACTTCTAGTCTGGAAAAAAGTGCTCAACCAGCGTGGGTCTCGGGTCCTTCACCTGTGAAATGGGGACAACAACTCAGCCCTTTGGCTGCTTGAAAGGTGAGATAAGATTAAAAACAAAACAACAAAACTCGAATTTAAAGCTCTTAAAAAAACATCCAACCAAACAAAAGAAACCACCAAGAGAAAAGACCAGCTGCTGAAGGCAAGCACACCTGGGAGGTACAGGCAGGAAGATCAGGAGTTCAAGGCCAGCCTGAGCTAAATGACTTCACAGCTCAATCAAATCAAAACACAAAAAGTTGGTATTAATAAGATACAGACTCCAGGAGGTTGCTTTAATGGAGGAAGGTTGGTTAAGACCAAATAAAACATAATTTCATGATAGGAATAGAACTACTCACGGGAGGGGGGTGCTTTTGCTACATTAGGGACTCTGTCACCAAGTCCCAGAATGGACCCCATCCACCTGCATTAGGCAAGGTGGGGCACCAGAGGTGACTGGTAGGTCAGGAAGTTCAGAGAAGTGAACCCATTACTATTGATCACCTGTCAGGCAGGATGTCCGGCGCTTTACCTGCATTACACTATTGGATCCCGAAGATACACCTCGGAAGGAGTGGTGGTAGCTAATCACGTTTTTAAATAGAAACAGAGGTTCAGGTGGTTGAGTAACTTGTCAAGGTCACACGGCTCAAGAACAGCAGAGCTAGGATTTGAACCCGGGTTTCTGTTACTCTGTTGTACTTGGAAGGAACTTGTATGATATCCAAAAAGGGGTTCTTAGTTACTTATCATCCATCTTCTGCCTCAAAACATCCCCACCCACCTACTCACTCACTCATTGGCCAAGACTGCACTGGATGAACTAACAGCAGGCCCCAGCATGTGCCACCTGGGACATGCCAGGACGTAGACCCTCTGGTACCCCGGAGGACAAAGGTGCTGCCAGCATACCCCCACCTGAGCCTGGCAGCCACTCCCCTTCCCTCCTTTCGGGAATCTGGAAGGCAGAGAACTGTGGGCCCCTCTTCAGGAGGTGTTGGGCACAGTCTAATTCACCCCGGACTACTGCAGACCCGGGAGGAGGCTACAGGGTCAAGGAGTGGTACTAGGTAGGGAGAGGAGCCCCAAGCCCCCTTGGGCAATGGGCCGCCAAACCTTCGATCATGGGGCCAAGACTGGTGGCGGCACAAAGCCCCAAGGGCAGCCAGCCCCTCTGACCTCTCTTCCCCACTTCCCAGGCGCCCTTCTTTTTTCTTGGTAACAACGACAAGCTTCGGGACAGCTCGCACCAGGCGGTCAAGACAGCCGGGAGGGACAAAGCGCGCCCCCTCCCCCTCAACAGGGCCTTTGCCTACTCCGGATTCGCGTCTGAATCTTCTCCCCACCGCACCCTCCAACGCAGGCCCGGGCGGCTCATGAATGAACTGCTCTGTGTGGGGCGCAGGAGAGGACATGCTCCCGGGGCCAGCCGCTTCTTCCAGCCGGCAGACCAGTCCCCACCAGGGCCAGGGCCAGCTACCCGTCTGGTGCCAGCACCCTCGAGCCCTGCCTTTTGCCCAAGCATAGACCCCTTGTTCGAGGCCAGCTCCGTCCCCAGCAACAAGAGAAAGAATAAAGAAACGGAGGGCATTGGACTTGGCGACCCTAGAATGCAAAACTCGGGGGCGGAGGCGGGTGGATCCCTTCAGCGGCGCCGGCGGCTGGGGAGCAGCTGGGACCCGAGGAGGGCCGTGCAGGGGCCGCGCACCTGGACGGGGCAGGTGGGACGAGAGTAGCACTCAAGGGCCGGGACAGAGGGGGTCCCACCCCTAGGGATAGCCCAGCGGGGCGGGGGCAGAGGACGGCGCACATCTGGAGCCCCGACAGGGGTGGAAGGACTCACATCTGGCCAGGGACGGTGGGGGTTAGGGGACAAAGCGTGCCTCCGTTGGGTCCTGCGGGGCCCGGGCACCTCTGGGTCCCGCAAGAGGTGGAAGGGAGGGGACGCGCAGCTGAGTCCGGGTGTTTTTTTTTCCCCTTCCTTGGGGTGGTAGTGGGATCCTGTGACCCAAGTAAGGGGTGCTGGGGAGGGGTCCGCGTACTCACCCCCAGGCGCAGACTCGGCTCCGACTCGGGAGCCCCGGCTCCGGGCGGGGCGGGGCTGGGGAGGGGGAGGGGGAGTCGCCGGGCGGCTTGAGCTCTGGGCTCCTGCGGCGGCCGCGGCAGCGCGTGGGGGAGGGGGAGCAGGAGGAGGGAGGGGAGCCAGGGGAGGGGCTTTCGTAGGACCCGCCCCCACGCCGTACACGTAGAAAGTGCGCGCGTACTCACGGAGCACCGCTGACGCGCAGGCGCAGGGTGCGGGGCGGGGCCTGGTCAGCGGGGTTCGTGGCGGGAGATTGTCTGGGAGCCAACGCGGTATGAAGGGGGCTCAGGGGCCGACTTGCTCCCCTCTCGCTGCTTCTTCTCCGCCTTTCTTCTCTGCAGTAGGGGAGGCTCTCTGGGGGAGGGGTGAGGATAGGCCATACTGGGCCCAGAGTCAAGAGAGAGGGGTCCCCACCCTTTGCGAGGCCTCAGATCTGGACCCTCTGGCTGCATGGTCCACGCCGCTTCCGCGCTTCCCACACCCCCTCGATTGAGCTCACTTGCTTACCCCGGTCCGGGAAGTGGAGTCTTGGGGAATAGGGGCTGCGGTCTAGCTGGGCCAAGTCACTTAGGCCGGTTGCTCTGGCGCGTCTCCTGCGGTTTATCTGCTCCTCTTTCTCCCAGTGGGTCTGGAGATGAGTTTGTTAGAACCTTCTTCCATGCAAAGAGGGAGTCCTTGCTTTCGCTTCTGTCAGGCTGAATGACTCCTCTGGTCCAGGGAATTCCCTGCTTTTTCAGTTCACCAAAGCCCTCTCCTAACAGGGGTTAAGACTGGGTCCGCCTCTTTTCTGTATGTCATCGCACAAAGACAGGACAAACACCACCTGTTTAATTTCGGGTTCTTAAAGGAGACAGAGGAAATAATTGCTTTCCACTGTGCGCAGTAAGTGAGCTTTGCCACGCTGAGACGTTAAGGGATTGATTGTGTAGCGGTCACAAGACCTGAGACGAGTCACCTTGGGTTGTTTGGGAAATACTGGCACCCAGGGCCTTGCAGTCACGGCTGGACACTGCTTATCCTGGTCAGTGTGTGTGTGCTGTATTTGGATATTCAGCTGCCCGTTGTAGCTGGAAGGTTACAACTATAACTGTTGTCTTTCAAACATTCCCATGAGTGACTTGAAAATCACCGTAGTACATCATGGCCATCGTGTGTGTGTGTGTGTGTGTGTGTGTGTGTGTGTGTGTGACCGACCCAAGGGCATGGGAGTGTATTATACTGTTTCTGTGTGTCAGAAAAGTTTGGAAAGGCATTGATCTTTTGTATGCCTCTCGATTTCCTTGACTTGAGTTTTCAGTCAGTTTAAACCTTCTGAAATTGCAGTTGATGAGTGGACCAGCAGTGGAGTTTCCCTGTAACCCTAGATGTGGCAGGAGTTCATGGCCATCCTCAGCTGCTTGTGACAACGCCAAACCCACATACAAAAACCCAAACCCTTCCCAAACTGTGAGAGTTTTGTTGGAGGTAAGGGAAAGAAGATGGATTGATTTGGGTTTGTGTGTAAAACTAGCCTGACCCACTCCCTGGAACAATACAATTCACCTAGAGGCCAGACAGCGCTGATAGTGGGTATCTAGAAGATGGAGATGGGGGCCATGGTAACCTGGTTTGGGCACTTCTGGAGATCACTGGAGGATTTGTTTCTGGAATTTTACTATTTTTAAAAAAGTAATACAAGTGTGAATCTGAACCTCTTGACTTCCTGGGTCCATTTTTCAAGTGGCTGTTATCTGAACACAGTACCTAGAATCTTAGATGATACAAATCCAGTCCATGCCCCCCGCCCCCCAAGACAGGGTTTCTTTGTGTAACTCTGGCTGTCCTGGAACTCCTGTAGATCAGGCTGGCCTTGAACTCAGAGAACCGCCTGCCTCTGCCTCTGGAGTGCTGGAATTAAAGCAAAGTCCTTTAAAGATTATCTTAATATGGTCTTGTGTGGTTTGGCTGTCACGTGTGGATCTGCCCAAGTGTATTGTCTCATTCTTCATGTTATGTGGTTCTGTGGGAGCTTGGGAAGGCCTCGAGAAGTCAAGTTATAGTTTAACCTGTATTTATTTGTTTGTCTGTTTATGTGAGAGCTTAGGTCATTAGCCCAGACTGCCTTCAGAATCACGATCATTCCTCCTGTGCCTTCATAGTACTGGGATTAAATGGGTGCACCACACCCAACTTCAGTCTCTGTTTTAGAGGTCGAAGGTTTATCTGGTATAATTTTACAGGTATGTTAACCATGATAGTCGGGGTTCAAGAAAGGACCGTGATTCAGAGCTCACGGTGTTGTTCTGGGTCACGAACATGCTGCCCCAGAAGGAGAGGTCAATAGCTTATTAGTCACTAGGGAATCAGGGTGGGAGGTCCCTATCCAAAAACTCTTAAAAATCACATCTATCCTTGAAAAGTCAGGAAGCACCTTGCTGCGACTCTGAACTGAGAAGCACTTTGAGGACTGTGATTCGAGGTGGCGGAGTCGGTGCTGCCTTGTGATGGAGGAGTCTGTAGACCAGAAGGATGCCGAGTCAAAGTGGTCCCTCGCCTAACTGAAGCTGAAACACTTTCAGATCCATGTGGATCTGCTCTGCCCAGTGCCCCCAAGTGTCCACAGTTCACTGAGACCTGGAGCAGGGACTTAAAGGTCACAGACATCAGAGAGATGAGTTGTGCCAGTAGCATTTCCTCTTTGAGTCTAACCTTGCTAGCCCACATTCCTCCGGCTATCTGACTTCTCATCCCTGGCTCCTTGCCACTGCCTCAATTAAGTCCTCATAGAAAGTTAAACATGAGATAAAAACTGTGGACCTAGTTGAGAAATGGGTTGCTCAGTGGAGCTGTAGTAGAAATAGATCTTCATATTGTTGAGAGGAGCTGTGCTCCTTGGGACTGGTGCAGTGAAAACATACCTGGGCAGGAGAGTCAGATAGCTTCTGCTTGGGCTGTGCTGATTGTGGTGTGTTACTATTATTGTTACTGTTATTGTTTAGTATTGACAGGATGTTACTATGTAGCCCTGGCTAGCTCAGAATTCAGTATGTACACCACCTGACTCTGCCTCTCAAGTGCTGGGATTACAGGCGTGCACCACCATGCTTGGCCTTGGTTATTTGTTATTTTGTTTGTTTGTTTTCTTTTCAAGACAGTCTGATAATTCAGGCTGGCCTTGAACTTGTGTCTAGCTGATCTTGAGCTTGAACTCTTGGTTTTCCTGCCCTGCCACACACACATAGTGTGTTGTTTGTTTTCAGTCAAGTTTTTTAGTGGGTAGAACTGCATCTGAGCCATACCCCTCTCCTGCAGGGTGTACTGGGTAGGGACAAGTTTGATCACTGGTCTGGACTTGGTTGCCGTATAACCTGGGAGGAGTGGCAAGCAGTAAGTACCATTTCTGACTTCATTCCTCCACCTGCAAAATGATGCAAGTCCTCAGCCTGTCCAGCCTCTTACAGTTGCCTGTTCTTGTTTGTTTTTCTGTTTCCATTGGGTGCTTAGGGATGAAATCATCAAAGAAAGCGCTCTGGTGTGGATACTTTGAGAATTACAACATACTAGATTTGTGTGAGGTAAAACCGCATACACAAACTTCTGAAAGAGAATGAGAATGGGCCAGTAGGGAAACAGTAGCAAGTGTTTAAGCAACAAATACAAGTACTTGTTGGTCCAAATGCAAAGGGTCTTTTTGTGATTCTTCAAAGTGTCTAGGCCTTTGCTTTTTCCTACTTAACATTTGATTTATTTTATTTTTGGAGATAGGATTTCTGTAGGTGAAGCTGGCCAGGAATTCCTAGACCGGCCTTACTAAAGGTACTCTTGTCTGTCTGGATTCTCCTGCCCCTGATACTACAGACAACCCAGGACGTGTAGGCAAGACAAGTGCCTCTGCCTCCAGAGTGCTGGGACTGAAGGTGTGTGCCTCCAGGCCTGGCTTGGAAACAATGTATAGATCTGTGATACTCAGTATGCAGCATATTTGTTTAGAGAGCTGCTCTAATGGTTACTTTGTATTGAAATTCAACACCCAAGGAATACCTGGGAAAAGATGGCCCAGTGAGGCACCAACACACTTGTGCACAAGTCTGAGAAACTATAAATTGCTACCCAAACCCATGTAAAGGTGGAAGGAGCGATCTGACCCCATACTTGCCCTCTGACCTGTGACACACACACAGTAGTAGATAAATATCCTCAATTAATGGTGCTTTTTTTCCTCACAAAGCACACCAACCATAGATGCTTTGGTTTTGGTTTTGGTTTTTTGAGACAGGGTTTCTCTGTAGCTTTGAGGCCTGTCCTAGAACTCACTCTGTAGACCAGGCTGGCCTCAAACTCCGAGGTCCGCCTGCACCATCTCCTGAGTGCTGGGATTGAAGGCATGCCCACCACTGCTCGGCTGTGCAGATGCTGCCTTAATTGCTCTTCTAGTCCTTAGTTAGAAAACTAGCTGACTTCCCCCCAAAAGAAAAGAAAGCTAGCTAAAAATGAATCCTCTAAATCAGTGGTTCTTAACATTCCTAATACTGCAGCCCTTTAATACAGTGAAACCCCCAACCATAAAATTATGTTTGTTGCTACTTTGTAATTGTAATTTTGCTACTGTTATGAATCATAAATATCTGTGTTTTTCCAGTGGTCTTAGGTAACCCCTGTGAAAAGGTCATTCCACCCTCCCCCCAGGGTTGAGACTCATAGGTTGAGAACCACTGCTCTTAAACATCAGGCATCTCAGTGCATGAAAAAAGTCAAAACACACAAGCTCACAGAACATGGAAACTGCAAATTGAACTGCAAATCAGTTCTGCCCACTTGACAATTCTGAGCTGTAGCCATGTGTGTCAGTAGCTACTCTACCCTAGAGTACTAAGCAGGGCAGATACTAGACCCTGCCTCCGTGAAGCATGCATTCCAGTGGGATCTGCATGTGGAAAGGCTAGTGGACAGCTCACCAGCGTGTTTCTGAAGTCCCCCTCTGTGCCTCTGCAGCATGGTCGAGACTTTAGCCAAGATGGGAAGGGGCATGCCTCTCAGATGTATGAAATCATCTCCACCCTGCCCTGTGAAGGAGAGGTTGTGTGATTCACACTCTGAAGTGGGAGGTTAGTGCTCGTGAGTGGACCAGAAAATCACATGAAAGGCCACCTCTGGCACCGAACTCTACCAAGTAACCTGGCTCTGCCTAAATGAGAGTGTCGTAAAGGAAGAAATACTGAGGACTGTCTGGGCAAACACAAGGCTTAGAAAGAAACAGAACATTCTGTGTGCCCAGGTCTATCTAGCCTCTGGTCCTGTGTCTGCAGGCTGGACTCAGGCTAGCAGAGAATGTGAAGGCCTGTCCATTGCTGTCCCGTGGCCCTGGAGCGGTTAATGGTGTGCACATTGTCCATACTAGACTGGGTGGTGCTTCCAGGGGTCTACAGACAAAGCATGAACTCTCACCACCACCAGCACCATCTTGGCACCAGGGAACTCCTAGAGGGGTTGCCTGTGGGGTTCCAGTGTCACATGGGGGAGGGGGAACGACACCTAATATATTTATTGCACACCTACAGTTTTTTGGGACCTGAGATTGTTGTTTCCCAGTATGGGAGAAGCAGTTGTCTTTGGAGGAATAGGGCACATGGGTGAGGTCTGTGACTGTGCCTTGGGGCCACAGGAAACTGCTAAGTCCACTGGGGTTGAGGTCAGAGGTCACAGCCACTGCCAGATCAGTTAGAAACAGCGAGAGTGGCCGGGCGGTGGTGGTGCACGCCTTTAATCCCAGCACTCGGGAGGCAGAGGCAGGCGGATCTCTGTGAGTTCGAGACCAGCCTGGTCTACAAGAGCTAGTGCCAGGACAGGCTCCAAAGCCACAGAGAAACCCTGTCTCGAAAAAACCAAAAAAAAAAAAAAAAAAAAAAGAAACAGCGAGAGTAACCATGGGCCTTTTTTTTTCTTTTTCTTTTTTTTAAAGAAAGATTTATTTATTTATTATATATACAACACTATGCCTCCATGTATGCCCGCATTCCAGAAGAGGGCACCAGATCTCATTACAGATGGTTGTGAGCCACCATGTGGGTGCTGGGAATTGAACTCAGGACCTCTGGAAGAACAGTCAGTGCTCTTAACCTCTGAGCCATCTCTCCAGCCCCCCCATGGGCCTTAAGAAAGTGGCAGTCTTCCCTGGAGGGGGACCCCTGTGCTTGAGGGTCGGGTACAGAATCGCTACCCTCCTAGTTCCTGGGGCCATTTGAGAGGTCCTTCTAAGTTTCTGAATTTGGGGTAGAGTGTGAAGGGACATCCAGAATTACCCAGAAACTGCAGGGCTCTGATCCCAGTGACCTGGGAAGCTGAGGCTGAAGGATGCCAAGTTCAAGGCATGGCTGGGCAATTGAGTGAGGTGGTATATCTGTGGTAGAGGCCTTGCCTAGCACTTTTGAGGCCCTAGGTTCAATTTCTCTCTTGTCAGGATCAATCTAGAGCTGAGATGTGGCTTAGTGGTAGATGGCTGTTCTAGGATATGCGAGGTTTGATCCCCTCAGCATATTGAACATTTCCATCAGTACAGGATACAGGGGTGTCCTGGTGTAGATGAGCTGCAGCTCACGTGGACAATATGGCTCGGGTCTAGGTCAGACTCAGTAGGCAGAGAGGGCGTGGGCCACAGGGTCAGCTGAAAGCAGGTGCTAAGTGGAGGCCTGGGCCTGTTCTGTAATGGTCAGAAGGTTCCTTGAACACTGGGATTTGTGGTGGGACCCATCAGGAGCTTCTGGGGACCCCTCGACACTTGTGCAGGCCTCAGGCTAGCATTCTAAGAGCCCAGTGCAGAGGTGAGGTCCCTGTGACCTCAGGACTGACCATGTAGACTGCATTTGAATCATTTTGAATATCCAAGGATGCCGGGCGGTGGTGGCGCACGCCTTTAATCCCAGCACTCGGGAGGCAGAGGCAGGCGGATCTCTGTGAGTTCGAGACCAGCCTGGTCTACAAGAGCTAATTCCAGGACAGGCTCCAAAACCACAGAGAAACCCTGTCTCGGGGGAAAAAAAAATGAATATCCAAGGATTCCCTTTCCTCTGGGAGCCAGCTTGAAAGTCTGCTGGCATCAGATGGCCCAGCGTGGCTGGGGTTGAGGGTGCAAGCTGGTGCCCTTCAGAGCTGTGGTGGTGCTCTACCCATTTTTGGTTATACTTAGAGCATGAATCCACACTACAGATTGTCTCCAGAACTCAGATAGGGACTGGGCTGTCACTCAGCTGTGGAGTGCTTGGCAGACAGGCTGAAGGTGCCGGGTGCAATCCCAGCCCCACAGAACACAACGGAAACCTTGGGTTGGATTTAAGAGAATCCCCTCACCTGGGATTTCTAGTCATTCAGCAGGCAGTGAGGTGCCTACAGATAAAGTGGGCATGTAATGTCAGTTGTTTTTTTGCTTTTGTTTTTGTTTAAGTTTTTGAGATGGAGGTCTATCTGTATTGCCCTGGCTATCCTGGAACTTGCTAGTTGCCAGGCTGGTCTCAAACTCTGCCTCTGTCTCCTGAGTGCTGGGATTGAGGCATGCACCCCCACACCTGGCAAATGTCAGTCTTCTTGATGGAACTAGAGCGTGTTAACAGTTGGGGAAATGCTTCAGGTTGCCATAAGTGGACCATTGTGGTTCCGATTTCAACCTTGCTCCTCGCTGTGCCATCTTGGTCAGGTTACTTCTCTGGCCTCGTGCGTGCGTGCGTGCGTGTGCGTGCAACAGGGAGGTCAGTGAGAATACGCACTGCACAGTAGTGTTTAAGTGAGATGACAGTGAACAGCGTTGGGCTGTAATGGCCACAACAAAGGTTCATCAAGAAAACAGGGTCCTGAGAGCGCAAACAAAGCCTGAGGGGAGCCAAGGAAGGTCCTGGTTCTGCCCTTGACTGGTTGTGGACTCTATGTAGTGCCTCAGGTTCCTCATCTATGAAATGAGATGGGAAGGAGGAGAGAGCTGATGGGCATGGGTGCCCCGCCTGTGCTGGGCACTCTCCATCGCTCACTTGCTGGGATCTTTGCCTTAGTAAAGATGGACTTTCCCACTGGTCTCTGTGTCTCAAGTGCTCAGGGCCTCCTAGGTTAGCTGCCACCTGCTGCAAGTTTTCTGATCGTAGAGCAGGCCAGCACTTCATAGGCGTCCCAAGGAGAACACTGGGTGATGGGATTTGAGGCAAGGCACTAGTGACAGTCATTTGTGGAATGCCTATGTATTTCTGCAGAAGTGACTGGTGAATTCTCTCCCACCTTTATTAAATAGTCTTATCTGAGGCAGGCATGTTGAAACCTCACTAGGCAGAGCTGTGTGTCAATACTCGAGTGCACAGGCCTAGCTCGGGCTCCCCAGTGGTGCCCTCTGCAGCCAACTGTCTGGGTGGAAGAGCTGGCCTGCTTACAGCTGGGATCCCCGGCTGGTTGGTGGCAGACTTTTCCTTGCCATGCCGAAGTGATGTTTGTGCCCTACGGGACCTTTCTGGATTCCTGACGCCTGGGTGCCTTAGCTGTCTCCTGTCTGTGGAAGTTTTTCCATGCTGCAGTGCTGTGGGGGAAACTCACCCAAAAATAGACTGTGGTCAGTGCCTTGGCAAGGGTGGCTTTGGCTCTGCTTTGCCGACCTTGTGCTCCACAGGTGTCCTGGCATTCACATTTGGGGAAGGGTGATATGTGACAGGTGACTCTGGAAGCTGCTCAGGTCGACATTTGCAACCCCCTTTCAGACTGGACCCAGGGTGTGTGCAAGCACACTACCACTGAAGTGTATTCTCAACCTTTTAAAAATTTATTTTTGAAAAAAAATTATTTTTATTTTGTGTGTACCAGTGTTTCCCTACATATATGTAGGTACACAACATGTGTGCCTGGTGCCCAAGGAGGCCAGAAGAGATACCTGGCCCCTGGACTAGAGTTACAGATAGTTGTGAGCCACTGTGTGGGTGCTGGGAACTGAACCCAGGTCCTCCACAAGAACAGCTAGTGCTCCTAACCACTGAGCCATCTCTCCGACTCCATGTTTTGTTTTGTCTGTTTTTGTTCTTGTTTTTCTTTTTTTTCTCTCTCTCTCTTTTTTTTTTTTTTTTTTCGAGACAGGGTTTCTCTGTGGTTTTGGAGCCTGTCCTGGAACTAGCTCTTGTAGACCAGGCTGGTCTCGAACTCACAGAGATCCGCCTGCCTCTGCCTCCCGAGTGCTGGGATTAAAGGCATGTACCACCACCACCCGGCTTGTTCTTGTTTTTCTAACCAGGGTCTCACTGTGTAGTTGACCTTCTTGGAATTCACTCTGTAGACCAGGCTGACCTCGAACTCATAGAGATCGCCTGCCTCTGTCCGCCATTGGGATTAAAGGTGTGCACCTCCACCCCCGACATGTTTTGTCTTTTAATAATTTCTTTGAGACGAGGTCTCAGGTAGCCCAGGCTGGCCTAGAGCTCACTAGGTAGCACAGGTACTGAACTTTTCGCCCTTCAGCTTCAGCCTTCAGCATGCTGGGATTAATAGATGTTGTAAATTACCCAGGGCAACCGAGCACTCACTCTGTGGTCCTGCCAGGCCTGTGCTGCCTAATGCTATTCCACCTTTTTCCAAGGTGCTGACGTGGGTTCAGAAGGCACGCCGGTGTCAAGAAGGTGTACGGCTTTGTGTCCCTCTTGGGAAGTTGTGGCTAGCTCAGATGTTCTAAAGGAACCGGTGTCGGTTGCCTGGGGAAGCTGCCCAGGGTGGGGCTGTGACGCAGCACAGTTTGAGCTGGAGTTCTGTCTGATCATCGTGTATCATCCGAACACTACGATTAGTTCAGTGACTAATGAGCTTGTGCTCCGGTGTCCTCTCCCACATGTCCCGAATAAAACAGGCTCTGTCCCCTTTCCTGCAGGTTTGCCGTCTTGAGATCCCATGGCTGTCCTTCCTGGGCTCCGGGGCTCTTTTGCCCATGTCAGCAGAACATTCGGCCTGCGCTGCTTCAGGTAATGCTTGATACCTTGTTCTTACAAAGTTACCTGGGTGAGCCTGCACCTTGACTGGATCCTGTGATGACAGAGTGGGAGGAGCTGGGCGGTGTCCTGGGCCAGTGGGGGAGGGAGAGGACAGACGTGCAGGAAAGCGTGGCCTGTGGTGGAAGCTGATCTTCAGTCCTGCCAGACCCTTAGCGTCACCGCTCTTGGTCCTGCCATCCCCAGGGCTTTAACACTCCTTATGTTTAAAAAAAATTGCTCTGTATGTGTGAGAGAGATTGATTTGGGCATGCAAGTGTCATGGTGCACATCTGGACGTCAGAAGACAGCTTAGAAGTTGCTTCTCTCCACAGTGTATGTCTCAGGGATCAAGCTCAGGTTGTTGGCTTGGTGGCAGGTACCTTTATCTGCTGAGCCATCTTTTATTTTATTTTTTTTATTTCTGAGACAGTTTCTCTGTAAAATAGCCCTAGCTGTCCTGGAACTAGCTCTGTAGACCAAGCTGGCCTCAAACTCAAAGATCCTCCTGCCTCTGCTTCCCAAGTGCTGGAATTAAAGGTGTGTGCCACCACCACCCAGCCCACCCCAAACTTTTTTAAGAATGGGTGTTTTTTGTTTGTTTGTTTGTTTTTGTTGTTGTTTTCTCAGGACTGTGGATTGAGTCTGGGGTTTCCAACTAACCCGCTTTTTACATTTATTTTGATTTTTGTTGTTTTGTTTGCTTTATACAATAGAGTTTCACTGTAGAGCTGCAGCGGGCCTGGATATTTCCCTGTAGACCAGGCTGGCCATCTTCCCACTTCTGCCTCCCGAGCGCTAAGGTTCTAAGTGTGTGCTACCAGCCTACTGCTTTGCCTTTTATTTAGAGACGAGATCTCACTAAGTTTCCCAACTCACCTTGAACTCTGGAGCCCACATTGACTTTGAACTTGCTGTCTTTCTGCCTAATCTCCTGTGTAGCCAGGATTGTATTCTTGCAACACAAACCCCGGCCCAGTTGTTCTTTAATTACAAAATTGTACATTCTTGTCAGTACATGTTCCCTTAACCAAACCTAGGTGGCCCCACCCCAGCCACATTGTCTTCCCCTTTGAGATCCCATGCTGCTCGTCTCTGCTAGTCCTGTGGAGCGCTTGTGGTGCAGAACAATGTGGGGGAAACAGCTTGGCAGTAGCCTGGTGGCCCGAGTGAGTTCTGTCCCCAGGTCCTGTACGGTGGAAGGAAGGCACCACCTCTTACCTCCACACGTGTACATGTGCGCACACACACGAAGTAAATAAAAGTAGTTTTTAAAACATGGTTTTTAGGGCTGGCGAGATGGCTCAGAGGTTAAGAGCACTGACTGCTATTCTGGAGGTCCTGAGTTCGATTCCCAGCAACCACATGGTGGCTGACAACCATCTGTAATGAGATCTGGTGCCCTCTTCTGGCCTGGAGGGCATACATGGAGGCTGAACACCGTGTACATAATAAATAAATAAATTTAAAAAAAAAAACATGGTTTTTAAAAAGAACACGATGTGTATAATAGTAGAACAGAGAGAGGTCTGGTGAGGGCATCTAGAAGAGAGGTTCTGAGGAAGCCCTCACAGAAGTAGCCATGGGATAGTGGGGACTGCGAACTCGGGACTCCTGAGTTGGCAGTGTGTGCAGCTCACATTGGAGGGAGCTCTGCAGTGGAAAAGTCCAGGCTAAACAGAGGAGCAAGAGGCCCAGAGGTGGAGGCGCTAGCTGGAAGCCATGGGGATAGGCGAGGAGAGAAAAGGTTCTAGGGGACCCTGGGGTTGTGTTAGAGAAAACCACACTTGGGGTGAACAACGGGAGATGGAAATCCCATGGTAGGAAGACTGGATCTGCTAGTGATAGCATTCTGTTTCTGAAAAGGAGTGGTCTGGGGTGGTGTGCTGCAAGCTGTAGTTCCATACTCTCACCTTGGGAGGCTAAGTAGGGGATCACTTGCTCTCAGGAGTTTGGGCGATCTAGAAGACCCATCTCCAAAAACAAGGCAAAGCCCCGTGCTAGCATTAAGAAGTTGTTGCCTGGACAGTGTCTGGTTTCTGTCGTGTTGTGTCAGGACTCCCTCAGAATAGAGTCTCCAGCTTCCCAGATTCCAGGAGAGCAGGGAAGGGCTGCACCTGGGGAAGCAGGTTCTGCAGGATTGGCAGGGGTGAGGCTGCCTATAGAGACTCCTTTAGTCCTCTTTAACTTTCATAAACCAAAGGCTGGAGATGAAGTCTGCCGTGAAGTCTGTCACAGAAGGACCCAAATCCTGACACCCAGGAGAGGGTCTCGCTGAGGAACACAGGCTGGCCTCAAGCCTGTGATCCTCCTGCCTCAGCTTCTCAAGTGCTGGGATTACAGGTCTATGCTAGCACACAATCTTAGAAGCTCTCAGTTAAAAGGAATTGGGTAGTAAGAGCTTCACAAACCCCTGACTTTTTGTTTTAGTTCCTGGGTCATACTCTGCTTAGCACGTACATATATGTATATGCCTGTGACTGACATGTACCTCCCAGCTCTCTGAGACCTGTACCTTGTATATCACAGACTTTCTTCTCTCCCACTAGCACCTCCGGGAGCCTCCGTGCCATCCAGAAAATGACTCGGGTGCGTGTAGTGGACAATAGTGCCCTGGGGAACACCCCGTACCATCGGCCTCCACGATGTATCCATGTCTACAACAAGAGTGGGGTGGGCAAGGTAGGCGACCAGATTCTGCTGGCCATCAAGGGACAGAAGAAGAAAGCACTCATTGTGGGACATCGCATGCCTGGCTCCCGAATGACCCCAAGGTTTGACTCTAACAACGTGGTCCTCATTGAGGACAATGGGAACCCTGTGGGGACTCGGATTAAAACACCTATCCCAACCAGCCTTCGCAAGAGGGAAGGCGAGTATTCCAAAGTGTTGGCCATAGCTCAGAACTTTGTGTGAGCAGCATGCCTCTGAGCCGTGCAGCCATTCCCTTCACACTGGTGACAGTTGGAATAGAATAAATGTTTTACTGTGTGCTTCCTTCCTATGCTGTCTGAGTTGTGGTGGTGAGGTGGGTAGCAGCAGTTTAACGCTGACCTCCTCCCTAGACCCCAGGAGGGCCTGGGCTTTCTTCTACAGCTGGCAGCCATGCAGTGATTCAGCAGCTATTTCTCTTCTTCACTTGTTGATCTCTGTGGGGAATAAGGACTCCTCAGTCTCTTTAATAGAATCTTATCAGTTATAAAGAATTGGCTGCTCTTCTAGAGGGCCAGGTTCTATTCCTACCACCCATATGGAGGCTCAAAGCCTTCTGTAACTCCAGTTCCGAAAGATCTGATGCCCCTCCTCTGGCCTCGGTGGGGACTGCATGCATGTGGTACACAGACATACTTGCTGGCAGAACATTCTTACACATAAAATTGAAAAAGAAAATAAATTAAAAGATACTATAGCCACTTATCAAAGTGTCATCCTGGCCTCTGAGAGACCAGTGATGGGGGTCCCCGGCCCTGGGCTCGACTGCCTGGATTTGAGTCACACCTTCACCCTTGACCACCTCACAGCGTTGACAAGTTGTTTCATTTTTCTGAGCCTCAGTGTCCCTACACGATGCATGATAATGGTGCCCACTTAATGCCATTGATATGAAGATTAAAAGAGCCAATGCCTGTGAATGCTCAGAGCAGCCCCTGGCAGCAGGAAGTACTCGACATGGGCCATTTCCTGTATTGTGACTGCATGTGCCGTGTGCCGGTTCTAGAACAAAGGTGAGAGCAGGTGTGCTTCTCATCCTCTGGGCACTCAGAATTGCAAAGGGAGTCCACAGGAACCCAATAATTCTGCAAACGCAATGCCCAAGTGTAACAAGGGCTCATCACGAAGAGTTAGACCTTCAGTAAGGTTAGTGCTGTCCTCAAGAAAGGGTAGCCTCAGCTGCATCTAAGTCAGCATTGTGATAGAAGCCCAAATAAGGGTTCCTTGAGAGGCCGGGTGCAGTGTGGACTGGGAAGGGGCTGGAGGGAGCCTCTGGGCATTGGGGATGTGTTAGACTTAGCGGTTGATGAGTGTTTATATCTGTGAATAATTAATGAGCTGTGTGCTTTTCAAGAGTGGAAATTTGCTAGAAAAAAAGAGCAGGTGCACAGGCCCTGGGGTAAGTACCAGGGCCTTTAACATGTAAGCCTTTGGAGCCACTTCAGATCTGGCACAGCAAGTCGGGAGAGGAGTGGACCTCCATTTACTCAGGTCTCCTTGGCTGTGGGAAGGAGGCTTTTCTTATCCAAATACATTAAGATGCATGTGATGGGTATTTAGGAAAGAGGAGGGGAGGTGGATTTGAAGAGGACAGGCTTCATTAATTCTGTAATATGCTACCATGAACTGGGGCGCAGTCAGAAGCAGATGCCTTGAATAGGGCTGATACGGTGGTGAAGGCCAAAGATGAATGTGGGGTTTCTGGATTCCAGTCATGGAGAACACTGAGCAAGGGTGCTGCATGGGGAGGCCTGAGGGTCTAAGGGAAGTGGTGGTAGGTGGGTAAGTGGCTGTGCCTCTGAGTGGGTACAGTCTTCAGTTACAGCCGTGGTGCACTGTGCAGATATCCAGGTTTGCACATATTCTTAGTGCTTCTCTCAGCCTTGGGTTTGCAGGCATCGGACCCCTTGCAGGTGCGGACAGTTTCAGGGGCCATGTGGGAAAACTGGGTCTTATCCAGACCTATGACTTCCCATTCTCATTCAGGACTAGCTTCCTGACTCTTACTTTACTGTTGCTGAGGTCTCTGCCATGACTCCCACCAGCTGTGATCCTACAGGCTACCATTTTGATTTTCTTGCATACCCCAGGGCAGACCTTGGTAGTAGTGGGGGGTGGGCACTACCTGCCTGGCTATGAGGAGGTTAAAAACTCAGCTTGTGTCTTCCAGCCCAGGTGTGTCCTGCTTACAGGCTTCCTCTGGCTAAGTTTGCTTCAAGGGATCCTGGGCATTTTGGGAGAATGTCCGTCTGTCCTGATCTGTCCCTTTGCACAGACTGGTGCAGTGTGGCCGCCGTAGTGAACTGTAGGGTAGACCACTGTGGTGGAGCACGCAGCAACACCTTGCCCTTCTCAGCCGGCAGCTGGGACTTAGTAGCTCTTAATTCCCTGCTGTCTCTGCAGCCTGGATGGCGGGCTGGTGGGGTGGGGGTGGGGTAGATGAGGCCTCTGTCTTGGGCAAAGGGAAGCAGTGATTGTCCTCAGCCTGACACAACCTGCTTCCGTCTGGACCTTTGCTCTTGACAGGACAGCTTGCCCTGTGCTACCTTACAGCTGCTCTGGTCATTTGCTGGCTTAGCTGGAGTTGGGCCCTCCCCTCCCTCTGCCCTGTCATGTGTTTCCAGGGTGCTGGCTGTTTGGCTGTGCCCCCTCACCTGCTTCCTGGCTTCTTCTGCAAGGGCTCTATCCCCGCTGTCCCCTCTGTTCTCTCATGGACTTAGCACTCTCCAAGGTGCTCTGTGGTTTCCACACAGCCCAGTGGCCGGGGCCACCTGCCCAGAATAGCCCAGCCTTGCTGCCCTCCAGCTGTCCTATCACTTTGCACAGGGAGATCTAATTTGTTACCTCTCCCCACCCCCAGTGCCCACAGCCAGTACTTTCTTTGCCCATGAAATATTTATAATCACAGATTATGTTTCCTCCGGAGTATAAGCTTGCTTTTGTTTATTCCCCTTCTGTGCCCCTAAGAAGCCGCCCCTGTCGGGTTGCAGCTTCTCTCACCTTCAGAGTCACCATGGACTTCACTGCAGTGTCTTTCCCGGTGTGCTGCCCACCCACAGTACCTGTCACCAGCTAGCTATGCGTCTGGGCAAGCCACAGGCTCCGGCTAAGGGGAGATGACTGGTGCTCAGGAGGCCTGGATGAGTGCTTCACTTCCCAGATCCAGCCCACGGCTACTGTACCCTAACATTCCTGACGTCATGTGTCAGGCGGTCTTTCCTGACACCCCCAATGCCACCGAGCCTGCTCCTGTGTGGTCTCAGCTTACCACTTAGTCTTTCTTGGCTTTCTTCTCCTCTTATGTCCCTCATGGTCCTTGGTTAGAGAACTTTAGTTTCTCTTGCTGTAGTACAAGCTGGCCCGGAGCTCCCTGTGTAGACCAGGCTGGCCTTGATCTCATGGTCGTCCACCTGCCTCAGTGCCGCAAGTGCCAAGACTATAGATGTGTGGTGCTACGCCCAGCTCGGGCTGAGAACAGTTTTGTTTGTTCTGGGTTTTGGTCTTTTTGGTTTTTTGAGGCAGGTGTAACAGTCCTGGCTGTCCTGGAACTCGCTCTGTTAGACCAGGCTGGTCTCAAACTCCCTGAAATCCACATGCCTCTGCCTCCCAAGTGCTGGGATTAAAGGTGTGCGCCACCACCGCCCAACTGAGAGCAGGTTTTGGTGGAGATCATACTATACTGGAGTCAAATACATAGCTGAAATTGTACTCATAGCTGAAATTTGTAAGTCAGTCTTTAAGAAAGACAGACTCTGGCATTTTGTTTTATTCTTTCCCTCCTGTTTGTCTGTGGGCCACTGTTTTGTTCCCAGCCTCTGGGACACTTTTTTGCTGAACGTTTTTATTTAATATGATTCCTTTCCAGTGCATCTGGCCCTCCTGGGGTGAACGGGGCCATAGGTTTGCTTAACATTCAGGACAGTGATGACCCCTTGCCATTTGCTTGACAGTACGACAGGCCGTCTGTCTCCTCCCCTCGGACACACTACAGGCTTGCTGAAAATGAAAAAACTGATTTTGAGAATTTCACAAGAGCTCTTGCATAACTGGGATACCCTTGGGTATTATGAAACCCAGAGTGGGCGAGTGATTGAGGCCCAATATTTACATGCCAAACAGAGGCAACCCTTGCTCGCCCAGAATGGAGGGTTCAGCTGGCCACGTATTACCTGGTCCTGCCCGTTCCTGCTGCAGACTCTATTGACTTCACCTTGCTCCCTCAGCTGCCTAGCATAGGGAAAGAAGGGGCTTCTCTTCCCTGCTACCTTAGCACTGGCTACCACACCTAACCTCCGGTGCATCTGCAGCCTGAGAGTGCACTGTACTGCCCTTTCTGGCTTAACCCGGTGCCTTCCTGGCTAGCCATAGTGGATCCAGAAAGGGGTGGGCATATCAGAGCCAGGGACCTGAGTATTCCTATGTCCATAACCATCACCAGTGTTGTGTTTGTAGCAAGCAGTAACTGAATTTGCTGCCAGCTCTGGTTCAAGGGTGTGGGGAAAGAAGGATGTTTAAGGGCTGGAGAAATGGCTCAGTGGTTAAGAGCATTGCCTGCTCTTCCAAAGGTCTTGAGTTCAATTCCCGGCAACCACATGGTGGCTCACAACCATCTGTAATGAGGTCTGGTGCCCTCTTCTGACCTACAGATATACACACAGACAGAATATTGTATACATAATAAATAAATAAATAAATATTTAAAAAAAAAAAGAAGGATGTTTAAATTAAGGTTTTGGGGTTCTTTGTAGGACCCCCTTCTCCAGGGCAGGTCCCTGTAATGAAGGTAGTCTGTGGTCCCTAGTTATCCCAGACAGCCTTCGCTGCAGGCCTCCCAGCCAACTGGCTTCCTTTGTATTTCATTTTTTGCAGAGAGTTTGTGTGTGCATGTGTTTGTTTTGTTATGCATAAAAATTAATTTTAGTTGTATTTTCTTCATAGGGTTATATGTTTGTGTTTTTGAAAATATTTATTTTTACTTTATGTTTATTGGAGGCCAAAAGAGGTGTCTGATCCCCTGGAGCTGGAGTTACAGGTGGTTGTTAACCATGGGAATTGAACTCGAGTTCTTTGTGAGATCCTTTCACTGACAAAAACCCTAAGAGAAGGGAGGAAAGACCTCTCTTTTGGTTGGTGTGGTTTGTGGTTTTGGGTCACAGTCAGATGCTGCACCATGAGACCTGTGATGAGGCCCAGCATGGGTGCATGGAGGAGGCCACTCCGCTCACAGTGGCTGCAGAGCAGAGAGAAGAAACGGTTGACTTCCCGCTATCTCCTTCGAGCACATGCCTCCCACGTGACCTAGCTTCCTTACACTAGACCCTCCCCAACAGTGCTGACAGCAGAGGCCAAGCTTTTACACAGGGGGCTGTGGGGATAGTTAGGATCCTAGTCACGCTATTGCTGTTAGTCTGTGAGGATTTGGAGTTTTCCATTTCAAGAGTCCGTGTTCAGGGCCTGGGATGGAGCTCAGTCGGCAGAGTGATTGCCTAGCATGCTTATCTCCAGCCCTGGGTAGACCCAGTGTGGTGGTGTTTGCTGTAATCCTGGCTCTCAGGAGGTGGAGGCAAGAGATCAGGAGTTTAAAGGTCACCAGTAGCCACACAGCGAATTCAAAGCCAGCTTGGGCTGCAGGAGACCCTATCTCCTCCTCCTCCTCCTCTTCCTCCTCCTCCTTTTCCTCCTTCTCCCCCTTCTTTTCCTCCTTTTAGATCAAATGCTCAGATGCAAGGGGGACTTTCTCCAAGGTTTTGTTATAGTCATCTGACCTATGGCTTAAGGACAGTTTATTTCAGAACAGAACTGAAGTATCAAAACAAACAAATAACAAAACCCCGTGGAAGAGTCCAGCCTAAGAAGCTGGACTGTTAAAAAACAAACCAAGGCTGCTTATGAGGAGGTAAAAGCCTGGTGTCCAAAAACGATTGCCTGGGGCATGGTGAGGTGTGCGGAGATGAACAGGCAAGAGGCAAGGTATTTGGGATGCTGTGTGGAGACCTTTGTTCCCCACAGCCTGGGACAGCACGGGAGGGTCCTCAGTGCTCTCTCTTCCACTCAGTCCTATCTCATCCGGACCCCTGGCTTCTGATCAGCATAGCTGCAGACCTGCCTTGCCTTGCTGGTCCTGTCTTGCGTTGCCCATATCCACAGTGCTTTTGTCTAGGGATTGTAATGATTGATCTCACATGACAACTTGTTGAGATCTTGACTCACCTGGGAGATGGGTGGCTGGGCATGCCTGAGGCAGGAGATTATCTTGGTTAGATTAATTCAAATGAGAAACTGCCCACTGTAGGTGGAACTTTCTGGGGCTGAGAAACTCGACTATAGAGAGATGTGAGCTGAGCATAAGCATCTCTCTCTCTCCTAATGGTTTTTGAGACAGAGTTTCTTTGGATAGTCCTGGCTGTCCTGGAGCTCTCTCTGTAGACCAGACCATGACTGATGGAAGTCCCAATTTTAGATAGAAAACTGGGGCCAGTGAGGTGACTTGGTGGGTAAAGGCACTGGCCATTGAACCTGACGACTTGAGTTGGATCCCTGGAAGCCACATGGTACAAGAGGAAAATCCTGCAAGTTGTCCTTTGACCTGCACACAAGCATGTGCACACTAAATAATAAATAAATGTAAAAGAAAATGAAAGGGGACTAGAGAGATGACTCATCGGTTAAGATCGCTTGTGGCTTTCCCAGATGACCTGAGTTCAGCACCCAGGTTGTGTGGCTCACACCCACGTATATCTCTGGCTCCTAGAGATCCAATGGTCCCTCTTGTCTCACTGCTTAGTGCTTCTTATACCCCTGTGGAGTTTGGCAAGCCCCCCCCCCCCCCCCCCCCCGAGTGCAAGTTCAGTCTGTCCTGTTCACTACCGCTCTTATCAGATGTTCTAAAAGCACCAAGAGCTCCATGTTAAGATTAGGGCTTCATATCACTCAAGGCTGGAGAGATGGCTCAGTGTCTTTTTTTTTTTTTAATTTATTTATTTATTAAGGATTTCTGCCTCCCGCAACCGCTTCCCATTTCCCTCCCCCTCCTTGGGCTCAGTGTCTTTAAGAGCATTTGCCGCTCTTATAAAAGACGCGGTTTCAGTTCTTAACACTCACAGGGTGACTTACAACCGCTGATAACTCCAGTTCCAGCCGATCCAGTACCTTCTAAACTCTGAGGGCACCAGGAGTGTTATGCGCTAGTGCAAACAAAGCACTCATGCACACAAAATAAATCTTTAAAAAAGAAAGATTAGGGCTCTCAATTTGTTTATATATTTTTTTTATTTTTGTTTGTTGAGACTAGGTCTTGTGCAGCTCAAACACCCTATGCAGGCCAGGATAACCATGAACTTCTGATCCTCTTGCTTCCAGTTCCCAAGGGCTGGGATTATAGGTCTGTGTCACCACAACTGGCTCTTGGACTCTCAATTTAGGGTCTAGCATAAAGTTGGCCTTCAGACATTTGCAGAGTGCTAACAAGCAGGACGGCCCATTTCCAGATAGATCCTTACCCCCACAGACTTTGCCCACACTGGCTGGGTGCCTCGGGCTTCCTACTCACAGGGTGATTTCCTGTGCCAAGTCTAGATTGATAACCCAGTTAAACTGGAGTCTGCATCTGTATGCAGAGAATCGATGTGTTTCTTGGAGAGAACCTTTGGTAATGTGACATTTTGGCTTTCACTTTGATGACTGTTCCAGGACGAGGTATGAAAAAGGAGCATTAACTGAAAGCTGCCTTTCCTCTCTCTCTCTCTCTTTTGAGATAGGGTCTTCCCGTGTGACCCCAGCTGGTCTGGAACTTACAGAGATCTGCCCGTTTCTGCATCCTGAGTCCTGGGATTAAAGGCCTGCATCACCAAACACTGTCTTTAAAAGAATTGTGTGTGTGTGCCAGTACATGCCACCACACGTGTGGAGGAGGACAAGTTTTAGGAGTTGGTTCTCTGTTTACCATGTGTATCCCAGGGATTCAACTCAAGTCATCAGGCTTTGAGACAAGTGCCTGTACCCCTGAGTCATCTTTCAGGCCCTGCCTTGGTCTTTTGAGACAGGGTTTCATGTAGTCCATGGCAGTAAACTTGTTATGTAGCCAGCGATGACCTTGAACTCCTGATCCTCTGCGTCTACCTCCTAAGTGCAGGACCACAGGGGTGCACCTCTACACCCTCCTATAACTGGTCATTTCCTTCCCAAATGTAAATATTGTCTCCTAGCCTCCTGCTTCCAATTACACAGAAGTTACTGTGATCAAGTGTTCACAGTGAGGGGAAAGAGGGTTAAAGATGGCCCATGGGCACCTGCTTCCGGAGAGTGGTGAGAGCAGCCATTACCTCAGGCTGGGTGAGGGTCTGTGTCTCAGTGGATGGACGGAGGAGGGGGGCTCAAACCGACTGTTTATATGGAAGTTAATCAGCAGTGCCGTGTTCGGGAGGAGACATATAGAAAATGAAAATAAAGAGGAGTTACACTGAGGGAAATGACATCATGCAACCACAGATTGGGTTCAGTGTTGTTCAGTTCCCAGGAAGATGTATGAATGTATGTATGTGTGTATGTATGTATATTTTCACTGGTGACAGGGTCTTGAGAAATAGCTCTGGCTGGCCTGGGACTCCATATGTAGAGCAAACTGGCCTTGAGATTGCTGTACTCTTCCTGCCTCAACTACTCTGGTGCTGGGACTAGTCCCATGCTTGATGCCTGACTATAGGGTATTGTGTATGAAAAAGGATTCTCACCTTCCCCCACCTTGTTTCTCCCCTTGTCTCCACCCAGAGGTTATGGAATAAACAAGTTTTTTTTTCTTTAATTTTATGTGCATTGGTGTTTCCTGCATGCCTGTCTGTGTGAGGGTGTCAGATCCCCTGGAACTGAGGCTCCAGACGGTTGTGAGCTGCTGTGTGATCTGGGAACTGAACACGGGTTCTCCAGAAGAGCTGCCTGTGCTCTTAACCACGAGCCATCTCTCTAGCTCCCATAAACAAGTTTATTGACAGACTAAAGTTGGCTTTTTTCGTTTTTTAAAAGATGCTTGTCAACTGGGTGGTACATGCCTTAATTTCAGCACTCAGAAGGCAAACGCAGTCAGATTTCTGAGTTTGAGGCCAGCCTGGCTGACAGAGTGAGTTCCAAAACAGCCAGGGCTACATAGTGAGACCCTGTCTCCACAAAACCTAAATAAATAAATAAAAATTGAGACGGTCTCATGTATACCAGGATGGCCTTAAACTTGGCTGTATAACCAGGCGGTGGTGGCTCATGCCTTTAATCCCAGCATCTGGGAGACAGAGGCAGGCGGATTTCAGTGAGTTTGAGGGCAGCCGTCTACAAGAGCTAATTCAGACAGGACAGCCAGGACTGTTACACAGAGAAACCCTTTCTTGAACACCCTCACCCCCCACCCCAAGGGGCTGGAGAGATGGCTCAGAGGTTAAGAGCACTGGCTGCTCTTACAGAGATCTTGAGTTCAATTCCCAGCAACCATGTAGTGGCTCACAGCCATCTGTGATGAGACCTGGTGCCCTCTTCTGGCATGGAGATGTACCCGCACAAGGAACATTGTATACATAATAAATATTAAAAAAAAAAAAAAGGAACCTCTGAAAAAAAAAGAAAAGAAACTTGTCTGTGTAGCCCATAATAACTTTCAACTTCTGATCACCCTGCCTCTACCTCCCAAGTGCTGGGATTACAGGTGTGCACCCCATGCCTGGTTTCTATGGTGCTGAGGACAGAACCCAGGGCTTCATACATGAAGCACATGGAGAACCAACTTCAACCCCACATTCTGCCCTTCTACAGAAGGAGCTACTTCACACGCCTGTTCCTGCTCCCTCCTAGGGCTCCCCATCTGCATGCTATAAGACTAGCAGCATCCTGTACCACCAGTTCTTGGGAGTGGAAGCCATACCTCTTACATCCTGAGTCTGTAGCATAGACTACAATGTACACTAAGCACACACTGAACATACGCTAACCAGGAGCAGAGAGGATAGCAGTCTGTTGGATGGAGGGGCTGGGCTGCTTTGGCATTTTACCTCTTGTCTTCCAAGCAGTCCTCAAATCAGCACCATGATCGCTATATGCCTGACGTAAGGAGAGAACACCCAGGCTGATCTGAGCTAGTGGCAGGCTGGGGTTCCAAATCGGGACCATCTGACCCAGCAACTGCCGCTCTTGCAGCTGCACTGTCCTGTGTTGAAATATTTCTTGGTAAGGTTCCCTCCCCAGCAATTGAAAGTGTTTTGCAGAAGTATCCTTTGGATGACCACCAAGGTATTGCCGCTTCTTGTAGTCTAAGCTATGAAGGCCATGCTTCCGCTGGAGGTCACCTGCCTGCTTCCCTCTCCAGCTCTGCATCTGTCCTCACTCCCTTGGCCATCCACTGTGGCCAAGGAAATGGGCCCTCTGCTTTCCTGGGGCCTGTGCCATGTTTGCTCACCACAGGACCCAGAAAGAAAGGGTTCTCCATAATCATAATGGAGAGTGAGCCTTCTCCCACACCGGCGAAGGTTATCTCTGCCATGGAGAGTGAGCCTTCTCCCACACCAGCGAAGGTTATCTCTGTCTTCCAAACCCCGTTCCTCCTCTCTGTAAACCCAGGCCATGGAAGCCTGTTAGGTCCTGGGTGAGTGGTTCTGGTCAGTGATCCCACAGTACTGCGGTGGAGTTTAGCCCTACTCAGGGGCCTCTCATTCGTTATTGTGTGGCTCTATCCTTGGGATTTCTGCCTTTAATTCCTGGAATACACCGAGCCTAAGCTCACAGGTGGCCCGTGTCCCTTCCTGTGTGGAGAGATGACTGATCATCCCATGGAGTCCTGCTCAGATTTCTCATCAATGAATTTCTGTTCAACACACACTTACATAGTCCAGGCTGGTGTCTTAAATAATCCCTCAGGGCCTGTCCCGTCTGTTTCCATACTGCTCTCTGCATTGGGGAGGCTGCGGAGGAGCTTGGAGGACCAAAGGAGAGAAGGCTGGAACAATTGCCACCAGCTTATTTCCCCATTCAGGACTGGCCACAGCCCTGGTCATGCCAGTGCACTATAGACAAGTGCCCCAGGGCCGTGCAGTACCCACACTCCCTTCGTTAGGCTGCCCACAGACATTAAAGGCTGGATGGAGGGTCCCACCTGTCGCTCCACTCTTGTCTGGTTTGAACATTCGTTATGTGCTTCCAGTGGGCAGGATAGAGCTCCGCCTCTAGAGAAGCTCCTGGTGGGGGCTTCCCTGCCACTATGAGCAATGCATTCTGTGATGGCGTTGACACCTGGGTGTACAGCAGCCATCAACCTGGAAGAACAAGGACTTCAGAGAGGATGGCCAGGGTGGGGGAGACTAGACTTAGTCAAGTGACAGTCACAGCCAGAGCCACAGATGTGACAGCAAGTGAATGGGCTGTACTGATGCCCCCTGGAGTTTGCAGTTCTTAGTGGTGATGGTGAGCTGGCAGGAGCAGACTGGCAAGGGCAGCCTGCAGGCTGCATGAGAGCTGCAGCTTTGACGCACTGGTGCCTGGCCTTACGCTCATGGCTCGTTATCATGGCACACAACTGCGGATCCCAGCACTCCGGAGGTGGAGGCAGGAAGACTGGGAGTTTAAGGTCATCCTCATCTCACAGGATGTTCAAGGACAGCCTGAACCAAGGGAGACCTTGTTCCAAAGAAAAGAAAACAAAATGGGCCAAGCAACGTTGGCAAGCACCTTTAATCCCAGCACTCAGGAGGCAGACCTCAGGGGGGCTCTGAGTTTGAGGCCAGCCTGGTCTACAGAGAGGACTACACAGAGAAACCCTGTCTCAAAACACCAAATGGGGAAGAAGATGGGATGGGAAGAGATGTGGTGGGGAGAGGTGGGGTGGGAAGAGGTCTTTGGCAGTTTGAGGAAGCTCGTCATTGTGAAGTCATGCTAGCTGTTGACATGCTGGAGGCAGCCCACGCTAGTGGAGAGCTGAGTCCGTGTCCCAGGGCACTCCACAGGTCAGGAGAATGCAAGGGACAGCACAGGAGTGGAGCTGGGACAGGGTGGCCAGCTCAGTGAGTGACTGGAGAGGGGGACAGGTTTCCTCTGGCTTCTCTTCTGCTCTATAGTCTGTGGAGAAGCCTGGTCTGCCTGCTGTATGACTTGGGCCATGGACCTGGCTGCCTGCTGGGAACCTTCCACTGAGAAATAACCCCTCCTTTGGGCTGTGGCCTCTAAATCAAGCACATTCATGTGTCTGTCCATACTGCAGCCTTCAATCCACAGGGCTATCTGCATCCCCAAGGCTGGAATGAGCAGGACTTCAAGAGTAGTAGGAGGTGGGCTATAGAGACAGCTAGGTATATCTATAATGCCGGAACACAGGAGGCTGAGGCAGGAGAGCTGAAATTGAGGCCAGCCTGGACTACACTGTAAACTCAAGACTAGCGTAGCAAGACCCTATCTCAAAACAAAAACAAAACAACAACAACAAACGGGGCTGGAGAGATGATGGTTCAGCAGTGAAGTGCCTCTTACAGAGGACCAAGTTTTGTTTCTTTTTTTTTTTTTCTCGAGACAGGGTTTCTCCGTAGCTTTTGGTTCCTGTCCTGGAACTAGCTCTTGTAGACCAGGCTGGCCTCGAACTCACAGAGATCCGCCTGCCTCTGCCTCCCGAGTGCTGGGATTAAAGGCGTGTGCCACCACCGCCCGGTGAGGACCAAGTTTTGATTCTCAGCACCCACATGGTGGTTCACAACTGCCTGTAACTCCAGTTCAGGGGACCTGATGCCCTCTTCCGGCCTTCATGGGCATCAAGCATGCACACGATGCATAGACAAACATGTGGGCAAAACACTCTTGCATAAAATAAAATAAATCTAAAATTTAAAAATACTTGAAAAGAATGCCTGTGGTGGAAGTTGGTGAGGGTCCAGCTTGAAGTTAGGGACAGACTCCCCACTGAGTCTAGGATCCTGGGAGTGGAGAGAGATGGGGAAGGGAGTTAGAGCTGATACTGGGTTGAGAATGATCAGGGACTGTGAGGTCTACTTAACCACTTAACCCAAGGCCTGGGAGATCAAGAAAGATTTCCGAGACTTCGAGGGAGTATTGGAGCAGGGGAAGAGGGAGGAGCAGTTGGCCAAGGGCAGAGGGGTGAGGAGGAGGCTGCAGAGACATTGGGAAGGAGAGGGGCTGAGGAAGTGGGGTCCTGGCAGCTGGGAGGTGAGGCTTTATGAGAAGTGGGCAGGAGCTGCAGAGATGGCTCAGGGGTCAAGGGCATTAACTGCTCTTTCAGAGGACCTGGGCTCAAATCCCAGCGCCTACATGGCACCTCACAACTGTCTGTAACTCCAGTTCCAGGGGACCCATCACCCTCACAAAAACATGCATGTAGATAAAACACCAATAAATGAACATAATAAAAGTAAATGACTCAATAAGAAACAGAAAAAGAGGAAGTGGGCACCTGCAAGGGGAGGGACAGAGAAGAGTGGCCGGCCGCTGGTGAGAGTGCTGGGGTCAAGGTAGCCTGTGGTAGTGCGGGAAGGGATGGGGTCTCCACGGCTGTCTGAGATTGTGTAAGGAGCTCGGCTGGGAAGGACAGGAAAGATGAGCTGTATGGAGACGTCAACCATAGAGTTGTGGAGACACGAGCAACTTCCTGTGGATGGGTGGCCTCTCGGGGTGCTGGGTGCGAGCTCACTTTACAAAGTACTTGCCTTCTAGTCGGGAGCTGAATTTGACCCTGGCACCCATGTTACAAAGCCCAGCACCTGTGCTACAAAGCCTGACCTGGTAACGCGTGCTTGTCATCACAGCTGGAGAGTCAGAGACAGGTAAATCCCTGGGGCTCACTGGCCAGTCTAGCCCTGTCATTGAGTTCCAGTACCGGTGACAAACTTGGTCTCAAAAAAACGAGGTGGATGAATATCATCCTGAGAATGACACCAGATGTTAACTCTGGTCCCCCTCTAAGCATCACACACATATACAGACACACACCATACACACACACACACCACAGACACACACCACACAAGTACCACACAGTCAACCATACACATACACCACAGACTGCATACACACACAGACACCACATACACACACACACATACCACACAGACAACCATACACATACACCACAGACTGCATACACACACAGACACCACATACACACACACACACCACACAGACAACCATACACACACACACACACACCACACAGACAACCGTGTACACATACCACATACTGCATACATACATAGACACCACATACACACATACATACACACACACACACACACACCCTGAGGGCCCCTTGGTAGGAGATGAGGCACAGGAAGTGCTGGAAGTCTGCATATGTAGTCAGGGAAGTTCTCATGATAGTCTGTGTTTCAGTCCTGATGCCTTTTTTTTTTTTTTTTTTGGCTTAGTTTTTCAAGACAGGCTTTCTCTAAGTAGCCCTGGCTGTCCTGGAGCTCACTTTATAAACCAGCCAGACTGGCCTCGAACTCACAGAGATCCATCTGCTTCTGCCTCCTGCTTTGCTGAGATCAAAGCATGCCCGCCGGCACATTTCCAATACTTCCAGGTGAAATCTCCACCTGGTGAAACTGGCCCTCTGGGAAGAAGTAGAACCAACTTCCTCATGGAGAGCTGGGGTGGTGGGTGGAGTTGGCGTGCTGGAGACTTCAGGAGGGGCAGAATCAAGGGCTTATCTTAGATAGAGGGACTCTTCAAAAATATTTATTATTGCTGGGCGGTAGTAGCACACACCTTTAATCACAGCACTTGGGAGGCAGAGGCAGGCAGATCTCTATGAGTTCGAGGCCAGCCTGGTCTACAGAGAGAGTTCCAGGACAGCCAAGGCTACACAGAGAAACCCTGTCTCAAAAAACAAAAAATTATCATCATCATCATTATTGTGTGTGCACACACGTGTGCCATGATGCATGCGTGGAGGTCAGAGAGCAACTTTTGAGATTCAAGTCTCCCCTCCCACTGTGGGCTGGTGATCAAACTCAAACCATCAGGCTTGTGTGGCAAATCCTTTTACTGGCTCAGTCACTTTGTCAGCCCAGGAGGATGCTTTGATGGGGACCATGAACCTGTCTGATGCTGTCCTTGGACTCTGTATCACTGGTTATCTCTTGTACTGTGCGTGGTTCTATGTCCTTTGAGACTCTAGTGTGCCAAAGGTCACAGCGGCACTGGTCATGTTTGGTGAATGTCCCACCTGGTGTCCCATGTAAGCATGTGTTCCACATCCTTTCATTTCCCCAGGGGCCTCCTAAGACAGGATCTGTCCACCCCACTGAGTCTTGCCCTGTGCCTCAGACATCAGAGTCAAAGTTCTGGATAATGTAAGATGCCAGGCTGAGACATGGTAGGGCTGGACTGCTTAAGCACTCTGCACTGTGGCCATACTGAAGTGGAGGGAGAAAGCTGGAGGAAGGGAGATGGTGGGGATTGGTGCTGGAAGACCCAGCAGAGGGGGAGATGCAAGGGAATGTGAGGAAATGAAAGTGCTCTATCCCTTGGGCTGGGGAGACGGGAGGACTGACGGGAGAGTTGAGAAGAGAAGCGTGTTTGCTGGCTATGTCTATAATCCCAGAACACAGGAGGCTGAGGCAGGAGAATTGAAGTAAATCTGGACTACACTCTAAACTCAAGACTAGCCTGGGCTGCATAGCAAGACCCTATCTCAAAACAAACAACAACAACAAATTGGGACTGGAGAGATGGCTCGGCGCTTAAGAGCACTGTCTCCTCTTCCAGAGGACCCAGGTTTGATTCTCAGCACCCATACAGTCGTTCACAACTACCTGTAACTCTAGTTCCAGGAGAATACAGTGCCCCCTTCTAGCCCCCATGGGCACCAGGACTGCAAGTGGTACACAGACATACGTGCAGGTGAAACACCCATCCACGTTTAGGCCAGAAATATATTTGTTTCTGGGGGAAGGTCATTGGTTAAGTAATAAACTGCTTGGTCTCATAGGTTAGAACATAGGTGGGTGGAGAAAACAGAACAGAATGCTGGGAGGAAGAGGAAGTGAGCTCAGACTCGACAGCTCTGCTCTCTGGAGCAGAGGCCATGCTCCCCTCTCCCGGGCAGACGCACTCGATGAAGCAAGCCGCCAGGTCAGACATGCTGAATCTTTCCCGGTAAGACTGATGCTACATAGATTATTAGAGATGGGTTGATCGGGATATGAGAATTAGCCTGTAAGGGCTAGAGTTAATGGGCCAAGCAGTGTTTAAAAGAATACAGTGTCCGTGTAATTATTTCGAGGCATAAGCTAGCAGGCGGCCGGCGTGCTGGGGACGCAGCCCTGTCGCTCCTATTACAACAGGGTAGGAGATGAGGAAGCTGCCAAAAGGGCATGGAGCAGGCAGGCCCCTGTGACTTCCATCACTAGAGCAAGGTTTTGTCTAGTTGGGCTCTGTGACCATGTGTGTGGGACAGAACAGCAGAGCAGGCAGCCAGGGGCATCTGGGTGTATACTGCAAGGCAGGAATCATGTTTTGTCTCAGAGTGTTCAATGTCCAGGACAGAAGCACAACCCAGGTTGTCCTTGAACTCCCTATGTGTAGGAGGGTGGTCGTGAACTGGTTTTCCTTGCAATGCTGGGACTCTCTAGGGTTTTGTGTATGCTAAGCAAGTACTCTACTGACTGAGCTCCATCTCCACCCAGGGATTTTGGGTCTTAAACATACTTCTGTCCTTAGGTGCCACACTGAACTGCGTGCCTGACTCAGAAGAGCGGGAAGCATGTCTTCTGGTATTCGTGACACTTAGCACAAATGCCAGTGCTTGCAGCTCATACTTGAACGCAACTGTCTTGTTTCTGTCCCCTGTGAACTCCTCTAGAGCTGTCAAAGTGGGCATGTAGCACTGACCGAGCAATGCCCACCAACCTAGAGATGCTCCATGGGGGAGGCATCGCTGCCCCTGGCCACTCTGCCCTCGTTTGTGTCTGCCTTTGTTGTCCACATACACATATCAACACACACATTACAGTGCAGACTGTGCCCGCATCCACTGGTGCGTATGTGCTTGCGTATGCTCCCGTCAGAGCTGTTCCTGAAAGCCTCTCCAGGCCCAGGGGCCACATACTGCCATGGCCCAACCAGAGTCAGGCCAGCAGTTTGCCTGGTGTCATTGTTCCTAGGTCTTTTTTTTTTTCTTTTCTTTTGTCTGATCGCACTTGCTCTCTCTTCCTTTCCTCTTTGGACAGTGTCATGTAGTGCAGGCTGACCTGGAACTCATTATATAAAGATGACCTTGATATTCCTGCTTCTACCTCCTAAATGCCAGATTACAAATGTGCACAGCTATCCTAGATACATACAGTGTTGGGGACCTGTGCTGGTAAGTGCTCTACCAATGAGTTACAGGCCCACCTCACTTTTTTTTTTTTGAGACAGGGTCTCAGGTAGCTTAGGATGGCCTTGAACTCCTAATGTTCCTGTCTCACCTCTCAAGTGCTGGGGTTATAGATGTGTGTCTCCTACCTGGCTCCACTGCTCCTGGTTAGCCCATGATAGGTTTTGGCCCAGACTGCCCTTGACAAGTTGCCCACCTGTGTCTGAGATAAGCTAGCAGTGCCACTCCTCCAGCATGGCTAATACTTGGACGCTTATGGCCACTCCCCCAGCATAGCTAATACTTGGACGCTTATGGCCACTCCCCCCTCAGCATAGCTAATACTTGGACGCTTATGGCCACTCCCCCCTCAGCATAGCTAATACTTGGACGCTTATGGCCACTCCCCCAGCATAGCTAATACTTGGACGCTTATGGCCACCCTCCCCCCTCAGCATAGCTAATACTTGGATGCTTATGGCCACTCTCCCAGCATAGCTAATACTTGGACGCTTATGGCCACTTCCCCAGCATAGCTAATACTTGGACGCTTATGGCCACTCCCCCCTCAGCATAGCTAATACTTGGACGCTTATGGCCACTCCCCCCTCAGCATAGCTAATACTTGGACGCTTATGGCCACTCCCCCAGCATAGCTAATACTTGGACGCTTATGGCCACCCTCCCCCCTCAGCATAGCTAATACTTGGATGCTTATGGCCACTCTCCCAGCATAGCTAATACTTGGACGCTTATGGCCACCCTCCCCCCAGCATGGCTAATACTTGCAGAGCACACAGAGTAACTTTAGGTGTGACGTCAGGGGCCAGGAACCTCCCACTCCCTGGCCTCCAGAGGCTCCCGGGTGGAAATCAACTGTGAGAGATGCCTCTTAGCATGGCAGGTGATAGGAAGTGGTAGTAGCACATCACAGTACAGTGAGCTGTATGAGTGTTAGCCTCAGCCTCTGTCCTCTTAATACGAAAACAAAAATCAGGGTCTTGGTATGTAGCTAGGCTAGCCGGAAGCTCATGATTCTCCTGCCTCCACTTCATGAGTGTTGGGATTACAAGGGTACCCTACCAGACCTGGCTTCATCAGCCTCATGTAAAACAAGTTATTTATGTTGTAGAATATTATTTTAAGGTGTATTACTTTTGTTTATACTATGGAAAATTTCTTTAATGATGTAAAGATGTGTTGCCTTTTTTTCTTGGTTTTTCAAGACTGTGTTTCTGTGTAGTTTTGGAGCCTGACCTGGAACTAGCTCTGTAGACCAGGCTGGCCTTGAACTCACAGAGATCACCTGCCTCTGCCTCCTGAGTGCTGGGATTAAAGGCGTGCGCCACCACCGCCTGTGTGATTTTTGCTTATGCTGCATTTGTTTAGCTCTGTGAAGCTGTGGTTCTCTGCTTGTCTAATACAGATGGTCTAATAAAGAGCTGAACAGCCAATAATAAAGCAGGAGCAAGGATAGGCGGGGCTGGCTGCAGAGGGTATAAATAGGAGAAATCTGAGGAAGGAATGAGAGAACAAGGAGAGAGAATGCTCGGGACCAGAGGCCAGCCACACGGCCACACGGCCACACGGTCACACGGCCACACGGCCACACGGTCACATGACCACACGGCCAGTCCCAGAGTAACAGTGAAAGTGAGAAATACAGAAGAAAAGGAAAAAAGCCCAAAGGCAAATGGTAGATGGAATAATTTAAGATATGATCTAGCTAGAAACAAGACAAGCTAAGGCCATGCATTTATAAGTAAGAACAAGCCTCCATCTGTGTGTATTTATCTGGGAGCTGGGTGGTGGGCCCCCCAAAGAGCAAAGAGTAAAACCAACCAACAACATTTTGACATTCCACATGGAAAATCAAATAACAATCTTATTTATTTATTTAGGTTTAGGTTTTTTTGTTTGTTTGTTTGTTTGTTTGAGACAGGGTTTCTCTGTGTAACAGTCCTGGTCACCCTGGAACTAACTTTGTAGACCAGTCTGGCCTCCAAATCAGAGATCTGCCTGCCTCTGCCTCCCAAGTCCTGGAATTAAAGGTGTACACCGCCATCACCACTGCCCAGCAAGTTACTTATCAAATTTTTTTCATCAAATATATTTTGATAATATTCTTTCCTTCTCCAACTCCTCCCAGATCCTCTCCACCTCCCTAATCACCCAACTTCAAGTTCTTTCTTTATCAGGCCCCCCACCTCGCCTTTTTCTTTTCTTAAGACAGGGTTTCTCTGTGTAGCCCTGGCTGTCCTGGAACTTGATTTGTCGACCAGACTGGTCTCAAACTCAGAGAGATCCGCCTGCCTCTGCCTCCTGAGTGCTGGGACTGAAGGCGTGCACCACCATGCCTGGGTTATCAGTCTCATTTTTAATAGTGAGAATTAGGAATTCATTAAGTGGCCATCAATAGACTGGGTAGCTGGGTCAGGTCCTCTTGTCCCGTGGGCCACTATGCAGCCCTTAAGAGAAAGGATGCATAGGCACAGACAGACATAACTTCCAAGGCATCTGACCGAGGGACTGCTTACATAGAACGAACCAAAGTAAAATCACTCAGCAGTATTGCTTATTTCTTTTTGTTTTTTTGTTTTTTCAAGACAGGTTTCTCTGTGTAGCCCTGACTGTCCTGGAACTCAATCTGTAGACCAGGCTGGCCTCAAACTCACAGAGATCCATCTGCCTCTGCCTCCCAAGTGCAGGGATTAAAGTCGTGGGCCATCATTGCTTGGTTTACTTAATTCTTTTTTTTTAAACATAATTTTTTAAAAATTATTTTTTTGGAATTTCACATCTTGCACCCCAATCCTACTATTTACCCGATCACTCTATATCTGTCTTCACCCTTGTAGAGTTCCTCCCCTAAAGAAAAGAAAGACAGACAGACAGATATTAATTAAAAAACTAAACAGACAGACAGACACTGCTTCATTCCCCCATCTTTCCTGCCTCTCCATCACCTCCTCATTTGTCGTTTTGGTCTTGGTAGCTGCTGCATGTCCTGCAGTCCACCCTCCTCTCCAAACAGCTTTCCTTGCGAATGTTCATTGTTTAATGAGTTGCTGGTCTGGTTCCAGGCCTCTGGCTTCTGGTGCACCTTCATCACTGTACCCTCACCAAACCTCCTGTCGGATACCCTGCTGTTTCCCCGAGTCATGGAGGACCTTTACATTCCAGCAGGTCCTAGATGTGCCTGGGTGGTAGCTGAGTTGGTCATAACAGGCCTTCACCTGGACTGCCCTCCTCTGGCAAGGGTCAGGACCAGCTCTTCCAAGTGCAGAGTCTTCCACGAGGGGTGGGGCCAAGTCTCCAGTTGCAACAGCCAGCGAGGGGCAAAGCCAAAGCTCAGCATGTGGCCCTTGGATTTCATGGATCCCAATGATAACATGGACCACCTAGATCTGCATGGCCCCCGTGGCCACACAGCTCTTGGATACCCACATGGCCACCGCTGGGCATCTGTGTGGCCTTCGGTGGTAACAGGAGCCACAGACATCAACACAGGCCCCAGGCTTGGCAGGACCATGGATTCAGATGTGGCCCTCAGCAGCATGACCCCAGGTGGTAGGGCAGGCCACCCAGATCTGCATGTCTGCAGCGACTGCACAGTCTTTGGACACTAACGTGATCACAGGTGGTGGCTCAGCTCCTGGGCATCTGTGTGGCAACACAAGCCATGGACATCACAGACACCAGTAGCTGTGGGACCATGGACCCAGACGTGGTCCTTGGTAACTACCTGGGCCAGAAGTCACCGTGGTCCCAGGTGGCAGCACAGGCCACCCACATCAGCCTGCTCTTTTCTGCCTCTGCTTCTACAGATCCACCTCTCTCCACAGCACATGAACTGCTCACTTCTCTTCCTCTCCTGTTTCCCCACCATGTTTGCTCATTGCAATGGTGTTCACTCGAGGCACCAGACAGGCCTGTGGGTGTCTTCCACCCACCAGGCCGAGCAGTGCAGGGCTTACTCCATTCTTCGAGCTATAGAGGAACTGTATATAGGCATATAGAAAGCACTGGACTGTGGCCCCTACAGGAATTCCTAGGGAGAAGAGGGTCGGTTCTCAGGTCAGGTAGTCTCATCAATAGCAATGTCTGTGTATGTCTTTGTATGTCTTTGTGTGGTTCTAGAGATGGGACATATGGTCTTGCACATTCTAGGCAAATACTCTACTGAGCCACTTTCCAATTCCTTATTTTTTAATTTAATTTTAATTTTTAAAGGCAGGGTCTCACTATGTAGTCCTGCCTGGCCTAGAACTCACTGCATAGACTAGTCTGATCTTCGACTCACACAGAGAGACCTGTCTGCCTCTGCCTCCCGAGTGTTGAGAGTGCACCACCATGCTCCACTAAATTTTGTGGTTTGTTTATTTATTTTTTTGGAAACAGGCCCTCACTGTGTAGCACTGTTCCTAGAACTCAACTGTGTAGAACGGGCTGGCCTTAAACTCATAGAAATCCATCTGCCTCTGCTTCCTGACTGCTGGAATTTCATGCCTGACTTCTTGACTTATTTTTTATTTTTAAAAATTGATTTATCTGTGCCAGGCAGTGGTGGCTCACACACAGAGGCAAGAGGATCTCTGTGAGTTCAAGGCCAGCCTGGTGTACAGAGTGAGTTCCAGGACATCCAGAGATACATGGTGAAACCCTGTCTTGACTGCTCCCACCCCCAAAAACCCCAATATATATATTTTTTCATACACACACACACACACGTTGTTTTGCCTGTATAGATGTCTGTGTGAGGGAACTTGATCCCCATGAATTGGAGTTACAGACAGTTATGAGCTGCCATGTGAGTACTGAGAACTGAACCTGGGTCCTCTGGAAGAGCAGCCAGTCCTCTTAACCACTAAGCCATCTCTCCAGCCCTGCTTTGTTCTTTAAAAATTACTGCCAGGTGTTGGTGGTGCACACCTTTTATCCAAGCATTCAGGAGGCAGAGGCAGGTGGATCTCTGTGAGTTCAAGGCCAGCCTGGGCTACAGAGTGAGTTCCAGGACAACCAGAGCTACAGAGAAAAACACTGTCTTCTAAAACAAAACGAGAGAGAGAGAGAGAGAGAGAGAGAGAGAGAGAGAGAAATTATTTATTTAGTATGGGGCCAAGATGGACCATAGCAGGTGAATGGAGGTCAGAGGACAGCTTGGAGGGACTGATTCTCTCCTGTCACCATGTGGGTCCTGGAACTGAACTCAGTCAGGTCTTTAGGCTTGGCAGCATGAGCCTTTACTGCAGGGCCCTATCTTGCCAGCTCCAGTCCTTGTTTGTTTTGTTTTTGCAGCAGAATCTCGCTATGGAGCTTAGGCTGCCCTCAAATTTGAGATCCTTTGCTCTGACTCCACAGTGCTGGGCTTACAGGCCTGCGACACCACACCAGGCAGTATTTTAATTTAAAAAAAGGTTTTTCTTCTTTCTAATATGTGTGTGTGTGTGAGTGCCTACAGGCACGTCTGTGCAGATGCTCATGCCTGGTGCCCTCAGAGGCCAGAAGAGGGCCTCAGAGTCCTTGGAACTGGAGCTATAGGCAGCTCTGAGCTGCCAGGTGGGTGCTGGGAACTGAAGTTGGGTCCTCTGCAAGAGCAGTAAGTGCTCTTAACTGCTGGCTGGCTCTCAGGCCCACGAGTACTTTAATATTTTAAGAAGGAGAATGTATTTCTCTATTATTTATGAACTTACAACCAATTTAAAACTCGGTGTTCACCCGGGGACTTGAGAGAAGGAAGCAGACCAGGTTCTGAGGGGAGTGGCTTGAGTGGAGCTGGCTTTTCTCTCCCACAAGCCTGTGTTCGAGACCTGCCCTTGTCAATGATCTGCCACCCACCTCAGGCAAGTCCCTCAACTCTCTGAGTCCCTAGCCTCTGACTGGTGAGGAACTCCAGGACCTGGTGATAGGAGGCTAGAAGGAAGCCAAGAGGGAGTTTAGTTTATCATACCCACTATGGCTCTTCCAGCTTTTACCTCCCCCCCCCCCCCCCCCAGTATTTGAGCTCTCGTTGAGTGACAGCTGAGCTAAGGGCTTTAAGACAGTGTCTGCTTCCAGCCAGGGACTTCTGCAGAGAAGCCGGGCTGCAGAAGGGTAAGTGGGAGACCCTGTTGGCAGAGGCCAGGAAGGGGTGCTGCCTTACTTCAGTGTTATACCCTGGGACTTGGAATCTATTCAGCCTGTCCCCAGACAGAACTGGGAGGCATAGATCACTTGAAAAGGGGTGGGCCAAGGAAGAGCTGTGGGGGAAATTCAGGAAGCTGGGGTAGCTCTGGAGAAGAGGGAAGGGCCCACTGGGTTTTGCAGTGGGAAAGCCTCCTCCTGAGGCCTGTGGAGTTCACTGGCCAGTGCTAGTACACAGCCTCTGTGTACCAGAAGGTCCCAGAAAGGGGGCAGAGTCTGCTTTATAATGTAAGGTGATATTAGCGGAGCCCTCAGGCCTAGTAGCACCGTGTCTCCCTAGGGCTTAAGCCAAGAGGATTTGAGCCAGGTGCTAAGAGCCAGGTGCTAAGAAGGTTGTCCGTGAGAGCAGCCCATGAAGCCTGGGGGACCCTTCGAGAATCAGGTGGGTGGAAGAGTCGTTGGCCACCCTGTAGAGTTGTTAACAAACTGGGCGATGGGGTACATGAGCGTCCGGGGCTGGGCTGTTAGCTGGTACTGGAGGTGCCTCAGTATCGGTCAGAGAGTGTGCATGAATGTGGGGGGCCTACCAGGAGCTAAGGTGCCCTTAGCAATGAGAACAGACCTAGAGAGTGGGAGTGGAAAGGGAGCGCCATTCGTGTCCTGTCTTGGGTTCTTCCTGTGGATGTGATAAAATACCCTGACGAAAGCAGTGCACAGCCAAGGACCGAGAGCCATGAGCCAGTTCCCTACACTAAACAGTTCACAGTCCTCTGCCTAGAGAATGCGTCCACCCACCGGAGGTCGGTCGCTTCAGTTCACCTAATCAAGGTAACGCCCGAGGCCAGTCCCCCAGGAGAGTCTAGATTTTGTCACGTGGACACTCTATGAGTTTGAGTTCGAGGCCAGCCTGGTCCACATAGTGACTTCCAGGCTATCCAGAGCTATATAGTGAAACCCTGCATTAAAAAAAAAAAAAAAAGTAAAAGACGCCATCGGGCATTGGTGGCACATGGCTTTAATCCCAGCACTTGGGAGGAAGAGGCAGGCAGATCTTTGAGTTCAAGACCAGCCTGGTCTACAGAGTGAGTTCTTGGACAGCCAGGGCTATACGGAGAAATCCTGTCTTGAAAAAAAAACCAAAAAGAAAAGAAAAAAGCTTAAAACAAAACAATGCATGCACTTAGCTTTACAGGAGCATATGTGGTGGTTGCTAGGTGAGGGACAGAGGAATTGGGATAAAAGAGAGAAGAAGGCACCGGTGGAGTGTTGTGAAGTCCCTTCCTAGGCGGGAGGGGAGGGCGAGCTGGTAGTCAAATTTCCGTGCACATTGCGCCCTCTATTGGATGTGAGGGCTTCCAGCAAGGTCTTGGAATTCAGTGCGACCTTGGCACCCTGACCGCCCTAGCGGTTGTGTGTGCCGCTCCACCCCCTACCCTTATTTTCCTAGTTAAGAGTGCAGAGCGAGAGCCAGAGCAGAGGGCGGAGGCAGCGGGGAGCGGGAGTCTGCTGGGGACAGGGCAGTCTGAGGTGACCTGGCTGCCTTTTGTGCAGAGTCGCGGAGGGTTCCACATGTTGGATTGATCCCCACTTTGACCGCCGGCATAAGGCTCCAAGGGGGCAGAAGCTGGGACCCAGACTGCACATTTCCACGTGCAGTCCTCCATTGTGGCGGGAAATGAAACAACTGGCAGGGGCTCCGAAAGGAGAAAGGGAGGAAAAGGAGGGAGCAGTCACCAGGGCGTGGCTGTAACCCTGAGGAGATCATGAATCCTGATACCAGACTACCAAGGCCCAAAGTAGACAAATCTGTTATGCCTCAATGTCTCTCCTTAGAACATAGGAGTACCTTATCAGGATGCTGGGAAAGCAACACACGTTTGATGTAGCCCTTGCACGCATGAGGCCCTGGGTTAGACCCCACTACCACATAAACACAGTGGTGCATGCCTGTGACCCCAGCATTTTGGGAGAGATAGGAGATTCTGAGGTTCAAAATCATTCTTGACTATGTAGTGAGTTTGAAGCCAGCATGGGTTTAGGAAATCCACTCTAAGAAAAATAAAAGATCCGAGCTGGGGAGCTGGCCTAGTGATTAAGCGCTCTGACTTAGAGGCCCCAGGTTCAATTCCCAACACCCACAAGGCAGCTCACAATTGTCTGTAACTCCAGTTACAGGGAATCCAACACCCTCCCTCCACACAGGCAAAACACCAATGCGCATTTGAGAGAGAATGCTGTCTAGATGGGCAGTGGTGGCACGCGCCTTTAATCCCAGCACTTGGAAGGCAGAATCAGGCGGATCTCTGAGTTTAAATCTAGCCTGGTCTACAGAGTGAGTTCCAGAACAGCTGTGGCTACACAGAGAAACCCTGTCTCAAAAAACAAAACAAAAAAATAAGTGGGGGGGGGGGGGGTTGTCATTCTGTGTCACCACCCCACCCCTTATATCTCCCCAGAGAATGGGATTGTAGGTGCTGGAGAGGACAGTGGTTTTGGGAACTGAGGGCATGATCTGGAAGTCATAGACTGCTGGAGTTCCTGGCAGAGAAAGGGTTGGGGGTGGATGGCTAGGAATGGACTCTGTCCACAGGTGAGGCTAGGAGATGGGTGGGATGCAGAAGGTTGAGGTCCAGTGATGGGGTCACCCCACTCTTACCACCGTTCTATAAGAAAGCAGGTTGAGCAAACCATAAGGAGCACTCCTCCATGGGCTGGGCACCAACATCTGCCTCCTTCCAGGTTCCTGCTCTGCTTGAGTTCCTGTCCTGACTTCCTGCAGTGATGGGCTATGGTGTGGAAGTGTGAGCCAAGTAAACCTTTCCTCTCCAATTTGCTTTGGGCCATAGTTTCATTACAGCAGAGTAATCCTAAGTAAGATGCCTCTTTGTCCCGAATTCTGTCCCCTCGCTGTTACAGCCTTTTTTCCCCTTGTCCCCAACCACTCAGGTTCTTGTGACACAGTCTTCTTTCTAAAATAAAAAGATTACATTTGTGTGGGGGGGGGGGGCGCAGAGGACAATTTGCAGAAGTTCTCTCCTTTCACAGGGCAGGTCCCTGGGGTTGAACTCAGGTCATCAGGCTTGGAAGCAGATGCTCTTACCCACTGAACCGTCTCATTAGCCCTGACTTTTTTTTTCTTTTTTAAATAGTTTTTATTGAGCTATACATTTATCTCTGCTCCCCCTTCATCTCCCCTCCCCTTCTACCCTCTCCCATGGTCCTCATGTTCCCAATTTACTCAGGAGATCTTGTCTTTTTCTACTTCCCATGTAGATTAGATCCATGTATGTCTCTCTTAGAGTCCTCATTGTTGTCTGGGTTCTCTGGGGTTGTGAATTATAGGCTGGTTTTCTTTGCTTTATGTCTAATAGCCACTTATGAGTGAGTACATATGATATCTGTCTTTCTGAGCCTGGATTAGCTCACTCAATATGATGTTTTCTAGATCTACCCATTTGCCCACAAATTTCAAGATGTCATTTTTTTTTTTCTGCTGTGTAGTACGCCATTGTGTAAATGTACCACATTTTGCTTATCCATTCTTCTTCGGTCAAGGGGCATTTAGGTTGTTTCTAGGTCTGACTCTTTTCTCTAAAGCACAGACTGCCTTAGTCTGTTGGGTCTTCCTTGGCTACCTCTGCTCATAGAGATAATTCAAACATGCAGAGCCCCTGGTCAGAGCTCCTTCAACCTGTGCCTTACAGACATCTATCCTCAGTATATCTGTCATCCCCCAGCTCCCATCAGACCATGTGTTCCGCGCTTCCCACTTTGTTCACAGGGATGGTCCTTGCTTCCCATGCTTTTCCTCCCAGTTTTCCACCTGGTAAGACCCTGCCCAGTTCTTCAGACCTGGTTCTTGTTGACTCCTAAACCAATGAGACTTCCCTGAAAAGTGGTAGCCCCCCAGCTCTTGTCATTGTACGGGTTGCCAGGGGTGAGGATGTAGCATCACCAGAAGAGTACTTGTCTAGCATGCCTGAAGCTCTGGGCTCCATCCTTGGCATTGCATAAACCAGATGTGGCAGTGAACATCTGGAATCCCAGGATCTAGGACACAGAGACAGAAAGGTTGAGTTCAGGGTCATCCTTGGCTATTTAGCAAGTTTGAGGCCAGAATGAGATATATTAAGATGTTAGGGGGCTGGAGAGATGGCTCAGCTGTTAAGAGCATTGCCTGCTCTTCCAAAGGTCCTGAGTTTAATTCCCAGCAACCACATGGTGGCTCACAACCTTCTATAATGAGGTCTGGTGCCCTCTTCTGGCCTGCAGGCATACACGCAGATAGAACATTGTATTCATAATTAACAAATATTTATTAAAAAGATGTTAGGCCCCAAAATAAATAAACAGGGCTAGGGAGATGGCTCAGTGGGTAAAGGTGCCAAGGCTGATGACCTGAGTCGGATCCTCAGGATCCACATGGTAGGAGGAAAGAACTGATTCCCATAACATTCCTGTGACCTCTACATGTGTGCTGTGGCGTGCATTCCCCAGCACACATACAAGAATAGAGAAGATAAAGAAAAGTGATTGCCATCAATAACTTGACTGGTATATTTCATACTGGAGCAGCCATTCCATGAAAACCTGTCCTGTGGTCCTTGTTAACAGACCTGGCATATTTTTGGCTCGGTCACTTGGGTCACTTGATGACGGTTGACTTTGCTGAGCCTCATCTTTTCTCTCCCACTAACTGGGATAAAACCCACTTTGCACCCCCTGAGTCCTTGCCATGGCCTACAGAGCCTCTCTCTTTCCCTGCTCCTTCTACCCCTGCACACCAACCACATGGATTCCTGACGCCTCCTTGGCCTTTCTTTATACTGCTGTTTTCTTCTTGGGATCCTCCAGCTCCTTTTCGGTGTCATTTCTGAGAGGCCTTCTGTGAGTACCTGCCCACTCTAAGCCATGGGCCTAGCTCTGCTTGGGCTCCTGTTCTCTCTGATTTCCTCTAGGACTTACCCTCATGGCACCTGTTCAACCTGTCAGCTCAGGTGCTATTATAAAGCAGGGCTCTTGGAAGGTGGCTGGACTTGGTGTTAGGGCTGACCTCTCTGTCTCTCCTGGGTTGTCCTGCTTACGGAAGCTCCATCACACAGGGCTTCTGTCTCCTGGTTCCTGTTTATAGTCTTCACATTAAGCCTGGGCCCTATCCCTGGTGGTCCTGAGGCCCCCCTCCCATTGTACCGTGTGCACCCATGCATGTGGAGGCCCAAGGTTGATAGGAACCATCCCCAATTACCCTTCTACTTTATTCATAAGGAAGGCTCCCTCAATCAAATCCAGAGCTCTCTGATATGGCTAGTGTAGCTATCCCAGCTCTGGGGATCAGTTCCCTTGTTCCACTACCTTCTTCTTCTTCTTTTTTTTTTTTTGGTTTTTCGAGTCAGGGTTTCTCTGTGGTCCTGGAACTAGCTCTTGTAGACCAGGCTGGTCTCGAACTCACAGAGATCCGCCTGCCTCTGCCTCCCGAGTGCTGGGATTAAAGGCGTGCGCCACCACCGCCCGGCCCACCACCTTCTTGGACTGGAATTACACACAGGCTGCCAAGTCTATCTGGCATTTACATGGGTTTCCAGGAGAGTCACTCTGACCCTCACGATTATGCAGCAAGCTTCAGCCACTGGGCCACCCACCTCTTAGCTTCACTAAGACAGGAATTTAAAAGGAGCCTGAAGCCTTGTTCATGCTCTCAGCATCTCCTGGTCTAGAATGATCTGGTTAAACCCCAGAGACATGGAAAGGGCCAGGAGGGCACAGTGATGCCCATAGATCTTTCTCAGGGGCAACATGGGCTGGAAGGGGCCCAGGCTGAGTAGAATCCGCAGTCTAGTGAAGCCTCAGATGTTCAAAGGGAAATCGCTCAGCTTCTTACTGGCCTGGGACTGGACCTTAGCTCCTCGTGTTTTCACGGTGCTGAGCCAGCTTCTCCAGCCCTCAGGAAAACTAAAAAATCAGTTTCCTACTAAAGACGACTGGACTTCGTTCGCACCAGCTGCTACGCCTGACCTGAGTTCCACCAACTTACATAGTAGAAGGAGAGAACCACCTCTTGCAAAGTCCTCTGACCTGTGCACGTGCACACATACACACACACACACATGCATAAACATACACAACTATCCATCAACTATCTATCTATCTATCTATCTATCTATCTATCTATCTATCATCTATCTATCTGTTGTTGGGGTTTCTGTCCTGCCTGGCTCCCACAATTGTTAAGTCCCAAAGAAATCACACAGAGGTCTACATTAATTATAAACTGATTGGCCCATTAGCTCAGGCTTCTTATTAACTCTTTTAACTTATATTAGCCCATTATTCTTGTCTATGCTAGCCATGTAGCTTGGTATCTTATTCAGCGAGGCAGTCACAACTTGCTTCTTCTTTGACTGGGTCAGGACTGCAGAAAGCAGAATTCTTTTTTTTTAATATTTATTTATTTACTTATTATGTATACAATATTCTGTTTGTGTGTATGCCTGCAGGCCAGAAGAGGGCACCAGACCTCATTCCAGATGGTTGTGAGCCACCATGTGGTTGCTGGGAATTGAACTCAGGACCTTTGGAAGAGCAGGCAATGCTCTTAACCACTGAGCCATCTCTCCAGCCCAGAAAGCAGAATTCTTTTCCCAGAATTCTCCCATTCTTGTCACCCTGCCTCTACTTCCTGCCTGGTTGTCCCACCTATACTTCCTGCCTGGCTACTGGCCGATCAGCATTTATTTCAAATATAATTGACAGAATACAGACCATTATCCCACTCTATCTATCTATCTATCTATCTATCTATCTATCTAACTATCTATCTATATCTATCTTTTTGTGGTGTTTGGGATTAAACTTAGGGCCTCAAGTGCTAGTCAGGCTCTGTATCACTAAGCCTTCTTTTTGCTATCTGTCTGTCTGTCTGTCTGTCTGTCTCTCTCTCTCTCTCTGTGTCTGTCTGTCTATCTATTTATTTTGAGACAGAGTCTCTACATAGCCTGGCTGTCCCAGAACTCACTCTGCATAACAGGCTGGCCTTATATATACAGAGATCTGCCTGCCTCTGCCTTCTGAGTGCTGGGTAGTGTTAAAGGTGTGCATCACCACACACGGCATTTTATGCTTTTCACTTTGAGACAGGCTCTTGGATAAGTTTCCAGGCTGACCTTGAATTTATGGTCTTCTTGTCTCAGCTTCCTAGGTAGTGGAACTACAGGCCTGGCTAAAATTATGGCCATTTGAATAACAATGTATATAATGATATATATAATATAATGAGATAATCCTTAGGAAGACCCGCTAGCATTCCTCACTAATGTTTTGGGGTGGGGACAGGTGAGGACAGGCGAGAGGATGTGTTAGAATGTGTGTGCATGGATGTCTGTGTGCACACACGTGTAGGGAAGACAATAGTGTTGACAGGCTGGGCGAAGGCCAAGAGATGGTACAATGGCTCAGAGAGTGAAGAACTTGCCTCCAATCGTGAGGACTGGACCACATCAGTGCTGAGTAGGTGTGAGGTCACTCCCATGGTTCCAGTCCTGGAAAGCAGAGCCAGGGGCCCCAGGACTAGCCAGATTTTCTAGCTCTGAGTAGTTGTGAGACCCTGCCTCAATGAATAAGTGTTGCTGGAGGTTTCTGTTCCACCCGATCCTGCAGCCAGTCAGTCCCAAAGAAACACACAGAGGTCTACATTAATTATAAACTGGTTGGCCTATTAGCTCAGGCTTCTTATTAACTCTTATAACTTATATTAACCCATAATTCTTGTCTGTGTTAGCCACGTGAGTGGGTACCTTTTATCAGCAAGGCATTCTCATCTTGCTTGCTCTGTGTCTGGGTGATGAATGCAGACTGACTCTTTCCTCTTCCCAGAATTCTCCTGTTCTCATCACATCACTTCTGCTTTCTGCCTGGCTACTGGCCAATCAGCATTTTATTAAAACAATACAATATAAGTGACAGGGTACAAGACCATTGTCCCATAGCAAATAAGAGGGAAAGCAATTGAGGAAGACTTCTCACATCAGCCTTGGGCACACACACGCACACACAAGTGCATACACACGTGCACACCACCCACATAGATATACAGATAAAGAAAAGACATGGCCTTGATGCTGGTGTGAGGCCGGAGCTGGGGTTGCTGCTCATCCTGCCTTTTCCCACCTGACCTGGAGGTCTTGAACTTCCCTGGACCCTGTAGCCTCCATGAGTCAGTTGGGTTTCTCTGTGACAATGAATTCTACCATGAATCTCTACCCCAGAGAAGCAGGATGGGCATGGCTTGTGCTCAGTCTCGTGTGAAGGCTTGCACAGGTGAAATGCACTTGTGCTGAGCATCAAATACAGGGGTGAGGACAGGAGAGGAGGGAAGAACCCACCGTCACTGAGCCTTTCTCGGGGTCAGGGACTTTTTTTGTGGATTTCTCACCAATTAATTCATTCACTTCTCCGACACAGTAGACTGCCTTTTAGCAACTCCATCTGACAGGCAAGAAAACAGGTCCGGAAATGCACAGTGATTTGCTAGAGGTCACACAGCAATGGTGGAACCAGCATTTTATCTCTAGATCTGCCTGGGAGCAAGGCTAATGCTTTTTGTTTCTCCAGTATGCCAGGGCATAAAAATAAAAATGTTTAAAACAACTTGAGTTTCATCTCCTCGACAGCCTGGCATTGGCAGGCTTGCTGCCCTCAAATGACGCTGAGTGTGAGCTTCTGGGCCCTCAATGGGCTACGGCCAACTTTGAATGAGGCTCTGCCCTTAGCGCTCGCGCGCGCGCTCTCTCTCTCTCAATGCAGAGGCTGGTTGAATGGCTCAGACATGAAGAGCACTAGTTGCTTTTGCAGAGAACCAGAAGTGGTGGCTTACAGCATTGTCTTCTGGCCTCCACTGGCACTAGGCATGAGGTTAACACACATACATGTGGGCAAAACACACATACACACAATCACGTATTTTTAAACACACACGTAAAATCCACACAAAACATGCTGCTTAATTATTTTGAAAATGCACAATCCAGATATGGTTAGTTCATTTGTGATGGTGCGTGAACGTCACTGCCGCACCATTGCAGTGTGAATGTCACTGCCGCACCATTGCAGTGTGAACGTCACTGCTGTGCCATTCCAGCATGAACGCCCTGCTGCACCATCCCAGTGTGAATACACTACTGCACCATTCCAGTGTGAACGCCCTGCTGCACCATTCCAGTGTGAACGCCCTGCTGCACCATTCCAGTGTGAACGCCCTACTGCACCATTCCAGTGTGAACGCCCTACTGCACCATCCCAGCGTGAACGCCCTGCTGCACCATTCCAGCGTGAACGCCCTACTGCACCATCCCAGCGTGAACGCCCTGCTGCACCATTCCAGCGTGAACGCCCTGCTGCACCATCCCAGCGTGAACGCCCTGCTGCACCATTCCAGTGTGAATGCCCTGCTGCACCATTCCAGTGTGAACGCCCTACTGCACCATCCCAGTGTGAACGCCCTGCTGCACCATCCCAGTGTGAATACACTACTGCACCATTCCAGCATGAACGCCCTGCTGCACCATTCCAGTGTGAATACACTACTGCACCATCCCAGCGTGAACGCCCTACTGCACCATCCCAGCGTGAATGTCCTGCTGCACCGTTCCAGGGCTCAACAAGCACTCAGCTTCCATCCCCTCCCCAGTGCTCCACTCCCAGCAGTCATCAGTCTCCCTTCTGTATCTGTGGATTTCTTTTTCTGGCCATTTTATATAAAGGGAACCAGAAGGTAATGGCTTTTTGTGTCTGGATCCTTTTTTCTCTTTCTCTCTCTGCCTCCGTCCCTCCCTCTCTCCCTTCCTTCCTTCCTTCCTTCCTCTGCCTCCTCTTCTTCTATACAGGGGTTCTCTACATAGCCCAGGCTGTCCTGGAACTCACTCCGTAGACCAGGCTGGCCTAGGACTCACCGAGGTCCGCCTGCCTCTGCCTCCCGCCTCCCTGGCACTGGCTCCATTTTTTAAGTTTAGTTTTTATTATAACCACCCTAGTTGTTATGAAATGGTACCTCACTCTGTGTGTGTATTTAGATTTGTTTTCTTTTTAGTTATGTATCCATGTGTGGGTAACTGCACACGAGTACGGGGGCCCTGGGAGGCCAGAAGTGGGTGTCAGGTCCTCTGGAACTGGAGTTACTGGCAGTTGTGATCTACCCAGATCCCAACTGAGAATCAAACTCAGGTCCTTTGCAAGAAGCAGTACATATTTTATTTTATTGATATTTATTGAGCTCTACATTTTTTTCTGCTCCCCTCCCTGCCTCTCCCCTCCCCCCTTCAATCCTCCCCCAGGGTCCCCTTGCTCCCAATTTACTCAGGAGATCTTGTCTTTTTCTACTTTCTACTTCCCATGTAGATTATATCTATGTAAGTCTCTCTTAGTGTCTGCATTGTTGTCTGAGTTCTCTGGGATTGTGGTTTGTAGGCTGGCTTTCTTTGCTTTATGTTTAAAAACCACCTGTGAGTGAGTACATGTGATAATTGTCTTTCTGTGTCAGCGTTACCTCACTCAAAGCAGTATATACTTTTAACCAGTGGGCCATTTCTCTTGTTCCTCACCACAGCTTTATTTTATGTTTATTTATTTACTTATTTATTTACTTTTGAGAAAGGACCTTACCACATAGCTCTGGTTAGCCTAGAACTCGGTATGTAGACCAGGCTAGTCCCGAACAGAAAAATCCACCTGCCTTTGCCTCCTAAGTGCCAGGATTAAAGGATTGCTTCTCCACCCCCACTCCCACTGTGGTTTTAATTTGCATTTAGTCCGCCATCCTCTTTGCGGTTAAGCAAAGCAGCCCCACCCGCAATTCATGCCTCAGTTTCCTCTCTCCAAATTGGTGCTACACAGGACCGTGGGAGAGTTAAATGAGTAGATCTTGTGAAGGATTTAACATCACATCAGACACACAGCAGGCACGGCTTCCAAGACAAGCTTAATGGCCCTCGTTCTTGTGAGGTCCTGCCGGAGGCTGGCAGCCTAAGTTACAGGAGCTCTTCTTTGCTTGGCGGTCCCATCCTCTTCCAGGAGCACGCGGGACGCCACGGGGAGCTTCTGCAGTTTGAGTCGAGCTGACATTTATGAGGGCCATAGATCTCTCCGACCTCTGGTTGCGTTTCCATTCCTTCTCTGTAGTCCTGTGACTTCCTCCTGGGAGCGCTTCAGACTACTCAGCTACTGCCGCATAGTGGGCAGTCTTGGAAGTGCATCTTTCCCTTCTTCCTTGCTTGGCGTGGGAACAACCCTGAGACAGAACCGGGATCAGTCAGTTCTCTCTTCTGCAACCGCACCCTTGACGGCCTCTCCCTTCCTTCTCTGCTGCTCCACATCCCTTCCAGTTTTCCAAGGAGCACCCCCAAAATCACAAAGCCACGTGTTCTCAGTTCAGAATCTTCTTCGGGGGGATCTGGAGCAAAACGTGGAGCACCCACTGTGTGTCGCACTTTGTGCAAAACGCTGAGACAGACAGAAGAATCAGTTGCTATTCCTGCCTCGGCGCTCAGGGCTCGGCTGGGCTGATTCAAAGCAGCAGTGATACCAGGAGGCTGCGTTGTTGTCATTGTGCGCAGGCGCAAGGCTGTACACTTGGGGTACATGACTTATTTTTGAACCACATAACAGCTCCTTAACAGAAAACTAAAGCCCTGCGAGGTAAATATTTTGTTGAGGGTTCCATGGCCTGAAACTGGGGGCAACCACCAGTGCGCCTTTAGAATGCCTCCTCTTGATAGAGGGCTATGCACTGATTCACCCGCGGATGCTTGTAGCAGAGGAGAGAGGGTGTAGCGGAGGAGAGAGGGCGTAGCGGAGGAGAGAGGGCGTAGCGGAGGAGAGAGGGCGTAGCGGAGGAGAGAGGGTGGCTCTCCAGGCCACTATGGGACTAGTAGAAGAGGCTTTCACCAGTGCTTTGCAAACTTCCGTGAATGACTGAAGTTAAGAGAGAAGTGGGGCTAGAGAGATGGCTCAGTAGTTAAGAACACTCCATGCCCCTCCAAAGGACCTGAGTTTGGGTCAGGAGGCTCACAACTGCTTGTAATTTCAACTCTAGGGGACCTAACACCTTCTTCTGGCCTGGGGGGGGGGGGAGCACCACCAATCCCCTGCCTCTCGAGAGAGGGGAAGGCAGGCTGCCTGTGTGTCAGTAGGGCACTCGCCCCTGTGAAAGATTGCTTCCAAGATTTCACAGTGAACTGGCCTCAGCTATTGCCACAGCAACGGAGCCCCCCCTGGGCAGACAAGGTGATGGTGTCTCAGGCTGTCCTGAAGGCTCCACCACTAGTCAGACCCCTTGGTGCAGAGGCCCTCCATTCACCACACCAACAACCAGTCTCTAGGAATCAAAAGTTCCTGATACATACAGGCTGCTGAGCAAACATGCATGTCTGGGTGATTACATGAAAGCTGCCCGCTGCAAACGTCTATACAGCTCTGTTCTTCCCAGTTGAGTGACTGCCGGGAAGTTGTCTATCCTCTCTGCTTTGGGAAGACCGTCTACTGAATGGGGAACACGCTGCCACTGGCCACAGGACTTATGAACTAAGCGAGACACTATTCAGAGCAGATAGAATGGTTTAAGTGTCATTCTCTTTAAAGACTTGAGTTTAAACTGGGCGGTGGTGGTGCAGGCCTTTAATCCCAATATTCGGGAGGCAGAGGCAGGAGGATCTCTGTGAGTTCGAGGCCAGCCTGTCTGCAAGAGCTAGTTCCAGGACGGGCTCTAAAGCTACAGAGAAACCCTGTCTCAAAAAACAAAACGAAACAAAAAAGACTTCAGTTCAGTCCCCAGGATCTGCATGGAGGAAGGAGAGAACTAACTCCTTAGAACTGCCTCTACAAACTGCCCTGTCCCCACATACAGACTAAATAAATAAATAAATAATACAGACAAAATAAATACAAATGAAGTGAAGTTAAACAAAGAAAGAAAGGAAGGAAGGAAGGAAGGAAGGAAGGAAGAAAGAAGAAAAGCTAACAAAGGGCCCTGCCACCCCCTGTCCCAGCCCTCCCTCCCTGGTTGCATGTGTCCCCCACAGGCCGCCTTGTGTTTCCTGACTGGAGCCTTGAGCAGCAGGACCTAGAGGGATCGAAGGGGCGAGTGGTCTCAGGGATACCACCCTACAGTAAATGAGGACACTGTGCACCAGCCTGTGGGCTCTGTGGAGGCGGACAGTGTTGGCCTGGTGCCCTACACCTGTGCGGAACCCAGCTCCCTGCTTCCTGCCTGTGTGACCTTGGCAGGTCCTTCTCCAGGTCCTGGTGACTTTTACGAGCTCTCAGTAAACAAACGGTGCTTCATTTGATCCTCAGCTCACCTGGTGCTTGGAGTCCTGGTGGAGGCGGCTGCCAGGAGCCAGGAGCTGGTGTGGGAGGCTGGGGCGGTGGCTTTCCCTGAAGGATCGTGGCTGGGGGCATTTCCTGTTTCGGGCAGGTGCTGTTTGAGAAGCCAGGGCCACGTGCAGGGCAAGGCCCAGAACAAAGACCACACCTACTGAGGCCTGTTCCAGCCCGAGCCTCTTGGGTCCAGTGACAGGGCTCAGTCCCAGGCTTCAAGGTCCCTTCTTGAAAAGAAGCAGGAAGCTGTGGCAATATTGTTGGCAGGGGCCTCTCCACACACGTTGGTGGGGGGCTCCCTGGAGGGGGTTCCCTGCCCAGCCCCCCAGCTCTAGATTACTTTGAAGCATGCCTGAGACAGGTTACTTTCCACAGATACTTCATTTTATCTATAGTAAGGACCCATCTAAAAGGGTCTAAAAGATCAACTTAACTACAGGAGCTTGTGACCCTGGAGCTGCTCGCCTCCCGTTTTCCCTGGCATGGCTCCAGAGGTCATAAAAGGGGCTCTGAAATGAATAGTTCCACCGTGTGACAGGTTGCCTTTCCCAAGGTGGTCCCTTCTCCCCAGCCTGTGGAGGAGCAGAGGGAGAGGTGGCCACTGTGGGTAGCCTGGTGCATGCCCCTAGTGACTGTAGCTCCTGGTTCTGCCTGAACCTGTGCTGAGGGCCTGGGGGACTCTTGCTCCCTTGTGGGCCTCAGGTGCAGTATTAGGTTGGCTCAGGTGATGGCACCTCTCACTCTTCTAGTTTTCTTTATTCTGTGTGGATGCAGACAGACAGACGTGTATGCTCTCACATACACACACAGAGAGACACAGACAGACACACAAAGACACAGACAGACAGACAGACACACACACACACACACACACACACACACACATTCCTGGATGGGATGTTCTTGATCATCTCTCCACTTTTTTTTTTCTTTTTGGTATGAGTGCTCTGTCTGCATGTGTGCCCGCAGGCCAGGTGTCCATGGAGACCAGGAGAGGGTGTTAAGCCCTCTAGAGCTGGAGTTGAGCATCTGACATGAGTGCTGGGAACTGAACTTTGGTGCTCTGGGGGAGCAGTATGCATTCTTAGCTGCAGAGCCATCTCACCAACCCCTGAGCCTGGTTTTTCTGTTAGTGCTAAGGATGTGACCTCAGGCCTCTGCAGCAAGCCTTTGCTCACTGAGCCTTCTCCCTACCCAGTGACTGTTCATTCCGTCCTTTGCTCCCATCCTTCCCTGCTCCTTTTGGAGCCGAGACCTTTCTGTCTGTGTGGCTCCTGCCAGTGGGTCCGGCTATTTTCCAAACATCTATTATTATCTTTTATATACTTTGGTAAATATACTTTGGTAAATGACATTGTGACATAGTCACCCCCATCCTATTGCTGCCTTTACCCCAGGATGGGTATCCCATTTTTCTTGCCCACATCCCACCCTAAATAAGCTGCTTCTGAATGTCCTGGCAATGAAATCACAATGGAATTGGGTTGCAGGACCCTCAGGTGCTTAGTCTATTTAGGCTGGCCAATACAGGGCCAGCGTGGCTCCCAGCATACCCTGTCTCCCACAGCCTTCTGACTCCTCTGTCCCCCAGTCTCTGCCAAAGCTGGGCTCATTCTGTTGTCTCACTCACCTGCCAGAGGTAAAGTGGTGTTTGGTGGCTTTAAATGACTAGGACGGGAGCTCCCAGGGTCCCCGCCTCCTTCTTCCTCTAGCAGAGTTGCCAAGAATTTGCTATGTAGTCCAGGCTGGCTTCAAACTCATGGCAATTCTCCTGCCTTAGCTGAGTGTTGGGATCATACCCTTAAGCGAGCGTAGCTGGCTGGCATTCCTCCCTGTGTTTATTAGCTTTGGAGTTTTGTGTCCTTCCTTCACATGTCTGTTCGTCGTCTTCGCTTTTCTGTCCTCTTGTTAATCTGCAGAACCACCCTGGCTGTCTACTCTAGATGTCACCCTGGATTCATTTTGACCCTCTGAGCATCCACTGTCCTGTCATCTTCCGGCACTTTGAAATCTGACTCCTCTCCCTCCTGCAGGCTCCTCAGGAGTGGATGCCTCCCAGAGGCCCTTCTCACTCTCTGCCCTTTTGCTAAATGCCAGGTGTCAGAGACAAGGTACAGCCTGCACCAGGAACTGCTCTTGACAAGGGCAGGCCAGGGTGGCAGGACAGTGCTCAGAGCCCCTGCCTAGCGTGGTCAGAGCTGGCTCTGCATGCTCCCCCTAGTTTGGCCATTATGTCAGATCTGGTCTACAACTTGACGAAGACTCTATAGTTAGCTGCAAAAGCTCCAGGCAGGGAGGGCTCATTTCTTTAGGCCAGGGCTCAGCTGGGCCACATAGCAGGCTTTGCTGGTCAGGGTGGACTTTCCCAGAGAGGAGTCTTCTGCACTAAACACCAGAATTCCCCAGGCCTCAATAAGGACTTAGTGGAAGGCTTGGGTGGAAATGGGGGCCTGAGCTCTCCCCTGTAGTGTCTGGAGCTGCGACTTCTATGCCTTTGTCCTCTCTGGCTACAGGAGGTTTTGCCATTGTCCTGTTTCTTAATGGGGCAGACTGCCTGGCAGATGCTAGGAGATGCTTTGCTCGGCCAACCTGCCTCTCTCTTAACTCCGAGTGACCTTGTGTGAGGCCTTTCTCTCTGGGCCTCACCCCCTCTTCCGAACACCGTGTGCAAGGCCCTCTGGAAACCTCTGGAAGGATGCCGGGGTGGTAGTAGAGGGTCTTTACCCTGGCACACCATGCAAGGATGAAAATGACTAGGAGAGGGGCTCCCAGGGTCCCAGCTCCAGGCTCCTGTGTCCTCTCAGAAGTACAACCCCTCCCCACAGCTTTGAGGTGCTAGGCCTGAGCACTTTCCTCCCAGGACCTCCCTATTCTTTCCACTTGCAAATGGCACTGGGTGTGTGTAGGGGTGTGGCCCAGTGAGCCCCAGCCACCAGGTCAACTCACCAACTCACCTAGCTCTGAAGCAGCACAGAGATCTGAAGTCACACAGCTCTGCTTGCCGGAGTCCTCATGTCCTCTTTCCCTTTGGGGAACCCCGACATCCTTGGGCTAGATCCTCTCCCCTCCTCTCTAACCCAAACCACAAGCCGGCAAGGACCCTCCACTTCTGGCTCACCCAACACCTTCCCTGTCCCACCCTCCTGGTCTTTACAGAACTTCTGTTTTCCTCCACCCTTTGGCCGTGTTCCCAGTGTCCCTGGGATGCCAGCAATGGCTGGTGCTACACAAAGCCAGTGGCGGTCCTCTACAGGCCCTGCCCTGCAGTGTCATGACCTCTGAGGCATCCCACACCCAATCCTGAGCAGGGCAACCCCTGGAGCAGGACATCCTCTAGGGCCCAGAAAGCCTGGCGCACTGGGCCTTGGCAGCTGGCCTGGCACATGCCTGACATGGCCTGTCTGAAGGCGACGTGTCTGCCCCTCTGGAAACATCTACGTTATCAGAGGGGAGTGAAGGGGCTGGAACTCTTAGCTCCTGGGACGTGCAGAGACTCATGCCCTGGAGTGCGTGCACGTGCCTCTGTGTGTGTCTGTCTGCACGTGCAGCTGTGTGCTCCAGGCCCCTGTGATCCCGTCCCAGAGCAGGGGTGGGAGGTCCACATTCCCCACTCCGCTCAGTTCCTCGTTCTAACACTGTATGGGGTTCCCCTGCACATGGTCTTAGCCACTTCTCACGCTGGACCTGCTTCTTCTGCTGGATGATGATACAGGCTGGCGACCTGTGTCGTGGTTCCAGGTGGGGATGATCTGGGGACACCTGGCCTAGCCAGTCTGAGACCTTGTTGCAGAGCCTTTGGGGGAGCCGAGGAGCACCACCATCAAGGCCCCTGCCCTGCCCTGTCCTGTTTCATCTCCTGGGTGTTACATTCCACAGTGGAAAGCGATCCTCCATCTTCGCTAGGGTTACAGATAGGGCTGGCCTGGGCTGGCCTGGGAATGCAGAGGCCAGCCTTTCTCACACGGCTCTCCTCCCTCTGCAAAGGCACGGACAGGGGGTGATACTGGTGCACCCCAGCTTGAGGACCTCTGTGGTAGGGGCTGGATAGTCTGTGTCACCCTTCTTTCATGGGGGTTGACACTTGGGAGACGGAGGGGACCACGTGCAGGTGTCCGTAATGGGCTCTTTCAGGGGATTGCTGGGGTCTAAGCCCTTGGATCTTGGGATGCCTGACCCTCTCTGCCCCTTCACTTCTGCTCTGACCCCCTCCCTCAGGTTGAGGCCCCCGTTCCTACTAAGCCGGGGATTTCCGCAGGCTGAGCCAACCGCCTGACCCTAATTATGGCGCCCTCATCCTGTTAGGGTTAAGCTCCTCGTGGCCTTCCCTCCCCCACTCTAGAGAGGGCTGACTGGTGTCCCCCTGGGGCCCCTGGAGGAGAGAAGACCACTTATCCTATGGGTCTGGGCCAACAGGTTAAATGGTTTCCCTGGAGAGGCCTAGGGACAGGGGCTATTTTGGGGCACTGGCATCTGAAGGACGCTGCTCTGAGGGTCTCTGTACTGAGAACAATCTCCTGCCTCAGCCCTACCACAGCTGACTGCCATTTCCCTATTAGTCAGGACCGGGCAAGCATGGCTGGTCAGAAACCCTGCACAGGGGATGGCCACAGAGCCAACCTGAGGATCCTCTTGTGTCACAGTGAAGAGACTGACGCTCGGTGAATGGCAGCAGACCCATAGTGCAGGTCACCCCACGAGCCTGGGGCGGGTCACTTCCTCTTGCCCTCCTGCCTCCTGGAGACTTCTTGCCTGGTTCCCTGTTTGTTGAGTGTGATCTCTACCCATTCCATCTGTGTGTTGGGAAGCGATGTGACTCTGGGCATATCGCTTGCCTCTATGTGCCTTGTGGTATCATGGTAAGAAGTAAGCATGGGGAAGGTTAACTAGTCCTGCTTCTTGTCTGGGATGGGGACTATAACAGCAGGGGCAGTAGTGCAGACACTTCTGGATCACCGCCCCCCCCCGCCCCAAATCCGAAGGAGCTGGAGTTTTGGAGCCGGTCTCTGTCTCCTGGCCCACTTGACTTGCTGGAGGGTGCTGCAGTTATAGAAATGACCACTAGGTGTCAGCCTCAGCTCATACTTGAAGTGAGGCTGTGCCGCAAGGGGCTCCTAGTTGGAACTGTCCCTTTAGGAACGGTGGCATAGTCCGCTGGGCTGGGCAGGTAGTGGCTGCAGGAAGATCTTTGTGGTGACTCACCTTTCCCAGGACCCAGATGACCCGGCTAAGAAGCTCAGTTTCACTTCAGATTTTGATATTGAACAGTTTGTAATGTCTTCTTCTCTATCCCTGGATATACACGGGTTCCTGCGGCACACTGAGGCAATATTCTTACAGAATGACCCCTGACCCATGTGTGCCAGATCCTGTACACACAGAGGTCAGCCAGTATCCACAGCAACACTGTACAATAGGCAGTAATGTGGTTAGCCCACATTACAAGCGAGGAAACAGAGACTCGGACCTGTCCCCCACTTAAAGGAGGGCTGGAGCCAGATTTCCCCCACAACAGGTGGGTTTCTGGAGTTCTGTAGGCTGCCATGCTGAGGCAAGCCTCCTGGAAGGTTGGGAGTGATATGGCAGGTGACATCCTTTATAGTTAGGCTCTTGGCGTACCCATGAGCCCAGCGGGAGGAAGAAGGGGCTGTGCTTCTCGGAGTGGGTTTGGGGGTGCCAGGGGTCCTGCACAGGCAGGCCGGGAGACTCCCCTGCCCGTGTCCTCCTTTGTGTAATCTCCCCACCTCAGGGTCATTTCAGTTTCTTCCCCTGTCACTTCCGCAGATGGACTTTGTTCCCTTACCACTCTGTCCCTGACGCCTGTTCATTTCCAGGCCATATATGAAGATGGACTAGACAAGCCACTCCCATGTCTCCTCACCTGAAGCTGAGACTAGTGACTTCTCCAGGCGGTTTGAGTTTGTATCCTAGAGTTAAGAGTTTCGGGCATACTTACAGCTTAAGTTTTCGTTTGTTTTTTTGAGACAGGGTTTCTCTGTGTAGCCCAGGCTGTCCTGGAACTTGCTTTGTAGACCAGGTTGGCCTCAAACTCAGAGACCTGCCTTCCTCTGCCTCCTGAGTACTGGAATCAAAGGTGTGTGCCCCCATGCCCAGTAACTTAAGTATTTTTACATTGCTTTTTTTTTTGGTAATATCCTTATGCTAAATGAAAATAGGGCTGAGATGGGCTATTGGAAAATGCATAGGTGTTTCAGGACTTTCTTCCAGCATGCCTGTACTGTGCATACATCCATTCTTTACTAGAAACTTAAATGGTGCAGAAACTGGGGGTATGAGCAGTTCAGTCCCACTCAGGATGACTGCCTTGCCCACCTCTTGTCTCCTAACCGGAGGAATAAACCTCAGGTGCCACAGGTGGGAAGTGTGAGCAGGGCTATGTCTCAGGGTGGGATGGGACAGGGATGATCTGGACAAGAGCTGACTCTTATTTTATATTTCTAATGCTGACCATGAGCACTCATTTCTGCTGTTGTGGGTGATACAGAACCAGGACACTATGTCCCAGACTAAATCAGATTCCATGTGCTTTAGACAGTTTAGTTCATTTTCATGGTTAAGCTTCTCACACGGGACCCTTTGGAAACACCCTCTCAACTACATACATGAAGGACCAGGACAGAGACCAGCTCTGATAGAGTCTCATTTCCCTCCTGGACACAAGGTCTCTGAGTCCCCACTGCCTGGGCAGGTCCTTCTGCAAGAGCCAGCACTTGGAGACTTCTAAAAGGAATTGTAAGAAAGAAGGAGTGGAGGTCACATCTGGGGTACATTAGGGACCTCCCATCCTTGGGCCCACTTCCTCAGAACAAGACTCTTTCCCCCAACCCTGGACAAAATGACTTGTGAAGGATTTGTCTGCCTTCAAGAGTGGCTGCCAGGATGGTGGCCATGATGGCTGGCCCAGTTGTGGGTGCCTTTGTGCGTTCTGACTGGGTGTCTGTGTCTGCAGTCACTAAGCGCTTGTTCTGTGGGGTAAGGGGTGTGGGGGTGGGGGCACGGCCTGTAGCAGGGAGGTACGTGAGGCTGGGCACGAACAGCCTCACCCACCAGTCCTGCTCTTGCCAGGTACAACCAGCTGCTTCGGACAAATGCCTACCGCCTCCTCCCTTCCCTGGGCACGGCCAAGCCAGGGGGCAAATGACTTGGCTGGCACCTCCCTCACTTGGACCCACTGGGGCAGAGCCAGCTCACCTGGGGCGCAGGCAGGATTCCGTGCTGGTGGGTGCTCTGCCAACCTCCCCCTTTCCCCAGACTCCCAGTGCGTAGGCTGGGGAAGGGGCACTGACCAAGAGACAGGCCCCCTTCTGTCCCAGTCTGTAGATGGGCCGAACCGGGCACAGGATGCTTGATGGATAGAGAGGACAGTTCTCTGTTGAGGGCCCAGGAAATGATTTCCATGCAAATGAGATGCAAACTCCTTAATGAGTTTGCAATTAGGAGTCCAAGCCTGCCAGGCCCGGGCAATGCCTTTGGGTTTTATGAATGGGCCCGGGCCGGGAGGGGGAGGCGGCGCGCCGGTCCGCCCCCACAGCTCCCTGTCTCCGCGCCCGCGACATGCCGCGCCGCACGTTGCTGCCTCACGGCCCGCCGCAACTTGGCCACCCGCCAGCGGGTCAGCTGCTCCGGACGGCGCGGGAGGCTGTCGGCCAGAGTCCCCGCCACGCTGCCTGCCGGCGTCGCGTTGGGGCCCGAGGACACTCCCCCTGAGGCCGGGTTGGGGCTCTGTCCTCCGGCGCCCCTTTCCCCGTTATGGGAATGGCTTCTTGCAGTTGGACGAGCCTTTGGGATGGGAGAGCACTGGCTCCCAACTTGTAGGACTGTGTGTGTGTGTGTGTGTGTGTGTGTGTGTGACCTTGGGAAGGTGGAAGCAAAGGTGACCGGAGAGGGACTAGTTTCCATCCTAGAGTCCCTGCATCTCCCTGGCTTCCTTTTAATGCTGCTTCTCTCCACCCCAGGGCACCTGCATTTTTGTGTACAAAGCTGCCCCGGTCTGCTCTTGGCCTCTTAAGTGGGTGCACGTGCAGAGGTCAGCCGTGGCCCCAACAGAGCCTCACCAGATCGCCGGTATAGAACCCTCTTTCCCCAAAGCTTCCTTCCTCCCCTCCCCCGCTGCTTTCAGAGTAGATTAACTAATTACCTCCAATTAAAGCGCCCAGCTCTCTGTTCCTCCTGGGTCCAACCCCGCCCCTGGGAGCCTTCCCAGGCTGGCTGGGTCTGGAAGGGGACCTGGCCACTTAGGTGGACCAATGAATCGGTTAAGTAAGGGCACCACAAAGGAAGCTGCGTGTCATATGCTTTATGAGGAGTGGTGCGGACAGCCTGGCCCTCTGGCTTTGTCAGCTGTGGAGTAGAAGTCTGGCCTGGGCCTCAGGCCCCAATGCCTGCGAAGGTCAAAAGCGGTGGGCGCTTCTGGAGGTAAGACCTGGTGAAGGGTCTGAGGACCAGAGAAGCAACTGTCAGGGCGGGTCCCAGAAACCACCAGCCCTCGGGCCTTCCTCACGCAGCACTCAGGGACAGCCAACTCCAAACGTCCCTCCTCTCTCTAACCTTGTCCCCTCCCGCCCCTTCTAGGTTCTCTTCTGCCCCACCCCTCAGTGGCCTCAGCTCTAGCCCAGCCCAGTCCATCCCAGGCCCCGCCCTGACCCCACGTGTGGTACGTGAGGGAAAGGATACCTGGCACCGGAGGTAGGACGATGGGCTGTGACCCAAGTCTCACCTCTGGACAAGCTGGCCTGTCTTGGTCAGGCAAGCTCATGCCAGGCTGTGACTCAGGACCTAATTCTGCCCTGAGTGCTGCCATAGCAGGGATCTGGGCTCGGAGCTCTTGAGAGTCTGTGAAGGGAGGGTGAGCTGCTGCCAGTTGCAGGCTTCCATCTTGGGGTACTCTCTCTCTAAGCTCCTGGGTTCAGAGTATCAGACTTGGCATTCCAGCATAATGCCCTAGTAGGAGGTGGCAGGGAAGGCCCTTTGGCACGCTCAAGAGCTTCATGGACAGAGGTCAGAAAGGGCCGTTTCTGGGCTGTCAAAAGCCCTGTTTGCCAGCTTGCTTACCCACTAGGCACAAGTAAAGATAATCACGACTTCCTCACGTCTAGGGATATGTCCTAATATATGCTTGGACCATTGAGGGGGGAGCTTAAAGTTTTCACTTGTTTCTCTGCCCCTTGTCCCCTTCCCCAGACCTCCCTTAAGTACATCTGCAGGACTTTGTTCTTTCCTGCACTTTGCATTGGCCAGCAGAGGGCGCTGCCTAAGGACCCGGGGCCAGTAGGGAGATGGGCGAGAATCCTTCCTTGTGTGGGGCTAGTGAGTCGTCCAGTCTCTCTCTCTCTCTCTCTCTCTCTCTCTCTCTCTCTCTCTCTCCCTCCCTCCCTCCCTCCCTCCCTCTCTCTCTCTTTCTCTCTCTCTCTTCGAGAGAGATATGAATGAACCCTGGGAAGTTTGCCTTTCTTTTCTTTCTGGGAATCTAGACTTAACCAGTCAGTAGAGGGTTAGAAGTTAGACCACAGGATGAACCCAGGTGGCTTTGGGCAGGAAGAGGAAGTTGAGGGGAGCCATCATCTCCTGTTCTTGCACCTTGAGTGGGGAAGGTACACTGGAGGTGGCCAGCTTTCCTTCCCTGACCTTGGGAGAAGGGCGGGAGGGGCTGCACAAAATAGCTGTGTCCCACCCTGTGGGAGGGACTGCTGTCGACATCTGGGCCACATCTGGGATTCTGGCAATACTGCTCAGGGTTAGAGGATTCGGCTCTTGGCGGTCTCTCACCATTACGCTCCCAGGAAGCCCTTTGTAGACAGGTACACACCTGCTACAAGGGTACTTAGTTATAACACCGTAACACCACTGAATTCCTGCCGACTCAGTCGTCCTGGGCAGCAGTAGGCTCCAGAGACCTTTCTGTGACTGTTTTTGGGGGAGGGTGATGCTGGCCTTTTCCACGCGGAAATGCTGGCACCTATGTCTTGGTCCATTTTGCTTCCAGATGGGTGGGAGGGAGGAGGGGAACGAGGCTGAAGCACCTTTCAAGGGTCTCTACCCCATGGCAGGCCTAGTGGGGAAGGGGGTACAGTTGGGTCGAGTCACACAAAAGCTTCACAATGTGGTTGGGACAGAAATCGAGGGAGGGAACAGCATGGGTCGTTCTTTCCTGAGTCTGGGGTTCTGGATTATGGGAGGGGATCAACACCGAGGGGGTGAAAAAAAAAAAAAAAACCTCTGGATCAGCTCCCTTCCAGGAATCCCGGGAAGGGAGCAGGAGGATGACCGGAATGGTCTTGCAGAAAGGAGTTGGCGGGGGAAGTGGGCCCGGACCGAGCACGGAGCCCACCCGGACTGTCGCCCTGGTCGCCCTGCTCGGGGGGCCTGGCCCCTCTTCCCAGCCCCTTCCCCGCTGGCACGGCGCGGCCCCTCCCCCCAGGCCGAGCGCCGCCTCCCCCTCCCCTCCTCCCCCTCCTACCCCGCGCTGCAGCTGCTGCCGACGGCCCATTCTGCACGTAGCGAATGGAGGAGCCGCACAAGGGAGGCCTCGAGTGCGCGCGCGCGGGAGCCCGGGCCCGCGCGGGCGGGGGAGCGGAGGAGTGCGCGTGTGCGCGGCGCCGCATCCCGGAGCGCGCGCGCCAAACTCCGGAGCGCGCGGTTTGTCCGCGCGCGGCTGCGGGGCTGGTGATGCTCAGCGGTAGCCACCAGTCCCTCTTCCAGGGTCCTTCCGCGCACGCTACTTCCTTTCTAGCCAGCGCCACCTCTAGCCAGGCCCCTTAAATCTCCCACCCCAATTGCCCTTTCCCTGGCGCATAGTAGGCCCTTCTTGTGGGGCGCTGGGATGCTTCGTTTGGCTTGCCTTCCTTGTCCACGGGGTCATTGCTCTATAGTACACCAGGTCCTGAGCTGGGAGCTGAAAGAGGGCTGAAACCGCTGGTCCCTGGCCATAAGAGATTCCCACTGTCCCTCCAGGAGCGCTCATCTTGGAGGCCCGCATCCTCCCACTTGTGGCTCCCTGCACAGGGAGACAGGTCCCATGAAGGCCCCTGTAAGGGTCTGCGGAGGTAAAACACGGAGGGTTTGACCGCTCTTTCCTCTGATAGGACCTCCCAAGGGAGTGCCTTCTCCAGTTACTTCCTCCGTCTGTACGTCACCTGCACAGCTCCTTCTCCCTTGGGTGTCCAGGATCTGGCTGGGCTCTGCCCACACTGCTGGCAAGGGTGTGTTAGGGTGAACATAGAGTCTGTTCTGGGAGAGCAGGGAGGCTGTAACATGCAGTACTCTGAGTCCCGGGGCACGTTTCCTTAATTCCTGATCTAGGGAAATAGTCTAGAATTTGTCCCTTTCCAACATGGTTGGCGTCTCGCTCCCTCCCTCCGTCTATGGGCCCTTGGCAAGGCAGGTGGAGGGGCTTACAAAGGGATGTTTGACTAAAACGGGGCTGCTTTGGGCCCTCTTGAGGGTGGGTTTGTTCAGAGGCCTGAGGGGGTGAAGGTGTCCGAGGGCTCTCTGTCTCATACTCACTGACTGTGCCTAACTTGTTTGGCCTCTCTGAGCCTCAGGGACCATCAGAAACAGGTAAAGCTCAGCATCTTTCTCACTGTTTTCGTTGGCTCAAGGGCTGGGAGCATTTCCCTTAACTCTTCTTTCCACGGGCAGCATGTAAAATGCCAGTGCTGGCAACACCTTGGAATTCTGAGGTGGGTTTTCAGAAAAGCTGTAGAGCCTAGCTGCTTGTCATGTGTATGTCATCGTCCAAAAATGAGCCATTCCATACTAGTTTCCAGACATTAATATCTGAAACCTTAAAAAGAGATTTTGGGAACGGAAGTAGCTATTACTATACTTCCCGGCTTTCTTAATCAGAGGGTTTGGAGCATGTGAGTCTTGGTGATCCTGGCTGAGGTCATGTGTCCAGAGGTGTCTGGTGGTAGCAGTGAAAGTCAAGGTTTCACACAGAAGACCCATTTCTCCTTTTCATCCTTTGTGTGTGTGTGTGTGGGGGGGGGCTGTCTGGAGGGAATTATTTTTGTTTTTGGAGACAAGTTCCCAGGTTGGCTTCCGACTGTCTGTGCAGCCCAGGCTGGCCTCCGACTGTTGATCTTCCTGCCTCGGCCTCCCAGGTGCTGGTTTTTATTTCTACTATTCTGTCTACTTTTAAAAATAATTTGTTTGGCTAGAGAGATGTCACAGCAGTTGGTTGCTCTTCTAAAGTACCCAGGTTCAATTCCCAGCACCCACATGGCAGCTCACGGCTGTCTGTAACCAACTCTAGGGGATCTGACACCCTAATATAGACATACATGCAGGCAAAACATCAATGTACTAAAAGCAAATAAATGTAGAAAGTAATCTGTTGATTGCTTCATCAGTTTTTTCTGTTAGCTGCCAGTTGTGCAACCTTCACGTTGGGGCCTTAGGCAGAGCCCCCTAAGCTACCCCATCCTTCTCGGCTTGTTTCAATTTGTCTGTGGGCCGAGAAACCAGAAAATCACATCTGTTAGAAGATGTGAAAAACAAGATCTTTGGAGTTTGACAAATTATATTAAAGTTAATCTGGAGAAATAAACATGTAGAAAGGAATATTAGAAGCCACTAGTGCACAAGGATGTCATCTAAGGCTCAGATAATAAAAGAACTGGGCACTAACATAAGAACAAGCGGGCAGATCAAAGGGAAAGAGTCAGTCCAGACACACACCCACAGCCAGCTTCAAATTTAATATGCAATAGAATGATATTTTGGATCAGAGGAGAAAGGATGAATGATTCAATCAAATCCAATAACTGGCTAGCTAGTTAGGAAAAATAGTAAAATGGATTTCCCACTTCTGAAGTAAACCCCAGATGGAGCAAAGATATAAGGAAAGGAAATCATAGAATTACTAGAAGAACATATTAGCCAAAAAAAAAAATTCTTTGGAAGTATGACGAGCAGGCGAGTCACAAAGGCAGTTAAAACAATAACAATGACAAGGACAACAAAACCCAGCTGGCTTTAAAAGTAATACCCTATTTCTCCCCCTCCTCCCGACCGCCAGTTTTGAGATAGGGTCTCTAGCCTGGGCTAACCTGGAATTCACTGTAGAATTTGACCTTGAACCTCTGATTCTCTTGCTTCCACCCTCTGAATACTGGGGTTCACAGGTGTGCACTAGCACATCCTGTTTATGAGGTGCTAGGGTCTCACGCACGCTGTGTTCTGAGCTGCACCCTCAGCCCGGGTCTTAAAATCTAAAAGCAAACAACCAAGTAGCAAAAGAAACCTTTTTCAATATGGATGACAAGTGGGTTCTTCTAAGTCACAAAGAGGGACAGAAAACTGGACGGAGCTGTGAGCAGAAAAGGAGCCACAGGTAACTAACAAGGAGAAAATGCCCGCCCCAGCCCAAATCTTGCTTCGAAACTAGGAGAGGCCAGATTCTCTTTCTGCTGATTTGATTGGCCATGATGAAAAGGGCAGCTGCTCACTGTGTGTGAACACAGGCATCCTCAGAAGTACAAAGGCAACTGAAGGGATTGGTAACAAAAATGAGAATTAATTCATAGACAGCTCAAAGGATTCAAGCCAAGGAATGGAGGTGCGAGTGAAAACCACACACAAGTGTGCATGAAGCCAGGTGTGTGGCACATGCCTGGAACACTAGCACTCAGGAGAGTGAAGCAGGAGGATTCCAAGTTGGAGAAGCCCTGTGTTAAATACATAAACAACCCCCGCCCCTCCGCAAACCCCGAAGTGTCAGAAGCATTCATAGCAGGTGTATGTGTAAGAGGTTTGTCATAATGCTACTTCTAAACCTGTAAACCTTCCAGAACCTTCTGGGTTTCAGCAATGTCAACCTCATCAGGAGGGTCCTGGGCAACCATGTGATGGGCAGCTTGCCTGCAGAGTGTGCAGCTCAGTGGGGGAACCCCAGCTTTGTGGGATGCTATCATGAAACACGCGTGGCAGGATTTGCTTGGGTACCACTGCTCCGTGGAGGAGATGGCAGGAGAACATGTTGAATACAATGTTGGGCTACTCTAGATTACTGGCTTGGGAACCCTGGGTCTATGACTCAGAGTTGTAACATGTTTTCTGTGTCACGTATGTTTCAGAAGTACGGTAGGAAGCATGAACCGAAAACCGGTAGAAACCTCTTGGCTAGTCTTCCTTGAAGTTTCTACTATTCACCAGACATGCCTCTAAGGGCAGAGCAAGGAGGTAAGAAGCGACAGACAGAGCTCGCTTGCTTATTTTATGAGTCTCACTGTGTAACGGTGTAGCCCTTGGCTTGAAACTCACAGAGCTTTGCCTGCCTCTGCCTCCTGAGTGCTGGGATTAACTGTGTGCCAACACTCCGGCTCACCCATTTCTTTTAAAACATTTTTTTTTTTTAAAAAATATGGGCCTGGAGAGATGATTCATAAGTTAAGAGTCGTGGCTGTTCTTCCAAAGAAGCTGGGTTTGATTCCCAGCACCCGTATGGCAGCTCACAACCTGCTGAAACTCCAGTTCCAGGGAACTCTGATGCCCTCTTCCGGCCTCCACAAGCACCAGGCATGCATGTGATACAGACACACAAGCAGATAAAACACCTATCTACCTATAAAATAACAGTGGTAATGCATTTAAAAGCATTTTTTATTCTATTTTATTTAGTGGGTGTGTGTAGATATGTGTGTGGTGTGGTGTGTGTGTGTGTGTGTGTGTGTGTGTGTGTGTGTGTAGGTGCACGTGAGCCATAGCATACATGTGAAGGACAGCTTGCTGGGGCAGGTTCTCTGCTTTCACCACGTTGGTCCCAGGGATGGAACTCCAACTGTCAGCCTTGGTGGCAAGTGCCTTTACTTACTCAGCCTTTTTATTCTGAAAATATATTACTTCTATTTCCGAAAACAATACTTAATAGCAAAGTTCTTTGGGGCTAGACTTACAGCTCAATGTGCTTGCCAAGCATTCAAGGACTTGGATTAAAAGACAAGCTGGCTCAGAGGAGTGAGGGAAGGAGTGTATCCCGACAACGGGACATCTTTTAATGTACTGCATTCTGCTGTTCATTCATCTACCAGTGGACGTTTGCAAGGATGAACACCTTTGTAATGTTTAGCTCTTCTAATCCAGGAATCCGGTATGATTTATCATTTATTTAGGCCAGTGAGTCAGAATTACCTGGAAAATCTGTTAAAACACAGACTACTCCCGAATTCTGACTCGGCATGTTTATTTGGGTCCTTAACATTTACATCCCTTTTTCTTTTTAAAAAAGATTAATTGTTTGATAATTACATTTATCTAGATAATGAATTGTTGTCATTTCCCCTCCTCCATCCCCCTTTCATTTCTCTCTGTCTGGACCGCTTCTCACCCAGTCTCCCTTTTATTTTATAATGATTTTTCTTCTTTTTTAAAGACTCATTTGTTTACTTATTTTGTGTGTGTGCACTCGCGTGTGTCTGAGTGTGTATGTATTCACACTACAAGTGTGTAGGTGCCACAGGGGCCAGAAGAAGTGGGCATCAGATCCCCTGGAGCTGGAGTTTAGAGCTGGTGTGCTTTGGAAACTGAATCCAGGTCCCTCTGCAAGAGCGGGAAGTGTGCCTAACCCCAGTGCCATCTCTGCAGCCTCGAGTCTGCTTTTCGTGTTTGGGCCACTGAATTTAGCTAGGATTTCTCACCAGAACATGGGTGGGAGGTTGCTTACAGGAGAGAGGGCAACTCAGCAGTGGCCAACCTTAAAAAAGAGAAATTCTGACAGAGGCTGAAACCTAGATGAACCTCAAGGACATTACGAGACATGAAATTAGCCATTCCCAAAAGGATGGCTTTTCTGATTCTGCCTGAATGAGGCACCCAGAGTTGTCTAAAACACAGAGCCAGAGAGCGCCTGGAGGCTGCTGGAGGCTGGGGAGGTCGGTTTAATGGGAAGAGTTTCGGTTTTGCAAGAGAAAGTCTGGAGAGGGAGGGTTGTGCAAGAGTGGAATGTGCTCTGTGTCACCCAGCCACACTTAAACACGGTTAAAATGGGAAACTTCACGTTCTGTATGTTTTAGCACCATTAACAGTTAAGAAGAAAAGCCACCCCAACCCAAAGGTATGTAGAATTGGACCAGTGACTGCAGCCTCAGGTCCTGTGTGCGAGCCTCCCTGGTCCCCGAGTGTGAACTTGGCGATCGATGGCTCTTTCACTTTTTTCTGTTTGTGCACGTCTTGGCATCTGATAAGAGAGTTTATGTCCTCATCCATATGATGGGAAGTGGGAAGCAGACCTAAGTGGTTCTCTGCCTCGAGGGATGGCATGGTGTGACAGTGGGCACAGAGAGAGCAGTTTGGGGATTTCCTGGAAGACAGGCATGCTAAGCTACAGGAAGCTGGCGTATTGCCCATCCCTGCAGCCTCTGCAGAGACCCTTCCAACTGTCCCGAGGGTTGGAGCTTTACAGAGAGGGTGGCAAGCCCAGTGGCCCAGACAGTTCCAGAGTGTAGGCAGAGAGGGCTTGAGAAGAGACTTGCAGAGGGCCTGACTGGGACATCCGGCTAGAGTGGGGACTGTATTGGAAAGAGGAATTATTGCAGGGCTGGGGTGGAAAAGGAGAGGCCTGGATGCGAGAAGAACCTGGCCACAGACAGCAGCCAAGAGGCCAACCCCAGGGGTAGGGGGTCAAGCATGTGGCCTTCCAGTCTTCTGCTTAGTTGGAGGAGGGGCCCCTGTTTGAGGCTGAGGATGTCTCTTTGTGGCTCACTTTGGCCTGAGTGTAGTGCCTCTGTCGGAGCAACCATGGTTTCCTCCCGACTAGGTACTGGGGATCTGGGGCTGCCAGGAGTCAAATGTGTGCACCGAGGGGCCAAGAAGGAGCCCAGAGGTGCAGTCTTGGAGCAAGGCTATTTAGGTTCAAGGCTTGCAGAATCTCACCCTAGACTCTGTGCTTTTCTGTTTTCCATTCAGTCCACTCCCTAGCACGCTCTTCTGGGAAAGTTGGAGACCAGCCCTGACCCTTGATCTCAGGGAGCTCGTGGTCTGGCCGGGAGAAGGCCCACCCTGACTCAGGCCGTGTGGGTGTCAACCACACGCCTGGCTGGGTCACTGCAGGGCAAGATCTGTCCAGATTCTACAGGAGCCCGGGCCTTAGTCTCCCTGTCTGAAAAGTGGGGCTATCTCGGTGCACCTCACCATGTCCAGTTTTCAGTGGTAGCTGGAGAGGTACCCGGTATCTGGAGTTGGAACTGTCAGCGAGACACGGAGGGCCCAGAAGCCTTTCCTTCTAGGGCTAGCAGTGAAGATCAGTGGTTTGAGTGCTTACCCTGGGTTTTACCTCACAAACCAACCAATAAAAAGAAATCCTTTCTTCCCAATGTGGCTGCCCTCGCCCCAGCCTTGACATGGCCCTGGTTTCCACTCCTTGAAAGAGGGATAGCAGGTGAGAAACCAGAGAGGAGCTGGGGGAGAGCTGGGTGTGGAGAGGGATTCCCAGGCCTTCCTGTTTTACTCTGAGGTAGGCCATAGTCTCTTGGCATATTGCTGGGGTTTTCCTCCTCTGGCCCCAGGTGCTGGTGCTGAGAATAAGGAAGAAGTATTGATAGACCCGCTGACCATGCAGATTTGGACCCATGGATGGAAGATCCTGCCTTGCCTGACTATGACAGATCACAGACACGGATGTCCGGACTTGTCTGACTGAGGTTGTCTTCATTTTCAAATGGCCCTAAAGACCTCTCCCTCCAGTTGAGGGCATGGGGCCTGAGATAATGGTATAAAATGCCTGTTCTTACAGCCAGACCTCCTAATTCCCAGGCCTTGCATACATATCCTGTGAATCTTCTCCATCTTGTCTGCCATGGTGGGTTAATATCAGAGTCTGGGACTGTGTTGTGAGAGGGACCACCCAGGGGGTGGTGCACGGGATAGAGCTGGGTATGGTTGACAGTGACTGCTTCTTCAGGAGGGTGGCAAATGGGAAGTAGGTTCTCCACCCAAAGTAAACCTAAAAACCTGAAATGGTGTAGGTGACAGGTGGCTTGTATTTCAGACACCAAAGTAGATCCAATTGTGACCCAACTGATGGGGAGGTTTGGTACCTTTCTTAGTGGGGTTCACAGAGGAAGACGGGAAATTTTCCACTGATTCTTCAGAGACCCAGGCCTTGGAGATATAGCCTTACTTTCAGTCTGAGGGAAGACATGGCCCCATTCCAAGGAAGCCCCCACTTGAGGGAGATAGAGACCTATTCATAGATAGCCCCAGTCTGAAGGAGACAGTCATAGCTCGGTGCTCAGGGAGCACCAGTCTGAAGGAGACACACAGTCATACCCCTGTCTTCAGGGAGTTCCTATTTGATAAACAAATGCTGTGTATTCCCTGCTTCCTCTTTCCCGGGCATTTTTCCTGCCAGCACTTTTCTCCTCTTTTTTGAAGGTTTCCATCCCTCAAAAGGAATTGGTGGGGGCCTGGGCAGTTCCTGTCCGCTGCTGTCTGCCCTCTGACTTCCAGCTGGCTCACCGAACCTGCAGAGAAGCTCTAGTGTGAGCTTCCAGGCAGGGAGACTCAGTCATTGTGACTCACGATGAACTGGACAACCCCTCCGTGGCTGGATCAGAAGTGACAGGCGGGCCTGGTGGAGAAAGAGCTTGGCTCCTGCTCACTCCCGATCCTGGTGCCTTCTCCCATGTACATACATGTGGGAGAACTTATGCAGCTCACTGAACACCCGTGTTCTGCCCCTCGGCTGACATGTGAGGCTGGGGTGAATCATGGATTAGGATGGGAATGTCTAGATGCAGTCCAGCTGTTTGGGACAGTGAGCCCAGCCACCCCCAGACAAGATGTGGTGGCCTTCTTGCCCCTCTCCATCCTCTAGCTCCCATACTCCCAGAAACACTTGTAGGAAAGACTCCCTTCCCAGGAACCACCTGTGGGTCTCCTGGTCACCCTTTGAGGACTGCTCTTCCCTCCGCCGACACAGGCGGGGCAAGGGTATGGAGCTGGCCCTGAGAAGCTAGAATAAAGTCCACATTCACACATGTGCACGTGTGTGTCTGTGTCCGGGTACTCATGGGTACAAACACCTCCAGACAGTGGGCTCCCTGAAGACAGAGGCCATGTCTGAGGGCATTATTTTTGTGGCTTCCTGATGCAGGGGCTGTGTGAGCTCACTGAGGGCAGGCCTGTCTCTACCAGCAGCCTGGAGGGTCTGATAGAAGCCAGGAAGGGGTCAATGCACAAACATATACATGGTTCCTCGGACAGAGACTCCTGAGCTTGGGGTTCCCTGAGTGCAAACAAAAGCACTGTGATTTTCAACATGGAGAATCAGACATAGCTTCCCGTCAGGGTACAAGTTCCTTGAAGACAGACTTCTTTTCTCTCCTCATTGAAAGGAACGTCTCTTGGGTCAGCTGGACTCTCAGAAGGCAATCTGTGTCTACTACCTACCATCTCAGCTAAGAGGACCAGCTGAGTTTGGTTTCTAGTAGAATCTTGGAGATAGAGTCTGCCACAGGACCCTTACTTGTCCTGTTTGCCATCTCTCCAGTGTGTGGGGCGGCTGCAGGGAAGCAGCAGACTTAGCATGACTTGTGACGCTGCCCCTCAGCCCATGCGTCTTCCAGGCCAGGACCCACTTCCTCTTCTGACCTTGGTGTTTGGCTCCCATGTCCTCCTGCCCACCCTCACACACTGTGACTCGACTCCGTAGGCAGAGTTCCGTCTCCAGGGAGGTGTGTCACAGCTGTGGTGACCTCTCACAGGCCAGGAATGTCGAGGAGGAAAGTGATCCCCCTGGACCAGTAAAGTCACACTGCTCCCGGAGCAGGCTGGCCTGGGCTGCGGGTCTGCACTGCTTTGCTTGCATCTGATCGTGCACTGTCCCACGTGAGCAGACTGGCAGCCCTAGCATCTGGCCCCATGCTTAGGGTGCTTCATTTTCCCAGGGAGAAGTCAGTGAAAACTCAAAGCCCCTGGAAGGGTACCTGATAGAACATGAGCTGAGTGCCTCAGGGGCTGCCTGGAGCAGGGGCGGCACAGCAGTGTCTCAAAGCTGAGCCTGAAGGCCAGGGTGCAGCCATTTTGAGGGTTTGGATTTAGGGGTGGAGGCCCGACTATGAGGCAGGGGGTATTCTTGCCAATCAATAGGGGGATGTGGTGGGCTCTGCTAGGGAAAGGGTTGGGGGTTCTCACACACACACACACACACACACACACACACACACACACACACACGCCTGTACTTCCTCACTGAGTCACACCGCCCCCTCCACAGGTGAGGAGACACTGGCTTAGAAAGGGCCTTCACTTCCCCAGAAGCTCTGTGTGTCTTGTTTTCAGCCACGTCTGTCAGACCTCCGAGCCACCAAACAGGGGAGGGGGGAGGGTAGGGACTCTTACCAGCTGTGCAGTTGAGATTTTCAACCTCTTGGGGCCTCAGTTTCCCCATGTAATAAAGGGGATGCCTACGAGGATCTGTTCTGAGGAATGATCTAAGCTGGTGTCCTGGGTATTCTCTGGAGAACGTGGGGCTCCCTTTCTTCTGCTCCATTCAACCTCTTCCATCTAAAGGGAGAGGAGTGAGTGAGAGTTGGGACCTGGCCAGATGAGCTAATAGGAGAGCAGCAAGGGGAACCAGGACCTTGGGAGGATAGGAAGCTGTATTTCCCACTGGTCCTGCTCCTCCTGGGCCCCTGGTTACCTCCCCACAGTCTGTATGGGTTCCTGACACGTACTGGGTGATAAGGGCTGCTCAGCAGGCAGGACGTGGGCTACGTGAGGGGCCAGTGGAGGCGGCTGTCTGCCCAGCTCTAGGGGCCAAGGCCAGGAGGCCGGACCATGGGGTCTATTGTCTACTCATCACCCCCTCTGGCGATCACAGGCTCAGCAGCAGTCAGCACCAGGCCCTTGGCAGAAACCGGGTCTTGTTCCCCCACCCACGCAGACACGTCCTGGTCCGCACGTCGCTGGGCCTCCAGCCATGTTGGTGCTGGCCGTTGCTCTGCCATTGGCCTCTAGGGGGCGCTGCCTGGGCACCTTAGGAAATTTCTGGCATGGTGAGTTAGGCATGGGGACCACATCTTGAGGATATTGGGGGGCTAGCTTATTGACACAGGAGAAACTGAGGAAAGGGCAGAGCAAGAGGGCATGGCTCCACCTTGATGTGGAGACAAGCACTGGCCCCAGGATGTTGCTTTAGATGTTTGCTGAAATGTGGGGTTCCAGGTGTGGATAGAGGTGAGGAAGCCCGGGCTGGTGTCTCTCGGGTCTCAGTTTCCCTAGGTGTGTCTACAGGAAGTAGAGAGAGTCCTCTCCAGGTGAGTGCTCATCCTGTTTGGGCTCTGCTCCAGTTGACAGCAGTGGGCAAGAGTGGACATGTTACCGAGCTGGGCCTTCCTCTCCCCTTCTCCATCAAAGTTAGGTAAGCTTCGGGGTCTCTGTGGCCCTATGCCCTTGGAAGTCCTTGAGGGATGCCTGGCAGCTAGCTTACCTCTTTCAGAGCCCCCAGTCCCAGGCCTCTTAGGGCCAGGGCTGTGCCTCTGATCAACAGGTTAAAAATAACCCCCATGGGCTCGTCTCCCTCCACAGGAATGGTGTTTGTGTTGGCATCCATGATCCCTGCAGCCCTGCCAACTCCCACAGCATGTGACATTGTCAGGGGACTGGAGGTGTGAAGCAGCAGTCAGCCGGAGAGGCTCATGCTGCTGCCTGCTTCCAGGTGGAGTGTGGAGAATAGGTCATGGCATGGCCTCCTGGAGCCACAAGGCTGCCCCGTGAGGCTGGGGACACATGCTTCTCAGGGCAAAGCCCCCTACAATGACTGAGGCCTCAACTGGGCTGTATCTAGGTGTGGGCCAGAGTTTCCTAGGTCACAGCTGGTCAGCCAGGTCATCCCCAGTCCTCAGACCCCGGACTCTTAATCAGCGCCTCACAGGACTGTAGAACCAGAATTCTACACTTGAACTCAGAGGCACCCTCATTCAAACCTCTGCCCAGACAGGAAAAAAATAGCAGCTCCATTAGAGAATATTTGCAGAGTTTGTCCTGGATGCCAGGCTAAAAGCTGGCACGCACAGTTAGTCTTCCCACGTACCTTTTGAGCCCAGTTTTTATCCCTGTGTGTGTGTACACATTCATATGTGTGTATACATGTGTATATGTATGCATATATGTGTGCCTGTGCCTATGTGTGTGCACATGTGTGCATGTATACATGAATGCACATGGGTGTATGCATGTGTGTATGCATGTGTATAAGTGTGTCTGTGTAACAGGAGAAAGGCGATTTGTCCAAAGTGGCTTCCAAACCACATCACGATAACCCCTGTGTGTGACCGCACAGCCAGAAGCCTGCTGGTGCAGGCCTCTGCCAAGGTGGCCTCAGGCCCGGACCATTGAGGCTGTGCCTTCCCCTTCTGACTTGGTCCACATCCTTCTTCACTGCAAGCTGCCATTTCCTGGGCAGAGTTTTTTCCTAGGGCCTGCATTCTCCTGATTACATTGACAATGGTGAAAGACTAGTTCTCCTGTCCCCCAAAGGTGTGATGTCCCCACTGTTCCTGTCTGCTCACTGTTGTGAGGATTTGTGGAGAGCAATTGTCTATCTTACTGACCTGGCCAACATGGCTTCGGTTTTGCCTTCTCTTCCTCAAGTGACATGAGATCAGCTCCTTTCCTGCCTGAGCTTGAGCTTGCCCTCCACAGTGTCTCTGCTACACTGCTGGCCTCTGCCGGCTCCTGTGACCAATCAGAGGCATGGACTCAACCACTGCCCCTCAGAGGGTCTCCTAAGCAGCGGGACGCAGTCTCTTTTGACTACGGCCATCCCTGCAGGTCTTCCCATTCTCTCCCCTGCCCCACACCCAAGGATGCCAATACGGGTTCAAGGTGCTGTCTTTGGGTCTCCAGGGACTGGGGATGGTGTTCCAGGTAGGAAGTCCTAGTTTCCTCTTCCACATGCACATCACCGGCCACTGTGTGCTCCTCACCCTCCACTGGTGCAGTGATGTGACAGGCACAGAGCAGGAGACACTTGCTGGAATCACTTCCCCACGTCATCCAAGCGAGGAAGGTTCTGCTGTCTCCAGGTCCCAGACCTGGATGGGAGCTCTGTCTGGGGTTCACCAGAGGATAGACTGTACCATTTAATGTCTGGTTTATATACGATGTGCATTTTCACAGATGCGCTTGAACCCTGGAGGTAACGAGGTAATGCAGTGGCTATGTGCTGCAGGGTTCCAGTATTTTCTCTTATTGATCTGCTGGCTTTCCATTTCTAAGGGCATCATATGGCCCAGATGGCTTCTGGAGCTCCCACAAGCACGGACACACACACACACACACACACACACACACACACCCCACAAAAACCAAAAAACAAAATCCTGAAGTTTGACATGTCCCTCCCCTTTATAGTAACTTCCTGAACGTTGTACATACTTCTTATGTCCCATTGAGTAGAATTCAGTCACGTTGGCAAACCTAGCTGCAAGGGAAGCCGGATGCTATTGGATGATACAGCTTTAATTCTGAGCATCTGGCTAAAAAGCTACAGAGGAAGCAATGCTGGGAAACAGTTTTGTCACAGAGCCCTGGTATTCTTCAGCTTGTAATGGGCAGGAGCCAGATGGTGTCCTTCCCATCTTTTTGCTTTTAACAACCCTGGTTCTCTCCCTTCTCCAAGGCCTTGGTTTTCCTGATACTTAGTGTTGCTCCAGAGCTGTTGAATGGTAGCCGCGTAAGGGCAAATCTGTCTGCCCTTGTCTTCTGGTAGATTGGCAGGTGCCTAAACTGGCCCCTTGACAGTTGGGCCAGTTGAACCCCAGAGATGCTGGGTAATTTTTCTCAGAACACAGCTGGGTTGTGAACCCAGTTCCTGTTGTCCTCTTCCATTACTGCTCGCTGTAGGGTGGATGTGCTGGACCCCCACTGGGCTGGACAGGAGGAACTGAACTGGCTGTACCCTAGGAGGGGCATGTCTGGGAGTAGAGGGCAGGCAGGGGTGTGGCCTTAGGTGCAGGTGTCTTCCGAGCACTTACTCAGTGCCATGGTCAGCAACACGTCTGAACAGGACATTGACGGGTGTGGGGATTTCTGCTGGCGCCAGGAGCTGGCCACGGCAGCCACATCCTCAGACGCTACTTTTCCCCAGATGAGCGTCCGAGGCCTAGTGGTGAGGAAGGGCAGATATGGGGCAGCTTGGCTCACTTCCCCTGTTTCCTTGGTGTGTGTGTGTTCTTTGTCTTCACCTCATATATGTGGAAGCAAGGCAGCAAGTCCCTGCTAGACTATTTGAGGGTAAAGTCAGGAGAATACAGCTAGGAGAGAGAGAGAGAGAGAGAGAGAGAGAGAGAGAGAGAGAGAGAGAGAGAGACTAGATGCTAGAGGAAGCCCATTTGGGCTATGCCTCCGCCTCTGGGCAGGGCCGTCCTTGCCTGCTGTTGACCCACGATGTAAGGTCATTGCCCTTGCCTGTGTGGAGGAGCTGTACGCGTAAGTGTGGTTACTGCAGCTTACATTGCTGTGGTTAGTGCTGTGGGTCTCTTCTCCTGGGTCTCTGGCCAAAGAGAAAGGGCTCAGGAGTTGTGAGTCAGAGCTGGCAGTCTGAGTGGGGTATGCTGGGGACACTCCTGAGACCCAGACGTAACCTCTGCCCTCAGGAGTTCTGGCCAGATGCAGACAATGAGCAGAAAACACTATTTGAGGATCCTCCAGGAAGACCTTCTTGGTTAACTGTGATGAAGTTTCTCTGGGATTGCTCTGCAGTTGCAAGATTGGCTTCTTGATCTTTCCCCTCCAGCCAGATCTGAGCATGGAGAATCTGCAAATTCTGTACCAGGGACATGGCAGAATGCTCTCCTTCCAATAGAGCCCTTTACTCATTCAGCAGGTGTGCCAGCTGCTCAGGGAAGGCTAACATCAAGTAATTAAACAAAAAAATCACAGAATAATGTGCTGGGGAGGAGAACCGCAGGGGTTCTGGAAGGCTCACTAGGGACTTAGTTTACCTGGGGTTGTACTGCAACTGAAGCTGACCTCCTGCCTAGCTGGACACACACACAGACATACACCACATACAGCACACACACACACACAGACATACACCACATACAGCACACACACAGACATACACCACATACAGCACACACACACACACCCCGCACACACCACACATAGACACATATACCACACACACCACACATACACACACACACACAACACACAAACCACATCACACATACACACACACCACACATACACACACCACACACAACACACACACTCCACACACAACACACACACACTTCACACACACCACACATACACACACATTCCACACACACACACCACACATACCACACACACACTTCACACACAACACACACCACACACACACACCACACATATACACACACACACTCTACACACACCACACCACACACCACACACAGGCACACACACACAGTTAAGAAAAGTTAAACACTTAAGTGATGGCATCTTTTGGTCCATACAGAAGCTTCCTACTTGCTGGAACCATATATTGTATCTGCATGGTCAAGGCCCTGTCCTAGGCCTGGCATAGGGGAGGTACCTGGGATTTGGGGATACTCTCTTCACCCCCAAATTAATTTTAGGATGCTGGAGTTGGGGCATGGGGGCTTATGGGTGGTCCAGGAAGGCTCCAGGGATGACTAGGGATGAGTCTGGAAGGGCTGGAACTGAGATGGGCTCAGCATGACAGCTTTAGTCCAGCTATGGGACAAGGAGGAGGCCAGAGGGCAGGCAGTGGAGGACAGGGCAGATCTGGGCTAGCGAGAAGTACTGTGTTCTTCCCTGAGGACTGCCTTCAAGAGGCCAGCCCGTTGGGCTTAGAAGTTCCACCTTTTGTCACAGCACATGACCCCCTTGGGAGGGGTCTGGAATGGTCCAGAGCCGAGAGCTTCCTACCCGCCCGCTTGTCTCCAATAGTGGCTTCTTGTCACCAGGAGCAGCAGCTTCGGAGCCACAGATCACTTGAGTTTTCTTAGCAGAGCTGATCACCCTGTGGTTGGACCCATCTCCAAGCTTTGGTGTCCTCTCCTTACTGTTCATTATTCTGCCCTTGGCTATGCTAAGACCGGGAATGGTCTCGGTAGGGTGGAATGCTCCGGGGATCTCTCCCGGGCTGGCTGCCGTTCTTGCCAGGCTCTCATCTCCGTCGCAGCCCCTCCCCTGCCGCTAACTATTCTGCAGGGAGAAGGCTCACTGACAGGGTGGCATGCTGCCCACCAATGAGGGCCATGCCAAGCGTGATGTGATGTGTGCTGATCCTTCTCCACGCCTTGCAGAGGACCAGCAGCTGATGCACCCGCGGGCTGGGGAGCCTGGGCTGTTCTCCATCGTACCCATGGGGCTTGGGGAAGCTATCACAGTGGACAGAGGGCTCTCTTGTGCAATGGGTGGAGGGGCAAGTCCTAAAGACGCTCCTAGATCCCTTCTGTCTGCTCTTGTGTCCTCAGCTGATGGGAGCTCTGACCTCTCAGGGTGTTGTGCCATTTGTAACCCCAGGGGATACAAATCTTACTGGCCTATAGGCCCTGCCACTCCCAGGAAGTGGTACCCCTGTTCCAGCATGCTAGAGATGTTTTCCTGCTCTTCTCTGACTGACTCTGACTATTGAGGTTTCAGGTCCCCGGAGAGAGTGTGAGGCATTTTAGGGATGGAAGGGGACACCATGGCAATGTTAAGTGCAGTGCCGTTACAGTTTCAAGAGCTCATTTCTGTTTTCTTTCCTGCCCATTACTATCTATAATGGGTTTGCCAGGCAAGAGGAAGTCTGGAGACCTGGCATAGCCCATCTTTCTCAGTAGAGATACTTGAGGTTATCATGTAGAGAGGGGAGGTCTGGGGAGGATCTGGGTTCTGCATGTTGAAGGCCCCTCGGGGATATTAACGTCAGTGGACAAGGATCACACTGTTTTGAGGATGGATTGATAGATCTCAGATTCTGGGAGGGGAAAATTCTGGCTGGTCCCTAGGTCACTTTGGATACCTCTTGAAGACTCACCTTCTTATATGTGGCAATGAGTCAAAGACCAGACCGGGTAAGTGCAGAGAAAGTCTAGTATCAGCCAGTGTGGTGCTGCAGTAGGCAGCAAGACAATGGTGAGTCTCAGGTCAGCCCAGTATGTGCACAAGACCCTCTCCGAGACACATACACACACGTGCACGCACACACACCACAGAGGCACACACACACATGCACACATTCATATATATACACATGCACACACACACAGGCACACACACACACACACATGCATGCATGCACACGCGCGCACACACACACACAGATGCTGACCAGTATCTGGCCTGGCACAGAGCAGATGCCAATAATAATAATGGCTATCCTTGGAATGCCACTGACTCATTTACTTCCAAAGTGTATTGAGAGGCCTATGTGCTTCCCGTAGCTTGAGGACCCTGATGGGATGACGGTGGTAATTATGAGGCTGGACATGGAAGTGTCAGGAGATGGAGACAGGAAGTAGGGGAGATTTCCCTGTTTCACCAACACAGGGACTATGACTTTAAAAATAATAACCTAAACCAGACATATATCACCATGTGCCAGGCACCATACTGAGGCCATTAACCAACTCAGTTCTCAAGAGGAAATGCTGGGTGGGATGTGACCCAGTTGGTACAGTGCACGCCTAGCATGTGTGAAGTCCTGGATTCAGTCCCCAGCACCGTGTAAACCAGCCACGGTGGTTCATGTTTGTAATCCCAGTACTTGGAAGGGAATCAGTAGGACTAGAAATTCACGGTCAGTGTGGGCGGTTTGAGACCCTGTCTCAGAAAAGAAAAAGGAGCAACAATTATCTCGCTTTTTGGATGGAGAAACTGAGGCACAGAGAAGCCAAGGCCTCTTCTTGGGGTCACACAGCTAGTAGTTGGTAGAGCTGGGCTTGAACCCAGGCAGTTTGGTATTTGACATTGCCTCTGGCATGAGGGCCCCTTGCGGGAGAGGTGCTATATACCTTCTCCTGGTGTCTCTCTGGTGTTCTGGGACTGGCTGGCTAGGCTGAGCTTTGGTGTTCTGGTGGGAGGGGCTAAGTCCCAAAGAGACCTCCCTTCCTCTAGCAGCTCCTGCCCACCCACCGCCCCTGGGTTCCTTTGCCTTCTGTGGTTGCTGTCCCCACCCTGCACCGCTCTCTTCCTTGGGGTTAAGTTTCACTTTCTCTAACTGTGAGCCTCTGGACCCCCCAGGAGCAGTGACTGGGGTTTGTGTGCCCAGGCTGCCTCAGGCTTGCTACCCAATGATTGGAGATCATTGTGGAGCTTCAGATTCAGCCTGACTCCAAGGCTCAAGGCCTCGGTACTTAGCCACTCTTTCCTCCATCCTGGGTGGTGGACACTAGGGCACCTGCCCCCACCCCCAGGGCTATTTATGACCTGGTAAATCACTCACTGTCAACCCTTAGGCTTAACGAGGGCCAGAGCCCACCACACACCCTAATTAACCACATCATCTGTTTCCTTTTAGCAGAAACAGTGTGGCTGGTGACGGAGGGACCAGACTGGGGTGTCATGAGGTGGGCTCAGGCAGGGGCGGTTTTCTTCTCTCGAGAATGGCTTACCACCCACTCTGACCTCTGTGGTGCTCAGAGAATAGCTTGCTTCCCTCCTGAGGAGACTGAACACACGATTATCTGCCTGTTCACTAGTTAGCTGTAGCGGTAGGCTAGACTGGGCTTTGGGGGTGGTGACTCAGAGGGATTCGGGATGCCCCATTGCATGCAGGCTTCCTGGAGATTTGGGAACCTGAGATGAATGTCAGCAAAGGTGTCCAAGTACGGGAAGGGGCAGGAGGTGAGGATGGGAAAAGGGAAACCAGCTGTCGGTGAGGTCACACTCAAGCAATCCTTGGGTTCTTACCCTGATCCACGGGTTTAGCAGGCGCTTAGCCACTGCCTTGCACTGGATGTGTGGGTTGTGTGGACCTAGGAGGGAGGGCCTTTAGAGGGCCTGGGGTGAGAGTTCTTCCTGGAGAAGGTAGGGGCTCAAGAAATAAAGGAAGGAAGTCCCCAGTATGTGAACCTATGGTCACATGGGAGCCGGCTCTTCCTCAGGCCAGTGCCCAAGGTCAGGACCCTGGTGATCACAAGAGTGAGTATAGATTCTGGGGTGCTGGGATGGACCCAAAGAGCCAGGAGTTTGGACTCATGAGGAAGCTATGGGTGAAGGAAACTGGTGTATGGGGTGAGAACAGTAACCATAAGGTGGCATTAGTGTTGGGTGGCCAGCTGTCTTGGGAATACATGGCTGGGTGAATCCCAGTTTACCTTAAACGGAAGCGCCCCATTCACATTAACCTTAAATAGTAACTACACATAGTGTCACCATCCACTTCTGCACCTGGGGCAGTTCTCACCAGCTGGTCATATAACCTGCTCAGTCTGGAACAGTGCTTCTCGACCTGTGGGTCTCAACCCCCTTAGAGGGTCACACATCAGATATCCCGTGTATCAGATGCTTGCATTACTAATCATAACGTAGTGAAACTGCAGTTATGAAGTAGCAACGACAGTAATTTTACGAGGGGAGAGGGTCGCCAGAACATGAGGAACTGTATGAAGGGGTCTCCGTTGGCTAGCAGTACACGAGGAGCCAGAGGGACTCCATTCAGAGAGCAGATTCAATTCTAAGCCAGCCTGGGTTCTATCGCTGGATCTTCTGTGTTCTAACTTTTCAGGAGCTATAACGGTAAGGGACTTGAAGTTCAGCAAGCGGGAGGAAGCGCTAAGGGTAAAATGTCTTCCGACCTTATGTGGCAGAGGACAGAATGCCACATGGCTGGCTTCGTGCCTTAAACGATGCGGAGGTTCCTAGGGTAGCCTGAAGACTGAGCGTCCAGGTACAGCGTTCAAAGCCACCCAGCAGAGCCGGGCCACGGCTAAGCTGTTGCTTCTTCTGTGTTTACGAGGTCACCAGCTGCAGAGACGCACTACAGGGCCACCAAGAAGAGGCTACATGTTCACTGCCCCTTTAGGACCAACATTAACAGGCAGGTCTGGGTGTCTGTTGTCATCCCGTCCCCGTCTGCAGGAAAACAATACAGCATCAATAAAATCAAGACATGCCCTGCTCCCCATACTCAGGCTTGCTCTCACACACTCATTCACCCTCCCCACTCACACGCATGTTCACATCCCCACCACACACACTCACACGCACATTCATGTCCCCACCACACACACTCACACGCATGTTCATGTCCCCTCCACACACACTCACACGCACATTCATGTCCCCACCACACACACTCACACGCACATTCATGTCCCCACCACACACACTCACACGCACATTCATGTCCCCACCACACACACTCACACGCACATTCATGTCCCCACCACACACACTCACACGCACGTTCATGTCCCCACCACACACACTCACGCGCACGTTCATGTCCCCTCCACACACACTCACACGCACATTCATGTCCCCTCCACACATACTCACGCGCACATTCATGTCCCTCCACACACACTCACGCGCACATTCATGCCTCTGCCACACACATTCCCATGCACATCTATGTCCCCACCACACACACCTTTTCTCACAAAGCAGCCTTCCAGTCTCCTGTGGGCTGTGAGTGCACCTGATTGGTTGAAACTGAGTAACTTGTGAAAAAAGCTGGAAGGGACCTGAGTGCCCAAGTTGGAGCTGCTTGTCACTACAAAAGTCAGTGAGCCAAGACAAGGCTGACCATCGGACCAGAGCCGCAGGACCAAATTTTAAACCAATTGGCAGCCTGTGCTTCCATTCCACACACATACATACATATATATATATATATATATATATATATATATATATATATACATATCTACATATACTTCCTGTATGTGCTGTCTGGAGATGGGATGCAGGGTAGTTCTTTGTCTTGTTTTGAGACAAAGTCTCTCTGTGTAGCAATGGCTGTCCTGGAATTCTCTATGTAGGTCAGGACTTGAGCTCACAGAGATCTTCCTGCCCCTGTCTCCCATGTGCTGGGACTAGAGGCGTGTGCCACACCTGGACAAGAGGTAGTTTTTTAGTCAGCCATCTTCAGATCCTTCAGTGGCTTTCAGAATAAGTTCAGTTCAACGCTCACTGCCACTGGCGACGGCAGCACGAGCTCAGCACCCACTGTCACTGGTGACGGCAGCACGAGCTCAGCACCCACTGCCACTGGTGACAGAAACACGGAGCTCAGCACACACTGCCACTGAGGACAGAAACACGGAGCTCAGCACACACTGCCACTGGGGACAGAAACACGGAGCTCAGCACCCACTGCCACTGGTGACAGAAACACGGAGCTCAGTACCCACTGCCACTGGCGACGGCAGCACGAGCTCAGCACCCACTGCCACTGGTGACAGAAACACGAAGCTCAGCACCCACTGCCACTGGTGACGGCAGCACGAGCTCAGCACACACTGCCACTGGTGACAGAAACACGGAGCTCAGCACACACTGCCACTGGCGACGGCAGCACGAGCTCAGCACCCACTGTCACTGGTGACAGAAACACGGAGCTCAGCACACACTGCCACTGGTGACAGAAACATGGAGCTCAGCACACACTGCCACTGGTGACAGAAACACGGAGCTCAGCACCCACTGCCACTGGTGACGGCAGCACGAGCTCAGCACCCACTGCCACTGGTGACAGAAACACGGAGCTCAGCACACACTGCCACTGAGGACAGAAACACGGAGCTCAGCACACACTGCCACTGGGGACAGAAACACGGAGCTTAGCACACACTGCCACTGGTGACGGCAGCACGAGCTCAGCTTTTAGGTCACTTTCTCAGGACTGTTCTTCCCTGCACACCATCCAGAAAGGCCCGGTTGGGGAGGATGGGTGTTGAGAAGTCTGTGCTGCTGCTCCTAGAGCATCCCTAAGATGCCAGGCACAAGCAGGGTGCATAGAGGAGTGGAAGGGATGTAGAAAGCAGCCCTCACCCCTCCTTACCACTGGCTGCTTTGTGGTGCCCGCATCTCCAGGACCCCTCGTCTGTCAACAGTGACTTTGGCATCCAGGAAACAGTCCAGGTGAGACTTCTGGTCCTGTTTAGGCATGGTTGGTGGAACTCTGCAGGGAGTGGGACCAGTACAGGTTGCCGCTTAGGATCAGAGTGGTTTTATCTCAGTTCTGGCTGTGCTCATCTTTGAAAACATCACAAACACATCAGTACTGGGCTGGGTGTCGGTAATGTTGAGGGGAACGAGGCAGAGGCAGTCTCTAGCTCCTCATCTAAGAAGAGGTGAGGAATTCAGGAACGACAGCACACGTCTCTAGCCCAGCACTGGGGTAGGGGACTCACTAGAGGCTTGTCACCAACTAGTCTAGTCTAAACAGTGAGCTCCAGGGCCAATGAAAGACCCCGTCTCAAAACATGTAGTGGTAGGGGAAGACGCCACTGTGGGTCTCTCACCTCCACACACGTATGCACGGGGCAGTGCGCCTGCACACACATGCGCACACACGTGCACACACACAGAGAGACCACATATACACTGAGAGAAGAAACAAGAAAGGCAGATAAAGGGCCAGCCATAGTGCCAAGGGTGAGTCTTGGGGGCCTGCAGGTGCTGGCAGGAGACCTGGTGAGAGCTAAAGGTGACCCCGAGAGGATACCAGACTCTCAGGAGCCAGGCAGGAAGGGGCCAGAGAAGAGGAGACAGTGTTCGGGAAAGCAAAGCAGAGGTTTCTCTGGACCCAGAGTCTAGGCCAGGCTGGGTGGTCCTGCGTCCAGCACCAGGTCTGGCCAGTTTGCTCGTTTCTGCAGATGACTTGATGAGGTTGACTTTTGCACAGGTTGAATGACTTAAGGCCGAGGAGGGGCTTGGGGGCGCCGCGGGGCTGATGTCCAGGCAGACAGACCGCAGGGGGGGGGGGGGGGGGGGCTCCATCTACCAACTGGAACTGGCAGCAGTAGCAGAAACTAGCCTGTGTGAGTGGGCAGTCCTGTCACCCTGCCCTGGGCCTCCAGGCAGCAGGGACAAGTGGCCAGGGGCAGCTACGGTTCCTCAAATTCCCTATTTCTCTCTGTGCGCCTGTGCCCTGCTTTTTCCCCAAGACAGAGCAGCCAGCCCCTCCTTGTATCTTGCTCCAGCCGATGCCCGATGCCAGTCCTCCTCAGCTTGGGCGGTGGGGGGACCCGGGTGGGGTCATGACAGGACACCACTGCCTGAGGGTGAGAATGGAGGAGGCCCAGCTGTCAGCTGGAACCCATCAGAGGCCAAACCAAGCCCTGGCAGCTGGTAAGAAGGGGAGGGCAGGCTAATAAGAAGGATGCCCTTAGCGCTGTGTTTCCAAGCCCGCTCTTAACCCTTCCTGCGCCAACTCAAAGCAGGATCTGACGTTTTCCCCATAGAAGCAAGTAGCTCCGTGTCTCTATCAATCCAAGTTGATCAGGGTTGGGTGAGACTAATTTAACAGAGAGACCATGCCCCTGCCTCGGGGTATTCTAATCTGAGGGGAGAGGAAAGTTGCCTCAAACAAGTTGGGGTCCCATAGCTTTGTCTTAAGAGGGATCCTAGGCTTTTGGGGGGAAATATAGCTCCTCTAAACTGAGAAAGGAAGGTTCTGTCAGCCCTCCGGGAGCTCCAGTCTGAGGGATACACTCCAGGAGCCCTAATCTGAGGGCTGTGTTCAGAGAGTCTCTTGGTCACAGCTATACGAGGTTCTTTCCCTTTATTGACTTGAGAAACCAGCACCATGTCACCCCTCTGTGATTGAAGAATCAGCAGCTAGAACGCAGAAAGACTGTTGATCTGAAACTCCTACGAAGCCTGTCTCTGCAGAACCAGGGTGCTGTCCCTAGAGGACCATTTTATCCCCGGATGTCTTCCTGGGGCCAGCTGCCTTCCTCTGCTGCCTGCTTTCCTGAGACCCTTAGAAGTCCCCAAACCACTCAACAAGTGGCTGATCTCCAATTGCTCTTTCTACCTCCTTCTTCTGGTGTCCACGTAACTTATATAACTCATGCCTTTCACTGAACGACTTAGCTTGGTGAACAAGAGCCCAGAGGAAGCATGTCTACGTGCCGTCGGCCCTTCTTCAGCTGCCTGGTTTGGATGGCCCTGATTTATTTTCCACAATTAGTGTTTGGCCTTCTCCCAGCTTCCCAGCACTTCTCAACTAGCCTGTTGATGACGGCCACGAGGCCTGGGGAAGCTGTCTGCGGGTCCCCTTTTCCACTGCTGCATGGTCCCAGGGTTTAGAACTCTAGGTACAGGTTGTGCGGGGCCAATATCAAGCTGCTTCTGGGGGAACAGCTGGGCCCAGGCCCAGAAAACCGGTTCAGAGATATGCTGCCACTTCTGTCAGCCTGGGCCATGTTCTCTGGCTTCAGACAAGGCATTCCAACTCATGGGCCTTGGTTTCCTCATTTGCTAAAACCTCAGGCCTGGAAGCCCCTTGCACCCAAGGTTTTCTGTTTCTGACCATTCTCTCTGTCACACTGCCCTGGGTTCTTCAAGCTCCATGTCATGACGATGGGCAAAGTGATCACTAAACTGCCCATCTGGTTAGCAGGGCTTTCTGGGCCATCCTGTGTTGCTGGCCAAAGGGCAGATTGTCCCTTCTCCACCCCTAAACATGCACTCCAGTGTCTGAGGACACCTATGGGCACACAGGCAACTGGGGTCATTTGGCCACATCTCCTGGGACCTTCTGAGCAGGCTGCAGGGCCCTGTTCACAAGGGGATGCAGGGTCCTGTTCACAAGGGGATGCAGGGTCCTGTTCACAAGGGGCTGCAGGGTCCTGTTCACAAGGGGCTGCTGGGCCCGGTTCACAAGGGGCTGCAGGGCCCGGTTCACAAGGGGATGCAGGGCCTGGTTCACAAGGGGCTGCAGGGCCCAGTTCACAAGGGGCTGCTGGCACAACCATGAACCCTGTGCTTCAGCCAATCATGTTGACTAAGTTCTTACTCCACACCAGGGCTAGGGCTGAGAAATGACAGAGATGAACACACAGATGTGGTACAGTTTTTGGTGGCACTTGGGTACATGCACCTGGCCTCCATGGTTAGTTCACCAGATCAGTCCGGCTCTCACCTCACAGAACACCCGCTATGTTCTTCCCTCCTGAGACTGAGATGCTAATGGCCGTGTTGGCGCCAGGTGGGGATTACTGCAGCCCATGAATGTAAAGTGTTTCGAGCCCGGGTGTGGTCATGACAACTTTCTCCTCGTGAGCACGGTGCCAGAACTATTGAGCATTTGCTTTCCACAGAATTCTCCCCAGGAAGCAAAAGATTACTGACTCTGCTGAGGAATGAGGCCTCGTAGAAGAGATGACCCCATAATCTGGACGCGAAGGATGGTGGGAAACAATAGGTAGTGACGGGAGGAGGCGCTCTGGGAGGAGGGAACTACATGAGCACAGGCCAGGGGCACGAGGGCAAATGCCATGCTGGGTGAACCCTGCAAGGTGCAGAAGGCTTGTGTGCAAGGGAAGTAAAGCTGAGAAATGGGATGGATGAACCGAATGAACATTGAAATGAACCTATGGGTAATGGGAGCCAGTGGTGGTTGCTGTGCAAGGGGACCCTGCAGGGAGAGGAAACGGATGTTTTCCCCTCCATAACAGCATCAACGGCAGGATAGCCAGGAACCTTCCATGGGGTAGGTTATAAAATCCACCGAGTGTTTGCATCGACATGACCCCCAGGGGCCAGTGTGGTGGACACCATGAGGTGGACTTAGCGGTTAGCATAGAGATCCCCAGCAGCTGTCCTGGGCCTCCCAGGCAACATCAGTGTGAACCACACCATGAGAAGGTGACACCTCTGGCTACCCTGAGACTTGACACAACTTCTCAAGTTGCATCCTTGAGTCCCCTCTCCTAATGGCTTCGGTTCCATTTTAGGGTAAGGGCAGCTTGAAGTTGCCTGTGTGCCGGGTGAGGCAGGGCAAACGAGGCACCTGGTCAGCCCTGTGCCTGCTCTGCCACACTTCCTGTCCACTGTGGGCGTCACCCAGCCAGCCGCACATCTGACCTCTGCTCACAGGCACTGAGAGCACTGGTGACTTGGATGGGAGGTGACGGAGTCATGGCAGGCTTGGGGGATGGTGCGTGTAGGGGAGACCACGTAGCCCCACTTTACCCTGGGCTCCTTGCCTCTCTAGGGGTCTTGCTGGCTGAGCCTATTCTAAGTAGAGTTGCTATCTTCTGCCAGGCTCTTCCTCAGGGCCAGGAACTGGCCTTCTTTCTCATAAGCTATTGGGGTTCCCCAGTAGACCTGATTTGAGGGTCTATTGCAGAATCCTGAGCAGACCATGAATGTCTAGTTCAAGGGAGCATCTGTTGGTTCTGTCTGCCGAGGAGCCCTAGGGGAGCCAGCATGAACCCACTCAAAATGTTCCATCATAATGTAACCAAAGTGCGGTTCCAACAAAGCACCGTTTGGGGTTCACTGAGGAGGGCTGAGAGGCAGCATCCCTCGCAGGAAGGACTCTGGCTGGTGCGGATGACGCAGTAGGGTGGGACACTCACAGTGCAGACCGGCATGTTGCTAGCACTCAGCAAATAACCAGGGAGGCTCTGGGAACTCTTTCAAAGGTTTCGAAAGCAAGGACTGGATGGCACCCGATTTGTGTTTTGGAAAAAACCTTCTGGCTCAGGTGGAGAGCAGGTTGGGTGGAAGCCTGAGCTGCCTCAGGCACAGAAGAGGGAAGAAACTTGGAAGCTGGCGTGGTGGCCTTTAGACTGTTACCCTGTGGGGGGTTGGCTGGCCACTCCTGCCTTGTTGGGTGCTCCCACTCTCTGGGGAGGACAGGGACCTCATGTTTGTGGCTGCTGAATGCAGATGGGGGGAGGGGTTCAGAGAATCAGGAAGAAACAGTTTCTTGAGTAGGAACTACTAGGATCCCTTTGTACCCTCCTGTTCCCACACAGAGCCCTGTATGTGAGTGTGCACTTGTGTACGTGTGTGTGTGCGTGTATGCACATGTCCCACTCATGTGTCTCATGTGCTATTCATTTGTCTTTTTCCTTTTTGTTTGCTTTTGAAACATGGTATTTTTTTTTAATTTGGTTTTTCAAGGGTTTTCTGTAGTCCAGTCTGGCCTCCAACTTGCTACACGGCTGGGGATGACCTTGAATCTCCTGTGTCACAGGTGTGTCCCACCATGCTCAGCATATGGAGTCCTGGGGATTGAACCCATGGCTTTGTGCATGCTAGTCAAGCTTGCCACCAAACAGCTGGACTGCATCACCAGTCCTCCCTCGGCCTTTAAGGCTAAAGGGCTTGTGGTTCTCATTGCCTTTTGTGAAGACTTTGGGAAGGAGGCAGCCTGCCCTCAACTGAGCCCAGCCAGCACATGAGAAGGGCAGATGCCATCAGGTATGAGTGGAGTTGGTATCATAGCTGAGGGACAGTGGGTGGGTTGTACTGCCCAGGCTGTCTACTGTGGGTGGGGTGGGGATGGATGGAGCCTGACTTTGGGGATCAGTCTTGCCCTGTGTGGTGGAGGGACGGACACCAGAGATTGGGGACTTCCCTTCACTTCTACCTGAGGAAAGGCAGGAAGGCCGGCTGGCAGGACTTGAGTTTATGCAGCCCTGGGAACCTTGCCTGAAGTGTCTGAGACAGTGCAGCCATGGAGGCTGATCTGGCCAGGGTGGCCAAGGGGCAGGAGCAGGGCATTCTTCATTCATAGCCCTGCCTCTGCATGGCAGCCCACACTGCCATCCCTGTTCCTGGGCTCCCAGCCTGCCCCTTGGCAGCTGGCACGCAAGCTATCCTCCCATCCCCCCCCCAGAAATCCTATTTCCCATTGCTTCTAACCCTCTGAGGAGTAGGTGTGTGTGTGTGTGTGTGTGTGTGTGTGGCCACGGGTGTGTGCTGGAGGAGGCTCAGGTTATGTGACTATGTGGATGTGCGCGTGTAAACTTGTGACTGTCTAGGTAACATGTATATGTACCTGAGTGTGTCTCCATGCGTATGTAAGTGCACATGAACATGACTTTGTGTGTGCAAGGCTGTGTCTACAAGTCTGTGTATACGAACGCATGGCTGTGGAGTGAGTCTGTGTGGGTAGTGAGGAGTCAGAGCTCGCCCTCACAGCTGTTCCGAGAAGTGTGTGCTCCCTCCTCACGAAGGAGGTCACACACCATTTCTTAGGACAGCTCTTGTGAACTGATGTTCCCCACCCCCACGGCCTGGATCCATGACCTCAATTAAGAGTGCAAGATACAGACATCCATTTCTGGGGACCGCCTTCTTCTCGAGCTGTGGGAGTGCCCAGACTGTCCCAGCTGGACCAGGGAGGGTGAAGCTCAGCTGGGGAGGGCTGCTGCTGCTTCCAACAGACTGGACTCCAGCATATCCGAAGTTTTGCTGGGAAGCTGGAGGCTGGGAGGTCCTTTGGACAATCTTCACTGTTCCCAGCCTCAGGCCTGGCCTGGATGTCCCTCTAGGGGACAGTGGGAGGGAACCACAGGACTGGGTTGGTTTATTCAATGAAGTAGCAACTCAGGCTGTTTCCCCAGCCAACTTTTCTTCCCGCCTCACTTTCTTCTCAGATGATAGAAATACCCAGGAGGGTTTTCTTTCTCCCTGGCAAGCCAGGGTGGGGGTGGCTGGAGCCCTGCCATTGGCCCAGACCCTTGTCATTACAGGCACACCCCTTGGATCTGAGCCAACTCCACTTCAACAAGGGAGAGCAACTGTATTAGCAGCTTCCTGCCCAGCTCAGGGCCCTCACTGGGAGAGGCCCCCTGACCTCTCCAGGAAAGGCCAAGGCTTCCTCCAGAGGCAGGTCATTCCTGATTATGCTCTCTTGATCTTGACTCTCTCTGGTCCCTGCCAGGTCTTCAGGTTACAGTAGCAATGGGGCTCAGGTGGAGAAGTCTTATGCCAGTTCTAATCCTGGCTCAGTCTCTTCCGAGCCATGTGGTATTGGGCTAGTCTGAAAATCTCTCTGGGCCTCCTACCTGTGACTAGGGACAATAGGGCTGATATCATAATTTGCTTTTGTTTTTCTTTCCGAGATTCAATGAGTTCTTCGTTTCTGTTTCTCTTTCTGAGATTCAATGAGTTCTTGAGTTTGTGTGATTCTTGAACTTGAGCTTGGGCTTATGAGTGGTTGTTAAACACACTGTCACTTTCCCAGTTCTGAGCCGCTGAGAAAGAAGTAGCATCATCGGATTACCCTTTACTCTTTAGAGCTCACCCCTGGCTCCAAACTCCGGCCCCATACCCAGAAGGTCTTTTGACTTTCTTCCTCAGCTTCTAAATCCCAACCCAGGCGCCCTTCGCTCTTTGTCTAAGACCAGTGACTGAGGAGGTTCCCCATTCCCACATATCCCCCCTCCTCTGCTGCAGAAGCCACTCCCAGGCACCCCATGTGGCAGGCCTCTCCCCAGCTCTAGCTCCCAGCCACTCTGGAAAGGAAGTGGCGGTTCTACCACTGGGCCACAGACCCAGGTTTTGATTTGGGAATGGAAAGGGTTCACTCATGCAAGCTCACACTCCTTCCTGAAGTGATGGTTGTAGTCAGAATGGTCTCTGACACTGGGCTGGGACCTCATAGAGACTTTCCCTGCCTTCCAGGGAGCTTCACCTTCCCTCGCTCTGTCTTCCCTCCTTCCAATACCTGGTTCCCACCTGCGCTCCCAAACTGAGCCTCACCTGGACTCCCACGGGCAGCAGGCAGCGTTATGAGGTCATCCTGGACTCTCAGCCACCTACACGCCCCAGAGGGAACCTCTCAGCCTTGACGGCCTCTTGTGTAGGCTACATTCCCCAACTCCAGTGCCTTCACTGGGGCTATAGGCAGATGCATGGCAGACTGGTCATTGATGCTAAAGTCAACTTCCTTCCCTAGCACGTCACAAGCTCCCACTCTCTGCCCTCCTAAATATCTTTCTCTGCTTTAGGAACCCAGTTTCGTTTGTCTTGCAATGACTGGTGGCCTCCTAGGAACTGTCCAGGCCCTCGGCGCTGGATTGGGGGTGCTGAGGTGTCCAGGCCTGTGGACCTGTAGCCACCAGGTTCTCAGGCTCTCCAGCATGCAGACAGCCTGGAAAACCAGTCTGATGATAGACACCCCCTCTTCCTAACATAAATCCTTTCCATCAGTAAACCTTGCCGGATACAAATATTTACTGCGCTGATGGGTTGAGAGTGCTCACGGCAGTCCCTAAATCCAGCTTTGGTTTCTCACTGGGACTCCTGAATGCTGGGCTGGAGACTTGCCCACATCACACCATCATGGCATTCCCAGGTTCCCTAAACTCTTCCTTCATTCACAAGCACACGAGAGGTGCCTGCTCTGGGGAAAGCAGTCTGCCTCAGACATCTGTTACCAGTGGACGGGGGGAAGCCGGGTCTGGGAAGAGGGTTCCCAGCAGAGGGAAGAACATGGCAAAGCCGGGAAGCTACATGCTCTTGGAGGCTGGCCCTGGGCCAGGTAGGAAGGTGGTTTTAGTGGCAGTGACTCATAGTGAGGCTCTTAGGAGGACAGTTGAAAATTTCACTCCTGTAGCTGAGGGAGGGTTGACTGTCAAGAGACCTGGACAGTTCTGGGGAACCCTGAGTGGGGGGGACGCCTGACGGTCCAGTCGTGCCTCATTTAGCATGCTCCTCACGCTCCTCCCTCCTTGTGGGAATGAGTCCCTGGGCTTCTCTGTTATCTAAGCTGAATCTCCTGCCAAATTTTTGCATGTCCTTTGTGGGGATGGACCACAGTGGGGCCCCTTTCTTTTTGTCTGTATTCCCTTGGCTCTCTCTGCCCTTCTTTCTTTCATGGTCGCCTTTGGTTTCTCCCTCTCCTTCCTTTCTTCTAGGTCTCTGGCTTCACCTCATCTCTGAGCAAGGTCTTCTGATGTCCCTTGGCAGTGCTAGGGACAAGAAGGCAGACTGTGGGGCTATAGGTAGCCTGGTAAGGGGCTCTTTGCAGAAATCCTCTTTCTTCTCTAGGATCAAAGGGGCAGGACCCAGCTGAACCCAGGCTGTAGCTCTGTTTCCACAGCAAGCCTCGTGGGAGTGGAGTGCCCAAAACAGTAGGCACTGGAGTCCATAGCAGCCCTGCTTAGCCAGAGAAAAGGCAGTACGATGGCTGCTTTAAGAGGAGGTGGACTGCGTGGCTATCTGTTCCTCCCAGAGCCAGGATGTCATCCCAGCCCAGGCTGCTGCAAAGGACCATGTCTGGGTCCATGGTCCAGCCTCAGCTGGGGTCTGTGTTGATGTCTGTGGCCAGTGTCACCTCTGGAGGCCTTAGGAACTGTGTGAGATGAAATCAGAGAGCTATGCTGAACTTGGGCCTGGGAAGACTGGCCTTGTCTCTCTCTGGCCCGTACAGCAAGAGAGCTGTCACCTGTACTCAGGAGAGAGGGCCACACCCCTCACCACAAGCAAGGATGAACCTACCATGAGGGTATGCATGTAGGGGAGCTGACTCCTCTCCCCAACCCCTCCCTACTACATTTGAGGCAGGTGGCCCTATTGGCTCAATCTGACATGCCTGGCTAACACCCAGGCCCACAACTGGGCCTTGGGTTGACCCACCCTAGCATCTACCCCATCTAGGTCCCTCTGGAGCCCATGAAGGAACTGGTCCTGTGGAATGATACCCTCAAGATCTCCAAGACTCAGGGCGGACCACAGGACACCCCGGAGGAGCTCTGGTGAGGACCACTGAGGATGGTGTCCCAGAAACTGGAGGCTGTGAACCAGACCAGTGACTCATTGCAATGAACACTTGCCAGTTAAGCTGACGGGACAAAGGGCCACCAGGATGGATGAAGAGGGATGGAGACTCAGGAGAGAAGGAAAAGCAGAAATTTCCTGTTCTTGGTGTGGTTTTTGTTTTGCTTTGGTTTATTGAGTTTTTTGTTGTTGTTGTTGTTGTTGGATTTGTTTGTTTGCTTTCCTTGTTTTCATTCTTTTGTGGGAGGGCACAGCAGGAATGATGGGGGGTATTGGGGGACTGGGAGGTGAACAGAATTGGGGTACATGATGTGAGACCTCCAAAGATTCAATAAAGAAGTTTTAAAAAAAGGAGGTGGAACTGTGGGCAGGAGTGCTGGCTGCTGAAGCTTGAGGCCTAAAGTCAGATCCAGCACTTCGGGGTTGAGGGCAAGAAAGAGAATGTTGGGGAGACAGGAGGATCTCTGGGACCTGCTGGCTTAGTTGAAGAGAACAAGCTCCAGGTTTACAGAAAGACAGCTCAAGAGAAGACGGTGGAGAGTGATAGAGGCTGCCCACGCATGTGCACATGCACGCATGCGCACACACACGTACACACGCTCGCATGCACACACATGCACACATGCACGCACACACATGCACACACGCACACGCGCTCGCACACACGCGCACATACACGCATACATGCGCACACACACACGCTCGCATGCACACACATGCACACACGCGCGCACACACACGCACATACACGCATACATACATGTGCACACACATGCAGAGGGACAGCCTTCTTCTCTCTCTCTCTCTCTCTCTCTCTCTCTCTGTGTTTGTGTGTGGTGTGTGTGAGTGTGTGTGTGTGTGGTGGGCCCAAGCAACGGTGTGTGTGTGTATGCAGGAGGCACACATGAAGGCATGTGTATAAGTATATGCAAACCTTGGGTATGGTCATGAGTATATGCAATGGCATAGGTGAAGATGTGTGCATGCAAGAGAATCAAGTGAGGTATTTGTGTGTCTAAAGCAGGCAAAAATGAGGGTGTGTGTACGTAGTAGGCACAGGTGAGGGCAGGTATAGGTGAAGGGATCTGTGTGTATGTAGCAGGTATGGGTGGAGTCATGTGTGTATGTAGCAGGTATGGGTGCGGTCATGTGTATGCAACAGGAGCAAGTGTGGTCATTTGTGTATTCAGGAGGCTCAGGTGAGGGCATTTGTGTGTATGCAGTAGGTGCCGTGAGTATGTATGGCTAAAGGAGGAACTGGGGAGCTGAAGTGCGGTGGCTGTAGTGGGGCTGCTGAAGGCAGAGGGACAGGAAAGAAACAGGGACTCGGGCTGGGCACACAGGGTCAAGTCAGGTTTTCTAGGCAGAACCAGACCCACACCCTCACTTATTCTAGGAAAGCGGCGGCGAGAGCTAGTCCTGCTGTAGCTAGGGAACACAAAGAGCATTGTTTCCATCCCCAGGTCTCTGCCCCTGTCTCTGTCAGCGCTGCCAGTTCCCGGTGGCAGATGGCAGCTTTGTCACTGAGGCACAGGCTGTTCACCTGGCAGACAGGCAGTGTGTGTGTGTGTGTGTGCACGCACGCACATACACACTCATGCATGTTCTTTCCTTGTCTCCTGCTGACTCCAGGCAGCACGTGGACCTGTCTCTTGGGTCTCTCTAAACTTCTTGCTGGGGCTGGGAGCTGGCCTGAGCTCAAGCTGGTGTGCCAGGATTCCCCGCCCAGCTCCATTCCGCGCGTCTTTGCAGATGCCAGGACTCCTGTATGGGAAATGTGCTTTCTTTCTCCCCACTTCTCAGCCCTTCATTCCTGCACCTCCTCCTCTGGGAAGCCTTCCTTGATGGTTCCCTGCTAACTCATTTCCAGCTTGACCTCATGAGGTCACTGGTCTCACAGCAGACCCGCAGTGTGACTGAGTCTAAGTTTAGAGGCTGAGTGTTTGTTTTCAGGAAGCAGCCTGGGCTTTGGCCACTGGCTACCATGTCCTGGTACTTCCTGTGGACTGTTCTGTTACTCATGGGCAGTCGTTTAGGTGCCGGCTAATCAACCTTATATGACCGATGAGAAAACCGAGACTCTGAGAGACGAGCCAATTAGCCACACAGTAGAACTCTAAATAGCCGTACGGCCTGAGAACGGCAGGGGCTCCAGGCTAAGGTCTCCCAAGGGAGCACATATGTCGGGATAGGGAACTTGGGTTGGAGGTGAGTTGGAGGGAAAGACCCTGGGACGTCCTGGTCCTTGCTCATTTTTCTGTCTTCTTTGTGCAGACCACCAGCACCAATGAGAGAGGGTCTGCCTTCTCCCCAGGGAATGAACACTTGCCTCAAGTCCTGCTCCACGCAACTCTGCCTACTGTGCTCCTCCTCCTCCCAGCTTCCCGGGAGGCTTGGTTTTGAGTTGCTTACCCATGCCCTGCTCTACCTGGCCTGTGCCTTGGACACATACAATAAGATACACAGGGGATTTCCATTTGTCCTTCTGGGGCTTTGGGGTGTGGAAGAGCTTGGAGTCAGCCTTTTCCTCCCTGGAGATGATTCATAGCGCCACTTCCTCTCTCTCCCTCTTCCCCCAACCTCTCCATTGCTCCTCTTTTCTGTCACTGTGTACTCCCTGCTGGTCACCTACTGGGTGTAACATAACTGTTCTTGCCAGACACAGAGCCTGACCACTGGAACTGGCCCAATCTGCTTCCAACCAGACAAGCATATGTGTGTACATGCACTCATTTTTAAAAAACATTGATTTCAGGTTTCTGTGTACATGGTTGTGCTGACTCTGGGGTGGGAATCACAGTCTTGTGGCCTGCCTCATTGTCCTTCCCCATGCTGTGTGGACTTCAATCTGCTTGTCCTGCTGTCCCTATCCCCACTGTTTCCTTCTCCCATGGAGTTCATTCCCGTGCCCTTCCTCTGCCTATCCGAGGTGCTCCTTGCTTGGCTCTGCAGTCTCTACCAGAAGTCTGGCTCTCCTGAGACCTTCCTTCTCTACAGCATCTCCTGTATCTTTAGCAGCTGATCTTTCCCTTTGGGGCCCAGACAGTCCAGCCTGACGGCTAATCTGGGCCTTCATGACCCTCAGACACAGAAGTGGGGTCCCTGTCCTCTAGAGGGGAAGCAGCAGTGTTAGAGGTGAGGGATAAACAAGTAACCTAAGGAGGGTCCCGGCAGAGACCCTTCCCTCAAGGTGGAGGCCCACTGCAGCACCTTCCAATTCCTGCTTGACTGGGATCATTTCTTTGGGGGTCTGTGACTACCCTATGATTATACTATAATTTTTTAAACCAGTTTTCCGTGAATGAATATTTCTTATCTTGTGGCAGCATGGATGATGATGAACAACACTGTCCAGACTCCTCTGAGGCTCTCCTTCAGCTCCTAGCCTCCTCTCTCTGCCTCCTTCAGTTCCTAGCCTCCTCTCTCTGCCTCCTTCAGTTCCTAGCCTCCTCTCTCTGCCTCCTTCAGCCCCTTGCCTCCTCTCTCTGCCTCCTTCAGCTCCTAGCCTCCTCTCTCTGCCTCCTTCAGCTCCTAGCCTCCTCTCTCAGCCTCCTTCAGCCCCTTGCCTCCTCTCTCTGCCTCCTTCAGCTCCTAGCCTCCTCTCTTTGCCTCCTTCAGCTCCTAGCCTCCTCTCTCTGCCTCCTTCAGCCCCTGACCTCCTCTCTCTGCCTCCTTCAGCTCCTAGCCTCCTCTCTCTGCCTCCTTCAGCTCCTAGCCTCCTCTCTCTGCCTCCTTCAGCTCCTAGCCTCCTCTCTCTGCCTCCTTCAGTTCCTAGCCTCCTCTCTCTGCCTCCTTCAGTTCCTAGCCTCCTCTCTCTGCCTCCTTCAGCTCCTAGCCTCCTCTCTCTGCCTCCTTCAGCCCCTCGCCTCCTCTCTCTGCCTCCTTCAGTTCCTAGCCTCCTCTCTCTGCCTCCTTCAGCTCCTAGCCTCCTCTCTCTGCCTCCTTCAGCCCCTGACCTCCTCTCTCTGCCTCCTTCAGCTCCTAGCCTCCTCTCTCTGCCTCCTTCAGCTCCTAGCCTCCTCTCTCTGCCTCCTTATCCGTACATAACCTCCACTCCTCTGGCTTCCCCCAGCCTCTCATGGCTTGCTCTCTGGGTCATGCCTGAAATGTTAGCAGCAGGTTTGGAAAACACATCTCCTTTCTCTTCAGAGCATGTGCCCTACTGGCGACTCATTTGGTTTCCCAAGTGCCCAGTAACGTCAGGGCCCTTTGGTTACAAGTAATAGAAACTCAAATGGGTTAGACAGTACAGGAAGTTATTATTGCCTAAGAAAAGAAATCCTGAGGTGTGGTGGCAGTGTGTGTCGGGGCAGCTGACCAGATGTTACTACATCGTCTTCTTTGTTTTTTTTTTCTTAGGAAGTTTTTCCCCCTTGAAGAATTTTATCCATTTGAATACTCACTTAGCGTACACCACAAAGGGAAAACGTACATATTCAATCTAACTGGATGAAAGGTTCACTGTGGATATTAGACTATGTGCTTACAATGTACCTACCTTTGAATTCCATTATCCAGATTCTTGGATATCAAAACACAGTCATAATACCTATGAATCTGTGGCCAGCCTTGTCTACATAGTGAGTTCTAGGCCAGCCAGGGCTACATAGTAAGATCCTGTCTCAACAACAACCATCTCAATTACACCTGGGCTGGAGATATAGCTCAGCAGTTAAGAGTACTGGCTGCCCTTCCAGAAGACAGAGTTCAGTTCCCAGCATCCACGTCAGTCAGCTCACAGCCTCCTGTAACTCCACTTCCAGGGGATCCAACACCATCTCCTGGCCTCTGAAAGCACTCCCACACATATGTCAACACACACACACAAAGAAAAATTTATAACAAATACAAAGAAGTTCTAGTACTATCCCCAGTGGTGTCTTAGTGAGTAGTGATCCCAGGGTAGGCTAGCCTTCATGTTGGTTTTGGAGTCTACTTGTGTTTAAAATGGAGTGGATGAGAGTGGTCCAGCGTCCTGTGAGAAACGTTAGTAGAGGCTCCTTCGAGCCTCATTGCTTTTGTTGCTTTCCATCATCTTCAAACAGATCTCTCTCTCATTTAAAGACTTGTTTTTATTGTACATGTCTGAGTCTTTGTTTTCCTGCAGTATGTATGTGTACTGTGTGTGTGCAGTGCCTTTGGAGGCCAGCAGAGAGCATCATACTTACCTGAAACTGGAGTTAGAGATGATTGTGAGTTGTCATTTGGGTGGTGGGAACTTGAACCCAGGTCCCCTGCAAGAACAATGTGCTCTCTTAACTGCTGAGCCATTTTTCTAGCCCCTATTCTCTCTCTCATTTTATTTTATTTTATTGAGCTCTACATTTTTCTCTGCTTCCCTCCCTGCTTCTCCCCTCCACCCGTCAATCCTCCCCCAAGGTCCCCATGCTCCCAATTTACTCAGAAGATCTTGTCTTTTTATACTTTCTACTTCCCATGTAGATTAGATCTATGTAAATCTCTCTTAGTGTCCACATTGTTGTACATTGTTGTCTAAGTTCTCTGGGATTGTGGTTTGTAGGCTGGCTTTCTTTGCTTTATGTTTAAAAACCACCTGTGAGTGAGTATATGTGATAATTGTCTTTCTGTGTCTGGGCTACCTCACTCAAAAGAATGTTTCCTAGTTCCATCCATTTTCCTGCAAAATTCAAGCTGTTGTTATTTTTTTCTGCTGTGTAATACTCCATTGTGTAAATGTACCACATTTTTCTTATCCATTCTTTGATCAAGGGGCATTTAGGTTGTTTTCAGGTTCTGGCTATGACAAACAATGCTGCTATGAACATAGTTGAGTACATGTCCTTGTGGCACAATTGAGCATCCTTTGGATATATACCCCAAAGTGGTATTATTGGGTCTTGAGGAAGGCTGTTTCCTAATTTTCTGAGAATAGCCTCACTGACATCCAAAGGGGCTTACCAGCTTGCATTCCCACCAGCAATGCAGAAGTGTTCCCTTTTCCCCACAACCTCTCCAGCATAAGTTGTCATCAGTGTTTTTGAGCTTGGCCATTCTTACAGGTGTTAGATGGAATCTCAGAGTTGTTTTGATTTGCATTTCTCTGATGGCTAAGGGTGTTGAGCATTTCCTTAAGTGTCTTTCAGCTATTTTAGATTCCTCTGTTGAGTTCTCTGTTTAGGTCTGTACTCCATTTTTTTTATTGGATTATGTGATCTTTTGGTGTCCAGTTTCTTGAGTTCTTTTTATATTTTGGACATGAGACCTCTGTCTGATGTGGGGTTAGTGAAGATCTTTTCCCATTCTGTAGGCTGTCATTTTGTCATGTTGACCGTGTTCTTTGCTTTACAGAAGCTTTTCAGTTTCAGGAGGTCCCATTTATTAATTGTTTCTCTCACTGTCTTTGCTGCTGGGGTTATATTTAGGAAGTGGTTCCCTGTGCCAATGAGTTCACTTTCTCTTCTATAAGGTTTAGTGTGGCTGACTTTATGTTGAGGTCTTTGATGCATTTGGACTTGAGTTTTGTGCATGGTGATAGATATAGGTCTATTTTCATTTTTCTACATGTTGACATCCAGTTATACCAGCACCACTTGTTAAATATGCTTTCCTTTTTCCATTTGTTTCTTTTTTTTTTTTTTTTCGAGACAGGGTTTACTCCGTAGCTTTTGGTTCCTGTCCTGGAACTAGCTCTTGTAGACCAGGCTGGCCTCGAACTCACAGAGATCCGCCTGCCTCTGCCTCCCGAGTGCTGGGATTAAAGGCGTGCGCCACCACCGCCCGGCCCTTTTTCCATTTGTTATATTTTGCTTCTTTATCAAAGATCAGGTGTTCGAAGATGTGTGGATTGATATCCGGGTCTTCTATTTGGTTCCATTGGTCCTCCTGTCTGTTCTTATGCCAATACCAGGCTGTTTTCGGTACTGTAGCTCTGTAGTAGAGTTTGAAAACAGGGATTGTGATGCTTCCAGAAGTTCTTTTATTGCCCAGGATTGTTTTGGTTATCCTGGGTTTTTTGCTTTTCCAAATGAAGTTGAGTACTGTTCTTTCAAGGTCTTTGAAGAATTTTGCTGGGATTTTGATGGGCCCCTCTCTCATTTTATCTGGTCTTGAATATTACTAAAGAAAGTCTCATGTGGTTAGATATTTGCTGATCAGCAAAAATTGTCTCATCAACATCTTTCAAATTTCATATGTGGGTTTTAGAATTGGTGGAATCAAATTCCTAACTATAAACAACTAGGGAAATGTCAGGGCATTTTCTTTTCAGCCTGGCTATTCCGGGTTGATCCTGGCTGATACCCTCTGGAAGATACAATGTCTTTTGGGTCTTTGCATTCTGAGGGTAAAGTCCACTATGGAGGAAATGTTATGCCCAGCCCATGGGAACCCCAAAAGATCTCCAGGGAGACCGGCTCACCAAATTGCAAAGGCAAGGTTTATTGTGTGCACAATACAAGCCAGCAGGACCTCATCAAAGTAACTGATGCAGGAACAGCAAGAAAAGGTACTCCACCCTTCTAGAGGGCATCATTTAAAGGCAAAACCCAGAAAAATTACATTAGCAGTGTGTGGGGCGATGGGTTCAATTTTGATTGGCTTGTGTCTAGGGACTTTTCAGAAATTTTATTTTCAAACCTCACCTGTTGCTTGTTTAGTTTTCTTATCTGCTGACCTCCAGGTGGGGACATTCTGCAGTTGTCTGTACTTTCCAGATGGCTACCCTGTTACTTTTGCCCCTAGCTATTTCTGAGGACTGGAATGTTTTATGGGAAATGAATTTACATGAGACACAAGATGGAGGCTGAGGACAAAATGGAGGAACTTTGGTTCTTCAGGAAAGTCACGACAGTAGGAGCTGAGGCGTCTACTCATGTCGTGTGGACAGTCAAGAAGGAAACGGAATGCTCTTGATGAGTTGGACTTTCAAGCATTAGGTTTGGTCTTTTTCTCTTCTGTTATCCTCAAGGTGTAGCTTCATTCCTCCGGTGCTATCCTTGTCCTCACGTTTGGAAGAAACTGCTGAAGCTCCAGAGATCAGACTCCGGGGTGATGCCCAGAGGCTGCAGAAAGGCCACCTCTTTGTCTAGATCTGTTTTTAAGATGAAGGAGACTTTTGCCTGAAGCATTTCCAGAACCTGCTCCTAGGTCTGATCAGCGAGAGTTTAGCCACATGCTCGTCCCTGTAGCTTCCAGTCGGGGCAGTGAGGGCTTCTTGACCTGCAACATCATGGCTCTGTGGCTTTCAGAGGAGGGAAGGGATCAAGTGCAGGGGCCAACAGAGAAGGCCTCCCCAAGGGGGAAGACTCCTGGGTATGTTCCTTAGCAGACTGACTCCTGCCCCTCCTGGGAGCGGCCTCTCGTGCCATGCAGTGACAAGGGACCTAACGTGGAGGCTCAGGTCTGTAATCCCAGCTACTCAGGAGCCTGGAGGTTACATGTTCCAGGCCAGACTGGGTAAACTTAGTGAGGACCCCCCCATTCCCCATTCACAAAATAACAAAATATGGAAAGGTAAGACACGATAGAAAAGGGAGCCACATCTTACCAATTGTCAAGACTGTTGAAAGTCAAGAGGAGGGATTATAAGAAACATTAAATAGGAACCTTTGCTATCACATATTCCAAGACTCGTGATTATGAGAAGGAATTAAAATCTTTTTTATCTCCCTCTCACTAGTAAAATCTTTATGTAAATATTTTAAGCTCCCATCAGGTAAAACCTCTATTTATTTACACTAAAGCCTGCATTCTGGCGTAAAGCTGTAGCCCCTCCCCGCCTGGCTTTTCTTCTTTCAAGCCAATTAGGAAAGATGTAAGGTAGGACCCAGCCAATAGGGAAGAGGCACAGTTCCCTGATGGAGGAAGGTCATTGGCTAATAAAGGAACTGCCCTGGCCCATTTTATTGGTTAGAGGATAGGTGGGAGGAGTAGGCAGAACAGAACGCTGGGAGGAAGAGGAAGTGAGCTCAGAGACTCCACAGCTCTGCTCTCCGGGGCAGATGCCTGAGAGAGACGCCATGCCCCGCTCCCGGGATGAAGCTCCGACCCAGGATGGACTAGGCTAGAATCTCCCCGGTAAGCGCACCTTGGGGTGCTACACACAGATGTTTAGAAATGGGCTAAATTAATATGTGAGAATTAGCCTAGAAGAGAATGGGCCAAGCAGTGATTAAATGAATACAGTTTGTGTGTTGTTATTTCGGGGCATAAGCTAGCCGGGCAGGCGGCTGGGGTGTTGGGGACGCAGCCCCGCCGCCATCCTTATTACTTCAGTTCCCATTTGAGTCAGAATAAAAAAGTCCAGTGTGTTTCCTGCCTCTGGATCAAGAGTCAAATGTTATGTGCGGATACATTGGGAAGGCTACAGAAAGGCTGAGAGTACAGCCCAGTGGGGCAGGCACGTTCAGCACGCACAAGGCCCAGGGTTCATTACCACCCCCCACACATGTGAAACCCCACAGTGACCCTTGCTGAGCATCTTGGGATGCAGGACTGCTGTGCAGGGAAGGCGCTGGAGCTGGTGCTGGGTCCAGGCCCTGTAGCCCTTTTCCATTGAGGGATGAGTCAGGGTTACTGAGGCGCTTGGATACAGGGAACTGGCCGAGGTAACCTTTGAATAGGTATTCCTTACAGCTGAGGTTACAGATTCAAGGACAGGAGGAACAAAGACCCTGACATTTTTCTTGACCCTTAGGTGGGCCTGTGTTTGCCCCTGAGACAGGGAGGGACAGGAAAGAGCTGTGTGTCAAGTGCATACCTGAGGGAAAAGGAAAACACAGGAAGTGACAGGTGGCCCTGGGAGAGCAGGCTGACGTCGAGAAGCCCCTCTCTGAGGCTGTGGGTGCACACTATTTCTGCCTGCCATGTTTCCCACAGACTTCCCTCCTTACCACAGCAGGCCCTGCCCACTCACCTACAAGCTAGCTGTCATAATTCCTGGCTCCCACCCACCCCCTGCGTCCAGGAGGCTCTCTCACCTATGACCCCAGTGGCTGCTTCGGACCTTTCCAGACAGGGACCTCCAAGCTCACATCCTGAAGGACACGTGTGGGTTGGAGTAGGTGGCTAGAGGGGAAGGTGGGGGCATGAAGGTGGTGGGCATCTATCCTGTGGTGCAGGAAGAGGGGCCCTGTGGTCTCCCTGGAGTTCAGGTCATTAGTCTTGGCAGGAAGCGTCTTCTTACCACCGAGGCACTTGCTGGTCCCTTTCATCTTTCTTTCCTTCTTTTTTTTCTTTCCTCTCAATTTTGTTTTGTTTTTTGTCTTGGAGACAGAGTCTCACTATGTATCCTTGGCTGCCCTGGAACTCACAGAGATCAGCCTCTGCTGGGATTAAAAGCACAGAGTCTTGTCATTCGCATCAGGCTGTCTTCGAATTCCCTACGTAGCCCAGGCTGCCTTATGTAGCCCAGGCTGATCTTGAACTCCTGATCAATCCTCGTGTCTTAGCATCCCAGCTTTGGAAGCCCTATACCCAACTCCTTTTTTTTTTTGTTTTGTTTTGTTTTTTGTTTTTTGAGACAGGATTTCTCTCTATAGCTTTGGAGCCTGTCCTGGAACTAGCTCTTGTAGACCAGGCTGGTCTCGAACTCACAGAGATCAGCCTGCCTCTTTTTTTTTTTTTTTGGCAGTGCTTTGCCATGTAGTCTCAAGCTGGCCTTGGGTTTCTAGTCCTCCTGCCGCAGCCTCTGGAGCACTGGGATTACAGATGTGTGCTTCTGTTCTCTCTCTGTGTGTGATAGGTAGTTTTGTGCATATGTCTTTGGGCACTTCTGTAGTTGGCATCACAAGAAAAGAAAAACACAAACAAAGCCCTGAAAGTTACAGCGCTAGATGGAAGAGCGTGGGCAGGTCACATTTGCTACCAGTGCTGGAGGTCTCTTCAGAATGTGTTAACGTTCTTTCTGGTGGCATTACGGAAGACTGCCCACGTAGCCCACATCCCCACACCTCTAGCTGTCACTAGCTTTCCTAATCTTTGCATTTTTGCTGGACTTAAAACTTTGTTTTCAATAGCATCTCAAATCATTAGTGAAATGGAATATTGTGTATCAATCATTCTTTTAAGATTTATTTTGTGTGAGTGCTGTGCCTGTGTGTATGTATGTGTACCATGAGTGTGCCTGGTGTCCCAGGAGGTCAGAAGAGGGCAGATCCCCTGGAACTGGAGTTAAGGATGGTTGTAAGTCACCACGTAGTGCAAAGAACTGAATCCAAGTCCTCTGTAAGGGCAACAAGTGCCCTTAACTGCAGAGCCATCTCTCCAGTCCCTGGACATTATATTTTTATGATTAGCCAGTTGAGTGTGTGTGTGCCCGTGTGTATAAGAGAGAGAGAGAGAGAGAGAGAGAGAGAGAGAGAGAGAGAGAGGAGAGAGGCCTGCTTATGCTCTTTTTTTATTTTTCTATTGGATCTCTGGTCTTTTTCCTTGTTGTTTGAAAAGTATTTTTATTTATTTATTTATTTTTGCCGGATATCATAGTGTATATTTGGAATCCCAACATTCAGGAGGCTAAGACCAGAGGATTGCTAGCTCAAGGCCAGCCTGGGCTACAGTAGTGAGACCGTATCTAAAACAAAACAAACCAGGGGGTTAGGAGATAGCTCTGTGAGTAAACTAAACCACAAGGACTTAGTTTGATCCCCAGAAACCACATAAAAATCTGTTAATGACCCTATCCCTGGAGAGGTGGAGACAGGCAGACCCTGTGACTTTTCGCCTAGACAGCCTACCTGACCCAGCAGCAAACTCCACATCTCAAAAGGACCCTTTCTCCAAAAGCAGCACCTGAGGCTGACTTATAGCCTCTGCATGCTTGCATGCACAGTCACGCATATGTATGCGTGTACACTCAGACATACGCATGCATGCATACTAACACATATACAGGCATTTACACTCACACATGCAGCCACATCCTTGTAACCTGTACACACACACACACACACACACACACACACACACACACACACTCAATCCAGCCAAACTCAATGTTTTTAACTTATGAAAATCAGTACATTGTCACGCATCTTGCAGGTGTCTTTCTCTAATCTCTGATCTCAACTTTTGATTTACTTGTAACATTTTCCCTTCTAATCTCTTTGTGGGTGCATTTATTAATCGCTTCTGTTTATTATGACTTCCGTTTTGTGCTGTGACTAAAGTTGACACCCAGAATCATAAAATCATTTACATACATTTTCTGTTAAAAATGTATGTGTATGTGTGTGCTCCTGTCTGTATGTGTACTATGGCCTTTGGAGGCTGGAAGAAGGCATTGAATTCTCTAGAACTGGAGTCCTGTGGGTGCTGGAAACTGAACCTAGGTCCTATGTAAGAGCAGCTGGTGTTTTTAACCACTGAGTTGGATCCTCAGTTCTGACACATTTTTTTTTTTCTGGTACTTTTATAGCTTTATTTTCCCAGTGTTCTCTTTAATTCTTTGATCTTGTTGGACTTTATTTCCATGTTAGGAGTGAGGTAAGAAATCCAGATTTATTTATTTATGATCTAAATATCTGGTGAAGTGACTCAATTTATTGAATTCTTCTGTTTATTTGGGTCTCTAACATTTTTAAGTTATTCTTCACAGCTGAGCTCTCTGCAGACTCTGGTCGCAGTTACTGCAGCTGTGCAGACTCTGGTCGCAGTTACTGCAGCTGTGCAGACTCTGGTCGCAGTTACTGCAGCTGTGCAGACTCCTCTGGTCGCAGTTACTGCAGCTGTACAGACTCTGGTCGCAGTTACTGCAGCTGTACAGACTCTGGTCGCAGTTACTGCAGCTGTACAGACTCTGGTCGCAGTTACTGCAGCTGTACAGACTCTGGTCGCAGTTACTGCAGCTGTACAGACTCTGGTCGCAGTTACTGCAGCTGTACACTACTGTGCAGACTCTGGTCGCAGGCCGTTCCTGTCACTGCTGCTGTGCACTATTGTAGTGTATAAATGTATGAAATTTACAAAGAATAAAATACAGTATTTAAAAAATAAAAAACTTTTATCAAAAAAAATTAGAAAATAAAAGTTATAAATCTTAAAAGAAATAAAAATATAAATGGGGGAAGGCTGCAAGATGTCTTCTAAGAAAAAATGTAATTTTGTTTTATGGGTATGACTGTTTTGTCTGCGTGGTCTGTGCACCGTGTGCATGGCTGGTGCTGGTGAAGGCCAGAGGGACATTCCCCTGGAACGGGAGTTATGGATGATTGACAGCTGCCATGTGGGTGTTGGGGATCCAACCCCATCCTCTGGAACCACTGAGTCATCTCTTTAGTGCTGGCCGATTCTTTTGAAATATTCAAGTATAGAATAATATTATCCAGTGGTAATAATTCTTTTTTCCTAAATGTTTGTATCTCTTAGTCGTTTCAGCTGTACATTGTCAAATCATTCCAGAACAGTGTTAAATACTAACTGTGATCGTTTGAGTGACAGCGACATTTCTTTAATAGATCTGCCCCTGAAGGTATGTGTCCATTAAATATGTTGAACAAACTGGTTTCTTTAGTTTGCATATTAACAGGTGGGTTAGTCAGGCATGGTGGCGCATACCTTTAATCCCAGCATTTGCAAGGCAGAGGCAGGGGGATCTCTGTGAATCTGAGACTAGCCTGGTTGGCATAGTGAGCTCCAGTTTAGCCAGGGCTACAGAGAGAAACCTTGTTTCTAAAAAGCAAAACAAAACGGAAAACAGAAACGAAACAACAATAACAACAACAAAACCAGGTGGGTTCCGCTCAGCAGCCGGCTTCGGGGTACGAACACAGTGCTAATCAATCCTTTCCGTGTTAGCTGGCTTTTGTCACTGTGACAGGGCACCTGAGGTAAGCAAGTTACAGGAGAAGGGTGTACTTTGGCACAGAGTTCCTATGTTTCTGTCCATGGTCACTTTGGGCCTGTGGCAACTCAGTACAGGATGACGGTGTGTGAGGAAAAGGAAGCTATTTGCCCCACGTGAACTGGGACACAAAGGGAAAGTCGATGGCCTAAGAACTTCCACCAGGCCCACCTTAAAGTTTCCATCGCTTGGCAACAACACCATGGGCTGAGGAGCAAGACTTCAACACAAGTCTGTTGGGGACGCTTATCCAAACCACAGCACTTCCTTCAAGTAAAACGGTCTGTTTGGTGACCACAAGTGACACCAAGACAAGGAAGAGGGTCTGAGGTGGCATGGACAGAACCGAAGGTCAGGATGTGAGCTCCCCTGTCCCCAAGGGAATGAAGGAACACAAGCTCCTTCCCAAGATGGAGAAGAGAAAGGTAAACAGGGAGGTAAGGGGACCAGGGCATGGGGGCAGATGGGGAGGCTTGGGTGCCAGGAGCAGAGATGCCAGTCGTTGAGAGGAAATTGAGATTCTGCCATTTGTGGCCTGTCTTTCATCTCAGGGCTCTCTTGAGCCCAAGTGTCTAGGGTGGGACACAGTCAGGAGCTGTGGGCTTCTCCCACACTCTGGTTGTGGGTGTGGTGGACGTGCCCCTCTGGTGGGAGTGGGAGAACACAGTGCACAGGAGCTGGGACAGCACGAACTGTGACTACCTGCTTCAGCTACTTCTCCACAGCGGTTCTTCGGAAAGTCTAGTTCTCCTGCCTCTTCCTCCAGGCTCTGCAGAGCCTTTCTTTCCTCCAAGTCAGGTGACCTCCTCCTACCTTCCCATTGTTCCCTAAAGCTCGTGTGGAATCCCCTGGGGAGGGCCCTTCTTAGGAACCTGGCTGGTGGCAGGTGGCGGGCCATGTGGCAGCAGGCAGTGGGCCCCAAGCAGAGACGGCTGGTCCCTGAGCAATGGCTGGTCCCAGGCAGGGAGACACATGGCGGGCGGGCAGAAGACAGAAACATGGATAGACACGACATGCAGGGTGAGGTTGAATGTTTATTCAGGGGGTTATGGAGGAGGAAAGGTGAAGTGGGGGGGACAGAGAGAGAGGGAGAGAGAGACAGAGAGAGAGAGAGAGAGAGAGAGAGAGAGAGAGAGAGAAGAGGAGAAAGAGACAGAGAAGGGGGGAAGCAGAGAAGTGGGGAGACAGAAGTGATGCTGCCTCTCCGAGAGGAAGATGGAAAAGAGAACAAGCTCAGGCCGGAAGCTGAAGATCAGCCTGCCTCAGCGGATCGGGAGGGGAATGGGTGTGGCTTGTCTCTTAAAGGGACCAAAACCATAACAATCCTCAAGCCCTGGAGAACTGTTTCTGTGCCCAGGGAAGGCTGGGGTGGGGAAAAGATTGTATGTGTGTGTGTGAGGTTCCAGTCCAGATAACTTGCAGAGATGGAGGAGGCAATGGACAGCTATGTGTGTGATGGGACAAGGCCAGGTGGCAAGGAAAGAGGGGCCCTCAGACATCTGAGCAGCCAGCTGTCTCTCCTCACAATGACAAGGACGCCAGAGAAGCAAACCTCCGAGGCTCTTGGTTCACACAGTCTTCCCAGAGGAAGGAAAATGGCCTGATGACCTGGTTTCTGCTGGTAGAACACAGACACTTTCCTTCTCTTGGACTAAGAACCTACACATGGAAGCTGGGAGCTAACTTGGTGGGTAAAGTACTTGGCTGTGCAAGCAGGATGACCAAAGTCCAGACCTTTGGCACACATGTAACACTCAGGCATGGTGGCGTACACCTGTAATTCCAGTGCTCAGAGGCAGGCGGAGACTGGAGGGTCCTGGGTGCTCATTGGTCAGCCAGTCTAGTCAAAATGTTGAGCTCCGGGTTGTCTCAAAAACTAAAGTGAAGAGCAATTGAACAAGACATCAGGTGCTGAACTCTGGCCTACAAATGTATGTGCATAGGTGAATACAACCACATGCACAGCACACACACACACACACACACACACACACGAACATGGATGCAAGTAAACTTCTGGGACTTCAGCAGAGTGAAGAATAGCCTGGTTGGCTGGGTGTAGCAAGAAAAGCCAGAGGGCCTGTTCCAGAGGCAGGGGACGATGGCTGCCATGCTGGGCACATCGGGGACTTTGTGAGCCTTCCCTGCTGCTCTTTGGTATGTCTCGGGAGGAGACATGGACTGAGTCTATTTTCCATCCACAGGAACCTGGGAATATAGACAGGAGGTCGTCGGTCACAGGGGAAGATTCCTGTTATCGATGATAACTCAAGGTAGAAGAGTCAAGAAGGCCTCCCTTGAAGGAGTCAAGGGTGGGGCCTTGGAAATAAGCAAGATAGGTCCTGAAGGTTGGTCTTAGATAAAACAAAGGCAGGGCACGTGGTTGCGTGAGAAGCCTGGGGCATTTGAACTGCCTCCACCAGCCAGAACCCAAGAGGGCTTTCCTTGGAACTATCTTGCAAAATCATGGCGGAATCTCTACTGATGTGGCTTCCTGTGGAAAAATAGGTGCCATTGGTGAGCCCTGTCAAATGCCCTGGCTTGAATCTTACTCATTTCCAGTCTCCTCAATTTCTGTACCAGGCCCAGGCCTCCGGGGAAAGCTTCTAGTAAACGCGTCCCAGATGTACTGAGGGAGATGGAGCCAAAAGAGCAAGATGACTACGCTTGGAGAAACAATGCAATTTCCCCTTTGGACTGACAACGTGGTGTTCGTTACTCAAGGAAAATGATAGCTCCCACCCTAGAGCTGGGGACCCTTAGGTTGGAAACATTGCTTTCCAAACCTTTCTAAAATCAGGGGGACAGTGCTGTCGAAGAAGACAGGAAGCAAGGTGAAGGGGAAGCCGGAGGGACGTTCTCTATTTTAAGGACCCCTGAGACTCCCCTAGCTTCGAGATCTGTAGACTTCCTGGTGTCTGTGGAGTCCCCTTTGCCTGGTAACATAACAGTCACAGGTTCCAGGCACTGGGGGTGTGGGCGAGGAGAGGGAGTTATCTGGCTCACCGCAGCGTTTATTCTGTCAGCCTTGGCTTTGGCACGTTATCTCTGTAAAGCCCTCGTACTTGTGAACGGTGCAGCATTGCGTGCTGGCAGCTCAGGATATTTCCTGCACAGAGTCCAGAAGCCAGTGCACTACAGTCTGGGAATCCCCTGTGTGCCAGAGACAGACACTGCCACCAGATTTGGTGGGTGGAGGAGGAGCCTCGATTGTAGGGCTGCTCACCACCTGAGGGCAGATGTGTGAGCTTTGGCAGCTTGGAGATTTAGGATCTATCTCTGCTTTGATCCTGGAGGCTCAGGTGTCTTGCGGTTTCAGCCACTCCTGACTTCCTAAAACCTGACAAGAAATCTGAGCCGGTTCTTCCCAGCTTTGCAAATATCGAATACCCTGCATTTAAATCATCTCCGAGTGGAGCGTTTAGAGCGGTTGTGGTGTTCCTGACTGACGGGAGGCCTTGTTGCCAATCGTGGTTTATAACCTGCTTGCTTGTACTTAAGAATGTGCAGACAAATCTGTTCAGGGGCCACCGAGTATTCAAATTCTGGTGGTCCCCCCCCAGCAGATAATTGGGTTGTTTCCTGGGTTTGATGCTATGTCCACACAGTCAAGAACCAACCCCCCACAATCCCCAGCTTGGCAATGAATCTATATGCAATGGTCAGAAGTATTTACTCAGAACACATTCTTGAAATGCAATGTTTTAGTTGAGGGAGACTCACTCTTTGAAAACGCTCATGCCTGTTTTCAGAGATGTCATCTGAGCTTTCTTCTTTTGGCCAGTAGGACATGACTCTCTACTTTTCCTTCCAACTCTCAGATGCTTTCCTCATCTCAGTGGCTTCCTCCTCCTCCTCCCCCTCCCCCCACTCCCCCGCACTAGTCCCGGGGATAGAATCCAGTCTTGTACATCTTGGCTGACTGCTTTGCAGCTGGGCCACTTCTCTGGCTAACCTGGACCTTTCTCTCTGTTTCTTTAGCACCATGCAAACGAGGAGCGAATCTGACTGCTGTCCTCAGAACACATCCATCTCTGATTGCTCATGAGGCCACCATCGCCACCTGGTCAGACCCACATCCTGTCTGAGCTGGATCCTGACAGTGGCTTGGCACCGTTCCCGCATTGCTCAGATTCTCCGCAGTAGCCGGAGAGATTCTACTAAACCATTAACCAGATCATGTCATACTTTGCTTGGAAACTTAGACTCTCATCTCCCTCAGGAAAAAACCCCAATACCATCATGGCGGGCGTAAAACACTAACTGCTACCCCACATTGCTCTCCTGACCTCCTCTCCCCACTCCTTGGTCTTCTGTTTCTTGTTTCTCAGATGTTCCAGGTGAGAGCCACCATGAGTACCTGCCGCAGTGTCCCCACCAGCCTCCACTCACCCGGATGCCCGCCAGTTGGGCTCCTTTGCCTTGTTATGTGCCCTTGGGCGGGGACGTCTCTGACTCTCTTGTCTAACACAGTAGTGTCTAGCCACCTTCCATGTCCCGTTTCCGGTTCACCCCGTAGTACCTATCACTGCCTGTTTTCAGAAAACAGTGTCTCTTTTCTGTCTTCTCTCATGGAGCTGTGAGCTCACTAGTGAAACTCTGCTTTACTGATGAGAATACTGGAGAGCTATAGCCACAGCTATGTGCTTGTTGAGTGTAGACATGAACGTGGGACCTTTGCTGAGCCTGCTGCTCCCCTTGTGATGTCACAGAAGGCTCCAACATAGACTACTTTCTCCTCCCTCCCTCCCTCCCTCCCTCCCTTCCTTTCCTCCTTCCCTCTCTCCCCCTCTTTCCCTTTCTCCTTTTTTCCCTCCCTTTTTTCTTTCTTTCTCTTGTATTTTAGACAGGTTTTGCCCTATAGCCTTGGCTGGTGTGAAACTTGCTACAGAGACAACCTGGCCTTGAACTCCCTGAGATCCCCCTGCCTCTGCCTCCCAAGTGCTAGGATTCCAGGTATTTGCTATCATGCCTGGCTTCCAATGTGAACTATTTGGGAAGCACACTTTACCCTGTCACTTCACTTCCGGGGACTCCGGCCAGTGCATATGAGGGAAATAATAACCATTCCACTGGGCTGTTGTTGGAATTAAGTGAACTAATTCATACAAATTATTGTGAAGCACCTGACATGTGCTAATCAGGAAACAATTGCAAGCTCGTTTATTCCTACTTGGTAGAAGGGGGATCTAAAGCTCAGAACACTCAGGAGTGTAACCACAGGTTACACAGCCAGAGGCAGAGTGAAGGTTGAGCTTGTGATTTGCACAGCTGGTTCTGCTAAGTCAAACTTATACAATGACCTCAATAAGGTCATGGGACTCTTCCCTAAGGCGACGAAGCAGTGTGGCCTCTTGCAGTCTGTTTTGTCTGAACCTCCCAAAATTCCAGCCAAGTCATCAGACGATCTCTGTGTGAACATCTCCAGGCCGGGGACTCACTGCTTCCTGTTCCCGAGTCTGGAGTGGAGTATATGGATACTCATACCATCTGACACGCTATGGGATCGAGATGACAGACAGAGCTAGGGATAGTTCCTGTCATTCTGTTACTCACAAGGCTGAGAGGATTGTTGAGAGTTTAAGACCAACAAGGCTATGTACACAGAACTTATATCAAAAAATAAACCTGGGCGTGGTCGCACACACCTTTAATCCCGGCTTTCAGGAGTCAGAGGCAGGCAGAGCTCTGTGAGTGTGAGGCCAGCCTGGTCTATAAGATGAGTTCCAGGCCAGCCTGGGCTTGAAATCAACATTTAGAAAGACAATATTCGACACCCACTAAAAGTCTACCCTTGTCACTTTCCTTAGCAATTCAGCTGTCATTCTTCCCTGCTTTCTGCCCAGTGTCCCCAGTGGTCTGGGGCACCCTGTGACTTCAGATCCCACTGACCTCTCTGGCTTGGCTCCCTGACAGGCCCTGCAGTCACCCTCCTGATGTCTACCCTGTCTGCTAGGCAACCTTGGCTTGTAAGCTTCATCTGGATCTGGGCCTCACCCCACCCTGCAGTGGGACCCTGGAGGAAGGCTGGCTTTGGAGACTGGGACCACCTGTCTAGTAATCTACAGGACCTGTGAGCACAGTGAGGAGCAGGGTTCAAAACAAGGAACATGGCTCCGTTACCACTCTGAAAGTCGCTCTTGGTTACTGCCCATCTGTAAAGCTACCTGTCCTGGATCACTGCTCATAGAACTCCTGAGGGCATTGTCTACAGGGTGCTGGAGGGCTAATGCAAGGTGGGACGTACTACAGGCTAGAACCCTATGGCTCTCTTTAGTATTGTAACTGCTCCCTCTAGTCCTTGACTCTCAATAGCAGAGATTGCCACCGTGTTCCCTGTTTTACAGAGGATGTCTTGGGCGGAGACGAGACAGTTTGCCCCCAGTGTTAGCTGGGCCAGAGACAGAGTAGAGTTTCCCTCAGAAAGCTGGAGCCAGTCTGGGGTGGAGCCCCCTGTCCTGCTGTGTGGAAGCAAACACGTCCAAGCTTCTTCTATTGGCTGGGAAACTTTCCACAACAGCCACTCCAGAAACTTGCAAGGATCAAAGTGTGGCTAGGAATTTGTAGGGAACAAGAACACTGAGGACTGTGTTCCCTGTGCCCCACTTCATCCTAGTAAATCTTGAGGTGATAGTGTTCCTGTGTTGTTCTCTTCTGACCCTGGTCTTCATCCCTTCTCATTTTCTGAGAATCCTTCCTGAGTCCCCCCAAAAACCCAAGTTCCTTTCCATAAAATAATGCAGTAATGTTATTATTGTCCGGTACTTGCTGGCTTCGGAGTGCCGGATACAGGTAGGCATGGGGTGGATGAGGCCCCAGCCATGGAGACAGATGGTACCCGGAGGGAGAGATTCAATTACCTGCTTCTTTCCCAAAGCAAATCCGCCTGGTAAGTGGGTTATAACTTGTTATTGAGAGGCCTCCCCTCCGTGCTGCTGGAGATTCGGTTTGTTAATGGCTTATTAAGTTTGCTGCAGGTCAGAGATGGATGAATTAGTCCCGATTCAGAAGTCAGGGAAGGTTTCAGGAGGGAGGCAGCAGAAGGTTGGAGATGTGGGTCAGTCAGGGCCAAGTTAGAGCTTGGCTGAGGGCTTCCTGGGGGAATGGAGGGGCTAGGGCTCTGGGTTGGGGAGGGAGAGCCTTGAATGTGGGGCTGGATAAAGGGGTACGGTAAGTCCCTGAGCAAGAAAAATGCAGGTGGTAATGGATTTTGAGGAGAGTCCAAGAGGTATGGTCACAAAACAGGGGACACATCTGGGTGTGATGGCGCCTGCCTGCCATTGTGACACTTCAGAGGGAGGCAGAGGCAGGAGAGAAGATGGCAAGTTTAAGGACAGCTTAGGCTATGTAACAAGACCCCATCTCAACAGCCAACAGGCCAGGGGACACAAAGCCTTCCTACTTACCAAGGAGGGTGGAAGCAGGGCCTGGACCTCCTGGGTGCAGACTTTGCAGCAGAGGAGAGGGAGATGCCATTGGGCAGGCCCTTGAGGATGCTGAGGCGAGGGGATGGGCTCTGAGGGTAAGGAAGAGTCGTCCTAGCTTGTGTGGCAGGGGCCTGTATAGATGTGTTCTCTTGACATGGGAGGCCGTGGAGCTCAGCGAGGTCGATGCTTTGCCCAAGATGCCTAGCAGTGGTGTGAGGGGCTGAGCGGGCCCCAGCAACCAGCCTGTCTACTTCCCCTCACCACGCATGCCAGGCCATTCCAGAAGCTGCCTCCTGTATTCCCCAGCCCCACTTACTCTAATCCTGGGGATTAGTGAGAAGGGGGAATTCGCAACGCTGCTCAGAACAAGTTGCTCAACACAGAAACTCTCTCTGAGGCTGTTCTTCCAGGCTTCCTGCCTGACGCCCTTCATATCCCATGCCTTCACCTCTCCAGACCCAGGGAGAGGGCTTATGGGCAGGGTTGCTGGGGCTATTGGGGCAAGGCTGTACTGAGGAAAGCTATGATTGGTGGAGATAGAAGGGCTCTTGGTGAACTGGGAACGTGTCCCTACAGGAAGTCAGAGGAGAACCCAGACTACTGGGTGCCAGCCAGCCCCTAATCCATCGTCATATACTCCCTTCCTTAAGGATTTCTTTTTTCCCTCAGAAAAATCTGTTTAATTTTTCCATCTCAGAGACCGTGAATGGAGGATTTGGGGTGGGGTAAGGGTAGGAATTAAGGAAGGCCATATAGCTGGCCATGGGAAAGATGAGGCAAAGGAAAACCCAGCTTTTGACATGTCCTTTTCTGGAAGGAAGTCAGAAACACAGGCCCAGCAGCTCCTGGCAAGCCACATAGTCCATAGGCATGGGTCTTGCCTCTGCTACTTTATTTGGCTGTGTGCATGCTCTCAGAATAGGAAGACCCCACTAAAGACAGGAACTGTGTTGGTGAGAGTAATTTTGTGGTGGAGTGGACAGTGACGGAGGTGGTCACAGTGCTGGTGGTCATGGTGGGTGTAATGACGGAAGCATTGTGGTGGGGACAGGGTGGTCATGGTCATGGAAACTCCCGAAACCATGAAGGGATGGGGGAGGACCGGAGACTGAGAGGTGGGCTTTAAATCTTGGCAGGCCTGGCTGCTGTTCCCACCCGCCGAGTCCCAAGTGGTCAGGAGTACAGGGTTTGTCTCTCTGATAGTCACTCTCCCATTGGGAGGAAGGCATTGATAAGAGCTATTGATGGTATTTGGCAGCCAAGTCTCACAGAGGCCAGCACTCATCCCCTCAGTTTCCTCTCTCTCTAGGGAGTCTTCAGTCCCTCTGTGGGTTCTGGGTCCTTCCCTTCTGTCCACAGACTTCCTCCAGTCAATTCCTACAGACCCTGCCCTGAATCATCAGCCAGTCCATTTCCTCAGAGTCCCACACATTCTAAAAAAGAAGCCTAGGCCTCTGCTGCTGCTTCCTGGTCTACCACTTGCTCCCTCAGCCTTCTCAGCACCTCCGGGTTCCCAGTGCAGTAAAACTGCCTGCTAGGTCACCAGAGGCCCCGCTCCACCTGCCTCATTCTCTTCTCCCTAGAAAGAAATTGGTTTTAGGGCCAACCACGTTATTACCAAAGTAAACTTTGATTTATCGTATGGGTTTGTATGCTGTGTCTGTGTGTGGCGGTCAGAGAATGGCCCAAGGGAGCTGGTTCTCTTCCTACCATGTGGATCCTGGGGATCAAATTCAGGTCCCAGGCACGTTCACATTCATCTGCTGAGCCACTTCACTGACCCCAATCAAGGTTTGGCAAAAGCCTTTCGCCAGGGCCTGGAGGACCTAGTGCCAGACATCCATCTCAGTACCTCTGCCTCTGATGCTCCAGGGCTGCTCCCATGACCCCAGCCTCTCCCTGAACACTCTTCATCCTTGTTTATCATGTTTCCTGGTTCCAGTTGGAGCCAGCGCAGCAGCTGGCGGGCCAGCGTCTTTTGGCTCATCAGCTCATGGATTGAGCCCTGCCTCTGGCTTGAGACTCGCCCCTTCTAGACTCTGTCCGGCACCTTAAGGAAGGTGGTCGTGCCTCCCCAGATCCACGTGCCATTCCCTGCCTGGAACCCTGGGTGGATTCTTCCCTCCTCACCACTACCAGTTCTTCCAAACCTCCTGGGTCATGGTTCTCTCACAGTGAAGACGAAATCTAATTTTATTTTAAAAACACAAAGCCTGCTCATCCTTTAACTATGTTCATTTAAAATTATTATCTTGATGGGTTCTGTTTGGTATTAAAGCCAATAAGTTATATAAACTTTGGGTTTCTTTTTAAACTCAGGAAATCAACTCTGCTAGGATGACACATAGTGCATTGCTCTGTGTTGTATAAACTGTTGGCTTTTTGGGGTGGTGGTGGGTAGGACAAGGGTCTTCCTAAGTAGGCTTGTCTAACCTGGATATTTCTGTAGTCCTCCTGACTCTGCCCTCCAAGCACTGGGTTTACAAATGTATGTCACCACATCCAACTTAAGCTTTAGGCTTTAAAATTAGTAAAACATCTTTGAAAGCTAAGTTATTATTTATTTTTCCATGCTCGGGATACCCCAGGACCTTGTATACACTCGGTAAACACTGTACTACTGAGCGGCATTCTCGGTCCTAAAACTGCTTTTTAGAAAGTAAAACACCATCGTTGTAGCTGGAGAGACAGCTCAGTAGTTAAAGAGCACTGACTGCATCTCCAGAGGACCCAGGTTCAGTTCCCAGCACCCACGCTGTCGGTGGCCTGCAGCTATTTTACTTCCAGCTCCAGGGAATCCAATTACCCCCTGGCTGGATTAAGGGGACATACTGTGCTGATGTCCTTGGAGTTTTGTAAATTCTCTCTGGAAAAAGATCTCTTCTAAACACAGTAAGTACTTGCTCTCTCAACTGGACACACACACACACACACACAAAATTGGTAATAATAAAAGTAAGCCTTATAAAGCTTTTTTAATTATGCAAAGTATTATGCATCCCAAACACTCCCAACTTGATTCCAATAATTATCAGCTTTCTTTCAATCTTGTTTTACCTGCTTTCCAGCTATTCTTGTTTCTCCTCAACTAGATAATTTGACATATTCTATATGTATCATATCATTTTATTAGTAAATAGTACATATTTTTTAAAAAATATTTGTTAAAATAATTACAGTACTTTTAAACACATTAAAAACAACACCTTTCCTTTCTTTCTTTCTTTCTTCCTTTTACAAGATAAAAATATATCAGAATGTAGCCCAGGCTTTCCTGAGACTCACCATGTGGTGCAGGCTAAGCTCAAATTCATGCCCCCCTCTGTCTTTGCCTCTGTGAGGCAAGGGTTTCAGGTGTGTCTTACTATGCCCAACAAAATCACTATGTTCTTCACAAAAGTTTAACATTTATGTATATGAACGTTTGCCTGCTTGCATGAATGTGTTCCATATATGTTCCTAGTGCCCAAAGAGGTCAGACAAGGGCACAGAATCCACTGGAACTGGAGTGATAGACTCCTGAGGGTCACCATGTAGGTGCTGGGAACCAGACCTGGGCCGCTGTGGGAGCAGCCGGTGCTCTTAACCACTGAGTCATCTCTCCTACTCCTTAGTCTATTAAAAACTTTAACATGCAAAATAAGGAGTTTCATCATGGCAATTTTAGTCAAATATTATTATTCTCGGCTCATCCCCCTGTATGACATGATTTTAGCAAAGTAGTCGTAACTGCAGTGTCAACAACAACAAACAAACCACAAAGAAGCAAAATACGAATATACACAAAACTCAAAAACCCCAACACAAAATCGGACAATGTGATGGGATCTGACAGGCAAACACAGAAGGAAAACATGCTTCAGGGGCTCTGGGCCTTAGGTATCAGACACACCTTTTTTGGGGGTTGGTTCAAGACAGGGTTTTCCTGTGTAGCCTGACTGCTCTGGAACTCACTCTATAGACCAGGCTGGCCTCAAACTCAGAGATCCTCCTGCCTCTGCCTCTCAAGTGCTGGGATAAAGGCATGTACCATCACGGCCTGGCTTTAGACACATATTTAATAAAAACAAAGCAAAAAAAAAAAAAAGAAAAAAACAACCCCCCTCCCCACTGTTTCAGGAAGAGAGAAATGACTGAGAATTTTGGCAGATAATTGAAACTTATTTTTTTTAAGTGGAAATTTTAGAGCTAAAAATAATAGCTGAAAACAGCAATTTAAAGGGTAGGTTTAAGAGCCTATTAGACATGGCTGAAGAAAGAGGTAGCAAATCAGAAGCTAGATCAGAAAAAATATCGGAGTGAAGTGTGGAGATATAAAAATGGTGGGTGCTATAGGACAGCTTCTGAGACATGGAGGAGGCCGTGTGCAGTTTCAGGGTAGGTGAAAGGTCGTACGTGGCGGGGTCTCTCTGAAACGCATATCAGAGTTGGATCCATGTGCTTAGTAAGAACCTATAGCAAGATGGCTGAAAAGGAACACACATCCAGTCTGTCAAGGAAGACTGTGAAAAACCAGAGAGGAGTAGAACTTAAACATAGTCAGAGAGGGGCTGGCGAGATGGCTCAGTGGTTAAGAGCCCTTGTTGCTCTTGCGGAGGATCCAGGTTTAGTTTAAAGGACCCACGTAGTTGGCTCAAAACTGTCTATAGATCTTCAATTCCAGGGGTTCTGAGTCCTCTTCTGACCTCCACAGGTACCAGGCATGCAGTGGAGCACATACGAGCACTCAGATGGAGCACATAGGAGCACTCAGATACATACATAAAACACTCACATACATAAAACAACATACATTAGATCTTGAAAAGGGAAACCTACAGATTACCTTGAAAGGAGTGATGGTTAGTCGATCTCTCTATGGAAGGATGGAATCTGGAGGAGACTGGGAATCTCAGGAGTGCTTTAAGAGACAGGAAAACCACACAACACATCTGATGACGTTGTGAGGGTTCTCCCCACTGACAGTCTGTCCTCCATCAGATGTCATACAGTTTTACTGGGAGCTGTGTGGTCTAGTTCTGGGTCAGCATATGAATACTTGCCCAACGCGTTTCCCTGCAAGGCAAGACCCGTGAAGATGGTCTCTCACTCGGCAAGAACCAGTGGACCTCGGGACAGCACAGAGTACTGCCGGGACCACGTGACCTGCATGCTCTCTTCTCTCTCATAATATCAATGATTCTCTTGTTGGCTTAGCGTTTAGCTTTGTCAGTCACGAGCGGGACAGATGTACTCTTCCCAGAAACCCCATTTTTTCTCCAATATTCTCCCTAAAAGTTTTTGGGAAATGCTGCTTCTCAGGTTTCTTATAGAGAGGCTTAGACTTGCAGGAACCTTTTGTAGGACAAGGGAACAGTTCGAGATATACGGAATAACTGTGTGCGAGTACTTTACGGCAAATTGCCCTTATTCCTGTAAATACGTCTTGTTAAATTTTGAACGATATTGTTATTCTTGAGAAGATGTACCTATGTTTATCGCCTTCTAGCTTTGGAAAGACAGGATATGCCATATTTAGTCAGGCTAACAAAATGCTGAGTGTTGTTTTGTTTTAAAAGTTAGGGAAAAAAACATACTTGTTTTTTTCCTGGAGGTTGGGGGAAAACATACTTGTTTTTGAAATATAAATAAAGATGGCTCGAGTTATTTGGGCCGGCAACTTGCATGAAACTCATCTGGTGGTCGGACATTCTTCTTGCGCTGATGCCCCTTCCCCAGCTCAGGACCTGAACCCAGGTTGCAGCGGGGCTCGGCACAATTTTACTCAATTCCTACACCGAAAGTCATGGAGACTCCTCAAGCAAAAGGGCTGATGCCCGTTGCCAGTGCCAACAATGGACCTGTATTTCTGACCTGCCAACGATTAGCTCAAGGGTTCCCGGCGTTCTCTTCGGGTTCATGTTGCTTGCCAGAGAGATGCACAGAACGTAGTGACACCGCTTGCTACTGTGATTCACAACAAGGGCGGTGTAAGACAGAATAAAAGATCACCCTGATGAATGTATAGGGTACAGTCGGGCGGCGGTGGCACACACCTTTAATCCCAGCACTCAGGAGGCAGAGGCAGGCAGAGTCTGAGTTAGACGTCAGCCTGGTCTACAGAGAGAGAGAGAGTTCTAGGACAGCCTGGGCTACACAGAGAAACCCTGTCTCAGAAAAAAAGAATTAAAAAAAGAATACTCAGAGAAAAGTCTGTGCAGAGGGGCAGAGCTTCTTTGGCCTCTCTGGGCACACATTCTCTGGACATCTCTACAGACTCAGCAATCTGTTTTTGTTTTCCCAGACAGAGCTGTCTGATGTGGGTGCTGGGAGCCGAATTTGGAGCCCCTTACCTCTGAGCCATCTCTCTAACCATGCCCAGCAGTCTGAAGGTTCTCCTATAGAGGGTCATTAGGTATGCATGAGAGATTATATCACTGGCTTTGAGTGAGCAACCACCCACCACCCTACTTGCCTCCCAGGAAATGAGAACCAGCTACATGTCTATAACTCAGAACACCACAGTGGCTGGATTAAACGGTGCCCTGTCTATTGGCTGCCTAGAAAAACTAGTCAAAAGTGAGGGCAAACTAAGTATATTCTCACAGGAACACAGTAGAAGAGAAGCTGGGTGTGCTACTGTATCCCTGTAGTTCCAGAGGCTGATGGGAAGGTCACTTGAACCCAGAGAGTTTGTAACCAGTCTGGGTAACATAGTGAGACTGTCTTGATTTGAAAAACGTTTTAAGGTGGGTGTACTTACTACCAAGAATTCACATCAGTAGAGTCTCCCAGCAGGAGACTAACTGGAAGGGCAAACTAAGCAATGAAAATGACACAAATTAATACCGAGGATTATGTATATATGGTGATGATAGTGTACAGGACGTAAGATTTTGAAGTCCTGACACAGAGTTAGGAAAAGAAAGCAAAATAAATAAATATTAAGAGTCTTTACAAATGCATGCTCTAATCTTTAGGTAGGTACTAAATTTTATTTTATTTTTCAAAATTTATAAACTTTATTAGAAAAAAAAAACTTGTAGAAAAGTAAAACCACCACACACCAAAATGAACTACACTCAAAGTCTATACATTTCAATGAATGAAAAATCATGTATGACTTTAAATTTAATAGAGAGGTTGATTAAATAAAATAATTCCAACAGAAAGCAAAGGAGGAAGAGAAAAAGGAAAAGGAGCAAGACTTATTAGAAGTAGTTAGCAAGAGGCTAGGTTTAAATCCAAATATATTTAAAATTAATATTATATTAAAATATAAAATAATTTTAAAATTCTCATTAAAAAGTGAAGAGTTTTATTAGAGTTTCAGACTTAAACCTTTTTGTATTTATTTTTTTAATGTTTATTTATTTGTATTTTATGTGTGAGTGCTCTGCATGCAAGAAGAGAGCACCGGATCCCATTACAGAGGGTTGTGAGCCACATGTGGGTGCTGGGGACTGAACTCAGTACCTCTGAGAGAGCAGCCAGTGCTTTTATGGCTGAGCCATCTCTCCGGCCCCCTGAATTTATTGTTTATTCTCTCTCTGTGTATAAGTGCATGTGTGTGTGTTTGTGTGTGTGCATGCCATAGAGCATTGAGGCAGGAGGACAGCTTTCAGTACTCAGTGCTCTCCGTCCACCACGTGGGTCCTGGAGATTGAACTCAGGTCATCAGGCTTGGCAGCGAGTGGCTCCCTGAGTCACCCTGCTGGCCTGGGACATAGTTTGTATAAGAACCAAATTGAAAGTCTATATTGTTAGAGAGACATAGCTGAAATACAGAGATGTGTACAGTACCAACTAGAGCAAAAAAACTAGTTCCATTATTAAGGTCAGACTAAATAGATTTTAAAATAAATGTATTATTCGGCCAATATGAGTCAGTACACTGACAGCGGCTCCCTGGCCTTCGGATTACTCAGAGCTTATTTCGACACTGTCTTCCTTTACTGTCAGCTGCTCAACTAATAATCCTTGAGGCCGGATTCTAAATAAATTATATTCGGGGGCTGGAGAGATGACTCAGTTGTTAGGAATGCAAGCTGCTCGTCAGTCCCAGCACCCGCATTGGGCAGCTCACAACCACCTGTAACTCTGTGCCAAGAGTTCTGACGCCCTCTCTGGCCACCATAGGAAACGACACGCATGTGCACATACCCGCATACGTATAGTTAATATATGCATACACACATCATGAGAAGAAAGTTTGAAGCTGAGCGTTGTGGCATAGACCTTTAATTCCAGTACTTAGGGGCAGAGGCAGGCAGATCTCTGAGTTCAAGGCCAGCCTGGTCTACAGAGTAAGTTCAGGGACAGCCATGGCTACAAAGAGAAACCCTGTCTCGGGGAAAAAAGAAAAAGAAGGAGGAAAACAAAACAAAACAAAAAACCTAGAGCTAGAACTCTTCAGTGTCCCTTGATAGAATGGTGTAAGAGAGTAGCTGGATGACCTTGGTCCAGTCTCTTGCCCTCTGCTGACACCGATGTCATGGTAAGTACTTTGTGCTAGATTCAAGTGCTCCTCCAAGGAGGCTAGGTTGCTATTCTTCATTGTATAGACTTCCTTATAGTCTAGAACGGGGCTTGTAGCATCCCTGGCCCATGGTACCCAAGGCCAGAGCTCATCTCATACAACTCTGTTAGAGATGCATTCTAACGACTCGAGGGACCTTCTCCAGTAGACGGGGCAACCCTTTAGGGTCTCCCAGGTTAGAAACGCTTGGACTCCTCCCATCAACACATAGGGACCATTGGTGGTCCAGAAGCATGGGGGCCAGAGCAGGGAATCAAGGTGGGGAAAGAGCTAGAACCAAGCTCCAAGGACAGCATGAACGGCTAGCCTCCCAGCTTTCAGAGCAATGGAAGCTCCTCGGGGCTCTGCTGGCTTTCCTATCTGAGGTGCTTGCTCTCCTCTGTTGGTAGAGTCCAGAGTTGCAATGTCATGCAATGTGAGGAGAGGGTTCACCAGAGCAGAACCCTGCAGGTGGGGGCCTCTGGAGCTCTGCCAGCCCTCGAACTGTTCATAGAGCTGGGCCAACAGCTGGAAGAGTCAGTTTTCTTCACAGAAGGTTGGGCAGGGTGGAGGAGGGGACAGGTGTGACTTGGGGAGCATAGCAGGGCTCCTGACTGGCCAGCAGGCTCCAGTTACTGGCAACAAAAGGTTGGGGCTGCTCTCAATTCCCTGATTATCCAGACTGCACGGTGGGGGCAAGGTACGTGAAAGGTGACCGTGTCAAAGCGAGAGACGGGAAGCGGCCAGAATGATGCTGACGGCAGAGTTGGGGGGGACTGGGGCTGTGGCCCTGAGCAATCTTGCGTGTTGCCCAACATTCAGCGCTCTGGATGAGTTTGCAGGAGTTTCTGGGAATGGTTCCATCTATTAATTCACCGAGTCATTGACTAAACAATTTCTCTGGGATTGCAATAAGACCACCTCAGTGTTGTACATGTTCTAGGACTACAACTTATCTGCCATGTGGGAATGGAGCTTCGGTGACCGGTACAGGAGGGACCTGGAACAGGAGGAACTTGTCAGTTTTATGCAGCTAGCTCTGGGGGAGGCAGCTGTGAGCTGAAACAACTGACTTTCAGCAGACGATGGAAAAACAGGAAGACAGAGGAGGCAAGAAAGAAACACGCCAGGCATCCTGTCACCTTGTCTAAAGCACTCATCCTCCGCAGCTCCCATCCAGGGACTGACTGTCCCATTTTGCAGAAGAACAAACTGAGGCTCACTTTCATTCAGAATTGTTTCCCCAGGCTTTCCCAGGCTGACCTCAGAGTGTCCCCAAGCTGTCCTCATTGTGCAGTGGCTGCCAGAGTGGAGGACAGAGTCTTCTGTCCCCATGGAAACACTGTTAGTTTTCCAAAAGTCTGGTTCTGTGGTCAACCTCTGGGAATCTATTCACCTGTGGGCAAACTGATAAAACTGAATTGCAGAACTATTACATCAAGGACCACGTCTGGTGATGCCAACAAAAACACAAGAACGCTAGTGAACTTTTTTGGGGGGTAAGGTCTAATAAGACAGGGTGTCCTACACCATCAGGCACAATGTAGCCTGGGCTGGCTTCAAGTGCAAGGTTCTCTTCTCAGCCTTCTGAAAGCTGAGGCCGCAGTGTGTCTCACTTCGTCCAACTAGCGGATGGAATTTTCGTTTTGTTTGGGAGACAGTCTCGTCGTGCAGTCCTAGCTGGTCTGGAACTCAGTGTGTAGACCAGGCTGGACTGGGGCTGAACAGAGCACTCTACTTGCCTTTGCCTCCTTGGTGTGGAGATTAAAGTCTGTATGGTAATAACTGTGAATTAACAAAACTTCAGATATGCGAACTCATGCAAATTCTCAAACGAACCTTGGAAAGAGACTCTGAATTAGAACTTTCACTCAGAAGCCCGAAGCAACTAACTTACAAAACAGGAATGGACCCAGAGGTACAGGTTCTGGAAGCACCAGAAGTGTGGTGAGGGGCTGCCTGGAGCAGACTGTACCCCTCGAGTTAAGGCTAGCTGAATATGAGTTCCTGAAGCCTGTGGTCAATTTCTGACCATACCAGTCATTAGCTGTGTGACCCGAAGGCCATCACTGTCTCCGGCTTCCCGTGTTGAACGAAAGAACACACAGGTTGTACCTAATGATCCCGAGCTCAGTTGCAATGCTGACTGACATTTCAAGAGGCTTCACCAGGCTAAAATAAGATGCAGGAGCCGCAGCTGTGGTTGGGAAAGGGCAGCCTGGGACACGTGTGCTTATGGAAGCTGGAAGTCTGTTGGTGGTGAGGGGGCATAGAGAGCTAATTGCAAGTTCGTGAGCTCAGCTGGGGGCCACTTTCTCCCCGCAGTGCCTGCCCCCGGCTGGCTGTGAGTCAACCCCAGGTCACTGGCCACAGCAAGGCAGCTGGAGACAAGCCCTGAGCATGGACAGAATGCATGTCCCACCGGATGGCAGTTCTAGGGGGTCCAGGGGGCTATATGTTCCTCCCTATCTAATCTAGATGCTTCTAAACCCATTAAGGTCTTATCACTCACCTTGTGCTCATCGAGTACTTTGCAATGGGAAAATGAGGCAGGGGAATCAGGAGGCTCATAGGCTGGGTCAGGTCAGAGCTGCTAGGCAATGGTGAGCCATTTATCTGGGACTTTGGATTTTGCTAGGGGCCTCAGAGTCAGGCATTTGGCTTGTGCCTGGAGCTGACATTGTGGGGCTCCCACGTCTAACCTCTGCAGGATGAGTTACTACCAAGTAAGGGCAGGAATTTACTCTATCCTACTCCCCAAGGGGAAGAGATGTTAAAAGAAAGACAATAACTTCGGGACCAACTAGTGTCAAGAAATCATTCCTGAGACGTTCACCAATGTGGGTTCTGGGATGTGAGCTCCTTGGGAAGTCAGGGAAGATGTGGGAGGGGTCAGAGCTCAAGTGCTTCCAAGACAACCGCTCCTGCCAGCTAAGTACGTCACATAGCATGACCTGGCCCATGATGCTCGGGTGATTCAAGGTGCTTTCCCCTGTGCATGCGTTTTGTGGATCTCCCACGTGCCTTTTGAACGCAGACCTCATATACCTTGAGGTCTGGCCTAGAGCCAATTTATAGTCTCAGCTCCGAGACAAAGGCAGACGTCTCCAGACTTCTGCTCAGCATTTGAATGTCTATGCTCAAATATGGTAGTCACTAGGCATTTTCCATTCATCTACTTTCTCCTTCACCTACTCATTCACCCATCCATCCCCCACTCATCCACCCCCCCACCCCCCCACTCACCCACCCCCCCATCCCCCCACTCATCCACCCCCCCATCCCCCCACTCATCCACCCATCCATCCCCCCACTCATTCACCCACCCATGCCCCCACTCATTCACCCACCCATCCATCCCCCCACTCATCCATCCATCCACCCCCCACTCATCCACCCACCCATCCCCCCACTCATCCATCCATCCACCCCCCACTCATCCACCCATTCACTCCCCACTCATCCATCCACCCATCCATCCTCCCACTCATTCACCCACCCATCCATCCCCCCACTCATCCACCCACCCATCCATCTCCCCACTCATTCACTCACCCATCCATCCTCTCACTCATCCACCCATCCATCCCCCCACTCATCCACCCACCCATCCATCTCCCCACTCATTCACCCACCCATCCATCCTCTCACTCATCCACCCATCCATCCCCCCACTCATTCACCCATTCACTCCCCACCCATCCATCCTCCCACTCATTCACCCACCCATCCCCCCACTCATCCACCCATCCATTCTTCCACACACTCATTCATTCATTCAAGCTACTACATCTCTGAGAAACACTCTCTTGGTCTGCTTAAACATCTCCCTCGGTGGGGACGAAGCTCAGTAGAGTGCACATCTTGCTGAATAGACACAAAGCCCCGGGTTCAAACCCTTCAGACTCCAACACCACATAAACAGGGCATAATGAAGCTGGCCTGGAATCCCATCAATAAGGAGTCAGAAGCAGAAGGACCAGAAGTTCAGAGTCATCCTCAGCTATATAGTAAGCTCAAAGTCAGCCTGGTCTACATGATGCTGTCTGAAAAAGAAGTGTAATTTTAAAAAAATCCAGAAAAACAACAACAACAGAACTCCAGACAACAATAACAACATCATCATCTTCCTAAGAAGGCTAGGATCCCCTAGGGCCACCCAATCTGCACTTTGATTATTTGACCTTTAATCCTTGTTGTTTGTTTGGGTCTCTCTATATAGCCCTGACTGACCTGGAGCTCCCCATGTAGACTAGGCTGTAGATCAGGCTAGCCTCAAACTCACACAGAGATCCCCTGCCTCTGCCTCCCAAGTACTGGGATTAAAGGCGTGTGCCATCATCCCTAGCTGACCTTTAATTCTTTAATTCTTTTTTTCTTTTTAACTATTTATTTATTTATTCATTCATTTATTCATTCATTATGTCTACAGTGTTCTACCTGCGTGTATGCCTGCCTGCCAGAAGAGGGTAGATCATTGTTAGCTACCATGTAGTTGCAGGGAATTGAACTCAGAATTCTGGAAGAACAGCCAGTGCTCTTAACCTTTGAGCCATCTCTCCAGCTTCCTGACCTTTAATTCTTAAAAAAAATTTAAAGATTCACTATACTATTTATGTGTATTAGTATTTTGCTAGCATGCATATCTGTGCACCACACACATGCCTGGTGCTTGCAGAAATCAGAGGAGGATGTTGGATCTCCTAGAACTTGAGTTATGAACAGATGTGAACAGCCATTGAGAGTGCAAGAATTGAACCTGTTCATCTGCAAGAACAAGTGCTCTTAATCTCTGATCTATCTCTCCGGTCTCTTGGTCTTTAATTAAAAGAACAGTTTGTGCCTATGGATGTTTGGCCTGCAGATATGTCTGTGCACTGGATGAGAGCCTGGTGAACACAAAGGCCAGAAGAAGGCCTCAGATCCCTTGAAGCTGGGGTTGCAGACAGCTGTGGTGCTGGGGATTGAACCTGGGTCCTCTGGAAGAGCAGTCAGTGCTCTTAGCCATCAAGCTGTCGATTCAACCACTATTATTAGACATTTAAAGCTTCAGCGTCTGTTGGATTCCCTCTGCTCTGGAGAAGCAGGTTAACTGTCTTCTACAGGGCTGTCAGGAGCCATTTTCCCCAAAAAGTATTGCAGGGACCATTGTCCTGGGGATGTTTGCAGAGAGCCCCACACCCCAACTGTATCGAGAACTGTTTGTTGGCAGAGCCCACCCCACACCCAACTATCTTGAGAGCTATCTGTTAGCGGAACCTGCCCCACATTCCAACTATCTAGAGAACTGTTTGTGGTTGGAATCACAAAAGGAACAATTCCCTTGCATAGAGAACACTAGGTGTGTCCACTCGTGACCTCCTGACAGAGGACTCGTGACCTCGTGACCGACTAGTGACCAAGTGTCAACTTGTGACCATTGCTGCCCCGGCAAGATCCCATGCCCCTGCCCCCTGCCCCCATCCCAAGCCAAATTCCTCATCCAAGGGCTATATAAGCTGCTGCCATTACGCTAATAAAGGGAGACTTTGACAACAGATCTTGCTTGGCCTTCTTCCTCTTTCAGGCCCATGTCTTTTCAGATAGCGCCTCTCCGGGACCCTGGAATAACTGACCTGCCAGGCGGGTTACAACCCCTAGACTAACTGACCCACCGGGCGGTTACACAGGGCAGTCCTAGAGAGATTCTGCATGCCCTGATCTTTCTCTTCCTTCTCTCTTTCTTTCTTCTCCTCTGTAGACATTTACTGAGTTTCTGTCATATCCCAGGAACCAATCAGAAGCTAAAATGCACACAGCATCTTCACCTCCCAGAGCTACAGCAAGTGTAGATCAAATGATGAGATAGCTAATTATAGCTGTATCTGGGAAGGACATGGTGACAGTCAGATGTGTGAAGGTGGACAGAATCCACCCAACAGTCGTCTTTCCTGGGGCTAACCACCTCAGAGGCAGCAATTCATATAATGGACTTCTGGAGACCTCTCTAAATCTGGACCCAGTGTTTCACGAGGGCCGGCTTCCTGGTCTCCAACATTTTTCCCCTTGGTGCAGCCCAGCCCATGGCAGTGTGTTCGTGTTCTCCTGGGACAAGTCCCCTCTGAGAATATTTACACATTCCAGCAGTCTCGCTGTAGCCTCCTGCAAACCACAGGGTGCTGACCTTGACTTTGAGTCCTTGTGTTGACCTTGTAAATATTCTTCTCCCTCAGCCCCCAGTTGCTGTTCTGGGCCTGGATCTGCAGCTGGCTTTAAAGTATGAAGCTTCATTCCTTTTTAATATGACCAGCAAAGTGCGGTCCTCCTGTCTGCATATGCTTGTAGCCTAGATAAGGTATCCGCAGGTGAGGACGGGGGGGGGGGGGGGGATGGAAATCTGGGAGGAGGTTATAGGTAACATTTACTCTCGGACTCCAGAAAGAGATACCTACACTGTGCTGGGTCACACAGTTCTGTGACCTCTGGCTTTGTCCTCCGAACCCTTTATTGAGAGAGAGAGAAAGAGAGAGAGAGAGAGAGAGAGAGAGAGAGAGAGAGAGAGTAGTCAGTTCCATGTGTGTTTGTGTTTCTGTGAAGTCTGTTGTGTGTATGCATGGGAACCTGTGTGAGTTGGCTGGTTAGGTTTCTCTGTTGGCTGGTCCTTATCTTTTTGCTCTTAGTAACCCAGTCACTCATGGGTGACCAGTTAGTTACCAGAGCCCTAGTCAAGACCTCATCCACCTGCTCTGCCGCAGAGCCATACCAGGTGGTTTCACCTGTCCCCCTGCCTGCTTGCAGCATGGGCACTCACCACCCCACTCCATCAGGAACCTGGCAGGATAGTGGGGCAGGACCACTTCTCAATCCTCTCCTCTGTCTACCAGTCTCTGGCTGAAGCAGGCCGGGTGACTCCACCTGTCTCAAGCTGTGACCCCTCCCTGTGTGTTTTCAGAGGCCAACCCTCAACAGACCTGTGGACGTCACTTTCTTATCTGTCAAATGGAAACAAGGCACTAACTATCTGGCGACCAGGTGAGTGCTGGACAGAGAACAGAAGTTCTGGGAACAGCTTCTGTTTCCCCTGCCCTCTAACTTTTATGGGCACATGTTCTTTTCTGTTTAAAAACACTGCCCATTTTTCAAGTCCTTTTGGCCTTAAAGCATGACTAGTTTCTTGCTATCCTGGTTTCCAATCAATGTCTCACCCCAGGACAGTGTTTTGACCGCCCCCCCATCTAAAGCAGCAACCCCTCCCCTTGCCTCTGTGTCTCCACCTGTCATTTTAGTATGATATGAACGACATTATATTTTTCACTTAGTGATAATCTGTCTTTCCTGCCCTGAAATGTGAGTCCCATGATGGCAGAGGCCTCAGCTGACTTCTTGATTATGATGGTCTCAGTGCTTGGAGCTGTGTGTGTGTGTGTGTGTGTGTGTGTGTGTGTGTGTGTGTGTGAGAGAGAGAGAGAGAGAGAGAGAGAGAGAGAGAGAGAGAGAGAGAGAATTTTAGATGGGGAAGGGAGGGTGAAGTATCTCCTTCACCATCCTATACCCTAGTGGGCCAAAGACTGGAGTCACTTGTAATTCCCCTGCCATGTTCCCTGAGGGATCTCAGGAATAATGGCCTCTTCAGAGCCGCAGATGCAGGTTGCTCAGAAACTAGGGGAGGACTGCACCTCCTTTGCCTGGTGACACCGGGTGTCTGGAGCTGAACACAGTTCTTACTCAGCATTGGCATCACAGTTGTTAAGTGCGATGTCGGGGCTGAAGATCTACCCTGATGTCTTAGCTAGGACTCCAGGCCTAGACTGGCTTCTCACGGGTGACATTTTCCTTCCCTGAGGCTTCCTTTCCTGTCACCAGTTCCTGCAGTCCCCCCACAACCTGAAATCTGTGAAGGTGCCACATTCTCAGTCTTCCAGATCAGCGTTGGGCGAGCTTCCCGGTGCAGCCTGCAGCCTGCAGTCCTTGCCTGTTCTCCCCACCTTGACCCTGATACCCTGTTCTGGGCATGCAAGAGGGACCCTAGAGGAAAGCTGCATCCTTCCCTGCTGAGGAGGTGGGCTCTGCCTTCCCCAGTCTTTCTCCTCCCCTGGCTCTGAACCCAAAGCTATCTTCAGTGACTTTGGTGAGTGGGAAGTGTATGCACCCGGCTGCAGCTCTGGACCCAGTGTTGAAAGAATTCTCCCACCAGGTCAACCTCCCCTGGGCCTGGGCAGTGTGCAATCACTGCCTGCTCCTTAGATCTGTCAGCACCCTGTCCTGGGCTTCCAGCCCTGGAAGAGCTCCGAATTGCTTGAGTAGAAAAGGATTTCCGCCTTAGAGGTTTGCACTGCAGGCTCTCAAGGGCCTTGGTGCTGATCTGTGTAGGGGCATATGAGCGTCCAGCTGCATCGTGTATCAAATGTAGGGCTCACAACGCTTTTTAATATCATTCTTTTAAAAGATTTATTAATTAGAAAATTGTGTGTGTGTGTGTGTGTGTGTGTGTGTGTGTGTGTGAGAGAGAGAGAGAGAGAGAGAGAGAGAGAGAGAGAGAGAGAGGAGTTTGTGTGGACCATGTGTGTGCGAATGCCCAAGGAGGCCAGAGGGCTTCAAATACCCTGGAACTGAAGTTATAGGTAGCTGTGAATTTCCTGATGTGGGTGCTGGAAACAGAACTTGGGACCTCTGAAAAAGCAGTATCATCATCATCACCACCAACATCACCATGATCACCATCATTGTTATCATCACCACCACCACCACCACTACCACCACCACCACCATCACCATCATCAGACAGAACCTCAATTTGTAGCCCAGGCTGTCTGGAACCCCCTTTGCATCTTAGGTTGTCACTGAATCCTAGGCTCAGCTTCCTGATTGGTGGGGTCATAAGCATGTACCAGGCCCGGGTGGGCTGGTCCCCACTTCTACTTATGTCACAGAAGGCCAATCCTTTTCTCTGTTGGCTCAGGGGACAGAGATGCCACATGAGTTTACTATTTCAGACTAGAGTTGTTGTTCAAAGTTTGAAAACCATAAATTCTAAAGAAATTAATTTTAATCCAGGGAAACCGAGACCCAGAGGAGCAAATGGCTTTGCAAGGTCACAGTAATGTCAGTAGCAGAGCCAGCCCCATATCAGACTGCCTGGCTCATAGACTGATGTTTTTGCCAATACCAGGCATAAGCATCCCTCTGAGGAGGTGGCAGAGCGCCAGCAAGGTACCGTCACAGACATGGGCTAAGGTCACACCTGCCCACTCCCGAGGGCCCCCGAGATGTTCCCTTGAGGACAGTTGTCCTGGGGAGGACACTCAGTTCTGAACTGGAGGCTTGAGGCTTTGGAGGAGGAAGGGCAGAGTGAGGAAGAGTGAGAAGGACAAGGGAGAGAGATCCACCTGGGAAGGGCTCCTCATGTCCCCACCGAGAATAGATACCACTCCACTAGGGGAGGGAGCAGAGAGCGCTTGTGTCCAGAGACAGAAGGTGGCCCCGAGGTGATGACACTGTGGGGTAGAAAGGTGGAAGGGTCTTGAAGATGTGTTGGTGATTGTTACCAGTAGAAATGACAGAAAAGGGGTTCTGCGTGACCTTGTCTCATGTAATGACAGCTAGCACCCAGGAAATGTTTTTGAGCCATGAGATGGATGGACGGTATCCCCACCCTTCACAGCCTCTGGCCTTCTCCCTCCCCCTCTCCTGTCCGTTAGAGACAAGGACTGAGTTATTCTTAGTAAGTTTCATTCATCAAAGTATGACAAATGGTGTCCTGGGAGGAAAGTCTGGGCACTAGACAGGGAGCCAGAGGGGTGGACTGCAAAGGTCCTATCTACAGGGAGAAGCCATTATGTCCAGTGAGTCCAATTTTGAGGGAGATATAGTCTGCCTTTGATAAAACACACTCTGAGTGGACATGGTCTGTCCTCAGGGAGCACGGTTGTGAGGGGATACGGTCTGTCCTCAGGGAGCACAGGTCTGTGGGGACATGATCTGTCCTCAGGGAGCAACAGGTGTGTGGGGACATGGTCTGTCCTCAGGGAGCACAGGTGTGTGGGGACATGGTCTGTCCTCAGGGAGCACAGGTGTGTGGGGACATGGTCTGTCCTCAGGGAGCACTGATGAGTGGGAACACGGTCTGTCCTCAGGGAGCACAGGTGAGTGGGGACACAGTCTGTCCTCAGGGAGCACGGGTGTGAGGGGACACCGTCTGTCCTCAGGGAGCACTGATGAGTGGGAACACGGTCTGTCCTCAGGGAGCACAGGTGAGTGGGGACACAGTCTGTCCTCAGGGAGCACAGGTGAGTGGGGACACAGTCTGTCCTCAGGGAGCACGGGTGTGAGGGGACACAGTCTGTCCTCAGGGAGCACAGGTGAGTGGGGACACGGTCTGTCCTCAGGGAGCACAGGTGAGTGGGGACACAGTCTGTCCTCAGGGAGCACGGGTGAGTGGGGACACGGTCTGTCCTCAGGGAGCACAGGTGAGTGGGGACACGGTCTGTCCTCAGGGAACACAGGTGAGTGAGTGGGGACACAGTCTGTCCTCAGGGAGCACAGGTGTGTAAGGACACGGTCTGTCCTCAGGGAGCACAGGTGAGTGGGAACACAGTCTGTCCTCAGGGAGCACGGGTGTGAGGGGACACAGTCTGTCCTCAGGGAGCACGGGTGTGAGGGGACACAGTCTGTCCTCAGGGAGCATGGGTCTGTGGGGACACGGTCTATCCTCAGGAGCACAGGTCTGTGGGGACATGGTCCGTCCTCAGGGAGCACAATTCGGAGCAGATGTAGCCTGTCTTCAGGGAGCCCCAGTCTAAATGGGAAGACGTGAGCCCCCTTTTAGGAAGCCGCAGTTTGGCTGGGGAGGCACAGTCCGGGCGGGCGTTAGAGGATGGAGGACGCCACCTGTCCTGGGTTTTCCCGAGACTGAATTCAGGCTGAGAGAGCCAAGGCTCTGCCCTCAGGAACTGACCTCACGATAAGCAAGGAGGTGCCCGCCCTGTTGGACAATGGTTCCAGCCCAAGGCACGTGTTGGACTCAAGATACAAAAAGAGTTGTTGGCGGGCCATTCAGTCACCAGAAGTGGGGTGCCTAGAGATGACAGAGGAGAGGGATCCTAGGGACAGAACACCGGCTGCACAACAGACATGCTAACACAAGTGGCATGGAGGACTGAGGTCCCAGCCCCGAGGCACGAGTCACACACAACAGGGCTGGGGTGTCCTTGGGTCTGTGGGCCATCATAAACCTCACGCCTCGCTGGCAGAGGGGCACTAGGCCTGGGGAGTGGGTACCACATTTCTTTACAGGAGTTAAGTACCTGTTGCAGAAGGAGCCAATTGCGTTTGTCGTACAGCCACCAGTAAGTGAGCTGATGGGGTCCTTCTCTGAGAATCTTCTGTGCCTTTGGAGGAAAATGGGGACACCGTAGTTTCGTCCATGGTCTTCCAGGGACACTTGATTTCATGTAGGCTTTCAAGTTCTTTTCAACGAAGTAGGCCCTTGCTCACCACTGTCTTCCTGCAAAGAAAGTGGGTATGGGTTGGACTTCCCAAGTCTTCCAACTCTATGGGGAACGTGACCTCTCGGGTCCCAGGACAGTCTTATAGGTGGCTGCAGGTGGAGCCTTCACTACTGCTGCTGGGAACTCGGAAGGGCTCCTGAGGGCAGGCTGAGGGTGCTAGGTCCAGGAAGGGGGCGGGGTAATTACAATTACAGATCCCGTTGGCCCAGTGCTGTTGAGGCCGCGGATGACAGTGGCGGTGGGTAATTAGAACGCATTAGCCGTGACCCTGCCATCCTGTAATTTCTCCCTTTGCACGCGCTCGGGTGTGATGTAGGAGGTGAGGCGATGCCTGCTTGGCTGAGTCACCGTTCGGAAGCGGGGCAGGGACGCAGGGGGCGGCAGAGGCCACGGAGAAGGGACTCCTGCGGCTGAAGGCTAAGAGTCACCTGCCGCAGGGCTCCGGGTCTGGCGTTCTCTGGGGAGCCCTGTGGTGAGGCAGCAGTCCCACCTGCAGGGGGCGCTCCGAGACGGGTGACCCCCCTCCCCCCGCCCCCAGTTCCTGGGGCGTCCTGCTACCCGAAGGAGGCAGGTGCACTGAAGATGAACTCAGCAAGCGCATCGTAGCTCCTCCCAGGCTGGGACGCGACAGGTGTCAGTCACACCTCAGCCACGCAGAAGGAAAGGAGCTGCGGGTTCTGGCCCAGCTCTGAATCAATTCGGGCGAGCTGGGGGAGGAGCCAGCGGGGGGCTACCGCAAGGAGGGGAGTTTATTTATTAGCCAGATTAGCCCGTATTAATGGGGGGCGCGGTGGTGGCCGGCGGCAGCGGGGACATAGCTGGCATAGCTGGCATAGCGGCCGGGCCTCCCGCGGCGTGCGCTCTGGAGGCTTCAAAGGGGCTTAAAGAGGCCCCTGGTGGCACTGCCACGGCCCCTCGGGGGAGGGCGTGGGCGGCGGGGGAGAAGGCCAGCATTGTGCGGGAGGATTAAGGATCTGGCCTGGAAGGAATTTTAAACTGCTACAGCTGAGCCCCAGGAACCGACCCCCTTCCCCAAACACACACACACACACACACACACACACACACACACACACATCCCGCACACATTACTCCCCACCCACCACCCACACACAGCCCAGGCGTGAGAAGTGGTATCTCTGTCTCTGTCTTGCTTGTTATTGGGCAAATAACACAGAGCATCTAGTTATACTGAATGAAGCTAAGTGTAAGAATATCCCAAATGCTGTACGGGATTTACTTATGCAAAAATATTTGTTGCCTCCTATTCAGCATAGCTGGATATCCCCCACCCCAAACCAGCTCCAGATATCTTCCCTGGGTCTGAAAACAGGCTCCTGGAATCCACTGTTAGCCATCCCATAGTTCCCTGAGGGCAGATGTCTCTCCCTTCAGACTGGGAAGTGGAGTTTGGCACTTTAGAATGGAACTCTGAGGGTAGAGTATGTGTCTCTGCCATCAGTCTGGGAACTTCCCGAGGCCAAGTATTTTAGAGAGAGTCCCGGGTTGGCATGTGTTTTCACCATGTTGAGAGTCCCTGGAGCAGGCTCTGTGACCTTCCAGAACAGGTGACCCCGGTCTGTCCTAGTGCGTGTTCCTGCCCACAGGGGGAGTCAGGGGCCCAGAGGACTGACCTCCAGATGGGTGAACTCACTTCTGGGGATCCCCATGGAGGTGCTCTGGAATTGATGCACCTGGGAATTTGGCACCCCATCCTCTAATCTGATCCTGGCCCTCACTGGGGGATTTGAAGGCCATGTTTGCCTGCCTCCAAGAAGGCTGTGGAGAGAGTGGAGGTTTGGGGGAGCGCTGAAATCTGGGTACCCGAGATTCACACCAGGAGAGTGGCCCGTGGTGCAGGTAGTCTTGCCAGCATCCTCTCTGTTCACGACCATCTCAACAGGTACCTAGCTCTCTGTCAGCCTCACCGGTACCCACAGCCTTGAAGTTGCTCCTGTCCAAGGTCTCCTCGGCTCCAGCATGCTCTGCCCAAGTACCAAGGAGCTGAAGTCTTTATCAGCCTGGACCACTTGAGGGGCCAAACAGGAGGCAAAGGCAGTGGGGGTGGGGCGAGGGATGAGCAGGTCAGGGAGCAAAGGCTGAGGGGGAGCAAAGATAGGAAATGTGCTTATCCCTAGCCACTGTACCCCTCCTAAGGCCCCTCATGCCTCAGGGCATCTGAACTCTTTCCATTGAAGCCAAGGGAAGGCCCTGGAGAGCCCTTTCCCACGGTCACAGCCTCAGCAACCCCCATCTCCCTTCATGTTAATGGCCATCCCAGGCTCGCCCTCTGCAGGGTGCACCCACCCTATTGCTGAAGGGCCCCTCCTCAGGCTGAGTGCCTGCTGCCACCCGTCCGTGGCATCATCACCCCACTTCTCAGGCCGCCCAGTCTTCAGGTCAGCAATTAGCTACTTCCTCCCAGCCACATGAGGCCACCAAACGTCACAGCCCCTCCTCCAGCTTCTGTTGCCAGCGGCGGGAGTGCTGGGGGTGCCCCCTACCCTTTGTAGTCAGTGCCAAGTCCTGGCTCCACACCCCCTCTCACAACCTACCGAGTGCTGCGGTAATGAGCTCGCATCTAGGAAGCTGGAAGCCGCCAGGCTTCCTCCTCCTCCTATCACCCCATTCTATTGCATGGGTGGAGCAAAGCTGTCTTAAGGGTGCTGGCAGCCCAGCTTGGGCAGGGCTGGAGACTTAGGTGTCTCTGACCGTAGTTGTAAGTGGTCCCTACCTGGGATCCAAGAATCTGGGAACTGATAGTGGCAATCATCTAGGAAGGGGGAAATAAATGAGAGACACTTTCAGATGCCCCAACATGCTCCTCAGGAAGTCCCTGGAGGCTCCCACACACAAACTTAGGCATGCACACAAGTACAAGGTGCTCATGACATGTCCCAGTGCAGTGGGACCCGTGTACTCAGAGGCAGTAAGCCCACTACCACAGCAGTGCCAGAATCAGGCCCTGTAGGGAACCAGGGCTATGGGAAGGGAAGGCAGACCATTGACGCTCCTGTTTGAGTTAGGAGTGGGGGTGGAGGATATAATTGCCAGAGAGAATTAACAATAAGTCCAATGAATGTGTGTAATCTTTGATTACTTAAGTTGGGAATGCTGGAGAGGCTGAGTTTGTATAATACAAGACGGAAAGATGGAACCTGGTTGTAGAGTTGTGTTCGTGGCTCAGGGAAGTCCCTCAGCTGATGTGATCACTGTGGACCCCTTGGTAACCCATTGCTAGGCTTTGTCGAGGTGAGCTTGCTCCAGGGAGAAGGGAGGTTGTCCCAGGCTTTCTCTGACTTCTGGGATCCAACCCTGTCTGGAAGCAGGACACAGGTGAGGGGTGTGGTAGGGTGTGGGGGCGTGGCCAGATGCTGCCCTGATAGGCTTGGGGGTGGGGCCCAAGAAGGGCTGACTCCCTGCCCCACCCCTAAGTGTCCATATAACAGGGAGCCAAGAGCTGGCTTCTCAACCTGGGAGGAGTGAGTCAGCTAGTACCTCCCTGACCAAGCAGAGGAGGCACAAAAGATGGGACATGGGTAGAGGGCCTTCTAGGAACATTCCTGGAAGGGGACCTGGGAATAGGCACTGCTGTGGGAGCCACCTGCCTACCTGCCTGCACCTGCACCTTGGCTCAAAATACGCTCCTTCTTGCTCCATACCGCCAGCTCGCCTCTGGGTTCACCAGGCAGGGCCCTTGCCTCCTGGCCCAAGTTCATCTGCAGCTTGCTGCCACCACCTAGCCTGCCCAGCAGGCTCTCCAAGCTGTGGCTCCAGGAGCGCACATGTGCACGTGCTCCTAAACCCATGACCACAGCCACACCAGCACAACCAGACACACCAACGTACACAGCCGGTCACACTCACAGCACCTCCCTAGGCTTGTGCACACCACACACACTCACTCAGATATGCACACTTATAAACCTACAGCTATAATACTGGAGTGTGCTTGTCAGAACCCTTATCCCCAGTGCCTGGGATGTGACCTTATATGGAAATACATTCTCCATAGTTTGTAGTCAAGTTAAAATGACGTCTTATTGGGTTAGAGTGGGCCCTAGATCCAATGCCTGGTGTGCTTAGAAGAAGAGAGACTTGGAGGGGCAGAGATCTCGAATCCCCGAGAGACAGTCTTGTGGAGTGATGTGACCACAAGTCAAGGATGGCCAGGAGCCAACCAGAAACTAGGAGAAGGCTGGGGCAGGCTTAGACATTGGGGTGGGGGCATAAACTCGACTTATGTCTTGACCTCGGAGTTCTGACGTTTTTGACTACAGAGTACCTGACTGTTGTCTGAAGCCATTGAGGAGGTGATGATATGTCTGGCAATCTAAATGATGTTGGTGATACTCTCTTTGGGGGCTACTGTCTCTGTTCTGCTTTTTCTTGAAAGTGACCAGAGGATGAAAGACACTCATGGCTCAGAACGGGAGGTCGGTCTATAATGTTTCAGTTTTGTCCTTGCTTTGGTCAAACATCCATAGAAACCAGATGAAGTCAGGAAGGCTTCTTTCGGCTCATGGTTTCCGGGATTCCCGTCCACCATAGAGGGGAGGGCATGACAGAACAGGACAGCTCGCATCACGGAGGCTCCGAGCAGAGAAAGAAAATGCCCACACTAGCCAGATTTCTTCTTCCCTCCCTTGAATCACACCTCGGGCTTCGGGATGGTGCCACCCACATTAACAGAGGCTGGTTCTGCCCGAGCTAATCCTCTCTGGAAGTGCCCTCCCAGATGCACCAAAGCTGGATTTTAATAATCTCCTCTGTTTGTCTTAATCCAATCAAGTTGACAATTGAGATCAGCTAGCACAGCGATTTTAATCTTCCGTCTTTGCTGGAGTCCTGAACTAGGGCACTCCCAGAAAAGGATGGACTGACATGAAACAGAAACAGAAACTGTGGCAGATCCACTCAAGGGAACACTACCCAGCCATGAAAAGGGAAGGGGAGGGGCTCAGAGCTGACGCAGGACACATACCCTATGGCTCTTTTAATTTGAGGTGAGGAGAAAAGATGTCTTTGCATAGAAGCAAGAACAGTGTTTACTCTGTGGAATGGAACTGACCAAGAGGGCTTGGGGCCTCTTGAAGTTCTGGAAATACCCCGTTTGGGCTTGGTGGGGAAGCTGGCTTATCCATATGTAAGAATCCACTGGGTTGTGCAATTTGAGACCCAGGAAATGAGTGATCAGAAGGGGGTTGTTTTCAGGTGACATTTACAGACGAAGGCTTGGACTAGGGACATACACTTGTGGTGTCATTCAGTGGCTATAGGAGGGAATTCTACTCTTCAGGAAGAGTTGGTTGGCACACACACACACACACACACACACACACACACACACATTCACAGAGACAGCGAGATGGCACACTGGGTAAAAGCCTTTGCCGCACAAGCTGGACATCCTGAAGTCCAACAGCAGGCTCCTGACCACCATATGTGCACTGTAGTACAGGTACATCATGCACAAATAATAATTAAAAATAAATGCTACCTCTACCCAAAAGTACACATTATAAAAAAAAAGACCAAGGACATTGGTTCTGTTCTTAAAACATAACAGGAAGAAACAAATAAAAATCCAACCGATAAAAATGTTTACTGAGCTGGGGATGTAGCGGGGGGGGTGGGGGGGGTTCTTGCCTAGCAAGGCTGAAGCCCTGGGCTTGATCCCCAATACTGCATAAACATGGTGTGTAGCAGGACACAACCGCAATCCCAGTGCTTGGGAGGCAGAGGCAGGCAGATCATGCTGAATTCAAGGTCATCCTCAGCTACATGTTGATTTTGAGTTAGCTTAGGTTACATAAAACCCTTTCTCAAAAACAAGCAATCCATTATCTGCCCTTGGTTCTGATTTCGTGGTACGACAGATGACAAGTGTCTCTGAGGTGTGTGAGTTTTCTCACCATCAACCTGAGGGGTTGAGTAAAACCTCCAAAGCCACATAGGAAGCCCAGCAGGAGAGAAATGACACAGTCCACTCAGACTGGAGTTCCCTGATGACAAGGTGGGGAAAGGGATTTCTCTGCAGGAGGGGCTGGCTTTGAACCTTCTTTTTGTGCCTTCCTACCCTGGTGGTCACTTCTAGTCTGAACGTAGGCCCCTCTTTATGGGAATGTCACAGTCTAGGACTATGGCTCTAGGGGCAGTAGTGAGAAGGTAGTGAATGGAGGTCTGGACCAAATGACGCTGTCTCTTATAGAATATTATTTTAAGGTGTGTTATTTTTGCTTATGCTATGGAACATTTGTTTTAATGATGCAAAGATGTGTTGCTTTTGTTTAGGCTGTATTTATTTAACTCTGTGAAGTTGTGATTCTTTGCCTGTCTAAAACACCTGATGGTCTAATGACCAATAGTGAGGCTAAAGAATAGGTGGGGCTGGCAGGCAGAGAGAATAAAGAGAAGGAAAAGTCTGGAAGAGAGGAAGAGTAAGACAGAACAAGGAGAGAGGATGTTAGGGGCCAGCCACATACCACACAGCCAGTCATAGAGTAAGAATGAAAGAAAGAAGCTGGGCAGTCACGGTGCACACCTTTAATCCCAGCACTCGGGAGTTTGAGGCCAGCCTGGTCTACAAGAGCTAGTTCCAAAACAGGCTTCAAAGATACAGAGAAACCCTGTTTCAAAAAAAAAAAAAAAAACCACAACACAAAACAAAAAACAAAAACAAAAAAAAAAATAAAAGTAAGATATACAGAAGTAAGGAAAGGAAAAAGTCCAGAGACCAAAGATAGATGGAATAATTTAAGTCAAGAAAATCTGGCTAGAAACAAGCCAAGCTAAAGCCAGGCATTTATAAGAAATAATATGCCTCCATGTATGATTTATTTAGGAACTGAGTGATGGGCCTCCCCCAAAAGGCAAAAGAGAAAAAACAAAACAACCAACAACAACAGGCACCCAACGTGGGGCTTAAGTAAAAGAAAGTTCATCAACAGCCTCTTTATGGGCAATGCTGGCATCTAGGGGAGTCACTCTCCTGCCTGTCTGGGTTACGTCAGAGCCACACTTCATGTGAACTCTTTGGACCCTGTTCTTTTCTAGGAGGAGCAGCTGGGACAGGGCCTCCACTTGAGGACATGTGGAGGGGAAGAGTGCAGGGTGTTTCTGGCTCAGGACTGGGTGCACCCTGCCTCTCTGGCTTCCTCAGCGGGAGCTGTATCATATGATGGCCAAAGTGGCAGGTGTAACAGGAGTTGACATTTTCTAGCTAGCCCTCTGACTATATTAAGCTCTGTGTTCCCTGCTTCCAGGCCTTTGCCTCCTGCCCCAAGGATCCTGGACTTGGGAATTTTCTCTACTCCAAACCGTGCTCTCCTAACCTGGAGCAGGGGCCTAATGAGGTCAGTCTGGCAGGGAGGGCAGAGACATGGAATATTTAGGCTCTAGGTGCTGATGAGCTGCAGAAGAGGTGCTGGTACAGCCTTAGCGCCTTCACACTGGCCACCCACGCATCACCTCAAAAGGGCACAGGAAGAACAAGGAGCTGAGAGGCACAGTTTACGCAGCCATTGTGTGGGTACCCAGGCACTCCCAGGGGTTCCCAGGAGTCCATCATCTGTCTCTATATAGTCTGGCTTAGCTGTCCACATCTGTTCATTCAGCCACCAAGCAAGCACCCATGCATGTTTGTACATTGGTGAACTCACCCAAATGCCACCCACTCCTGTCTCCCATTTCCTCTGAGGTCCCTACCCCACCAGTCCATGACTGAAGTGGAAAGCCCTCTGGGGGTTTTAAGAGGAATGGAGATCAGAGCTCAGATCCTGTGGGCCTTCTAACCTCCCGCCAGGGGGACTCATCCTCTGGGACAGGAGAGAGGCTCTGAAAACTCCGCCTTCTCCCCAGGGTGGGGACAGAAGCAGGTTTGGGGTTATTAATAACCACGTTCCTGACTGGAAAGGCCTGTGCGGAAGCCCCAGCCTTAAGCCAATCGGAGCAGAACTTTCCAGGAAAAGCAAGCCTTCCTCTGCCTCCAGGATGACTTCCCACTCCTGACTTCATCCCTTTGGTGTGTGGGGCACCCGCCAGGCTCCGCCAACTGCCCAACAGGCTTGCTGTCACCTGGCAGCTGACATCCCCCTTGGCTGTCACCCAGAGAAGGTCACACTGCATGTGGGTTGTGGGGCCAGCGTCAGGACTGTTTCCTCTGTCACGTGTCTCTGTGCCTTCTCCCTCACCAAACCGAAGCCTGCTGTGTGAGAGTGCAGCTCCCTGTCCTGGCCCACCTACCCAGGGAATTGGGACATTGTCCTGGCACCTCACTCTGCAAGGGCAAGCAGCTGATGAGTGCTGGGGCCAGAGGGCTGAGGCAAGTTGGGCTTCTGGCTCTTCCTGACTCTGTGACCTTGAACAAGCAGGATTTGACTTCTTCGTGGCTCAGTATCGCATGGGTAAAATATGTGTCAAAGTGTTCAGCCACAGGCCAGCAAGAGTGAGACCTGTACGATGCTGGCACCAGCTGTGAGGGGCTGTGGAGAGCAGCTGGAAGGGATTCACATCTGGGCTTGGTCACCAGTTCCTTTCTCATCTCCATTACCATGGTAGCTGCTACCAACACCTCCACCATTACCGCCACGCACTATCTCCCTCATCAGTACCGTCACCAGCACCACCCCACAGCTCTCTACCAAATCCACATAGCCAAGGCAACCACAGACTGCCACCATTCCAGGAACACCAGCCCAAATGTGCCGTGGCCAAGGTCATGTGAAATGAGGCCTGTTCTGGGACTCCACACCGTTGGGAACTGTTTATAGTCCAGCTTCCTGCTGTGAGTCTCACTGCCCCATGGACCATGTGACCCAGCGTCATGCCCCCTCCCGCTGGCTGCTGTTTGTGTGCACACGCCCACCTGTGCTCACACTCACACACTCACACCGTCGAAACTAAAATTCCAAAAGCAGCCTCCATTACTTATTTTTAAAACTTTGAAAGCTTCTTTTTCTTTTATGAGTGTTTTGTCTGCGTGTAAATCTGTGCACCACGTATGTGGGTGATGACCATGGAGGCCAGAAGAGGGAGTTGGAGCACCGGGAACTGAAACTGTGGAGGGTTGTGAGCCACCATGTCGTGGGATATCTGTATGCTGTGTGAAGATGTATTGCTGTGATTGGTGTAATAAAAAGCTGAACAGCCAATAGCTAGGCAGGAGGTACAGGTGGGACTGTTGGGCAGAGAGGAACGACGGAAAGAAGAAAGGTGGAGATGCCAGCCAGACTTGGAACGAGTCAGAGACATGGAATGGGATAGAATGTAGATTAATAAAAATATGGGTTAATTTAAGTAATAAGAGCCTAAGCTAAAGGTCATGCTTTCATAAATTACTAATACGTCTCTGTGTCTTTATTTGGGAGGTGGCTGGCAGGACAAGGAAGACTCACCACATTATCATGTGGGTGCTGGGAATCAAACTGGGATCTTCGGGAAGAGCAACAGGTGAGCTAACCACTGGGCCACTTTTCTAGTCCTATTTTATTTATTTACTTTAGACGGGATGTAAGGCTCTGATGTTAGCAGTATGGCCTTAGACAAGTCACCTTGCCTCTTTGTCATGATGATGCCATGTGTCCTCGAGGCACAGTGAGGGGCTTCTGAGATGGGGGCCTGTATGCTTCACCCCTTCAACCCACAACAGCTGTGGTTCCTGGTCTAATCATTGGTCGCACACACACACACACACACACACACACACACACACACACACTTGCCTGTTCGCCCTGCCAGTGAAAATGGAAAGTGATGGGCATGCTCTCGTCTTCCAACAAGACACTCTGTGGGGAAGACAGCTGTCTTCCTTTGCTCTGGGAAGACTTCCTTGCTCATTCCTAGTCAGGTTCTGGGTAGACGAAGGGCCAAGCAGAGAAGACATCCAGAGCTCAGCTTGAGCCCTGACCTCCCCAGTTGAGTGCCTGTGAGCAAGTCTCTTAACCACTCTCTTTGAATGCTCTGCCTCAGTTTCCCTATCTGCTAGGTGGATCCTTGAGAGCTGCCAAGAGGCCCCTACCACTGTCGGGTTCTGGTTGATCCTGAACTATGGCACTATGGCCAGAATAGCTCGCTTTCAGGTTCCCACCCTCCCAGGCAAAGACAGCCCTGGCTCAGCCTGTTCCTCAGATGGTGGGGAAGATGCAGAGTGGTGGGAACTGCCCTAAGCAGAGAAAAGTTCCCTGGGCGAGTTGCAGGAGCAGCTAGTAAGGAGTAGCCCAAGCCAGAACCCAGTTCACTTGACCTGAGAGGGAGCACTGGAGTCTGGGCTAGGCGGGGCTGAGGGCTGAGGGGATGCTGGCCAAGGGCCTCCATCCTCAGGTGCAGAGGGCAGAGGGGATGCTGGCTGAGGGTCCTCATCCTCAGGTGCAGTGAGACTCCTCCATCCTGGGTCTGCTGCAAACAGCATCATCAGGAGCCTGGCTGGTGCTGCTAGAGGAGGTGGGAGGGTGTGGCCTACAGACTCTCGGGCTTTCCCAGGCTCCTGCAGCACCCTGATGTCCCTGCAGCTGCAGCTGCAGCCACCCAAAGATTCCCTCCGCCTCCCTCCAGTGGTGGCGCCCTGGCCGTGAACTCTCAGGGAATAAACAGGGGCAGAACTTAGAGAGTGGTGAGTACTCCCAGCCCCCAGCAATGTAAACTCCCCAGATATATTTATGTTGTCTGGTCCTGGCCCAGGTCCCCTGTCCAGCTCAGAAGTGTCACACCATACAAATGTCACATGTACAAAGACTCTGGGCTCCTCCACGTGGTGGTGGGAGAGGTAAGGAGGGGTCAGGAGCACTGTGGGGTGACTGGAGCCCAGGGTGGGTCCTGAAAGAGGACACAGGAGGCAAGCATTGCTACGGAGTGTTGTCTGAGCCTTGTCTCTAGAGTTGCAGACTGGAATCTTAGGGAATCCCTAGCCTGGTCAGTGACCTGGGTCACCCTGTGGCCCTAGACTCCAGGGTCATAGGGCTTAGGGCCCTGTCTAACTGACTAATGGCCCAAGCCTGCAGTCCTTTGCTTTTTTTTACTGCCCTCGGCTGGGCACCTTGCCAGACTCCTGTTCACATTATCTCACTTAAGTCTCACACTGGCCTGGGGCAGGAGCCACTGCTTCCTCCTAACTCGGGGCGAGCTGAGGGGCTAGACAAAGTCCTGACAGGATGGAGGCTGAAACTTCAGATGATGAAACATTTCAGCCTTAGAGGGCTGTAGCTACGGAACCCTGGACTCCTGAGCTCTGGTAAACTCTCTCCAAACTGTGCCAGAAAACATGATGAGAGTCCTGGCCCTGCCCCGAGGGAGCCTCAGATCGAGTGGGACACAGCCCTGTCTGAGAGAACTCTAATTCTGAGTCCTGTCCTCAGAGAGACCCAGCCTGAGGGGAGCTCTAGTCTGAGGAAGACAGGGCCTGGCCTCAGAGAACGCCAGTCTGAGGGTTGCAAGGCCTCAGAGAACTCTAGCCTGAAGAGTTTGAGTCTTAGGGGGAGCCCCAAACCACAAGAAATGACCGAATACTGGGGAGGCAGGTGGAGCCAGAGGGCTCTGCAGAGCTGAAGAAGGAGGAGTTTGGCAAGTGATGCACAATTTTCTGTGGCCCTGGAGCCTGGTGCTGTGCTCCTGCAAGGTCCTGATTAGGAAACAGGGCCCGTCTCTGCCGCTCCCGGCGCCCCCCTCCCCTGGCTGTAAGGCCATCCTGGCCCTGCCTACCCTGCCTGGGAGGGGCAGGCAGAGCAGAGCCTCGAGACAAGCATGCCACTGGGGACAGAACACATCTTGGGAATGACACCCAGAGAAGGCTATTTTCATCCGGGAAGTCTTCTGCTTCTGCTGCCCACCCCAAAATAACCTGGCTCATGCAGGGACTGAGCACCTCGGGCTGTCACCAGCTGCCCGAAGCACTGTAGCTCACCACAGAAAGTCTCTTGCTGGATATAGAGCTGACCCCCCTACCCCAACACACACACAGGCAGAAGCTTGTTTAGGAAGCCCCAGAATGGAAGGGCTGTATCTCCATTACTGGAACTGGGGAGTTCTGACATTCAGGTCTCTGCAGCCTGCTTCCTTGAAGAGGTTTTTTTGGGGGGTGGGGTGGGGCAAGGCTGTAGGAGGCAGGGTAAGGTGGTTTTTCACCCATCCAGGCTTCCAGGCTGTGACTTAGAATTTGTGCTATGACTGAGAAACTGGATCTTCCCCACATGGCCAGTGGGCTTACTGGGGCTGGGCTGTGCCTGGCAGTGCCAAGCTGTCCTGCTGCTGGCCACATGGCCCCTGCTGGGAGGGTTCACATGTCCTAGCACCAGCCAGCCACCTGCTACCTCTGCCTCCCAAAATAGGGAAACCTGGCCTTCTCCTCTTACTAACCCGGTCTCAGCAGGGGGCACTCATAGCTTCCTACCCTGCTCTACGGGAGGTGTTGAGGGATTGACCTTCAGCCCTGACTTTCCTCACACTGATATCTGGATGTGGCCTAAGGCAGTTGTTTGGATTCTGGGCTGGCTGCATAATGGGGCGCTACTTGTAGGAATCAGTGTCCTGTGTTAAGAAGGGCCCTGTTACCCTCACTTTCCCATATCCTCTGTATCCAACAGACCCTTAACATTAAGTAGGGGCCTGGACTGTTGATCCAACCAGTGTGTGTGTGTGTGTGTGTGTGTGTGTGTGTTGCGTATATGTGTATACATGTTCATGTTTGCACGCACGTGTGTAGGGTTGTGTGTGTATGTGTCATGCATACATGTGTATGTGTGTGTAGAGGTTAGAGGTCAGCCTTGGGTTTCTGCTCAATGTGCATCATTATGGAAAGAGCCTCTCGTTGAACTTGGAGCTCAGTGATCCAGAGACGCTGGTTATCAAGCAAGCCCCACAGAGCCACCTCTCTCTGCCTCCCCAGTGCTGGGATTTTAGGCATTTGTTACCGTGACCAGCTTTTCACATGCCAGGATCCAGACTCCAGTCCTGATGCTTGCACAGCCAGCAGTTTACTGCCCGAGTCACCTCCCAGCCCTAACCCAAGTCACATTGACCTCTCTCCACTGAGGGCAGGAAAGGCTGGAGTGTGCAGGTTGAGGAGGAACCTCCCTCCTACATGTAACCCCCCAACTCATTTCCTACACAGCAGCCATTGCTGAGTGCTTCTGCCCGTGAAAAACTCTGTCAGCGCTCATCTTACAAGTGTGTGTTTAAGCCTCAAATCACCCTGCTGAAAGGGATATCGTTGTACCATTTAAGGGTGGAGCAAGTGAGGCCCAGTGTGGTCAGACCTTTGGCTAACTCATACAGCAGTGATGCAGAGGAGTTGGTGTAACCAAACCCGAGTCAGAACGATGTCTTCCCTTTCTCTGAATTGTTTTTTCCTCATTATGAGAAAATCCCAACTTTCGTACAGGGAAGAGCAGTATAGTAAACCTGCAAGTACTCACCACTGGGATAGAACAATGAGCATTTCACTGAGATTTATTTGCTGTTTGTGTGTGGGTTCGAGGAGTACATAATACACACACACATACATACATAGACACATGCACACACACATACACACATACATAGATACACATTTATGTGTGTACATATATAACTACACACACATACACATTATGTCACTGTGACCTGTCACCCGTCACTCCAGAGTGCATCTCTTCATACACAAGGGACCAGGGCGACAGCTCAGTAGGGAAAGAACTTGCTGTGTAAGCATGGGGTCCTGAATTCGGCTCCCCAGCACCCAAGTCAAAAGCTGGGGAGAGAGTGACAGTGCTGGGGAGGCAGAGACAGGGGGCTCTCTGGGGCTCACTGGCAGCCAGTCTGGCCTCATTGGTGGTGGGCCTCAGGTTCAGTGGCAGATCATGTCGCAAAAATGAAGAGAGGTAGAAGACGACATCTGATGTCAACTCCTGCCTTCCACACACATGTATTTATGTGTATGCGAACACATCTGCATGTAACACATTCATATGAACACACACACGTAGATGTAATTAAAATATAAGAAAATAAAATCTTGGAAAAAGAATGTCCCACTTCCTTGTCCAGGGTCTAGCCAGGAAATGGATGGAACTAGAAAAGACCATATTGAGTGAGATAACTCAGACCCAGAAAGACAAATGTCAAATGTTCTCTTTCACCAGAGGCTCCAGATTTTCAGATATAAGTGTAGCCCTCACCTCTCATCAAGAAACTTCTCTTTGCAACAGACAGAGACCATCACAAAATCTCACAAGCAATCAAAACCAGAGCTGGGGAGCCCCATTTGTAAATGGATGCATCTAAGTCTCGGGGAACACTGCAGAAGAGAAGGCAGAAAGGCTGTAAGAGAGGAGGAGCAGGGAGCTGCTGTGAGACTGTGTCTCTTAGCACAGTCAGAAGCCGCACCCATAAAGTCTCACCAGTGCGACTGCATAAGCATGAGCAGTAAAAAGATAGCATCAACAGACATGACAAAGTGGATGAGGGGAAAGCCCAGGAGCTCAACCTTACACAAAGAACTACAAGCAACTAAGGAATGCTGAGAGCACCCTACTTATATCTTCCATCAAATGATCAGCTCGGAAATTGTACAAATAAGTAACATACAGGCTAAGCAGGTTGTATTGAAAATATGTGTATATACATGTACATGTATGTACGTGACAATAATTAATGAAAAAAGGCCATGAATTTGAAAGAAAACAAGGAGAAGTGTATATGAGAAAGATTGGAGGAAGGAAAGTGGTGTGAGACCTTCTTCTGTATATGTGTTGCTTTTATTGGTTAATGAATAAAGCTGCTTTGGCCTACGACAGTGCAGAATAGACTAAGGTGGGGATTCTAAGCAGATAAAGGAGGAAAGTAGGCAGAATCAAGGAGATACCATGTAGCTGCCAAAGGAGAAAGACACCTGCCCTATTACCTTACCAGGTAAACCATGAGCCTCATGGTAATATATAAAATAATAGAAATGGGTTAATTTTTTTTAAATATTTATTTATTTATTATGTATACAATGTTCTGTCTGTGTGTATGCCTGCAGGCCAGAAGAGGGCACCAGACCTCATTACAGATGGCTGTGAGCCACCATGTGGTTGCTGGGAATTGAACTCAGGACCTTTGGAAGAGCAGGCAATGCTCTTAACCACTGAGCCATCTCTCCAGCCCAGAAATGGGTTAATTTAAGATATAAGAGCAAGTTAACAATATGCCTAAGTGATTGACCAAGCAGTGTTGTAATTAATATAGTTTCTGAGTAATTATTTTGGAACTGGATGACTGGAAATGAACAAGCGGCCTCTGTCACAGAATGGCGCCCAACGTGGGGATGATTACATCCACATAAAACCTGAGAGAGCTTGGAAAGGAATTCTAGACAAAAAAGAACAGAGTTCAGCACAGCTTCTTGGTAGATGAATTTTTTTTTGAATGGGCTCTGTTTGCTGGTGGTGAGCAGGGGCACCATGACTCCTTGAAGAGAGGTCTTCCTGATTCATCATTAGCACCAAATAAACTGCACAGCTTCTTTAGGACACAGCAGCTTCCTGGTTCATGCTAGCTGCATGAACAGCTCTGACTCTTTCAGAAGGCTACACACTTAAATGAGCAGCATGTTATAAATTGCTTAATGGTGACATAGACCCACTGTGACCCTGAGTCAGGGTAGTGTGCATGGCTCTCAGAGGCAGTGAAGATGCCTTAGCTATGTTGGACTGGGTGGAGCCAACAGGCAGGGTCATGGAGTTGGTCCTAGCCACACCCACTTAGTATTTTTTTTTAAAAAAGTGCTCCTGGTCAAAAATAATTACAGATATGCACACAATAAATGCAAATTCAGATGGAAAAGACCTCTAAATGGGTCACAGTATTGGATAAATGTACGTAAGCTTGGGAGAGAGAGGAAAAGGAGTATAGAGAGTTATAATATAAAAGAGTACAGTCATAGATTAAAGGAGTAAAGAAAAATAAGCCACAAAATGATGATGTATATTATTATGTTTTCTTTGAATTTTTTGACTGTGAATGAGCTAAGTACAGAGAGACATTTCATTGTATAGAATGCTAAGCTAAACCAACACATATATTTTAAAGGTATTTTAACTTCAAAATTTGGGTCTAAGGATATGTTGCTTTGGAAAAGAGGTTCTGCTTTTGTTTCCACAGAGGATGAGATCCTGTGGATTCCTTCCAGACTAATGTGGTTTGATGGACCAAGACTCTCTGAAAGGTCTCTGTGAACCCCCAAATTACTTTGCCCAATAAAAAGCAAGAAGCAGTTGGGGGAAAACTATGGCCAAATTTCCAAATATTGTTTATAAACATTATGCTATAGAGGTGAATACTTTGCATTGGTATGGATCTTGGTTTACTTATACAAATTTAAGGTCAATTTTGTTATATGTATTTCTGCTCTTGTTTAAAGTATTATGTTTGTACAGTTCATTTAAAAATGTAATGTATTATTAAGAAATACAGGTTAATAGAAAGTCATCTATAGTAGTCAAGCTTATAGTCATGATAGTTAGGTTTTCTAGATGTACAGAGGTATATTTCAGATGGATAGTTATTCTTCAAACCTTTCAAAGACTGACAGAATATGGCATTTGAAATGTTTAAGAAATTAAGACTTTTCTCGACAATGAGAAACATCTGCTCTTGGCAGCACCAATCTACTTCATTAGGATGATGGGCATCAAAGAGTTTCCTTACCAAGCTTGTTAGCCATTTAGGCAAGAAACTGCTCTTGCCTGGACTGCTTGATGATATGCTGTATGAACTAGACATGTAGACCCACAGAAAATTAACTGCTAAAGTTGCCTAAAGAAGATGAGACAGAGCCGGGCGATGGTGGCACAGGCCTTTAATCCCAGCACTCGGGAGGCAGAGGCAGGCGGATCTCTGTAAATTCCAGGCCAGCCTGGTCTACAAGAGCTAGTTCCAGGACAGGCACCAAAAACTTCAGAGAAACCCTGTCTCGAAAATCCCAAAAAAAAGAAGGTGAGACAGTCTTTCAGGGTTCCTGCTTCATGAAAGAGTCTGCCAGACATTCTGCATGACACAGAAAAAAGTGACTGACAAACTGCCAGTATAGATGAAACTGTTTTTGTAATTTCCTGCTTCATGGAAAAGTCTGCCAGATACTATAGTCCTGTATGCTGAAGATTGGATGTCCCAATGTTACAGAAGAACTTTGGGTGACTGTCCAGGCAGCAATATGTCTCTGTCAATTCTAGAGTTTTGGAAGCTGCTTACAGTGTACTTTTTTTTTTTTTTTTTTTTTTTTTTTGGTTTTTCGAGTCAGGGTTTCTCTGTGGTTTTGGAGCCTGTCCTGGAACTAGCTCCTGTAGACCAAGCTGGTCTCGAACTCACAGAGATCCGCCTGCCTCTGCCTCCCGAGTGCTGGGATTAAAGGCGTGCGCCACCACCGCCCGGCTCTACGGTGTACTTCTTGTTTACTTAGGTAATAGTGTATCCTTCTGGAGTCTTTGATGGAGTTGAAGAAAGATAGTTTTATAATTATAAAAGATAGATTAGATATAAAAATTTAGACTCACAAAAATAAAATAGATGACAGGGTATTTTCCTTAATTTGCCAAATATAAATAGACTAAATATTGTAACTGTAATTCTTGCTTTTATAACTGTTTTGTTGTATGTAATTTTACTATGTTAAAGTTAAAAATTTCCTTTTTGTAATTAATATAATTTCTGTGTGATTATTTCAGAAAAGGGGAAATGGTGTGGGAACTCCTTGTTTTTATTAGTTAATGAATAAAGCTGCTTAGGCCTACGACAGGGCAGAATAGAGTAAGGTGGGAATTCCAAACAGATAGAGGAGGAAAGTGGGCGGAGTCAAGGAGATGCTATTTAGCTGCTGAAGGAGAAAGACATCTGCCCTGTTACCTTACTAGTAAACCACAAGCCTCGTGGTAAAATATAAAATAATAGAAATGGGTTAAGTTAAGATATAAGAACTAGCTAGTAATATGCTTAAGTAATTAGCCAAGCAGTGTTGTAATTAATATAATTTCTGTGTGATTATTTCAGGTCTGAGCAGCTAGGAACAAACAAGCAGCCTCCACCTACAGAAAAGGGAAATGGGAATGATGCAATTATTTTATAATCTCAAAAATACATAGAAAAAAAGAATGCTTGGACCTTCACATAGTCCTTGGAGATTTTTGTGGGTAAGAGCAGGCTCATCAAGAGCCTAGTTCAGGGCACTGGCTACTTCTTTGTGATAAACACCATGACCAAGGGCTTAGAGTCTACCATGCTGGAGTGAGGCATGCAGCTAGAGCAAGAAGCTGACAGCTCACATCTTCAAACATGAAGTTGAGAGAGATGTAGTGGAGGCTTTGAGACTTCAGAGCCACCCCAAGAGACACACCTCCTCCAGCAAGGCCACGTATACCTCCTATACCTCCTCCAAACAGCGCCACCAACTGGAGACCAAGTATTCAATCACATGAGCCCATGGGGCACATTCTCATTAAAATCACCAATGCTTGGCAACTACTTAGATATTCTCAGAATTCTCCCCACCCACATCAACTGAACCTCTATGGTGTAGCCTGCTGGGAAAAACTGACGCCTGCTTACAGGTAGGGAGACTCAGAGACTTAGGAAAATGCCCCAAGCACCACCTTTAAGAAATGACAGAACCAGTTTTGATTTACTCTTTTTTTCAGGACTGAATGAAAAGGGGATTGCCCCTCTGTTCACATGTGAACAGACACCTCCACACCTTAATTTACACAGAACTTGTGAATAACTGTCCATTGGGGAACATGGCGATAGGTTGAGACATATCTGGAGGTCTGAGCCTCAGGTACTTTGGGGAAAACACTTAGCTGGATCTCTGGGACACCTCAGGGAGGAGTGTGGGGTGAAGCTGGAGGAGGAGGAGAAAGGAAATGCCGCTATTCTGGAATACCTAAAGAAATTGTCCCAGCCGATGACCTTGGGCTCTGCAGACACTGCCGGCTCCACAAACATGGAGAGATTGCGTGTGTTGACAGGCTTCACAGTGGCTAGGAGAGCAAGGGATCCCATAGAGGGCCGGTTTTGAGAGAATGCTTCAGTTACATCCACAGTGAAGCCAGGAGCGCGAGTCCCAGCCCCTACACCCCTCTTCCCAAGGGTACTCAGGGGCTTCCATTCTGGGTACCCTCCATATTAGCAAGGCCGTGGCTGTAGGTGGCACAGTGGTGAGCTAGTGTGGAAGGCAGGGAGAGTCCCTACGGGGTTAGAAGCCTGGTCAACTTGAGGAACGGATGGTTTAGTCGTGGGTAGCTGTTGGCAGGTGAGATCCACCCTGCCCTGGCTCTGGGGACCCTGGGCCCCAGAATATCTGAGCGTTTGGTACTTTGCTTTGGTTGCAGGGGACGGGGGCGGGAGCAGCGAAGTTTTCCGAATGGAAAATGACGAGTTCTTTCTGGAAAGTCGCCTTTCCTAGCTCGGTGGGTACAGCTGACTAGGGGAAACCTGAGCCCTGTGGGCAGGCTGGGGGGTCCAGCAGCCGGGGAGGCAGGCCCCTGAGGCGTCTCTCATGAGAGCTGTGGAGTGTTGGCTGCCTGAGGCAGCAGGGTGTGGTGAAGAGCTGGAAGCTGAGTTAGCCTCAGCCACAGTCCCCTGCAGCCTGGGTCTAAACCAGCAGCCAGAGTGAGTGATACGTGACAACAGAGGCCTGCCTACTTCTCTTCAGCTCCTGCAGTCTTCACAGCAGTGTGAGGAGACAAGGTGTATTGGGACCTGTAAGACCCATGGGAGCCCATCTTGCTGTTTCTCGGCCCCTCATTCACTCTGTTCCAGCCTCCTGCATGGCACGCTCATGCCCCAGGACCTTTGCACTGCTCTTTCTCTCCTTCTGGATGCCCTTTTCCCACACACCCAAATCACCCATCCCTTCTAGTCTTGAGGACTTCTTTCAAATCATCTCAGTAGGGCCTGCCTATCAGTACTGCAACCTGATCTCCATACTCTGCCCAATTTTTTTGGTTTTCTCCAAATCTCTTACAATCATCAAATATGTTTGTAGTAGGTAAATGATAGTGTCCCCAAAGCTGCCCCCATCCTTACTCCTGCAACTTTATAAATGTGACTAGTGCAGCAGTTCTGAAGCTGAGGGTCACGACCCTTCCAGGGTCACATGACTCTTTCACCGGTCTGAGACCATCGGAAAACACAGATGGTTACATTATGATTCATAACGGTGGCAAAGTTCCAGTTATGAAGTAGCAACAAATATGATTTTACAGTTGGGGTCACCACAACACTAGGAGCTGTATTAAAGGGTCACAGGGTTAGAAGGTTGAGGACCACTGCTCTAGTGGATGGTATAGTGGTCTGTGCCCATCCCCCACCAAAAGTTCTGTCCACCTGGAAGCTTAGAGTGTGACCTCGTTCGGAGGCGCAGTCCTTGCAGGTGTAAGGTGGCAAGTTGAAGACAGGGTCCTGCTGGATTCAAGGCAGGCTCCCACCCAATGACTGATGTCTTCATAGGAAAAGACACAGAGACACAAGCCTAGACCATCTGAAGGCTGCAGCGATGTGGCCACAGCTGAGCTTTCATGGTTGTCAGCCATCACCAGGGAGTGTTGGGGAGGAAATGGGGCCCTGTTAGCACCTTGATCTTGGCCTTCTGACTTCCAGATCTGTGAGGCAGTGTGGTTTTGTTTGAGCCTGTGATAGCTCTCACTGAGTGGCCACAAGAGCTAGGGCCGCTAATACCACAGCCACAGTGCGCTCACAGGGTTTGTTTTAGTGCGTGTCGTACCTTTCTATTTGGGGATATAGGCATGTGAGCGCGCTCTCAGGAAGAGAAGCGTGGCTCCAGGCTATGACCTGACCCACCCACCTTGAGACCCAGACTAAATTCCCAAGCCCGTCTCTGGGCCAGAGGATTTGCCATGTGACCTTCAGCAAGTCATAGCTGGTTTCAGATGAAGAATAAAAGAACCACCAAGTGTGGAGGCACACAACTTTAGTCTCGGTACTCAGGAGGCAGAGGCGGGCAGACCTCTAAGTTCATGGTCAACCTGAGCTGTGTAGAGAGTTCCCGACCAGCCAGGACTACATAGTGAGACCTTGCCTTGAAACAACCACAGCAACTGGGGCTGCCTTGTAGCCTTGCTGTGCTAGGATTCTTGGTAGCTTCCTTCCCTTTGGTCCTCCTCCTCCTCCTCCTCCTCCTTCTCCTCCTCCTCCTCCTCCTCCTCCTCCTTCTCCTCCTCCTCCTCCTCAGGTAATCTCCAGCCTCCTGCCCTTAGCACTCCACCAGGAATTGTGATCCCCACCTGGGAGGGCAGGTGAGAGGATTCATGTCATGGCAGGAGAAATGAATGGAGGGAGTCTCAGAGGACCTGAGCAGGCGGGGGGGGGGGGGGGATTAGAGTACTAAAGATCACACCTTCTGCTTCCTATATCAGGTTCTGTAAACACAGATTCCATCAATTCTCTTAAAATATTCAGGAGAATGTGCATATTTTTTTACTCCTTTTCCTCATCAGTGTTTTCTACACAACACAGAATAATAACAGTTTGCATAGCATTGATGTCATATAAGGTATTCTATGTAGTTCAGGTGGATGGGAGAATTTGAGTAGGTTATATGTGAAAGCATTATCATTTTACACAGGCAGTTGGGCATCTATGGGTACCTATGAGGCTGCCCTGGGAGGAACTCGGGTATATACAGACAGTGGCTGTACCTGGTCCCACGGGTCCCACTGCCATCCCTGTACATACGTACCCATTCTGTGCCCTGCAGGCCTATGTGCTTTATCTACCACAGGGCCCACAAGAAGCACGCGTCTGCCGGGTGGTGGTGGCACACGCCTTTAATCCCAGCACTCAGAAGGCAGAGGCAGGAGAATCTCTGTGAGTTTGAGGCTAGCCTGGTCTACACAGAGAGTTCCAGGACAAGCTCCAAAGCTACACAGAGAAACCCTGCCTTGAAAAAATCAAAGGGAAAAGAAGAGAAGAAGAAGAAGCCTGTGTCCATCCTGCGACGGGTGTGGCTGTGCACAGCGTGTAAGGCGGTGCAGCCTTCCTCCTTCAGAGCATGAACATGGATGGGCTTCTATTGCACAGTGGACAATGGGCACCTTGTGTGAACCCAGAGGAAAAGTGGGTACTTAGAATTGCTGATCTGGGCTGAGCCCCAAACAGACTCAGAAGGGCCAGACAAAAGGGACCTAGAAAACCAGTGTTGATGTCTGGGGACGGATTGTGGGGAGGAGGATGCCCAGATGCGGTCCTGGGGGCAGAAAGTGGAGACAATGGATGGGAGAAAGAGTGGAGGACCCTAAAGGAGCTGTTTAATAAGTGAAGTACAGCCCCGGCCAGGGAATAAATGTGCGGTGGGTGTGGGGCCGCAGAGTCAGGAGGAGGGCTCTTCAGAAGGGGTCTGGCTGTAGTTCCTGGCAGAAATGGGTTTGCTTCCTTCCAGCTCCAGGTCCCCTGGTTCAGGAAACACTCAAGTAGCAAAACCCGCCTGGCTCTTGAGCTGGACAGAGCTGAGCGGGCATCTTCCACCCTGATGTCCTCGCCCTGAGCCTCCTCCCATCCTAGGGAAATACTTCATCCACTGAAAAGTTGGCCCTGCAAGATGCCACTGGAGCTGCTGCTGGCCTGCTGAGGACAGAGATGGGCCTGGACCGGGCATCAGACAGCCTCCTCTTGTTCCTGTCCCTGCTGCTGCTAGCTCCAATCAGGCTGTCTGGGCCACTGCAGTAGACAGAGATGTCCCTGGTGTCTTGTCAGTGGGAATCTGTGGAATGGCCCACTTTGTTTTGAGTAGGGAGGGTCTCATGTATCCAAGGATGATCTCCAACCCACTACATCACTAAATATGACTGAGCTTCTGACTCTCATGTCTCCATCTCCCAAGTGCAGGTGCTACCGGGGACACTTTTTGTTTGCTGTTTATCCCCCCGCTCGTGTGTGTGTGTGTGTGTGTATGTGTGTGTACACATGTCTGTCCATGCATGTGTACATCTGTACATGTATAGCCAGAGGAAGACAGAAGGGTCTTCCTCTATTGCCCTCTGATTTATTCTCTTGAGACAGTCTTTTCACTGAGACTGGCCCCCATACATGCATATGTTTGAATATTTGCTTCCCACTGAACTCACTGTTTTCCAGCTAAGCAGACCCCAGTGAACCCCCATCTCCTACCTCCAAGAACCAGGGGTTTATAAACACACCCAGTCATTCCTGGCTTGCCTGGCTCTTTTTTTTTTTTTTCCTTTTTTATGTTGGTGCAGGACATCCAAACTCAGGTTTCTGTATTTGTAGAGCAAACACTTTTACTCACTAAGCCATCTCCCCAGGTGCCTCCCCTCGTGTCTGATTTCATGTTTGCAAATGGTTGGACTTAGGGCTTCATGCATGCCAGGCAAGCACTCTGCCAGCTGAGCTGCATCCCCAGCCTTAGAACTGTCAACTCAATTAAGTATGAGCGACTGACTGCAAACCCCGATGTCCAAGGATGTGCTTCAAGACTCGTGGCTTGAGCTTGGCGCACTGAAAGGCTGCTGTCAGAGCCAACACACGGAGTCTACAATGCAGAGCCCAGGAAGGCAGGGCCTGGCTTCCCCGCCTGGGGGTGGGTCAGGGGAGTGAACTCAAAACCTGCTTCTTCGGGGCTTGGGAAGTCAAAGCCCACCTGAGATCATCTGTCCCAGCTGAGGCAAGCACACGTGAAGCCCACCTGAGATCATCTGTCCCGGGCTGAGGCAAGCACACGTGAAGCCCACCTGAGATCACCTGTCCGGCTGAGGCAATCACACGTGAAACCCACCTGAGATCACCTGTCCCGGCTGCGGCTCTGAGAGAGTCCTGCTTCCCTCTCAGGTGATGAAGGGAGGGCATCTGGTAGGCAGGGAGCTGGTTGGCCGGCCTCTGGCATGAGGACACGGGGGTGCTGGGTGGGAAGCTGGACTGACAGAAACTTGGTCTCAGTGTTTGGTGGTCTGAGTGAGACTGGTCCCCATCGGTGCGTATGTTTGAATACTTGATTCCCAGTTGGTGGAGCTGCTTGGGAAGGATTAGGAGGTGTGGCCTGTTAGAAGAGGTGTATCACTGGGGGTGGACTTTAACGTTTCAAAAGCCCACACACACCATTTCCAGTTCTCTCTCTCTCTCTCTCTCTCTCTCTCTCTCTCTCTCTCTCTGCCTCGTACTTGTGGATTAGATGTAGCTCTCAGCTACTCCTCCAGCTCCTTGCTTGCCTACCTGCCTACGGCCATGTTCCCTCCCAAGATGGTGATGAACTCTAACCCTCTGAAACCAGGAGTTCCCAAGTGCTTTCTTTTGTAGGTTTCCTTGGTCATGGCGTGTTTTCACTGCAATTGAAAAGTAAGACACAAGGTCTCCTTGCTCTGTAGACCAGGCTGGCATTGATTTCACAGAGATCCGCTTGCTTCTAACTCCCGAGTGCTGGCATCAAAGGAGTGAGCCACCACACCCAGCTTGCCGTCCTCATTTTAAGGATGAGAAAACCAACTTGAAAGCCTGCAGGAAGCTGCCTCATCACATGCTATGAAGGAGAGAAACTGGGGCTTTATTCTAGCTGTTTTCACACACTGTGTCCCTGATTCTGGGGTTTCCCTGTCCCTAGGCAGAGCCTGCTTCTGTAGGTGTGGTCCACTCCTATTGATACAGTGTAGGTGAGGGGCGCTGGTGTTGTACTTCTGCCTTCAAAGGGGGCCATTGTCAGCCCTGATTTGACAGTGACCACACACTTTGGGACCCCCCTTCCTGTTACTCATGGCGCTACTCTCAGGCTCCCCACCCTCTCGAACTTTCCCTCCAATCCAAAGGATGTCAGAGCTCTTATCTCACTGGGCGGGCACTTCCCTGGGGCTCTGTAAGGACACTCTGGCCTTGCAGAGTTTGGTGACTCAACCAGGGTCCCCAGAGAAGTCTGGCAGGACAGGGGCGGGCCTGGGGCTGAGATTCACTTCCCATCTGGACCACTTGCCAGCCGTACTCGCTGCCACCACATGCCCTGTGTGGTTTGGCATGGGAGTGGGGCTAGGAGTGGGGGTGACTTTGTGGGATGTTCCATCCCAAGTGCACAGAGAGACACTTTGGGGCCACATCCCTGCCCACAAATCAGAGCGAGCTACCCTTGTGGTCACCCGCTTCCTTACAGCTAGCTGGGGATGTTGAAACTCTCTGGTGGTGGTAGTTGTTCAAGTTCTTGCTCCATTGCCCTGGGTTGGGTGCTGGGCTTGGAAGCCTGTCATGGACCCGTTGTTCGCTGAGTGTAGTAGAGGGCAGGCCCCCGTTGAGAAACTTCTCTAAGGGCCTGTTTCTTTTCTGGTGAAGATACACAACCCTCCCGCCTTGGTTTATTTAAGCAAAGCTTGACTCTGTGACGTCAACTGCTGAGCCAGGAGGCCTGGGTGAAAATGTTCAGAGTGGTGTTGTTCACAAGGGAGAGATCTGGAGTCTGCCCCAGTGCCCACCAACAGCAGAGAGGATGAGTGGCCTGTGGCAGTGTGGTCACATGGTGAGATGTCAGACAGCGGTCAAAAACAAGTGGCCTAACATGCCACAGTGTGATGGGTCTGGCAACAGGAAACCAAGAGCCAAAGGTCCCAAGAGATGGGTTTCTGCATGATACTCTTGAACAAAGTTAAAAACCCTGAATATAAAATCTTAATTTTATGTAATTAATATGCAGGTAATTAAGCTATACAAAGTGTTTAGTAAGGGAACGTGGGCCTGGGATTAAGACAGCCGTTACCACAGATGGGGCTCAAGGCAGAGTTAGAGGCAGGCTCTAGTGAAGGATGAGCTATTGCTCGGGAAGATGGGTTGATGGACATTTCTTACACTAGTTGAACCAATGGAACCAAACAGTGCCAATAAAAGTGGGCAGAGCACAGACCATTGATAAGACTGCTATGGACCAAGGAGTCTCTAAACTTGGGATCCAAACAGAAAACCCAATCCAAACTCAAGGCAGGAACAGAGAAGGCTCTAATGCCCTCCCCCTAAGAAGGCAACTGGAAAAAACTATATCTGACGGGGAGTAAGAACTTGGCAGCCAGACTCTGGGACGGGACAGTGCCATTTTGTTTTGTTTTAAGACAGAGTCCTGTGTGACCCAGACTAGCCTCAAACTCACTACATACTAAGGATAACCTTGAACTTTTTCCCTCATCCTCCTGCTTCTGCCCCCTAGTGCTGGAAGACAGGTGTGTGCTACCCAGCCCGGTTTGTGTGGTGCACGGGATGAGGTGGGGTTGAGGGGGTGTCTTCCTGTACACTACGTAAGCACCGTACCAAAGAAACTACATGCCCAGTCACCCTAAACTCTGAGCTGGCTTTCTGTTGCCGCATAAAATGATAGTTGTCCCTCAGCATCTGAGGGGACTTGGTTCCAGGCTCTCTCAAGTACTTCGGATACGCAAGTTCCTTAAATAAAATGGCATAGTGGTCACACATGTCTTACACACATCCCTCCCATATAGTTTAAATTATCTCTAGATTACTTATAATAATACACAGTTGTTATGATGTCAACAGTTGCTATACTGTGTCGTTTGGGGGATAATGACAGAAAGAAACAGTCTGTACATGTTCTGCACAGATGCCATTCCTTTACTGAATTACCTTTGATCTGTGCTTGACTGAACCCACAGACGGTAGCCGTGGATACAGGTAGTGACTTTGGTTTTTTTTAGCTGTCATCTTGGTAAGTCAGAAGTCTGAGCACTGAACAGCTATGTTCTCTCCACATGGTCTCCAGAGGCTTAAACCAAGGTATGGGAACCCGGTGATCTCATCTGAGACTTGGGGTCTACTTCCATGTTCTTCACAGTCCTGAGACAGAGGGTCTTAACTTCCCAAGGCCTCTGCTATCTCCTCCGCCGTGGCTTTCCATAGCATAGATGTGAACATGATCTAGTGATACAAATACCGCATTGTACTCGTGAGTCCTCTTCACACTCAGAGGGGGAGTTGGTTTGAAATGTCCCCTCCAGGCACAGGCATTTGAACACATGGCCTCCAGTTGATGGCGCTGTTTAGAGACACTTGGGAGGTGCAGCCTTGCTGGAAGAAGTGTGTTACTGGGGGGGGGGGTAGGCTTTTATTGTTCAGAGCCTCGCCCCCACTTCCAGTTTGCTCTGTTTTGTGTTTGAAGCTGAAGATGTGATCTCTTAGCTTCCTGCTCCAGGTGCCATGCCTGCCACTTTTATCCCTCTGGACCCACAGCCCCAAGTAAGCTCCTTCTTCCTCCTTCTTCCTCCTCTTCTTTTTCTTTTTCCAGAAAGAATGTATTTCTATTAATGTGTGTATGTTTGACTAGGTGAGTGAAGGCTACATGCATGTAGGTGCCCACAGAGGCCAGAAGAGGCTATCAGATTCCCCTGGAGCTGGAGTTACAGATAGTTAGTGCCTGGTGTGGATGCTGGGAGCCAAATTCAGGTCCCCTGGAAGAACAGTACTTGCTCTTAACTGTTGAGCCATCTCTCCAGCCTTTTGTACGTTGCCTTGGTCACAGATCAGAGCAACAGAAAAGTAACACCAGGGTGAGAGAATTCAGGGAACAAAACAGAAAGATAGGCCATACTTTGCGGACTGAAGGCTCAGCTAGCTGAGAAGGTCAACTGCCTGCAATGAACTATATATTCAACATGTCAATCAAAATCCCGATAGAATCTCCTCTGGTAGATTTAAAAGGTAGACTATGATATTCAATGGAAAGACAAAGGAATTGGAATAGGTAAAAGAAATAAGTTGGGAGGCGTCATCCTGCCCAGATTTAAACTCACATAAAACTGCAATTATCCCCATTGCAGAGGAACATGGTCAACAAGAAGGATCCAGAGGTCAATCAAACAGAAGCAAGGGTTCAGGATTTGATCCATGCAGTATGATTAATATGTATGAAGACACACAGGCAATTCAACAGAGAAAGAACAGCCTTTTCAAGAGATGAATTAGAACGGGTTGATGAGATGGCTTGGCTTCTGAGGTTGCTTGCCAGCAAGCCTGACAGATCTGGTTTCAATTCCCAGAGCCTGCATGGTGAGGGGAGAGGAAGATGGAGAGGGAGAGGGGAGAAGGAGAGGGAGAGGAGAGAAGGAGAGGGAGAGGGGAGAGGGGAGAGGGAAGAGGAGAGAGGAAGAGGAGAGAAGGAGAGGGAGAGGGGAGAGGGGAGAGGAAGAACTTACAGATTGTCCTCTGATCTTCACATGTGAGCTGTCACTATGGCGCACGTGTGCCCCCTCCCCCACCATGTGGTGGTTTGACTGAGTTGTCCCTGTAGTCTTGGATATTTGAATGTCTGGTCCCCATTTGGTGGCACTGTTTGGGGAAAATATAGGATGGTTGTGAGCCACCATGTGGGTGCTGGGAACCAAACTTGGGTCCTTTACAAGAACAGCACGTGCTCTTAACCACTGAGCCGTCTTGTCAGACCCTAACTTTTTGTCTTTTGAGACAAAAACCTCATGTAACCCAGGATGGCCTCAAATTCACTTGTAGCCGAGGATGACTTTGAACTTCAAGCCCTCTTGCCTCAATGTCCCAAGTTCAGAGGTCACAGGCATGTGTTAGGTATCAAACTCAGGGTTTCCCACATGCTGGATAAGCACTCAACTTATTGAGCTACACCCCAGCCTCCCTTTCTTAAAGGTAATTTTTGTTTTTGTTTTTTCGAGACAAGGTTTCTCTCTAGCTTTGGTGCCTGTCCTGGAACTAGCTCTTGTAGACCAGGCTGGCCTCGAACTGACAGAGATCTACCTGCCTCTGCCTCCTGAGTGCTGGGATTAAAGGCGTGCGCCACCATGTGTGTTCCAGGTGCTGAGCTCAGGTTCTCAGCTTCAGCATCAGGAACCATCATGAGCTGAGCCGTCTCACTGCCCGCTCCTTTTACAGTTATGAAAGAGTATTTCAGGGCTGGAGAGAGAATTTAGTTGGTCAAGAGCTTGCTGTGCAAGCAAGAGGACCTGAGTTTGAGCTCTAGCACCCACATGAAACACCGGGCATGCTGTGCCCACTTCTATTCTTAGTGCTGGGAGTGGGGAGACGGAGGAACCTGGGGCTCGCCAGCCACTTAGCACAGCCTCAGAGGTGAGTTCCAGGTCTCAGAAAACTTGAGGAACACACCGAAGGTTGCCTCTGGTCTCATCAGACATGTGCACATTCCTTCTACCTCCTTAGGAAAGGTGACTGCAGCACCGCACCGTTTGGGCTTCCCGCAGTAACCCCAGATAGTCTTATCCTGGGAGATGGCAGCTTCATGTGTGTCCCCAAAGACCTGCTAATGGGACAGGGTGTGGAAGTAGAAGGCAGTGACATGGAGATTTAAAAAAGAAAATAAAACCAACAAGCAGAAACCTGCTTATAGAGTGTTTTGTGAGATTTGACAATGTTTTCTTTAAGCTGAGCATCCTTACAAAAGCATACAAAACATAGGTTATTTGCAGGGTTTGGGGCTAAACCATGAGCCTCACATGTGGAAAAACATTTGTGAAATGTCAAAGTTTCTAAGGCAAAAGAGCCATAGTAGTGTGGTCTAAGTGTGTGTGTCTGGAGTCTGCAGCGGTGTGGATAGTCACACATAGTAGTGTGGTCTAAGTGTGTGTGTCTGGACTCTGCAGCGGTGTGGATAGTCACACATAGTAGTGTGGTCTAAGCGTGTGTGTCTGGAGTCTGCAGCGGTGTGGATAGTCACACATAGTAGTGTGGTCTAAGCGTGTGTGTCTGGAGTCTGCAGCGGTGTGGATCGTCACACATAGTAGTGTGGTCTAAGTGTGTGTGTCTGGAGTCTGCAGCGGTGTGGATAGTCACACATAGTAGTGTGGTCTAAGCGTGTGTGTCTGGAGTCTGCAGCGGTGTGGATAGTCACACATAGTAGTGTGGTCTAAGCGTGTGTGTCTGGAGTCTGCAGCGGTGTGGATCGTCACACATAGTAGTGTGGTCTAAGTGTGTGTGTCTGGAGTCTGCAGCGGTGTGGATAGTCACACATAGTAGTGTGGTCTAAGCGTGTGTGTCTGGACTCTGCAGCGGTGTGGATAGTCACACATAGTAGTGTAGTGTGGTCTAAGTGTGTGTGTCTGGACTCTGCAGCGGTGTGGATGGTCACACATAGTAGTGTGGTCTAAGTGTGTGTCTGGACTCTGCAGCGGTGTGGATGGTCACGCAGGCCTTCATGCTCATTTCCACTCCAGCATGCCAGTGTGACATCCCTTTCTGCATGTTCTGCACAGGTGCCTGCCCAGAACTTAGTTTTGCCATCTTCTTCCTTTCGTGGTCCTGGGATTGAACCTAGAGCCTTGTACATGCTAAACAAGGGCTCTACCCAGCCCTGTTTTTACTTCTTATTTCGACAGCCTTACTAAATTGTTCAGGTTGGTCTTGAACCCACACTGTTGCCCAGGCAGGCTTTGTATTTGCCTCAGCTTCCTTTGCTTTAACAGGAATTATAGGCCTTTGCCATCAGGCATAGCACACTTAATTTTTTTTTTTTTTTTTTTTTTTTTTTGGAGACTGGTCTCATGTATGCCTGATTGGTCTTGTACTTGATAGATTGCCCGAGATGATCTTGACTTTGGAACCTCTTGCCTTTACCTCCTGCTCCTGAGATTATAAATGAGAGCCACCACATCTGGTTTGTGTTGTGCTAGGGATTGAAGGCAAGTTTTCATGTATGCTGGGCAAGCACTCTGCCAACCGAACTACATTCCCAGCCCTTCACACGTTCACTGCACACTTACTGTATCTTCCCTACCGTTATGCACGCTTAAATGCACAGATGTCACCATGTTACTGTGGCCCACAGTATCCACTCAGTGATGTGACCTCCAGGAACCAGGCTAGACCACAAGCCCAGGCATGCAGCGGGCTATACCATTGAGGTTTGTGTCAACACACCCTAGAGTGGCTCACACGGACAAAACCACGTACCAGGGCATTTCTCAGTGCATCTCTCTGTCGTTAAGAAACACACCATTGTTATTTACCCTAGAGAAGAAATAAAAGCTTCTCTTCCCATGAAAACTTGCCCTCAAATGTTCATAGCAGCTTTGCTTGTAATAGCCCACAGCCACAAACAACCCAAACAACTTTCAACGGATGAACGGTTCGCAGAGCGTGGTGCATCCCTCAACAACAGACCACTATTCCGCAGTAAAAGGGATGCGATTGACACATGCGCCAGCTTGGACAGCGCTCAAAGACATTTCTGTTAAATGAGAGAAGGCAGCCAGAAGGTTACACACTGGATAATCTCATTTATCTGACAGTCTGGAAAAGGCAAAACTACAGTGATGGAAAATGTATCCGCCGTTGCCAGGGTTACTGGTGTGGTGAGGGTGTGTCTGTAAGGGGTAGCATGAGGGAGTTTTGGAGGATGATGGAATTGTTCTGATGGTGGTTACACAATTCTATACATGTGTTTGGGTTTGCAGGACTGTGAGGCAGAAGATGAAAGGGTAAGTTTTACTGTATGAGATTTTTATTTATTTTTAAAAAGATTTATTTACTTTTATTTTATGTGTTCTGGATGTTTCGCCTGAATGTATGTATATTATGTGCATAGGAACCACATGCATCCCTGGTGCCTCCAGAGGTTAAAAAAAAAAAAAAAAGACAATGTAACCTCTGGAGCTGGAGTTACAGCCTGTTGTGAGCTGTCATGTGGGTACTGGGACCGGCACCCCAATTCTCTGGAAGAGCAGCTAGTACTCTTAACAGCTGAGCCACCTTTTCAGCCCCAAGATTTTATTATTCATTTATTTATTTTGGTTTTTCAAAGACAGGATTTCTCCGTGTAGTATTAGCTGTCAGGGAACTCAATCAGTAAATCAGGTTGACCTTGAACTCATAGAGGTCCTCCTGCCTCTGCCTCCTAAGTGCTGGGATTAAAGGTGTGTGCCTCCACTGCCTGCCTATTTTATTTGATTTTTTTAAATAATTTTTTTAAATTTATTTATTTATTAAAGATTTCTGTCTCTTCCCCGCCACCGCCTCCCATTTCCCTCCCCCTCCCCCAATTAAGTCCCCCCCCCCAGCCCGAAAAGCAATCAGGGTTCCCTGTCCTGTGGGAAGTCCAAGGAACCCCCACCTCCATCCAGGTCTAGTAAGTTGAGCATCCAAATTGCCTAGGCTCCCACAAAGCCAGTGCGTGCAGTAGGATCAGAAACCCATTGCCATTGTTCTTGAGTTCTCAGTAGTCCTCATTGTCCGCTATGTTCAGAGAGTCCGGTTTTATCCCAGGCTTTTCCAGACCCAGGCCAGACAGAGTCTCATGTAGCCCAGGCTAGCCTCAAACTTGGTATGTATTTGAAGATGGCCTTGAACTCCCCATCCTCCTGCCTTCTGTCCCAAAGTGCTGAGATCATAGGCATGAACTACCACACCCATTGGGTGCTGGAGCTGGCACCCAGGTTTCCTGCATGTTAGAAAAGCATTCTACCAACTAAGCTGCATCTTCAGCCCCAGCTGTGAGAATAGACAAGACAGACGGAGGTAGACAGGGCTACAAGTGAAGAGGTCTGGATCTTAGAGAATAGACCCATATTTCAGAAAGAATATTCATGTGTGTGTACATTTAAAATTCATGTGTGTACATATAAAATTCATGTGTGTGTACATATAAAACTCACGTGTGTGTACATATAAAATTCATGTGTATGTGTACATATAAAATTCGTGTGTGTGCAGAGGCCAGAGGTTGTTGAGTGGTGTTTTCTTTTATAGTTCTTCATCTTGTTTTTTGGGGGCAGATTCTCTCACTGCACCTGGACCAGCTCACCAATTTGGTAAGACTAACTGGGTAATGAGCTACAGGAATCTACCTGTCTCCGTCTCCCTAGGCACACACCTCCATGCCTGGCCTTGTAGATGCGTGCTGGGGATCTGAACTCAGGTCTTCATGCTTGCACAGGAAGCATTTTGCCAACTGAACCATCTCTCCAGTCTGGAAAGATTATGCTTATATCATGGAGCAGTCGACACAGGGCACACAGCTTAATGAATAAGGGAACAGTAGCAATAAAGAGATAAAGGATTATGTACTCATAAATGAATTATGAGTCTTGGAAGCAACGTCTCCAAGAAAGTAAGCACTGGGTTCTTCTGGGAAGTGCACTGCTGACATCTGGGAAGGATGCCAGAAGGTGTTGGACACCAGCTGGGAGAGGGGATGCCCCAGAAGGGGAGGGAGGATGGCTGCAGGCTTGGAGCGCGGGCTGTAGACCCTGCTTGCAGTCTGCAGGGGGAGAAGAGAGTTAGTGGTGGGCTGTGATTTGAACCCCAGCTCCTTCATTCACCTCCCAGGTGGCCCATAGCCATGACCTACTTTCTCTACCTGTGCTGCAGGTGACACCCCGCCCTTAGCTATTTTTATCCCAGCAGAATTTCTAGATTAAAAAATAAAATCAGACTGGCTGGTGGGGCTGCCCTGTGGGAGATCATGATGGGTTCATTTCCATCTATTGAGGATCAAACTTTCTTTGCACAGCTGTCCCAGACAGATGGTGTCTTTCTTGCCGGGAGGGCTCCCCCAGTGTCCAGGACAAAGTTCAGATTCTTCTTTGGATGTTCAAAGTTCTCTCATAACCTAGACGGCAGCTTCCCTTCAGCCTCGCAGCTTGTGGAGCCTCCTAGACTGCCCTAAGGACCAGCCAGCGCAGGTTTCTTGCCAGATGCTGACAAGGCCTTTTGCTTTCCTGCTGGGAGCCCCTGTTAGGAACATCCTTTCCCTTCCTTTCTTTACCCAGCTTAAAGGAACCCATCCTCTCGGCCCATAGAGCTCTCCTTGATCCCTGAGCTAGAGTGAAGGTGCCTTTGGAGAGCCAAACCCTGGAGTCCCTAGTGCCTATGTCCAGGGGTGTCCTCTGGGGCTGTGGCCCTCTCTCTGGTTCTTGGGGCTGGCTCTGGCCCACTTTTGGCCCTACAAAATGCTGATATTGTTGACAGCTGGAGCCTCTGTGACAACCTCATGTGTGGTCCCCTCTGAGTCAGGGCTGGGCCTCCTCCATCCTGGCTCGCAATGCCCCTCTGCCCAGTGAATCAGCACCTTCTCAGGACGGGCAATGAGCTCAGCACTTTTCTCCGCCCTTGGGAAGGGTTTGAGGAGGAAATCTGAAAGGTCCTTCATGGTAAGGGAAGCTGGGCAGGCCCCAGGGCTCACACAGATGCCCCTACTCTAACCACTGTCCATTCTGCCTCTGCTTCCAAGAGAATCCCTGTCCCGTGGCCTCCCTCTGCCCACGCTCTGCAGACCACTACTGGGCCCCAACTGCTGAGTGTAATGGAGTTCTCTTCTGGCTTCTCTGAGGCTGCCCTTCTTGCCTCCGCCTCCCTCCGTCCATGACTACAAATGCCCTACAGCCTCCTCCCCATCTCCTTGTAAGGGTCCCTCCTAGAAGCTGGTCCCTGAGAGGGTGGAACTCCTCCTGGTAATCTTGGGTCATTTCTCTTCCTTCTGAACTCACTTAGGACCCAACTGCCAAGACTGTACCCTCTCGATCCCCCTGCCCCAGCGTTCCTTCCCGTACTCTGGTCCCCTAAGATCTCACAGCGCTCAGTCTGACATGACCCTATCTCTGCATATTCTCTTTTTCTCCAGCTCTGCCAGCTCAGCTTTACCCAGGGACAGAGCCTGGACCCAGTCTAGGCCTTGCCCTGGGGTCCTGCTGACTCGGTCTCCTCTTACTGTAGGCTAGGCTTCCCTTCCCTTAGCCGCCAGCAGCGCTCTTCTCCCCCCCCCCCATTTGTGTGTGTGTGTGTGTGTGTGTGTGTGTGTGTGTGTGTGTGTGTGTGTAGGGGAAGCCAGTTTGTAGCACACCCTGCTGTCCCTGTGACTTGCAGGATGGCTCTGCCTTCCCAAGGCCTCCATTTCCCCTTTTGAAGGCAGATGCGCCTCCTACAACAGTTGTCAGAACTAACTGAAGTATCCTCAGCAGCATGGCTCTAAGGCAAAGCCACTGAAAATGGGTCAAGCCCATACAGAGTTTATTACTGAATGTGGGGGTCGTGGAAAGTTTGGCAATTGTAAAAGGAAAAAGGGTTCTGAACGCCCAAAGACCAAAATTTTGATGTGTAGTGAAATCATCTCTGTAGTGAATCTGAGGGAATTCTGGTCTCCCTCGCCTGCGTTGCATCCCGCTCCTTCACTACAGCCTTGCTTTCCAATGAGCTTTGTGTGGGGTATGCTGCCTGCAGCCTGACCTGCTGCAGCCTGACCTGCTGCAGCCTGACCTGCTGCCAGACATACCTCTGCTCTAGTGCAAAGGGCTGGGTGTTATGTGATGAAGTGTTTGCATCTCAGAACTTCCTGCCTTCACAGAAACGGAGTTAACTGTGTAAAAGCAAAGACGTACTATTCTCCTTCCACCGCTCCTCAGCCCACATCGAGCTGTGACTGCACTGTGTTAGGCTGTCTGGATTTTAGAACTGCTGTAAGAGTTGGGGCTTAATTTCATAAAAATTATTTAATGAACTTTTGTTTAGGATTAGAACAGAATTTTCAACAATTTCTGTTATATGCCATATTTTACTATGCATTTATGAGAAGTATTTTTAACATCGATGATTATAAAATAAAAATATAGATCAACTTTGAGGGGCTGGAGAGGTGGCTGGGTGGGTGAAAATGCTTGTTATGTAACCTGATGGTCTGAGTTCTGATCCCAAGAATCTTCATGGGTTGTATAGACATTTTAAGAAAAGCTCTATGTTGGGACCTGGAGAACTGGTTCAGAAGTTAAGAGCACTACCCTTCCAGATGACCCAAGTTTAGATCCTAGTACCCACACCTGACGGTGCACAGCTGCCTGTAACTCCAGCTTCAGGGGGATCTGATGCCCTCTTCTGGCCTCCATGGGTATATACATGTAGTATATACATGCACACAGAGTCACGTATGCATATAACTAAAGAAAATTTATGGTATCAAACACTCAGCTGAGTTCTTTTTAATCTTTGTATAAAATAAGCAAGCACAAAGCACATCCATCTTATTAGTATGCAAGCTTGTTCCTGTTTTTCTTATTGTAAATGGTAAAATTATACCTATACTAAAGAGTTGTTTTAGAATGCATTCATGCTTTTTAAATTAATACATGTTTAATTTTGTGTGGTTAGTATGTATTGTGATGTTCATGTGGGTGCATAAGTAAGTACATGCAGGTGTTGTCTGAGGTTTCTGTCCTGCCCGGTTCCCACAATCATTAAGTCCCAAAGAAATCACACAGAGGTCTACATTAATCATAAACTGATTGGCCCATTAGTTCAAGCTTCTTATTAACTCTTATAACTTATATTAACCCAGTATTCTTATCTATGTTAGCCACATGGCTTGGTACTTTTTTCAGTGAGGCAGTCACATCTTCCCTCTTCTGTGTCTGGGCAGGACTGCATCCTCCTCCCAGAATTCTCCTGTTCTCCTTGACCCGCCTCTACTTCCTGTCTGGTTGTCTCACCTATACTTCCTGCCTGGCTACTGGCCAATTAGCGTTTATTTAAAACATAATTGACAGAATACAGAATTGTCCCACACCACTTCCCCCTCTTTTTTTTAAAACAAAGGAAAATATCCATAGTCCATTTTTTGGGAATGTGGGCATAGTTTTCCAGGCTACTTCTTGTTGGTTGGGGCACTGATAATCTTATGGGGACCTAAAGAAAATTTTGAATTATGATCAAGTCCTGACTGGAGTATCCTGTGAGGCTTGATCATCTCAGGCAGCATCTTGAATCTGTCCTGGATGTAGAATTCTGACATCTGGGCCATTTGTTCCTACTGGAGATTTCTCAGGTGGTATTCCTTGATCAAACCTGATTTTTCTTAACTGAGAATGAATCCACAGCCCCTCATTTCTTGTGGAAATAAAAGAAAATTCTCTTCTCCAAAGTAACATACTTTTTGACTTCAATTTTGAAGACAAGGAATTTTCAAAATATCTATCTTGGATTAATTCAGCAGCATTTATAAATAAATATCTTTTAGCAGCTGTTGCTCTTTCCTCAGCATTCAAACAATTCAAAGAGAACATAATAACATACAGTATCCAGACTCTCTGTGTATTTTTCATCTTTATGTGGCTTTATTTTAACCTCTATTTCTTTTATTTGGTTTTTTTTTTTTTTTTTTTTTTTTTTTTTTTTGGTTTTTTGAGACAGGGTTTCTCTGTGGTTTTGGAGCCTGTCCTGGAACTAGCTCTTGTAGACCAGGCTGGTCTCGAACTCACAGAGATCCGCCTGCCTCTGCCTCCCAAGTGCTGGGATTAAAGGCGTGCGCCACCACCGCCCGGCCTCTATTTCTTTTATTTTTACTTTTAATTTTTTTGGCCTTTTAAGACAGGTTCTCTGTGTATCTTTGGCTGTCCTGAAACTCCCTCTGTAGACTAGGCTGTCCTTGAACTCACAGAGATCCACCTGCCTCTGCTTCCCAAGTGCTGGGATTATAGGTGTATGCCACCACATCTTGAACTGAGAGAGGTCCATCTACCTCTGCTTCCCAAGTGTTGTGATTAAAGGCGTGTACTACCACATCCAACTACTCTCTTTTTTTTCTTTTTAAAAACTTTATACTTTTTTTTCTTCCAAGCCTACATATATTTTTAAACATACAGTAAACCATTTAGAGGCTTATTTTTTTTTTATTGCGAAAAGAAGAAAAAAAAACATAAACAAAAAAACAAGTTTCCACCTCCTCCCAGCCTCCCATTTCCCTTCCCCTCCTCCCACAATTCTCCCCCTCCTCCCACCCTTCTCCCCCTCCTCCCACCCTTCTCCCCCTCCCCCCACTCCTCTCCCCCCCCTCTCCAGTCCACAGAGCAGTCCTGGTTCCCTGCCCTGTGTTAAGTCCTAGGTCCTCCCCCCTCCGTCCATATCTAGGAAGGTGAACATCCAAACTGGCTAGGCTCCCACAAAGCCAGCACATTAAGTAGGATCAAAACCCCCTGCCATTGTCCTTGGTGTCTCATCAGCCCTCATTGTTCGCCATGTTCAGAGAGTCCGGTTTTATCCCATGCTTTTTCGGTCACAGTCCAGCTGGCCTTGGTGAGCTCCCCGTAGATCAGCTCCACTGTCTCAGTGGGTGGATGCACGCCTCGTGGTCCCGAATTCTTTGCTCATGTTCTCCCTCCTTCTGCTCCTCCTTGGGACCTTGGGAGCTCAGTCCAGTGCTCCTGTGTGGGTCTCTGTCTCTATCTCTATCCATCACCAGATGAAGATTCTATGATGATATGCAAGATATTCGTCAGTATTGCTCTAGGATTGGGTCATTTCAGGTTCCCAATCCTCAGCTGCCCAAGGAACTAACTGGGAACCTCATCTTGGGCACTAGGGAGCCCCTCTAGGGTCAAGTCTCTTGCCCACCCTAAAGTGGCTCCCTTAACTAAGAATTGTGGTTCCGTGCTCCCCTATCCACCTTTCCTTTATCCCAATTCTCATGTTTCCCAGGTCCCCCCTCCTTCCCTCTACCTTTTCTCTCCCCATCTCCCCTTACCCCCATCCCACCCCACCCCCAAGATCCCATTTTCTCCCCCAGAAATTTGGTCTACTTCCCTTAGCCAAGAGGACAACTATATGTTTTTCCTTGGGTTCACCTTCTTCCTTAGCTTTAGAGGCTTATTTTGTCTTTGAAAATATCTTTGCTGTATCTCTCTCTCTTTTTCTGACCACATGACTCTTTATTTGCTAAGCAATATGGAGAGGATTAAAACCATGGCTTTGATGGCTGGATCCAGCCCATTCCTTAGCTTTCTGAGATTCCAGCCTCATGGCAGAGGTACCAGCTGTAGCCATGTTTATTGCCACAACTCTATGGCGTTTCAAGGTCCCTGACAGCAAGCGAGCTGCAGCAGTCTGCTCACAAACCACATTCAAATGCTCTTTGGCCAGCCCTCCTGCCTGAAAGAGTCAGAGTTTGGGCTGTCAGGAGGGCCCAGAAAGCCGGCATTTTAAAACAGCATAGCTTTTTTTGCTGCTATGGTTGAAAACCAAAAAGCATGCAGTCAGCTTTTCATTAACACCATTTAAGTGTTTCATGGCAGGACCTCTTAAAAGAACTGCAAGGTTTTGCAGCTAAAGCTGAGTCAGGAAGCCTCTCTTAAATGAGAGTGCTTGCTTACAGCAAGCAGAACACACCCAAGAAAATGCTGCTATCAATAAGCCATGCTTAACTCTATTCTTTTTTGTCTAGAATTACTTCCCAAGCTCTGTCAGGCTTTATGTGGATGCAGTTGTCCACTTGGGCACCATTTGTTGTCTGAGTTTTCTGTCCTGCACAGTTCCCACAATCATTAAGTCCCAAAGAAATCACACAGAGGTCTACATTAATCATAAACTGATTGGCCCATTAGTTCAGGCTTCTTATTAACTCTTATAACTTATATTAACCCAGTATTCTTATCTATGTTAGCCACATGGCTCGGTACCTTTTTTCAGTGAGGCAGTCACATCTTCCCTCTTCTGTGTCTGGGCAGGACTGCATCCTCCTCCCAGAATTCTCCTGTTCTCCTTGACCCGCCTCTACTTCCTGTCTGGTTGTCTCACCTATACTTCCTGCCTGGTTACTAGCCCGTCAGCATTTATTTAAAACATAATTGACAGCATACAGAATTGTCCCACACCACTTGCTGGTGTGTGTGCACATGTGCATCCATGTATGTGGAGGTCAGAGGTCAACATCAGGGATATCCCATTGTGACTAGTATTATGTGTTTTTGAGACAGGGCTCTCAGTAAACCTGGAGCTCACTGAATGACTAGACTGGGGAGCCAGTGGCTTCTGGGATGTGCCTGTATCTGCTCACCTCCCAGTCCAGATACAGATATGCATCCCACCCTGGTTTTTTTACGTGAGTGCTGGGGATCTGAACTCAGATCTTCCTGTTCTTGTCAGAAGCCCTTTGCCAGCCTGGAGTTTGATCTGTAGATCTGTTTCATATATCTATGATACCCAAATTTGGGTTAGAATGTCTGAAGTAATACCACTGTATTATCATAGTTGAGTGGACCCTTAGCGGGCCCTCAGTGTTTATGGAGATTGGGTGGTGCTGGCTGCATCTTGTCTCCACGGTCCTGATAGCTGCAAGCTTGCCTCTCTTATAAGGCCAGGCAGCCATGGTTTGGAGGACCTGCCTTTGATTTCTCAGGAACACAGGCCTCCTCTTACCTGCCTGCCTTGCCAACTCTTAGTCTTACTTTAATGGCCAGGTGAGCACCACCTCTCCGTGTACCCTCCATAGCTGCTCTTGTGGCCCAGCCAGATGGCCTACCAGCACTCAGTAGCTCTTGGGTTTGAGTACGACATGCCACATCTAGACTGGGATAGAGAGAGCAGGGGTGTGTCGGGCTCAAAGGCCTCAGGTCCTGGCGTGGGTGGGAAAACTGTCCCCATACCTGGATGCTGTGCTCTATGGAATCTGTCTGTGGCATGAGAGAGGTGGTATGATTGGCAGGGCCTGCTCTTTCAGATACCAAAGACCAGATAGGACCCTGTACACGGCTACCTTTGTCTATGGAGACACCCTCCAAGCAGGAAGGAAACCTGAAGGAGGTGCAGGTGAAATATTATGGAATAGAGATGGCCCAGCACAGTTTGGCTACCAAGCATCTTGGAGGTCTAGGCTGGAGGAGCAGCAGGGAGGACGGAATGGGAGGTGTGAGAAACCTTGTGATAACCTGGTCCCGACTGATGGCTCCACAGCCTCTCTGGATCTGCTGACAGTAAGCACTGCACCCACATGGGTGTTCTTATTAAAATGAAGTAGAGATGAACCTAGCTCTGGGGTCCATGATTAACGTGGCCAAGGCTCCAAGGCCTCCAGGTCTAGTGACCATCAACCTCCCACACTCCCAGGTGCAGGGCAGTGAGTTTTCCATCACCATGGGCTCTACTTCCAGTCAGCATTGCTTAGAGTCATCCTCCTTATTCAGGACAAGCTATGGGCCTGCTCTGTGCCTCAATTTCCCTGTTTCTAGATGGGAACTCAGCAGGTTTTGAGAGTATATGAGTTAGGTTCTTGCTATAGCACCTGTTCTATGGGAAAGTAAATCCTGTCCTGTACTAGGGCCTGAAAAGGCAACGGTGGCATCTAGAGAGGGCCACAGGGACCTCTGGGGATTGGGCTCCAGAACCCTTTGAAATACCAGGGTCTGCAGGTGCAGGAGGAACAAGCTGACTGGCTGCCCTTGGCTGCATCCTTTTCTTCTCCTAGAGTTCAGTGTGGAGCTTAAGAGAAGCACCGTGTAATCTACTTTCTGAGTATTCTAAACAACAGATCACCCATCAAGCCTGCCTAGTCCAGTGGTGCAGGTTGGCTACCATGAAACGTAGAGGAGGGAAATTCTCTAGTTCAGAGCTCTAGTCCAAGGCTTGTAAGGGTGACAGGCATCATGTTCTGACTAGGTCTAGCCTCAGAGGAAGGGATGGAGCCCTAGTCCCCGCCATTGCCCCAGTCAGTCTGTTCCTTTGCCTCACCACCCTGTGCACCTTGTCTGCCTCCAGTTTCTAGTGATTGAAGCCTCCCCACCGCTCTCATAATTGACCTTCCCACCTTGAATTTAATCAGGAATCACAAGCCCTTTTAATTTAGCAAATAAAAGGCTAGCTGCTGAGCCAACTGCCCCTGATTGACAGGGCTGTTAGCCCAGTCAGGCTGGCCTGGAGAGGAGGGCACAGGCTCATAACCTCAACTGGCCCCTGTAGGGTAAGGGCGCTCCCTGGGGACTGGGGAACAAAGGAGAGCCAACTCCCTGAAAATCCCAGCAGAGGAGAGGATGAAGGCTTCCTGGTTGGGGGTGGCTGCTGGCTGGACCAGAGACAGAGGAATGTGGGATAGACACAAGGGAGTACTTCCCAACAGCAGCCCCGATCTTTGTTATGTGATATTGGGTTGACTTCCAAATTTCCCTGACTACACTATAGTTCTCTCTCTCTCTCTCTCTCTCTCTCTCTCTCTCTCTCTCTAGTTCTTTTAAGAAGGAAGAAGAGGTCCCATCTTGCCTGTGCCTCAGTTTTTCATCTATTCCTAGGGATGATGACAAGACCCAGCCACCTGGCTGTCTGGGGATTAATTGAGGGGCTGGGAGCTCACAGGCACCTCTCATTTGATCATAGCACCCCACTCCAACTTCCAGGTGCACACATGTCTTAAGTGAGCTTGTGCAGCCACCCATGGTGCACCTGAACTTCTCCATCCCTCAGGGAAATCCCCTGCCTATCTGAGTCTGTTTCATTCAGTTCCTTCCTCCAGCCTCAGCCCCTGCAAACTTATTTTTCTGTCTCTATAGTTTCTTATTCTGTAGATTTCAAGGAATTAGACTTATACAATCTGTAGTATTTTGGGCCTCTTTTTTTTTAAATCTTACCTTAATGTTTTTGAGGTTTATCCAGGTTGTGATATACAGCAATATTCAGTTCCCTTTGAGGGCTGAATAGTATTCTATTGCGTGTGTGTCATATTTTCTCGATCTAAACATCTGTTGTTAACTTTTACAATTATGTGTGTGTGTGTGTGTGTGTGTGTGTGTGTGTGTGTGTGTTTTCTTGGTCAACTTAGTTCAAAGTTCCTTAGATGGAATCATGACCCCACGTGGGAGGAACAAAAGTCTGGTAGTAGAAAAAGGTTTCAAATGTGAAACAGCCAAAATTTCATTAAAACCCAAGTGTGATGGCTTGGTGGGTAAGGACACTTGCCACCATCCCAGATGACTGATCTGGGCCCCCCAAGACCTATAATGTAGAAGAAGAACTGACCCCCACAAATTGTACTCTCACTTACACACAAATGCCCCCAAATAACAAATAAAAGTACAATAACAGAGTCAAATGTTCGTGAGTCTGAGGCGTGACTTCGTTGCAGCAAGCACCCCTTGTACACTCAGTCACCCCACACCAGCCTGGACCCACTCTGTTCAGGTTCAGACTGTAATGTGGTATGGATCGTAGTGATTTGCTGTAGATAGAGAGTCTTTGGCTCTCACAGAAACACAACAGTCGACTTACAGCAAACAAGATGACGTTTCCCTTTGATCAGCACACATCAGATTAGTACACCCTTGGGTGGATTTTTCTAGAACGCTCGTAGTGGTTAGACTGAGAATGGCCCCACAGGTTAGGTGTTTGCATGCCTGGGCCCCAGTTGGTGGAACTGTTTGGGGAAGACTAGGGAATGTGGTCTTGTTGGAGGTGTGCCATTGGGGCAGGTGTTTTGGTTAGGGTCCTGTTGCTGTGATGACCCAAACAACCTAGGGAGAGAAGGGTTTAACTGGCTCACACTTCCATATCACTGGGCATCTTTATGGAAGTTGGTGGAACTCAAGCAGGGCAGGAACCTGAAGGCAGGAGCTGATGCAGGGGCCATGGAGGAGTGCTCCACCCACAATAGGTTGGGCCCTCTCCCATTGATTACCCATTAGGAAAATGCCCTACAGGCTTGCCCACAGCCTCATCTTATGAAGACATTTTCTCAGTTGAGGTTCCCTCCCCTCAGATGACTTTACCTTGTGTTAAATTGGCATAAAACTATCCAGCATAGTGGGCTTTGAGGTTGCAAAAGCCCACACCATTCCCAGGTCCCTGCCTGAGGATGTGAGACCGCAGCTATTGCTCCCGTGCCATGCCACCATGCCTGTTCATCTGTTACCACGCTCCTGCCACGATGGTTGTGGACTCACCCTTGGGAACTGTGAGCCCCTGGTAAACTCCTGTAACTTGTTCGTGGTGTCTTATTACACCAAGAGAAAAGTAACAATGTTTGACTTTTAAAATTACTGTTTGACAGCACAGACAGTTGCCGTTGCTCTTGGTTGCCGGCTAGGACTAGATGATGAGAACTTAAGCCTGATGACGCCATTGTTCTGATCACAGGACAGAGAGTAATCAAACTGAAACTGTGCTAGGGGCATCCTCTCTACTGACTTAGCTCTCACAGTGCTGGGAGGGGCCGGCAGCTGAGAGAAAATTGTTACCAAAGTGTTACCAAGCTATAGACACTATGTGCTAGGTACTGACCTGCCAGACAAACATGTCTCCACTGGTGCAGTAGTGGCATAGCCATTACAGGGGTAACCAACCACTTTCTGATTTGATTTAATGCTTTCCCCACAGAAAGAAATTCATGTTTGGTACTATAAACCTGGTCAAAATCTTGTGGCTAGGGAGGCCTTAGCTCTAATGGGGAATCTACTGCTATTATTTTGTTAAATGGATGTGATATGACCATAAAATTACTCTAAATAATTATGCTTATGCCTATACTGCTAGCTTTGGTTAGTGTCCTAAGGAATGCGGGCAGTGGTGGCACACAACCTTAATCCCAGCACTTGGGAGGCAGAAGCAGGCAGATTTCTAGGCTTGAAGTCAGCCTGGTCTACAAGCAAGTTCCAGGACAGCCAGGGCTACACAGAGGAACCCTGTCTCAACGCCCCCCCCCCCAAAAGGGTGGGGGAAGAGAGATAAAAAAGAAGTTATGGTCATTATTGCTGTGATGAAACACCACAACCAAAAGCAAGCTGGGTAGTAAAGGTTTATTCCACTTACCTTCCACATCACTCTTCATCATTGAAGGAAGTCAGGACAGGAACTCAAACAGAGCATGATCCTGGAGTCAAGATCTGATGCAGAGGCCCTGCAGGAGTGCTGCTGACTGTCTTGCTCCTCGTGGGCTTGCTCATTCTGCTTTCTTATGGCACCCAGGACCTCCAGCCAAAGATGGCACCAACCACAATGATATGGACCCTCCCACATCCATCACTAATTAAGAAAATGTCCTGCAGACTTGCCTCCAGCCTGATCTTATGAAGGCATTTTCTCAAGTGAAGTTCCGTTCTCTCAGATAACTCCAGCTTGTGTGAAGTTTACAGAAAACTAGCCCAGCTGGAGATGCTTCCTTTCTGCAGAGGCAGCAGTAACTGCAGAAGCTCATCACTAGTCAAATGTTGAGAATCCACAGCTGTTGAATGAGCATCTCTAAAAGGAGCATCCACACCTCCCTCTCCAAGGCTCAAGGAACATCATGGGAGGGGGAGCAAAAAATAGAAGAGGCAGAAGATGGGATGGGGCGTTGTGGGGACTTAGCTCGGTGGTTAAGAGTACTCGATGCTCTTGCAGAGGAGCCAGGCTTAGTTTCCAGCACCCACATCCTTGTTCATACGTAACTCCAGTTCTAGGGGATCTAACAGCCTCCTCTGGCCTCACTGGGCACTTCACGCATACGGTGCACAGACATACATGCAGACAGAATACCCGTATACATACATGCTGCTTGAATTGAGGACTTGAGTTTAAGAAATAATTGTTCAATGAACTTTGACTTGAGATTAGAATAGAATTTCAAACAATTTCTGAAATCATTCTGAATATGTCTTGGTCATTTTGAGAGGTGGTTCTTTTGTATTCATCAATTCCAAGTATTTGTTGTTGCTGTTTTTCGAGACAGGGTTTCTCCGTAGCTTTTGGTTCCTGTCTTGGAACTAACTCTTGTAGACCAGGCTGGCCTCGAACTCACAGAGATCTGCCTGCCTCTGCCTCCTGAGTGCTGGGATTAAAGGCGTGTACCACCACCACCCGGCATCCAAATGCTTTTAAATTCACCCTATGACTTCTTATTCCTTGTGAATTTCCTGAATTTCTTTTCTGTTGATTTCTGAGTTGTTGTTGAAGAACCTGCTTGATATGATTCTAATCTTTTTTAATTTATAGACACTTATTTTGTGGCCACTTCCTTCTAGTGTCTGGAGAAATCAGCTGTGAGTCACACTGTAGTTCCTTCACCTCATACATCCTCATTACCTGCCCACAGTGGGGACGGAACCTCTCACATGTTGAAAGGAGTTGTTTGTTTGTCCTGGCTGCCCAGAACTGAAAGAATCAAACACAGAAACTATATTAATTAAATCACTGCTTGGTCCATTAGCTCTAACTTCTTATTGGCTAACTCTTACATATTAATTTAACCCATATCCATTAATCTGTGCATCACCACGAGGTGGTGGCCTACCAGCAAAGTTTCAGCACATCTGTCTCTGGCAGGGGCTCTATGGCTTCTCTCTGACTCGGCCTTTCTTTCTCGCAGAATTCCATTTCATTTTCCCTACCTACCTCTACGCAGGCCCATGACAGTTCCTTTATCAACCAATGATATTCACAGCATGCAGAAGAGAATCCCACATCACCTCCCTTTTTTGTTTAAAAATGCAAAGGAAGGTTTTAAATTTAACATAGTAAAATTACATATAACAAAACAGGTATCAAGCAAGAATTACAGTTATAATATTTATATCTACTTTATCTTTTATCATAACTAAGGAAAACTATAACTATCAATTCTTCAATTCCATCAAAGACTCTAGAAGGATATAATATTACCTAAGTAAACAGGAAGTACATTATAAATAACTTTCAAAACTCTAGAATTGACAAAGACATCTCACTATCTGGACAGTCACTCAAAGTTCTTCTGTACCGTTGGGGTATCCATCTTCAGCCTACTGGCCCATAGTATCCAGCAGACTTTTCCATGAAGCAGGAAATTTCAAAGACAGGTCCACCTCTATTGGCAGTTTGTCAGTTACTTTCTTCTGTGTCCCGCAGAATGTCTAGCAGACTCTTTCTATTATTTCATGAAGCAGAAACCCTGAAGGATCATCTCATCTTTAGGCATGTTCAGCAGTGATTTCTCTGTGGGTCCTGCATGTCCAGTTCATCAAGCAGTCCAGGCAAGAGCAGTTTCTTGCCCAAATGGCTAACCAACTCCATAAGGAGCCTCTTCGATGCCCATCTTCCTCTTGAAGTAGCTGGTGTTGCCAGGAGCAGACATGTCTCTGTCATAAAAAGTCCTAACTTCTTAAAACATTTTAAGTGCCATATTCTGTAGTCTTTGAAAGGTTTGAAACATCCCTATCCATCTGAAATACATCTAGAAAAGCTAACTACCATGACTACAAGCTTGACTATTATAGATGGCTATTATATTCCATTTTTAAATGAGCTGCACAAACACAATACCTTAATCAAGAGCAGAAGTATATATACACAGTATAACAAAATTGACCTTAAATTTCTATCAATAAACCAAGATCCATAACCATGAAAATCTCTATAGCACTCACATGCTAGGCATGGCATCTGCCATCCACAGTCTTTTAAAAGTTTTTATTTTGAAACAGTCTCTACTAAGTATCTTTGATGTTCTTAAACCCCTGCAGCCTAGGCAAGTCCTGGACTTGGGCTTTATTGGCCTCAGCCTTCTAGGTAGCTGTGCTTATAGCCCTGCAGGGCTGGCTATGCTTCCCTTGTTTGGAATGCGCTATTTTCCTTTGGGCTGTCTCCAACCGTTTTACTCTACTCTCTACTTGGACCTCATTTGAATGCTTAAGTGTCCATCAAATTTGGGAACATTTTGGTAATTATTTTTTGAAACATTTCCCTCACTCCTTCCCTTTCTCTCTCTTCTTCTGGAAACTTATATTAAGCATATATTAGTGTGCTGGCTAATTTTATGTCAAATTCATACAAGCTAGAGTCATTTGAAAGGAGGGAACCTCAATTGAGAAAATGTCTCCATAAGATCAGGCTGTAGGCAAGTCTATAAGGCATTTTCCAATTGATGATTGATGTGGGAGGGTACAGCTCATTGTGACTGGTGCACCCCTGGGCTGGTGGCCCTGGGTTCTATAAGAAAGCAGGTTGAACAAGCCAGGAAGCAGCACCCTCCATGGCCTCTGCAGCAGCTCTGTCTCCAGGTTCCTGCCCTGACTTCCTTCAATAACAAACAGAGATGCAGAAGTGTAAGACAGAGAAGCCCTTTCCTCCCTCCCCAGCCTGCTTTTGGCCATGGTGCCCACCACCACAATGTCAACCCTAACTAGGACCGTCAGCGTGTCGGAAGATGTCCTCTGAGCTCTGGGGTGCTGTTCGTTTTGTGGGTGTTCTTCTCTGTTCTTCAGAGTGGGTGATCTCAGCTGACCTGTCTTCTCTCTTCCAGCTCAGAGGTGACACTGGACCCTGTAAGAGAACTTTTCATTGCAACTCTTACATCTTTCTTTTTCTTTTTTAAAAGATGATTCTTTTTTTACTATTTTTTATGTGCATTGGTGTTTCTCCTGCATGTATATCAGTGTGAGGATGTCAGATACCCTGGAACTGGAGTTACAGACAGTTGTGAAGCTGCTATGTGGTTGCTGGGAGTTGAACCTGGGTCCTCTGGAAGAGCAGTCAGTGATCTTAACCGCTGAGCCATCTCTCCAGTCCTGGTTATTAATTTTTTTCAACTTTAGAAGTTCTAGATGTTGTTGTTTTTGATACAATTCTGTTTCTTAAGTGTTGCTCTTTTCCAGTGAGCCAGTTTGGTCTTTCTCTGGCTCTTTTCTAGAAAAATTACTTTTAGTTTGTTCGCATGACTGTTGTCTGCACATGGCTGAATGTACCACACATGCAGTGTCCAGAGAGGGCAGAAGAGGGCGCCAGATCCCCTCAACTACATAGTTGGGAGCTGCTGTGTGGGTGCTGAGAGCTCAACCCGTATCTTCTTCTTTCTTTTTTTTTTTTAAGATAATTCTTCTTAATTTTTAAATTGTTTTTATTGAGCTATTTATTTTTCTCCGCTCCCCTCCTTTCCTTTCCCCTCCCCTTCTACCCTCTCCTATGGTCTCCATGCTCCCAATTTACTCAGGAGATGCTGTCTTTTTCTACTTCCAATGTACATTAGATTCATGTATGTATCTCTCTTAGGGTCCTCATTGTTGACTAGGTTCTCTGGGATTGTGAATTTTAGGCTGTTTTTTTCTTTGCGTTATGTCTAAAAGCCACTTATGAATGAGTACATATGATATTTATATTTCTGGGTCTGGGTTACCTCACTCAATATGATGTTTTCTAGCTCCATCCATTTGTCTGCAAATTTCAAGATGCCATCATTTTTTTTCTGCTGTGTAGTACTCCATTGTGTAAATGTACCACATTTTCCTTATCTATTCATCTGTTGAGGGGCATATAGGTTGTTTCCAGGTTCTGGCTATGACAAACAATGCTGGTATGAACTTAGCTGAGCACATGTCCTTGGGGCACAATTGAGCATTCTTTGGGTATATACCCCAAAGTGGTATTACTGGGTCTTAAGATAGATTGTTTCCAGTTTTCTCAAAAATCACCATACTGATATCCAAAGAGGCTGTACTCCCACCAGCACTGCAGGAGTGTTCCCTTTACCCCACAACCTCTCCACCATAAGTTGTCATCAGTGTTTTTGATCTTGGCCATTCTTACAGGTGTAAGATGGAATCTCAGAGTTGTTTTCATTTGCATTTCTCTGATGACTAAGGATGTTGAACATTTCCTTAAGGGTCTTTCAGTCATTTTAGATTCCTCTGTTGAGAGTTCTCTGTTTAGGTCTATACCCTATTTTTAATTGGATTATTTGTTCTTTTGATGACCAATTTTTTTTGAGTTCTTGTATATTGGAGATCAGCCCTCTGTCTGATGTAGAGTTGGTGAAGATCTTTTCCCATTCTGTAGGCTGTGTCTTGTCTTGTTGACTGTGTCCTTTGCTTTACAGAAGTTTCTCAGTTTCAGGAGGTTCCATTTATTAATTGTTTCTCTCAGTGTCTGTGCTACTGGGGTTATATTTAGGAAGTGGTCACCAGTGCCAATGTGTTCAAGTGTACTTCCTGTTTTCTCTTCTGTGAGGTTCAGTGTGGTTGGCGTTATGTTGAGGTCTTTGATCCATTTGGACTTGAGTTTTGTATATGGTGATAGATATGGATCTATTTTCATTCTTATACGTGTTGATATCCAGTTATGCCAGCACCATTTGTTGAATATGCTTTCTTTTTTTCCATTTTATATTTTTGGCTTCTTTGTTAAAAATCAGGTGTTCGTAGGTGTGTGGATTAATATCCAGATCTTTGATTCAGTTCCATTGGTCCTCCTGTTTGTTTTTATGCCAATACCAGACTGTTTTCAGTACTGTAGCTCTGCGGTAGAATTTGAAGTCAGAGATTGTGATGTCTCCAGAAGTTCCTTTATGGTACTTCTGCTTTGGCTATTCTGGGTTTTTTGCTTTTCTATATGAAGCTGAGTATTGTTCTTTCAAGGTCTGTGAATAATTTTGCTGGGATTTTGATGGGCATTGCATTAAATCTGTAGATTGCTTTTGGTAAGATTGCCATTTTTACTATGTTAATTCTACCTACCAAGAGCATGGGAGATCTTTCCATTTTCTGGTGTCTTTTTCAGTTTCTTTCTTCAAAGATTTAAAGTTCCTGTTATACAAGGTCTTTCATTTGTTTAGTTAGAGTTACTCCAAGATATTTTATGTTATTTGTGGCTGTTGTGAAGGGTGATGTTTCTCTGATTTTTTTTCTCAGCCCATTTATTATCTATGTAAGGAGGGCTACTGATTTTTTTTTTGAGTTAATCTTATATCCTGCTACATTCTTGAAGGTGTTTATGAGTTGTAGAAGTTCTTTGGTAGAATTTTTGGGGTTGCTTATGTAAACTATCATATCATCAGCAAACAGTGAGAGTTTGACTTCTTCTTTTCTGATTTGTATCCCTTGATCTCCTTTTGTTGCCTTATTGCTCTAGCTAGGACCTCAAGAACTATATTGAATAGATATGGAGAGAGTGGACAGCCTTGTCTTGTTCCTGACTTTAGTGGGATTGCTTTGAGTTTCTCTCCATTTAGCAATTGGCTTGTTGCATATTGCCTTTATTCTGTTTAGATATGTGACTTGTATCCCTGATCTCTCCAAGACCTTTATCATCAAGGGATGTTGTTTTTTGTCAAAGGCTTTTTCAGCATCTAATGTGATGATCATGTGTTTTTTTTCCAGTTTGTTTATATGGTGGATTACATTGACAGATTTTCGTATATTGAACCATCCCTGCATCTCTGGGATAAAGCCAACATGATGGTGGATGACTTCTCTCCAGACCCTCACGAATCACAATTTGTGACTCCTGATACTGTTTTGAAGACACAAGTCGACATGGTGGCACAAGCCTGTAATCCTAGTCTTGGGAGGCTAAGGCAGGGGGATTGTGAGTTTGAGACCAACCCAACCCGGCTACATATATAGTTCCAAGCTGGCCTAGACTGTATAGAAAGAACATGCCACACACACACACACCCACACACACATACAAAAAACAAAACAAAACAAAAATCCGGAAACAAAAAGCAAAAGAGAAACCATTTGTAACAGTTGCTCTGAAGTCTTTTCTGCCATTGATAGCTCATATGTGGTTTCCATTGATAGTGCTTTTTCTTCTGAGTGGATCTCACTTCCCCTTTTATTTTGCATGCCTTGAAGGCTTTGTTGAAAACTGGATATTTTAGGTAACTTGCAGATACTCTGGGTTCTGATTTATCACTATGGATCACTACACCCCAGAGCTGTCTTCACCAAGTTTTTGGGGGTGTCGGTTTCCTGGTCAGCTGTCTGGTGACTTGCCTGGGATCATTCAGTAGACTCTCTTCCTTGCAGGGAGAAGCTGCTGGTGGCTCTGCTTAGCTTCTTTGCTTTGAATTATCCCTCCCTCCCTCCCTCCCTCCTTCCATCCTTCCCTTCCTTTTCTAGACAGGGTTTCTCTGTGTAACCTTGACTGTCCTGGAACTCACTACTCTGTAGACCAGGCTGGCCTCGAACTCACAGAGTTCCACCTGCCTCTTCCTCCCAAATGCTAGAATTAAGGGCATGTGTCACCTCTCCCAACACTTTGAATTCTTTTAAAAAAATTAATTAATATTAATCTGTGTGTAGATGTCAGAGGATGGCAACTTGTGAGAGTCCTTCTACAATGTGGGTCCCAGGGTTTGAACCCAGGTCATCAGGGTTGGCCGCAAGCACCTTTACCTATTGAGCTATCTCATATGCCCTGTTTTGAATTCGTGTTTTTACTTTTTCATCCTGGTTTCCTAGGAATCACTCCTGGGTCTTCAGAGCTAACCCATCGACCAACAACTGGTTGGATATAGTACTTAAATCCCTTGATCCCAGAAGGCCTCTGCTCTGCGCCTGGTGATCTGTGAGTGGGTTGGGAGTACATTCAGACTCCCGGTGGATTACGGTACATCCTGGCCTTTACACCCTGAGCGCTCTGTAGCTATGAGCAACTAGCAGAGGCCCTTTCTGGTTTCCCCAAGGATGCATGCTGTGCCCCGGGGATGTGTGGGAGCTTATCAAGGCTCACCATGGCTTTCTTGTTCCTGGATAGCCCTCTTAAATGTCCTGCTGTTCTGTTCTCATTCCCCTAGCTGGTGATATACTTGCAGCGAGCTGCAGAGTTGGCCACAGTGTGCATCAGTTGAGAGAATGGAATATGTCCATACTGAGACCCGAGCTGCATCTTGTTGACTGGTGTGAGTGTGTCTTGGTGTAAATTCAGGGTCAGCCAATGACAGGTTGTGACTGTACTCAGATACCTAACCTAGTAAAGTTTAGGTATTGGCTTCTCTGGTGTTCTGCTCTGGATTGAAAGCTATGTGTAGTTACTAAGCCTGGCTTCGGCGTCCCTTTGATGGGGCTCAGGGGGGACCCTGAGAAAGAACCAGTACAGGTGTGAAATGTTTAAAAACCCTCTTTGAAGCAAACGATGGTCATCCAAGGTGGTTGAACTTGCCTCCTTGGGTCATTCAGCCCTGCTTATCCTGGCTGTCCCTTAGGGATCCAGGCCTGGCGGTTCAGTCAGCAGGCCTGGGGTGGGGAGCCAGGTGCCCTCTGCACTGGCTTCCAAGCCCCAGCAGCTTGCCAGGTTCTCAGGAGGAAGGTCTAACGGAGCCAAGGGAGAGATCAGTCCCCTCTGGGTAGGACTGCCAGCAACAGGGTCACCTGGCACTCAGCTGGCTCCTGACCCAGGAGCCCAGGCAGGAGAGGACTTGAGGCAAGGGGGTTTCCTTCGACCCCAAAGTCTTTCTTTGGAAGACGAGCAGTCAAAGAGCGGAGCTCACCCTGGGTACAAGCCCGTCCTTGGAGTGGGCATGCAGAGAGCTCTGTGCCTGCTTCTGAAGGTCAGTGTGCTTTACGGGAGTGCTGGGGCGGGGGTGGTGGCCGGCAGAACTGGGCTGACAGTCACGTACACTGATGTCACTGGGCACTCCACCTCCCTGAGGTATCACTTTCCCTGTGACCAAGCCTGCAGCTGAGTTCAGGGGAGCAGTCACGTCTCATCCTAGGCCCGTTCCTTCAGGTTCCCCACTGTATCATTTCAGGGGCTACCAAGGTCAGGGTGGGACCCACGTCTGTCATGATGTAAAGAAGAGGAGACTGGTGGGTGGGGAGCTGGGAGGCCAAGGCTGTCCCAGAGGATGTGGGGTTCAATTGGGTTTCTATGTCGCTGAGCAGGGGTGTACACAGCTCGAGGGCTCCTAGTCTGAAGGAAGAGGCACCTACACTTAATTTCAGGGAGTTTCCAGTCTGATGGGGAGCCAGCCCTGCTCTCTCATCCGCAGACATAACTGCTGCCTCTGGACTGAGCAGAGAGGTGGCGATGCTCCAAGCCCCTCTGTAGCCAACCTCTCCCGAGGTTCTCAGATCACCATCCTCTGTAGGTCTCCCTTACAGACACTCCAAAGACCTGGCGGGTGCCCTGCGCATGACTCCCTCGTTCCTTGGTAGAGGGAGAGTCAGCCCCCAAGTGCAGACAGACATCGGCGTCCTTGTGTCTGAGCCCGTCCTCAGGGCTGGGTCCAGCAGAGGGAGCTGCCAGCCAGCAGGAGCTGAGGAGAGCTGTTCCTGACCCCTGAGATGGCCTTGAGGATCCCTCGCCCAGAGGGTATGGGATTTACCCTGTGACTGGAGCTGCACAGGACCCAAACTGCTCCAACCTACCCTGTTATTCAACGCTCTCCCCTCAGAGACCTCTTTGAAGAAAACCAGCTCTATGGCCCATACGGTCTTCCCATCATCTCTAGGGTAGGTAGAGATGCAAGGCAGAGACCTGGGTATAAATTCTTTCACTTTCTATGTCTGTAGCAGGCAGATTATGGAACCAGCACGAACCTGTTTTATCATCTGTAAAATGGGTTGTGGTGAAGGACCAGCACATGGAATCTAGCTGTGTAGCGTACATCCTTCTCTCTGTCGCATCTCTTCCATGTCAGTCAGGTCCTCGTTGAGAAGCTGGGGTAGGAAGGCTAAGTAGCATTGGCCGGAGTAGACATCCTGGGTGTGGAGGAGATGCTTCATCAGACAGACAGACAAACACACACACACACACACACACACACACACACACACACACACACACTCCTGCAGCCAGGATGGGATGGCACAGATGTGAAATAGGGATTGCAGCCCCATTGGCCCATCCCTCACCCCTTACCTTGAGCCCTCCTCACACATTCTGGCCCCAGGTCAGCTCCTGTAAGACTTACTGGCTTCTGGCCACCGGCATGAGTGCTGAAGTTGCCTTGGAAGCTGGTAACTTCTAAATGTTCGTTCCCTTTCCCAGTCAATGTATTTATCGAGAACTGGCAAAAGTCCATGACCTCACAGAACCGGCAGCTAATAGTGGAGGATGAGAAATATTAAATGAAATAAATGTGCTAGGTGGGCAGGATCGGTCTGCTGTCCCTATAGCTCAGTGATCGAACACCTGCTTAGCAGGTGGGGAGGACTGGGCAAAGGCACTGGGCTCGCACAAAGCTATGGAAATGTCACTGGGAAACAGAACTTAAAGATCAGGCCGGGCAGTGGTGGCACACGCCTTGAATCCCAGCATCCTGGATGCAGAGACAGGTGGATCTCTGTGAGCTCGAGGACAACCTGGTCTACAGAGTGAGTTCCAGGACAGCTCGGGCTGTTGCACAGAGAAACACAGTCTCGAAAAACAATCAGGAAAGGTAAAGGTTGGGGACAGGCAGGAGGGGAGAAGGAATGGGGTGGCTTTGGGGAGGATGGGGATGTCTCCTGAGAGGGGAATGTTTGAGTACCACATCAAAGAATGAGACAATTGCACATGAAAGAGAACAGGCAGAGCAGAGGGAGGGGATGTCGTGTACAAAGGCCCTGTGGTGACTGGGCTGTTGGATGTTTGGAGGGACAGCCAAGAGGACAGTGGGGGATGAGTAGGAATGACAATGGTGGCAGATAAGATCAGAGAGGAGAGGGCCTGGAGAAGGACAAACACAACAGAGGGAAGGAGTAGGAAATCTCCCTGATGGGCAGGCAATAAGGAAAGGGATGAGCTCAGAACTTCCAGGATGGGAGCTGGATAGACACCTACCCCCATCCGTGCTTGCATGGCTAGGCCCAATGAGTACTATCCTCAGCTGGTGGCACTGTGGGTCCTAAGAGGTCCTGAGTGGCTGCGAGGCTGCCATGGTTAGCTGTAGAGCCTGCACAGTGAGGGCCTTGACAGATGGACAATGAGGAGGAAGGCAGGACAAAGAGAAGGGGGGGCGGGGAGGAAGAGAGGGACTGAGGGAAGAAGCCAGGAAGGAGAATGAATGAATATTGCTTGCAGACCCTGGTCCTCAATGGGCCCTTAGTACAGGAACCAGGGAGGAGTGTTTGGAAAGCCACGCACAGAAAGCCAAGGAGGGCAGCAGGATCACTGAGGCCTCACTTAGGATGCCAATTTCTGGGTGACATATCTGTGGCTGGAACCGTGTGATCCATTGTCCTTAGTGCACACTGCAAGTGTACAGCAGGACCCAGATCTTGCCTGCAGCCCTTTCCTGAGTCACATCTGAAGCCACCACCACCTTGAGGGGAACTCCCCACTCTGAAGGGCGATGGCCCGAAAGTCTTCAGTCAAATGACACCAGCCTCAGTCAGTGCTAGCAAAGGTTACTCCAGGTACAGGGAGGACATGGTCCCAGAGTGCAGTCACAGTACTGACAGCCACCACCTCTTGTGACATGTCACCTTTATCAAGCGCAGACTGCAAATCAGACTCCATCCAACTGTGCAGCATAGGCTCCCTTGGTACAATCCCACCGAATTCCAGGTGGCTTCCCTGAGCCAGATGAGGGGACAAGGGTGCTCTTCCCTGGGTGGGGAACCCTCTCTTGCCCTTGCTCAGCATCCTCTGAGCTCACCCTTGACATCCCCACCTCCTGTGAACCCAAGCCTTATGTCAAACTGCAGCCCTGCTTCATAGGGGATAGTTGGAGTACTGGATTAAGGGAGACAAGACAGGGGAGCATGGGCCAGCAAGAAAGTCTGCAAGATGCAGCAGCCCTCCTTGTGCAGCTGATGCTCTGGCCACTGTTCAGGCCACAGCGGGGGAGGTGTGAGAAGCTGGGATGGGCCAGTCAAGTTGGGAACAAGTCTCCTACCTGCAGAAAACAGATCTGGGGAACCCATGTGCACAGAGGAAGAATTCCGAGTCTCTCCTAGCCTGGGCCATGCATTTAGCTAGCCTGGCTCGCTCCGGGCCTCAACTCTTCTCTTTGGACTAGAGGAGCCTTCCATCAGCACGGTTGCTGGGAGGAAGTGGGCTATACCGCCCCCACCCATGCAGTCTCCTCTTCCCTCTCCTCACACTCGTGCACTTGAGCAGCACAATCTGTGCTGTTTCTGCGTCTGGGGGCACCCCCTTTCCTCTGTCTGAGGACCCCCACCTCGCGCGGTCCTCTCCTCGCACATGCGCACATGAGTTGCGCATTCCACACAGTTCCCTGTGTCTGGAGGAACCTGTGTCTGAGGACCTGACCTCGCATCAGGGCAGCCCTTCCCTTTTGACTTCTAGTCCATCCTACACCTGTCTCACAACAGAAGAACTTCTCACGGCTGGGTGTGGCTCTTCCTACCACCAGTTCCTTCTAGAAGTCAGGGAGCCAGGACAGCAGGGAAGTGGGAAGCATCTGGGGAGAGCTGTGGACTGTGGGGCAACAGAGAGAATGCAGGCATACAGACAGACAGGCAAGTAGGCAGACAGGCAGACACACAGGCAGGCAAGCATACAGACAGATAGACAGGCCGGTAGGCAGACAGACAGGCAGGCAGGTAGGCAGACAGGCAGGCAGGCAGGCAGGTATACAGACAGACAGGCAAGTAGGCAGACAGACAGGCAGGCAGGTAGGCAGACAGGCAGGCAGGCAGGCAGGCATACAGACAGACAGGCAAGTAGGCAGACAGGCAGGCAGGCAGGCAGGCAGGCAGGTAGGCAACAGGCAGACAGACAGACAGGCAGGCAGGCAGACAGGCAGGCAGGCAGCAGGCAGCAGGCAGACAGACAGACAGGCAAATAGGCAGCAGGCAGGCAGCAGGCAGACAGACAGGCAGGCAGGCAGACAGACAGGCAGGCAGGCAGACAGACAGGCAGGCAGGCAGCAGGCAGGCAGGCAGGCAGGCAGGCAGGCAATCCCCCTCCTGGATATCTCTAAGGTTCCTTCTGCGTGTCTCCTCTTTATGCATTTGAGAATAAAAGCAACACCGGCTCTGCACTGGCTGTGACCACAATATGGATTAATATTCAAGAAACAAAGTTGACTGGGGTTCTTGCCTGTCAAGGAGCTGCTGGGGTGACACTGGTTTTAGGAGCAATGTGCTGAGGGAGGTGGCCCCCAGCAACCGGCCTCCAGGCCTCCAAGGAAGAAGTTACACAGGGAAAGGCGGGCCCATGGCTTTGAGCTGTGGAAATTAAGGGGAGAGAATGCAGAAGGTCTGGACACCAGGCAGTGGAGCCTTACCTGTCACAGCCAATCAAGTGAGTGGATCAGGGTAGCTGGGACAGGCTCCACACTGAAAGTGAGCAGGGAAAATCTGACAAAGATCAAACACTGGTGTGGTTGGTTCAGCCTATAGAGCGGCTGATGCAACAGGAATTGGGATTTCAAGAGTAAAGAACAGAATGGCATTCTTGACTTAGTCCTCTCAGATGGGAAAAAAAATAAGAAGGTAGTTCTAACTCTCTCTGAGGAGGGGGGCCACCAGGAGAAGAGAGAGAAGGAGGGGACATAGGGAGAGAAAGCAAGAATGAGGGAGGAAGGAGCGGGTCCAAAGGTTTGTTCTGGGGAAGACCAGCTGGGTCCTTCCTGGGGCTTATGTTGCCAGAGACAGTACCACTTTTGGTGCACACCAGAAATTTCCTCTCTGGAGGAGTTTGTCCTGAAACAACAGCTGGCCATGGGCAGGACTGGATCCAACTTTGCTGGTCACAAGGCCAGGCCTTTCCTCTTCAGGTATTCCGGATGGTGTCACCGGCACCAAACGGTCAGTCAGCAGGCCTGTGGTCATCCTCACCCTGACTAGAAGTCCAGGTCCGGACCAGGAGGAGTCGAGGATGTTGTAGTGAGGCTGGCTCCTGTGTTACCTCCCTGGTGACAGATGAACGGACACCTGGGATTCTCCAGGGACCTGCCATTATCCTTTACATCGCCTGAGATTTTTATCAATGATTTGAATGGGGAGGCAGGGGCTTCCTGCTTCTGTTTGCTGGTGACCCGCAACTGACAGGAGTGGACTCAGTAGCACAACGGAGTCTCAAATGAGGCCAGTGTTGCCTGCAACAGGGTGCAAAGGCACCAGGAGGAGAAATCTAGCCCTGGCTCCGAGTGCTGGGACTAGGGCAGAGCTAGCTTATGGGTAAAAGAGCCCTGGTGGCTTTGAATGTTGCAAACAACTGGAAGCACCCCGAGTGTCTCCCCATGGGGGGCAGGTTAACTAGTTAGGAAGTCTCCACAGTCAAAGGCTATGGGACCCATATAAGGAACAAGGCTGATGAGGACATTCTCCCTGACACCTCTTTAAGTGATAAAGCAGGATGTGTGGCCCTGTATCTGACAGCATAGATTTGCTTCTCTTAAACACCAGCAGTTACGTCTGTACCAGACAATGGGGGGTGGAGGGCAAAGGTGCTGCTCGGGTCTTGTTTTACTGATACATCTTTTGATAAATATATATATATATATATATATGTGTGTGTGTGTGTGTGTGTGTGTATACATATGTGTATACATACATATAATATATATGTATATGCATTCTCTCCACCCTCTTCTCTGCATAACATTCTAGTCTGAAAAAACATGCTCACTCAGACTTGAAAACAACTATCCATGTAGTATAAGGTTATACTAACAGAATAGGAGGTGCACATCTTTCTCGTCATATGCTAAATTGGCTATGCCCAGACAAGGGGAAGCCAGTTTTGGAAAGGAACCCTGGTAGTTGGATCTAATCTCAGGGGTCAGCTTGGCTAGAATAGAGGCTGTGAAGGAGAGAACCGGACAAGCATGGAGGTCATGGAGACTCGCTGAATGCTGTGTGAGTCGAAGAGCCACTGGAGGGCTGGCACGGGGAAGCAGCAGCAGCCTGGCTCGCTTAAGTCCTCTGAAGGGCAGGACTTGGGTTGAGGGTTTGAAAGGCAACAGACGGTGAGGCTTGACCTAGGAAGGCCTTGCTAAGGAGACTGGCTCATGAGTACAGGAATGAGCTTCCTGTCACCAGATGTATTCAAGCAACCTCCGAAGGTTGTCTGGGATGCTGCAGAGGGCGTTCACAGAATCACCGGGAGCCATGTTTTGAACTCACTCCAACCCAGGTGAAGTTGAATCTCTAAATTTGATGGGGAAGTCTGCTTTCTGTTTCTAATTTACCTCAAAGGCAAATACTCCAATGAATTCTGCCCCTTGTTTCACAGGACACTGTCATAATCACCTACAGCCCTTTGACAGGACTTTTAATTTCATTTCACTTATTTATTTATCATGGTATATGTGTGGTGTGTGTACATGTTTGTGTAGGTATGTGCGTGTGTCCATTCGCGTGTGTGCACATGCATGTGAAAGCCAGAGGGGACTACAGGTGCCCTTTCTCACTTTATCTTTTTTTTTTTTTTTTCGAGACAGGGTTTCTCTGTAGCTTTTGGTTCCTGTCCTGGAACTAGCTCTTGTAGACCAGGCTGGCCTTGAATGCACAGAGATCCACCTGCCTCTGCCTCCTGAGTACTGGGATTAAAGGCGTGCGCCACCACCTTATCTTTTGAGTCAGTGCCTCTCACTGAACCCTCAGCTCATGGAATCTGCTAGGCTGCTGGCCAGTGAGCTCCAAGGACCCTCTCGTCTCTGCCTCCCCAGTGGTGGGGATTATAGAGATCTAAGTGTGCACACTACCACATCCGACTCTTTACCTGGGTGCTGGGGATCTGAACTCAGGTCCTCATGCTCGTGTGACAAGAACTTTACAGACTGAACCATCTCCCCAGCCAATCTTCTTTATTTCTTCCCACTTTCGTATTTCCCTCTCCTCCTAGAGCCAGGCCTAGACTCTCATTTATGTGCTGGAAGTGTCTCTTAAAATACACATCTCCTCTCCGTATGGGCAGTCATGTGTTCTGTATGTTTTATGATTTCTATAGCTCATGCTCTGTTACGCCGACTCTCGGCTTGCTCCGCATTGCTAATTGGGATCTATTTTGTGCCCCCATACCTGTAGTCCAGCCCTTGGCAGATGGAGGCAGGGGTATTGCTGCAGGCTCAGAGTCAACAAGTTTAATAGTAAATTCCAGGGAAGCTCAAGCCGGAAAATGAGACCCTGTGTACACCCTCCCTGGACTTCCTCCTTCGTACATCATTTACACAATCAAACTTCCTCTTTTGTGTAACGTCTATTCATATCCGTGCCACCCCCTACTGAATTCCCCTATTATAGACTGGCACAAGTGTCTCAGCCATTTCAAACTTCAATTCTGGGCGAACTCACAATGCAGCCATCTTCTTCCTGCCTGAGGGTCTTTCATTCTCGCAGTGTGCTGGCGGGCAGGCACGTGTGAGTGCTGTCTGAGACCGCTTTGAATTCTGCGACTTGATGCTTTTCAGGTCCCCTTATTCACTGCCGGTGAGTATGTGAGCTGGTGCAACCTGCCGAGCCCTCAAAGAACTAAAGATAGACCGACTGTGTGGCGCAGCCACACCACTCCCGAGTGCAAGCCCCGGGAACAATAGGCAGGAGATGGCGGTGGTACCCTTGCCGCTCTGATTATTGTGGCGCTGTACACAGAAGCCAAGGCATGGAGCCAGCCTAGGTGCCCACCAACAGAGAAGTGGATGAAGGGAATAGGATTTATACGCAGTGGAGTTTTCAGCCTCCACGAGCAACAGAACGATGTCAAACATAGTATGGAAGTAGAACAGGATAATTTGGACAGTCGTCTCTCTATTCCTCAGAGCCTTTCCTTTCCCCATGAGCTTTTCCACAAGAGAGAGTCATAGACATGGAAGACAAAGAAAGATGAGTATCAGGTCTTTATATGTAGGCTTTGTTTAATATACGTGACATGCACACACACGCATGCATAGCATGAAAGCAGAGAGAACTTTCTGGAGGCAGAAAGAGAATACAGAGAGACAAGAATAATGGGAGGGTATGAGCTAAGTACAATGATTGTCATGTATAAAAACACTATAATGAAACCTGCTATTTTACATGCTACATAAAAAGAAAAACCATTAAAACACAAACTCTTGGCCTTTCCACACAGTCGCCTTGGCATCTCTGTGAGGAAAACAAAAACCTGAGGAGGGGAGTGGGGGGCTGCAGCAGGGTGGCCCCTGCATGTCACTTCTCAGCAGAGCTGGCCATTGTGACAATATGCATGTGATCTCGTGGCTGAATGGCTAAACTTACCTGGAGGGTGGATAACGTTTAGAACAGTTCTTTGTTCAAAAGATGCCATTGATCTGCCCGAGTTTTCATTTTTTTTCCCCTTCATTGGGTGGTGGGAATGGGGAGTTTGAGCTATGTATCCCAGACTAACCTTGAACTCATGATCCTCCTGCCAATGCCTTCCAAGTGCCAAGATTACAGGCATGACTCCATTCTAGACCCGTGTTGGGATTTTCTTTCTTTTATTAATCTATGGTTTTGCACCTATATGTGTGTGTGGTTGGTGTATGTGCATGTGCGTGTGAGTGCATGCATGTGTGCATGGTGTGCGTGTGCGTGTGTGTGTGTGTGTGTGTGTGTGTGCCAGAGGTTGGCATCTGGAGTCTTCCTTGATTACTCTTCATCTAACTTATAGAGGTAGGTCTCTTGGTGAACTCAGCTCACTGATAAGGCTAGTCTAGCTTGTTCAGGGGAAACCCCCATCTCTGCTAACCAAGTTCTGGAATTGCGGGTGGAACAGTGTGCCCCCTGGTACTTCTGTGGTTCTGGGGCTTCAAACTCCATTCTTCATGCTTGTGTGGCAAGCGTCTTATTCACCGAGCATCTCCCCACTCCCTTCGCGGGATTTTTTTTTTTTTAAACAATAGAAGCTTATTTCTTTTTTTCTCAATAAAAGCTTTGAATTCAGGCTGCAAGGTTTTTATACTGCTTTGACTGAGAGGTAGGAAGTCTCTAATTGCGCCCCTTGAGTCTGGTCTGGCCTCCGTTATTTCCTGTGCTCAAGAGAACAGCACAAACGAAGCCCTGTGCTGTCTGAACACTCAGAACAAGCTATGCATCTTCAACCAGGCTTTCCTAGGACTCTCACTCTGAGGGAAGCCACCTGTCACGGAAGACAGCTAGCTGCTTGAAGATTACCCTGTCAGAGAAGGTACAGAGAAGGCTCTGGGCAGCAGCCATCCCACTGCCAGGCACAAGATGAGGATCTCTCGACCAGCCAGCCAAGCTGAACTCTCACAACAAATTCATAAGAGACTTGAAATGACAATTGTCCAGTCAAGCTCTCCCTGGACTGCATAAAATCATAAGAACAAGATTGCTGGTTTTGTCTTGCTAAGTTTGGGGGTCGTCTGTTATGTAGCAGCAGTAGCGAAATCTCTTAGAACACAGCAAGCAGTCTCTCTTCTCTTTGCTGGTAACTCTACTCCGGCCTCCGCGGCTCAAAATACACATAGTTTCTGATGTTTCCAATACAATGTTACCCGACTCCTATGTGTGGTTATTTTCATGATGAGTTGTATGTTGCATGCATACATTCGCAGAAATAACTTGATACCTCGAATACTGTCAAGTTCTGTCAGAGAAGATACACGTTTGTGTTTTTCAGGCTTCCTAAGTGCCCACGGAACACGATCTCCCACTTCGGTTTTAGGGGTTAAGTGAAAATAGTTTTTTCTGACTCACCTTTAGCTTATAGGGTGCAGCCTTTTCTGGAGTCCTTGCTAACAGAAAGGCGCTGCACGGAGTCCCACTTTGGTAAGCCAGAGCTCTGCCAGAAGAGTCGTTCTACTCTGTGGTAGTGGACTGACCCCTCCTAACGTGAGGACATGCTGTGTCAGGGGAAGGCCTCAAACACCATTCTTACTCCGGAAGTCTTGGTCATGGCCCACAAATTCTTTACTATCTTGTTAGGTCCCTGGTAAAAATTTCTGGCTAAAAGTATGCATATAATAATCAATTTTAACTATTTATTTTTATTTTAGTGCATATGTGTGTTGCATGTATATGAATGTGCAGGTGGACACACTGTTACATGCACACATGCAGAGGCAAGAACATGACAGCAGGTGTCTTTCTCGGTCACTTTACAAACTCTGAGACAGGGTTTCTCACGGAACTACAAACTCACTGTTTTGGTAAACTGGCCAGCCAGCGTGCTCTTGAGATCTGCCAGTCTCTGCTCCCTGATGCTGGGATTATAGGCACACGCAACCATGCCCAGCTTTTTATCTGGGTGCTGAATATTCAAACTCAGATATCACACTTGCAAAGCAAGTGTATTACCCACTGAGCCCTCTCCCCAACCCCTCACTCATCTCTGTAAGCAGAAATCAATCTAGTTAAATTCTCCACTGCAGACTTGAAGCTACCTTCCAAGAGTTTCAACATGTTCCTGACTTAGCCTCTATCCTGAGTAGTCCAGATTATTTGCTTTTGAGTTTTAAGTTCTACTTTGAATGGCTTATGTCTTTATCATGGAACGCCTCTCACCATTGTTGAGTGTGAGGGTTCATCTTCCTGGTTGATGTGACTGGATTTGAAATCATCTGGGAGATCTTTGAGAAGGGGAGACTCATGTGGGTGGGATCATCCCAGGATCTGATGTTCCAGACTAAATAAAAAGCAGAACATAAGGAGTCCAGTTGAGCATAAACCTTCATCCCTCTGCTTCCTGCTGTGGACACGTGATGTAGGAGGGTCTTCTGTCTATGTGTTACTTTCATTGATTAATAAAGAAACTGTCTTGGCCTTTTGATAGGCCAGCCCTTAGGTGGGTGGAGTAGACAGAACAGAATTCTGGGAAAAGAATGCAGAGTCAGGCAGATGTGATGAAGCTCCAGCCCAAGATGGATGTAGGTTAGAATCTTCCCTGTAAGCCACCACCTCGTGGTGCTACACACATTAAGAGAAATGGGTTAACCAAGATGTGAGAATTAGCCAGTAAGAGGCTAGAGTTAATGGGCAAGGCAGTGTTTAAATGAATACAATTTGTGTGTTGTTATTTCAGGTGTTAAGCTAGCCGTGCAGGAGCTGGGCGGGACAAAAAGCAGGCCTGCGCGCCTCATCACTACAGACACGTTGTGATCAGCACCCTCGGGCCCCTGCTGACATGCCTTCCCTACCACGATGGACCATCTCCTCAGACCATGAACCTGAATGAGCTCTTCCTCCTTAGGTCTTATCTTATCATGTCTTGGCATCAGCAATAAGAAAAACAAGCAGTATAAATGAGACTGCCCTTCATGACCTTTACTCTGTCTTCATTGAATTCTTTCGGTATGTATTAAACTATACAATCAAGAGTGCTGGCACGGTGCATGCTGCAGAGTAGAGGGGTTCTAATTCAGGTGAGAGGAGAGTAGATGAGTGTAGTTGTTAGAGCATCTTCGTGTGTGTGTGTGTGTGTGTGTAGAGGTGTTCTTATGTGTGCAATTGCATTTATGTGTGCAGGTGTGTGGACAGGCACATTGTGTACAAGAGTGTGTGCACACATGCATGTGTGTGTACAAATGTGCATGTGCACACAGGTGCCTGTGTGTGTGTGAGTGCACGAGTGTACAGGTGCATATATACGTATATGTATGTGTGCTTGTGTGTGGAGACATTGAAGACAACCTGGGGTGTTTTCTCAGGCCTCAGCCACCTTGGCCTTTCTTTTTTACACATGTATGATGTGTGTGTGGGGTCCATGTGTGCATGCAGGTATGTGTACATACATATAGGTGCTCAGAGTTAGCGTGATTGTCTTCCTTGCTTCCTCTCCTCTTTGTTTATTGAGATGAGGTCTCTTGCTTAACTTGGAGCTCACAATTTCTGCTAGTCTAGCCAGCTCGCCCCAGGGATCCTCTGTCTCTACTTCCTGCATTCTGGAGTTAGAGAGGACCAGCCCCTCTGCCTGACTTTTATATAGGTTCTGGCCCTCACTCCTATGCTATAAGTGCTTGACCCACAGGGCCATCTTTCCAGCTGCCACCTTATTTGTGAGACTCTCTCACTGGCCTGGAGCTCACTTATTAACTAAATTGGTTGGCTGGTGAGCCCTAGGAATCCACCTGTCTTTGGTTCCCCAGTGCTGGGATTACAGGCATGAATCGCCACATCTAAATTTTAAAAAACTGTGTTTTTAATGTAGATCAGCAGTTCTCAATTTGTGGGTCGCAACCCCTTTTGGAAGACCTATATTTCCAAAAATATTTACATTACAATTCATAACAGTAGCGAAATTGCAGTTATGAAGTAGCAACAAAAATAATTTTCTGGTTGGGGGGTCACCACAGCATGAGAAACTGTACTAAAGGGTTGCAGCACTGGGAAGGGTGCAAACCACTGATGCAGACGAATGTTTTGCGGGCATGTATGTGCAGTATGTGCAAGTTTGGTGCCTGTGGAAGTCATAGTCCCTGGAACTGGAGTTATAGATGGCTTATGGGTGGGAATGTGAACCACCCTGTGGGTGCTTAGAACTGAACCAGGGTTGATGGTCTGTGATCGTTGTGTTACTTAGCAAGTTGTCAGAATCTAGAATCACCTGGGTGACGGGCCTCTGGATGAGTCTGTGGAGGAGTAGCTTGTTTCTGTTGGCTGAGACAGGAAGACCTGCCCACTGTGAGTGGCATCGGTCCCTGGTTGCCGTCCTGGACCGTATGAACCGAAAAGGGCACTGAGCGGTCACATGCATGCACTTGTAAGATGGTCACCTGCTCAAGCTCCTTGCTGCCTTGACTTCCCTGCCATGACAGTCTAGCCCTTGACTGTGAACTAAAGCAAACCCTTCCCTCCTTAGTCTGCATTATTCGGGACGGATTACCACAGGAACAGGAGGAGAAGCTAAGCCCAAGCCCCAGAGCAGCTAGCTGTGCCTGGGTACCCTCAGAGAGTTGCCCTACAGTAGCCCAGCAGCTTGGCCAGCTCTAGGCTGCACCCCCTTTGTTTATGAGACCCCACCCTGTCTCCTGGCCAAGGAGACTCAAGAACTCTTGGCACAGAAGGATGCTCCCTGCTGCCCAGCGGAGATGACCACTTCATGGAGACTGGAGAGAGGAAGGCGGAGGAGAGCGAAAAGAAAGGTCCTTTCAGGCTCAAGACGCTGTGGAGTAGCAGGCCAGCAGCCTGCCAGGAGCTGACTCACCGGCATGGGACAGGGCACTACAGGTGCACTCCGGCCGGCAGACAATAGGCGCCTGTTGCAAACGGCCCCACACCCCAGACTGACCACCAGATTCAGGCAGAGACTGTCCCCCGGGGAGTGTGGGGGTTGGGGAGGTGGAAGGAGAGGGCCTGGGCTGGAAGCTGTCATCCTTTTGCCTTTGCTGGACTTGGTTCAGGGCACACTATAACCATGTGATTTCATGGCTGGGGAGACAGACACATGGAACCAGAAACTTGGACACCTCTAATGTGGCCCTCGTTCTTCACCGCCTCAGTGGTTACTGCTGTCAGCCTGCTGTGTCACAGGGGCAGGCCATGTCTTTCTGAGCTTCGTTTGACTCTTCTCTCGTGAATGCTTCCCCTGCATACTCTCGTTAATAATCTCCGCCAGCCTTTGATAGACATCATCATCACTTCTGTCCTGCAGGTTGAGACAGCGAATCCAACAACTACAGCCAAAGCTCAGGCTTCAAAGCCAATCCCTGCTTCACAAAACCATTCAAACGGATCCCAGTGCCTGGCAGGGCAATACTCATACTGCCTGTTTTCTGGGGCTTTCACACCGGCAATAGGTGTTGGATGGTCCACAGACATCTTGGTTGGGGAGGGATGGGCAGGCAGAGAAGTGAGCAGGGTTGAAGAATGAGACTTCTTCAGTGGACTGAGGTGGGGGTGGAAAGGCTGGGTGCCAGGCTCTCTAGGCATGGCTCTGCCCGTTGCTGGTTGTTGGAATGTAGGCAGATTTCATAGATGTTCTTAAGGACTTGGTTTTTTCATATGTAAGATGGGAATGAAAGCACCAGGCTGTGGGTTGTCCTTTGCTAATATGTCATTTGTGAAGTGGTTGCACCAACTACTTGGCCCCCACCCTCACCCAACCAGAGCACTTCTTGTCTCTCTCAGGGGCCTCCTGAGGTGCTGGGGTCTCTGATGTCCGTCCTGCTCCGAGTTCCCACTCTGAGGACCCAGCAACACACCCTGTATTCCCTAACGGTTCTGCCAGGTAGACCCAACCCAGGTTCCCACCATGATCTCTTTCGGCCTCAAGTGACCCAGAATTGAGCATCTGAGACCTGAGTTCAAGGCCCTGCTTTAGCTGACTCAGCATCCAACCCCCACTGACCTTTTCTCTACGCCTGGAGCCCAGAAAGTTACAGCCTGCGCCTGCACTTGTAAGGAAGGAGGTGGCTAGGCCCAGGTAGCAGAGATACATGCCCCCCATTCCATGACCCATGCCCCCCTCTTCCAGTTCAGTGCCTCCTGGGATTCTTGACCTGCAATGGTTCATATGTTGAAATTTCAATAAGGCCTCAGAAGAGCCTATGTCGCTGGCATGCTAACTATCGAGAGGGCCCAGAGGCTAACCTGCTCAGGGCCCAGTGGGGACAAGTCCTTTCCAGACCTTCAGCTATCGAGGCAGCGACTGATGAACCCATCATCTGTGAGGTAAGCAGCTCCCAGGACTTTCTGGGCTGTCTCTTCCAAGAGCCAGGAGCCCTTGCAACATGGGTTTCAGGTAAGCAGGACAATCACGAGGCCAGAGCTACAGGATGCCCTGCAGAAGGGATCTTCATGCCTGCCATGTCAAGGGAGGAGGCCACAGGGCCACAGGGCCCTACCCCATCCCTGGTAATAGCAATGGTTACCATTGTCATCCCTTCTACTGCTTCTCCCATCCCCTGAACCCCTGTGTGAGGACATTCTCTCGGTGAACTCATACTGCTGTCCTAGCTTCACGATGGGAAACATGAAATTGAGTGGAGACTCAAATCCAGGCCCTGAAATCCCATCTCTTCAAATACTCTATTGTGTATATTGGGGTTTCTTAGGCAGACAATTCTAACTCACCAAGATCTGCTCCACCAGGATTTCTGAGGAGCTGGTAAAGGTCAGCCCAAGAAATCGGTGTTCTCTGTGACCCATGCCACTATCTCAGCTGAGGTGCAGGAAGTCCCCAGGGCTAACTCCACGTGAGTGGAGGCTATGGAGAGAGCTCTTGGTGTCCCCTCGTGAATTTACTGCTCCGGTGCCCCCCTGAGCCCCTAGAGTGGAGGGGCCACAGGCAGGGACATATCCTCTCGTGCCCTCCCTGAGCCCCTAGGGTGGAGCGGCCACAGGGGCGACAGATCCTCCTAGCCCTATCTATTCACAAGGAATACGGTGGCTACAGCCTCTCTCTAGCATTACAGCGATGGCTTGGTTGGCAGGCAGAGTTTCCCACGGAGGCAGGTAGCCTGTCAGCCTCAGCCTTGGGAATTCCCAAGTGCCTTCCTTGATGCAGAAAATTTACAGTGAGCTCTCTGACCTGAGTTCAGATGCCCCAGACTCGTGTAAAAAAGACAGGCAAGTGCACACGCTCACGTGTGCTCGCGCATGGGTATGTGTGTGTGCGTGTGTGCACCTGCACATTCACGCTTAGTGGGGGGGGGTGAGCAGGAACAAGTGAGTTCTTGAGGCTCATTGAGCAGCCAGTCTAGCTGAGCTGATGATCTTTCAGTCAAGGGAGATAGATATCCTGTCTTAAAAATAAATGTGGACAGCTACTAAGGAAAGACACCCTTGGATGTCCACACATGTGCAGTCTCACACACACACGCACGCACGCACGCAGGATGGGTGGGTAGAGGGAAGCTAAGTTACCTGGGCACAGGAAAAGGGCAGCTCTCAGGACAGCTGGTTCCTGTACTAAGGCCACCCAAGCCCACAGGGTGGGACTGGCTCTCATTAGCTTCTGAGCCTTGAAGAAACCAAGGCTTGAGGCTAGCCAGCGGCCTTGTGGTTTTGGAAAGAAGAGGCCCAACTCCCCGGTTCCAAGGATTTCAGCATTCACAAGCCTGTAGGGGTACACACACACACACACACACACACACCCTGTGCTCAGGATTTCAGGCCTATGACAACAGGGTCCTAAGCTCAGGGGCTTCTCAGAGCATCAGAGCTAGGGAAGTAGGAAAGTTCCAGTCTCAAGTGGCCTCCCCCTGGATAGTGGCAGCTCCTCCCTTTTCTGACCCTTCCCATAGGCTGTTTGACACAGGGGACAAAGGAGGTGACTGGCTGTGACATAGCCCTGAAGGGTCCCTCTTTTCCCTCCTGCCACACAGGAAATTCTTGGCGTGGGAAGTTCCTGAGCCCTGAGGAGGTGAAGTACCCTCTGCCCTGTCAAAGTCCCCACACACCCAGTGAATACCTGGATGCGTGACCAAGGGGCATATCTTGCCAAAGCTAAGGTTCTTGCTGGGTGACCAGTCAGGCACAAGTCAGGTCTGGTCTCTTCAGAACTGAAGGCGCCTCCGTCCGTGACTAACCTGGGGCTGGCTCCATAGCAGTGGCTGTAACGCAGGCTTGGTACATGCTGGGGCTGGAGTCCTCATGCCCCGAACCAAGAAGGAAGAGCAGGGGCTACAGATCTTGAATACAGCCTTGGTCACCTGCCTTTGGAGGAGGTGAGCTGGATCGGTCTAGGGACAGTCCATCCCATCCTGGCTTGTCTTTCCTCTCTTGTACTTTGAAACATAGATCATTAGTAGCTACAACCTGCTTTGTAATCTCCTGGAAGGTTGAGGCTATTCCATAACACTGTATACCCAGGTCAGCTCGGGTACACGGCCAGGTACAAATAAGTACACACACTGAGTGTGCAAATGAATTGTTTTTATCTCGAGATCCTCTCTTGTTATATATCCAGTGGACTCCTCTTTCCTTAGGTCTTAGATCTAGGGTACATGCAGCCAGGGGTGAGCACCATGGCCTTCCAGGATGCAAACACCAACTAACCACTGAAAAGAGGACAGAATCTTACCATCCTCACTGGACCTCAAGGAAAACGAGGCCTGAGGCCACCCAGCAGGGAGCTTGCCTAACTGGAGACAGACTTCCTCCGAGGGGTCCAGAAAGGCCATAGGGATCAGTGACTCTCCTGGTGTGTGGTCATTACAGTTGACCTCTGCCCTGGGCGCTCTGCCACTGTTACTCAGTCAGTTCTGACACCTTGCCCTCCTCCTGGTCAGAGAACTGGGAGCTCAGAATTCTACTCTGGGGCCATTCCAGGCTGCTGCTGAAGACTTCAGTCACCTGCTGGGGTCTGAGGACCCCTGATTGCCACAGAGATGGACCCTGGGTGGTCATCTACTATTTAGGTGAACGGGGCATGCTGGGCCAGAATTCACACCACCTCCATCAAAAATGGCTGACTCAGCTCTGGGTTGACGTCGGGACTGGCCAAGGGTCACTGCCGCGTGAGGAGCAGAGAGTGTGCAGAGAAATATCCCAGACTCTAGGCTGAGAGGGAGGCAGAGTCCCTGGGTTTAAGAGTTCAGCCTCTGGCCCATACTCTCAGGCCTTCTACTCGGGCTGACTTTCATCTGCTGAGCCTGGTGTATTACTTCAGGCCTCTGTGCCTGGCTCTGCCCTCTGTGAAGTAGGATAATAGCCCTGCCCAGGAGAGCTGTTTCGAGAATTAGATGAGCCGTGCTACGTAAAACAGTCAGAATAGTGCCTGGCACACAGTAAACCCTCAGAAGTCGGTAGGCATTATTGCTGCGGGCTGACTAGCGGATGGAAAGCTGAAGCTTGCCCTAAAAGGCTTTAATTGACTGTTGACATTTTGTTTCCTCCACTGGTCTCTGAGACTCCAGGCCCTTTATCTCTCACGCCTGGCACGTCTCAGGGACTCGATGCCTGTGTTGAAAGGATGAACAAATGAATGTGTGAGGTAGGAGGAGAGAGTGCATTGGGAGAAGCTTCTAGAAGGAAGCAGAACTTAGGGAAGAGCCCCACAGAGGAGGGGAGAATGGCTGAAGTGAAGGCTGGGAGGCCCCTCCTGGGCAAGAGACCCCTGAGGAGGAAGCTGTGCCAGGTCTGATGTGGGCTCAGGTTGGGAGAAGATGGGAGGAAGGAGACCGACTTGGTGGACCCTCAACAGAACCTGGATGGCCAAGTCCACTATCTATCACGAGAGTCACATCCCAGGAGGGCTATCCAGTGGAGTGCAGACTTATAGGAGAGGCGGGGACCAGGGGCAAGGCCCTGTGGCTTGTGGGCCGTTTATGGAGCCCTGTTAAATCGTTACTGGGAGGAAAGCCAGCCTCTGCATCCAGGCCCCTCAGCCACCCGGGAGACAAGTACTGGAGATAAGAGGGTTTTAAACAAATAAACTGTCCTCCAGGAGCTTAAAAGAGAAAAGATTGCGAGCTTTCTTTCCCTCCCTTTTCTCCTTCTCTTCTTCCCAGCTCCCTCCACCACTACCTTTTCCTTTTCATGTATCCCTCCTTCCCTCCTTCCCTTCTGTTCCTCCTCCCCTTTCCTTCCTTTAAAATTTCTACCATTCTGAACAACCTGTCCTTCAGATTAAATGTGCGCATACGCCCACACAAAGACAGGAAAGTCCCCCCTCCACCAAGGAGCTGTTCTGGGCTGGTAACTGAGACTCTATGGAAGGTTTTAGTGACTTAAGATCCCTAAGGTCATCCTGCCTGCTCCCCCTCAGAGCCCAACAGACACATCCTCAGGAGACCCAGTCTAAGTGGGACCTGGCAGGTCCTCAGGGAACCCAAGGATCAGGACAATATGACTTGTCTGCAGGAGCCCCAGGCTTCAGGAGACACAGCACTTCTTCAGGGAGTCCCAGTCTGCACAAATGGTAACATCGTTTTGCTCTTGGAGCTCGTGCAGAGGTGTGGAGAGTGGCTCCCGGAATCCGTATCCACAGGAATGAGGGTATGTGGGAAGCTGTAACAGACAGAGGGAAAAGCTGGCATCCCAGAGCCCTCACAGTTTCCAGATGCTCATCCTCCTCCATCCCCAGGCTGTCTGACTAACAGGGATGACCACTGGGGTCCGTTTTTCCCATGAAGTATAAGTGAATCTGAGCAGGAGAAGCAGGAATTTGGGAGAGGCCTGTTGAACGGCTCTCTGGAATCTGGCGAGTGAGTGACCATGGGAGATGAGCCATTTTCCTTGCAGGAGGGACACTCAACCCACCTCATTTAGCAAAGACCTGTGGATGATAAACTGAGATGTCTCCCACAGCCAGGGCCTGTGTGTGGAAGGCAAATGGGAAATGGTCCAGCCAGGAATCAGGCTGGCCAGGTGAGCAGCTCGGAGACACCCCCAGGGCCCTCATCCCCATCCTGGTGACAATTGCTGTTTGCTGAGATGGAAACTACCTCTCAGGCCCTGTTAAGAGGAAGATGGTAGCCACGGGCTGAGCAGGGTGCTTGCAGCAGCTTCTTGGCTGCTCCCCCAACCCCAGCACGTGCTCACAGAACTGACCAGCAGCAAATAACCATAAATCGCTTGTGGAAGCTGCCATAGCCTACGGGAGAGGAAGGTTCCCCAGGGAGGAGGACACGAGCACGCCATGGCAGGGCTGGTTCTTGTGTTTCTATGACTAAAAGATCATCTCTGGGAACCAGATGGTGAGCTTAGGCTGTCAATAGGCGTTTGCAAACATTGCCTCCGAGAAGACCTTGATGGCAGAGAAGGAGAAATTGAGGTACTGAGAGCCAATGGAGGAGGGAGAATTTGCCTAAGGCCACACAGCATCTAGCGTGCCTAGCCCCCGCCCCCCCCCCCCCCCCGCCCCCGAAAGGACTGTACAGGGCCAGCGTCTGTTCCAGCTTGTATTTGTAAGCATGAGAGAGGGCGCCTATGACATGCGCTCTGCAGGCCCAGTGGCTGGAGTCAGGCCCTGGAAGGAGTCCCAAGCCCAGCCTTGTCCAGGCCCCCAACTCTCTGGTCAGCAAAAGCAACCCACATGGGATGGCCCCCAGACTTGCAGGCGACGTTCCCTCATCGCTCGCTCAGTGCTCTCCTGCTGACAGTCCCCAGGCGGCTCTCATCCTGGCCAGTGAAAGCGTCCAGAAGGATGAGTCTTCAGGGACGCTGAGCTCCCACACGCCTATTTAACCAGAGCCCGGAGAGGTGCACAGATGAACTCTCAGGGAAACAATGGTCAGCCATCACCAGGCAATGCCACAGAGGCACCATGGGAGGTTCTACGGTTGGACGTGGTCCCGTGGGGACTGCCCTTCCAGAAGAAGCAGCAAAATCCATGGGGAAGAAGGGAAATGACATAAATCAAGATGCCTGAAATGAATATGGATCAGAACATACTTTATGCAAATATATGTAATTAGACATGTAAATCTACCCCAGGGTGGGGCGGATGGTTCCAGAAAGTCTTCACAGGGAAGCCTCTGCT